>NC_051317.1:69765742-71007343 GCF_015220235.1 Choloepus didactylus | reverse complement strand
TTGCCGACAAAATAATAGGGTGATTCCTTAAGCAAAGGAAAGTCTCCACAATGAATAAGGTCCAGCAGTTTGAAATGTGTTCATGTTTCTCTAACTATGTCAGTTCTTTATACTGCATCGTGGATGATACCTTAATTAAACATTCTCATTATTCCAGTGCTTTGTGTTCCAAACAGATGAGATTCCTAAACCATAAGGGTTGCTCCAGGAGGAAAATTTCTTTGTCATCATGCTGAATATAATTTGAATTCTGTTATCTAAAATTGTCCAGTTTACCAGAATGTATTGTTTTAGTTTGCTAAAGCTGATGAAATGCAATATAGCAGAAATGGGCTGGCTTTTACAATGGGGATTTATTCACCTCCAAGTTTACATACAGTTCTGAGGCCATGAGAAATGTCAAGATCATGGCATCATCAAGATAACACCTGGACTCTGAAGACAGGCAGCCAGCATCCTCAGACCCTCTGTCACATGGGAAGGCACAGAGCTGGTGTCTGCTGGTCCTTCTCTCCTGGGTTTTGATGCTTTCAGCTTCTGGCTGCTCTGGCTTTCCTTCTGAGCTTCTGTGTCCTTATCTCTCTCAGCTTCTCACAGACTTTCTTCTCTGAACTTCTCTATGTGTTTTATCCTCTTATAAAGAGGATTAAGACCCACCTGGAGCATGCATCAACTGAAATAACCTTAATCAGAAGGTCCCACCCACAATAGATCTACACCCACAGGAATGGATTGAAAGAACATGATATTTTCTGAGGTACGTAGAGCTTCAAACCATCAGAGTATACTATAATGAGTAGAGAGCAGGATGCTTAATCTCTAACACATGCAAACATCCATTCTTTTGTTATGAGACTCTAGGTACTATGTTTTAGCTCTTTAACATTTAGAGAATGAATTTATGACTGAGAAAATTGTTACACTTACCCAATCAGTAGTTATCTAACAATTCTGAAACAAACAAAAATCCTACCAGACGATCGCCTGGGAACTGTGCTAACACATGCTAATCTGAGCTAAGGCTGTGGCCAATCCTATACTTGGTTAAAAACACTTTAATATTATTCCCTCTTAATCTGCATAAAAATGCTTCCCCATATATCCTTGAGAATAGGATTGCCAGGTAAAATACACATATTGCATAGGACATATACTACAAAAAATTTGTTTTTGTCCGAAATTCAATTTTAACTGGGAGCCCTGCATTTTTATTTGCTAAATCTGGCAACCCTATCTGAGGACTCAGTTTCATGATTGGTTCATGGTCTGCAATGAAGCTTTGAGTATATTCAGTTTAGTATTTTTTCTTTTTTGCAAAATGTAGTATTGTTTACAATCTGCTTCAATCATTGCCTGATAATTTCATTATGGATTTGGGATAGAGAAGTTCCAACACATAGGCTGTCAATAGTGCACCGCACAGGGCTGAATGTCTTCAGGGTCCTCAGTGGTGGGAGGTTTGCCCCAGGGTTTATAGTCCCAGATTCTACAGAGTAGAGTGCCAATTTCCCAAAAGGAACTGGAATGCTGAGGAAAAGAGGAGATTGATATTAGGTAGCAGGATGCACTACTCACTCTCTATGTGTGTTCACACCTAGCACTGCAGGTGCCATGTTGTGATGTAATCATTTGTCTACACATCTGCCTCCCTGACCAGAATGTGAGCAAGTGAAGGACAGTGACTATCCTTCTTCATCTTGACATTACCAGTATCTAGCAAAATGCCTGGCACTAAATATTATGCAGTGTTTGCTGGAGAACAGAGCAGTTGGCAGGAAGAGAAAGCAAATGACCCTTAAGCCTGTGTCTACTGACAACATAAACAGAGCTGGACATTGATGGTCCCTGCCTCTCCAGCCCTGGCCTTTGGGGTTTGAAATCTGAATCTGGATGCCTCTCCTACCTTTCTTAATGCAGCTCTAAGCCTAGAGCTAAATCTCACTTGGCAATCCTGAGGTCTTGACTTTAAAGATACTAATTCCTATTTCAGCAGAAGATTGGGTTCCATTTGCTTTGGAAAGAGGGAATTCTTGGGAGGAACCTGGTGGGCACAGAGGGGTAGGTTCTGTAATTCTTTAGTCTAGTCAGTAAGAGTTACTGTATGTACCTTCACTTACTATTAAAGGCAGCATGAAAACCACACCCACCTAAAGCTACAATCCACTTAATCAAACAATATGGGGAAAGATAATTCTATGTTAATATACTAACTTTCATACGATTACAAAAATAAAACCCCCAATTTTTTTTCCTATGCTCTGGAAGAGTTTAAATAGCATTGGGATTATGTTTTCTTCCCAAAAGTTTTGAACGAAAAATTTCAAACATACAGAAAAATCCAAAGGTCATACATATATCCATCTTCTTAGATTCAACAAATAACATTTTACTATGCTTGCTTTATTACCTATCTATTCATATATCCATCCATCATTCTATCTTATTTTCTGAAGCATTTCAAAGGTAAATCAGTACTTTATCCCAAAACATTTCAGCATACACATTAGCCAGAGAACAGTATTTGTTTACGTTTTTTCTTTTGAGATAAATTTTACATATGTTGAAATGCATAAATCTTATGTCATTCAATGAGTTTTGATGAATGCATATATATACACACATATATCCCCAATCACTATCTATATATCTATATCTATAAAGAATATTACCATCACCCCTGAAAATTCCCTTGTGTCCCTCCCCAATCACTCCAATCCCCTCTTCCCATCTAGAGGCAACTATTGTTCTGAAACAATTAGAATGAGAGGTGTGGGTAGACAGAGAATGATATTGGGATTCATTTCTCTGTTTACAATTGTTGCCCATTGTTCCAGTTTGCTAATGCTGCCAGAATGCAAAACACCAGAGATGGATTGGCTTTTATAAAAGGCGGTTTATTTGGTTACACAGTTACAGTCTTAAGGCCATAAAGTGTCCAAGGTAACACATCAGCAATCAGGTACCTTCACTGGAGGCTGGCCAGTGGTGTCCGAAAAACCTCTGTTGGCTGGGAAGGCACGTGGCTGGTGTCTGCTCCAAAGTTCTGGTTTCAAAATGGCTTTGTCCCAGGATGTTCCACTCTAGGCTGCAGTTCCTCAAAAATGTCACTCTTAGTTCCTCTTGGAGTGTTTTTCCTCTCTTATCTTCTCTGAAGCAAAAGTCTGCTTTCAACAGCCGTCCTCAAACTGTCTCCCATCTGTAGCTCTTGTGCATTCTTCAAAGAGTCCCTCTTGGCTGTGGCTCCTCTTCAAAATGTCACTCACAGCTGCACTGAGTTCCTTCTCTTTGTCAGCTCATTTATATGGCTCCACTGATCAAGGCCCACCCTGAATGGGTGGGGCCATGCCTCCACGGAAATTATCTCATCAGAGTTATCACCTACAGTTGAGTGGGGTGCATTTCCATGCAAACAACCTAATCCAAACATTCCAACTTAATCCCTACTAATATGTCTGCCCCACAAGATGGCATCAAAGAATATGGCCTTTTCTGGGGACATTCAAACCAGCACACCCATATTTTAAAAATTATTCTCTTCCCCATTGTTTGCAGATTATTGTAGTCCAGATTAAGTACTTCAACTTAACCAGTTGTAAAGTTTTCCTTTTTCTCACTAACATTCTTTCTCTAGTATTCTCTGTATTTGTCTTTGTGTAGTTTTATGTCAGTGTTATCTTTTTTTCTCATATCTAATATTTCATTGGTATTATATCTTTTCTCTGCATTGCAACAAATATGTGGGCCATTTTTACATTATTTAAAATGTGTATGTTTAAGTATACCTTCAAACACTCAAATATGTTTAA
The DNA here is from genome assembly GCF_015220235.1 of Choloepus didactylus. Taxonomy (NCBI): domain Eukaryota; kingdom Metazoa; phylum Chordata; class Mammalia; order Pilosa; family Megalonychidae; genus Choloepus; species Choloepus didactylus. The sequence goes on along the minus strand of NC_051317.1, from coordinate 71,003,537 downwards.
GTAAATGTCATGAAAAATATACAATTCTTTGCACTATAGTAAGTCCATAATGGGCCTCATATTGCTATTATATGTTGTGGAAATTCATCTTCATCATTTTAAGAAGATGAAGTAAAGGAAGTCCCAGAAACACAAGTAGTCCTTATAAACAGTCCCTCCCTCATTGTGAATTATTGGTCAATATTTATCTGTTAAAATGAGTTCATGTGATCATTTTATACTTGCTGGTTCACTAGTTTAAAAAAATCCCAAATGCATTGGAAAGATAGATGCATAAAGATAGAATAGATAAAGAGATACTCACAAATAAATCTTCAGCTTCAATTAGATGGCGCCTCTCATTCTGCTCCAAATGCTGTATTGTTTACTTTTGAGTCTTTGTTTGTGCTGTCACAGTGTGCCACGTCATCTTACAGGATCTCCTTCTTCACAAAGCCCACCCCATCAATTCCTACGAACCTCTCCATTATCCTACCTTCCACCATTTGTGGTATAAATTTGCATTTAAAACAGAATTATTTTTATTTTAATCAGGACGATATCCTGAAATGAAACATAGGTAATTTCTCTCCCCTATAATAAGAAAAATGCTGGAAAGGAACCTTGTCTGTCTTTTCTTAATGCGTCTTTTTAATTTTTACCATGAAATCCCCTCTCTGGCACTTGCATTCTCCACAACCCAGCTTCCAAGTTAGTTCCTCTTGTGCTCTCTCAGTATATCCAGGGCTTCCTTTTTTTTCCCTTGGGAATGAAAATGTCCCTACTCTTTCCCTGAGGAGATGTTTAGGTCCAATCAGCCATAGATTCTTCCTTAAGATTGCTAGTAATGTTCTCTTAGAAGACTAAGGCAAGAGAGTAAAACAAGCCATTTCCCCACTGCTGTGGAGGCTCTCAGGACAGTCAAACTGCTTCCCGATGGTGCCACCAGGTGGAGCCATTGGATCAGGGCTAATAGAAGATGGTGGTTGCATAGCAAGAGGCATATTATGTGTAAATTATGGGTAATATTACAAGAAAGCGTCCTAAATGTTTCCTGTGTCCTTAGGAGTATACTAATTACTGAAGTGTTATTTACAAAAACATGCTTCTAAAATCTTTAGATTTTGAAGTGGGGTGAGAGACACAGCCACAACATATATTTTACCGAGTGCAAATGATGTCATTTAGTGTGATTTCAGCACTTTTTGGAAGCTTATTATGTGACATTCCCTGTGTTAGGCATTGGAACTACAAAGGGTAGTAAGACATCAAAGAGCTCATAGGTCACTAGGAAAGAAAAACATACAAAGGCATTACAGGATAGTGTACTGAAAACAAGGATTTTAAATAGATGTCTTGGAAAGATGAAGAAGGGGAGATGTGTGTCTGCATACGTGAAGGATTCTGGGAGCTTACATGCTAAGGAGCAGGGGTGCTGCAGAGCATGTCCCTGTGGCCTCACCCAAAGGTTAATTTATAACATCTAAATAATAGAGGGCCATGGAAACATGCACATAAAATAGGGCATCCTAAATAACACCAACAATGTCATGAGGGAGTCTTGCCTTGGAGACGTGGAGTCTGGCCAGCTTCAACTTCAAGGGAACAATCTTGATTATGACAAATGTATTTGGGCTTTAAAAGGGAAATCCCCTCTTGGATTTCCTGAAGCCTTCACCTGCAAGGTGGATGCCTTTTTATGTCTGATGAATTCCCTTTCAGGGCTCCAGGGACTGCCATAGAGTGAAAGGCTTCCAGGCGTGTTGCTTTTTGAACCCGTGGATGCTGCTGCCCGACTGGTAATGTATTCTTATTCTTTCTCTTCTTTTCTATTTCTATAATGTTTGAGCTAGTCATTTAATTCTAATCATTTAATTTTTTAAAATATTTTCTTAATTTTGCTAATACCAATAAAATTAGCTTTTGAATTCTAAAGTAGTGTAAGAGCATCTATTTCTTTTGTTTGAATCCAATCCTACCAATTAAGCAAAACAGAAGAACACTCAAGGAAGATTCCTAGAGCAGGTGATGCCTGAATTTAAGTAAGGAAAATAACATAGACAAAGTTACAGAGGAACAGAACAGCATGGACTGGGCAGTCAACCACCTATGAACATAGTGACCCAGGCCATAGTGGCTGGGAACATAGTGACCCAGGCCAGGAGTGGCAGAGGATGAGAATGGATATTGAGGCAGAACTTCAATCATTAAACAGCCTTGCATGTGGATTAAGAAGCTTGGACCTTGTGCAGAGAGCCAGGGTTTCCAGGCCTATGCCTACAGGGGCAGGCAGCAACATTCACAATGGGGAAAGCAGGCTTATGGTTCACATGTTACACTCGTAGCAATGATCTTTATCTTTACAAAAGCATAGGCTTTCTCCACTGCCCTCTCTGTCTCTTTTTCACCATTTTTATTAGGGATAGGAATCCAGAGTCATATTTCTGTCTTTATATCCCCTAAACAAAATTATCTAAGGATGATGCTAAAAAGCAATTGATATTTGCCCAGAGCTGGGCAGAAAATGGGTAGTAGTAGGAAGGGCAAACTGGAAAGCCCCTGCTCCACTTAGACACAAAATTCTTTGGTCAATTGTTGCCATGAAATAATTCATGAAAAAATTCATGGAAAAAATCCTCCTAATTTTTCAGAAAGGCAGAATATTCAATAAGCCTTCAGTTAAGTTAACGGAAATCATTAAAATATTTTGAGGAGAGGGACACGATCAAATTCATATCAGAAAAATCATAGCATTCTAAGAAGGATGGATTGAAGAAGGCCATAGGAGAGGCAAGGAAAATTGTTAGGAGTCTATTGAAATAGTCAAGGTAACACATTATGCAGGTTTGAATTTGGGTAGTAATAGTGGGAATAGAGAAGAGATTGTAGGAGTGTATACAATAACATAGGCCTTGATAATTACCAGATATAATTTGATATAGCTTGGTTTATATCAACTGTATTAAAACAATAGTTTTTTTTCCCCATTTGCCTCATAAGTTTTATGCTTCATTTTTTCTCCTCTCTTAAATTCTTTTGGAATATCCAAATATTTTTATTTTTCCATTTTTTTCTGAAGAACTATTTATTATTCTGTTCTTTTATTGATTACTTATTAGACAAGTGTAATATGCGTTATTGATTTTACAGTTTCCCCTTTGTTAATGTCAATATCTGGATCATCTGTAGGTTTAGTTCTATTATCTGTTCTTTCCCCATTAGATTATGGATCATATTTTCTTGCTTCATTACATAACAATTTACTGTATGCCAGATTTTATGGCATATGATGATCATGCTTCCATGTGATGCTATCTTTCATCAGGGAGCCCTATAGATTGAGGGCTCCTCAGGGTTTGAAGAACACTGAAGCTGAGTTAAATTCTACCTTTGGTTTGCCTCATTGTCTCAGGAAGGACCATTCTGACCTTTTCATTGAGAACCATGTAGGTCTCTATCTCTTCCAGCTCTGAAAGACTGAAGGAGATACCACCCTGTACTTCAGAGGTTTTCATCTCAGCTCTACAGCCTGCTGATCCACAGTTCCCATGAAATATCTTGTGGGGAACACTGGCCATGCTTGAGGTGGCTTCCTCTCCTGGTGGGTCTTGTTTCCTGAATGGATTAATGACTACATTTTAGAAGCTTTCTGCCTAGCTCCCAACCTCTTATATAATGCCAGAAGTTAGCAAATGTTATGTAGGGAAAAAAAGCTATGGGTGTTTACGGCACTTCAAATTTTCAATGTGTTATTCTAGTCTTTGATTTCCCCTGCAGAGGGCTTTGGTCTGGGCCAGGGCTGATCCTTTTGCCTGTACCCAGATTGATAAATACCCCTTTGTGTGCATAGATGGGGTGGGGGCAGGTGGCTCGCAATTAACTGCTCGTTTCAGAATTGTTCTCTTTTTTCTGGAATTTTAGTTTGTCTGGTCCCTCTTGATTCTACAGCTGTGGCAGACTGAGTTATGTACCCCAGAAAAAAACATGTTCTTAATCTTACTCCATTTCCGTGGATGTGGACCCATTGTAAATAGGACCTTTGAAAGATGTTATTTCCAACTGAATCATGATGGGTCTTAATCCTATTACTGGAGGTCTTATAGAAAAAAGCCTAGGCCCCAGCTTTTGGGGAGGAGCTAGAGGTGGGAAGTCAATGGAACTGGGAAGAGAAAGGGGAGGACATCGCCATGTGGTAAAAAAGCCAAGGAACTCTAGGATTGCTGGCCAGCCAGAGTGCTACCAACCCCGGGAAGAAACCAGCCTTTTAGTCCCCAAAACTGTGAGACAACAAATTCCTGTTTAAGCCAAATCATTGTGTGGTGTTTTTCATAGCAGCTGGGAAACTAAGACAACAGCTCTCCCAGTCCCTTAAAAATATATTACAAAAATTTCCAGCTTTCCCTAATTCTTGCAGAGGATGCGATGGACTGCAAGATTTGCTACACTCTGCTTAGAAGATTCTCCCATTAACTTGTAACATACTCATATTCTGTCATTAAAAACGTGACTCTGAGCAGCATGCCACCCTCTAACTTAGGCATTTCTCCTGGATTTCATAAACAATATTTTAAAAGAGTTCAAAAAATTGCCTTCTCATTTTCCCCCTCTCCCTGTCACATTTCTACCCATTGCAATCTGGCTTATGCCCCCACAACTCCTCAGAAAGTTCTCTTTCCAAATCACCAACCTCCTTTCCTCATCCCCATATCCAATGCATACCTTTTTTTAAAAAATGATTTTCTCACCTGACTTCTCAACAGCAATGAAACTATTGAGCAATTTCTCCTTCTTGAAATATCTCCTTTCCTCTGCTTCTATGACATCATAATATTCCTATACTTTTCTTTCTACTTCATTTGCTGTTCCTTGTTAATCCCATTTGTTAATTTCAGTTTCTAGGTCCATTTCTTAAATGCTGGCATTCTTCACAAGTGTGCTTTTGGTTCTTTTTATCCCTCACTGTGGCAGGATAATATTTCAATACATTAGGTGATCATTTTGTCCTTTTAACCCCATACATTTACTCCCATTTATCCTAGAGCAGCACTGTCTGATCAAACTCTGATTTGGTGGAAATGCTTCACGTCTCCTCTGTCCATGATAAAGCAGCTGTTAACCTCGTGTGAGTACTGAGCACTTGAAAGATGGGAAGTGTGACTGAGGAAATGAATTTTAAATTTTATTTAATTTTAATTAATTTAAACGTAACCACCTGGGGCAAGTGAATGCTGTATTGGGCAGCACAGATCTAGACCATGAGGTATTCACGACTATATGGAAGAGAGATTATATTAGAAAAATCAGAGAAAAGACTTTTTTGCTGTTTGTGTGGAGAATTGGGGCACTGAAGAAGTTAGGATAATTCAAAGGAAGATGTGGGTGGATACTGCATAAGATGCCTGAAGGTCCTGGCAGGGCGGGGCTGGGGGCATGATGAGGAGGAGAGGCCACTGGTACTGGAAGCGAGAAGTCTACCCAGGGTCTGGAGCCAGGTCAGTGCCCTTGTGTGGTCTAGTCCCCACTGGGTGAGCTTTACACACTGCCTGTGCAAAGAAGCTACCCCAGTTGTCTTTCTCTTCCGGTCCTATGAACAGCCACCAGCACATCACACACAACTGTGTCCTGGTATTCTGCTCGGTAGCAATCTGACTCACACCCATGCAGACAATATATGACAGCATATGAAATGGATGCCAAAATCAGCCCCACTGCTTAAAATATTAATGCTAATTAAAAATTTAAACACAGACTTGACTTTGCTTTTATTTCTTACTCCCTAGGACAGTTCCTCTGTGTTAAGCAGGCTTTTGTTTTCCTTCTGTGATCCGTTGCAAGTTTTTCTCTGCAGTTTTCTTCACTTGCCCAAGGATGAACTCAAATTAGAACATACATAATCCATTTTCCTCTTGCCCTTTGCTGCTGAGCTGTTCTGGTACTTGTCTCCTGACTGCATCTTTCACTTCCTGTTATTCTCTAAAAAGGGTATGCAAAATCTTCGCTTTTGGCCACCATTCAGTGACTGATTTAAAGAACAGTCACCAAAAATCTCCAAGTGAAAATTCATTGAAAGGACTTTGTATGCTCCAAAAATCAGAAGGGGAAGGCCATTTCCTGAAAGGGAAACTGGTGATCGGGACATTCACATCTCTCTGGGACCTACCTTCCAAGCCCCCACTTTCACTTGTTTATAGTCTTACAGTCACCTGTGCTCTGTTCATTCATTCATTCCCCAAACAACTATCTACTGAGCACCAACTTGGTGCCAGACCCAGTTCTAGGAGCTAGGCATACAGCTCTTATGTAATGCCAGAAGTTAGCAAATGTTATCTAAAAAAAAAAAGCTATGGGTGTTTAAGGCACTTCAAATTTTCAACTTGTTCTAGTCTTTCATTTCCCCTGCAGAGGGCTTTGGCCTGGGCCAGGGTTGATCCTTTTGCCTGCACCCAGATTGATAAATTCCCCTGTGTGTGCATGGAATTCCCTGTCCTCATGGAGTTTATATTCTAGTAGGGGAGAAAGAAAAATAAACATATAAATACATAATATAATATCAGGAAAAATAAGAAGGGACATTAAAATGTTAATGAGTTAAGGAGTAAGGAGATGGAGGGGGTGGTGATTTGGGACATGGGAGTCAGGGAAAGCCTTTCTGAAAGGTGACATTTGAGCAGAGACCAGAACCATGGGAGACAGTGAGCCGTGTGAATGTCTGGGGAGAAGGATGTTCCAGACAGAGGGCCAACAGACACAAGAGTGAGCTTGGCCTGTTCTGGGAAAGGCAAGCAGTCATGTTGGCCAAACTGAAGGGTGTAGGACTGAGAGTGAAAGGAGATGAAGCTGGAGATATAGGCAGGAGCCAGATATTTTAGAGCTGTATAAGGCATGATAAGGAGTTTGGGTTTTATTCTGAGTGTTTTGAGAAGCAATTGGGGCAGAGGAGAGACATGATCTGATTTATGTTTTAGGAAGATCACTCTTCATATCTGGGTACTTGATCACTGTAGCATAAAAAAGGAATTAGGGGGACTAGGTCTAAGGCTATTGCAGTGATGTAGGTAAACAATAATGGTTTTCTTTGGTCCAGATGGTAGCAGTGGAAGAGGTGAAAGGTGGTTGGGTTTGAGATAAATTTTGAAGGCATAGTGAACAGAACTTTTTGATTAATTGGATATGGGGTGTGAAGGAAAGAAAAGAGTAAAAATGTCCCCTATTCTTTGAGTCTGAACAATTGAGTGAAATAAGGAAGGCTGGAAGGAAAGCAGACTAGGGGAAGAGGTTTCCCAAGCAGAGATGTCAAGTAGGCAGCCAGATATATGAGCCTGGAGTTCAGGGATCAGATCTGGAGAAAAAGATGTGGTTTTGAGCTTCTTCCTTATCTACATGTATTTGAAGTCATCCAAGTAGAGGGAAGTCGGCAAACAAGAGGGATGAAGACTGAGCCCTGACATGTTGGAAGAGGAGGTGGAGCTGTCAATAGAGACAGAGGAGACATTTGGTGAGCTGCGAAGTTTTCAAGGGAAAGGGGAGGATCAACTGCTACAGCGATGCCTATAGGTTAGTTAAGATGGAGACCACTGGTGGTTTGACAAGAGCATTTCAGAGTAGTGGTAGGAGTGAATACTCAATCACAGTGGGTTGTAACCAAATTAAGAGGTAAGGAAGTAGAGACAACTCTATTTAGAAGTTGTGCCATAAAACAAAGTTGTGGTGAGAAATGAAGCTATAGTTGGAGGAAGGTATGTGATCTAAGAAGAGAAACCTGCTTGCTTTTAATGTGAGAAACAACACAGTTCCATTTTCAAAGTTCAGTTTAAGGGCCATGATACAGGACTTGAAGAGAGCTCATTCCTGCTCCCTGCAGTGGCACTCAGAGGAGAATTTAGCTTGGAGAGAAGAGCTGGAGCCCAGCGGATGAGGCCAGCATAGTCGACATTGTTGGGCCTGCAGAGCTGATGTTTAGATTTCCATTTTGTTCTGAACTTTCACTGAGAATTTCTTACTGGGTGGCTCAATCATGCAGCCGTCAGTAACCCCACATGAGTTATTCCTCCAAGTCATTGGTGAAACTGAGTCTAAGCTGCTGAGGTGTGGCTTTGAGGCCCATGGACTGTTACAGGCCTGTGGGGCTGTGTACAGGGTGACAGTCCAAGGGCAAAGGGCAAAACTGTGTGCCCCTTTCTCAAGAAGGACTTACTGAGCTGTCTCTCTGTTATCTTCTCTGTTTTTGAGGGAGAGATTCTCAAGCAGGCCCTTTTCATCCCCATCCATAAGAAATACAACATGGGCTGGACTCACCTAAGAAGTAGTACTGAAAGTAGACTTCATCAGAGTATGACTAAAGCACATTGAAGGGAATTAAATATTCAAATTATATTAGGTTGTACTGAAAATCATCCTGAACAAAAAATACTATGTGACATGATTAAATCTATTATCATCTCTAAGTTTCTTCACCTACAAAATGAAATTTGGGGAAGGACAAGCCAATATCTAAAGTCCCTTTCCTTCAACAAACTCTAGGTCTGTGGTTGTGGATTTTGGAGTTGTAGCATGATAAGAGCTATGAATCTCAACCTCAGCTGCACATCAGAATCATCTGGGGGTGGTTTACAAGGTCTTGATGCCAGGGCACAGCCATCAGTTTTTTATCGAGTTCCCCGGATGATTGCAATGTGCGGATAAAGTTGGGAAGCAGGCTCTTCAGTCACCTGGTAGCTGGTTAGTAATGCCGATCCACCGAATTGGGATTAGTAGTTTAACAAAAACCCCAGGAGACTTGCATACAGGTGAACATTTGAGAAAGTCTTCTTTAGAGTTTTGCAAACAACTACAATCAGCAAAATTTGAGTTCTCTGGAATGAATTAAGTCTTATTGCAACGCCAGGTGTCACTGTAGTAAATCGAATTCGTTGGGAAAAAAAATTGACTGTGTATCCAGAGAAAAATGCATAAAGGAATGATTGTGCATTTCACAAAAGAGTAGTGAACTCAAGGAAATGTGTTTACTCTATTCCCTTTATTATAAAAGAATGAAAATGTCTGGTTAAAGTGTTTAACTTTTGCAAATATATCCTGAGATGTAGCTTTCTACATACAAATTTTCTTCCTTGTTTACTTTCTGGTATTGAAAAATACCAGAATTAGAAATTCTGTGTTCCACAATAGAGGAATGGTTAAGTAAATTATACTACATTTACTCAATGGATTTTCACAAGGATAATGAGGTTTTAGAATCATAAGAAAAGATTCATGTCAATATTAAGTTAAAAAAAAAAAGCAAGTTATCTGTATTCAAGGTCTGAACACAACTACAAAAGAGAAACAAAATGAAACAAAACTGTGCAAAGAGAAAGAATGGAAAGAAAATGCCCTTAAATGTTAATACTGATTGCCCATAGGTAGTGGGTCTTTTTGACTTTTCTATTTTTTGAACAGATTTCTATAATAAATATATAATTCTTTTATAATTTAACCACCACCCCTGAACCAGAATTCATACCATTTTTTGTAAGTCTTCTGTACTTTTGGTCTTCATGAACTGTCAAAAACATGCTTAGTGAAATATTTTAATATCCTGCCACTATACCACTATCCTCGAATTTCACAGAAATCCTCTGATGAGAAACAAAATCACACAACATGATGGCTACATAACATTTACAGTTTATGTGGCTCTATGAGATTTTCACCCTTTATATCCTCTTCAGATCAAATTCTACTCTTCGGGTTTATAGGAATGAGCATTTTGCCTCATGTGGTTCTCTCTGAGGCAGCGTCATTAATTATTGCTTATGTATATAGGAGTAATTAATTGTCTACAGCCCTAAGAGGTCTTTGTGGAATCATCCGCTAAAGGTTCCTATTGTTTACTGATGTGTAGCCTATGTCTCATCTCTTCACCAGCCTCGTCCCTCCCCAAAATTGATTAAACCACTGGAGGTCCTTTTGACAGCTCATTATGGCTTTCCGTCCCTTTGGCTTCAGTTGACTTGGATGTGTCTCACCTGCAAAGGTAAGTAAGTCAGGAAAAAAGTGAAGGGTAGATGATTTTCACTTCCAGAACCAAGGGTACCTGCCTGTCTGCTCAGCCTCTCATTTGCCTTCATCTGAACCCACACATGCTAAGTACAACCACTGTCAGTTATAAAATCTTCCTTCCACATAAGTTCAATCACCATGTATCATAAGAACCAATATCCTACATTTGGGTGTCACACTTTACAATTTAGAAGGCATGTTCATGTCTGTAATTATTTTAAAGCTCACAACTCTAGGTGTTGCTGTTATAACCCCCAATTTCTATAAAAACTGCATCATCCATTTATAGTTCAGAAACTGTATTGTAGAATTTCTTTGTGTTTCCTTTTATTTTCCCTATATTTCCACATATTTTCCAAAACTTTATACTTTCCTTTCAAATTAAAGTATTACTTAAAGAAAATATTACCAAATGGCAAATGTACTTCTAATACTGAATTAATTTGCCTAACAGTGGGGCCATGAGCTAGCATCCTCTAATTTATGAATATACACACTCATAATAGCAGAGATTATCATTGTATATATGTGATTTTAAAATTTTGATAAGTTAAACAGTCTTTAATTTTTCCAACTCAATATTACAGCCAAAAAATGTTAAACCTAGGCCCCCAAATGAGAGGGAAGTGCGGCTATAAGATTTGATAATCTCATCAGTACAAATTACACTAAGCATTTCCCATTTAGAGCTCTAAAATGATTCCCAAAGCAATTTATGGGATTATGCTTTTCTTTCTATAATGAAGCCAATAGGTCTTTGGTTTTATCTGGGGTGATTTAACCAAATGAAATGCCGAGTTAAGAATTATTAAAATCTGGAAGTGCTCATAGAATTTTGAAACAGAGAATTGGCTTTTAAAGATAGAAGTGTCTTTAAAAGCCTCCTTTAGCAAAGTGAGTACCCCTCTCCTACCTCTGGGCCACAGTTATCCCTTCTGTGTTAGATGGTCCAGTAACTATAATAGATGGATCCATGACAAAATTCTTTTTTGTTTTTAAACAGCAAGATTTTATGAGCTGCAGAGCAATTCCTCAAATATCTTAAATTTCTGCCTTCTTTCTTACAGTAATCAAAGATGTCAATGTGATGGCAGTTGATCACCTAAGTTGAGATTGGGAAGTCCCAGGTTATAAGCCAGCCCAGGTTGGATGGAGCTACCTGACACCTAAATCTTGTGGACTTAGAATGGATATGGATGGACCTAGGCATGAGTTAATTTCTGAGCTTCATCTCTATATCTGTCTAAAAGGATTCCTCACCTTTCCCCTAAATCACGTAAGTAGTGCCTTTGACTAAAAGGTGTCTCACTTAAGTCCCATATAGAAGCTGCTCCATTTCTTGTCAAACTTGGTGGCTCTTCCTAAGAACGGAGCTACTTATTCAAGATGGCAGACTGAGCATGTATGTTTGTCTTCTCTCGTTATGCCATTAAACTAATAGGGAAGGAAAAAATATATAGACCAAATCAATAAAAGCAAAGATAATGGGAGGGGGTAATGACAGATGAGATGTTTCAATATGTATCTATGAGATGGGAAGGATAAGAAAGGAGATATTTGCAGACCAGGGTGAGGAAATACGGTTCTGGGGGTGGTTTCTACCATGCCAAACTCCAAGAAGTTTGAGACTTGTTGGCAGGTAGAGAGAAGAGGCTGTTGAAATAGGGTGTTTATTCAAATGTTTGCCTATGGAACGACTATGCCAGTTGGCTTTACACTCCCTCTCTTACATCCCCATTTGAAAGCAGGTGGCTGGGATTTACCTGCTGGCTAAAACTGGAAGATTTCTTCTTTAAAGAAATTTAACACTCAAGGAAAATTGGGGCCTTCTAAGATGTATGCAAAAGCTTTTTCAATTCTTTTTTCCATCCTTCACACTAAAATAAGAGTAGTTAATGGATAAACTATGCCATATATACAGAGCTCCTATTCAAGGAGAAACTAATGGGAAAATGTTTTTGAATTTAGAATTTCATGGCCAGTCAAAATATTAATCAGTGTCAGCAAAAGTTGAAGACATTATCAGGCCTTCAAGGAATCAGACATTTTTCTTCTTATGTACCATTTCTGGAGAAGATAATTGAGGATGAGCTAGATGGAAATGGAAATGACTAAGAAGTAAGCAGAATGTGTTAGGTACAAGAGAGAATGGAACTTGGGAGTCCAATGAAAAGAAATACCAGGATGACCTTGTGCTGCAGGCTAAGATAGCAGTGGTCGGCTTATATTAGGAAGTCAGGGAACTCAAAGAAGAATGGAACAGAATCCACAAAACAAAATGAATAAAAAGCATGAAGAAATGATATGGTGAAAAAAGTAAAAATGAAAAGAAGCATTTAGGAACTCCATGAAAATAAAAATGAACAAATAAAATCTATATATTGAAGAAGAAGTCCAAATATGAAGCAAACAAAATGCTCATGATTTTGAGGAACTGATGAAGTATAAGAAGAAGAGAAAATTCATTAGCTCTAGACTTTAGGATCATTTGCATATGAGAAAAGGAAATGTCATCCTAGCATATTGCTTGGCCTTATAGTGATCAACATTTATGTAGACATAATAATATAAATGTACTTTATTCATTTTCATCTTTAAAAATCAACATGTAGACCAAACACTGAAGATTTAAATATGGTTGAGATGAGTTTTGGCTAGGTCTGCTGCTTTGGAAAGCCTTTAAACATCAAAGACCTTGGGCAGCATGGAGAAGTCTTGTGTGGATTAATAAGAAGGTAGAAAAGCATTGGTTTTGTGGTCCAGTCAGAAATCCTACCAGGAAGATGGTAACTTTCTTTGTGTTATAGGGAAGGATATTAACGATGTTCTTCTAGGTTAGCAGGGAATAGAAGCCTGGGTGTGTGAAGACTCAAGTCTCCTCTGACCATTGGCTGGAAGTACCTTTTGGAAGGATAAGAAAGGCTCTGGGGAACTGGGTTCTCTCTACCTTCTGTGGTATATGTTGCACCAATAGTTGGACCATATTCATTACCAGAGGCGAGAAACTGCTTACTACCATCATGAATGAACATCTGAGTGTTTTATTTCTCCTGATCTACCAACCAACAGAGCATTTGATCCCTCACATTAAAAGTTTCAGAAAAAAATTTAAATAGTATTAAGTTCAACAATGTAAAAGGGAAGGTGCTTCTGGCAGAAGTTTGAGAGGTAGAAGAAGGGAAGAGAAGTAGAGAAAAGGCTAGCAATTCTAGTATCCTAATCTTTTATACCGAGGATTCTGGATAGTTGAAATAATGAGAAGTAGTTTGAATAGATTAAAGGTGTAGCCACTCAAGAAAAGTTCTGAAAATAATTACATAACTACCAACACTTTAGAGTGGTTGCAAAGGTAGTAGGTGTGCTAAATCCCCAAAATATGGAGCAGAGCATCAATGATGTTTCAAATTTGTAATAAAAAAAGATCCATCGTATAAGCTTGTTGTTCAGATTTATAGGTAACCAACAGAAGGACTAAAAGCTGAAAGATTTAAAAATTGTTATATCTGACAAGCAGGACTCAAGTATGAAGGGGAGGGGTGAAATCTGTTGTTTCATATTTTGCATTTCAATTAAAAAATGAAATTTGACTTTTTTTTTATTCCATGGAACAATGCTCCCTGTGGGTAAGTGACCTGTGGTGAGATAGGACTGACCAGAATAACCTGGGGTTTAGAATTAGTTGTGCAAACTGCAAGGACGCTCTGGTCTCAGATGCTTGGATGAAGGCCAGTTATGTATGCAAAGGAGTTAGTTATAGTAGGGGGAGTCTGGGAAACCCAGTGTTCTAGTTTGCTAATGCTGCCAGAATGCAAAACACCAGAGATGGATTGGCTTTTATAAAAGGGGGATTATTTGGTTACACAGATACAGCAAGGCCATAAAGTGTCCAAGGTAACACATCAGCAGTTGGGTACCTTCACTAGACTATGGCCAATGGTGTCTGGAAAAACTCTGTTAGCTGGGAAGGCACGTGGCTGGCGTCTGCTCCAAAGTTCTGGTTTCAAAATCGCTTTCTCCCAGGATCTTCCTCTCTCTGCTGCAGTTTCTCAAAAATGTCACTCTTAGTTGCACTTGGGATATTTGTGCTCTCTCAGGTTCTCCAGAGCAAGAGTCTGCATTCAACGGCTGTCTTCACACTATCTCTCATCTGCAGCTCCTGTGCTTTCTTCAAAATGTCCCTCTTGGCTGTAGCAGCTTGCTCCTTCTGTCTGATCTTATATAGTGCTCTAGTAATTTAATTCAGACCCACCCTGAATGGGCGGGCCAACACCTCCATGGAAATTATCCAATCAGAGTCATCAACCACAGCTGGGTGGGGCGCATCTCCATGGAAACACTCAAAGAAGTGCAATCTAGTTAATACTGATAGGTCTGCCCACACAAGATTACATCAAAGATAATGGTGTTTGGGAGTGCATAATGCATTCAAACTATCACACCCAGTAATACCAGAGAGCTCTGACAGGTGGGAAAAGACATGTCCAGGTGGAAACGAGGAGCCTGGCACTGGTGGGGTCTGTCAGGTTACCAGGGCAGGAGTCAGGCACCAGGGATCAGCCAAAAGCCCAGGTACCAGACTGGGCCCCATGGTTAGGATCCAGTGACTGGTAGAATTGATGTATGCAGAATCCCAGTGTTATTAAGCTAGAGCTGCTGAAATCCCTGGGCTGTGATGAGGATTGTTCCTAGAGATTGGGGGTAAGCTGAGCCTACAATGAGCCCAGTTAACCACAGCAATGGGGAGAGGCAAGCTACAGATGCTGGGACCACACTAGGCCAGGAACTTGGAATTCACTGAGAGAATTTGCCCTTCTTGATTTGTGGAAGCAGTGCAGTCTAAAATGTGGCCTCTAGATACAGCAGATGCAGACTGCAAGATTTCTGTCCCTTCATCAATGCTGGAGCCTATGAGGATATACATGCTCATTCCAAAGGGGCTGTGGGGACTGTGTGGCAGTCAGATCAGTGAATTCAATTTGGAAACAAACAGGAGGGTTCCTGTATAACCTACATGTCACTTATGGCCTTAAGACTTAAGGGCTTCTCTCTCTCAAGCTAAGCCAACTTGGCAGGTGAAATCACTGCCCTCCACCCTACATGGGATTTGACACCAGGGAAGTAAATCTCCCTGGCATTGTGCAATATGACTCCTGGTGAGGAATCTAGACCTGGCACCATGGGATGGAGAACATCTTCTTGACCAAAAGGGGGAGGTGAAAGGAAATGAAATAAGCTTCAGGGGCAGAGAGATTTCAAAACGAGCCGAGAGGTCACTCTGGTGGGCACTCTTATGCACAATTTAGACAACCCTTTTTACGTTCTAATGAATTGGAATAGCTAGCAGTAAATACCCAAAACTATCAAACTACAACCCAGAACCCTTGATTCTTGAATATGATTGTATAAAAATGTAGCTTATGAGGGGTGACAATGTAATTGGGAAAGCCATGTGGACCACACTCCCCTTTGTCCAGGGTATGGATGGATGAGTAGAAAAATGGGGACAAATAAAAAAAAAGGCACCCAGTGTTCCTTTTTACTTTAATTGTTCTTTTTCACTTTGATTTTTATTCTTATTATTTTTGTGTATGTGGTAATGAAAATGTTCAAAAATTAATTTTGGTGATGGACGCACGACTATATGGTGGTACTGTGAACAACTGAATGTATGCTTTGTATGACTTTGTATGACTGTATGCTTTGTATACTTCAATAAAATTGAATTAAAAAAAAAAAGACTTAAGGGCCTGCATATTTGAAAGATTATTTCCTTGCCTCTCTTCTTCAAAAATCCTCATTGCTGCTTCCAATGAAAGCTGAAGTCATCAAAGTCCCCCATGGTTGTTGCTGAGAGGTTCCTAATGGCAGGTTATGTCCCCAACCCCAATTCCCCGAATAGTTCGACTGGGTAACCAGAAATTGCTTATACCCCCTTTGACTTGAGCCCCAGCTGCCACACTTCAGCTCCCCCATGATAGCTCCATTGACTCCATCTTCCCATTCCCTACTCCCAAATCCTTCAGGTCCCTGATGATTTAAACTCATGTGGTCCCTACCTGTGCATGTGTGACTATCTCAGGAAACCCAAAAAATCCTAGGGAGGTTTGGGATCCACAGGCCATGGCACAGTGGTTCAGCATCATTTGGCCTGGAAGCTGTTACTCTTCAGATACTTGTGCTCTGTTCCAGTTACCAGGCTTCTGTATTGTTCCTGATTCTAAGCCAACTCATACTAGATCAGCACCTTGCCCAACACTCTCTTCCTCAATAATGACATTTGTAATCTACCTGGGACTCTACTGAGGCCCTTACTGTATGGTTACTTATTTGACCTTGAACCCCACCCAGGGTCTGGCCCCTTCTACCTGGGGCTGCACAGTCCTGATGCTCCTGCCTAGTCCTCTGCATCAGGCCTGTTCCCAACCCTCTTTCCATCATAGGAGCTTCTCGACACAGCCAGCCAGCTTGCTTGTGCCCCTTTTAAGCGTCTAGGTACCCTCTGGAAATTGTGCCCTCCGAATTGGGTCTGACTCCCAATCTCCAGGCTCTCAGTCCCTGCCTCACCTTGAAGGGTGTCTGTCCTCTCAGGAATCTACTCTTTCATTTGCCACTTTATATCTTACCCATCACAATGGCTCAATATCTATCCCCTGTTAATGCTGAAACCAATTGAGATGGGCAATGAAGACAGAGGTGATGTGTTGAATGTCAATATTTTGTTTCAGGAAGAAATGTGATCCTGAAACTCTAGTTGAAACTTGGGTAACAGCTTCCTTTAGCATCAAAGTGAAAATCAGTGTTTAGGTTCTAAGTAACTTCACTTGTACTTTTAAGAAATGTATTTGTTATCCAAATAATACCTGTTCATTTATGAAATTAGGAAATGTATTTAGGAGAAAAGAATACATTCACTTGTAATCCACTCACCTAGGCTTAGTGGTTTCTTAGACTGTTTGCTCATAAGAATTATTAGGTGATCTTTAAAAAATACATATCTCTGGTCTCCAACTCAGAACTACTGAATCAAAGTTTCCAAGTGTGAGGCTTGAGAACCTCAGTTTTATAAATTTCTGATGCAGTGAGTTCACTAATTTGAAATCTAGATAGAACCTCTGTTAAGATTTGATAGATTCCTCCATTTTCTCTGTGAATACTTTTATTTATTCAATTTTTATACAACTTTGGGATAAAATTGTGTATTAGTCATGACTGAACCTCAACCCCAAATAGCTTAAGCAAAAAGGGAGTTTGTTGACTGACACACCTGAGGAATCTAAGGCTTGCTCTGACTTTAAGGATGACTCAGTCCAGAATATCTGGTCCCTTCACTGCTTTAACTTGATTTGGGAGTGAAGGACCGCCTCTCCCTTAACAACTCCAAGAAGAAAAGGTTCAGAAGTTGTTTTCATTGGCCTGAGTTGCATAATGTGCTAAGGACATGAGGTACTTTAATTTGATCTGATTTACTTCTTTGTCCTTTGGGGGTTGGAGTCAGCATTTCTGAAACACATGGAGTTATTTCTCTATAAGAAAGAGAAGTTCTGTTAGCAAAAAAAATAAGGGGAAGGACACATGTTGATCTGACAGAAACAACAGATGTCCAACATCTACTCTTATATAGTTCTGCTTCCTGCTTTTTTCATTTAATATGGGATACTCATCACTTTTCATACCATAAAGTATTTTTTTGAAAAACTGTTATTTTATTGCCATGTACCCTTCCACTTTCTATGGGCATTATGTTAGTTATCTATTGCTGCAAAACAAATCGCCCCCGAATTAGGTAGTTTAAACTGTGATAGAACATTATCTCACACAGTTTGTAAGGGACAGGAATCCAGGAGTAGCTTAGTTGGGTGCTTCTGACTCAGGGTCTGTCAGGAGGTTGCAGTGAAGCTGTCAGCGAGAGCTACAGTTCTTGAGGACTTCTGGGGCTGGAGGCTCCACTTGTAAGCTCACTCATGTGACTGTTGGCAGGAGGTTTCAGTTCCTCACCACGTGGACCTCGCTATAAACCTTCTGATGCCCTGGCATCTTCCAGAGTGAGTGATCCGTGAGAGGAGAGAGAGAGCAAGAGCAGGAGAGAGCAAGAGAGACAGAGAAAGAGAGAGACCAAGAAGGAAGCTGTAATCTTTTTATAACCTAATCTTGGAAATGATATACCACCACTTTTGCCTATTCTGGTAGTCACACAGACCCACCTGTTCCCACCTGCTAATGCTGCCCATATGCAAAATACCAGAAATTAATCAACTTTTATAAAGGGGGTTTATTCTGTTACAAATTGACAGTTCTAAGGCCATAAAAGTATCCAAACTAAGGCATCCACAAGAGGATACCTTCACTGAAGAATGGCTGATGGCATCCAGGACATCTCTGTCAGCTGGGAAGGCACGTGGCTGGCATCTGCTGTTCCTTTGCTCCCAGGCTGCATTGCAAAATGGCATTCCCTGTATTGACTCTGGGCTTGTCTCTCATAGCTTCTCCAGAGCAAACTCTGGGCTAGCATTGCCAAATGTCTCCAAGCATCTGCTTTCAACACTGTCTCTAAAAGGCCTCTCTCAGCTGCTCTTGGGGCATTTTGTCGTCTCTTAGCTCCTGTGCTTCCTTAGCTTAGCATCTCCAAACGTCCTTCTGTCTGCAACTCCAAGCAACTCTAAACATCTCTAAGTGTTAGCAAGCATCTGAGCCTGTGTTGACTCTTTTTAAAGGACTCCAGTAATCAAGACCCATGCTGAATGGGCGGGGCCAAATCTCCATGGAAACTTTCAAGCAAGATGTCACACCCTAATAAAAAAGATTAATCAATCTGCCCCCCACAATCTTGCATTAAAGAATATGCCTTTGGGGGGATATAATATATCCAAACTGGCACACCATCCTAGGGCAATGTTGGAGGGAGTAAAATGGGGTGTGAATAGTAGAAGGTGGAGATCATTGGGAGATCTGTGACTGCCTACCATAGACACCATTCCTTTATTGTAAGATAATTAGTTTGGTTCCATTCGTCAAGAGTTTAAATAATACTAGAATGAATACCTAGTACATTAATATTAGTCAAGATCTGGTTTTTTTTTTGTATATATTTCTAGAAGTGAATTACTAGTCAGAATATATAAGGTTATACTTTGCAGTACTTTCTAACTTTTCTGCCACAAATAGTCATTGTATAAAATTAGGAAAAGTATTATTAATATTTTAAGGAGTTAGGCACAATTACTGAGAACCTAGATGATGAACACAAAATTATATCCTAACAAAAAAGGGAGATTTTCTCTGTAGTGCCAAAAAGAATTTGGTGAATTCTTTAAGCTCACATTGGGCAAAACTTAAGAAAGTCGAATAAATGGTTCATTTGGGCAATGCCTCTGGGCGGCTATCACATCCTCTCAGCCCAGCTTTGATTTCAGCTGCAGCTGAAATGGGCCGGGGCTTTGTTCCTGTTCTGGGTCTACCAACATCCTACCTCCCGTGCCTTGACAGCTTGTTGGGACTGTGCAAGTGCAGCTCAAAAGTGCAAGGCGCACTTCTGATCCATGCATCAACATGGATGAACTTTGACAACATCCTGTTGAGGGAAATAAGCCAGACACACAAGGACAAATGTTGTATGAACTCACTGATATGAAATAATCAGAATAAGCAAATTCATAGAGTCAGGGGCTGGGGAAGGGGGAATTAATGCTTAACTGGTACAGAATTTCTGTTTGGGCTGTTGGAAAAGTTTTGGTAATGTGACATAGTGATAGTAGTGAGCTAGTGACGGTAGTACAACATTATGAGTGTAACTAACAACACTGAATAATATACTTGAATGTGGTTAAAGGGAAATTTTAGGTTGTAGATATGTTACATGCAAATAAAAAGGAAAAAAAAAAACAACCCATAGGACTGTATAACACAAACAATGAACCCTAATACAAACCATGGACTATAGTTAAAAATATAAATGTAATTAACATTCTTTCATCAATTTTAACAAAAGTACCACCCTTTGTTATGCCAAGTGTTAATAAGAGGGTGGTATGTGGGAACTCTGTATTTTCTGCATGATTTTTATGTAAACCTACAACTTCTCTAATAAAACAAATATATTAAAAAAAGAAGTGCATGGTGGGGGTTGGTGGGTAAAGCCCCTGGGGCCACCTTGGGCAATGGCATCCATGTAGTTACTCTCTCTTCCGTCTTTCAGGTGAACCATGCTGGGCAAAATTCTGTACACTACTTAGAAGTCCCAGCAGAACTGGTTGCCTCCAGCAGGGACTTCAGTAATGCACCCTTACATTAGCTCTTCCTCCTCCCCTGTCCCTCTCTCCAAGCTTGCTGACTCCTGCTTCCAGGAGTAACAGCTCAAATAAACATTGCACCAAGTGCTCATCTCAGAGTCTGATTTCAAGAGAAAATTTTAAAAATAAATAATAGAACAGAAAGGATAGAACAAAATAAATCACCATGATTGTAAAAATTATATAGAAATCGTCTTTTGAATTAAAGTGTGAAGCCCCAGAAAAGAAAGTTTTCTTTTCTATCATATGAGGTGCATGTGATATTTTATACATATTCTCATGGTACTTTTGAATTACTTGAGGACCATCATTTCCTTTTTCCCTTTAAAAAACACTTTACAAGCAGCATAATAGATGTTAACCGAAAACATTGCCTTCCAGAAATGGAGTTTTCCAAGCTATATATTTCAAAATATCATAAGAGTTTTTCCTCTAAGAAAAGAAGAGTAGTTAGGAAACACTATATTTGGCATTTTTTCACCTGGGAAGATCAGGGCCTTGAGTTCTTTTGGCAGATAAGGGCCTGCAGGGAAATAGATGCCACCATTTCAACAGGAAGAATTATATACTGTCTGTGGTCGTCATTGGCCCAGACATGGAACAGGCTGAAACTACTACTCAGAACAATTTCAGACTTGCAGGGGAGTCAATTCTGATGAACAAAGTAACAGAGAACAGCCTGAAGTCTCCTGGGCTGACCGTGTACCAAGTTCCACTATTCAATGCAGAATTGAACTCCTGGGAAAGTGGCTTCAAGTGAAAAAAGTGGGGGCCCTAATTTGCCAGGGGCATATGTGAGAAGGGGGAGGAAGGCATCTGCCCCAGCAGTGCCCATCACATTTTGGAAATACCTCACTTGATGAAACAGAAAACTACATGAAAAATCCTGAGTAAATCAACATGCTCTCATTGTTTAAAATCACTGCTTAAAAATGGAGGAGGACGTCCATCGACTCATGAAGACACAGGACCATTTTAGATTTAGATTTTAAATTCAGATTTAATTCTCATTAAAATTCTCATTGTTCAAAAAGGATGCTAGCCAGTCTCCCAGTTCAGCTGCCAGTTGAAATATGTGTCAGAACTTAACTGACAACACAATTCTCAAGGGATTTGGCAGCACAATAATGTCAAACCTCCTGTGATTCAATATTTATTAAAAGCTTAAAGTAAAATGTAGAAGAAAACATTATTATTTAAACACTGTGAATATTTTAGTGAGGTAAAAATACATTTACCGTTCAAGGAGCTTCTCTAATCTATGTTGGGATTTTTCACATGTTGGATTTTCTGATGAATCACAAATTATCCATGTCACTAAAATGAACTGACATAATTTTAGCTAAAAACAAAAGAACATAGGGGTCTAGTAAGTACTTGCAGAGTTAGATTAGGGAAATGAATATTTAGATGTTTTTTAAAATATAATCTTAAAACAACTCCTCAGATTTTCATTACTGTTTTCAAGGACCCTTGAATATCTCAAGACCCCAGAGTAAGAGCCACTGGTTAGATTATAGCCTCTATTTCTTGGAAGTCTTTGCGTCTGGGCCATTTGATACAAATGAAGCCTAGAGCCAGGTAATGTAACATTATCACTTCCAGTGGCTGACTGTCTGGAAACCTGAAGGTCATAAAACAGCCTCAGAGAGGGTCTTGACTGCTGTGGGATGAGTTCATGCAAAGTCCATGCTGGAGGTAACTCTCTTCCAAGTGGATTCTGCAGAGAAAACTGTTTGATTAGGATCTATAAACAGAGGTTTCCCTTTGGGAAGCAGCCCGTCTGCTGCTTCCTCCTGTACTGGGAACTGATTATAAACTGGGTATTAGATTATCAGGAGACTTTACTTCAGGCTCTAAGATGGAGAATCTTAGTCTTTCTGCTTTTCACTCTCTGGCCTCCAAATCCCCACATGTTTCCTTCTCCATCTCCATGATACTCACATGCTTGTCTTGCTCCAAGAAGTTTCAGGGAGTAAAATAGGACATTCCTGAATACAGGCATTTTCACCCTCTTTCTCTTTTTTTACACATGCACACACACGTGCGCACACACACACACTCACTCTTTGTATGGATCAATAAAATGGAGCCTAGGACATGGCTCACCAGGGCCAGCCTGCAAAACTGCTTTTCCATTTCTTTTACCTCCAATGATTTCAGGTGTGGCTTATACTTAGAGAAGTGCTAACTACCAGGAAAACCATGCAGTCTTCTCTTTCCTAATCTTTTCTTCTTCTTTCTCACTGAAAGGGCTAAATGCTGAATTTGCAGTTTTTATAGTGGAGCCAGGTTATCCCTCTCCTATATCTAATACCTGGTTTTGTAAGTTGTTGGCTTTAGTCCTTAGAATAAATTTATCATGTTTTTCTTCTTTCAAGGTTCCCTCTGTAAAAAACATTCAAAAGAGAATTCTTTTTTGCTCTTTGGGTAGTTAAATTTAGAATTACATCAGTTCAAAAATTTTGTGAATGCATATCTGTCAATAGAGTGGAAGCTGGAATCATAGAATAAAATCTGTCAGTGGAGCAGAGACCACCTTGTTTCTATGTAACTGTTTTTCTTTTCTTTTTTTTTATTTTGTGAACTGTTTGGGTGGCAACAAAGGATCAGCTGCTGTAACTCAATACTAAGCAATTTTCAGGGTTAGGCTTTTTTCTGGTTTGCTAATGCTGTGGCTTTGCAATACACCAGAAATGGATTGGCTTTTATATGGGGGTTTATTTGGTTGCAAAGTTACCATCTTAAGGCCATAAAGTGCCCAAGGTAAGGCATCAACAATAGGGTACCTTCACTGGAGAAAGGCCATTGGTATCCAGAAAACCTCTGTTAGCTCAGAAGGCACGGGGCTGGCATCTACATGCTCCCAGGTTGCGTTTCAAAATGGCTTTCTCCAAAATGTCAATGTCAGCTTTCAATGGCCGTCTTCAAAACATCTCTCTAAGCTGCAGCAGCAGGCTCCTTCTGTCTGAGCCCTTATATAGGACTCCAATGATTAAATCAAGATCCATGCTGAATGGGCGGGGCCACGCCTCCATGGAAATAATATAATCAAAGGTATTACCCACAGTTGGGTGGGTCACGTCTCCATGGAAACAACCTAATCCAAAGATTCCAACCTAATCAACATTAATATGCCTGCTCCAACCAGATTGCATCAAAGAACATGGTTTTTGGGGGGACATAATACATCCAAACCAGCACAGGCTTCTTCCCCTTCTCCCACCACCTTTCCTTCCTGCCTCCTTTTTTTTTTGAATTAAGTTTGGGTCACTGTGTGAAGATTACTAGAAATTTACCATCCCTCCCAGCAAGGGCACCCCCCATTGCTGAAAATCTACTGTCACACCAAGGACAGCTGGGCTGCATGGTGCCCTTCCTACTTACCTGGTGTCGCTTCACATTACAAAGTCAAATCTTGAGAGAGAACTTGATTGAACAACCAAGAGGGAACTGACAGTTTGAGCACTGTGGTCACATCTGGCCTTTGACCCAGTGTTCCATGTGATCATTTTTTTTTTAATAGCAGTTTTATTCACACACTAAATAATCCATGCTAAGTATACAGTCAATGGCTCCTAGTATAATCACATGGTTATGCATTCACCAGCACAATCAATATGAGAACATTCCCATTTATTTCAGAAAGAAAATCCCATACCCATCCCTTATATCCCCCTATTATTGATATTTAACTCTGGTATATTGCCTTTGTTACAATTAATGAAAGACTGTTACAATGTCACTGTTAAGCATAGACCTAAGTTTGCATTAATTGTACTTTTTCCCATATACCACCTCAATATTAACACCTTGTAAAAAGGACATACATTTGTTCTAGTTCATGTAAAACTTTCTTAAATTTGTTCAATTAACCACTGGCCTTGTCTATTCTAGGTTTTGTTAAGTTATACAGTCCCAGTTTTTATCCTATAGCTTTCCTTCTTGTGACATACATGACCCTAATCTTCCTCTTTCAGCCATACTCACACTCAGCTTTGCTAATTATATTTACAATATTGTGTTACCATCACACAGTATCGTGCTGTTTCTGAGCCTTTACAATCAATCTTATTAAACATTCTGTACTCCTTAAGCATCAATTGCCAAATCTCTGCCCTCTTTCTATCCCCTATGCTCTCAAATTTAACTCTTAGAGTTTGCTCATTATAGTAAGTTCTTAAGAGTGAGAACATATAATATTTGTCCTCTTGTTTCTGGCCTCTTTCATGCAACGTATGTCCTCAAGTTTCATTCACGTCGTTGCATGCATCATGACTTCATTACTTCCTGCAGCTGCACAGTATTCCATCATATGTATTCACCGCAGTTCACCCTTCTACTCCTCAGTCGATGGACCCTTGGGCCGCATCCATCCATTGGCAATCATGAATAATGCTGCCATAAACATCGGTGTGCAGATGTCTATTCATGTCTCTGCTTTCATTTCTTCCAAGTATATATACAGGAACGGGATTGCCAGATCATATGGCAATTTTATATTTTGCTTCCTGAGGAACCACCAAACTGCCCTCCAGAGCAGCTGCACAATTCTACATACCCACCACCAATGAATAGGTATGCCTCTTTCTCCACACCACGTGATCTTGAATTTAGTAGGCCTCAGAACCACCAAAGATGTGATGCTAACCAGCCTTTCCTTTCCCCTCTTCAGAAGGGTCTTCTTTCCCCAGGTTTCCTGAACCCTCAAGATCCCTCCAGCAATCTGAAGTTCAATGGTTGATCACAACTTAGTCAATGATCATAGCAAGCAGCAGTAACTCCAGTCTAACTAGAGAGTGTATGTGGGGGCATACACTGGCTATATAACTGCCATTTCATTGAATTCTCGAGATCACCTCTACAGCTTATTATTTTACTTTGTGAATGATGAAGCTGAGGTTTGTTGAAGTGCAGTTGCTTCTCCAAGATCATTCAACTACTAGAGCCTAGAGGCCTGTCTGATTCTGGTCCCTGAAGTTTGTTGCCTACAGGACACTGTGAGAATGGTCACCCTTCTACAGGCATTGCAGGACAAGTATCTAAGTGCAACAGAGACAATAGGATAAGACACCAGGTTTGAATGTCGTGGCTGTGCCATCCCTTAGGTGTGTGACTGGCAAAATTTCCTCACTCTTTGGAGGTCAGATCTAAGGAACCCTGCCTCACCAAGGATGTTCCCTGATTCTAGCCAAAAGGAGGAAGGAGGTACTGGATCCAATAGCTCCTGGGGAAGGGGAAGACTAAGTCGTGGATGGCAGGGTGATCAGGTTTTCCAGCATCCTGATAAACTGCACATGTCGATGAAGGAAGTGTACCTGCAGCAGGGTGAGGAAAAGTCTTACTGTATCACCAAAGGGCACCCTGAGCTCTAGTTGCTGGAGTGAGTGCTGCTTGGTCTTGCTGCCTTGTGAGTGCTGGAGCCCCTATGCTGAGCGCTCACTGCAGCTCCCTCTCTCCAATTCACTCCCTCCCCATTTGCTTCTCCTCCTGGTCTTGACCTTAGGTCTGGTTGGTAATGTACCTCTCCCTTCAGTCTCCATAGGCCTTGGTTCCCCTCTGATGGAGCCATCAATGTCTGAGGCAGGGTGTAGGTGCAGGGGTAGGGAAGGGAATAGGTCTAATCTCCACCCAAATGGATTCTCCTATTAGCCCTTGGGAACCAGATCTCTCTGTATTTTTGCTGTCTCTTGTCCCTGCGCTAAAGAGGCCCTTTCTTCCTTCACCCTTCTCAGCAGTCCCAGCCTTGAAACCTGAATTTCTCCAGGGTATCTGAGATTTTCTGCATCGATCTACAACCCCCCTGAGAAGAATATTTTCCTCAATGGGAAATGGGAAATGTGTCTGGGCCTACAGGCTGCTCTCTGGCTGCCCAAAATAACAGTTAAAGCACCATTTGTCAAAGGTCTGTTAGATCCCAGGCATGGTGATAGCAGCCTTAGGTATGGTCTCCAGCAATTTATTCCTTACTGCGCTTCTACTCAGTTATCATTACCCCATTTGCTTGTAAGGAAATTGATGCTCAGAGAATTTGAGTTGCCCAAAGTTACCCAGCTGAGACAATATTTAAACACAGTTCTCCCAATTGAAAGAATAACATTGCTTTTCCAAGGCTATTTATCATGACCTTGCTTTCTTAGCTAAAAATTAAAACACAGGTTCAGATTAGATTTAGTGCACATGGGGGACCCTCCAACAGAATATTTCCAGTCTGGATAGTCCTGAATGAACTGTGAGACACGTTTGCTGAGCCCTTGTTTCACAATGACCTCTTCTCCTATCTCTTACATGCCCCAACTTGGTAGATCTCAACCAAGTGTTAGGAAAAAAGTAATATGAAATAGGTCACACCAGTCAGGCTGCTTTCTTTTTTTTTGTTTTCTTCTGGGGTACAAGCAGTAAAAAGTCTCAAATTATAGAGTGCTTCGAGAATTTTCCTGTTTTCCCTATCACTGTTTTTATGTGGAGTTTTAGCATGTGTGCTTGCTAATTTTACAAACATTAGTTTCCTTTTGTTTCCTTCTTGAGCAAACTACATCAGGCCCAATTTTCTTATTTGTCTCACCCCTGGGTTAAAAGCCTACTTTTGCCTGTAGTCTGTCCCTGTGGCACCATGTGTTTGCCTGTTAACTTCTTGCTCCTCTTTAATAACATGCTTTGTAAAGGAGGGCAATTAGCCCAGAGGAACCTCTAATTGCTGGGGTTTCCAGCAGTGCGGTTTTGATGATTCCTCTGAAACTCACCCCAGGTGGGCATCTGTTTGCTCCAGGAAAGAGTAAACCCAGGCCTAGGGGTGAGGCAGAGGGGGAGGAGAGACTTTGGCCCTTCCAGGGGTTCCTCTAACAGTGCAGTGAGACCCACTGGGGATGTTTCTTTGACAAGAGCATGCGTTCTTGGTGGTGGTGATGGGGATTCTTGGCCTTTTGTCATAGAAGCTGGTAAATTACAGATCTGGTATTCATTGTGACATTTGTCCATACTCTTGAAAAGACTTTGAGCTTTAAGATCCAGAATCTAACCTCACAATGTCCACTCCCTGTCCAGTGAGTAGGGCTGAGCCAGCCTCCTACGCCCCTGGGTTTGGCTCCATCTCTGTTTCCTTTGGGGAGTCACCCTTCCTCTCCCGAGCTTCCTCCTCAGACCACTGAGAAGGAAGCAGAGCCCTGAGGTCAGAGCCCCATCTCCGGTTATAAACAGGAACTGGACGAGCAGAGTTCTTGGTCTGGGGAGGGGTCGGAAACCAGGAGTCGGTGCAGGAAAGCACCTTGGTGGGCTGACCACAAAGCTGTTTCTTTAAGGCCTCTCTGGAGACCTGCACCGCCCTGCCTCAGGCATAGTCCAGAAGAAAACCGCATGCTGGGCCTCCCTGCATCCCTGGATTTGTCCCCTCCTCCTCCCCTGGCAAAGGGAGAATATCCCTCATGGGGACCTGTGACGGGCCAGGCCCTATGCAGGATGCTGCAGACACAGGCCTTTCTGCAAGTGCTTGAAACAGGAGCTGTAGGAGAGTGTGGTGATGGCCACAGCTTAGCGTATAATCAGGATCCAGATAGTTGTTTCTCACGAGAAAGATCAAGGACAGTTCAAAAACAAGGAAACTGAAATCATCATACACAGTGTGGCTTTTATGCAACAGTAGCCTCTGAACCCCAAACCTAATATTGATAGGCAGTACCATTCTTGTCCCTTTTTATGACAGGATCCTCTCAGGGAATGCAGAATCAGACACCAAGGATCTTCAGCAACCTGGTCTTGCCGGTACAAACCATTTTGCCAATAGCATTAAAAAGTGTCCACAGTAACCCCGTAGACAGGAGGAGTTCCAGCCTCTGACACCGCACCCCACACTCACTTTAACTCCATATAACAAGTCAAATCCCAGTGTCCTGCCATCTCACAGGGGTGAGACAGCTGGCAACCGTATAAAACACAATAAACCATGAAACACAGTAGTGCGGTCGCAGTTGATTTGTCTGGGGCGGGGGGCGGCCGGTTGCTGAACCCTCGGCTCTCGGCGTTGCTCGGAGGGTACCGGCGGCGGGGGCTCTTTCCCGGAGGCGAGGGCGAGGCGGGGGACTGGGCCCGGTCCCCGGCGGAGGCGTGCAAGGTGTGGAGGGCGGCGAGAAGGGAAAGACAAGACACTCTTCCTCCAGTAGGGGTAGAACAAAAGGGGGGTTTATTCAGGGGGGTAAAGCCAAGAGCGTTTATTAGGGGTGAGCACAGGTTATATAGGCTGGCATAGAGGGCGGGGGTTGTTACAAGCCAATGCTGAGGGGATAAAGGCTAGGATTGGTTCTGAGAGGGTGCGGAGGTTAGCATTGGTTCTAAGAGAGCACGGAGGTTGTTTGAAAAGGGGCGGGAGTTGCTCTGGCAACGGTGTCTGGCAACAATGTATGCGCACTGGTGGTGATGGGAGTTGCACTGGCAACGGGGAGTGTCCGGGCAAGATAAGGGAGTGGGGAAAAGGCGGTTCCCTCCGGCAAGCCTCCCCTAACGGTGGTATTTCGGGTGAGGAAATGGGGCCTGCCTCCGGCCTCACTTTCTCAGGCCTGGGGGGCAGTGGAGGGCGCTGTTCACCCGTACCCACCACCCTCCCCAGGGGCTGATCAGGTCCCCCAGCCCAGGCCCGCCAAGTTGAAGCACGTAATCAGTGTCCCGCACAGTAGTATGTGGCATCAGCTACTTAAATTGTGAAACTGAAGTCACAGGCCTATGTTTGGCAACAGAATAAATATCATCTGTTTGTGTGTGTGTGTGATTTTAAACACTTAAAACAAAGATAAACAATGAGAGCTATATGGATCCACTCCTGCATTCTCATCTCAGTAAGTCCCTTTTACGATGGGGAGTAGATGTGGGGGAGCGTGCCCATTTTGACCTGAGATCGGCCGGTAGGGCTCCTGTCACCCCAGCACTGGCAGTCCCTGGGGCTCAGGGCTGTCAGAACGAGGCTCCAGCGGAACCCGGGGCTTTGCTGACTTGCCTGTTCTGACCCCCTCTGGGAGCACCTGCCCGAGAAAGTTCACTCTCACTGCTCTAGCTCCATCTCAACTTCAAACTCCACTTGGAGAGTAAGGAAGAATTGAAATAAAATTCTTAATGAAAGTGTGAAAAGAATTGTTTTTGATCAGAAAATTTTATTTAATTTTTAAAATCCCAGCAAATACATGGACAAAACATGTCATAAAGACTGCGAGACTCCATGATTCTGATTTGATTTTTCTAAGAATTTGAAACGAAATCATTTAGTTGAGCAAGAAAGGAAGTGGTTACTTCACCTTCTCTGAGAATCAGTTCTTCAAGATAAATGGTTTGCCTAAAAGAGCCCACACGTATTTTGGCAACATCTCTCCCCTGGGAAAGTGGGGAGTTTTTAAGAAGCCTTGTTTGGCTCCCTTTGAAAAGAAAAACCTGGCAGAGGTGGCATTTACAAATTCCTTTCTAAAAAACTAGTAAGGCACAAAGATCAGACATCTTTGTTTTGAATACAGACTGTTCTAGTCTGACAGCTTTCAGAAACTGCTGTGTTTCCATTTGCCAAGAACTGTGCTTTTAAAGTGTGTATTATAAAAAGTACTCAGACCAAGAAACAGGGGAAAGGGGCCCCAGAGTTGGCAAACAATATATCTATAAACACACAGTTAAAAAGCCTGTGCCAGTGGACCCAGCAATGTGGGGGGTGACAGCGAGAGTTCCCAGGGCAGACAATGGGGCTTCTGAGCTTTCATTTCTGGTTGCAAGCTGTAGCTTCTCCTTGTAATCAGGGACACGACAGGAATGTGATATCCCATGTTCCTGAGGAAATGTTTGTGTCTCATGGGCCAGTCTGTGGTTTGTTTCCAGAGGTTTCTTAGCAAGTCATCAGAGAATCAGCATCTTGAAAGTTGAAGGACTCGCTGAGTTTTTAGTTTTCATGACTGTGTAAATGGTACATAATTTTTGAAGTTTGGAAGCTTAAATTCCATTTTATTAACGGAAAAACTGGATGAAAGAATGCTGTTTGGACTAAATTCTAAAACACACTTTCCTCACTTTTGTGCTTGGAATTGAATTAACCCATTCAGCTACAGGCTGAGCGTTGGGAAGGAGGGAATGGAGACTTAGCTGGCCCCGCCCCAGGGAGGCCAGGAACCACGCCTCTGGGCACAGGCAGGTGCAGGACAGGACTAGGAGGAGGAGAAGACGCAGGCCACGAGCGTCCTCCTGCCCACCATCATCTTCCCACAATTATCCCACCATTAGGATAGAGGAACTTGAGTGTCCCCTTCCTTCCTGGCCACACAGTTCCTGTTGAACTCCTTTCTGTAGCAGCCACATAGTACTATACAAAGTTGCAGAGTGATTTTTTAGTTTGGGTTTGAATGGTGGGTGCTTTGGGCAAGTTACTTAACTTTCCAATTCCCTCGTCTGGAAAAAAGAAACAATAAGAGTGCTTAGGCATTCTGAGGATTCCTTGAGATAATCCACTTAAAGCAGTTAGAACTGTGTCTCACAAAGAGTAAGTTCTCAGTACATGCTGGCTAATATCACTGCTCCTCCTGCTGATGAATTCCTTTGGATTTCCACAAGGCCCTTTCATCACTGACCTGGACATGACGGAGGCCACAGGTACAGCCATCTAACCAGGAAGTGGAGAAAGAGAATTTCTTTCCTTTTTTTTCTGGAAATTCCTGACGATGCTGAAAGTCAGGGCTAGCAGCTGATTAGGAAACCATCGAGTAGGCATTGAGGATGGAATGGTCAGGGACACTTGCTGCAATGTATGCTGTTGCTGGTGCCACCCAGAGTTGGTACTTGGGCATGCAAATTTGTAGTGGGTGATAGGGAAGAAAGGAAGTGGAGAGAAGTGTGCATAATGAAG
Source organism: Choloepus didactylus (assembly GCF_015220235.1). NCBI lineage: Eukaryota > Metazoa > Chordata > Mammalia > Pilosa > Megalonychidae > Choloepus > Choloepus didactylus. The sequence goes on along the minus strand of NC_051317.1, from coordinate 70,972,373 downwards.
AACTGGAGTAAAAGTGGAGGTGGGGTGAGGGAATACCTGAAGAAGGGTGGGATTAACACAAAAAAATCTTGATTTGCAGAGAAAGCACATTTTGGCTTTACCTGAGGCTGAAAACAAAAAAGGACTTTACATTACCAAGTAGTATTGGGACCTTGAGCAGAAGAAATTGGGAAGAGAAGCAAGACTTTGCAAGGAGAGTTTTGAGCTGGAAAGGGTTAAATAAGGCCAATGCTCAGGCAAAGAAATCATTGCCATCATTTTTATCATCAATGACAAATATTTACTAAATCTCTATGCAAGTTTTATCTCATAAACAAGAGACTCTTGGACTGAAACCAGACTCTTTGCACGCAATAACCCTACTTACATAATGTAGTTTACTATAATTTTTCAGATTATAACAAAAGCTTTTATATTCTAAGTGATTGATTGAAAGGGATGTGCATAAGGAATCCTCACTGAGGAGAAGTGCACAGGAGAAAAGGAGTAAAGGTTACAAGGTTAATGTCTTGGACCCCCAAAATGAAATTCTCCCTTAGCCTCTGTGGCAGAGAGAGTGCAACATGTTCATTTAATCATGTGTATTTAACTCCAGAGCACTCAAGAAAACCACATTTCCCAGTACCCTTGCTCCTAAGTAGGACTGTGCATCAAGTTCTGGCCAACAGATTATTAGCGGAAGTGACACAGCCATTAAATCTCCTATATCTTCTCTCTCTCTCTCTCTTTCTCCTTCTTTCCCATCTATGAGGCAGACTCCAGATGGAAGGGAGCCAGATCCCTGAGTCAAAGTTTGGAAGAAATCCACCTGGAAGAGCTGCCCAACAGCTTCAGACTGTGATGTGTAACATGTAAAACAGTTTCATTAAGCCACTGAAGTTTTAGGGCTGCATGTTGTAGAAACTAGCATTAATGGCCCTGAGTCATGTGCCTCAGCAAAAATGACCAATGTTGAAATCCTAGTATTAGAGTAAACATGGCATTTTGAAGCAATTTCTTTTGCCTTAAGATTTTGGGAGGTTCCTCTTAAAGTGCAAATACAGAAGTGTGATATATCATACCATCAAAATCCATGATTATATTTTCTAAAGTCAGAGATTTCTATGACATGCATAGATTCATTCATTCATTCATTTATTATTGGATGAGTGCCTGCTATGTGCTAGGCAACATGAGAGGTGCTCAAAATACTGACAGCTTTTCTGATTGGTGGTTTGTGAAGAGCTTGCTTAGTGGGATGGAGATTTTTTTAGATCTAAGCATGAGAAGCTTCCACTTTCTGGGTTGCCTCCCCATTAGTTTTTATTCCTTAGTTGCACTCAGGAAGGGCAGGAAGGGATTTCCTAAATATGAACAACTGGCCTTACTTTTTGTGGCACAAGTTGAGCCATCTCCCCTGGTTGAGCAGCCCTGGGCTTGGAGGGGGAGAGGAAGGAATACACACCCAAGTAATGTAGGTAGGAAAGAACTGCTTACTCACTTCTGGTAAGAAAGGAGCCAGGAGGACTTAAAGGGTGCTTGGGATTCCTTGGAATTGGAATCCGTTAGAAGGTCTTGATGTCCAATAATGATCACTGTTTATTTTAAAAAAATGAAATGCAATTTTGTGCTGATTTCTCCTATCTATAGCCAAATGTCCTTTGGAATTCTTTCAGCTTTCTTAGCATGATGGAGATTCAGAAAAATGGGATGGGGGTTGAAGCAGAATCTTAGGAAATTATGTGAGCAAATTACAGATTTATGTAAAAAGAGACATGAAATCATTTGGAGCAGCTATTTGCTTCACTTTTTTAGATAGAGTCATTTGAATGGCCCCTCTTCATAATGCAAAGATGGTATTGGTATGTGCTTATATCCTGGGGTAGTAGGGAAAGAACCTTTTGTATTTGATGAAGAGAGCCCTTCCTTTGTAGACAGAGCGCTGGAGAAGAAAGACTAATTACTTAAGGAGATCAGGCCTTCCTAGGAGAAAGTGATGGGATCCTCAAGTCTTGCTCCCTGAGAGATAGATTAGGGAAACCTGTTAGGCTGACTGGAATCTGTGACAGAAGAGGATACAAAGGTCCCCAAAAGGGACCTCACAGAGGTTCACTGCCAAGGTTTGGGTAATGGCTGGTTTCGGGGCAGTATATGTTCAAGCTGGGAATTCCTCTAGACACACTTACCCTGACATGGTTTCAATACTTTGCAGAAAAAATGGCTGGGCAGGGCATCGGAGGCTTGGCATGTGCATGTGCAACGAAAGCACTGAAGCCTTGGGACTGTAACCAGGAGCAGTGGACAGTTGTTAGACTGAGCAGGGCCAAGGGGGGCTGTGGTGCTAGTGGACTAATGAAACTTCTCAGTTTCCTCCCCCCCTTTCATCACCTGATTCTTGGAAGCCCTTGTGTTCTTGGATGATTGGATGTGTTGTGGGATAGGGAGGAGGCAGTGCTCAAGAGGAGATTCTGGACATGAAGGGTACATGAAGGTTGGAGTAAGCCAGTAAAAAATAGAAAAACATATCACCATAATATTTTTTCTTTTTTTTAGCTTTTTGTTGCCATAATATTTTTACTCAGAATAGTATGCAAGAATTCATATAAATTACACTGGTCTTGAGTGCCTATAAATGAAGAATAGGATGGTAGCCAAGCCCCTAAATACCAAGGGAGTGAGTCACCAGGATTCATAGCTGTGGTGAAACAGATAATCCAGTTGTGCCCAAACTTTTGGCTGCCTTCTGAGCATGTTGTGACCTGGTCAAGTGACTGCAATGAATAATACATCAGCAGAACAATGAGATGTATTCACATATCCAGGCTAGTTTTGAGTTCTGATAAAACAGAAACCAAACTAATAGAATGATTGCAGTACTGGACTTAGAGGAGAAAAGAAATTCGTCTGAAACACAGTCTTCAAAACTGGTTAACACACAGACCCCTTTTAAGGGAAAATACTTTGCAGATTCTCACCATTGACTGAAATTACTTTTATCATAATGGCACATACTATATATATGATAAATATGATCGATGTGTGTCATTATAAACTCCTTATGCCTATAGCTCTTCCATGATTACAAAATTTGAGCTAATTTATAAACTAAATGCAAACTTAAAGTTAATGAATTTTAAATGAAAACCAATAATTTAATGACAGTAACTTTTTCATTTAGCCTCAGATATGGCTCTAATCTTAAACTGTTTCTCTCTTTTGAATGCAAAGAAATGCTTGGTCAAACAAGTAATTTTAATAAAATAAATTAGCAATTATAAAATTTTGTTTGCTGCTTCAGGGTATCAGACTTCATATTTAACCAAAACTGAGGAAGCAATTCTCAGAAGCCAATGTTAAGGAGATATCTTTTTTTTTTTTTTTAATCATTTTATTGAGATATAGTCACATACCACGCAGTCATACAAAACAAATCGTACTTTCGATTGTTTACAGTACCATTACATAGTTGTACATTCATCACCTAAATCAATCCCTGACACCTTCATTAGCACACACACAAAAATAACAAGAATAATAATTAGAGTGAAAAAGAGCAATTGAAGTAAAAAAGAACACTGGGTACCTTTGTCTGTTTGTTTCCTTCCCCTATTTTTCTACTCATCCATCCATAAACTAGACAAAGTGGAGTGTGGTCCTTATGGCTTTCCCAATCCCATTGTCACCCCTCATAAGCTACATTTTTATACATCTGTCTTCGAGATTCATGGGTTCTGGGTTGTAGTTTGATAGTTTCAGGTATCCACCACCAGCTACCCCAATTCTTTAGAACCTAAAAAGGGTTGTCTAAAGTGTGCGTAAGAGTGCCCACCAGAGTGATCTCTCGGCTCCTTTTGGAATCTCTCTGCCACTGAAGCTTATTTCATTTCCTTTCACATCCCCCTTTTGGTCAAGAAGATGTTCTCCGTCCCACGATGCTGGGTCTACATTCCTCCCCGGGAGTCATATTCCACGTTGCCAGGGAGATTCACTCCCCTGGGTGTCTGATCCCACGTAGGGGGGAGGGCAGTGATTTCACCTTTCAAGTTGGCTTAGCCAGAGAGAGAGGGCCACATCTGAGCAACAAAGAGGCATTCAGGAGGAGACTCTTAGGCACAAATATAGGGAGGCCTAGCCTCTCCTTTGCAGCAACCGTCTTCCCAAGGGTAAGACTTATGGTAGAGGGCTCAACCCATCAAACCACCAGTCCCCTATGTCTGTGGTCATGTTAGCAACCATGGAGGTGGGGTAGGCGAATACCCCTGCATTCTCCACAGGCTCCTCAAGGGGGCACTACATCATTTTTTTTTCCTTGTTTTTCTTTCTTTCTTTTTTTTTTTTTAAACTTTCCCTTCTTTTTTAAATCAACTGTATGAAAAAAAAAGTTAAAAAGAAAACAAACATACAATAAAAGAACATTTCCAAGAGACCATAACAAGGGAGTAAGAAAAAGGCAACTAACCTAAGATAACTGCTTAACTTCCAACATGTTCCTACTTTACCCCAAGAAAGTTACATAATATAGCAACCTTTCTGTGAACTTGTTCCTACTATATCCATCAGAAATTAACAGACCATAGTCATTTCTGGGCATCCCCAGAACGTTAAAAAGCTTATCTGTTCTTCTTGGATTATTGTTCCCCCTTCCTTAATTACTCTCTACTGCTAGTTCCCCTACATTCTACATTATAAACCATTTGTTTTACATTTTTGAAAGTTCACATTAGTGGTAGCATATAATATTTCTCTTTTTGTGCCTGGCTTATTTCACTCAGCATTATGTCTTCAAGGTTCATCCATGTTGTCATATGTTTCACGAGATCGTTCCTTCTTACTGACGCATAGTATTCCATCGTGTGTATATACCACATTTTATTTATCCACTCATGTGTTGAAGGACATTTGGGTTGTTTCCATCTCTTGGCAATTGTGAATAATGCTGCTATGAACATTGGCGTGCAGATATCTGTTCGTGTCACTGCTTTCCGATCTTCCGGGTATATACCGAGAAGTGCAATCGCCGGATCGAATGGTAGCTCTATATCTAGTTTTCTAAGGAACTGCCAGACTGACTTCCAGAGTGGCTGAACCATTATACAGTCCCACCAACAGTGAATAAGAGTTCCAATTTCTCCACATCCCCTCCAGCATTTGTAGTTTCCTGTTTGTTTAATGGCAGCCATTCTAACTGGTGTTAGATGGTATCTCATTGTGGTTTTAATTTGCATCTCTCTAATAGCTAGTGAAGCTGAACATTTTTTCATGTGTTTCTTGGCCATTTGTATTTCCTCTTCAGAGAACTGTCTTTTCATATCTTTTGCCCATTTTATAATTGGGCTGTCTGTACTATTGTCATTGAGTTGTAGGATTTCTTTGTATATGCAAGATATCAGTCTTTTGTCAGATACATGGTTTCCAAAAATTTTTTCCCATTGAGTTGGCTGCCTATTTACCTTTTTGAGAAATTCCTTTGAGGTGCAGAAACTTCTAAGCTTGAGGAGTTCCCATTTATCTATTTTCTCTTTTGTTGCTTGTGCTTTTGGTGTAAAGTCTAGGAAGTGGCCGCCTAATACAAGGTCTTGAAGATGTTTTCCTACATTATCTTCTAGGAGTTTTATGGTACTTTCTTTTATATTGAGATCTTTGGTCCATTTTGAGTTAATTTTTGTGTAGGGGGTGAGGTAGGGGTCCTCTTTCATTCTTTTGGATATGGATATCCAACTCTCCCAACCCCATTTGTTGAAAAGACCATTATGGCTCAGTTCAGTGACTTTGGGGGCCTTATCAAAGATCAGTCGGCCATAGATCTGAGGGTCTATCTCTGAGTTCTCAGTTCGATTCCATTGATCTATATGTCTATCTTTGTGCCAGTACCATGCTGTTTTGGCAACTGTGGCTTTATAATAAGCTTCAAAGTCAGGGAGTGTAAGTCCTCCCACTTCGTTTTTCTTTTTTAGAGTGTCTTTAGCAATTCGAGGCATCTTCCCTTTCCAAATAAATTTGATAACTAGCTTTTCCAAGTCTGCAAAGTAGGTTGCTGGAATTTTGATTGGGATTGCATTGAATCTGTAGATGAGTTTGGGTAGAATTGACATCTTAATGACATTTAGCCTTCCTATCCATGAACATGGAATATTTTTCCATCTTTTAAGGTCCCCTTCTATTTCTTTTAGTAGAGTTATGTAGTTTTCTTTGTATAGGTCTTTTACATCTTTGGTTAAGTTGATTCCTAGGTACTTGATTTTTTTAGTTGCTATTGAAAATGGTATCTTTTTCTTGAGTGTCTCTTCAGTTTGTTCATTTCTAGCATATAGAAACATTACTGACTTATGTGCATTAATCTTGTATCCCGCTACTTTGCTAAATTTGTTTATTAGCTCTAGTAGCTGTATCGTCGATTTCTCAGGGTTTTCCAAATATAAGATCATATCATCTGCAAACAATGACAGTTTTACTTCTTCTTTTCCAATTTGGATGCCTTTTATTTCTTTGTCTTGCCGGATTGCCCTGGCTAGCACTTCCAGCACAATGTTGAATAACAGTGGTGACAGCGGGCATCCTTGTCTTGTTCCTGATCTTAGAGGGAAGGCTTTCAGTCTCTCACCATTGAGTACTATGCTGGCTGTGGGTTTTTCATATATGCTCTTTATCATGTTGAGGAAGTTTCCTTCAATTCCTACCTTTTGAAGTGTTTTTATCAAAAAGGGATGTTGGATTTTGTCAAATGCTTTTTCAGCATCTATTGAGATGATCAATTGATTTTTCCCTTTCGAGTTTTTAATGTGTTGTAATACATTGATTGTTTTTCTTATGTTGAACCATCCTTGCATGCCTGGAATGAACCCCACTTGGTCATGGTGTATGATTTTTTTAATGTGTCTTTGGATTCGAATTGCAAGTATTTTGTTGAGGATTTTTGCATCTATATTCATTAGGGAGATTGGCTGGTAGTTTTCCTTTTTTGTAGCATCTTTGCCTGGTTTTGGTATTAGATTGATGTTAGCTTCATAAAATGAGTTAGGTAGTGTTCCATTTTCTTCAATGTTTTGAAAGAGTTTGAGTAAGATTGGTGTCAGTTCTTTCTGGAAAGTTTGGTAGAATTCCCCTGTGAAGCCATCTGGCCCTGGGCATTTATTTGTGGGAAGAATTTTGATGACTATTGGATCTCTTTGCTTGTGATGGGTTGGTTGTGTTCTTCTATTTCTTCTCTGGTCAGTCTAGGTTGTTCATATGTTTCCAGGAAATTGTCCATTTCTTCTACATTGTCCAGTTTATTGCCATACAGTTGTTCATAATATCCTCTTATAATTTTTTTAATTTCTTCAGGATCTGCAGTTATGTCACCTTTTTCATTCATTATTTTGTTTATATGGGTCTTCTCTCTTTTTGATTTTGTCAGTCTAGCTAGGGGCTTGTCAATCTTGTTGATCTTCTCAAAGAACCAACTTTTGGTGATATTTATCCTCTCTATTGTTTTTTTGTTCTCTATGTCATTTATTTCTGCTTTAATCCTTGTTATTTCTTTTCTTGTACTTGGTTTAGGATTGGTTTGCTGTTCATTTTCTAGCTTCTTTAGTTGATCCATTAGTTCTTTGATTTTGGCTCTTTCTTCCTTTTTAATATATGCGTTTAGTGCTATAAATTTCCCCCTTAGCACTGCTTTTGCTGCATCCCATAGGTTTTGGTATGTTGTGTTCTCATTTTCGTTCGTCTCTATATATTTAGCAATTTCTCTTGCTATTTCTTCTTTAACCCACTGATTGTTTAGGAGTGTGTTGTTTAACCTCCAGGTATTTGTGAATTTTCTAAGTCTCTGATGGTTATTGACTTCTAATTGTATTCCATTGTGGTCAGAGAATGTGCTTTGAATAATTTCAATCTTTTTAAATTTATTGAGGCTTGTTTTATGTCCCAGCATATGATCTATTCTGGAGAAAGTTCCATGAGCACTAGAAAAGTATGTGTATCCTGGTGATTTGGGATGTAATGTCCTGTATATGTCTGTTAAATCTAATTCATTTATCAGATTGTTTAGGTTTTCAGTTTCCTTATTGGTCTTCTGTCTGGTTGATCTATCTACAGGAGACAGTGATGTGTTGAAGTCTCCCACAATTATTATGGAAACATCAATTGCTTCCTTTAGTTTTGCAGTGTTTCTCTCATGTATTTTGTGGCACCTTGATTGGGTGCATAGACATTTACGATTGTTATTTCTTCTTGCTGAATTGCCCCTTTTATTAGTATGTAGTGGCCTTCTTTGTCTCTCAAAACATCCCTGCATTTGAAGTCTATTTTATCTGAGATTAATATTGCTACACCTGCTTTCTTTTGGCTGTAGCTTGCATGAAATATTTTTTTCCATCCTTTCACTTTCAGTTTCTTTGTGTCCCTATGTCTAAGATGGGTCTCTTGTATGCAACATATTGATGGTTCATTTTTTTTGATCCATTCTGCGAATCTATATCTTTTAATTGGGGAGTTTAATCCATTTACATTCAACGTTATAACCGTGAAGGCATTTCTTGAATCAGCCATCTTATCCTTTGGTTTATGTTTGCCATATTTTTCCCCTCTCTCTATTAATATCCTTTATTGTACCCATACCGAATCTCTTTAGTACTGAACCTTTCTCCAAGTCTCTCTGTCCTGTCTTTGTTTCTCTGTCTGTAGGGCTCCCTTTAGTATCTCCAGGAGGGCAGGTCTCTTGTTAGCAAATTCTCTCAGCATTTGTTTGTCTGTGAAAAATTTAAGCTCTCCCTCAAATTTGAAGGGAGCTTTGCTGGATAAAGTATTCTTGGCTGGAAATTTTTCTCACTCAGAATTTTAAATATATCGTGCCACTGCCTTCTTGCCTCCATGGTGGCTGCTGAGTAGTCACTACTTAGTCTTATGCTGTTTCCTTTGTATGTGGTGAATTGCTTTTCTCTTGCTGCTTTCAGAACTTGCTCCTTCTCTTCTGTGTTTGACAGTGTGATCAGTATATGTCTCGGAGTGGGTTTATTTGGATTTATTCTATTTGGAGTTCGCTGAGCATTTATGATTTGTGTATTTATGTTGTTTAGAAGATTTGGGAAGTTTTCCCCAACAATTTCTTTGAATACTCTTCCTAGACCTTTACCCTTTTCTTCCCCTTCTGGGACACCAATGAGTCTTATATTTGGACGTTTCATATCATCTATCATATCCCTGAGGTACATTTCAATTTTTTCAATTTTTTTCCCCATTCTTTCTTTTATGCTTTCATTTTCCATTCTGTCATCTTCCAGGTCACTGATTCATTGTTCAACTTCCTCTAGTCTTGTACTATGAGTGTCCAGAATCTTTTTAATTTGGTCAACAGTTTCTTTAATTTCCATAAGATCATCCATTTTTTTATTTAGTCTTGCAATGTCTTCTTTATGCTCTTCTAGAGTCTTCTTGATTTCCTTCATATCCCGTACTATGGTCTCATTGTTCATCTTTAGTTCTTTGAGTAGCTGCTCTAGGTGCTGTGTCTCTTCTGGTATTTTGATTTGGGTGCTTGGGCTTGGGTTATCCATATCGTCTGGTTTTTTCATATGCTTTATAATTTTCTGTTGTTTTTGGCCTCGTGGCATTTGCTGAACTTGATAGGGTTCTTTTAGGGTTTGTAGACCTATTGAAGTCCTTATCTCTAATTTATCAGATCTACAGCTTCGTGGAGTACACTTTCTCTAACTAAGCAGCAGGTGGCGTCCACGAGCCACCTGTTCTCCACAAGCCAGTTCTCCCCTGCTTAGCCTTTTTGGTGAGTGGGGGAGTGAGTCTTGTGGGGCCCAATTGGTGTACCAAGCTTGCGTGTGTAGTTGGTGTTGCCTGCCCTGTATGTGGGGCGTGTTTCTGGGCAGTCGCGGAGGGGGGGGGTGGCGCTAACAATCAAATCTCCCTGGTGATCCTAGAGTTTTAAAGCTGGTGCAATAGTCTAATCCTTCAGTTCAGTCCTGCCACAGTTTGTCTCTGCCAGTGACCCACAAGTCCTTGGTATTGGCGTATGGCTCCTGAGACTTGCAAGTGGGCCCCTCTTCCAGCTGTGCACCCCGGGTCCTCTGTTGAGGGATGACTGTGCTATGTCACAGGTGAGTGCCGTCCCCTCAGGGCAGTTCTGGGCTGCTGGGCTGTGTAGGGAGGCTCCCAGTCTGCTGAAATGATGGCTGAATGGGGCTTTGTTAATTCACACTGCTCTACCTTCCCAACTCTGGGACAATCAGCTGAGGTTGCAGGGAAGGCTAATGTCCACACCCAGTTTTGTGGTGTGTGCCTGTTATTTGAAGCCCTTCCGTCACACTGGGTTGTCTGGGGCAGCTCTGGGCTATGGGGCTGGCGATGGGCAGGAGTGTTTCCTGTCCACCAGGATGGTGGCTGTGAGCGGACACCCCCGTTTTCTTGGGAAGTTGTGGTGTTTAGTGAATTTTCTCAGCTACTGAATTATTGCCTTTTGTCTCAGAGCTCTCTTAGTTCTGCTCTTGACTTGATGTGCCCAAATTGAAAGTCTTTGAAGCTTTCTGTATTGGGCTTCTTAGAGTAATTGTTTTAGAAAAAGAAAAAAGGATTAAAAAAAAAAAAAAAAAAAAAGGGTCCTCCTCCGAGATCTAATGGGTTATTGAAATGCTAAGAGACAAAGCAACCAGGGCCATTAAGGAAAGGTCTACAGGGCAGAGAGATCAGCTTTTCTTCGGGATTTGCATATGCGCCTTAGGGCCTGAGCTCCGCCCTTCCCCTTTCTGTGTTCACCAGAACTCTAAAAATCCTCTGCTTTTATTTTGGAGTTTTTCGTGTTGTTTTTTTTTTTCTATGCCTGTCTCCTCTCTGCTGGGCTGGCTGCTCACAGATTCTCTGGTGTCTGGTCTCTGTCTATCTATGGTTGGAGTCTGGATCAGTAGAATGAGTTTCCGATAAGAGCAGCCACTGCAGTTCTCCCTTCTCCTTCCCGGAGCTGACAGCCCCTCCTCCCACGGGACTGAGCCTGGCAGGGAGGGGCGCGGGTCCCCTGGCCGCAAAAACTTACAGATTTCGCTGATCTCAGCAGTTCGACATTTTCATGAGTGTTGTATGAAGTATGCCCAAAGACAGATTGCTCTGTGGTGTCCAGTCCATGCAGTTCCTGGCTTTCTACCTACTTTCCTGGAGGAGTAACTAAAACATACAGCTCACCAGTCTTCCATCTTGCCCCGCCTCACATATTGTTTTATCGGAGATATCTTTTTATAACCTTGCAAAACTTATATATCCACTTCAGAAAATGTTCCCACTGGATGTTAAGGTATTGGCATTAAGTGGGTCTGTAATCTAATCTATTATTGTTAAAAATAAGAACAGAAAAAATTCTCCTCCACAATTCTTATAGTACTTAGTGCTAAAGACCTATTGCAAGTTGGACCCTACGAAGATGGGATCAATTTGATACACCTCTTAACAAAATGAATATGGTACTAATCTGGCTACAGAAATTTTTTGTGTTCAGTGTATGTAGTGTGTGGATTCTCCATTCTCTCTCTGTTTTCCTCTGCTCAAATTATTAGTGCAAACCTTGCTTGTATAGCATACTGAGATATTTTCGTTCACTTGGTATAAAAGAGATCATAAATACAATCACAGGCATTGAAATCTCATATTCTTAGCTGTAAGGCAGTTATCTTGGTGACTGAGACCATGCATTTAAAAGGGTTACCTTAATAATGAAAACAAGTCATTAAAGCATTTTCATGGAGGACCTCCTCCCCCAGGAGTCCACTGTTAGGGAAATCAGACCCCTGTTAAGATCAGCCATCACTCAGACCTCAACTATCCCCACCTCCTTCTCTGGAGAAGTCACAAACACACACTAAGGGACCATCCTCCAGCCTTCTGCTACTCCTACCTCCTTTTCTATTGTGTGCTTTTCATTCTACAACCTGGGGGAGATGCTAAGTCTAACAAAAAGATCTGGCCAGAACTTAAATCTGGAAACAGAAAAGGCAGCCCCAGATGTTTATCAGAACAGGACTTCTCAGTGGCTGGGTTCCCTTACTCCCCAGTGGATAAAAACCACACTCAAACAGTACAGACTGATCTCTCTTCTCCTGCACGAAGTGCAGCATGAGGAACAGCCATCTATCTACCTGGACCTGGAGCAGTTTTTGGCCACTCAGGAGACAGGCCACGATGGGACTTCTTTTCCTGCTCGTTTGGACTCTTTGTGCTGTGTACATGAAAAGCAGATGTGCTCTTTCTGGACTCTTTATTCTGTACAATAAAAGGATCACTTACTGAAAGTTTCTGCTATGTCCTGAACCTGTGTTTCCATGATGCACTGTTGTAGCAACTTGCTCCACATCCACAGATAACAGTTGGAGAAACACTAATGTAAAAAATGTGTGAATTCCCTGTCCAGTTATAAGGGAAATGTAGTCTAGTAACAACTAATGCACAACGGGGACACACATTAGCCAAGAAGTTGCCATTCTGCTGGGCACTAAAATCTATTCTAAATAATATTTAGCATAGTTAATGCTTTGAATGATAATTTGAAGAATGGCTGTTTAGCCTTTGAACTAATAATGAATGTCTGATACATGCATGGTGGATGCGTTTATCAACAAACCAACACTTGCAAAGAGATGGGATTATGATTTTTAAGCTAGTCTTGAATCACATGCTCCATTGCTAGAACCAGAGGTAGAGAGTTAATTTCCATCTAAGTCAGAGTTTCTTAACCTCAGCAATACTGAGATTACTAGCGGGATAATTCTTTGTTGTGAGGGGCTGTCCTGTATACTGTAGGATGTTTAACAGTTCCCTGGCTTCTACCCACGAATTGCCAGAAGCAACCCTAGCCCAGCTGTGATAATGAAAAATGTCTCCAGACATTGCCACACGTCCCTGGGATGGCAGCAAAATAGCCCTTATTTGGGAAGAACTGCTCTAAGTATATAGGCTCCACGGAGGAGGTGTGAAAACCCAAATGAAATTTCGAGTAGTTACCAAGAGAAGGGGAGGCAATTGTAATATATAACCATCGTATTTTATAACAAAATAGATTTACAAACAAATTATTTGGCTATAAATTTAGGGTAATATATAACCCCTAGAACGAATAATAAGCAATTTACAGGTGACTAAGGATCAAATTAGGTATTTATACAAGGGCACAATGTAAATTATGAAAACTTTACCACATATGTGTGTACTATTATTTGCATACTATTAAATAAAATCTGTATGTATTTTGTTTAACTTGCAAGATACATAAGTTCAGTACTGTGTAATAGCAACTGGACTTTGTTTTCTACTTAAATTAGGGTAAATGGTAGTGAACAGAGCACCTGACAAGTGTAGGGGGATTGAAAGAACATTTGGGAGAACTTCATTATGTTGTAATAAGTCACCGTGTACTGCATGGGAGTGATCTCTTCAGGCCACAAATACGGGTCCCTGGAAGGAACATTGTGGGAAGGTGAACGCTGGCCCTTTTTGGCTGAGGCCCTGAGAAGCCTGCCCACCTGCCCTCTCTCTGATATTAGACTCACTGGGGACAGGAGAAGAATGGAATGTTCCTTCCTTTCTAAAGTACAGTTGCAGAAGCTTTGATTCGATAGAGATATCATTGAGATCTTATCTAGTCCTCCCTTTAAGCTTTTTTCTCTTTAATATAACTATCATTCTACAAAAACAGTTTTCAAATCATTATCGTGTTTAATGTGCAAAATTCTTGTAACTCAGTTATTGTTAATATCATTCTCCATTCAGAGGGATGTGCACAGTCTCAAAGACTTGAGGCAAATTGCCCAAGGTAATAAAGGTGGGAAATGCAGGATATGGCATTTGATACCAGATCTGTACCCTCTCACTGAAAATTCCATTTCCTTTCCACCATCTGAATGTGCTTTTTAGGCTCATAGCTCATGATGCATTCTTTCTCTCTTTTTTAAATGCATTACTGTTATTGTTATTATTAGACTAGGTACACAGAAAAATCATGTGGAAAGCACAGAATTCCCAAATAGGCTCTGCCATGCCACATACACACTCAGTTTTCTCCATTAATAATATTTTGAATTAGTGTGGTAACTTTGTTACAATATTACTATAATTATACTGTTAACTATACTCCATAGTTTATATTCGAGTTCACTCTTTATGTTGTACCTTTTTATGGTTTTATTTGTTTGCTTTTATTATCCTGGTAATCCAAAGTTCCCCATTTTGATCACTTTCAGTATACAATTCGGTGGTTTTAATTACATTCACAGTGCTGTGCTACCATCACTACCCTGTAATATATTTTTCCTTCATTAAAAAGTAAGAAGAATTGATATTTGTCTGGTTGGTAGCCCTAATGCAAACTTCAGGGTCAAGTGCTCTCTGACAAGCACAGATATGCAGTTAGTACATGACAAACTGTAAGTGCTACTCATACAAACCACCTGCCTCCAACCCTCTCTGGCCACCAAAGTCCCACCTCAGAGAAGCATAGCCTCTTCTTCATACACCTCATGTCCCAGGTTTGTCTCTCTACACCTCAAACTTGTGATCTCTTTTAGAAAAGACCTGAGCCTTATCAGGTCATGATTCAGTTGGTTTGGACTTCATTCAAGCAACTGCCCACTCAAATAAGAGTATAGAGATAGATAGTAATTTAAAAGTAAAGAGCACTCAAGACAAGAATTCAAATTCAACACATTTATTAAAGGAGCACTTAAGGTAAAAGGAACAAGTTTACAATATAAAAACAAATTGATACATTACCAAGCCTGGGGAATTCTGCTCCTTCCAGACGCAGCTGGGTATGAAATCAGAAGACCCCTCCAGTCTAAGTTATAGAGTATTTATAGAGCCTTTGATTCAGGGTACACATTCAGTTAAGTCATACTCTATTTCTGTGTTTGAACCATGAGTGGTGTCGCAGCCCAAGAGGGCCATGCCAGTCCAAAGGCCAAAGAAGACAACGAACATTTTCTGATACATGAACTTTTTTTTTTTTTTATTAAATTCAGTTTTATTGAAATACATTCACACACCATACAATCATCCATGGTATACAATCCACTGTCCACAGTATGATAACATAGTTATGCGTTCATCACCACAATCTATCTTTGAACATTTTCCTTACATCAGAAAGAACCAGAACAAGAATAAAAAATAAAAGTGAAAAAAGAACACCCAAATCATCCCCCCATCCCACCCCATTTGTCCTTTAGTTTTTATCCCCATTTTTCTACTCATCCATACACTAGATAAAGGGGGTGGGATCCACAAGGTCTTCACAATCACACTGTCACCCCTTGTAATCTACATTATTATATAATTGTCTTTAGGAGTCCAGACTGCTGGGTTGGAGTTTGGTAGTTTCAGGTATTTACTTCTAGCTATTCCAATACATTAAAGCCTAAGAGGTGTTATCTATATAGTGCATAAGAATGTCCACCAGAGTGACCTCTCGACTCCATTTGAAATCTCTCAGCCACTGAAACTATTTCGTCTCATTTTGCATCCCCCTTTTGGTCAAGAAGATACTCTCAGTCCCACGATGCCGGGTCCACATTCATCCCCGGGAGTCATACTCTGCATTGCCAGGGAGATTTACACCCCTGGGAGTCGGGTCCCACGTAGGGGGGAGGGCAGCGAGTTCACCTGTCGAGATGGCTCAGTTAGAGAGAGAGAGGGCCACATCTGAGCAACAAAGAGGTACTCAGGGGGAGACTCTTAGGCACCATTACATGCAAGTTTAGACTCTCCTTTGTGGTAATGAGCTTCATAAGGGCAAGTCCCATGCTCGAGGGCTCAGCACATCAAACCGCCAGTCCCAATGTTTGTGACAACATCAACACCAGTCCAGGTGAGGATGTCCAACACATCCGCACCTTCCCCCAGATCCTCGGGGCTGGGGAGGGGGAGGCTGTAAATATATTTTTTATGATACATGAACTTTTATTCAGGGCTTACTTACAGGATGAGAAGTCATGGAGAGATCATGACGGCTCTCTCAGGCCAGGCAGGCATCATGTTCGCAAGGAAGACGACTGAGCGATGCAAAGAGGACAGAAGGCCTTTTATAAGGGTTTAAGACAAAGACATTCTTAAGGGTGGGGGGAGCATAGATGCAGGAACAGGTCACTCTGACCTGAGGGGTGGTGCAGGAAGGACTAGAATAACACTTGAACAATTACGTTTTGCTCTTTTTGTGAGACTAAGAGCCCCTCACTTCCTGCCTGCTTCCCACAAAGTTACATTTTATGGTCAATCTAGCCTTTTTCTCTTTACTGGCTTACAAAGACAATAGGTTAAACATTTAGCCACCTAGGTCATGAAGACTGCTGTGCACCAAAGATCTGCAGGCCTGTTTTGCTCAGGCCACGGGTTGCCACAGGTGGTGAACCACAGTTTGTGAACTACGCATGTGAACCACATCTGAGTCAAGATCTGAAGAGGGTATTCACAGCATTATTAGAGATTTAAATTTAACCTTGAATGTTTGCAAAACTTTACTGAAAATATTTCTACTAATTAAGCTATGATTTCTGTAAGAGTAACATAATACACCTTGTACTTAGATAAAAACTAAAAATTTGAAGAGATTACTTTTACTATATCTAACTTGGTATAGTTTTTTGATTTCATTCTAATGGTTTAGCCATTATATCATGCCTCTTACTCCCTCCTTTTCTGCTTGGGCCTGTTCAGCCTCTCCCTTAGTACAATCTTTCAATATAAGACTTGAAGGATATGAATCATCTGTCGTATTTATTATAGCAAGGCCTTTTCTACTTTCTATCATTTGGAAATTGTACTTGAGTATTTTTGAGTAAAATTTCTGTTTAATATGCTTCTATGTCAGAAAGAATAACTGGTTTTTCACTATCAAAACAGAAAGCATCAGGTGGTATATGAGAGCAGCAAGGCTCCTCAGCCATCTGATCCTTACTTAGAAAGGAGTCAGCACCTTCATTTTCAGATTCCTCAGTAGAGATATTATCCTGCAACTCTGAGAATTTTTAAAGTCTGGGTAAGTATTGCTGCTTGAAGAATGGTCCTTGGATGAGCAGTATAGGTATCACCTGGAAGTTTGTTAGAAATGCAGAATTTCAGGTCCCATCCTAAACCTACTGAATCAGAATCAGCATTTTGACAAGATCTCTGAGTGATTTATAGACACATTAAAGTTGGAGACTCATTGGATTAGATTCAGGTCTCAAAGTCCTCTCTAGTCTAGTGGTTTTTTTTAACCCAACAGCAGCTGACCTGGGCAATTTTGACAATTCCAGTGGGGTGTGCCCAGCCATGTTAACAACATTATGGCTCTTATTAAGGTTGTGATGTCAACACACAAGGTCTGCCTTAAACTACTGCCACTATGAAGTCATGCAAGGGTATTTCCAAAAGCCACAGGCTCTGCAGACCCTGGGAGCATGGCTGCATTGGACAGGCACAGGCTGAGTAAGAACACCACCCAAGGGTATGGCCTCTTAAGCCAGATGCATTACACATCTGCTGTTCCACAGGGTTAAATCTGGTGTGTGACCATAAACCATGATGTCTTAATGAGTGATATTTTCAGCATCTATCACAGATAACATATTTCATTCTGTAATATCTCAGACTGTAGACATTTTATAGACTGAAGATAGTGATGGATCAAAAATTTGATTTTCTGCTCAGTCACTTACTAGTTGTAAGACCTTGGGGGCAAGAAAACTGTTTCTCTGGGCCTCATTTTCTGTAAATTGAAGGCATTAGACTGACATCTATAGCCCCTTAAAACAAATAAACAAATGAAAACCTCTGTGGCCAGACAGAGTGATTATCTTTATAGCAGCTATAAAGCATGACTGTGATCATGAAGACACACTGCTTATCAATTTTTGAAAATTTCCCAATTAGACCATGAAAATGATAAACATAGAGTGACAGAGAGTTGGAAAGGATTTTGAAAGATAACTTGATCAAGAGAACCTAAGTGAATTGTAAACCACAAAGTAGATCATAGAGGTCCCTCTGGCCTGTGGGGACAACCTGTGACTGCAAACAGCTGCAGTGAGCCTGATTCATGTGCTCAAAGTTCAAATACTTTACAGGGACCCTTCCCTTATCCAAATAGAAAGAAATACACCATTTATTTCCACTTCTCTAGAAGTCCCTAACTAGACAAAACTGAGCTTTTGCTAGTCCAGCTTTATTTAGTGAAGATTCAGTAATTGTGGCATATGCAATCAAATACCATCTGCCAATTAAAAGCAACAGGAACTTATTTTTAAAAAAATAATCATTAAATATTTCAAAAATAAAGAAAACAAGACTCGTATCTGTTGAATTAACAAATATTAACATTGTGTTATATTTCCTTTATAACCCTTTCTTCTCTTTAGAAATTAATTACACTTGCAAAGTCACCTCCTATTCTTACACCAACCCCAAAACCATTATTTTGAAATGCTTTATATTATTTTCTTGAACAGTTTGACACTTTTACCACGTATGTAGGTATCTTAAATAATGCGTGCTCTTGTTTTGCTTTGTTTTTATTTAGATGAATGGGATCTGTAGCACATGTGGCATCCCCTCAGGCTACTAGATCTCGGGGCAGATGGTGGGGGGAGACAGTTCTATGCATGCTGCTGGGTCTCCCTCAAGCAGTTTCCAGAGCCCCTCTGCTCTTCTGCATCAAGGCTTTTCCTGAAGCCTTGGAATCTCATTGGCTGCCCAGGCACAGCCAGGAATGTGGAGGAATTAATACCCCCTGGGACAGCCCTCAACTCATGAGCAGCAGAGTTGGTGGATTAATGCCCCAGCCTCCCCTCTTTCTGAGGAAAAATTATTAGGCACAATCCACAGATGGCCTCAAGGAGGATTGTGTTGCCCGTAAAAGTAACTAGCTCAACAACACACCTTATCTTGGCTTTTTTTCCTTGCTTCACTCACTTAGCTTCCTCTCTCTTCATCTTGGAATCACTCCCTAAATAAATTACCAAGTCTGTATCACATTGCTGAATTCTTTGATTAGTTCAAATAGTTTGGGCATAAATTACCTTCAGTTTTCCTGCAGTGTTGTCCAAAAACATGGTCTGATTGATATCAGTGCTTTTTTTGAGACTGGTTTTGTAGTGTGGTATATAGTTAATGTTTGCAAAATCTTTCATGTGTGTTTGAAAAGAACAAATTCTCTTTTTGCTGAGTGGAGACTTCAAGATATGTCTATTAGATCAAGTTTGTTAATTCTGTGGTTGATATCTTTTATATACTTAAGTTTTTGTCTTCTTGGTAAATTTCTGAAAGAAATTCATTGGTTCCACTATGATTATGGGTTTGTCATTTTCTTCACATTTATTCTGTCAATTTTGCTTTGTATATTTTGAGGTTATGTAGTTAAGTGCATATAGGTTCATGATTAGCATATCTTTATCTCAAATAATACATTTGCCTAAAGGACCATTTTGTCTTTTATTAATATAGTTCATTCAGGGTTTTTTGTTGGTATTTTCCTGGTCTAATGTCTTCATTCTTTTCTTTCAAATTCTAGCGGAATTTTAATTTAGTATGTGTCTTGTGATTAGCACATAGCTGGTTTTGTTTGTTTTGTGCAATTTGAGAATTACTGTGTGTTTAACTGGCAAGTTTAATGAATGTACATTTATTATAATTAAAATATATTCAGATAGTTTACCATCTTATTGTATTTCTCTATAACATTTTTTCTTTGTATCTTTTGTCCTTTCCATTCCAAGTGTTGCAAACTCTTTTACAAAAATAAAATTTTATTGGGACACAATCACACTCATTTGGTTATGTATTGCTTATGGCTGCTTTCATGCTATAATGGTAGAGTTGGATAGTGGCAACAGAGACAACATTGCTCATAAAGCCTAAAATACTTATTATCTGGTCATTTACAGAAAGTTTGTCAACTCCTGTTCTGTTGGATTCAAGTATGACATTATCTCTCCCTTTGAAATTAAAGGTTGTATTTTTATTCCTATAATGGTTTCCCTAACATTTGAAAAATATGCATATTCTAACAAGTCAAAAGTTAATGTAGCTACACTTTTTCTGGATGAAATAATGACTTCAGAATTCTTTAATTCCAATCACCTTCCCTATCTTTCATTTTTTGCTTAGGTTTTAGTTTCACTTTGTATTTCAGTTCCTCTCTTCAGTAGTCATTATTTTTGTTTCAAATAACCAATGCATATTTACATTAACCTAAATGTTTACCATTTTCTTTGATCCACACTGTTTTTTGTACCCCAATCTTTCCTTTTCAGTTTAATTTTCTCTTTTTAAAGTACTTCCTTCAATAGTACTTTCAAGAAGAATTTGAAAATACATACCACTCATTGTACATGCCATACACACTCAGATTCCCTTGTCTTATTTTCTCTCTCCTTTTGAAGGATTCCTTAGCTAGTATTTTTTCCTCAGCACTTGTGGAGATATTCTTTTATTTTGTGTTTTTTGTGTTTTTCAGATGAGATGTCTGCTTTACTCTAATTGTTACTTTGTAGGCAATCTGTCCTTTTGGTCTGGATACTGTTAAGATTTTTCTCATTAACTATGGTATTCTGCAGTTTTACTCTGATGCACCTAGATGTGGATTCATTTTTACTTGTTTAGTATTAATTGCAATTCTTAAATCTGAAAATTTAAGTCTTTCATTGATTCTGGAAAAATTCTCTTGAGTATTATCTCTCACCCAGTGATCCCATTTCCTCCTTTGTAAGGTATAGACATATATTGTCTGATTTTCTCTGTCTCAGCAGTTAATTTCAGATACTCCATGGAGAACACTGTTTCTTGTCAGCTATGGTGCTTGTCCCACTTTTAGATTATAGTTACCTCATTCAGTAAAAGTACTTACCATTTAAGTCATTTGAGTGATGTTTTCTGATATTTGTAGCCTATAAGGTCCTTTAGGGCTAGGATTCTGGTTTGTTTGTTTTTAATCTGTAGAACTAACACACTGACTGGAACACAGTAGGTATTTAAATTTATCTTGAATGAAAGGAGCTAGTTCCTTTTTAAA
Organism: Choloepus didactylus; assembly: GCF_015220235.1. Classification (NCBI taxonomy): domain Eukaryota; kingdom Metazoa; phylum Chordata; class Mammalia; order Pilosa; family Megalonychidae; genus Choloepus; species Choloepus didactylus. The sequence goes on along the minus strand of NC_051317.1, from coordinate 70,951,384 downwards.
AAATCATTTCAGCTCACTATATACTCTTCTTCAAGTATTCCACTCATTTGAGCATTTAATCCAATGATTCTCAATTGAACAAAGAGGTGGGGGAGCCACTCTGAAGAAAGGGCTCATGTCTGAGTCACCTCAGAGACCTTTTGAGTCATGTGACCTTTTGATACATGTGCTTCCAGGCCTCTAGGTAAACTGAGCCACTGTTACTGAAGGAAATGTATAAAAGTCTCCAGTGTGGGTTAGGAGGGCAAAATAATCTAAGACCCTTAAAAATCAGATATTTTGTCTTCCTATTTAAATATTCCATACAAAGGACTTTTGTTGTGTCAAACAGATTGTAAGAACTTGGCGGGGAATTCTTTCTTCATCTTGAAACATATAAGACTCATAGAAAGTAAGAAGTAGAAGGGACCTAATATGGTCCATTTTCCATATTTAACTGATGAGGAAATTAAGGCCTTGAGACTTTAAGCAATGTGCCCATGGTTGGATCACTTGCAATGCCTAGCAAGCTATTAGGCACATAAGGAAGCACTCAATAAATAGTTGTCATATGGATGAAAGAATTAGAAATAAAAATGAGATGGACACAAAGGATAGCTAACCATTCTAATATACCCCAGGAGCAACAATGCTGTGTTTTAACAACTTCCAAACACAAAAACCTAGTCAGAAAATATTAACTGGACCAGTCTTATCTCTGCTGATCTTTCCCATTCTTGAGTTCTTATGATTTTGGAAGATTTGCCATATGATCTAGTGTTTATTTTTAAAATGTTTTTATGCATTTTATTTTTCTCACATTAAATGTCCTGGGAATATCTTGGTTTGTATTGCTTTGCCTCCCTCTTCCACATCCAATTCTGGAACAGGTTGGGATTTAAAAAATGGTTAATTAAGTTCTTCATTATAATTGCCAGATTAATTGATGCCTAATTTCTGAGTAAAGAAGTTGTTGTACAGGTAACATTTACTTTCTTTGAGTTGAATACTGTTATATAATAGTTTTCAAAAGCAAATGAGTGAACAAAGGTTTATCTTTTTTATGTATAACTATAACAAACAACACATTGTGCTGACCTGTACTTAGAGATCCAAAAGTACTCCACTTTGAGCATAACTTCCTTTTCTTTAAGAACATGTGGTCTTAGTCTGCAAACCTCAGTATATTTAAGAATGTCATATTATTTATTTATTGCACAATCACAAATCCACAGCCTTGTGAAAGTTAATATTTTCTGAGAGTGGCAACGGACTTTGGAAAAGATAAAAGCTGCAAAGATAGTCAGCTGCTCTCCAACTGAATCCTATTACCCAAGAAAAAGCCAGGAAGAAGAATCTAGAGTGATAATAAACATGCCTGGGAGCCAGGAGATTCTAGTTCTGGTTCTAATTAGCTGTGAGACTGTGGATATGTCTGTTACTCTTGCTGGGTCTCCACTTCTGCATATTTAAAACAAAAGGTTTGAATTTCAGATGATTGTTAATGTCTCTTCCGGGTCTAATAATCTTTTACTTATTTGAATGAACAGCTACCACGATAGAAAGAATATGTAATGATAATGGAAAGTATTAGCACTGGAAAGGTGGGTTGTAGAAGGGAAAGGAATAAACTAGTGACCATTTGACAAAGGAAGGACTTAATCCTTTAACTAATTGCTTGAATTATACCACACCTGGATTAGACACTTATGTGATTATTTCACTGTTTAAAAGATTTTGAAGTCCATAGATGTGTTCAGCTAAACACTGAGTGAGAACAGATGTAAGTAGATGCGTTTCATAGGCCTAGGAACTCTTGCACAATCCTCAATTATTCTGTGACTATGAAGGGCAACTTCCCATGATCTCACCAAAACATTTTTTCAACCATGTCAGCAAAGATATCGCCCAATTCAGCCAAAAACTCCAACTGGCATGGAAGGCAACATTGTTGATATGACTGATGCTTATGACTTCGTGAGTTTTAATCTGGGTGACTAGATATCTTTTAGAATGTTGGTTGCTCTTTCCCTGCCTATATCTGCAGTGGTCCTGGATCAGTATCATGTGATGAGTGGGCTTGTTAGCGCTTTTAGTTAAAAGGGAAAGAGACTCACTCTGGAAGCTTCAAGTAATTGAGGTTTAGAGAGAGGATAAAGTAGCTCTAAGGAGTTCAGAAATAGACTCTTACATCTATCGCCAATTGCTTTTTGACAAGACAGCCAAATCCACTTAAATGGGACAGAACAGTCTCTTCCACAAATGGTGCTGGGAGAATTGGTTATCAATACCCAAAAGAATGAAAGAGGATCCCTGTCTCACACCTTATACAAAAGTTAACTTAAAATGGTTCAGAGACCTAAATATAAGGGCCAGGACCATAAAAATCCTAGAAGAAAATGTAGGGAAGCATCTTCATTGTGGTAGGCAGTGATTCCTTAGACTTTATATCCAAAGCACAAGCAATGAAATAAAAAATAGATGAAAGGGACCTCCACAAAATTAAATCCTTTTGTGCTTCAAAGGACTTTGTGAAAAGGGTGAAAGGCATCCTACTCAATGGGAGAAAAATATTTGGAAACTACATATTTGATAACAGTTTGACATCCAGAATATAAAAAGAAAACTTGCAACTCAACAATAAAAAGGCAAACAACCCAATTAAAAAATGGGCAAAAAACTTGAATAGATACTTTCCAAAGAGGAAACACAAATGGCTAAAAAGCACATGAAAAGATGCGCAACATCAGTAGCTATTAGGGAAATGCAAATCAAAACCACAATGAGATATCATTTCATATTTACCAGAATGGCCACTATTAAATAAAAACAGAAAATTAAACAGGTTGGAGAGGATGTGGAGAATTAGGAACACTCATTCACTGCTGGTGGGAATGTAGAATGGTGCAGCCTGTATGGAAGAAAGTTTGGCAGCTCCTCAGGAAGCTAAGACTGGAATTGCCATATGATTCTGCAATCCCACTTTTAAGTATATACTGAGAAGAACAAAGCAGGGATGCAAACAGACATTTGCACAATAATGTTTGTAGTGACATTATTCACAGTTGCCAAAAGATGGAAACAACTCATGTCCATCAACTGATGAATGCAATGCCATACAATGGAATATTAGTCAGCAGTAAGAAGGAATGAAGTTCTGAGGCATATGACAACATGGATGAACCTTGAGGACAGTATGTTGAGTGAAATAAACCAGACACAAAAGGACAAATATTATACGGTTTCACCAATATGAACTAATTATAATGAGAAAACTCATGGAGTTAAAATCTAGAAAATAGGTTACCAAGAGATAGAATGAGGGTGAAGAATGGGGAGCTGGTGCATAAACTGCGCAGAATCTTTTTTTTAACTTGCGACATATTAACTGAATGCTTCCATCAATTATAATGGCATTGCAACATTTCCTCATAGTTTTTTCTTCAATTTTATTGAGATATATTCACATACCACAAAAACTGTCCAAAGTATATAATCACTGTCTCACTGTATCATCACATAGTTGTGCATAAATATCCAGTGATCAATTTTAGGAATTTTTCATTGCTCCAGAACAGAAATAAGAATAAAAAATAAAACACAGTTCCTCGTATACACCTTATCCCCCTTATTGTTGTCCCACAGTATTGGTGTAGTAAATTTGTTACTGTTGATGAAAGAATTTTCAAAAATTACTGTTAAGTATAGTCGACAGTTGGCAATAGTTATGTTTTTTCCCATATACCCTGGGAGGACCCATAGCCCAGGACCCTGCCCCCTACTCCATTACTGAGATACAAACAGCCACCTACTTGCCCAGGCAACAGGGCCCTTCCCACCCGAGTGTAAAGCATTAAAACTTCCCTCCCCCAATCACTGTTATTAACCAAATCTCAGGAGACCTTGTTGTAACCTAATTTCATGAGAAACTCCATCATCACAGACCTTTCTAAGAAACTCCTCCTCCCTTGGCACTCCTCTCTCTCTCTTTCTGTGGAATGGTGGAAACTGCCTTCACTCCCCTGACCCGCTGCCATTGGGAAAAATCATCTCCTGTGTTGTAAGTCCCTAATTAAACTCATAGGTAACTTCAGGCCTGGTGCGTTCTTTGGTTTGGGGGCTAACCTGGGCTGGAACATTTGGCATGCCAGCTGGGAGACCAAGGAATGGCTGGCTGTAATGGGCATGATGAGTCCTGGGAAAGGACACAGATCAGGGAGAATACCAGGATTGCCAGAAAAGTCCAGGAGAGGAGTGTTGGCAGCCCTCTAGGATGAGTGGGGATGCAGAGGGACTAAAGTGATACCCAGAATTCCCTGGCTGGATTGCTGGTTCTCCTGCAACAGGCTGCAAAATGGTTAGGATCTCCTAAGAAAAGAAGCACCATCAGCTGTGGCATCTGTTGCACAGCCTCTATTAGGAGTTGTGCACTCAGCCACAAAAGAGTAGTAGTCAAAACTGAGGTTTGCTACCTAGAAGGGAAATTTAAGTTAGAAAGAATCATATAGTTAGCCCAATCAGATTTGAAGGATGTATTAAATGAGAGGCTGCACCACATAGAAAGCAATTTAGAGACAGGAACATGCCGGTATGCTAGAGTGAGAGGGTGCAAACTGTCCAAAGGGCAAGTCAAGTGTATCGTGAATTCTTCTGACTGGGATCCCAAAGGGTAGGACCCTGTTGATTTTTCTTCAGATGAAGACGAGCCCCCAATCGACAGCGAAGCTGAAATTGAGGAAAGTAAGTATATTTTTCCTCTGATGCAACAACAGGTCAAAATGGAGCAAAAACAAAACCATGAGGGGAGATGGCACTGCAGCTGCCGCTGCCCTAGCAGCACCTCCTGATGGAAAGGTGCTGGTTACAGTGAGGGATTGTGTTGCCACTGAGTTACAGGAAATTGGGAATCAGTACAGACAAAAACCTAAAGAAATTTTACCAAATTGCTGCACCTGTGGGACACAGGCACCGAGGGGATACTGCTTTCAGGACATTAAATAAGCAAATTGACCTATGTTACCATTCACACTTCCATCTGCCAATGTATGTATTCCTTAGCCACCAAATCTGAATCCAGCTCACTATTAAATTGGCTAGTGACTCTGTGTAAAAAAACTTGGCCCAATGTGGGGGATGTCCTAGCTCATCTCCCAATGGAGCAAGCTTGATGAATTACAAGATATAATAAGGGGGCTAAGAAAGAAACATGCAGTTTATACTGCTAACTTTGTGGCACCAGATAATGGAACTTTCACCAGGGGCATAAAAAATGCAATCTTGCAAAGTGCCCTGAATCAATGGTATGGGACACTGGTGCCCATTCTTAGCATATTGCTGGGGCAACCCATCTCCAGGGCTGTCCAATTAGTAGCAGATCTAGGAGAATCTGAATGCCTGAGGTGTAAAGGGGCTGGAGTCAGGGCTATGGACTGTGACCCAGGAAGATATGAGGGTCCAAACCATGTGTTGGGCAGATTGACGTGGGCTGACCTAACAGGCACCAGCACCAAAATTGAAGATATTCATAGATAGCCAAACACTATGCTAGTAAGATTATGGAGTAAGTTACCAAAAAGGCAGTAATACACCAAATTTGGAACCAGATTACTTGATGGAGATGATCTTTGGCTGAAAAATTGGCTCTTATAGTATAAAGAGCCCCTGCTCCCCCTGCAAAGGAGGCATGGTGTGCTGGTTTGAATGTATTAGGTCCTCCAGAAAAAGCCATATTCTTTGATGCAATCTTGTGAGGCAGACATATTAGTGTTGATTAGATTGGAATTCTTTGAGGGTTTCCATGGAGATGTGCCCCACCCAACTGTGGGTGATGACTTTGATTGGATAACTTCCATGGAGGTGTGGCCCCACCCACTCAGGGTGGGTCAAAATTCAATCACTGGAGCCATATAAATCAGCTGACAAACAGAAGGAACATTTTGAAGAGGCGCTAAAGCCAAGAGGGGCACTTTGAAGAAAGCACAGGAGCTGCAGATGAGAGACATTTTGAAGATGGCCATTGAAAGCAGACTCTTGCTCCAGGGAAGCTGAGAGAGGACAAATGCTTCAAGAGAGCAACTAAGAGTGACATTTTTGAGGAACTGTAGCCTAGAGAGGAACATCCTGGGAGAAAGCCATTTTGAAACCAGAACTTTGGAGCAGACACCAGCCACGTGCCTTCCCAGCTAACAGGTTTTCCGGACACCATTGGCCATCCTCCAGTGAAGGTACCTGATTGCTGATGTGTTACCTTGGACACTTTATGGCCTTAAGACTGTAACTGTGTAACCAAATAAACCCCCTTTATAAAAGCCAGTCCATCTCTGGTGTTTTGCATTCCGGCAGCATTAGAAAACTAGAACACATGGTAAGCCCCTTTTCCCTTCATACAGGAGATGGGTCAAGATCCTCAAATAAAAGCTATATAAGAGACACTGGTGATCAGAGACTGCATATTGAGTTAACAATTTGCTGATCCCCTACTAATGAACATAAAATTTCAGTGCTAGTGAATACTGGAGCAAAATGTACCCCAATATATGGAAAATTGCCACAGCCCAGAGGGCTTATGTTAGCCATCACTGGGTTTGGAGGTCAAAGTGTTAAAGCAAAACTACAACAATTACTAATACAGATTGGTGAGCTACCACCTCACAAGTACACAGTACACATGTACGAAAGTACATATGTCCTATTCCAGAATGTATATTAGGAATTGATATTTTGCATAATATCACTGTGCAAACTACTCTAGGTGAATTCCATCTCTGTTGCTGAGTGGTCAAAACCATCCAAAGAAAACATACTATATGGTCATCAATAAAGGTGCCCTCCCTTAGATGCACAGTAGTGTTGCATCAATATAAGCTGCCAGGGGGACATCAAGAAATTACTGCTACCATCAAAGAATTAGAAACAGTGGACATTATAAGCCCCACTCACAGCCCATTTAATAGCCCAGTCAGGTCAGCAAAGGAGGCTGATGGTGCCTGGTGGATGCCTGTTAATTATAGAGAGCTGAGCAAAGTAACTCCAACTTTGTTTGCAGCTGTACCAAATATAACTTCTTTTTACAGGACATAAGTACACAATTAGGCCAATTTCATTTTGTGTTAGACCTTCCTAATGATTCTTTTAGTATCTCCTTACACCCTCCAGCCAGCCTGTGTTTGCCTTCATGTAAGAAAGACAACAATGGACATTTGCCATGCTACCACAAGGATATCTTCATGGTCCCATTATTTGCTATAGTTTGGTAGCTCGAGATTTGAAAATGTGGAAATCTCTGTCAGAGGTTACTCTCTTTCATTTTATTGATGATGTTGGTTGACAGGTAATTCTCTTGCAGAATTGGAAACTGCTGCCAAGATTATTCCCTCTGCTCTTGTTGATAAAGTAAAACTTACCCTGCTCCATATACTCCTAAACAGCTCATGGCTTTCCTTGGTTTGATGGGTTATGGAGACAGTTTATGCCCCATTCAGTGCAGATTCTAAAACCTTTGTATGTCCTAGTTGGGAAAGGAAAAACATGGGAATGGGATGTTCCACTGCAGGCTGCTTTTGAAAAAGCCAAACATGCTATTGCACAGGCTCAGGCTTTACAGGGAGTGGACCAAGATGTGCCTTGAAACTTAGACATGGTCAGTACCACCATTAGCTTTGGGTGGGGCTTGTGGCAAAGGCAAAAGGCAAAGCAAGTTCCCATTGGCTTTTGGTATCAGCTCTGGAAAGGAGCTGAACTGCAGTACAGTCCTTTAGAAAAACATCTGTGTGCTGCCTGTAATGCCCTGCTGCAAGTTGAAGGACTAAACCAAAAAAATGCCCTGTGTCGTTGTGCACTGCCATCACCATAAACGAGTGGATAAAAAACACAGCAAATAAACTGCATTCAAGGAGTGCTCCACTGAGCACGCTGCTAAAATGAAAAGCCTACCTGCTGCAATGCAGTGTCTTTAACAACAGCCCTTTAAGTACAGAAATGCATGATATTCTAGGACCAGTTTCCTATGTGGTGATCCTCCTGGGGTGATTATTTCTGTGCCCACTGTTGATGGATGTGGCGGTATACAGGAGCCTGCCTGGTAAATGGATGGATCAGCACAAAGGCAACCTGCCATCTGCATGGCAGTAGCCATGATGGACACTATTTGGAGGGAAACTGGGACTATCAAAGCAGCCAATGAGCTGAATTAAGGGCTGTATGGATGGTCATTTTTCATGAAGCAGGAGATGCACTATTTGTACTGACTCTTTACCTGACAATATCAAAGCAGGTACTTTAGTAAAAGTTCATAGTCAGAAGCCAACATTGCAGAAGGCTGCTAAATGGCTACACAGGAAAACAGGACACCACAGAAACCAGACTCTATGGAGGCTTGCACAGCAATTAAAGTTGCCCATTCTGAGGCAACAGCAGAAAGACGCTGTGGACGCCTGCTCCTCCTGCTTTCTGCGATGACCAAGAATGTTTCCTCGCCAACTCAGTCACATCAGCTGTGAGCAAATAAATGTAGATGGCAATTATTCTACATTGGGCAACTTCCCTTATCTGGGGGTGTAAAATATGCCTTTACAGTCATAGACACAGCTACTGTGCTGTTACTGGTCTCCTCAGTAAGAAAAACTAACCAGAGGGCTGCAACACATAGCCTAGAGAAATTAAGTGCTTTATTTGGGGTCCACATATGTGGACAGTGATAGAGGATCCCCCCTTTACCAGACAATTAACCTAAGCCTGGCTACTGAACATGACATCTTATGGACTTTTCATTTGCCATACAACCCCATAACAGCAGAGTTAATTGAAAGAATGAATAGGCTTTTAAAAGAGAAGCTAAAAATGACAGGCAATCCCTGCAGCAGTGGATCCCTTGGTTACATCCAGCCCTCACCGGACTCAATTAGGGGTATGGTATTATTCTTTTTGGAGCAATGAAAATGTTCTCAAGTTGATTATAGTGATGAAAGAGCAACTTTGTGGTTATACTGACAGCCATTGATTGTACACTGGGGATGGATTCTATGGTATGTGAATAAAACTGTTAAAAAAAGTAAAAAAAAAAAAAGTAGCTCTAAGGAACAAAGAAAATTTATGAAAAACCAGGAACAGGTGGGCTGATTGGTGTACAGGAAAGAAGAGGACCAGTGTTTGGGAACTGGGAGAACCAACAGAGATCTAAAAGCTGGGTTATCTTGTTGAATCTTCAGTACTGGAATTTGCTTTCTTTAGGAGAGTGTTCAATTGGTGTGACCCAAACATGCTCTTATCTTTGCTTCTCTTTGTGCTTGATCACATCCCCTCTCCAAGTCAACTGCCCAAGGCTTTCCATATTTCCCAGGTCAAATTCCTGAAATAGAATTTGTTTATCTTGCTAGTCTCTGTTTTGTGCCATGTGCAGAAAACAAGCAGCAGGGTTGCAAGGTTGGGCCTTGGCTAGCTTTTGGGACCTTGGATTTCGGGTGTGTTCCCAACATTCCATAACTGATAAGCATGGTTCATTGTGTCTAGACTGTTTGTGCAAAAAAGTGATTTATGCTAAACATCTGCTTTTCTTTTAGGAGTCTGGAATTTTGGTACATGTCAGGTAGAAGGGTGCTTTTTTGACCAGCCACTGATAAAATCTTGACCTCTGAGTCTTTATTGGATTTCCCTAGGCAAAAATATTGCCCATATGCTAATACATTTTTCATTGCTGGAGAAAGGAGCATGCTCAGATGTGCTTCTTCATGGGAGGAGAGACAGCATTGGAAGTCTGTGCATGGATTTCTCCAGATTCCACTTGAGTCTTTTTTTCCCCATATAATCTGGCTGTGTATCCTTACTACATCTCTGTAATAAATCTTAGTCATGAGTACCATTATTTCCTGAGTTCTGTGAGTCCTTCTAGCAAATCTCCAAACATGGGAATGGTTTTGGTAATCCTGACACGAGCCATGTCAAAGGACCCAGGCCAATTTAGGTATTGGCCATCCTTGGGCCAATTGCTTTAAACTGGTCTAATTACTTGTATCTGAGGGAGAGGAGTAGAATTGTACTTCATATGGCCACTCCAGTTAGCAGAATGGTCTAGAGCAGTGGTTCTTAAAGCTGCAAAACAGATTCTATAATGCTTTAAAAATTGTGGATACTTGGACTCTACCCAAGCTCAATTAGAATCTTAGAATCTCTGGGGGTGGGGCCTGGAAAATGGCATGTTGAAAATTTCTCTAGTGATTCTAAATATGCAGCCAGAGCTGGGAACCAGTGATCTGTAGTGATTTTCTGTCACAGGGGCTCTAGCTGGCAGTTTTCTTTAGAAGGAGACTAAGGGCTTGGCAGGTATCAGGATTTACCTGGTCAGTACAATGCATATTTTTCAAATGAAGAAATGGGGGCCCTCATGCTCTTCAGCCATCTGGAAAAACAATGAGTGGGATTATTCAGTTGTGTTTGTATGCAGTTCTCTTGAAATTATGTCATTTCAGCGACAATGCTCTATTTTAAACACTTCATCGCATACTGTTCATATTGACAACATTCTTTGCTTCCAAATGCTGGTAGTAAAACAACAAGAGGGGAAAAAAACACTGAAATATATGTAACTTACTGCAGTGATATTTTGCCATTGACCCATATTCTTGAAAAGGCTGTTCCACAAAATCTCTCTTATGAAATAGTCACATCTGTTTCTCAGTGTCATCCAAAGATCCCGGTTGGATCATTTATCTAGATTAGATATTCTTTCTTTGTCTTTTGAAAAGCTGGCTGGCAGGAAACCCTTACTGGGCCAGGATGTGGTATCACAGTGGTCCTTCCTCTTGGTATAGGAGGCAGTAATATAGACTTTCTCTGTATTTTTTCCTGTCCCTGTCTTCCTCACAGCCCTACTGTCAAAGCCCCCGATAGCTGTTGCATAAAAGAGTTACCTTAATGTGATGTTCTGCTCACAGTGGGTGCCTGGCAAATATTTGTTGAATTGATATGATGTGATAATGGAGCTTGTTGAAGAAAGAGCTGCTGCTGACATTCAGAAGCTGACCACTGTCCCTGTCTTGTGTCCTTCTCTACAGGCCAGGGCTGCTCCATAAGGTGCCACTTGGAGAAAGTGATTGTTTTCTATGATATGGAGGCAGCCTTGGGCCTGCCTGTTCCTGGGAGATATCCCTACTCCCTGTTAGGATGTAATCTTCTACTCATAGTAGATGTAGGGTATTTGCAGGTGACTTACTGGATCTCACACCACCCCATTACTCCACACAGCTTAGATTTGCTCTTGCACAGTGGGAAGAAAACGACTTAACTGGGCTAGTTTAAAGCTTCAACCTCCAGGCTCCCCTTTCTTTGCCTTTTTGCTTTGGTATCTTTTCTGCTTTTGATGTCATTCCTCCCCACATGGGCAATGTGTTCTCTGAAGCTATCACTCTTCCCTTATCAAAACCTGCTTTGGGAAGAAAGGACTTGAAAATTTATCATAAGAACTTAACGCTTAAATTCTTTTGTGTGTTTTGGCATTTTAGGAAGGTTCAATGAACAAAGCTTTAGGCCTAGGAGGTTGTTTTTTGTTGGTAGTGGTGATTCAGGGGTCATTGAGGGGGGAATTTCTGGTATTCCAGGTTCCCTGCCCAGAGTCTCTTACTAGAGGCTTATCCCACCCGGTGGAAGCCTGGCTCTGGCTCAAAGATGTGGGTTGTGGAAATAGCTGACCCTCAGAACCGTTCCTAAAAGCACCAGAGGAGCAAACCTCAATTCTGCTACCACCATTTTGTGGTCTCCAAAGCATATCATTTTGCAATTTCATTTTGTTTCCCTTTCCACAAGTTAACCAAGGCGTTTGGCAGCCACAGCGCAGAGTCAGCAGGAACAGTTCTGTTTTCCCTTTACTGCCTGGTGACAGCTAGAATTTGAGTGAGCTCTTAACCCCAACTGTGCTTTTGAAAGTTTTTCCAAACACAAGGAGGCTACTAAATGAACAATAGTCTTAAAACTGCATGAAATTCTTCTGCAGGAGGCTGAAGAATGGCTGTACAAATGAAAACACCCTGAGACCAGGAAAAGATATTCTTACGTGAGGTTCACCTATATTCCTAGAAAAAGAACTTAACTAGTAATAAAACCATACCACACATGAAAAAAAGCAGATTACAAAAATAACATATTTAGAATGACCCATTTTGGTAAAATACAGGATATGTTAATATTTACAGACTATTTGTTGCCTCCTTACCATATGCTAATAATTTTAAGTGCTTTTACACAATATTTTATTATGTACAATTGACGCAAAAACTTGGGAGGCAATTCTAATTATCCCCATTTTACTAATGAGAAAACTAAAGGCCATGGAAATTAACCAACTTGCCCAAAGTCATACTGCTAATATGTGGGACAATCCATGATTCATTAGACTATTTGACCTGTTAGTGTACATATTTGCAAAGATAGAAGACTGGATAGAACAGACTGTATTGGTAAAGGGTAATGGGTGATTTTTATTTTATTTTGCTTGTGTATATTTTCTAATTCACAACCAAGGAATGTCTTTTGGTAACAGAACATTATTTTTTAAATAAGAAAATTAAACAAATGGTTTATAGCTAAGTTAAATATATTCACCATGTAAGGATGATGAAAAATTTTTGAGTGACTTTCCTTTATCCTGTTTGTGAAATTGTAAAGACTTCCATAATAGAAATGTCTAACTTAAATAACTCAAGGCATTGAAAATTGATACCATGGATGCAAATCACATTAACAAAGTTTGAGAGTATCCCAAATCCTTTCTTGAAGTGCTTAATGTCTGAAATAAAGAGTATTTTCAGAGTAAACCTTATAATACTTTTCCAAAGACTCCACAAAGAGTCATGGAAAGGTCTAGCTGTGTGATTTGTATGCAACAGGAATTCAAAACCCTATGAAAATCAGCATTCTGTCATGTTTTTCAGTGGTGTTTTGCATTCGTGATTCGAAAATTTCTCTTTCCACATTTCTTGTGATATATGCAACACTTTAGCTAAATTTTAGAGTCCAACTGATGAAGGATGAATCCCCCGGACGTTGCATCTCAAAACATCTTTTTTATTTTGTTTTGTTTTCCTTTAATCATCTCCAGTGATGAGTAGTTCTCTCAAGCTTAGGAATGATGGATAAAAATGACCTCAAAGATGGTACAATAAACTGAACAGGAAAAATTCCACCTCCCCACCCCACCTCTTTCTTTGACAATATCAACAAGTTATATATGGAGTCCTAAGATGAAGTTGGAAAGTGGGCAAGGACTGGCCAGATGATCTAGTGCTTTATAAGACAGGCTGAATCATTGCTCCAAATGCATGGGGAAAGCGGGGAATGGGATCATCCTATTTACATTTAGAACTTTTTCAGCCTCTGCACTATTGACAGTTTGGGCTGGATAATTCTTTGTTGTAGGGGGCTGTCCTATGCATTGTAGAGTGTTCAGCACTAGATTCCAGTAACACCAATTTCCCCCATTGTGACAACCAAAAATATGTTCAGACCTTACCAAATGTCTCCAGGGGGGCAAAATCACACTTGTTGAGAACCGAAAGACCTTACTCTGCATACCTTTGGGTCTGTTTTTATTCTCAACTGCTGATTTAGAAAAATTCCAATTTGATTCATATGTGGAGAATTGATTATAGTAGGGGCAAATTCAAAAAGGGATACCAGTTCAGAGGTTATGGCAATTTCCCAGGAATGAAAGAACTGGTGTTTTGACTTGAGTGCAACTAGCAGATATAGGGAGAAAGGAGAGGGATTCATGATACATTTTGGAATCTACGGAACTTGCTGATGGATTGAATGCATAAGTGAGGCAAAAAGAGATATCAATGTTAATTTGTAGGTTCGGGGGCTAAGCAAGTGGGTGGTACCAAGATGGGGGACACTGAGAGAAAACTAGGTTTTGAGTAGCAATAGAGAAGTCAAAAGTCCTGATTTGACTATGTCATGTTTTATGCCTGTTGACATCCATCTGGAGATGATAAATCAGTGGGAGTGAGGCAGGGCTTCCAATATAAAATTGGCACTATATGGAAGGTGTTTAAGCCATGGGCATGAGTGAAGCCACAGGGAGCATATGTAGACAGAGAAGAGAAGGAAGCCCAGGACAGATTCCTGGGACCCTCCTAAACGTAGCTGTCAAGCAGAGGAAGAGGAGCTAACAAGGGACACTGAGAAGAGCAGTAAAAGATGAGGGAGTAAAACTGTGTCACAGAAACCAAATGAAGACGTTATTCAGGAAAGAGTAAAGGGTTTACAGTGTCAGATAATAATGAGTGACTATAAGCAGTAAGACAGAAAAGTGATCATTGGATACAGCAGCCCGAGGCCACCGTCAACCTAGTGAAAAGCAGTCAGAGACAGGTGTTGTGGGGTCAGGAACTCAAGAACTTTGCTGTGAAGAGAATAGAGTAATTGGCTCCAGCTAGAAGGAGAAGCTCCAGAGAATACAAACAGACCCAAAGGTATGCAGAGTAAGGTCTCTTTCTAACCTATGACCCGAACTTCTTTTCTTCAGTGGCAATCACAACTTTGCTTTTTTTCCTATTGTCAGAGGGATCTTATGTGAAAGAGATAGCTGATAGATAGACAGACAGACAGACACATATAAACACAAAGACATTTTAAGAGGGTCCAGAGCCTCTAGGTATTTAAGTAATAACAGTAGGCCCCTTAATGGCAGCCTTTCTAGCCATGCAAAGGTGCAGGGAGGTCTCCGGCCCTGTGCGGCCTCAACTCTCAGGATGATTTCAGGAGCTCAGTTAGCAAATGGGCTAGTGGCACTAGAGGTCAGAGCCACCCATGTCCAGGGAAGACCTGCCTGTGAGCCACCTAGGCCAGACCAAGTTCAATCTAACTGCTTGAACCAAGGTCTGGGGCATGGTCTCCACTCCGGAGGACCCAGATTTCAGAGGGCCATTGGGATGTTTACCTTAGTGGGACCCAAGTGAAATCAAAGATGCCGGACACACCACTGTATTCCCCCATCAGGCATAGAGTGACTGCTAAATTGATGCTCAATTATTTATAAAGGAATAAATGAATGAATAAATGAATGAGGGCATACAGTTAGTTTTGTTGCTAAGCAACTTCCACCATCCTATACAGACCCAGCTTTCATGGTGCTGTATTAAACTAAATGATATTCTTTGTGTGGGTACAAAATGGTCAATGCACATCCTCTGAGGGCTCCGGAATGCCAGAGAAATTGATGGTAATGTTGTTCCTTGGCTTCCTAGAGTCTTTTCCTCCAAAAAGGGAACATAATGTGTTCTCTCCTTACAGGCCTCTAACTGCAAGGCATAGTTTTTCTTCTCAGATTTTCCAGCAAACCTCACCATTGGACTAAGATCAAGAGAAGAAAACTTCAGGCTTTCCTCTGAGCAAATGCAAATAAGGTTTTGACTCAAGCCCTTGGCTCTAAGGAACTCGGTGCTTACTTTCACCAAAATGTATGATTACCTGGCCTCAGGCCCGAGGGGTTGTGGCTGAGTACCGCTAGTGGAAACCCAGGCCAACTGGGGCCTGCTGAGAACTGTTTCTGCCAGAAAGCCAGTCGTGCAGCTGTTTCCCCCGAGGCTGTCAGGCCGACTCAGAAATTCCTTAATTTAAACTCCCTTCCCCAGCAAAAACACAAAGCCTTCCTAAGACTTTCACTCTTCCTTCTATCAGTCACCTCTTCACGTTACAGAGTGACCCCAAATTGCATTATTTTAGGAAAAAAAGTGGGCTCCCTTTTCTCTGGAAAACAAATCACAC
Organism: Choloepus didactylus; assembly: GCF_015220235.1. Lineage (NCBI taxonomy): Eukaryota > Metazoa > Chordata > Mammalia > Pilosa > Megalonychidae > Choloepus > Choloepus didactylus. Next base: position 70,935,649 of record NC_051317.1, on the reverse strand, counting down.
ATAATATTCATTTTCCTATCAGGAGCAATTGTATTCAGTCTCCCCTGAAATTTAGGAGAGTACATGTGAGTCTGGTAACCACCTTAGAACATTTTAAAATTGATTTTGGTCCTTCCTCCAGCCTCAGTCTGTTTTGGCCGAGTCCATAAATGGCCTCTCTAAGCTCCTGTGAGGGGAAACTGATGGCTGAGAAGCTTTACTGAACTATCGATGCTACATACTTCCACTAGTGCTGCCTTCCAATCCACTCTTCACAGTGGACTAAAGTGATCTTTTAAAATAAAATCTGATCATGTAACGTATAAAATCCCACAAGGTCAACAAGGTGTGGCATGGTCTGGCCCCTGTCCACGTCTCCTGTTCCATTTTTCACCCTCTGCTTCGGCTACACAGGCTTGATTCAGTTTCTTGAATCTGCCATGCTCCGATCCACCGTAAGCCTCTGCACTGCATTTCTGTTTTCCTCCAACTTCTAGTTAATTCCTACACTTCATTCAGATTGCAGCTCAATTGTTACCTCCTCAGTGATGCCTCCACCAATACCATGAGCCGGGTAATTCCCCTTTTATTTCAATTTCATCAATTTAGCACTCATTCACATCTGTTCTACAGTTAGACAGTAATAAGTTCTATCAGGGTAGGAAGTGTTCTACGTTTCTGTTTTTTTGTTCTCGTTTTTTGTTTTTTTGGTTTGCTATTGTATATTTGGTGCTTGGCACAATGTTAGCATTTAGATACTCAAGTAATATTTGTTGAATGAGTAAATGAACACAGCTTAAGGGCAAGTGGCCAAGATGCGACAATGTGTCTTCCCTTGCCTGGCATTTCCTGAGATTTTTATCATACTTTTTTTTTACACCCTCCTGGGAGGTAGGGGGAAGCAAATATTACTTAGGAGAGCAGGCTTATAAAGAAGGCAAATTTCATGCAGCCACCAAGTGACAGACAGGAAACCAAATCTCTGACTGATTATCTAAACCATGTTTTCCCTTGAAAATAATGCACCTCAGTTTCTAGCCTTGTTATTGACCAGTTTAAGCTCAGTTTAGTTTAATAAAATATAATAGGTATTTACTGAGGAACTTTTATGTGGCAGCTATTGTCGTGGTGGCTGCAGAGGGTACAAACTGGGGAAGAAACCATCTTAGCCCTTAGGAGTTCATAAGGCAGGACGTGATTCACACCAGAAGGGAAGGTGTCAAAGAGAACGCTGTGAAGGATACAAGGAGGAAATGATTTCGTGGCCTGGCAAGATAGAAGGAGCAGTAACCTGATGCCTTTCAGAGGCTGTTAGGGGTTGAAATGTATTCCCCCACAAGATATGTCGAAGTCCTAATCCCGATACCTCAGGGGTGACCTATATTAGGAGATAGGGTCCTTGCAGATGGAGTTAGTTATGATGAGGCCAAACTGAATGAGGTGGGCCCTAATCCAACATGACTGATGTCCTTATAAGAAGAGAGAAATTTGGACAGACAGACAGACAGAAGGGAGCAGCCATGGGACAACAGAGGCAGAGATTGGAGTGCAGCAGCCACAAGCCAGCTGTCACGGCCCAAGAGGGCTTTTGTAGCCAAAAGACTAAAGAAAGCACTGGACACTTTCTGAGACATGAGCTTTTATTATGGGGCTTACCTACAGGGTGGGAAGTTGAGTCACGTTGCCCTGAATTCAGGAGCTTCTCTGAATGGATTTAGGAGCTGCTCTGAATGGCAGCAGGTTCCGAGCTCAATGTGAAGATAGTCTGCAGGTTGTAGGGAGCTGAATAAGCTTATTATAAAGGCTTGACATTCCAATGGGTATAGAGAATAAGGTGGGAGCAGGGTGTCTTACAATGTAGGGAGGGATTGATTGTAATCAGCAAAGAGGAGGGGAGGATTATAGATTAGATAACAGTAGTTTCAGGGAGGAGGTAGTTATAGATTACATTTAGCACCTAAAGCCTGATTTTACAAGGAGAATAGGTCAAACCTTAACTGTCCTAGGTCAAGCAAACTGCTGTGTGCAGTCTTCATGGCACTTGGGGTAGGCCCTGGGCCCGGGGCTCCCACACCAGAGAACACCAAGGATTGCTGGTGAACACCAGAAGCCAGGAAGAGGCAAGGAAAGATTCTCCCCTGCATGTTTCGGAGAGAGCATGGCCTGCTGACACCTTGATTTCGGACTTCTAGCTTCCACAGCTGAGAGACAGTACATTTCTGTGGTACTTTTTTACGGAGGCTCTAGGAAACTAAGGCAGGAGCTATGTGGGCCAATCTATGCAGGTGAAGAAGGCAGGATATGAAGAGGTCAGTACATCTTATCTTCAAGATTTAGGTGTATTTATCACCAAAACCCTGGGGTGAGCATATTAAAACTTTGTACCATTTGATGAGGAAGGCAATTTGTATTTGAAGTTAATGTTAGTATTAATATCTATGTTAAATTAGTTGCCTTTCAAAACCTGCCATTTGATAGAGTATCAGTTTAACAGAAGCCAAAGGCTAAAGAAAAAGAAAAAGTTCATTACCTAGATAACCTTATAAAAAATATTTCAATTGTTTTACTCACCTGTAGAATTCCTTAGTTCCAAACAATCTGGCCCCATAGTATAAGAGGAATGTAAGAAAACAAACTTTCAAATGCTCCAGCAGTTCCAAAATTGCTGGATAAACAGCTCTTTATTTGTTGAGACTTGCTTATATGCACAGAAGTGGGCGAGGCAAGGTGAGATGAACTAGAGCATCAAAAATTGTCCCTACAGCTTATTATTATATATCTGGGGAGTTAGCAAATACAAGTTTAATGGCAACTATTTAAAAATTACACAGCAGTAGAAGAGTGTTCAGGCTACATTAAGTGACCCATAATGGTACAAACTGTAAGCTCAAAATGCACTTCAAGGAGGGAGATCCCATTGCAGGCTGGGGTGGCTTTGGAGCCACTGGGACTTGATTTGAGGCTGGAAATTACAATGATAGCTAACATTTTCATGAGCACTTACCACATTAGGAATTGTGTTAGGCACTTAAAGTCTTTTCTCATTCAGTTCTCACAATACTCCTACAAACTGTTTAGCAGGAAGATAAGGGAAACCGGGCCACAGTGGCATAATCAAGTAAAGGCTGAAGTTTCCTGGTATACTAAGAATCCAGAAGCAGGCAGTGACACAGTTGCTCAATAAATCATCAAGGATCCAGCTCCTTCTAGTGTCCTGCTCTATGATTGGTGCATGGATTTTAATCCCCATGGTTATGAGATCGCTGATCCACTTCAGACATTTCATTTGCATCCCAGCAGAAAGTTAAAAAAAGCAACATACACTAATAGATGGAAAGCAAGACTTTTCTAGAAATCCCCAGCAGACTCAGGCTTTCACGTCTATCCCATTTGTTAGAACTGTGTCACATGGCCACCCTGAGTTGCAAGTTTGGCTGGAAAATAGAGGCTTTGTTTTTATTGTTAATCTGAGTGCATAGCTTCCTAAAAACACTGGAGTTTTTATAAGGAAGAAAGATCACAATAGATGTTGGGTTATTGGATACATTTCAGTGCTGCCACAGGTTGGTAACAGCTATTATTCTCATTTTACATATGAGGAGATCTGGACTTTGAGAGGTTGAGTAACTTGTCCAAAGTCATACAATTGATTAGTGAAGAGCTGCAATCTGCTTTCAGAGCCTGAACTTTTAACCTGGTGCTAGGATTTGAACTGGTGGCAGGGGGAGTGGTGCTAAGGAAGGGGCAGAGGTGGGGGTCATCACTTGCAGGTAAGGCCTGGAGATGGAATAGGGGAGCTTCATGGTAGACCAGTGGTAAATAAGCTGGACAAGGTGGTTTGAGTTCATTCCATCAGTCTGGTGCGCCTCCAGGTACATAAGGCTCGTCAGAACCATGATCAATATAGTGACATAAACAGGCAGGTGCTGTCAAGAAGAGAAAATCTTTTCCAGGAGGCAAAAGCCAAGTCAGGGAATGTGACCAGGGTCAGTACATTAGGTGATGCCCAATCTGGGCAGAGCCAGAACCCAGAGTCTGTGGCAAATCCCCTGTTGAACCTGGAACACCCCAAGCAGCAGCCAAGGTTAGGTCCAGACAAGTTCTGAAGGTCCAGATACATCCACCAGTCTTAAAAAGATATGGGACTTGAGATCAGGGTCTGGTTCTGATTATTCAGAGTCAGAGAATAGAGAAACTGGAACCCTGGAATAATACATACCAATTGCCTGGCAATTGTAGCAATATTTGTATGTTCCAGAACCTAGGAACATTATTGGCACATTACTTAGCACTAACTTGCAGCCTCTAAAGTTTAATACTGTAACACTGAGATGTGATGACCTGAGACAATAAGAGCACCAGCAAAACACAGAGAGATGTTTTCCTTTGGAAATTCTTACTTTCAAATATTAGCTTTACCTTTGTAATCTCAAAGGGTATGTGAAGTGTGAACACAAAGAAAAAGGTAGAATGACTAATGAGCTAGCTATGCAAAATGGCTAAGCAGTGCTGTTTTAGGTTTTATGCTTTTCTGTGTAGAGCTTGCATCATGAGATTTCAGGTTTGTGTACAGAGACATTACTTATAATTCAAGAACCTCAGTACAAGACAGGCCACCTCTCTGAGTGTTTTAAGTAGAGGCTCAAAAACTGTACAGGACAAAGTTTTCAGAATTGTGTCTTGTATGAAGTTTGTCTAAGAGGACTTCAGATGTGTAGTTGTAAAGTTCTACAGTATGCTCATCTGAACTCAACCTGAATTTTAGACCCCAAGTAGGAAAGTGAATGCCTGCCTCACCTGAGTCTGCCACTAGCCAAACAGTAACAGTCTTCTTCCTCCTAGCACAAGCTTATTCTTTCCCTAACTGAAAAAAGCAAGCAGGTGAGACATTTTGGAAAATAGTTTTAATGACTATTCCCCAGCAACCAAGAGAATGGAATTCAAGTTTACCTGCTATTCATTTATTAAAAAGTAGCAAGCCTCAGCATGCATGTGCCTAGACTTTAAAAACATGTATATGTAGATATAGCTATATGTATACATGTATGTGTGCATGAAGATAGAGATACTTACAGATGTAAGTATGTGTATGTATACACACGTACACACACATACACACATATGCGGTCGCGGTTACTGCTTCTGGGGGGAGTGGCGGCCGGTAGCGGAGCCCTCAGCTCTCGGGGCTGCTTAAAGGGTACCGGCGGCGGGGGCTCTTTCCCGGAGGCGAGGGCGAGGCGGAGGACTTGGCCAGGTCCTCGGCGGGAGGCGTGCAAGGTGTGGAGGGCGGCGATAAGGACAAGACACTCTTCATCCAGTAGGAGTATGCGCCAAAGAGGATTTATTCAGGGGTGATCACAGGTTATATAGGCTGGTAAGAAGGGTAGGGCTGGAAAGGAGGTGAAGTAGCCTTAAATGGCAATACTGAAGGGAGAGGGGCTAGGATTGGTTCTGAGAGGACGCAGGAGCCGTTGCAGCGGGCGGGAGTTGTTCTGGCCACGGTGCATGCGCGCTGGCGGTGGCAGGAGTTGCCTTGGCACAGGGGAGTGTGCGGGCAAGATAAGGAAGTGGGGAAAGGGCGGTTGGGAGAAAGGCGGTTCCCTCCGGCAAGCCTCCCCTGCCAGTGGCATTTTGGGTGAGGAAAAGGGAGCTGCCTTGACCTCGCTCCCCAGGCTCGGGGGAGCTGCAGAGGGCACTAACGCCTGTACCCACTACCCTCCCCAGGGGGTGATATCAGGTCCCCTGGCCCAGGCCTGGTAAGCCGAGGTACAAGCTCAGTCACCCGCACACATATCTTTCTATCATCTATCTTTATCTATATAGATGCATACACACTTACGAAGAAAAGTAAATTCATGGTCAATACAGTATTAAACTCTTGATCTCTTAAATTGTTGCATTTGAATCTCAGCTCCTTTACATTCTAGCCCTGGACCTGGGGCAAGTTACTTAACATCTCCGTGCTTCAGTTTTCTCTTCTATAAAATGAGGATAACAGGCTACTGTGAAGATTGGATGCTGTGAGGATTTTGCCATTTTCCCATTAATTCTCTAGCTGGGGAAAGAATATATTCTACTTTTGGTTGCTTTGCTTAAATATTTATGTTTTTGTATTACATAGCATGGGCAACCTGAAACCTGAAACAAATGACTTAATCATTCCCTTTCTTTTAGAAAGGGAAAATGAGTATATCATTTGCTCACATTGTTAGTTTCTGATGGATGGTTGTTAGTGCTTGAAGTAACTAAAATGCCCCTCTCCCCACCTGGGTCTGTCTGCTCCTGCCTCCTCCACCACCACCCCCCTCCATGTCCAGAACTCACTGTACCTAACAGTGGGCTCCTTCTCACTTATTTGTAATAAAGGGGGATGAACTTGGCTTAGGGTGCTCTCCCCCTTCTCTGACAGTTGGTGAATCTGGGTTCTTGTGGAAGGAGACTATAGATACTCTGTTATACTGATTAGCAAACTGGGACAGAGGGTGATAAAATTCTCTTTTCAGGCAGAACGGTAGCATGGGATGGGTTGTCTTCTATTCAAACTTTCTTTCTCCAGAAGGTCCAGCATTCCAGCTCTGGGAATATTGTCTACCTAATTTCTTTCCTTCATCATGAGGTGATTTCCACAAGACCAGGGATCATGCATGTTTTGGTAAACAACACCACACAGTTAAATGCATGATAAATAGTATCTGATGATGATACTGAGATGGCCTTTACTTTCCACAGCTGTAAGCCCTGAGTTTCTAGGACCATGACCTATCAGCATCCTTCCCTTTCAGATGACCATTTGCTTTATCCCATGGCTTTCTTGAGACAAGGAAGATTTTATTGGTAGGACTGAGGCACAGAGGGGGAGTTATTTTTGTCCCCTTCAAACTACCCCATATGCATGATTACTTACCTGTAAGAACAACTGGTTCCATAACCAAGTGCTATGTTTTTCTTTCCTTCTTTTTAGACTGACCATTTTAATGGCTACTTGTACCAGCACTATTGACAAGGTTAGCAATGAGGTAATAAAAGAAGAGAGCCCAGAACTAAATGTGAGTGTTGGTTTTAGAGAGTTACTAGCCAGGATGTTTCCATGCTATCAGCATTACGTTGAAACTAAGCAACAGCAAAAACTAGTCTGAAAACCCCAAGACAAATTGGGGTATTGGGCTTCTATCTTACATTATAAGGGCCTAAGAAAAGGAAAATCCCTTTGGCACCTAGGCATATACTGCTAATAAACCAGAATTCAAAAGATGCATTTATTTAAGTTGATACTTAAAACAGCAAAAGAACACATAGGGAGAAGGCATAATTTCCTTAAAAAACAAATAATATTTATAATAAATTAGAAAAGTGAGAAAATTCATAGGAAAATTGCCAAAGGACATGGACTGGCATTTCACAGGAGAGGAAATACAAATCATCAATAAATTTATGAATAATGAAAGAAACTCCATTTAAACAACAGTGAACCACAGCTCAGCCTTGCAGATTGGCAATATTAATAATAACTAGTGTTATTGAGAATGCACAGAAACAAGTAATGCCATGTACTTTTGGGTGGGGGTATAGCTCAGTACACTATGAACAGCAGTTTGGCAATAATGAAAATTTGAAATACATTCCCTTTCATCAAATAATTTTATTATAGGAGAAACAATATGTTATTCAAAAACATATTGAATATGAAACTTTAAAAACCAGAAACAACTCACATCTACATTAAAAAGGGATTATATATTATGGAACATTCAGAGAATTTTTTAAAAGAATGATGTAACTCTACACACATTGACATGAAAAGATGTCTATGACTTGGAAAGACGTTCATATTGTTAAATTAAAAAAGGTTTAGAATAGTACATAGAGAATAACCATATTTACTTATATTTAATATATCCTTTTCCACCAGTTTGGGATACAAATTAAGATCATATTTCCTTTTTTGAAAAGTTGAATTATTTTTCATGAATATTATATAAAGGCACTGGTCTGATGTGGTGCATTACACTTAATTTTTTTTCAATTCAGTTTTATTGTGATACATTCATGTACCATACCATCATCCAAAGTGTACAATCAACTGTTCACAGTACCATCATATAGTTTTGCATTCATCACCACAACTTTTGACATTTTCATTACTATAAAAAAATAAAAATAAAAATACAAGTAAAGAAGAACACCCAAAACATCCCATTCCCCCATCCCCTCTATTATTCATTTAATTTTTGTTCTCATTTTCTACTCATCTTTGCATACACTGGATAAAGGGAGTGTGAGCCACAAGGTTTTCACAATCACACAGTCACACCATGTATGCTAGTTATACAATCATCTTCAAGAATAAAGGCTACTGGGTTGCAGTTCAACAGTTTCAGGTATTTCCTTCTAGATTTTCCAATACACTAAAAACTAAAAAGCAATATCTATATAATGCATAAGAATAACCTCCAGAATGACCTCTTGACTCCATTTGGAATCTCTCAGCCACTGAAACTTTATTTTGTTTCATTTCTTTTCCCTCTTTTGGTCAAGAAGACGTTCTCAACCCCATGATGCCAGGCCCAGCCTCATTCCTGGGAGTCAGGTCCCATGTTGCCAGGAAGACTTACACCCCTGGGAATCATGTTCCATGTAGACGGGAGGGCAGTGAGTTTACCTGCCTAGTGGGTTTAGAGAGAAAGAGGCTACATCTGAGCAACAAAAGAGGTTCTCTGGGGGAGACTCTTAGACACAATTATAAGCAGGTTTCACCTCTCCTTTGCAGCAACAAGCTTCATAAGGGCAAGCCCCAAGATCAAGGACTCAGCCTTCTAAATTGGTAGTCCCCAATGCTTATGAGAATTTCAGTAATTCCTCAGGTGGGGAAGTTTAATATTTCTGCATTTTACCCCAGTCCTTCAGGGGGACTTTGCAAATGCATTTTATTCTCTGCCCAAATAACTTTGGGATGTATCAGGGTTTCATGCTAACTTGTACAAACCGACTGATCTCATTCCCTATTCAAAGTTCCATGTAATTATGGTGTTTGAATATGGTGACTGTACAAGTTAAATTATTTAGTGTGCTACAGGAAATATAGATTTTGCACCAAATAAACATCTCTTCCTTGGTCTCACACTGAAGTTGAAGTTTTAAAACACAGTCAATATCATCCTTTACCCTTTGGTCTGATTTGCCTTAATCCTAACCAGATCCCCTTCATTCATATCTGTAATTGAAGTCTGAGCACTTTTTCAGCTTTTTTAACAGTTGCTTTATGGTGTAATACTGACATTCATAGCTGTTGAACTCTAGCTCTGAGTTTCAGGTGTCACACAGATACTCAAAATTCCAGGGACTGACCAGTTTATACACAAAGAGCTCAACATCTTGGAATTTAGAGATAACCATTACAATTCAGGAATAGATGTGACTGCTGTAAGAGCTTACAATCTAGGGACCTTTACAATAAGCCTTCCTCTAAAAACCTGTGCTCCAAGATTCAATTCTCAGAGTTTGCACATTATAGTTAGACCATATTAGTGAGGCATGACAATGTTTGTCTTTTTGTTTCTGGCTTATTTCATTCAAAATACTGTCCTCAAGATCCATTCACCTAGTTACATGCCTCACAACTTCATTGCTTCTTGTAGCCACTCAGTACTCCATTGTATGCATACACCACAGCTCACCATTCTGTTCATTAGTCAATGTACACTTAGGCCACCTCCATCCATTGCAAATCATGAAAATGTGATTTGTTTTTCTATCAGTAAATTCTCAAGATTTGCCTTAAGATTTTATCAGAAAACTTGAGATTTGAAAAATCAACACAAGTTCTGGAAGACTTATTGGTGATATACACATTAAAATGAAGTAGCAAATCAAGCCCACCAAAAAATTTATGTAGGTTGTCTTAAAATATCCATTTAACCAAGATGAGAAAATGTTTCAATGATATAGACCTATCTTCTTTGTAAACTGGATAGCATATTAGACACACAACAGAAAGCTGTTTAAGCTTTAAGGAAAATGGGCATGAGTGGTTTTTGGCAGCTGGTCTAAGGTGTTAGTAATCTTAAAAGCAATTCATGAGACAGAGCCATGGTTTCCTGTATTGGATACGTGAGGAAATGAGTATTCAATAGAGCTTCTTTGGCAATATGGCAGCTAAAACCATAGCAAACAGCCAAAGTAAAAAGAATGTCAAGTTACAGATTAGAAAATCATTTCATTTATTAGGTTTGTCTCAGTCCTGGACTATAAGAAATATCCTAGGGATTTCAAGGGAATTTCAAAACTCCAGAATTTGGCTTCTCAGTTCACAAGTCTGAGCACCTTCTTTTGCTTGTAGGTCAGAACAGAGATGGCTTTCTTTATATGTGTGGGTGTCTCATTAATTCAGGGGACTAATTATGTCTTGGGCCCCTTGATACCCTTTCATGTTTCTTATAGGTTGATGTTGATACCGTGTCCTATGTCCCATGAGGCAGCAGCAGGCCCTGGCTCTTGTTTTGGCAAGCCTATTTTATTATCTTTATTTTAAAAATAACATCCTGTTCCAAGCAAAAATTCTTCCAATATTTATTACTCTCTGAATGTGCACAGCCCTACACGAAATTTGGCACCTTTAATCTGAGGGATTGCATCTGTTTGAGCTATCAAACAGTCCTCAAATCCATAAACTTGCGAGCCTGAAGAATAGCTCCCTTCAAAGCATATTTTAATTTCATATGAATCTCAAAGGATAAAATTAATCTAATCTAATCCAATCTAACCTAATTCAAGATGATGTTTCCATACCTTCCTTTGGCCATTGTTCTTGTTTATCTAGTTTACTTTGAAAACATTTTGCTTTTTCCTACAAATCCCTTGTGTATTCAGTGATGTACTAACCTTTCAAGATGAATGTCAAACAATATTATATTCAGTTTAATGTGCTGAATGAGATTTAAAGTACCTTCTTGAACATGCAAAGGGAAGGAAAGATAATTTATGTTAAAGGCACTACAACCCGAGATATTGGGAAAATATTAATTTCCCTTTACATGTAAAACACCACCTAACAAAAAAGCCAAAAGAGTAAATATTTTACATAGATCCTTCATATAGTAAGAGCATTCCTTTCCCTTTTTTTTTTTTTTTTTTTACATTTTGTGCAATCGATGTTTTATAAATGTTAATTAGTGAATCCGTGTCATATTATCACCTGGCATAGCTAATAAACTGATTTATACTATGACAGGTCATGGTCCTTCTTTCATTTCAGTATATTTTGGACTCAGATATTCTCAGAACCCTATTCTCCATAGAAGTCAACTAGTACCCATAAAAAGGTGAGAATGCTTATCAAAAACATAGATTAGAATAATACATAAATGTCCTGGGGACAAATGATATGGGTATGGAAGAATGAAGTAGAAAAATGAAAGAAAGGTTTTTGTCTCTGGGGTTGGAAATAGTAAAAGATGAGATCATTGGGATAAAGTTCAACTTGATGGAAAATAGTCAATTAGTTACTCTCAGTTGCCTTAACATTTGATTGTGTGGTGGTGGCTGGAGCAACCTGTCAGGAGATTTTAATCATTTGTAAAAATTTGAAACAAAATAACTGACTAGACAGTGCTGTGGTCAGGTTGCTAGGTGCTCTGAAGGTAGGTGTAAAACCTAAGGTAAAGTGCCTGCTGAATTTGCTTTGAGAGTGTGCCAACCCAAACATGCTGGCCCTATCTCCAGGCTGGGGTAAATGCTCATTTTTTCATTTCCAAGGTTCAACAGAACCTTCTGATTACCACGATCCTAGTCGGCCTGTCTATACCATTAGATATTTTTCTTTATATATCTATGTATATATAAATATATATAATTTTTTTTCTAACACTTACTTAGGTTTGTGGTGCTACTCTGTAGGTTACATGCCTTTAAACAACCATTTACGAACATGCTTACCTTCAATGCATCACTGCCCATTAGATTTTAAGTTCCTTGAGAACAAGGGATTCAGAGCTTTTTTCAAAGCTCTATATCCACAAAACTTAGCATTATGCCTAGCTAAGAATCTGATAGATGTTTGTTGGATTTAACTGAAAATTCTGCTTTCTTGACAATGCTGACTGGTCCCAGCTGCCTGGCACAGGAGAGGATGATAAGAATGGATTCCCTACAGTGATCACAAACTCTCCATTATCTCCTCTTTGTTACCTGGAATTTTGGCCTGAACACACATAATCCTAGGTGATTTCCTTTGGAGCCAGCTGTATACTTGGAGGGAATACTTTTGGGGCAGGAGACTGCTGCTAAGAGCCACAAATAAAGGAATGAGGTGATAGTGAAATATTCAGTTTCCTGATACATACAGATACAATATGACTAAATTTGTCAAAGAGATGAGCTACATGAGGGAAGTATTTATTTTATGCAAAGATTTTCCATGAGATTTTTTTAAAGAAGTGAATATCTTCTATATATGTGCATTTTTTTCTGGGGAGAAATTAAGGATTTAAAGTAGATTCTCAAAGGAGTCTAGGACTCAAAAAGCTAAAACCTGCTGCTTAGTGCAATTAAACCGAATTTAGCTTTCAAAGTGTCAAGCTCCTACTTTGATATTAAGTTTCTTTATGAGATGGATGACATAAGAACCTCTTTATATTTCCTGCATCTTGTACCATAGCACCCAGCATATAGCAACCAATAAGGGTTTGTTCGGATAAAATGCAAGGTATTTTCAAGTATGCAAAGCATACCTGAAAACAATCTCTAACCAGGAATGACATCTTTTAACATTGCTCCTTACCTCACCTACCATGGCTGTGTAAGGGTTAGTGGAAAGAATGTACTCCTTTCTGAAATAGGAATTTTAAATTTTATTTTGAAATTTCCATACCTTTATTTATGTCCAACTACAACTGCTACTAACTTTTATTTGTATGATACCTATATTTGTAAAGATAATTTGATTTTTTTAATATAATGTTTTTGTTAGAGAAGTTGTAGGATTACAGAAAAATCATGAAGAAAATAGTTCCATAACTCCCCACCCCCATTAACACTTTGCATTAATGTAGTACTTTTTACAGTAGATTTTTACACAATTTTGTGAGACGCACAGGCCTTCCAATGAGTTACTTCAGAGATAATAAAAACGAGGCTGGTTTCGCTTAGATAGGAGGGTCTGTTTTTTAATTTCCTTTCTTTAAATGAGAAAGAAAAGAGTAGAGGTCCTGTGAGATCCCATACAATTTCAAGTTTTAAATATACCCAAGTAAATCCAAACAGGTCTGTAACAGTAGGAGACAGGAATGATTTGAAACAGCAGGTGACTTTTCTAACAAAGCTTGTATACTGTGAGTTAGGCTAGGGCCCCCCCCACCACAAAGCAAAAGGAAAGGTCTGTTGTTTCTTTTGTTTTTTAAAGCAGCAATAACTCGCTGGCTCAGCATATGTCTTCCCCTGTTATAGCTTGGAAAAGAACATGACTCTGAGCCCTCTTTACCTCCCTCCCCCGACTGTACCATTAAATCTTAGAAACTGGGGTGAGGAAAAAGGATAGAGAAAAGTCATTAATTGCCAAGCACCCCCCCCCTCCTCCCCGCCTCCATTATGCATGGCACCACTTGTTCTTTTCTTTTCAGTTAACTTGATAATAATAGTCAGTTCAGGGGTTTGTTCTGCTTTCAAGGTCACTGCAGCAGAGAGCCCTGAACTTTCAACTACAGCTGAGGGTGAGATAAACAACAGGACTATAAATACCAGAGTTTCCCAGTGGCTTTGTGCAGCTGCGGAGCGGAAGAGAAAGGAAGCAGAGACTTTGGAAGGGGTTGTGTAAGTAGGAACTTATTTTTTCCAATACTTATTCTTTGAGTTTGGTAAACATTTGGTCTTTGAGTCTGATAAAATGACTTCCTCCTGTTGAATAGACTTTTTTAAAAAGGAAGGTGAAGGAAATAATAATAAAGAGAACAAAAAGTCTGAAATTGGGTGTGGTGGGTGAAGTTTCACAGGGGCATCTCTGATAGTACTTGCTGATTTCTAGACCTGCCTTTTGCACAGTTTAGGATGAAGATGGGAGCGGGGGACCCTGGAGAAACCTAACAATTTTGCTCTACAAAAGATTGTGATGTTATATAATCGTTATTACGTGGTCAGACTTAATTATTTCCCACTGTAATACAGAGTGAGCACTGTAAGGGGAAAAACAGCCTCATGGATTTGAAGAGCAGAGACTGAAAAGCCCATTCTACCGTGCTGTAAGAATGTCCAGAGATACTGTGAGCAGTTTCAAAAGGAAAAAAAAAGAGCGGGTTTGTTCCACAATGCAGAAAAGGTCATCTTTAAAAGAGTCACAACTTATATCAAAATCAGGCAAGGTTTTGCAGTTTAAGTGGTGAGTGGGTGATTTTCGGTGGATGAGGAAAGAATCTCAAATGCCTGTCTGAAGTTCAGGGGAAGAGGATGGAGACAGCTGCTGAATTTCCTGACTTTTAATGGGGTATCTGAAACAAGTCTAAGTCTGTATGTGGCCAACAAATATAGGTTTTGTGATTGAAAAGTAGTGAGATTATTTAAGTTTACAACTAATCTTCCCAACTGTTATTGGATCAGCTTCCAGTAAAACAATTTTGTTATCTTCATTATTTTTATATAACTGCCTAACAACTATAATTATAGTCAAAAGTTTATTATGTAATTTTCTAGATAAGTCCTGATGTTCAGATGTAGCCTCTTTTTAAAAAATATTAGAATTAAAAAAATATTAGAATAAATAATTCAGAGGGCCTTAAGTCCTTTAATTTATTTCTCTCCCTCCCCTTGCCCCCTCTTTAGCTGGGCTTCTAACAAGATAGGCTATATTTTGAGGTGTTAAATAACATGAGAGATAATCAGGGTTTAAAAAGTTCTATTGATATCTACCAGTACCTTAGAGCCTAGACCAATCTTATTTTTTTTATTAAATTCATTTTTTTGGGATATATTCACATACCATGCTGTCACCAATCTTATTTTAATGTTTCTACTTCCCTCTTAATTCTGGGCTCACATTAGGTAACTTAGTCCAAACAAAAGCTTTTGCTTTTTCATGCCAGAGCAGAGTCTGAAAAACATACTAACTTCCTAGTTCTGGCGTTTTGTTCAGATCTCTCTCTATAGACTCAGAAAAATGAGCCAGACTTAGGTGTGGGGATCTTTTGTTCTTTGTTCACCTCTAATGAGTGTATTCCTTTTTTCACTGCCTCTCTACAAAAATTCACCATTTTATTTCTACCTCTGTGCTTAGAGCCCTATTCTGGGGATATTTCTGGTCAGGAGCTAACATTTTAACTTCCCCACTCAGGAGGCATCTTTTGACCCCAGAATGTGCAGTTTCATCACAGGATTTCCTGAAAGTATATAGACTATTTGAGTGTAGATTTCAATGAGTTTTAAATGGTAAAAGGACAGTGATTTGTAATATTTCTCTACTGTCAATTTTTCCCCACTTACTCCATATTTATCCTGGGTGTGTAGTAAAATTATCACAGGAAGTTTTACATCTGAAGAGAGTCAAATCCTTTAAAGTTAATATAGAGCTAGACTTTGAGGAATAAGAGCAAGAGGAGCCATACACAAGAGATTTACAAAAGTAGAAAGGTTGAACCTGGAAAGTTCAGGGCCCTGCATGAGCCACATTCATGCTGGTGTACTGTCCTCACTACCACCTCCTTTCTGGGTTTTCTTTCTATGCTCACTCTTAATTCGTTATTGTGCAGAATCCCCTATTTATCCTTTCCTTTCTTGGATTGGTAGAGCACAGAAAGAAGCAGTCAGAACTTAGTGTGTCTCAAATCTAAGTCAGATTGTGTTTACAAAATATTACATGGTTATAGAAAGCACACTTTTCAGTATTTTTCTAAACTTTTGTCTTCTCTTAGAGAATTAGTGGGTTGCTTGGTAAGGCAAACTTTCATAGCAGGGCTTTTTAAAAATATCTTGCTAAGACAGATACTTAAGAGGTGCTTTGACAAGTCCCCTGTCTCTGATTGATACCTTCCCTTCTACGGGAAGATGTAGTACATGGCAACCTAATGTGCCCAACAACATGGAGACAGAATCCATGGGCTAGGTATTTATAGGATGTAGAATTATACCTGCTGGATTTATAGAAATCCATTGTGATAATGTATCTGTGAAGATGACAGAAAGGTGTTTTCTTTTACAGGACAACCCCAGCAATGTGGAAAAGCCTAGGGCTTGCCCTGGCTCTCTGTCTCCTCCCCTGGGGAGGAACAGAGAGCCAGGAGCAAAGTCCCTTTTGTAAGCGTCCCCCAGCCTGGACCATAAGGGGCCAAGATCCAATGCTGAACTCCAATGGTTCAGTGACTGTGGTTGCTCTTCTTCAAGCCAGCTGATACCTTTGCATTCTGCAGGCTTCTAGGTAAGATAGTCTTTCTGTGGTCTAGGTTTTTCACAGGAGGAGGCTAATAAGTGAACAAATAAATATACGTAAATAAAAAGGGAAAAGATGCATTCATTAAATCACATTTTGGGAAAAGCTATACATGTTTGCATAGAACATGTTAGAAGAAAGATTAGAAGGATATACACCAAAATGTTTACAGTCGTTTTCTTGCGGTTATAGAACTTTTTCTTCTTTTTGGGAACCTATAGTTTATAATTTTATGCTAAATATGTAGTGCTGTGCTAGAGTAGGATGAACACTAGACTTCCCATCAGGAGTCTTGGATCATTTAACAACTATATATATAATAGGACAAATATATAACAAAAATGTTTGTTAAGTTATTCATCAAATATTTATAAGCTAGAATTCTCTGTATCTGTCAGTGAGATAAAATATACAATTCATAGGATTAATTTGAGGACTAAATAAGTATAGTGTAAGTGTTTAATAACTTAAAAAAATGAAAGTTTCAGGGTCTTTTACAACAATACAAAGATGTATGCATAAGTAAAAAATAGTAGGAAGAAGAGTTTCACATATAGGGAAAAATAGTGAAGAGGAAGAGAGTTGAAACAATGAAAAAATTAAATGAAATTATTCATTTCATATATTTTTCCCAAATATTTTAGATTGGAAGACCTGAGAGTAAAACTGGAGAAAGAAGGATATTCTAATATTTCCTATATTATTGTTAATCATCATGAAATCACTTCTCAATTAAAATACATACATCTTAAAAACAAGGTTTCAGAGCATATTTCAGTTTATCAGCAAAAAGAAAACGAAAGAGATGTCTGGGCTCTTTTAAACGGAAAGAAAGATGACTTCTTCATATATGATAGGTATGTATGCACATAGATACAGACACACACACACACACATTAAAAGATCCTTGCTTTGTATGTAATTAAATTGTAAATGATTTAAAATAAGACATTTATTTTTATTTTATTATCAAGTACTCAGATTCAAAGTGAATCCACTAAAGTGTTTGGTTTTAATATTTTAAAATTACTTTCTTGAAAATAAAGCATGCAAGAGTTCACCATTCCAATAGGGAAATATGGAAAATTGACTATACTTTTCCCAATAAATTGGTATCTGGTTAAATCAAAAGAAGGATCAATTTGTATATCACATACAATTCTAATTTACGTGTTTTGCAGATGAGTAACACAACCACACTAGGCCTGTCTGTAATCTAATTTGTAATAATAAGATTGCATACCTGACTTTCTGAACTATAAAGTGTGTGAATTATTTAGCCTTAATCTGCACCAATCTTCTTATCCCATGAACAAATAAAACATTCAAAGGTTAAGGGAAACAAAATGTATACATTCTCTTATTATAAACATTCTTAGTTGTTTTCTGTTAGCTCTTCAGGAATGGTGAACCAGACTGCTTAGGTCTTATACTAAACCATTTCTTTTAAATTTTAATTTAATATTTTTCCTTATTAGAAAGTTTTGAGTTTACCAAACAGTCATGAATAAAATACAGAATTCTCATACACCACCCTACCATGAATACCTTGCATTGGTCTGGAACATTTGTTACAATTCATGATAGCACATTTTAATAACTGTACTATTAATTAAAGTCCATGGTTTAATTTAGGGTCCACTGTTTTCGTCATGTAATTCCATGGATTTTAAAAAAATGTTATTCCTTTACCATATATACAATCTAACATTTCCCCTTTTAATCATATTCAGAAATATATTTCAGTGCTGTTAACTGTGTTCACAATATTGTGCTACCATCACCACCATCCATTACCAACACATTTCCATCATTTCAAATAATATTTTTTAATATTACATGCCATTCTTTAGGCCTCCAAGATTCTAATTTAGTTATTTGTAAAATATAACTCTTTGATATCCACAAAAAACTGCATGTACTGGGTAAATGTGGGCAAGAAGGACCTTTCAATCCCACCATTTCTGAGCATGCCCAAGTGTTTTAATTCCAGTTCCCAAGTTGTGCTGAAATCTTTGTTGTATCAGATATATTTCTGAGTAAATGGGCTAATGGCTAAGGCTTGGGGATCTTTTGTTATACTGTGATTTCTGCTTGTATGAAATTTGACTGTGCTGTGTTAGCAGTTATGAAAAGCTCATGTGACTTCCTGAGCCTAAATATTATAAGGCAGTGGTTTGGGCATTGGTAGAATTTATATGCCAATTACAAAACTGTAGTATAATGATGTACTATACATTTTTGATGTTATTTAGGGTTACAGACATACAATATTTCAAAAAGCTACTATTAGACTCCCTGTAGTCTTGCTATGACATTACCTGCTATGCAGTGCCAGGGAGGTCTTTTGTAGACCCCATCCAAAGAAATTTACTTAAGCTATGAAAGGGTCTTAGTTACAAAACAATTAAACCTAAATTATCCATTAGGGCTGTGCTTGAGTAGGATCAGGATACAGAAAATATTGTAAGACATTTATTTGTTCTTTTTTTTTCCAGATGTGGCCATCTTGTCTATCATTTTCGTTTGCCTTACTCCTTCCTAACTTTCCCATATGTAGAAGAAGGCATTAAGATCGCTTACTGTGAAAATAAATGTGGAAACTGCCCTCCTACGGTATTTTTCTCAATTATTTTTATGAGGAGAAAAGAGGAAATATTTAAGAGCCATCTAAGTTGGTGTTTCATGATCAATTATGTAATTCATTTCTGTTGGTGTACTAAAAATAAACCGTAACAATGATTACACCCTATTTTATCTATTTGCAAAACAGCAACATTAATTCATTTGAAAGATACTTTAAGATCCTTTGATTAAATGTAAACTTTGAACAAGAGACACTTTATAATTAGATGGGGAGGGGAACCAAACTTTAATAAAAACAGTCTAGAGGGTGAAACTGACATCACACTCTTTCTTATTAGTATGGGGGTGAGAAAAAATGACAGATACATTCTAACCAACTACTTGGAATTTCATATATGTTAGTGCTACAAGTCATTTTCCATGTATCCCTGCAAAATGTTTAAACTGGTTAAGTGATTCATAAATTTGTTCCAGGCTCTTAAAGATGAAGACGTCTGTGAAAATGTATCATTGGCCATTACGGAAAAAACAACCGAGGTTTCTCAGCCACATCCCCATCACAATCATCATCACAAGCATCCTGGGAACAGTCAGCTTCCAGAGAATCAGCAAACAGGAGCACCAGATGCTCCTCAGCAACCCCCTCCTCCAGGCCTTCATCACCATCATAAGCACCAGGGCCAGCAAAGAGAGGGTCACCCAGATAACTGCGATATGCCAGAGAGTGAGGGTTTACAACTTTCCCCTCATCAGAAAAAACTCTGACGAAAGAGATGTATAAATCAATTATTCTGCAAGGTGTCCAAAGATTCAGAGTTGGCTCCTAGGAGCTGTTGCTGACATTGTCGACATCTGGTATTTGAAAAAACAGGGTCTGCAATCACCTGCCAGTGTAAAGAAAACCTCCCATCTTTATGTAGCTGACAGGGGCTTTGGGCAGAGGAGAATGTCATTGAATCTTGACAGTGACGTTTGCCTCCAGCTGCCTGACAGATAAGTCAGCAGCTGCTCAAGCCCACAGAAGTCAGCACCAATTGAGAATGAAATAATAAGGCAGATATGTGAAAATGACCTGCAAACTAAATATTTAAAATAGGATATCTCCCCCTAAGCCAGTCTGGACACAAATTGTTTCCCTTGATTGTATAAGCTACCTAATTAATTGTGACCAAAAAGTAGAAATTGGATGTGTACAAACCTGGAGAAATCTACTATATTGGCTTCCAGATTTTAAAATTTATGTCATAGGAATTTTGACCCAAATTTTGACCCCCAAATTTAGTTGTTATGGGGCAAGTGAAAGGTGATTGCAGCATTTGGTTAATATGTCTTTCTTTTTCTTTTTCCAGCATTCTATTTGTATTAATGAGAACAGAAACATAAACTATGACCTAGGGGTTTCTGTTAGATAGTTAGCAATTTAGAATGGAGGAAGAACAACAAAGACGTATTTTCCATTTTTTTTCTTATCTCTCAAAACAATATTATCTCTATCTTTTTAATCCTGCCTTTTAAACTGATTAAATCTTTAAAGAAAGAAGTAGATTCAGAATTTTAAGATCCAGAAACACTTTACACATGAATATTTTGCTAAAAAAGCATATATGACTACATTTAAAATAATCATCTATCCTTTTTTCATATCTAAGACACATCTTGATTTTTAATATCACATATGAATAGAACCTTTGTATCTTGTTTACTTTATCTAGCATTGTATCATACTCTTCTAAAGTTTGAGAATGCTTGTTGTGAAAGATGTAAGGAAAAGAAAAAAGATTGTTGCCTAGCTTTAGGCTGCTTAGAAAGTATTTCCATAATAATGATGGTTCAATAGGTAAACCAAGCCCTATAAACCTGAACTCCTTTATGGTTAATACTATTAAGCAAGAATACAGTGCACAATTGGCTAAGATGTGGATTTCTTTATATAAACTCAATTAAAAAAGTTTAAAGCTGTATGTTTTGTTTCATTGTTGTTACTAATTTGGCAGTGTGTTATACTGGAAATAGAGGTGAAAATTTCAACTGCTTTTAAAGAAGTTAAACAGCAGCTAATAAATTTACCGCTGTTCTCAAAACCTTCTACGCTTAAGGTGAGAATCTTTGCCAAGACAGAGACGTTGCTCTAAATCATGAATGGTATTACGAAGAATTGCAATCTCCTTGTTTTTTTCTTCCTGAAGATGCTGAAGCTTCTAGAGGAAGCAGAAAAATTTTGTTATTGCAATTTAGAAGTAAGATTAAGTACAACGAAAACAACAAAAACTACAGTTCTGGTTTGAGGAGGTATTTAAAAAGACACCTTATTTTGAAAGATCTATGATTTCAGTTTTGGGGACTTAATGAGGTAAAATCAGTATAAGGATTTAAAAACACACATGAGCACCATTTCTTTTGGTTTGTTCCCCTTTCCCTA
This sequence comes from Choloepus didactylus, assembly GCF_015220235.1. NCBI lineage: Eukaryota > Metazoa > Chordata > Mammalia > Pilosa > Megalonychidae > Choloepus > Choloepus didactylus. The sequence goes on along the minus strand of NC_051317.1, from coordinate 70,914,260 downwards.
TAAGTTTTGAAGTTATATAACAAGCATAAAAACGGAGGAGGAATTAAACAAAAGGAAATCTTCTGAGTGCCAAATTATTCCAGAATAGTAAATCAGCCCTAATTTAGAATATATTATGTAATTCCTTTAAAGGGTCCAAAGACTCTGATGATTTAATTTTCTACTCAGATGTCCTAGTTTAAATAGAAAGTGACTTTTTAAGATTATTCAAAATCTAATATCTTTCTGATCATGTGATATACTTTAAGAAACAACCATTAAATATATTGTTAGTAGATAATAGATACTTTTTATAGAAACACACTAAGAAATTTTGTTTTCTTAAGCAACAGTCATGGGAGAAAATCTCTACGTACCCTTCTGTAGATACTTTGTGGCAAAACAGTAGAATCTGGATATGATTTTGTAGATTTAGTTCGAACTCTTGCTAGTTTGGCATCAAACTGAATTAAAAAAAAAAAAGTTATTGAGAACATTCTAGTTAAACAATTAGACTTACTTTCTACAAATATAAGTATAATCTGTAATTTCCTTTGACATATAATTTGTAATGTAAATGTATTCTCTGTATAACAGATGATAGAAAAATAATTCTTTAAGAAACAATTTTAAGAAAGAGGAAAGAATACCCAAACAAGATTAACTCTGATTTGCTTATTTAACCTATTAATTTACTGAAACCTTGTTAGAATCAATTAGAATATAGTATCAAAAGATTCTGAGTACTTTTCTTTAAGTTCTATATTGCACAAGCAAGAGAGAGAGAGAGATTCATTTTCCACTCTGTGTGTCTATATACTCCATAAACTTCCATAAATATTTTTGAGATTCTGACATCTGATTTAAATTACCCGGGGACACTTTTTTTAAAAATTCAGTTTTATTGAGATATATTCACATACCATACAATCATCCATAGTGTACAATCAACTGTTCACAGTACCATCTTATAGTTGTGCATTCATCACTCCAATCTATTTTTTGAACATTTTCCTTACACCAGAAAGAATCAGAATCTGAATAAAAAATAAAAATAAAAAAAGAACACCCAGATCACCCCCTCCCCATCCCACCCTATTTTTCATTTAGGTTTTGTCCCCATTTTTCTACTCCTCCATCCATACACTGGATAAAGGGAGTGCGAGCCACAGGGTTTTCACAATCACACTGTCACCTCTTGTAAGTTACATCGTTATACAATTGTCTTTAAGAGTCAAGGCTATGGGTTAGAGTTTGGTAGTTTCAGGTATTTACTTCTAGCTATTCCAATATATTAAAACCTGAAAAGTGTTATCTATATAGTGCGTAAGAATGTCCACCAGAGTGACCTCTCGACTCCATTTGAAATCTCTCAGCCACTGAAGCTTTATTTCGTTTCATTTCACATCCCCCTTTTGGTCAAGAAGATGTTCTCAATCCCACGATGCTGGGTCCAGGTTCATCCCCAGGTGTCATTTCCTGCAATGCCAGGGAGATTTACACCCCTGGGAGTCAGGTCCCACCTAGCGGGGAGGGCAGTGAGATCACCCGCCAAGGTGGCTTAGCTAGAGAGAGAGGGCCACATCTGAGCAACAAAGAGGCACTCGGGGAGACTCTTAGGCACAATTATAAGCAGGTTTAGCTTCTCCTTGCAGCAACAAGCTTCACAGGGGCCACCCCCAAGACAGAGGGCTCAGCACATCAAGCCATCAGTCCTACCGGGGGACAAATTTTAAAAGATCAAGTGCCTGTGCACCTATGAGATTCAGAGCTAAGGCTGGGCATCATCTTTTTCTCAAGGTATTAGGTGATTCTATTTTGCAACCAGGACTGAGAATCTAGTTTAACTTAAAGATAGCTAAAAATACTTTCACGTTACCATGAGTGTACTTTTGTAAAGAAAATGTAGAATAAATAATAGTCATGGGAGAAAAACTGGATATGATTTTGTTGTTTTAGTTTGAACTCTTGCTGGCTTGGCATCAAACTGAATTTAAGGTTAAAAAATTGTCATAAGACATTCTTATAGGACTAATATTTTGCAAAACCTTTCATTATAATTCTTCCCTTCAGATTGACTTTAATAGTGTAGCCTCCCTGAGGACTAAGAATAAATTCTTTATGAGATTATATAATGACTTGAAAGAGAAATGGATAGTTATAATTAGGATAAATTACAGAAGAAGAAAGAGTTCTGTAAACCAATCAAATAACAGACATGGGCTAGATCAGTGCCAGCGCACAGATCACAAACAAAATGCAAACTCCCAACCGGTGGATTAGAAGTGATGGTAAATCTTGAAACCTGGCCTATTGTCTCTCAGTTGGCCACTCAGGCCTCTCTTTGGTTAGTGGGTACACTTGCCCAGAAGGAGGCAGCAGCAGGAGCAGCAGCGAAGAGCCTCTAAAATCAACATCAATCTTCTTTCTGCTCAATGATTACAGTCTTCAACATGGTACCCTACCAAGCACCTCAGGGAAACCAAAGCTTCAGGAAAATGAAAAGTAAGTGATCTTAACTAAGACTTGTGAATTCTTACAACATAAGGTAAAGTGGGAGTAGAAGGGCAGCAATTTGAAAAATGATGGAGATGATAGAATCTAGAAAAAAACTCAATTACTTTGTTAAAATATCTTCAAGATTCTGACATCTGGTTAAACAACCCACTGAAAAGACTTTAGAACAAAAGAATGGAAGCTCAACGTTTGAGGTGTATACACTGTTTTAACCCCAGTGGTTCAGTTTCAGACAAAAAAGGTGGGGGAGGGAGGTGTGGCCCGATAAATCTATCAGGAAACAAAAGGAATTTCAAACTAACTCAAGACATTTACTAGCATTTTTCAAAAATGGTGATGTGTAAACACTTTTTTCTCATATCCATACCTATCACAGTCTTCAGCTGCTTCAAAAGATCACCACAGTATCTTGCAATATCTCTGTCAACACTCAGCTACAAATGCAGCTTTTCTCCCCCTCTGTTTTCCATACTTTCTTAATCTCTTTATTATGTAGATTGACCTAGCCTCTGTCCAACAAGAAATAATCCTTTTTTGGGGGAAGGGAGAAAAGGGATAAAAATGAGCTGGCAATGGCAATATTATCTGCAGAGGTCTGGGATAAGAGGGAAAGTTTTAAACTCAACTACATCAATTAGTCCATACAGTTTTAGCTATTATTAATAGGATTTTACATATGCACTATTGTTTGTGATTTCTTTCTAAGATTTTAAAATGAAATATCTTCCCTGCTTCACAAAGTTAAGGATTAAGTTTACAATGTTACTGTTAATGAGGTTGTTTTTTTTTTTTTAATTTTTTTTCTGGCCAATTGTGAATATTTACTCAGCAAAATTGGATTTAAAAATCAGTCTTCGGTGCATGTACTTATAGGAGGACATTTGCTGTTATTTACCAAGAACTGATGAAAGAATAGTCTTTTTGATGAATGCTATAGATTTGCACGCTACCAATCATGAAGACAGTTCTACAGAGAAGTCTTCTTGTCACAATGATCCCATGTAACTAAATATTTAAAAGAAAAATCTGACATTTTACTAAAGCAAGATAAGATTCTCTTATTTGTAGTACATCAGTGTATAATGCCATCTGTTCTTTTACTTAGACCCATTTCTTTTTCTTACTTCATTTAATCATTTTGTTGTAGACACATACGGTGCTGCAGTTATAGAAGTGTCGCTTAGTAACCAAAGTAAAATGGCACTTTCCTTTTTCTCCCACTTTCTGCCATGATTTATAGCTAAACAAAACATGTTCTAATCACATTATTAGATGATTCTCAGAGGCCAAAAATTAGATTTTGCCTTAGCTGAAATCACCAGCCATTACCAAGCACATACATTCTGGCCCATCTCTGTTCAATAGAAAGAGTAACCAAAACCAGATGCTAACACCCCCAGGACAAACTGAGCACAGTCTTGATCCAAACCCTGAGTATGCTGTGGTGTAGTCCTGCCTGCATTTGCTCTTAAGAACAAACACTCTTCCCTTCCCTCACACAGGTTTCCTTTTCATATCTATGTGCTGTAGTACTTTTCAGTTTTGCTCTCAAGTCTTTATTCTTTATTCCTTCACTTTATGGTCACTTCTCCAGACCTAGTGGCTAGTAACCACTAGTTACATGTGGCTAATGAACACTAGAAATGTTGATTTTAGAGGCTATGGTGGTTTGGAACTGTATGTGCCTAGAAAATCATGTTCTTAAAGCTAATCCATTCCAGTGGGTGTAAACCTATTTTAAGTAGGACCTTTTGATGAGATTACTTCAGTTAAGACATGGCCCAGGGTGGGTCTTAATCCTCTTACTGAAGTCCTTTATAAGAGAATGAAATTCAGACTAAGAGAGAAAGTCATGGAAGCAAGAAGCTCAAAGGAATGAAAGCCAGAAGAGAAAACAGAGACCAGCAGATGTTGCCATATGACTTGCCATGTGGCAGAGGAGCCAAGGATCTCTAGCAGCCAGAATTTGGGAAGAAAGCATTACCTTGATGATGCCTTGATTTGGACAGTCTCACAGCCTCAAACTGCAAGCTAATAAATTCCCATCGTTTAAAGTCAACCCACTTCATTTCTACTTTGATCAGTGTAGGAAACTAAACAGAGGCTGAGTAATATTCCATTGCATGTAATACTACATTTAACATACTGATTACAAGGTAAAATAATGTTCTAAATATTGTGGGCTAAATAAAATATATTATTAAAATTAATTTCACTTGTTTCTTTTTAAAAGTGGCTACTAGAAAATTTAAAATTTACATATTTGACTTGATTATATTTCTGTTAGAGCTGCTGTTTACCTTGTCTCATGTTTTATACTGGCTTCATTTCTGCCTTTGTCTACTTAAAAAAATAGAAACCTAACCTAAAATAAATTTAGGCCCAACACAATGCTTCATACCCAACAGATACTTTAAAAAATATTGGCTCCTTTCCCTTCTCTCTTTATGGCCTAGCTTTGATCTCCAGGCATAGATCTGGGCTCCAGATTTGGATCTTACCAACTGCCTGCTTCTTTATTTGACCTGATTCCCCAGAGAGAACCTCTTGTTCATACCATGCTGTCTGTTACAGCCTGCAACCTTGGTTTCAGGACCTGCTCTTTCTTAGCTGCCATATCTCTCCACGCTTGTGATTTGGTATTGTAGGCAATATGCATTGAACAGTGGTCTGTAAAGATGTCACTGTCACCCTATAACTCCCCATTTCCTTTACCCTGCCTACCTCAGTTTCCCTCAGCTGACTCCACTGATGCCTTCCACTTGATTTCTCTGGTTCAACCCAGAGCCTACACAGAGGCAGCAAGTATTTAAACAGCTTTGGCCACGTCTCCTGGCCTCTAAGCAGACTATTTTCTGCTGGCCCATGCCCAGTATCCATGCTGGCTTGTCCTGGTTGAGACAGGGTGTTCATTGTAGGTCCTATTTCCTATACCCATAACTTCATCTGCCTTTAATGTTAGACAGAATTTTCCAATACTGCATAATCATGCTCAAAGAAAGATATGCATAGGTTTTGGAATCAGAAAAATCTCAGCTCTCACCACTTATCAGAGATGAGACTTCAGGAAAGTTACTTAATTCCTCTGAATCTCAAGTACATCAATTATAAAATGGGAATGCGAGTATTTATCTTATGGGCAAATTATGAATATAAAGTGACATAACATACATAAAGTGTTCAGCACTTATTTCAGCACTTTATAAGTATTCAAATAGCATTAGTAACATAGGAATAGGGACAGCATTTTTTTTCCTGTGGAAATTCTCCCCATCCCACATTGTGGATAACTCTTTCTACCTTTCAGGATCAAACAAATGTCTACTTGGGGGCAATGAATATACAATCTCTCAAAACACAGAATGATGTAATTTTCTATAAACATTTTACTTATTATTGCTGAATTGCTTTTAGTTATTTGGTTTCTTGATAACTATTAATGTATATAGTTAATATATGTATTTGTTAACTCAATGTGAAATTTTATATTATATTGTTATGGCAGATCTTCTGCCAAAACCCTAAATTCAGTCTGAGACTCCCTGTATATAATGATTTTTCCTTTTTAAAGACTAGATGAGACCAATAGATTATGACCATTATTTTTTTGTAAATAAATTGGCTCAAGGTAAAGGCACCTCAAAGTGAAATATCACTATTTAAAGTCCCTTTAGATTTTTTTTTAGGAATCTGATTTATCTGCCCTTTTGATAGGCATATTCTCACAAAATTATTAGGGAGAAATTTTTCTCTTTTTATCCCAAATAAAGCAAGAGGAGTTTCTAGTTGGTTCACCAAGGGTCCACAATTTCTGCTTGGGAGAGAGTAATATTAAGGATTAGAAACACTGTCTCCACTGCTAAAATGGTACTCCTATCCAGCCTGTGTAGAGTTGGCTGTAAAATGCAGATAATACCCTCAATTATCTGTCTCAGAGAAAGCAACACTCTGTCTCTGGAAATCTGGACCTTTTGGATGACCGTAGAGTCCCACCTTCAGGCCAAAGGCTGAAAGGCAGTTAACAGCTGTATGTGTTTGAGCAGCACATTTGATGAGGAATGAGGGTGTGTGAAACCCTCTCACTGAAATTTATCCCATGTGATGAAACATAATCAAAGGACAGTTTAGATTAAGGAATGCATGCTTAAATTTAGCAGACTCTTAAACACCTACCTCTATTTGTAGTTTGATTATTTCATTTTGCTTTTCCTTTTCTTGAGTTCTTAATTTTGCATTTAACTCTGCAATTTCCATCTCCTTTTTATCTATTAGTTCTTTGTGCTTTTCTTCATTTAATTCAACTGAATAAAACAAAAATAAAATTCATTCATTTTAGCACTCAAAAATCTTATAAACTTATATTTCTTTAATATTCTAAATGATCCACAAGAAATTAAATTTTATTAATAAGAACATACTTTAGAAACTGTTTATGTGCAGGGTAACCTTTAGATATTTTTGACAAGACCCTGAAAAATGCTTGAAACACAAAAGTCACTCATCAAATGCTTTTGAATGAATAAACTAATTTGTACTCTTAAATATAAATGGCCTAGAGAATAAGAGATTTAGTGATTAAAGAGGGACACAAAGTCTGGGTTCCTAGGTACAGAGGACCTCAAAGTACTGGATGACTCTGAGGCTATATCAAGTCCCAGTTATATTGTATTCTGTATGATTGGGATTCTTTCATGTTCATTCTACGCCTCATCAAACTTCCTTTCCTTACAACTTTTCTATTTCTGTTAATGACACGATGTTATCCAGGATGGGACCCTCAAGGAAATCTTTAATTTTAGGGAGAAAATAAAGAATCCATTCACAAAACCTACAAATAAGAACATCCATCCAAATTAATTTCCCCTACCACTACTTTCTAAGTTTCAGCCTCATTTTTTCCCTCAATTTCACCTGTATGTCTAGGCTCTCTGTCACCAGCCTCTGTACCCTCTAAACACTGTTGTCAGGTCAGTCTTCAAATAGCACAACTCTAAATATAGCACTCATCTCAAAAATCTTCAGCACTTCCCATTGCCTTAACCTGACAATTCAAGGCCACAGTTTGTGGTCTTTCTCTCACTGAACCTTTTTGTGTAGTGCAAAGAAAAGGCAGAAAATGGACTTTTATTTCCTACCATACCCCATGTCTTCCCCTCTGTATGTCTTGGTTTTAATTTTCTCTCTGCATAAACGGCCCTTTCCCCCATTTTTACCAGTCCATCTTACCCATACTTCAGGGCTTAGTTTCAGGGCCCTGGGACGAGGCAAAGTCCAGAAGAATATATTTAGCCATGAAAAGTGTTAGAGGAATTGACTTTCACCTGGCCCTATTTTGTATGCATTATGTGCCGAGGCAGCATTGTTGAAGATATGAGTGCTGAGAAGTTGTGATAAAATGAGAACTAATGCACTGAAACAGACCCATCTTTGAATACTATATTAAAAGAGAGGCATGTGATTTTCCTTTTATTATAATTCCCCTGAAAGGTTTTGATATCAAGATTATGCTGATCCAATAAAATAAACTGAGAAGTGGTCCCTCTTTTTTTTGTTAATCTTCTGCAAGAGTTTGTATAAGATTGGCATTAATATTTTCAGAAATGTTTGGTAGAATTTCACCAGGAAAGCCATTTGAGCCTGGGACTTTCTTTGTGGGAAAACTTTTTATTCCAGATTAAATTTCTTTAATAGACATAGGACAGTTAAGATTTTCCATTTCTTCTTGTGTATGTCCCCCCTCCCCACACACACCAAATGTATATTTCTCAGAAAGTTTCAAATTTATTGGCATAAAGGTGCTCACCTATGCAATTTATTATGCAGGTCATTCTCTATTTAACTTTTGAGGTGATTTCCTTTTCTGTTTCTCATTTCTGATTATGATTATTTGTGTTTTCTATTTTTTGCTTGAACAGTCTTGAAAAGAATTCACAAATTAAATTTTTTTAAAAGAACTTTTTATTTTGAAATAATTTTAAACTTACAGGACAATTGCAAAAATAATACAAAACCCTTAGAGAGAACTCCAACATACCTCCCAGGTACCCAGATCTACCACCTTTTAACATTTTGCCACATTTGTCATATCATTCTTTCTATTTCTCCTTCTATCTATAAATCCATCTTTCATCTGTTCATCCGTCTATCCATCTATTTTCTACACATTTGAGAACAGATTGCATACATCATGTTTATTGATCACTTAATACTTCCATGTACAGTTTCTAAGAACAAGGATATTCACTTAAGTAACCACTATAAGTACAGTTATCAAGTTCAAGAAATTTAGCATTGATATAAAGCTTACAGTATATTCCAGTTTTTTATATGTCCCAATAATGTCCTTTTGGGTCTTTTCTCCTCCATTATTAGATTCAGTCTAGGATCACGCATTGCATTTAATTGTTATTGTCTCTTTAGTCACTGTCTTTTTTTATTGTGGAAAATATAAACTTTCCCATCTCAACCACTCCTAAGCATACCATTCAGTGGGATTAATCACACTCACAATGTTGCACTACACTTACAACCATCCATTAACAGAACTTTCTCATCACTCCAAACAGAAACCTTACACCCATTATGTATTAACCCTCCATTCTACCTCCCACTCCTAGTAACCTGTACTCTACTTTGTTTTTATAAACTCATATATTCTAGCTATTCCATATAAGTGGAATCATATAATATCTGTACCTTTGTGTCTGGCTTATTTCACTCAACATGATGTCTTCAAGAGTCATCCATATAGAGGCATGTATCAGAACTCCATTCCTTTTTAAGGCTGAGTTATACTCCATTGTATGTATATACTACATTTTGTTTATTCATTCATCTGTTGATGAACATTTGGGTTGCTTTCACCTTTCGGCTATTGTGACTAAAGCTGCTATGAACATTTGTGTACAAATATCTGCCTGAGTCTCTGCTTTTGGAATTCATTATTTTGTAAACCTTTAAAAAAATGTTTGGCTCTGATCATCTTTATTATGTATTTGTTTGCAATTTCATTAATATCTGATCAGATTTCCTTCATTCTACTTTATTTGGGCTTAGTTTGCTTTTTTTTCTAACTTCCTGACATTTGGGCTTTTCTAAAATTTACATGTAATACTATAAATGTCTTTTTAAACACATCTTTAGCTGATATGTAATGTTTTCTATATAGTTCAGTTCAAAATATTTTTTAACTTCTTTTGTGATTTCTCCTTTGATCCTCAGCCTATTTAAAAATAATTTCCAAACAATTAAGGATTTTCTTGTTATCTGTTTTTTACTATGTTTACCTTAATTGCAATGTAGTCAAATAACCTAATCTATAGGATTTCAGACCTTTGAAATGGACTGAGATTTGCTTTATGGTTAAACATATGGTTAAATTTCTTAAATGTTATATAAGCACATGAAAATGATGTGTATTCTGCATTTAATGGGTATAGTGTTTTATATGTCAATTAGTACCAGTTTAATTTTGCTGTTTAAATTACTTCATATATTTGAAGCCCTGTTATTTGGTGCACCTAAATTTAGGATATTTGTTATATCTTGGTGAATTAAACATTTTATCATTATGAAATGACAATCTTTATCTCTAGTACTGTTTCTTGCCTTAAAACATATAACATTTAATGAAATTACTAATATATTTGGGTTTAAATCCATCAACTTATTATCTGCTTGTTTTTCCAGTCTGTATTCCTTTCTTTCTTTTTTCTTGCTTTCATTTGGGCCAAATAACTATTTTTATTCCCTTTTTTCTCCTCTATAATCTAGAGAGTCATTAGGTTGATATATATATATATATTTACTCTTCCTATAGTTATTAGTGATTATGACATGCCTGCTGGATTTATTAGAATCTAATAAAATTAGTGCATTTACTACTTTACAGGCATTATAAAGATCTTACAAGACTTTAACACCATTTATTCCCTCTCCTGTCTTTGGTAGTTTTGTACTGTGTAAACTTGGCTAAATTAGAACTATGTTCCTCAGAATTCCCTTTCCTGTATGATTCTGGTTGAGAGTTGCCCACTAGAAGAATCTGTACAAAATTTGGGAGGTGGAAGTAAAGCAGTGATTAATCCACTCTGAAGGTCAGGGTATAATGCTAGACAATGTTGCAGCTCACACATGTTGTTGATGATCTTCTGGTTCACCAAATCAGCAACTATTATTTTCTTAAAGTTGTAGGCTACCAGGCAATAATACAGTTCATACAAGTCATCACTGATCACTGGGTCACCTTATTGGTATGGAGAATCATTTGGGTCCACAGCTCCTTTGGCTCCCACCAGATTTCCTCCTTTAGCTTCTCTGAGTCAAAGGCCAGTGATCCATGTAGCTCTAGTCAAAGGACACCAGCTTTTCCAGTATGTCACCATGTCATGGCTTGTGACACTGATACAGGTTTCAATTTGTCTTCACTTTTCTTCACTTCACATGTTTTCCTTTCTGACTGCAGTTTCTGTTCACCTATAGCAACTTCAGTTCAACACGAGATGCACAGACAGCAGCCTTCCATGGACTTTTCCACCAGCTCCAATGTCTCATATACTTTTTTCTGTATATGTCTTCCTCTTGCCTTTCCCTGTTTCAGTCTGGTTATCTTTTCTGACCTATCTTCCATCTCACCAACTCTATATTTAGTTATATCCAATCTGCTGTTAAACCAATGCACTAAAATTTTATTTTCAGTTACTGAGATTTTTAGCACTCAAATTTCCATGTATTTCTTTATTATAATTTTCAGTTCTCCATTGAAATTCCCCATTGGATCATTTAATCCTTTGAATATATTAATCACAGTTATTGTAAAGTCCATATCTGATGCCATTATGTGGATCACTATTGGGTCTATTCTTTATTTCCCTTTTTAATTTTATAACTGACCTTGCTTAGGTTTATTTTTAAATTCAGGTTTATCAAGGAATAATTTATATATGGTAAAATCCATCCTTTTGAGGTATACAGTTTGATAAATTTTGATAAAAATACATATCTAATCACCACTATAGTCAAATTATGAGAATTTCCCCATCACTTCATAAAACAGCCCTTGTGCCCCATTTCAGTCAATCTCTTCCTCACACCTTGACAATCACTGATCTAATTCCTGTCACTATAGTTCTGCTGTTTCTTGAACATTTTACAAATGGCACCATACAGCATGTAGCCTCCTGGGTGTAGCATCTTTCAATAGCATAATGTTGTTGATAATATCATGGTGTTGCATATCTCAGTACTTTGCTCCATTTTACTGCTGAGTAATCACCCATTGTGAGGACCCAGGGACTGGGAGCCCATCCCCTCCTCCAATACTGAGACACAAGCAGCCGACTACATGACCAGGCAACAGCCACACCTGCCCCCACCTCACCCCCGACATGGGGAAAGCATTAAAACTTCCCTCCCCTAATCACAGTTAGTAACCAAATCTCGGGAGACCTTGTTGTAACCAAATCTCATGAGATTTGTTGCAATCAAATCTCACGAGAAACTCTGTTGCCACAAATCTTTATAAGCACCCTCAATTGGCACTCTTCTCTCTCTTTCTCTGTGGAATGGTGGAATGCTGAATTCACTCTCCTGACCCACTGCCATCAGGAAAAATCATCTCATGTTTTATAAGTCCCTAATTAAACTCATGGGTAACTCCATGCCAGGCATGCTCTTTGGTCTTGGGGCTAATCTGGGTTGGAACATTTGGTGTGCCAGCCAGGAGACCAAGGAACCACTGGATGTAATGGGCATGATGAGTCCTGGGAAAGGAGACAGACCAGGGAAATACTGGGATATCCTGAAACGTCCATGTGGGGAGGGGTGGTAGATCTCTTGGATGAGTGAAAGCCACTGAGGGAGTATAGGGATGGCCAAAACAGCCTAGCTGGATTGTTGGTTCTCCTGTAACAAGCTGAGGGACAGTTAGGATTTCATAAGAAAAGGGAGAGCCATCAGGCTGCCACGGCTGTTACATGGCCTCTATAAGGAGCTGTGCGCTCAGCTGTAGAAGAGACTATGGCAATCAGTCTAGGTTCACTACCTGGAAGGGGAACTTAAGTTAGAAAGAGACATGCCGATAGCCCAAGCAGATCTGAAGGATGCATTAAATGAGAGGCTGTGTCACACAGATAAAAGTTTAGAGACATTAGCATGCCAGTATGTTAGAGTGAGAGGGCACAAGCTGCCCAAAGGGAAAGTCAGGCATACTGTCACTTCTCCTGACTGGGATCCTAAAGTGCAGGACTCCATGATTTTTCTTCAGAGGAGGAAGAACCCCCATCTGACTGGGAACTTGGAATTGAGGAAACTAAGCATGCCTGTCCTCTGGAACAACGAAAGATCAAAATGGAGCAAATACAACACCCTTATCCCCAAGCCTTAGCAGCACCTCCTGATCAGAATGTGCCAGTTACAATGAATACACTGCTGCTGAGTTATGGGAAATTGGGAATCAATACAGACAAAAACTGAAATAAATTTTACCAAATTGGCTGCCATGCCAGTGGGACACTGGTGCAGAGGGAATACTGCTTTCATGATATTAAACAAGCAAATTGGCCTCTAATTACATTCACCCTTCCCTCTGCCAATGTATATATTCTCTACCCACCAGACCTGAGTCCAGGTCACTATTAAATTGGTTGGTGACTCAGTGTAAAGAAACTTGGCCCAATGTGCGGGACATGACCCAAGTCACGCCCCATTGGAGTATACTTGATGAATTACAAGATATACTAAGAGGGCTAGGAATGAAACATGTAGTTTATGCTGCTAACTTTGTGGGACCAGATAATGAAACTCACCAGGGGCATAAAAAATGCAATCTTACTAAGTGCCCCAAATCAATGGTATGGGACACTAGTGCCCTGTGCCAGTTTGGCTATATTATGTCCACCAAGAAAAAGCCATGATCTTTTAACCCAATCTTGTGGGATATTGGGATTAGGTTGTTTCCATGGAGATGTGAACCACCCGACTATGAGTGATTAGGATGTGACCTCTTGATTGAATATTTCCATGGAAGTGTGGCCCTGTCCATTTAGCCTGGGTCTTGATTAGTTTACCTGAGCACTAAAAGAGCTCAGACAGAAGGAGCTTGGAGAGCTGCAGCTGAGACAGACATTTTGGAGATGACCATTGAAAGCAGACTTCTGCTATCCTAAGAGAATACTCTCAGACACCTAGAGAGAAACATCCTGGGAGAATAGCCATTTTGAAACACAACTTGGGAGCAAGCAGACACCAGCCACATGACTTCTGAGCTAACAGAGGCTTTCTGGACACCATCGGTGTTCTTCAATGAAGGTACCCTACTGTTGATAACTTTGTTTGGACACCCTTATGGCCTTAGGACTACAATTTTGTAACCAAATAAGCTCCCTTTATAAAAGGCAATCTATTTCTGGTATTTTGCATAACAGCAGCATTAGCAAATTGGAACATACCCATTCTTAGCACATTGGTGGAGCAACCCATGCTCAAGGTTGCCCAAGTAGTAGCAGATCTAGGAGAATCTGAACACCTCAGGCAAAAGCGGATGGAGCAGGGCTACAGGCCATGCCCCCAAAAGACATGACAGTCCAAACCATGTGCCGTGCAGAAAGATGTGGGCTGACCTAATTACTGCCAGTACTAAAACTGAAGATATTGATAGGCAGTCAAACCCTGTACTAGTGAGGTTATGGAGTAAGTTACCCAAAGGGCAGATATTCCAGTTTGCTAATGCTGCTGTTATGCAAAATGCCAGAAATGGACTGGCTTTTATAAAGGGGGTTTATTTGGTTACAAGTTTACAGTTCTAAGTCCAGAAAAGTGTCCAAACTAAGGTATCAACAAGAGTATACCTTCACTGAAGAACGGCCAATGGCATCCAGAACACCTCTGTCAGGTGGGAAGGCACATGGCTGGCATCTGCTGTTCCTTTGCTCCCTGGTTCTGTTTCAAAATGACATTCTCCAAAATGTCTCTGGGCTTGTCTCTCTTAGCCTCTTTAGCTCCTGTGCATCTAACTGTTTAGGGGTCCTCTCTTAGTTTCTCCCAAGCATACTCTGGGCTAGCATCTCTTAGCTTAGCATCTACAAACATCCTTCTATCTGCATTTCCAAGCATCAGCTTTCACCAGCTATTCTTCAGTGAAGGTATCCTCTTCACTGTTCCCATTAGCAAATGGGAACAGATTTTGGTACCGAGAGTGGGGGTGCTGTTGAGTTTGCAAAAATGGGAACAGATTTTGGTACCGAGAGTGGGGTGCTGTTGAGTTTGCAAATACCAAACATCTCAGAACGGCTTTTAAAATGGATAAGGGGAAGATTCTGGAAGAACTGTGAGGAGCTTGACAGAAATGGCCTTTATTTCTTTGAAGAGACTGCTGGTAGAAATATGGACTCTAAAAATACTTCTGATGAGGCCTTGAGCAGAAATGATGAATGTGTCACTGCAAACTGGAAGAAAGGTGATCCTTGTTTTAGAGTGGCAGAGAATTTGGCAAAATTGAGTCCTGGTGTCAGACAGAAGGCAGAATTTGAAAGTGATGAGCTGAAGAGATTTTGAAACTAAATATAGAAGATGCAGCTTGACTTCTCCTTGCAACTTATAGTAAAATGTGAGAAGAAAGAGATAAATTTAGAACTGAACTCTTGGATACAAAAAAAAAAAAAAAAAAAAAAAACAACCCAGAAATTGATGGTTTGGAAAAGTCTGGGCTTCCAATCCATGTGAGGATTTAACCAAACATGGAATCTGACCACCACTTCAGTACAAGCCAGGATTGGAGATGGTGTAATCCAGAAAGTATTTGTGGAAAGCCCTATTCTGATGGTTTTGACCCCTGTATGTTGCATGCCAAGCCAACAATTTTTTTGTGAGATCTGTATAAATGGAACTACTGTCAGTCTGGACTGGAGGGGATGGAGAAGGGACAAATTGAAGAAAAAAATTCTTCAAAGACAGGACCATGGATGTTGAGGTCTGGAGTCAAGAAAAATCTGGCAAGGAGAGCAGAGCAACCCATGCACATGGAAAGGGTGAGTTAGCCCTAGAGGCAGAGGGCAGGCCTTTTGCCTCGATGCTTAGGAAGAGTGCTGCTACCTCAGGCCTCAGAGAAGGCAGAGCACATTCCCTGGGGATTGGGGAGAGCCTGGCCACCACCCCACTTCTGGTATCAAAATCTGTTCCAGTATGTTAATGCTGCCATTAGGCAAAATATCAGAAATGGATTGGCTTTTATAAAGGGGCTTATTTGGTTACAAATTTATAGTTTTACAGCCATAAAAGTGTCCAAACTAAGGCATCAAGAAGAGGATACCTTCACTGAAGAAAGGCTGTTGGTGCCTGAACACTTCTTTCAGCTGGGAAGGCATGTAACTGGCCTTCTTTATAAAAGATAATCCATTTCTGGTATTTTGTATAATGGCAGCATTAGCAAACTGGAACAGTGTTCGACTACTAACACTTTTTTTATTATCTTCTTAGATCTCTCCAGCCAGCCTGCATTCACCTTC
Source organism: Choloepus didactylus (assembly GCF_015220235.1). NCBI lineage: Eukaryota > Metazoa > Chordata > Mammalia > Pilosa > Megalonychidae > Choloepus > Choloepus didactylus. Next base: position 70,898,262 of record NC_051317.1, on the reverse strand, counting down.
AAGTGGGAAAGATTAGGATATCTACCACAAGGATATATTCATTGTCCCACTATTTTCCATTTTTTAAAATGTGGAAACCTCTGGCAGAGGTCACTCTCTTTCATTAGCTTGATGATGTTATGTTTACAGGTAACTCTCTTGCAGAATTGAAACTGCTAAGACTATTCTTTCTGTTGTTGTTGATAAAGTACAAAATTACTCCACTCCACATACCCCTAAACATCTCATGACTTTCCTTGGTTTGTTGGGTTATTGGAGAACATTTATATCCTACTTAGTGCAGATTTAAAACCCTTTGTATGTCCTAGTTTGGAAAGGAAAAACACAGGACTGGGACGATCCACAGCAGGCTTCTTTTGAAAAAGCAAACAGTCTAATGCACAGGCTCAGGCTTTATAGGGGGTTGACCCCAATGTGCCTTGCAAATTAGATGTGGTCAGTACCAATATTGGCTTTGGGTGGGGCTTGTGGTAATGGCAACTGGCAAAGTGAGTGCCCACTGGCTTTTGGTCTCAGCTCTAGAAAGGCGCTGAACTGCAGGATACTCCCTTAGAAAAACAACTGTGTGCTGCTCATAGTGCCCTGCTGCAAGTTGAAGGGCTAACTAAAAAATGCTCTGTGTCATTGTATACTACCATCACCATACAGGGGTGGATGAAAAACACAGCAAATAAACTGCATTCAAGGGGTGCTCCACTGAGCACTCTGATAAAATGGAAGTCTATCTACTGCAACACAATATCTTTAACAACAGCCCCTTAAGTGCAGAAATGCATGATATTCTAGGAACAGTTTCCTATGTGGAAGAACAACACTTGCCCCTCCCTGCTGATCCTCCTGAGGTAGCTGTTTCTGTGCCCACCATTGACGGATGTGGCAGTATACAGGAGTCTGCCTGGTATATGGATGGATCAGCACATGGGCAACCTGCCACCTGGATTGTAGTTGCCATTGATATGGTGGCAAACTGGAACTAGGCAAAGCAGCCAATGGCTGAATTAAGGGCTGTATGGATGGTCATTGTTCATGAACCATGAGATGCACTAATTATTTGTACTCTCTACCTGGCAGTATTGAAGCAGATGCTTTAACAAAAGTTTGTAGCCTGGAGCCAACATCACAGAAAGCCACTGAATGGCTACATAGGAAAACAGGACACCTAGGAAGCCAGATTCTGTGAAGGCTAGCACAGCAATTACAGTTGCCCTTCCTGAGGCAACAGCTGAAAGATGTTGTGGATGCCTGCCCCTCCTGCTGGCTGCAACAATCAAGAATGCTTCCTCACTAACTGAGTCACGTTGGCCATGAGCAGATCCCAGTCATCAGATGGCAAGTACACTACATTGGGCCCCTTCCCTTACCTGAGGGTGAAAGATATTCCTTTATAGACCCAGACACAGCTACTGGGCTGTTACTGGCCTTCTTGGTAGGAAGAGCTAGCACATAGCCTACAGAAATTAAGTGTTTCCTTTTATGTCCCCACACATGTGGACAGTGATACAGGGACCCCCTTTACTGGACAATTAACCCAAGCCTGGGCTACTGAACATGACATCTTACTGACATTTCATTTGCCATACAACCTCACAGCACTGGGATTAATTGAAAGAATGAATGGGCTTTTAAAGAGCAGCTAAAAGATAACAAAGAATCCCTGCAGTAGTGGACTCTCTGGTTACATCCAGTCCTCACCAACCTCAATTCATGACTTTGAGCAGCCGCTCCCACTCCTGCTGAGCTGGTAACTTTGGGACCCATGTAAATTCTTGGAATTCAAGTAAAAGAATCAGCAACATTACAACCACAACAAGGTAATGAAACTAATTTGTTCTTGACTGCACCACAAGCATTAGAAATTGGGGAAAATAAGGTCATTTGGTTGCAGTCCTGGCCAGTGCAGCTGGAAAAATTTAAGATATATATATATATACACACACATACACACACATATAACTAACCCAGGACGCCCCCATACCTCATGGTACTGTATGTACGACTTTGTGACAATATATTTTAAGCTAACCATAGATTTAACTCCAGAAGTCTCCCTGCAATTGCAGGGGGAAAAGAAGTATGATATCTAAAACCCCCTCATAGCACTCCTTCCTCAGGAACTCTTCTGTTCACTAATGGAAACTTAGCTGGTATATCAGCAGGAATTACCCATTATTGTTCCCCATAAACATCTTTCTTTTCACCCACAGCACTCTAGAAGCCTCAGTGGTAACTAATGCCCACAATTGAACCTAATGTTGGATTTGCACAGACTTGCATCTTTGGGTGCTACCAGCCGTTCTCAGACGGTAACCCCTGCGAATTGGACTGTGTGGAACACACCGCTGGCCTGGCAAAATTCAACATATTGGAAAATAAGCACAGATTTTATCAACTGTCAGTAGCAACTCTTTGTGGGGTTGTTATTTCTATATGAGATGGGGAACCCCTAGTGTTCTGTTGTCTCTTATCCTGCAATGTCTGTCCTGTGGGCAATGTAGTCTGCTGCATGGGGGTGGATTATGAGGACCCAGCGCCCAGGACCCTGCCCCCTCCTCCATTACTGAGATAAAAGCAGCCACCTACATAACCCGGCAACATCCCCCACCCCAGGGTGAAAGCATTCAAACTTCCCTCCCCTAATCACTGCTAATAACCAAATCTCAGACACCTTGTTGTAACCAAATCTCGAGAAATCCTATTGTAACCAAATCTTATGAGAAACTCCATTGTCACAAACCTTTATAAGCTCTACCCTGCCTGGCTTCACACTCCCCTCTCTCTCTGCAGAATGGCAGAATGCTGACTTCACTCTCCTGACCTCTGGCATCAGAAAAAATAGTCTCCTGTTTTGTAAGTTCTTAATTAAACTCATGGGTAACTCCATGCCAGCCAAGTTTTTTTTTTTTTTGTTTTTTGTTTTGTTTTTTTTTTGGTCTTGGGGCTAATCTGGATTGGACATACATTATATGAATGTATCATAATTTGTTTAACCTTTCACCTGTTAATGGACATTTGCTTAATTCCATTTGGTCCATTATGAATAAAGCTGTTATAAACATGCACATACAGGTCTTTGTGTGGACATATGTTTTCACTTATCTTGGTTAAATATCTAGGAGTACAACTGCTGGGTCATGTGGTAAGAAGTGTTAAGTGGTGGCCATGGAAATGAGCCTCTCAGATCTCTAACTGTAGCTGGCTTACCTGGCCACTGGCACCTGCTGTTGTGCTCTGAAATCCATGACTACATTTGAGTTGAGGCTAAGTTTCCACAGTCTGTAACCAGTCACTAACTGGGTGAGGTGGGGATACTGAAGTAGGCCAATTTCTGTGAGAGGCAAACTCTTCACAGGTGACTTTGGCTCAATGATTCCCCATTGGCTTTTCCCTAAACTTTCTTACAACAGCACTTCAGCCTGGCATTTTCTCTCCAAACTTCTTGCCTTTCCTCTCTCCTCCACAGAGATTAAACCTACATTGTGGGTGATAGCTCCTCAGCCTTCCCCTAGCATCCTCCCCATTTTCCCTCAGAAGCAATGAATCTCTTGAATGTTTAATCCCATCTTGGTGTCTCCTTCTTGGAGGACCTAAACTAGCATAATGAAACAGGTAAAATGGGGTTGTGAGATTGGTTCATTTAACACTTTGTGGACAATGAGGAAGCCATCCTGGGTGGTATATGGAGTACAGACAGCTCCTAGCACACAAGGTCTGATTGCTGAAGTTTTCACCAGAGGTAATCTGGGAAAATGCCCTGGTAGAGAGGAATGGCTTTCAATTGAAAGATAGGATATGGGGATGGTGTTGGGTGGTGAAAGGTAATGCCCACAAAGACACTGAAGTTGGCTGGTTACAGTTAAATTAAATTGACATCCTACTGAGAGATAATGGGAAACTGAAGGCTGTTAACAAGCAGTTAAAGGGTTAAAGAATAAGTGTGAGAGCCTGAGGAACTCTCAGGTAGTTTAGGCTCTACCTTCTACAGTGGAAGATCAGATGCAGCCGAGCAACAAATAGACATTGTAATGATTAGAGTTGTAAGAACTTCAGAGAAATTGAAGTGCTCAGCCAAAGTATGTCCGTTATGCTAAAATCAGGGCCCTGATTGGGAAAACTTGAGACCCTGAAAAATATTTTCTCAAAGTCTATGGTTTTCCTCTTCATTTTCTTAACAGTGTTGAAGAACAGAAGTTTTTAATGTTGATGAAGTCCAATCTATAACTTTTTCCTTTATTGATTGTGCTTTTCATTTTTTTTCCAAGAAGTTGTGCCTAACCCAAGGCCACAAAGATTATCTATTATGTTTCCTTCTAGACGTTTTAAAGATGCAGGTTTTACATTTAACCTACCATCCATTTCAAGTTAATTGTTGCATATGATGTACATAAAGATGGGCTTATTGAGAAAATTTTTAATACCAATTATGACACCAATTAACCCTCACCATAGGTTCACAAGAACTGCTTACCGAGGGCAGAAAATTTCATTAGCAAAATTATGTTCAGTATGCTGAGCATACAAATACCAAAGATTTTGATTATATATTTTATATTAATTTTATAGGGATAACTGTTTCACATTAAATAATATTAAGTGCAAACACCAGGAACCCAATTCAGAAATGTTTGTAATTTATACCACTTAAATATATGGAAAGAAAAAAACCTAAATTAAAATGCATCAAAGCAACATTCATTCAAGAATACTAGCTATTACTGAAAATATTTATTTACCCAAATTGTTTTATTATCTTACAATTCATAAAATTAAAAATAAAAAACTTACCTTTTTTCTGCATGTCCTGATAAAGTTTCCTTATCTCTATTTTATGTCCCTCCTCTTTGGTTTTCATTTCACTCACAAATTTGGCAATATTATTCTTATATTCCTAAAGATTCAAATATATACTTGTTTTTTTTTCAATTTAAATATATGTGTACAACTTCTTTATTAAATAGAAAAGCTAAATTCTCAAACTTTATATTAATTATTGATATGTGATCATAAACCTATAGGGGAAAGATACTGTTCACTGTTTGAATAATCAGCCTTGTAAAGGGACCAAGTTCTGTTCCATGAAGATTTATAGATACCATATAAAGTACTCTTTGCATCCTCAGTACTCATCACAAGAATTTAGTATATAATGGATGCTCAAAATATTTGGTTTAATTGTATGAATAAATGCTGCTATAGCATTAAAATATGCCCAGTAAAAGTCAGAACTATGCTTTCAAACCAGCAGAAGGCACTGTCCCATAGTCAGTAAGCTAAACATAAGGTAGGATGAGTCCTTTTGAATGAGGCTGTACTTCTGTTTCTGAAAATTATATAAATATTCCTTATTCCAAGAAGGGGGTTAAGCTGTATGAGCAGCAGGCTAGAGAGAGAGGGATTTGGAGTTTGAGAAGTCCTGGAGAGCTGCCTGAGATTAGCTTCTTAGGTTGTTGAAGGATAGGAATGGTTTATGATGTTAAGAATAGGGAGAGGAGAGTTGAGACATGAATTTTACAATTTTGCTATGGGCATGGTCCTAAATAATGAGAAATGTCAGAGGCCTAAAGCAGAAATAATAAAAGCTAAGTAGGATCGCAGGAAAAAGGCAATAAAGAAGGCAAGAGGTCAAGAAAACACTAAAAGCAGGAACTCTGTTTTTACTTCCATTGTATCTCCAACCTGTAGTGTATAACCATTTGATATATATTTGTTGAATGAATAGGAGTGCCACTAAGAATTATTTAGACCAGAGTTTCTTAATCTGGAACCAATGAATGGGCTTTCAATGATACATTGATTTCCTAAAATTGTATGCAAAATTATACATATATATGTATGTGAGCCTTTGAACATTTTTCTAGGTAGAGGATTTATATTTTAATAGATATTCAGTGGTATTGGTGAGGCAAAAAAGGATAAAAATCCACTGGCTTAGATGGCTGAAATAGAGGTACATTTCTCCAGATTATATCAGTTTTAGATATATAGTTGGATTCCTATTTGTGTTACTTATCCTGCAAGGCAACTAATGAGAATGACCAAACCTAACTAAGCTCTGTGACTAGGATTAAAACTGGGAAGAAGATACAGAGTGAACCTCAACAAATTTCCATTTTCCATATGCATGTATCTAGGTTTGTAGGTGAGTGGCTACAGAGTGGCTTGAACTGCTCCTGGCCCTTCGCCCCACCTTAGCCTATGTTGGGCTTAAGGGATTTAATTCCTTCCCTTTTCTAAGAGGACCAAATTCCAACAAGTTATACTTGGTTGCCCTCTTCTCCATAGCATTCTGGGAACTTTTATCTTGCTCAGTTAGCAGACTAGGTCCAAAACAAATCAGAAAATTCTAATTTGGTTGCTAACAGGAGCCATATTCCAAATGAAGGCGCAGCTAAGAGAGAATTAGACTTACACGGTACAGAAGGAACTTTTCCTTGTGTTCCATTTCCCATTCCAGGATGGAACATATTGAATCACATGACTATATTATAGAAAAATTCTCAAGTACTTATCACTGTATTAAAAATTTCTATTTGCTACCAACTCTGATGCCTGTGACTATGTGTTAATCATTAAATTCCAAGGGATAGCCTCTGGTTGTATTTTTGCTTTATGAAATTTAAGGATTCTCTTTTACAAGTTGCTTTTCTATAGCTGTTATTGGAAAATGAAAGCAAACATAAAAACTCTCCTATTTTCATAAATATGGCCATTAAGCTCCTCCTGAGTTTGTTCTTAGGAAGTAGTTCTCCATGTGTTTCAGATGTACCTGAAGGTTTTGTACTAGAGAATTCTCACTGGATTGAGGTCATCCTTAGTTTGCTTTGCACAGTGGCTAATTGAATAGTTCAGGCCATTGGGTTGTGATGTTTTTTCTTTTATCTTTACCACTCTGAAAATTCCTATAGTACTCTAGACAAAACAATATTCTAGAGCTTGAAGTTTTAGAAGAGAAAGGAGGCAAAAATATTCTCACCCTCTTCCCCTGCCCAATTATACCCTGATTTCAACATCTTTTGCTTCATTGAGCTCTGGAGGCAAAATATGGAAGGGATAGGAAAATAATAAAAGAAAGGTAAAAAGGAAAGGGGAAAAAAAGGTTGAGATATATTCCAAGAATTTAAACCACCTCAAAACTGGTGATGAAAAGCTCAATTTTCTAAGAGCACAGCCAGAATGCTATTCCTTAGTATTGAGTACTTTCTAGAAGTCCTAGGCAGGATTCCAGAACTAGCTTATGTCTCTTCAGAAGTTCTTCAAAATAAGGAACCAGTCTGAATTTAGAGGTGATCTCTCAAGTTAAAGCTCTAAGCCTGATATAGATCCAACTGTTGGATTTGGAGATCTTAGGTCTGCCAGAGTTTGACATATTGGGTCTTGGGAGATGAGAAAAAAATTAGCATAATAAACCTCCCAAATGGCAGAAGGATGGGAACTGACATTTATCGAGCAGTTCTAGGCACAGTGTTATATGTTCTACAATTACTATCACTATATTGTTCTTATAGAAGGAAAGAAAAAGTGGCAGAGGGCATGGTGACCCTTGGGAGACCATTCACTTTTGCTCCACAGAAAATATCCCCTTTATTTGGATGTTGCAATAAAATTGCAATAGAGTACCTGAATCATAGAGAGTACAGATTCATTTATTTTATGATAGAAAAAGTGCAACAGTGCTAATAATAGAGTATACATTGGAGTATGAATTCTGTTAATTAAAAAAAAAACTTTATATATTTTTGTTAGAAAGAAAAAGTAATACAAGTGATTAATTAATATGCAATATTCTGTATAAAGACTGGGATCCTCAAAACTTGTATTTCTTCAAAGAAGTTTTTATTTATTAAGGATTTTGGCATTTATATTCTCTACAAATTCTGACTGAATTTATTATAAAAACACCCTTTTCTCCCTAATTTGAGAAGACAAACATTCCATAAGGACTTGATTGAATATAAAGATACATAAACTCACCTGCTCATGAGATTTTAGCTTCTCTTTCATAAGTACAGCATTTCTTTTTAGTTGTTCATTTTCATCTGTATAAAAATCATCAAAGAGCATCCAAATATAGCACTTCTCATTTATTATGGGAATATGTTTGCATTCATATATGCATTCAACAAACATGCAACCAGCACCTACTACACACCAGGCACTGTACTAGATACTGGGAATGGGAAACAGGAAGAGAGCTATTGATCTTCAAAGAACTTTCAGCCTAGTGGTGAGATAAGAGTTGTAAGTAGTTACAATATGCTATGAGATATAAGTAGTTACAATATGCTATAATTGTTTTTTTTTTTAAATTTTTTATTTATTGAGATTGTTCACATACCATACAATTATCCAAATATCCAAAGTGTACAAGCAATTGCCCCCGGTACCCTCATACAGCTGTGCATCCATCACCACAATTAATTTTTTTTCAATTTTTAGAACATTTTAATTACTCCAGAAAAGAAATACAGACAAAAAAAAAAGGAAACTCAAATCCTCCCGTACCCCTAATTACCCCTCCTCCATTGTTGACTCATTTGTTACTGTTGATGAAAGAACGTTAAAATACTACTAATTGTAGTTAGTTTGCAATAGGGATATTTTTTCCCTATATGCCCCTCTATTATTTTTTTTTTAAAGTTTCAGAATAGTATTTAATTTTCAGATATTTATAGTCAATTTATCTTATATCACAAAATAGTGGCCATGTTATAAATTTTACAGATGAGGATATTGTTGCACTATTCTCACCATACATAAGTTGCAGAATAAATCTGAATACAGATCAATACTTCCCCTTCTTCCTCCTTTGTATATTTACAAACATGCCTACACATAACCCTTGCTATTCAAATTATTTTTATCTGAACCAAGGAACTAAATGCATTGAGATAATTTTGTTTTGTTTATAGGATTTCTCACTGTAAACTATACAAGCTTAGGAATCAGAGAGTAAATAGATTTTTTTTTTTTTTGCCAAACCCTCTATCTGAACTCAGAAGCTAAAATGGCTTGGTATTTTCCATTAACTATGCAATAAATAGCAAATCTTGGGTCCACAATTAATGTTGTTTTGTTTCAGTGTATGAAATAGAAGTTAATAATTGCCACTTAAATTTAGTGGTTCAATGACTACAATAACAGATGTCTCTCTCTATATAAATAGACATTTTCACCAATACTGCTCCCTATATGCCTTTGCTCTATATATTCCGTGCCTATCTCCAGACAAAGGCATATAATCTACACCAACCAATAAAACATAATTGAGAATACACATTTTTGAATGCTCTCAAAAAGTATATGAATATTCCTTTGGATTTCCAAAAGAAGTCTATATTTTCAGACTTAAATTTAATAGTTTTTAAATATTCTTAGTCTAATTCCTGTTTTATCAATTAGGAAACTAAGAGTCTTCTTACAAGTTAAGTGAGATGACCAAATTTACAATCAGTAAATCAGAAAAGTGAGGCAAGTATCTTCATCTTCTGACTTCTAGTGTTTCAGAAAGAATGCCATACCATAAACCTGAGTTATCCATTTGAAGTAGAGTGAAAGAAATGGCAGCATGGAATAGGATGTGATACCAAGTATATTTTCTCCTTCATAATGTCACCATTCTGCAATGTCTGTTTATTCCTCTCTGAAATATGGAATTAAAAATAATTTAATATAGGGTTGTGTCTTACGATGACTATGATGATAATAAAGCCAAACTTATATTCAATGGTCACTATATGGCTTAAAAAATGCATCTTCATCTATTATTTTGGGACCATTCTCCATCTCTCTTTCTCCTTTCTTTGTTTCTCTATCAGTAGGCCTCCCTTTAGTATCTGATGTAGGGCAGATCTTTTATTAGCAAAATCTCTCAGCATTTGTTTGTCTGTGAAAAATTTAAGCTCTCCCTCTAATTTGAAGGAGAGCTTTGCTGGATAAAGAATTCTTGCTTGGCAATTTTTCTCTCTCAGAATTTTAAATATGTAGTGTCACTGCCTTCTGACCTCCATGGTGGTTGCTGAGTAGTCACTACTTAGTCTTATGCTGTTTCCTTTGTATGTGGTGAACTGCTTTTCTCTTGCTGCTTTCAGAACTTGCTCCTTCTCTTCAGTATTTGACAGTCTGATCAGAATATGTCTTGGAGTGGGTTTATTTGGATTTATTCTATTTGGAGTTCGCTGGGCATTTATGCTTTATGTGTTTATGTTGTATAGAAGGTTTGGGAAGTTTCCCCCAAAATTTCTTTGAATACTCTCTCTAGACCTTTACCCTTCTCTTCCCCTTCTGGGACACCAATGAGTCTTATATTTGGACATTTTATATTAACTATCATATCCCTGAGGTCAATTTTGATTTTTTCAATTTTTTCCCCCATTCTTTCTTTTGTTCTTTCATTTTCCGTTTTGTCATACTCCAGGTCACTGATTTGTTGTTCAGCTTCCTCTAGTCTTGTACTATGAGTATCCAGAACCTTTTTAATTTGATCGACACTTTCTTTTATTTCCAGAAGATCATCTATCTTTTTATTTACCCTTGCAATTTCTTCTTTATGCTCTTCTAGGCTCTTCTTCACATCTTTTATATCCTGTGCCATGCTCTTATTCATGTCTTTTCTATCCTGTGCCATGATCTCATTGTTTGTTTTTAGTTCTTTGATTAATTGCTCCAAGTACTGTGTCTCCTCTGTTCTTTTGATTTGGATGTTTGGGTTTGGGTTATCCATATTGTCTGTTTTTTTCATATGCTTTAAAATTTTCTGTTGTTTTTGGCCTCTTGGCATTTGCTTAACTTTATAGGGTTTGTGCCAGTTTGAATGTATTATGCCCCCCAAAACACCATTATCTTTCGTGTAATCTTGTGTGGGCAGACATATTGGTGTTGATTAGACTGTATTTCTTTGAGTGTTTCTGTGGAGATGCACCCCACCCAACTGTGGGTGATGACTCTGATTGGATAATTTCCATGGAGGTGTTACTCCACCCATTCAGGGTGGCTCTAAATTAAATCACTGGAGCCATATAAATGAGCTGACAAACAGAAGGAACTTAGTGCAGCTGTGAGTGACATTTTGAAGAGCAACTGACAGTGACATTTTGAAGAGGAGCTAAAGCCAAGGGGGACACTTTGAAGAATGTACAGAAGCTAAGAGTAGCTGCATATGAGAGACAGTTTGAAGATGGCCATTGAAAGCAGACTCTTGCTCTGGAGAAGCTAAGAGAGTACAAACACCTCAAGAGCAACTAAGAGTGACATTTTTGAGGAACTGCAGCCTAGAGAGGAACATCCTGGGAGAAAGCCATTTTGAAACCAGAACTTTGGAGCAGACACCAGCCACATGCCTTCCCAGGTAACAGAAGTTTTCCGAACATCACTGGCCATACTCCAGTGAAGGTACCTGATTGTTGATGACTTACTCTGGACACTTTATGACCTTAACACTGTAAATCTGAAACCAAATAAACCCCCTTTATAAAAGCCCATCTATCTCTGGTGTTTTGCATTACCACAGCATTAACAAACTCGAACAGGATTCTTTTAGGATATGCATGCTAATTCAAAGACTTCTCTCTAATTTGTCAGATCTACAGGTTGGTGGTGTACACTTTCTCAAACTAACCAGCAGGTGGCATCTGCGAGCCACCTAGTCCCCTCAAACCAGTTCTCCCCAACTTTGTCTTTATGGTGTGTGTGGGTCTGATTCTTGTGGGGTCCAATTGGTGCACCAGTTTTAAGTGTTTAGTTGGTGCTGTCTGCCCTGAATGTGGGGTGTGTGTCTGAGTGGTTAGGGAGGGAGGGTGGCTTTAACAATCAGACCTCCCAGGTGTTCCTAGAGATTTAAGGCTGTTCCAAGAGTCTAAACCTTCAGTTCGGTCTCACCACAGATTGTCTCTGCCGCTGACTCACAAGTCCTTGGCATTGACGTATGTTCCCTGGGATTTCCAAGTGGGTCCCTCTTCCAAGCCATGCCCTTTTAGAAGGCTGTGCTACACCACAAGTGTGTGCCAACCCTCAAGGAAAGTTCTGGGCTGCCGGGCCATGTAGAGGCATTCCCAGCCTGCTGAAAGGATGGCTGAATGGGGCGTGTTAATTTCCCCCTTTTCGCACTACTCTGCCTTCCAAGCTCCAAGACAATTAGCTGTGGGTGCGCAAAAGGCTATCGTCCATTCCTAATATTGTGGTGTGTGTGCGTGATGCTAGAAACACTTTCTGTCACACTGGGTTTTTTGGCGCGGCTCTGGGCTGTTGTGCTGGTGCCAGGCAGGAGTGTTCCTAGCCTGCTAGGAAGATGGCTGTAAGCGGCATGGTTTTTTCCCCTTTTTGGCTAACCTCTCCCTGCCTCGCTCCGAGACAATTAGCAGCAGGTGCGTGAAAGCTATTGTCCATGCCAGATATTGAGGTATACTCACAGGTTGTGGAGATGTTCCTGCTGTGCTTCCCTGTGTGGTTCTCACTGCTGTATCACAGCCGTTTTTGGGTTTTTTAAAAAAGAACTAGTCCAACTCCAAACTCTAACCCACGGTTTCCCCACACCGCAGTGTGGCTGCCGGATACTCAGCAGGCTTACTTGCTTCAGACTCCTGGTTTCACCAAGGCATGGTCCCTGTGGATTTAGCAGACCTTGTCCAGCCGGTGCATTGCTGGAACTGGTGTTCTGGGTGACTTTCTGGCTTTTATCTAGTATTTTTCACAGAGGTGTTTTTTTTTGCCTTGTCTTTTCTAACTGCCATCTTCCAGAAGTCCTCTACAATTGTTCTTTAATGGCAGTGAGTCTGAAATATTATTATAACCTATAGAAAGAAAGCCTAGGCCAGCTTGAAGTCAGAAAGAATTAATAGAAGAGGAACCATCTGAGCTGAATTTAAATAAGGCCTATCTCATGCACAGAAGAACACAGGCTTAAGTGAGTATAACATATTGGGAAATCACAATTTAACTACTAGTACTGTTGGCATGTACAGTGTGAAGAGGAGGTGCTAAGTAGGTTGGAACCATGTCACCAAGGAGGATATATTCTATATAAGTGATTTTGGATCTTATTTTATAGATTATAGGGTGTCATCAAAGAATTTTGAAGGGTGGACTGAAATGATTAGAGTTACATGTTAAAAAAGATTATCTGGCAACAGTTTGGAGAATGAAGGGGTGGGTTGTGACACTAGAGGCATAGGTATCAGATAGATAAAGTAGGAGATAATAGGAGCTACTATCAGTGGCAGTAAACTAAAAGGGGCAGGAGAACTGTTTAGATAGTAGAATTACCAGAGACTTGGTGACTGGTTGGATAGAGGATGCAAAAGAAAGGGAAAACTTTGACTTTCAGGTTGCAGATTTGGGTACCTGAGCAGTGTTCATCATTTTGGGGGAAATTAAGAAGGGATAAATGGAGTAAAATGATGACTTTGGATTTTGTCCTACTACACTTGAAGTGCCTATGAGATTTCCAGGGGAACATTCTTTGGCAGGCTAAAAAACATTAAGAGATGGCCAGAGGAAGAATATTCTATAAAGGAGACTGAGAAGGACTGATCAGAGAAGCAGGGGAGAGTGGTACTAAACAAAGAGAGTTTAAGGGGGTTATGATCAACAACTGCCACCAAAGATCAAGTGAAAGTACTTTGAATCTCAAATCTTCATGCAATGTCTGATCTGTTGTAAGTTGAAGAGTAAGCGAAAGTATGGAAATGGAGACAGTGAGTGTAGAATACTCCCTTGAAGTTTGGTTGTAAGAGAAGAGTGGGAGCAACTGAAGGGAACAAATCCAAGGTCAAGGAAGCTTTGTCTGTGTGTTTAAACTATGGAAGATATCAAAACTGTTTAAGTGCTGAGATGAAAAAGTCAATAAAAAGAGGGAAATGGAAGATGGAGAAAAGAAGGGATAATTGAAGAAGCAACTTCTGAGAAGAGAAAGTAAGCAGAAATGGGAGTTAAATTAAAGTGGAGAGATTAACTTTGGATAAGAAGGATTTTCTTTTTTCTGAGTTAAGGAGGAAGGAGATAAGGGTATGTCCAGATATGTATATATTTAGAGGAGGGGCAGGGGGAGAATTGGTGGTAGATGAAAAGAAATGAGGTAGTTTATGCCTGATTGCTACCATATTTGCTATGAAATAGAAAATGAGGTAAGTTGAAAAGAAAGTAAAGTAAGTTGAAGAGAAAGGGCTTGGAGAGTGAAAATTTTGAATAGACAGGAAGAATTAAAGGTATAGCTGAAATGAGCTCATAAATTAAAAATGAAACCAATTTGCTTTGTGAGATTTTCCACCAAAAGACCTCAATAGCACATAAGTAAAGAATGTGTATGGTTGGATTGATCCATATTTGAGGATTAGTATAGTTAGTACTGCAGAAAGTCAATGGGTAAGGGAAATAAAACTACTAGCAAAAGAGAAGATTAAGTGATAATCATCTAGATTAGAAAAGGAGGAAAGTTTATCTCACAGCAACTTGTTTGAGAGTCACAACTATATTTACCTAATGTCTTTTTATATAAAACTTAAATAAAAAATCAGACAAAATTAATTGAAATATGGTGTTGTATCTTTAATTTATTTTATGGCTTCAAAACTATCATAATTGGAATCCTTTAATAAATAACCAGACTCTTCCTGATAAGGGATGAGAGAAAGGGAATGGTACTTGACTTTAATCACATCAGTTTCCTGTACTTACTCTGGTTGTTAATCTCTAGGTGTTTTAAGGAGGAAAAAAAGTATATATATCATCAAAGAGCCAATCCTGGTATAGTATGTGGTGAGGGTCTGAAAAAGAGCCAGGATCTGTAGCTGAACCAGCCATGGAAGGTGCTCAGGACTAAAATTAGACTAAGAGTATGGAGCCAGGCCTGTAATTGGAAGCCAATCCAAGGTAGAGGCTTGGGCTTGAATTCAGTGCCTAATTGGGATCAGTGACAAGGCTGATGAGACACTAGGCCTGGATAACAATAATTCCAAGTTTTGCTTTAGCATGTATGCAACTTAAAGATGAAGTGTTGAAAGTCTACTGAATAAGAATAGAGAATCATTTGCAGATATATTTAAAATAGAGTTACACAAAATCACAAAAGAAAGGATTTGCTTATGGGCAATTTTCCATTTCAATCTCTGAAATCTTTCCATTCAAACAAAAGTTTTAAATCTAGAAGTAAATTCAACACCTATGAGATTAACTCTATTACTTAAACATAACTATATTAAGAACCAAAATATAGATACTCAGTAATGTAGGATCTATAATAACCAGCCCCAAGTAAAAAAAAAAAAATAGAAGTTATGAAGAATCAGAAAATGGGAACTAAGGTTAAGAGAATAAACAGTCAATAGAATCAGACCCAGAAATGACAGAAATAATGGAATTAACAGATAAGGCCTTTAAAACAGCTATTAAAACTACCAAGGATTTAAAGGAAAATATTAACATAATAAAGAAACAAACAGGGAATCTCAATAGAGAAATATTAATGAAAATAAGAACCAATATGAATATAACAATGTGTAATTGGAGTTCCAGAAGTGGTATGGGGGAAAGCATAAAAAATATTTCAAGAAAGAATGGGCAAAAAATATATATGATGACAACAATAAATTCTCCAATTTAAGAAGCTCAAAAATTCCCAAACAGGACATACAAATATGCACAGGCAATCATGAGCATATTTGTGAAAACCACTGATAAAGAAAAAAAAAAAAACTGATAAAAAAAAAACAAACTTAAAAGCAGCAAGGAAAAGAAAGACACTTGGGATATGGAAGAATGACATTAATAATTATCATTGACTTCTCATCGGACACAATGCATGCCAGAAGAAAATGGAAAGAAATATTTAAAATATTGAAAGAAAATAAAATGCTAAACTAGGCTTTCATATCCAGCAAAAACATCTTTAAAGAAAACCCCACACATCTATGGTGAAGTGATTTTTGACAAGGGAGCCCTGTCCACTCAATGGGGAAGGAACAGGCCTTCCAGAAATGGTGCTGATAAAACTGGACATTCCCATGCAAAAGAATAAAGTTAGACCCCTACCTCACAACATATACAAAAATTAATTCAAAATGGATCAATGATCTAAATATAAGATCCGAAACCACAGAACTCTTAGAAGAAAACATAGGGGAAAATCTTCAGGAACTTATATTAGTAACGGATTCGAAGATAAGACATGAAAAGCATGAGCAACAATAGAAAAAACAGACAAACTAGACTTCATCAAAATTAAAAACTATTCTGCATCTAAGAACATTATCAAGAAAGTAAAAAGACAATCTACAAAATGGGAGAAAACATTTCAAATCATGTATCTGATAAGGGTTTAATATCCAAAATATGTTAAAAAAAACTACAACTCAACAACAAAAAGATAGCCCAATTAAAAAAATGGGCAAACACCTTGAATAGACATCTTTCCATAGAAGATATACAAATGGTCAGTTAGCATATGAAAAGATGCGCAATATCATTAGCCATTAGGGCAAAGGAAATCAAAACCAAAATGAGCTACCACTTCATACACCCTTGTATAGCCATTAATAAAGAAAACTGAAAATAACAAGTGTTGTATGAGGATGCAGAGAAATAGGATCACTTGTACATTGTTGATGGGAATATAAAATGGTGCAACCACTGTGGAAAATGGTTTAGAGGTTCCTCAGAAAGCAAAACATATAATTACCATATGACTTGGTAGTTCTACTCCTAGGTATATAACCAAGGGAAATGAAAACAAATATCCATGCAAAAGCTTGTATGCAAATGTTCACAGCAGCATTATTCATAATAGCCCCAAAGTGGAAACAACCCAAATGTTCATCAACTAATGAATGAATAAACAAAACTGCAGTGGCTTGGAGTTATGTACCCCAGAAAAAGATGTTCTTAATCTTAATTCATCCCTTTAGTGTAAACCCATTGTAAAGAGAGTCTTTTGATGATGTTATTTTTAGTTAACATGTGGTCATCTGAATTAGGATACATCTTAATCTTATTACTGGAATAATAAGACAGAAGGCCACAAAGAGAAGGCCTTATAGAGAAGGGAACAGGTTAAAAGGCATGAGGAGTCATCACGGGCTGGAAGTCAACTGAACATGGAAGAGAAAGGATAAGATGCTGCCCTGTGCATTGCCGTGCAACAGAAAAGCCAAGGCCCAAGGATTGCCAGGCGCCAGCCCCAGAATGCCATTGTCTTCAGAGAGAAAGCATCACCTTGCTAATGCCTCAATTTTGTTCTTTTCCTATTGTTTTAGTTTCCCTGTTGCTAAAGCAAATACCATGCAATGGGTTGGCTTAAACAGTGGAAATTTGTTGGCTCATGGTTTTGAGTCTAGGAGAAGTCCAAATCAAGGCATTATCAAGGTGATGCTTTCTTTACGAAGATTGGTGTTCCGGGGCTGGTTATGGTGATCTTCCATCCTTGGTTCCTCTGTCTCATGGCAATGCACATGATGCTTCTCTTGGCCTCTCCCTTCTCTTCCAGGTCCCATTGACTTTCAGCTTCTAGCTGCTCCCTCTGGCTTTCTGTCTTTCAATTTGCTTAAAAAGGACTCCAGTAATCTGGATTAACCTGATTCATTTGGGCCATACTTTAAATGACATAACATATTGAACGGATCTTATTTACAATGGGTCCACACGCACAGGAATGGATTAAGTTTAAGAACATGTTTTTCTTGGGTACATAGCTCAAAGCCACCACAGTTGTGTTGTTAATAAAGCCTATTAGGTCTGTTTTTGTTTTATGTAGCACCTGAGGTTTCCATCTTGGTTAAGAAGATATATCCCAGCTCTAGGTTATACGTGTTGTATCCTAGATTTTCTGTTCTATTGCTCTTTTTTACGCTGAAGTCTTTTATCCATCTGGAATTCATTTTTGATGTAGTGGGAAAGAATCTAATGTTTATTTCTTCCAGATGGAAAGCCAGCTGTACCAGCACCATATGTTAAAAAACCCATTCTTTTTCCAATAAACTGAAATATCCCTTATGCCATACATTATATTACCATATATATTGGTGCCTCTTTAGGTCCCAATTTTTTCCACTGATGTATTTTTCTATTTCTATGCCAATACCATACTGATTTGATTACAAAGCCTTTAGAGCATGTTGCAATCTGGTAAGGGAAGTCCTCTTTCCCCACATTATTCTTTTTCAGAGTTTTCTTGTTTATTCCTAGGCATTTATTCTGTCAAACAAACTTTAAGATTTGTGTTACATAATATCCATTTCCCAATTTAGTATTCTAATTGAAGTTGTATTAAATCTATATATTAACTTTAGGGAAACTGACATTTTAATGATGATGTCTTCCCTCTGCCAGAAAAATTGACCAACCCATCTAAATGTTAAGCAACTTGTATGTTATCTGGTGTTGGCACATCTATAATTATGCTAACTAGAACCACATAACTTATCTGAAGGAGTTATAAATTCAAATAGCATTTTTCATCACTGTACAGTCTACCTGGAATGGATATTTGGAAAGTAATATTTCTCTGACCTGGCCAAAATTTACTTTAGTTTCTTGGATTTTAAAAATTTTGCATTATATTTTTCTGAAGTTAGTTTTTCTCTTTCAGTGTCAAATGGAGGAAAGAAAGTTCTTAAGTGTGCACTGTTTTTAGATTCATTATAGACTTACATCTAGTCAGCTTTCATGTATATCACTGATGATCTGGTTGTTTAACTCTAATAATTTCATTTCATTTCATGATCTAGATATTTTTACATTAGAGGTTTCTGCTTGGTTGCCTGCATAAATGCTGTGTTGATTTATATTGATATTATTCTCAATTTACTCATATAATTGGTACTGTCTTCTAATAAACTGGACATTTGACATTTTTTATTAAAAAATCAGATATCAATAGTTATACAGCTCATCACATTGTTTGGTTTGTTCTATTTTGCTTTAGTTTCTAGAAAATGTAGAGTTAACTTTTGTGCTAAATTGAAGCAACTCCCCCTTAGCCTTGGCTTTTGATCAAAGTATCTACCCAACTTTCTTCCATTTATTTACATTCAGGACCAGTTTCACTGGCATGTAACATGTGCAGTTGCACAGAGTCCTGCATTCAGAAGGTGCCATGCTTGGTTTAATATTCTGCCATCATTGTCTTAAAATTCTTAATAATTTTATCTTTGAACTTGTATTTTGTAAGTGAAGTCTGATGGGACAATGCAGCATGCATGTGAGCAGAGGAGATACATGCAATATTCATGTCTGCTGTTTCTAGCCACTGTATTTGTAGACAGCATTTGCAATTCCTCATGAGCACAGAATTCCAGGGGACACATGATGCATGGGAGTTCAGAGAGACTCAAAGTGAGTCAAGGGAAGCATCTTCTATTTACAACCAAGTGAGCAGGGGCCCTGACAGACCCGAGGGGCCACACTTTCTGTTGAAACTAGAACTTGCTTCAAATGTAAAAGGCAGGCAATGCCAATCTAAGAAACACAAATGACCATCTTATCCTTTCTTACTCCTGTTACTTCTCTCTATTAGACAAACACTCACAATGAAAATGATGATGTAGAAGAAAAGGGAAAATAGAGCTGCCCATAGGTCCTTTTCCTTTCAGTCTTTCTGTACTCACCAGTAAGTTGAAGGTAGAGAGTGTTGACACAATGTACATATATCAAGAAGTAAAATAAATAAAAATTGTTGAGTTAGTTTTGTGTACCATTTTCACTATTCTGTAAGAATGAAATAGATATGCATGTACAAACTATGAAAAATAAATTGTATAATTTTGGTAATTCTGCATATTTTGCATTTAAAAATGGTTTGCACAATATAAAGATGAACTGTAAAATTCATGCTAATAATTTAAAATTTAATAATTAAATAATTTAAAATAATTTAAAATTTTAATTTTTCTTTACTTACAACATTAAATAACAAATACAATTCCAGACCATGACAAATTGAGAGAGCTCACAGAAGAAAGAAAAAAAATTATATTTCAGAAACTCTAATGCCACTTGTTTCCTGTTTTTTGAACATAGGGCCCCACATTTTCATTTTGCACTGGGCCCTGAAAATTATGGAGCTGGCCTAATGCATATATTTTGTTCTTTTAACCTAACTTTAATGCTATTTTAGCAAATTTGTTTTGGAAAGAGGCAAGTTTTAAATAATGAAGATTCTGAATTACATATTCATAACAGATGATTTCCTCACATAGAAGGAATACAGAGTTCTTCCAAGAATATATACTTGTTATAGAAATACAGAGTTCTTCCAAGGATTTATACTAGATGTTGGCTAATGTGTCTAAATATTTTAGGAAATATTTTTTTCAAAATTATGTTTGAAGAAGTATTTTGTATGCATTTAAACTACTTTTAATTTAAGTAATACCTTTTTCTTAAGGAGTAACTGATCATGGATTAGTTTACTTTTTTAGATAATTTTCTTTTACAGAATAGCACTGAACTATTTGCTTTTTAAACATTTGATTAAAGATCAATTTTGATTAATTAATTTTGTACAATAAAAATTGTACTATACAAAACAATGTTTTCCTTGAATCCTACCCTGATAGAATAAATTCAGGTTATTCAGATTCAGTTCAGACAGGAAAAAAGCAATGATAAGCTGGGAGAAACTATCTAGAGACAACTGGTAGAAGTTTGAATTCCACTGATGTTGGGGTGATGCAGTATTTGCAGCTCATTCATGTGTCTCTCTTTTCTCCATGTGACACAACTGCCAATGTGTTTGGCTTTCTAAATTAAATTCCTTCAATTTGCTTGATTTTGGACTGCTATGGCAATAACTTTCATCTAATGGAGAAAGAGCTCTGAGTCTTGCTTTCTTTGCCCTTGTAGTAACCACTGGCCATAAATCAGAAGGCATAATGCCAATCTATCTATCAGCCAATTAACTACTGGGGGTATTTAAGAATACATATAATACAAGAAAAATTTCTGACATTTGATATATCACAGTGAATCATATTCTATATCTCATAGCCTTAGGTCCCAATACCTATTTCAAAGTAGCATGGATGTATTCTTTGAATTATAAAGACCAAATTTGGGAGGTGGGGATAGGGAAATCAAGCAATGAAAAAAAAAAAAAAAAAGCCCATGTTATAGTGTTATAGAGTTTCCAACATTTTTTGCCAAATCACATGGTGGGCCCTTATCTCCCTTTCCACTGATAAACAGCATATCAGACACAATTCATTAATATTATTCATTGACTTTCCTTCTGTTATCACGTTAGCAGTAATAAAAGGAAGAGCTTCCTGCCAGGGCCTGACAATAAGAAATCTTAGAAAATATGTTTAACTTACTCATCCAATCAATCATGAGAATGAGATGACTCAATTTTCCCCTCAAGCTTTGAAATTCCAAAGCTATTGCCAAAAATGGGTTAATATGTTGGCAAGTGGGACCAACCACTTTCTCATATACAGTTGATAGAAAGTTAAGAGAGGAGAGAATGGCCAACATAAACAAAAAAGTTTAAACTGCAGTGACACAAAGATGTGGTGTTTGAAACTAGCAGTTTCCAACCTTTTATATATTTCCTCTCAATATAAATAATGCACATGTACTCCTTAATTCATGTCTATTTATTTTTGAATTATTTATATGCAACATACTAATTTTATGTACCTATGAAAACAGACAAAAATAGGAATTACAGAGGTAAACTAAAAGAGGAAAATGTTAAATTATTTTGAGAATATTTAAGGTATTGTTACAAAATTTTAAAACTTATTTAATTATTAGTGCTGTTAAAAAATTTTAGTGAGACAATGGAAATAAAAATTCATCAGTAATTTTTACAATCCTGATTTATTCATTTTGATACAGAAATTTAAAGGCTGGTTCCACTACTCATGTTACTTTGATACTTGGTTTTAATGAAACAAATGCATCATTGGCTGCTGTTAATTATGATACTCATTTTTCAACCTCAATCACCAATTATACAAAGAAGGTTGTTTTTGAAGTTTGTCAGTCAATAACCATCTTTCTTGATATTAGTTTATTGTTCTTATAAACTTTCTCAAAAGGTTTAAAAAAATAACAAAAAGGTTAAAAATCACAGACTTATTATTTGAAGGATTCTTATTGAAATTAGAGTTCTGTTTCCAAGTTTAACATGCAGGTGAGAGTCCTTGAAGTTGACATATTTACAGTTTCTAAATCACTTAATGATGGAATTACATCTAAATAAGCTACTTGTCATTTTGAAGGATTAATTTGATTAGAAGGTGCTAACATAATCTATAAATCCTTTTAATTGGATAAGTGTAAACTGCACTACTCTGAGACTGGGGAAATAAATAAATGCCTGCTCTTCTTGGGAGAATCTTGTGTATCATAAGTGACCCACAACTGACATACAGATAGAGTAAGGAACATCATTCTATTTATTAAATTTTCATAAGATTATTTGCTTTGATTTTTAGGTAACAGTAAGTATAATTAGGAATTCTAATAGTTTCTTTTTGCATCCTAATCGATCATCTTTTACATCATCCCTACTGAAAAGGCTCATGAATGAGATTAAAGGGAAGTATCATTTCTCTTGTAGTAACTGAAAAGACTCTTAGGCCCAGAGGGTTATCGATTCAGCAGCTCAATAATGTCATCAAGAAATCAGGTCCTTTAGTCTCTCTCCCTGCCATCTTCAGTGCTGGCACAATTTTCATACTGGAAGCAAGATCTGTGCAACAATTTCACAGATATGTCTGCATATGCAGACATATCAATATGCAGACATATCAATATGCATATCATATGCAGACACATCAATAACCAGGAGACCACGGCCTATCTCTTTGGAGAGAGGAAAATTATTCCAGAAGCCCTCCCTTGGAGGTTGGGTGCAATCAGCTTCCCCTAAGGCATATGGTTGAGTGGTAAGAGGGTGAATATCAGAGACAAAAATCAGGTTTCTATTAAGAAGAGGATATAGCTGCTGGGGGAGGAAATCATTAGTATCTATTCTGTAGCCTGAATATGCAAATTAACTATGTAATACCTGCAAGCAATTGGATGAAAGAGATTAAAGACAGGTAAGTTCAAACATTTACTACCTTGCCCAAACCAAGGCCTGTAGAAGCATTGGAAAAATCAAATTAGTGAGTCATTTTCAGGAATGGATATTTAAAAACTTGTACTACTTCACCTGTGAAAAGATGGTATTCTTGATTATCTATCAATATTTGATAAGCTTGCACAAAGAAATGATGCTTAGTGTTCAATATATTCACAATTGACTCCTGGGACTTTCAAGTATTTAAAATTAATTTCTAGTAAATGTTTTGTTTGAACAAAATTCTAGGAAGAGTTAAATACCACTTGAATCCTAGAATAAGAGCCTTTAAAGGATTATGAGCATTCATATGCCTATTTATTTGAGCTAGGCATTGTATTTTAGTCACAGCACAAGGAGAAGTCGAAATCAGGTGTATGATAGGGATCAAGCACTGGGAAAAAATGAGCAGAATGCTAGAATCAAGCAAAGTGAAAATCTATGGAACAAATCAAGATCAAAAGCCAGCAGGAGTTAACCAAAAGAAAAGGCATTGGAGATGGTGTGATCCCCATCTTTTTTCCCCGTTGGTCTCCAGCACAGTTTTGAGTGATGTGTGAATATGGAAATGAATCCTCTCTATACTCAGAGGTCATTTGATAAAATAAGTGTGAAATCATCTAATACAACTTCTATACCTTGTTTCATCATCACTCAAGGAAAGACTTTAGGGAAAAAAAATGGGCAAAGAGAAAGAACTAATGGTATTTTTAAGAAAATACAATTCTCAATAGAAAATCACAGAGGCAATAAGAAAATAAATACCAAGTCAAATAAATGGCATTGAAGACCAATATTCTAGCTCACCTATATACGTACTTTATGATACAAGTAGAGGTCTAAGATGAGAATTTTTGCTAGATTTGAGTTTTATGTTGGAAAGGGCATTAAAGACAATTTAGTCTAATATCTGATATAATAGAGGGAAATCCTATATTTATCCCCCACAACCTTTGTTTGCACTGCAGCTGAATCAGAACAGGACAAAATACCATTCTATTGAGTTAGCATGACCAAGAAAAATAAGATGAGCTGAATATATTGACTTCATTTACACAAATATAGTATTGGTTTATAACAAAAATAACAAACAGAAAAACTATCACTCAGCTTGAATGGAATATTCATCATGTAACTAGTAAATACATGCCGTTCAAAAAAGAATACAGGATTATTAAAGAAAGAGAGTGCTACTGAGAATATACTTCTAAGCTTTTGAAAATAATAGAGAATTATTCTGATCTATTGTAAAATATTTCCTGATGTCTCTGTCAGACAGAATAAGACTGACTTGTTCTGCTCAGCATGGCATTTCTTATTTCATCATTTACAAAATTATTGTTAAGTGGTAAGGAGTCCTAACCTTAGCTGACAAATTTCATGAGACCAAATTAAAAGGGACTTATTGTCAATAATATAAAAACTCTTTATTTTTAAAGGTGCTCAAGTAAATCATACTTTTTAAGATTTTTTTCCCTAACTTACCTTTCAAATTATGTTGATATTCAATAGTGTGCTGTAGCCCTTTTATCATATTATGAAGAGCGGCACATTCTGAAACATAAAAGATAAATTTATTTGAAAATCCTTTGCTTTTATTTTGGAATTATTTTTCTAGAGTTGAAATACTTAAAATAATTCTTAATTGAAAATTCTGAGATCTTGATAAAGCAACCAGACATCTCAAAGTTAATTATATGCTAAACACTGTTTAATCACCCTTTAAGTAATATATATCCCGGGATTTAGTAATTAGTTTTCTAAGGCACAATAAATCCAAGCGTTGATTATACTCTGCTACCACTTTTGATGGGAAGCAACAGTGGTGAAAAATTCTGTGACTTTATTAGTCTACTTGGTATAACTCCACAATGGCAGGGTACCTCTCCAGTACCTAGAAAGTTGTGGTTCATAGTAAGCACTCCATAAATATTTGTTGTGTGATTGACAGAGAGAGATCACAGTAAGCTGGAGCAGGAAAGGGGAAAGTGGAGAATCTCTGGCCTAAAAATACTAACATATACTCACATTGCTATTCTATTTTGCTCCGCAAATGTGAAATTGTTTAACCCTCTTAACAACTAGTAGGTACTAGTATTTGCCTCATTTTACATATGAGGAAACTGAGACACAGAGGTTTAATAAATTGTCCAAATTTATACTTACAACTAGTAAGTGGCAGAGCAAGAACTTGAACCCCAGCAGTCAGCACCAAACTCTATGATTCTAACCACTGACTACAACCAAGAAGATCAGCACAAGAGAATTCCCTCAGAGTAATTCGAGCAGGTTGGAGTCCCTGGAGAGAGGGTGAGAACAGAGCCAGAGATAGACTCTTTGTGATGGTCATTGCTATCCCATTTTTACTATAAGGTTGGGAAGCACAGGTTGTACCATTTAAGTTCACAATTATAGTAGCTAAATATATCACAATGAAAACTCCACAGAAGAATAACTTCCAATATTTTTAAAAAGAAAGATAACTTTAAAGTTTTAGAAAATTTCACCTTTACATGCCTGGCTTAACAGCTAATAAATATTGTCTTATTCTTTTTCTCTTAGTTTTAGAGGCCCCTAACTGATATTCAGCTAGTATGTACTACTATGATGTATTGACTATCTACCATTCTGATTGGGCATTTATTCTGATATGAATGTTCAATACAATCCTTGTATCCAATAATAAAAAGCTGTCTAGGTATAATAACAGTACCATTTATTGAATATTTACTCTGCCAGGCATTTCACTAAACATTATCCTGATTAGTATTCAAAATGATATCAAGCAGTTTTTATTATCCAGATTTTACAAAGGCAGGAAGTCATCCATAGAGGTCTGGTTACTTGTGAAGGATTCCACAGTTAGTAAATGGAAAGCCTAGACTTGAACACAAGGTTTTCTCATTCCAAACCCTGTGCTCTTAATCTGCTATCCAATAATTCCTCAGATATTATAGGATATGCTAATGTAACCATGGAATTTAGAGTTAGAGAAACTAGATTAGTGTTCCCTAATTCACTTTCAAGCTTTGACACCCTGGGTGAGCTACTTAACCTGTTTGAGCTTTATATTCTTCGTCTGCAAAATAAAAGTATGGATAATATCTGTCCTACCTTTCTTATAAGATCATTCTGAAAATTAAAGGAGAAAATGCACTTTCCAAATTCATTTAGATACTTAACATTGTTATTATTTCTCTCTTCTGTGCCCTTTAGGATTTGTATATATCTTCTCCATTTATCACATTACATTATAGTTCTTTGTGGCTATATTGTAACGAACTGTTACACATCTTACTTATTTTGATACCCTTGGCATCTAACACAGTGACTATGTTATACGTGTTCAATAGTTTTATTGACTGAATGAAAGAACCAATATTGTGAGGGAGAATGCAAAACTTTTCACCTCTCAATTAGAGGTCCTGCACTCCGTCACCATGTACTTTCAACTATACTCATAGAAATGAGAGCATTTTGCAGAAGTTAAAAGCTTTATGCAGATATAAGGTTCTATATTGTGGTTGTTTACTCCCCCCCTCCTTTCCTTACTGATCCCCACACACACAAAGTTCCTACCATCTTCTAGTTTCCCTTTCTTGCTATTTCCCTGCAATAGGATGGTGGTTAAATTAAATTTGCTAGACATTAGTGGAGAACCTACTTCCTATCAGTTACTGTTAGCTGCTACAATTCCAAAATTCTTTGTGCCTTTTAAGTCATGAACTAAGCGACCGTTATGAAATTTGGTAGCTTAAGGGATAATGATTCAACCTCAGGAATCAGCAAACAGAAAATAAAGCCCTGTAACTGAAAGTATATTGAATTCGTTTCAAAAATGTGTATTTTCAAAATTTGAACACAAGGTGGTTCTCTTGATACATTTTTTTTCTACGTAGGAAACAGGCTCAAGAAGGAATTCTTTGTAAGGTAGAATGCCATTTATTATTTTAGAATATTGACTTTTAATCCTCTTTGTAAATCTTCACCCATATCTGTTGGACTTTACAATGTAATTTGAAGGATATTAATATATATCTTATCAAATTCTTCCTGAAGACTAGAATTCAGAGTATGAAGCTATTTCTTATACTACATAATTTAGCAAATCAATGATAATTTTGATTTCAATTTTAGACTCTTCTATTAAGTAGCAATTTAGGTATTAATATATTTCATAGAGTAGTTGGGCATAGTAAATACAATTATGTAAGTAAAAGAATTCTTCCAATACGTGGTCTTCAATACTAATATAATTGCCATCTTGAACTTAAAGAAATTCTTTATATGGCATCAAATGTAGAAAATAAAATGCCCAGATCTCATTCTTTATTGTTGAACTAATTCAACTATACGTTTGTTTGTTCTTCTTCCTTAAGTGAATTAGTACATAGTTGGCTCTATAAGTTGTCATTCTCATCGATCTTTTACTTCTGAAGTGTATTCTTCAATGAAAAGGCCATTAGATTTAGAATAAGAATTGGATTTTTTTTTTTTTTTTTCCATCAAGAATCTTTTTATTAAACAAATATAAAAAGTTATACCAGGGCACTTTCTTCACAAAATCAATATAATTAATTGAAAGGTAACACATTTAACCACAGGTACATGGTTAATGAGGTCATTTCACAGGCTGAATAATTCTTTCTTAGAAGTAGTTGAAACCAAATGATCAAATGATCCTATAATTGTTTCCCAAAGGAGGAAAAAACTCCATTTGATATTTTGGCTTTGCCTGGCTCCTTACCCTGCCGAAAATGTAAGGTTGAAACAGAAGAGACATTTACCATCAGATCTCATGACCGCTGGCTCAGACAACATTCACGAAGCTGAAATTTCCTACACTGAGAACAACAGTTCTCAAAGCTGTCTTGCACACTGGGGTTGCCTGGGGAGCTTCTGAAAACAAGATGCCTGGTTCCTACCCCCAAACCAGCTGGGGTGGAGCCAGAGCATCCGAGTTTTTTTTTTTTTTTTTTTTTTTTTTTTTTTATTGGAGGATTTTTTTTTTAATCATCATTTTATTGAGATATATTCACATACCACGCAGTCATACAAAACAAATTGTACTTTCGATTGTTTACAGTACCATTACATAGTTGTACATTCATCACCTAAATCAATCCCTGACACCTTCATTAGCACACACACAAAAATAACAAGAATAATAATTAGAGTGAAAAACAGCAATTGAAGTAAAAAAGAACACTAGGTACCTTTGTCTGTTTGTTTGCTTCCCCTACTTTTCTACACATCCATCCATAAACTAGACAAAGTGGAGTTTGGTCCTTATGGCATTCCCAATCCCACTGTCACCCCTCATAAGCTACATTTTTATACAACTGTCTTCGAGATTCATGGGTTCTGGGTTGTAGTTTAATAGTTTCAGGTATCCACCACCAGCTACCCCAATTCTTTAGAACCTAAAAAAGGTTGTCTAAAGTGTGCGTAAGAGTGCCCACCAGAGTGATCTCTCGGCTCGTTTTGGAATCTCTCTGCCACTGAAGCTTATTTCATTTCCTTTCACATCCCCCTTTTGGTCAAGAAGATGTTCTCCATCCCGCGATGCCGGGTCTACATTCCTCCCCGGGAGTCATATTCCACGTTGCCAGGGAGATTCACTTCCCTGGGTGTCTGATCCCACGTAGGGGGGAGGGCAGTGATTTCACCTTTCAAGTTGGCTTAGCCAGAGAGAGAGGGCCACATCTGAGCAACAAAGAGGCATTCAGGAGGAGACTCTTAGGCACAAATACAGGGAGGCCTAGCCTCTCCTTTGCAGCAACCGTCTTCCCAAGGGTAAAACTTATGGTAGAGGGCTCAACCCATCAAACCACCAGTCCCCTATGTCTGTGGTCATGTTAGCAACCATGGAGGTGGGGTAGGCGAATACCCCTGCATTCTCCACAGGCTCCTCAAGGGGGCACTACATCTTTTTTTTTTTTTTTCCTTGTTTGTCTTTTTTCTTTTTTTTTTTTTTTTTAACTTTCCCTTCTTTTTTCAAATCAACTGTATGAAAAAAAAAGTTAAAAAGAAAACAAACATACAATAAAAGAACATTTCAAAGAGACCATAGCAAGGGAGTAAGAAAAAGACAACTAACCTAAGATAACTGCTTAACTTCCAACATGTTCCTACTTTACCCCAAGAAAGTTACATAATATAGCAACATTTCAGTGAACTTGTTCCTACTACATCCATCAGAAATTAACAGACCATAGTCATTTCTGGGCATCCCCAGAACGTTAAATAGCTTATCTGTTCTACTTGGATTATTGTTCCCCCTTCCTTAATTGCTCTCTACTGCTAGTTCCCCTACATTCTACATTATAAACCATTTGTTTTACATTTTTCAAAGTTCACATTAGTGGTAGCATATAATATTTCTCTTTTTGTGCCTGGCTTATTTCGCTCAGCATTATGTCTTCAAGGTTCATCCATGTTGTCATATGTTTCACCAGATCGTTCCTTCTTACTGCCGCGTAGTATTCCATCGTGTGTATATACCACATTTTATTTATCCACTCATCTGTTGAAGGACATTTGGGTTGTTTCCATCTCTTGGCAATTGTGAATAATGCTGCTATGAACATTGGCATGCAGATATATGTTCGTGTCACTGCTTTCCGATCTTCCGGGTATATACCGAGAAGTGCAATCGCTGGATCGAATGGTAGCTCTATATCTAGTTTTCTAAGGAACTGCCAGACTGACTTCCAGAGTGGCTGAACCATTATACAGTCCCACCAACAATGAATAAGAGTTCCAATTTCTCCACATCCCCTCCAGCATTTGTAGTTTCCTGTTTGTTTAATGGCAGCCATTCTAACCGGTGTTAGATGGTATCTCATTGTGGTCTTAATTTGCATCTCTCTAATAGCTAGTGAAGCTGAACATTTTTTCATGTGTTTCTTGGCCATTTGTATTTCCTCTTCAGAGAACTGTCTTTTCATATCTTTTGCCCATTTTATAATTGGGCTGTCTGTACTATTTTCATTGAGTTGTAGGATTTCTTTGTATATGCAAGATATCAGTCTTTTGTCAGATACATGGTTTCCAAAAATTTTTTCCCATTGAGTTGGCTGCCTCTTTACCTTTTTGAGAAATTCCTTTGAGGTGCAGAAACTTCTAAGCTTGAGGAGTTCCCATTTATCTATTTTCTCTTTTGTTGCTTGTGCTTTGGGTGTAAAGTCTAGGAAGTGGCCTCCTAATACAAGGTCTTGAAGATGTTTTCCTACATTATCTTCTAGGAGTT
Organism: Choloepus didactylus; assembly: GCF_015220235.1. Classification (NCBI taxonomy): domain Eukaryota; kingdom Metazoa; phylum Chordata; class Mammalia; order Pilosa; family Megalonychidae; genus Choloepus; species Choloepus didactylus. The sequence goes on along the minus strand of NC_051317.1, from coordinate 70,867,960 downwards.
TTATGGTACTTTCTTTTATATTGAGATCTTTGGTCCATTTTGAGTTAATTTTTGCGTAGGGGGTGAGGTAGGGGTCCTCTTTCATTCTTTTGGATATGGATATCCAACTTTCCCAGCCCCATTTGTTGAAAAGACCATTATGGCTCAGTTCGGTGACTTTGGGGGCCTTATCAAAGATCAGTCGGCCATAGATCTGAGGGTCTATCTCTGAATTCTCAATTCGATTCCATTGATCTATATGTCTATCTTTGTGCCAGTACCATGCTGTTTTGGCAACTGTGGCTTTATAATAAGCTTCAAAGTCAGGGAGTGTAAGTCCTCCCACTTCGTTTTTCTTTTTTAGAGTGTCTTTAGCAATTCGAGGCATCTTCCCTTTCCAAATAAATTTGATAACTAGCTTTTCCAAGTCTGCAAAGTAGGTTGTTGGAATTTTGATTGGGATTGCATTGAATCTGTAGATGAGTTTGGGTAGAATTGACATCTTAATGACATTTAGCCTTCCTATCCATGAACATGGAATATTTTTCCATCTTTTAAGGTCCCCTTCTATTTCTTTTAGTAGAGTTATGTAGTTTTCTTTGTATAGGTCTTTTACATCTTTGGTTAAGTTTATTCCTAGGTACTTGATTTTTTTAGTTGCTATTGAAAATGGTATCTTTTTCTTGAGTGTCTCTTCAGTTTGTTCATTTCTAGCATATAGAAACATTACTGACTTATGTGCATTAATCTTGTATCCCGCTACTTTGCTAAATTTGTTTATTAGCTCTAGTAGGTGTATCGTTGATTTCTTAGGGTTTTCTAGATATAAGATCATATCATCTGCAAACAATGACAGTTTTACTTCTTCTTTTCCAATTTGGATGCCTTTTATTTCTTTGTCTTGCCGGATTGCCCTGGCTAGCACTTCCAGCACAATGTTGAATAACATTGGTGACAGCGGGCATCCTTGTCTTGTTCCTGATCTTAGAGGGAAGGCTTTCAGTCTCTCACCATTGAGTACTATGCTGGCTGTGGGTTTTTCATATATGCTCTTTATCATGTTGAGGAAGTTTCCTTCAATTCCTACCTTTTGAAGTGTTTTTATCAAAAAGGGATGTTGGATTTTGTCAAATGCTTTTTCAGCATCTATTGAGATGATCAATTGATTTTTCCCTTTCGAGTTTTTAATGTGTTGTAATACATTGATTGTTTTTCTTATGTTGAACCATCCTTGCATGCCTGGAATGAACCCCACTTGGTCATGGTGTATGATTTTTTTAATGTGTCTTTGGATTCGATTTGCAAGTATTTTGTTGAGGATTTTTGCATCTATATTCATTAGGGAGATTGGCCGGTAGTTTTCCTTTTTTGTAGCATCTTTGCCTGGTTTTGGTATTAGATTGATGTTAGCTTCATAAAATGAGTTAGGTAGTGTTCCATTTTTTTCAATGTTTTGAAAGAGTTTGAGTAAGATTGGTGTCAGTTCTTTCTGGAAAGTTTGGTAGAATTCCCCTGTGAAGCCATCTGGCCCTGGGCATTTATTTGTGGGAAGATTTTTGATGACTGATTGGATCTCTTTGCTTGTGATGGGTTGGTTGAGGTCTTCTATTTCTTCTCTGGTCAGTCTAGGTTGTTCATATGTTTCCAGGAAATTGTCCATTTCTTCTACATTATCCAGTTTGTTGCCATACAGTTGTTCATAATATCCTCTTATAATTTTTTTAATTTCTTCAGGATCTGCAGTTATGTCACCTTTTTCATTCATTATTTTGTTTATATGGGTCTTCTCTCTTTTTGATTTTGTCAGTCTAGCTAGGGGCTTGTCAATCTTGTTGATCTTCTCAAAGAACCAACTTTTGGTGATATTTATCCTCTCTATTGTTTTTTTGTTCTCTATGTCATTTATTTCTGCTTTAATCCTTGTTATTTCTTTTCTTGTACTTGGTTTAGGATTGGTTTGCTGTTCATTTTCTAGCTTCTTCAGTTGATCCATTAGTTCTTTGATTTTGGCTCTTTCTTCCTTTTTAATATATGCGTTTAGTGCTATAAATTTCCCCCTTAGCACTGCTTTTGCTGCATCCCATAGGTTTTGGTATGTTGTGTTCTCATTTTCATTCGTCTCGATATATTTAGCAATTTCTCTTGCTATTTCTTCTTTAACCCACTGATTGTTTAGGAGTGTGTTGTTTAACCTCCAGGTATTTGTGAATTTTCTAAGTCTCTGATGGTTATTGACTTCTAATTGTATTCCATTGTGGTCAGAGAATGTGCTTTGAATAATTTCAATCTTTTTAAATTTATTGAGGCTTGTTTTATGTCCCAGCATATGATCTATTCTGGAGAAAGTTCCGTGAGCACTAGAAAAGTATGTGTATCCTGTTGATTTGGGATGTAATGTCCTGTAGATGTCTGTTAAATCTAATTCATTTATCAGATTGTTTAGGTTTTCAATTTCCTTATTGGTCTTCTGTCTGGTTGATCTATCTATAGGAGAGAGTGATGTGTTGAAGTCTCCCACAATTATTGTGGAAACATCAATTGCTTCCTTTAGTTTTGCCAGTGTTTCTCTCATGTATTTTGTGGCACCTTGATTGGGTGCATAGACATTTACGATTGTTATTTCTTCTTGCTGAATTGCCCCTTTTATTAGTATGTAGTGGCCTTCTTTGTCTCTCAAAACATCCCTGCATTTGAAGTCTATTTTATCTGAGATTAATATTGCTACACCTGCTTTCTTTTGGCTGTAGCTTGCATGAAATATTTTTTTCCATCCTTTCACTTTCAGTTTCTTTGTGTCCCTGTGTCTAAGATGAGTCTCTTGTATGCAACATATTGATGGTTCATTTTTTTTTATCCATTCTGCGAATCTATATCTTTTAATTGGGGAGTTTAATCCATTTATATTCAACGTTAAAACCGTGAAGGCATTTCTTGAATCGGCCATCTTATCCTTTGGATTATGTTTGCCATATTTTTCCCTCTCTCTATTAATATCCTTTATTGTACCCATACCGAATCTCTTTAGTACTGAACCTTTCTCCAAGTCTCTCTGTCCTGTCTTTGTTTCTCTGTCTGTAGGGCTCCCTTTAGTATCTCCAGTAGGGCAGGTCTCTTGTTAGCAAATTCTCTCAGCATTTGTTTGTCTGTGAAAAATTTAAGCTCTCCCTCAAATTTGAAGGAGAGCTTTGCTGGATAAAGTATTCTTGGCGGGAAATTCCTCTCACTCAGAATTTTAAATATATCATGCCACTGCCTTCTCACCTCCATGGTGGCTGCTGAGTAGTCACTACTTAGTCTTATGCTGTTTCCTTTGTATGTGGTGAATTGCTTTTCTCTTGCTGCTTTCAGAACTTGCTCCTTCTCTTCTATGTTTGACAGTGTGATCAGTATATGTCTCGGAGTGGGTTTTTTTGGATTTATTCTATTTGGAGTTCGCTGAGCATTTATGATTTGTGTATTTATGTTGTTTAGAAGATTTGGGAAGTTTTCCCCAACAATTTCTTTGAATACTCTTCCTAGACCTTTACCCTTTTCTTCCCCTTCTGGGACACCAATGAGTCTTATATTCGGACGTTTCATATTATCTATCATATCCCTGAAGTCCATTTCGAGTTTTTCAATTTTTTTCCCCATTCTTTCTTTTATGCTTTCATTTTCCATTCTGTCATCTTCCAGGTCACTGATTCGTTGTTCAACTTCCTCTAGTCTTGTACTATGAGTGTCCAGAATCTTTTTAATTTGGTCAACAGTTTCTTTAATTTCCATAAGATCATCCATTTTTTTATTTAGTCTTGCAATGTCTTCTTTATGCTCTTCTAGGGTCTTCTTGATTTCCTTTATCTCCCGTACTATGGTCTCATTGTTCATCTTTAGTTCTTTGAGTAGCTGCTCTAGGTGTGTCTCTTCTGGTCTTTTGATTTGGGTGCTTGGGCTTGGGTTATCCATATCGTCTGGTTTTTTCATATGCTTTATAATTTTCTGTTGTTTTTGGCCTCGTGGCATTTGCTGAACTTGATAGGGTTCTTTTAGGGTTTGTAGACCAGTTGAAGTCCTTATCTCTAATTTATCAGATCTACAGCTTCGTGGAGTACACTTTCTCTAACTAACCAGCAGGTGGCGTCCACGAGCCACCTGTTCTCCACAAGCCAGATCTCCCCTGCTTAGCCTTTTTGGTGAGTGGGGGAGTGAGTCTTGTGGGGCCCAATTGGTGTACCAAGCTTGCGTGTGTAGTTGGTGTTGCCTGCCCTGTATGTGGGGCATGTTTCTGGGCAGTCGGGGAGGGGGGGTGGCCCTAACAATCAAATCTCCCTGATGATCCTAGAGTTTTAAAGCTACTGCAATAGTCTAATCCTTCAGTTCAGTCCTGCCACAGTTTGTCTCTGCTACTGACCCACAAGTCTTTGGTATTGGCGTATCGCTCCTGAGACTTGCAAGTGGGCCCCTCTTCCAGGCTGTGCACCCCGGGTCCTCTGTTGAGGGATGACTGTGCTATGTCACAGGTGAGTGCCGTCCCCCCAGGGCAGTTCTGGGCTGCTGGGCTGTGTTGGGAGGCTCCCAGTCTGCTCAAATGATGGCTGAATGGGGCTCTGTTAATTCACACTGCTCCCCCTTCCCAGCTCTGGGACATTCAGCTGAGGTTGCAGGGAAGGCTAATGTCCACGCCCAGTTTTGTGGTGTGTGCCTGTTATTTTAAGCACTTCCGTCACACTGGGTTGTCTGGGGCAGCTCTGGGCTATGGGGCTGGCGATGGGCAGGAGTGTTTCCTGTCCACCAGGATGGTGGCTGTGAGCGGACACCCCCCTTTTCTTGGGAAGTTGTGTTGTTTAGTGAATTTTCTCAGCCACTGGATTATTGCCTTTTGTCTCAGAGCTCTCTTAGTTCTGCTCTTGACTTGACGTGCCCAAATTTCAATTCTTTGAAGCTTTCTGTATTGAGCTTCTTAGAGTAATTGTTTTAGAAAAAGCAAAAAGGATTTAAAAAAAAAACAAAAAAAAAACAACAAAAAAAAAACGGCCCTCCTCGGAGATCTAATGGGTTAGTGAAATGCTAATAGACAAAGCAACCAGGGCCATTAAGGAAAGGTGCACAGGGCAGAGAGATCAGCCTTGCTTCGGGATTTGCATATGCGCCTCAAGGCCTGATCTCCGCCTTTCCCCTTTCTGTGTTCACCAGAACTCCAAAAATCCTCTGCTTTTATTTTGGAGTTTTTCGTGTTGTTTTTTTTCTATGCCTGTCTCCTCTCTGCTGGGCTGGCTGCTCTCAGAGTCTCTGGTGTCTGGTCTCAGTCTATCTATGGTTGGAGTTTGAATCAGTAGAATGAGTTTCCGATAAGAGCAGCCACTGCAATTCTCCCTTCTCCTTCCTGGAGCTGACAGCCCCTCCTCCCCCGGGACTGAGCCTGGCAGGGAGGGGCGCGGGTCCCCTGGCCGCAAAAACTTACAGATTTCGCTGATCTCAGCAGTTCCACGTTTTCATGAGTGTTGTATGAAGTATGCCCAAAGACAGATTGCTCTGTGGTGTCCAGTCCACGCAGTTCCTGGCTTTTTACCTACTTTCCTGGAGGAGTAACTAAAACATACAGCTCACCAGTCTGCCATCTTGCCGCGACAAGAATTGGATTTTTAAAAAGAATTTATTCTTTGAAATAATAATAAATAACATGATATACAAGTATTGTGAAAAGTGGATCTCCACCCAATCTATGCGAAAACTAACCAGTTCCCTCCCTGAAAGACAAGCATTATTACCAGGACACTGTGTATCCTTTCAGAAATATAAAATAGGGGGAATGGTGTTTGTGTGTGTGTAAAAGATAGATTTTTTTTAAATAAAAAGGGTAATATGGTAGTATACTGTTCCGTACATTGCAGTTTGTATATTACTACTTACTATCTCTTAAATATTAGGTACCTTCAATGGAGGATGGCCAATGGTGTCCAGAAAACCTCTGTTAGTTAGGAAGGCATGTGGCTGGCATCTGCTCCAAGTTCTGGTTTCAAGATGGCTTTCTCCCAGGATGTTCCTTTCTAGGCTTCAGCTTCTCTCCAAAATGTCACTCTTAAATGCTCTTGGTGTCTTTGTCCTCTCTTAGCTTCTCTGGAGCAAAAGTCTGCTTTCAAAGGCCATCTTCAAAATGTCTCTGTAAGCTGAAGCTCCTCCCTCAGTTCCAGTGCGTTCTTCAAAGTGTCCCTCTTGGCTGTAGCAAGCTTGCTCCTTCTGTCTGAGCTTATATAGCACTCCAGTAATTTAATTCAGACCCACCCTAAATGGGTGGGACAACACTTCCATGGAAATTATCCAACCAAAGTTCTTGTCCACAGTTGATTGAATCACATCTCCATGGACACACCCAAAGGATTCCAAAATCTAATCAACACTAATATGTCTGTCCACACAAGACTGCATCAAAGATAATGGCATTTGGGGGGACATAATACATGGAACTGGCACAGGTATTTTTCAGAATGTCCATCTATTTGGATTTGTCTGATGTTTACCTCATAATCAGATCAAAGTTATGGGTTTTGGAGAGGAAGACCACAGAGGTAAAGTGCCATTTTCATCATATCATATCAAGGGAATATACTATCAATATGACATCACTTTTGACGTTGACCTTGTACACTTGCCTGAGGTAGGATTTGCCAGTTTTCCCCATCATACTCATTTTCCCCCTTTCCAAACTGTACTCTTGGGAAGGAAGCCCATACTTAATGAGCAGAGACTTATGCTCTATCTCCTTGAGGGTGAATTAACAACATAAATTGTTCGGAATTCTTCTGCATGGGAGATTTGTCTCTTCTCCCCTACTTATTTATTCAATCATTTATTTATATAAGTATGGACTCATGGATATTTATTTTATACTTCAGGTTACAATCCAATACTACTTTATTTTGTTGCTCAAATTGTTCCAGCTTTGGCCATTCAGAGCTCTTTTAGTTGACTCTTTAGTATGTTTTTGACATACCCCTTCATTGTGGATTATTATAATTATTTTGAGCACTTCCTTACTTTCTGGCACAAAAAGATACTCCAGGCTCATCTTGTATATTTATTGCCCCAGTTCTATAATCAACCATTTCTCCAAGGATCCCTAGTTCCTTTTATTGGAGAATGGTATTAGAGATCAAGATTTGAGTACTAGATATACTTGTTGTCACTGTGGTATTGTTGCTTTTCAGTTGACAGAGCAAGGAAATATATGTGTGTACAGTTTGATTTTTAACACTAACCTGCTGATCCACCTGAAATTTATTTTGGTATAATTATGAGGTCGAAATTCAATTTCATTTTTTCCATGGTTTTGAAGGCCTGGATTGAGCCTCAGATTTGCCATTTATTAGCTAAGTAGCCTTAGCTAACTTCTCTCATTTAACTTCTTTCATTCTATGTTTCTCCATTATTAAGTTAGAGTAATGTTCTGGTTTGCTAATGCTGCCATTATGCAAAATACCAGAAATGGATTGGCTTTTATAAAGGGGGTTTATTTGATTACAAATTCACAGTCTGAAGGCCATGAAAGTGTCCAAATTAACACATCCACACAAGTATACCTTCACTGGAGAAGGTCAATGGCGTCTGGAAAACCTCTGTTAGCTGGAAAGCCACGTGGCTGGCATCTGCTAATCCTGGGTCGTGTTCCAGCTCCCCTCTCAGCTCCTGTGCATTCTTCAAAATTTTGCTCATGGGGCATTTTGTCCTTTCTTAGCTTCTCTGAAGCAAACACTGGGCTAGCAACTCCAAAGAGTCAGCAAAAGTCTGCTTTCAATGGCCGTCTCCAAAATGTCTCTCCAAGCGGCAGCAGCACTGAGCTTTTATAGGGCTCCTGAAAACTAATCAAGATACCTCCCCCCACCCCGAATGGGTCAAGCCACACCTCCTTGGAAATAATCTAATCAAAGGTATTGCCCACAGTTGGTGGGTCACATCTCCATAGAAACAACCTAATCCAAAGATTCCAACTTAATCAACACTAATACATTTGCCCCCACAAGACTGCATCGAAGAACATGGCATTTTGGAGGACATAATACATCCAAACCAGCCAAGGTAATAATACCAGTCCTATCCAACTTTTAGGGCTATCCTAAAGATAAAATGAGATGATAGTGAATTTAAAACACTTCATAAATGTACAACATAATACCGATCACTATTGTACTAAAAATCACTATCATTAGAAACAGTTTTTCTTCAGGAAGCAAAGAACTAACCTTCTTTAATTGAGACCTCCTTTGTTTGCATTACTTTTAATAAGCAGTTAGTCTTTTCCAATTGAATATTCAATATATTGTTCCTTCCACTGGTTTCTATCATTTTCTGTAGAAGAAACAGAATATGAATAATTACCAAATCAATGCTGCTATTTTGATTATTTTACTTAAGTATGAAGAATAATGAAAATACCAACCACTTAATAACTGAAAGTCTAATAATTAAGTCTGACATATTTTTAAATAAGCCAACTTCCTAATTTATTTTTAATTTTAAAAGTACCATGGTAAATACTAAAACAGACTAACAGTTATAAAATGAAAAGCAAAAATATGACCTAACCTGAAGTCCCTTCTTTCCAACTATCCAACCTTAGGCCCATGGTTAAAAATTTCTTACATGTTTCCAATATTTTATGTTTATACAGTTATAGAATGGAATCATATTATACTCTCTTCTGCACTTTGGCTCCACTTACTAATATTATCTTGGCGATGATGGCCTATAAGCAAGTATAGTTTTCCCTCATTCTTTTTTAACAGCTGCATTGAGTTTCATTGTATGAATATACTGTAACTTATTTAACCAGTTCCCTATTGAGGGCAATTTGTATTTTTGCACTATTTTTGCTATTATGCACACTGAATAAATATTCTTGAACATTTTTCTTTGGTATCTTTGTGAATATATATGTGGCAGACAAAATGGAAGATCAAAGAGCACTACTTAATTTTTTTGTTATGGAAAATCTCAAACATATACAGGAGAAAATAGTACAATAAGCCCCCATGTAACGTGCAAACAGCTTCAGGAATCAAAAATTTATCCTCACTGATGAATTTATCTTGAAACAACTCCCTGACTTTATGTTGTTTCATCTGCAAATATTACCATATGTATCTCTATTAGAGAAGACTCTTTAAAAACAATACCATTATCACATATAACATTGAACAATTTCTTACTTAAAAATTTTAAGAATATAATAGATATTTCCAAATTAATCTCTAAAACTTTGCACCAGTTCTCCTGCCAAGACTACCAAGAGTGTCTCTAATTTCTTCTCTTTTATCTTTGCATTGACTAAGATACTTCTTAGAATAATGCTAAATAATGGTAGTGAAAGTGGGTATCCTTGACTTCTTGAATTTTCCAGTAGGAAGGCTACTAGTGATACTTTCTTCTTTCCATAAAAATATTTTTCACTCTAGAGAACATTAAAGAGACCATGAAATCAATTAAAAAGAAGTCAAAGACGAGATGATAAAACATCAAAAAGAGATAAGAAGACTTGAGAACTAAGAAAACAATGAAGGACATTATATTTCCATGTTTTTGAATATTTGAGAATGCCCTTTTATTGCTTTTTTGTTGTTTTCTCTCTCTTCTTTTTAATTAGAGAAGTTGTTTTACAGAAAAATCATGCAGGAAGTCCTGAGTTCCCATGTACCCTCCTCATATACAGTTTTACCTATTGTTAACATTTTGTATTAGTTTGATACCTTTGTTACAACTGATGAAATAATATTACAGTAATTACTCTATTAACCATAGCACATAGATTATATTGGGACTCATTCTGTGTTGTAGAGTTCACGGTTTTTAAAAATTTTTATTCTGGTAACATGTATACAACCTAAATATTCCCATTTTAACCACTTTCCAATATAATACTCAGGTGTTAATTACTTTCACAATGTTGTGCTACCATCACATCACCATCAATTACCAAAACTTTTCAATCACCCCAAACAGAAGCTCTGCATCTTCTGTTGCCTTTTCACTTTGACTTAAGGATATAATGGGATATATAATTCTTAGATCATACTTTTCCTTCTCACTATTCTGTAGCAACTGATCCTCTTATTGTGGCACTGAAAGTTGCCATAAATGGAACCAAGTTTTCCATTTCATGGAATCAAGTTTCCATTGAACACAGTGTGTCCTTTCCATATTTTAGATCACATCAGAGGAATTTTCTTTGGTCTATCTTTAATAACTTTTCCTGTTTCTGTGTTGAGTTCTTTATTTCTTGGGCACCAGTTTTCTATATCATTGTTCTCTATTCTCCATATATGTTATCTTCCCACACCATTTAATCTTTGTATTTTTCCTTTGCATTCTATGTGCTATGCCAACCTTTTCTTCCATGTTACTCATTTGGCTTCTGGTTGGATCTATTATTACTTCCGCTATTTCTAATCCATCTATTGGAGTGATGATATTTTGGCCCACATTTGTTTTTCTTAAATCCGCAAGCTCCACTATCATTCCATTTTTGATTTATTACTACATTGATTTAATGATATTTTAAATTTATTTCAGAGAAAATCATTTATTATGGAATGCTGCTTTTTACTGTTTTTTGATAGGATTTCTTACAGAATGGATTCTTCATCTGTGTTTGTCATGCTATGTCGGTTAGTCAGGATTCTCCAGAGAAACATAAACAGAATCTTACTTTATAGCAGTAAGAGAGAAACAAAACTACGAGCCCACCCATCCCAGGTGTCTTTCCTATACACTCTCAGACTACCAGTATCTTTTCCCAATAGTGAATCCCCAAGATATCCCTGTCAGATAATGCACTCCAAGACTCCCCTCCCCACTAGAACCCTGTCTGGTTTTGTGGGGTGCCAAATTCAAATAAATACTCCCCAGTCATATACTAGACTGACCAACCCTAGAAACGCACCACTAAAATGCATAAAATACATAGTCCCCAGTTCCACATGCTCTTCTTTGGCTCCCCAAAAGCTTGGTTGAGCCTCACACTCCTGACGTGTTCCTCTATGTGGCCCTGCAAGGTATGCTGACTCTGTCTTTATGGCCTGTGAGTATAATAAACTTTCAAGCATCTCTAGTGCCTCTTCTCCTTGCTGCGCTGATTGTCCATAATTCAAGAGTCTCACAAATCACATATAAAGAGATATTATAAGGGACTGGCTCACATGATCATGGGAACTGACAAGTCTGAATTCTGAAGGCCAGCCCCCAAACTGGAAACTCTGATAAGGTGATTCTGAAGACCAAGCTCCACAGGGAAGGCTGCAAGATAGAAACCCCAATAAAGGTAATGCTGAAGTTGAGTCCAAATTCCCAGGGGAAATGGTGCCTGAAGTTGAGGCAGAAATTCTTCTTTCTGATCTCTGTAATCCTTAGTTCTGGCTTTTAAGCCCTCCAACTGGTTGAGTGAGGAGACTCCTGGCATTGCTGAAAGCATCCTTTATTGATTATAGATGCTGTCAACTGATTATAGATACAAATCCATCTATGAAACATGCTCACAGTACAAGAATCAGGCCAGTGCTTGCTTACCCAAACAACTGGACACCATAACCTAGCCAAGTTGACACATGATATTAACCATCATGGTCCATCCCTTGTCAACGTGACACCTATACACATATCCTAAACCATACTTAATCTCCAAATAAAGACAACAACATAGTCATACTTTCATCTAGCATGATACAACTATCCTGCTTACAAACAAAAACACTAACCCTTTCCCCAGAAGAGGATGCAAGTCCTTAGGTGATATTTGCCCTTATACTTGATATCCTGATTACTACAACTTATATTAAATGATAAGAGATCAAGAGAGGGAAGAAAACAAAAGTATTTGCCACACATATACACATGCACACAAACATATTCATAACAAAATAAGGAAGAAATATTCATAACCATTACAATCTTCATTTCTGTAACTGGTCATGTGGTCATGGCTATATTTATAACCACCTTCTTTCACTACCCATTCCATATTCCTTTTATTTTCAGCAAGTTTCTCAGGGATCTTGGTTCTCTGCTTGGTGAGGTGATCCAAAATTTCATTCCTGAAGGATCTGGGCCATTAGTAGTTCTGCCTGGATTGTGTTGTTGCAATTTTCTATTGACTTTAATCACAGGGCATGATAGTAATAAGGGACACCCCGAGGAATCTCAGACATAATATTCCTTATCTCCATTGTGTAGGAATCTAATTTCCCATTGGTAATCAGGATAAATCACCTTGGCCAGTACAGTAACTCCCTTATTTGCCTGTTGTTTCAGAGCCATGAGGAGTTCAAAATGGCCAGGAGGCCATCTTAACTTCCAATTCAATGGAATCATTGTTGGGTCTCCTGGTGGAAGCATTCCTCCCTTTGGAATTAAGACCTCTAGACCAGAAAAGAATAAGGTCAAGGGGGCAAGAATAAAAAAAATTTGCTAGTGGATCATTAGGTTAAGAGCGAGTGGTGTGACTCCCATTTTCAGCCCTGATTTCTGGACCCATGAATTGTGGCTATCAGAGAAATAGTGCCATCAATTGGATGCTAATTTAGAGCATATGCAGCCTCCTGGGAAATACTCTCCCAGGCCTGCAAAGTATTGCTATCCAATTGGCACTGTAATTGAGCCTTCAAAAGGCCATGATTCTGTCAATCCAGCTGCTTCAGGATGATGGGGAATGTGTAAGACCAGTGAATTCCATGTGCATATGCCCCTTGCACACCTCAATTGCTGGGAAGTGAGTTCCTTAATCAGAAGGAAAGTGTATGGATAAGGCATTCTGTAAGTCCAAGGATGGTAGTTTTGGCAGAAGCATTGCATGCAGGGAAGGCAAATCTGTATCCAGAATTAGTGTCTATTTCAGTATGAACTAAACGCTGCCCCTTATATGATGGAAGTGGTTCAGTGTAACCAACGTGGCAGCAGGTAGCTGGCTAATCACCTTGGGGAATAGTGCCACATTGGGGACTTGTGTTGGTCTGGTTTTTTTTTTTGCTATAATATTTTGTATAGTTGCCATGACATTTATTTGCATCTAAGTTGAGTTAAACATGGGCAGCTGTATCAGGATCTTCCATGTACTCAACTTCTATGTGGATAAGTTTTCTTTTGCTTTGTTCCTACATTGTGTGAAAACTGTTTGTCTTATTTGCAGATTATCAGTTTTATGGCTACATATGGCTGGTTTGTGTTCTATATGCTTTTCAGCTGCCAGGAGATAAGAAAAAGGAGTAGTCACTGGGTAGGGAGGGCTCTACATCATCATGATTAATGGATTTTATGTCCTTTTTTCCTGGCAATTTTGTTAAAAGTCCTGAATGTGGGGGTATTTCACCTAGTTATAGGCTTATCCTATTTCTGGGAATTATGCTCAGAGTTTGGAATTATTCTCAAATTTCAAAATTAAGGTCATGGAATTTTCCTTCTAATAGTCAGTCCTAGATTTTATTCTCTCCCCATCCTTACTTCACAAACTCACTTTTCAAATCTCTACTTTATCCACCTACCTTTTTCAGCACCTATTTCTGCTTCTCTCCCAGACAGAGAAGGGGTGAAAATCCCCAAGAAACACTTGTGGGCTTGGTCTACCATTAATTTTGTCCAGAGTAGACTAGGGGACTTCAAATGTACATTTTAGGCAAAAGAGAAGGGAAAGAGAAAAGATAAAGTAGGAATAATTTAAAAAATGTTTTAGTCAAAATGGTAAGAGATTGAAATGTTGAGTCAACTTCAATTCTTATTAAACCAATTCCTGAGTTTATGAACATCCTGGGCTTAATGTATTTTCTCTTTAGTTTTAGCAAAAACACATCAATTATTTGTCCTTCTGCCCCAGTAATATTATGAAAGAAATGAATCAAACCAGATCGATTTTAAATAAATACATATTTCAAAAGTGAGGGAGAACGGGCTTGCAAAATACATTTTCGTCATCTTTTCCTTGCTTTTTTTGTCATTTATTCTTCCCAACCCCTTCCCTTGGCAAAATCTGTTCCAGTTTTCCTTATATACTACAACTGTTTGATATTTTTACATACCTTTTCTATCTGTGAGAAGTCATTTATAAGTTTGTCAAGGTTCACACTGCTAATCTTTTTTGTACCTCCTTCACTGCTTTGATCCATGTCTCTGGAAAATCAACATTTGAAAGAAAGAATCACAACAATAGTAAAAAGAAATGGAGATGGAAGAGATCGATGCCATTCTGGATCTGAGGGAATAAATAAAGCATACAAACCTTGCAATGACTGTATGTCTTTAACAGTCTGCTTATGGGTATAATGTTTCTCATCTTATAGATAGTATATAATGGATCATGTTTTAAACCTATTTAAAACAAATCATGGTTTGTTTTAAATCTATTCTGCCAATCTCTGACTTGATTGGAGGTGTAATTACTGATAAGGTAGAATTTACATCTCCATTTTGGTGTTTGTTTTCTCTATGCCTTAGCCTTTTTTCTTCCTCTACGTGTTCCATGACTGCTTTCTTTTGCATTAAATAGATATTTTCTAGTGTACCATTTAAATTCTCATATCATTTCTTTAACTATGTGTTTTTGATTATTTTCCTAGAGGTTGGCCTAGGTATTACAATTCACATTTTAACGTATAACAATCTAGTTCAGATAAATACCAACTTAATTTCAATGGTTTATAAAAACTGCTTCTATAGAGATCAGTTCCTTCCTCCCTCCTTTTTGTGATTATTTTCATACAAATCACATCTTTATACATTATAAGACAACTCAGTTTTATAATTATTTCTTTATGTAGTGCCTTTTAAAACAGGTAAGAGAAAAAAGAGTTACAAACAAAAAAAATCATTTATTTTTCATTACATTTCCCCCTACGTGGGTCATGACTCCCAGGGAATTGAATCTCCCTGGTGATGTGGGACATGACTCCCAGGAATGAGCCTGGCTCTGGCATTGAGGGATTGAGAATGTCTTTTTGGCCAAAAGGGGGGAAAGAAAGGTAACAAAATAAGGTTTCAGTGGCTAAGAGATTTCAATAGAGTCCAGAGGCTATCCTGGAGGTCACTCTTATGAAAGCTCCAGCTAGATATTCCAAATGCCCACAATATGCCAAACCTTAACCAACAATAGTCCTAAAAATACTAAAAAATAACTAGGTCCCTGTCTGAGACTCTATAAAAGTTTCACTCACTAAGTTTACTTTTCAGAAACTTAAATACCCCAGAGTGTTCCTATGCCAGATGGGTCCCAAAACCCAGAGGCAACAGCCTCTCCACGAACATCAACCAGATGTATCCCCCTCCCCCATAATGCTGGCACCCCTTTTCAATATGAACAAGTTAGGTTGGTCACTGCTCAGATATCCCTGAAGACTGAGACAGTGATCAAACCAGAGAGAGTGGTAGCAACTGACAAGATAGGATTTACCAAAGGATTACGAATCTTTATATAAAAAATTTCTTTTTAGTTTCTAGGGTATTAGAATAGCTAGAAGGAAATAACTAACAGGGTGGAACTGCACCCATAACATTCTTTGAAATTTGCTCCATAACTACTCGTTAAATCGTACTTTGAAAGTTATCACCATTCTGTATATACACTATACTTCACAATAAAGAAATAACTGAAATGGTGGAACTGTAACCCATAACAGTCTTTGAAATTTGCTGACTACTTGTCGGATTGTACTTTGAAAGTTATCACTTTTCTGTATATATGTTATATTTCACAATAAAATAACATAAAAAATCACCTATTCTATCTTTTCTATTTACCTATGTAGTCACCTTTACTGGCACTCCTTATTTCTTCATGTGGATTCAAGTTACTGACCTTTCATATCAAGCTGAAGGACTCTTTTAGTATTTCTTGCAGGGCTGGCCTGCTAGTGACAAATTCTCTGTTTTTGTTTATCTGGGTATATCCGAATTTCTCCTCATCTGTGAAGGTTAGCCTTTCTGGATATAGGATTCTTTGTTGACAGTCTTTTTCTTTAAGCATGTTGAACATATCATCCCACTACCTTCAGACCTCCATGGTTTCTAATGAGAAATCATCTTACTGAGAATGTGATGAGTTGTTCCTCTCTTGTTGCTTTAAGATTCTCTTTTTGCCACTGGCTTTCAAGAGAATAATTATGTGTCCAGGTATGGGGTCTCTTTGAATATATCCTACTTGGAGTTTGCTTTTTTTTTTTTTAGATTCTTCGATGTGTAGATTAATGGTTTTTATTAAATTTGGGAAGTTTTCCGTCATTATTTCTTCAAACGTTCTTTCTTCCCCTTTCTCTCCTCTCCTTTGGGGACTCCCATTATCCATGTGTTGGTATGCTTGATGGTGTCTCATGGGTCTCTGAGATGTTGTTTACTTTTCTTCATTCTTTTTTCCCTTTGTTCCTCATACTGGATAATACTGGAAGTATCTTCAAGCTCACTCATTCTTCTGCTAGCTCAAATCTGCTATAAAGCACCTTTAGTAAAATTTTCATTTAAGTTATTGTATTTTCAACTCCAGAATTTCTATTTGATTCTTTAAAATAATTTCTATCTCTTTATTGATATCCTGTATTTGGTAAGACATCATTCTCACATCTATTTTTAATTCTTTAGACATGGTGCCCCTTGGTTCTTTGAACCTGTTTAAAATACTTATTTGCAGTCTTTGCCTAATAAGTTCAACATCTGGGATTCCTCAGGGACTGTTTCTATTTATTGCTTTCTTCCCCTGTTATGGGCTATACTTTCCTATTCCTTTCATGTTTCATTTTTTTGTTGTTGTTGCTGTTGAAAACTGGACATTTAAAATAATATAATATGGAAATTCTGGAATTCCCCTACCTTCCCTCCAACTCCATGTTTTGATGTTGCTGCTGTTTGCTTGATTAGTAACTTTCCTGAATTAACTCTGTAAAGCCTGCACTCTTTGTCATGTTTGGCCACTAAAGTCTCTGCTTGGTTAGCTTAGTGATTGGCTAATAATTGGGCAAATATTTTCTTAAATGGCATGAACCAATAAGTCAACCAGGTTTTGTCAAGAGGCTTTCTGTGTCTTGTGGTATGTTTTTAACACTCTGGCAAGCAGTTACAACTCTGCCTTAGCCTTCACTTCTTGCTTGTGCAGAGCCTCAAGGTGAGCCAGAGTTGAGAAATTAGGTATGTGGCCTTCCAGATTCTCAGAAATATGTTGAAGCTTTTCAAAGCCCCCTAATGACATCTTATTCCCCAGCTTTTTCTTTTAAGTATTTTGGTCAGCTTCTTGTCTGCCCCAACTTTTCTAATTGCCTCAAGTACCTGCAATATTAAACAACTGCCATTGAAACACTCTGGGGAACAGGCAGTTCATAGTAAGTGGACTCTGAGTCAGGGCAAATAAAGGCAAATCCTGTAAATGGGGATTTCCAGGGAACTTCCAGAAAGGTCATTAATGACAATTCTCTGAGGATGGGACTTTTGGTGAGCTCCAAACCAGTTAAATCCTTTCTAGTGGCTGATAGGCTGCTGGTTTGCATGGCTACTGTGATTTTAAGACTGTTGACTTTCAATGTTACTGGAGAGCTGGGAGAGGAGGATGGCAAGGGAACACTAAAATACAAAAAAGCTCACTGTTATTACAGAGATCAAGCAGTTTTTCTTGAATAAATATTCCTCAGATTGTTATAAGTGCTTGGTTAATTGTCAGAGTACCAAGAAAGTTGATTGTGATAGTTTTTGCTGGTGTTCTCATTGCTTTTATGGAGGTGTGGGTTTTTGGAGTCCTAACTCCACCATTCCAGAAGTGGCTCAGTCAAGGTTTCTCAAGTAGAGCTGGAAAAATGTTCTAACTAAATAATTTCTACTTAAGGAAAAAGTAAACATTTCTAACATTATCTACTATTCTCAGCATTATCTTGTTAGGTACAAAAGGTTGAAGATTAAAATTTATTTTAAGCATTTATAACTTATTAATCAAATTAATAGTATAAATTGAGACTGTGCATTTCAAATTTAAATTCCTACAATGATGAGTTTAGATTTGGTATATTACTTCTTTCAAAATTTCCCTTCTGAGGAGGACTGCCTGGATGAAAGAGGAAAATATCTATTTGAGTCAGAAGTTATAACTTTAAAGATATTTTGATGGAGCATGTCTACAGAATTGCATAATAGCTTTTGGGGTCTAAAGAATGTTTAGTACTATGCCTATTGTCTCTAAGCAAATACCAATAGATTACAGTAGATTGAATCATCCTTAATGTCCCGAAACAGGTAAACCTGATTCTATCTGGTTAATTTTAAAAAGGCATACATTGAATTAAAATCCTTCTTAAGAGTAACTTACTATTGCTTTTACTGTTGCTTTAACAGTCTGTAATAGAACTCCAGTCTGAGGTCAATTTTTAGAGCCAAAAATGAGTTAAGAATTAGGAGCCAGTCTTCCATAATTTTTGTCAAAATAACAATTGTCAAAATAAGATTTTCTACTGATGATTTATAAAATTATATTTATCTGTTCAGATGCACAATGACTATTATTAATATGTTATAAATCCTACATTTCTCCTAGCAGAGAATACCTGAAGAATCATCTGAAAATGGTTGCAGGAAATCATCTGCCAACAGAATTGTTTAGTTCTTAGAGTTAGAGGTAGATTCTAACTTTTTGCTAAATCACCTTCTAGAAATCCTTAATATCTTTCAAATTTTGGACCCACTGGTAATGTTAGACAGCCTTCCAGAAATCTATTACAGATGTTTCCCCCTCAGTGAATTGAAGAACTAGATTTTAAATCCAATGTTTCACTTGAGGTTAGATTAAGTTAACCCAGAAAGTAATTAGGAATGATGTGTAATTTTACGCAGAGTTTATAATCTCTTATAAGCTTCGGCATGTCTTAAATTGTGTTCTTCCATAAACTGAAGAACAAAAAGAAATATTCTTACATGTTTTTTGTTTTACCTTACCTTTCAGGTAGCTCTATGGCAAAGTAAATGCTCAATTTCAACAACTATTTCTAGGTCCCTCTTTTTCTATTCCTTTAAAAAATTTTCGTTCAGTTTAATGACATTACAATTCATTTTAAGTACTTTTTGGATTTGGTTAATATATTAGAATCACATATTTATGGAGTTGGAAAGAGCCTTAGAGATAATCAAATTCAACCCATCTTTTTTATAATCAGATGTTCTTTATAGTGCTCATGATTCTAGACAATTAATTATTTCTGAGAGTAAATCATATGCAAAGAGGTCACTAATTACGAACGAGTTACTTATTAACCAAGTCTATTTAGAAACCTTATATTAGCAGTTTATTCCAATCAATTCCCTTCTTATTCTAGATAACTTTCCTGAGTGATCTCCTTTACTGTCATGGTTTTAACTACACCAATAATCAAATGGTAGCAACTTCCAAATTTATATCTCTCCTGAGTTCCTTATTTGTATATTCTACATCTTAAAAGACAGCATGTGATGGTTAGAATCATGTGTCAACTTGGCCAGATGATGGTGGCCAACTGTCTGGTCAAGCAAGCACTGGCCTATCTGTTGCTATGAGGATATTTCGTGGGCTTAAATAAATAATCAGTTTGTTGATTGCATCTGTGGCTGATTACATCTACAGTCGGCTAAGGGGAGTGTCTTCTGCAATGAGAGATGCTTAATCTAATCAGCTGAAGGCGATTAAGGGGCAAGTGATGACTACAGCATTCAGAAGAGAGAACTTTCATCTCTACTTCAGCCAGCTAGCCTCTCCTGGGGAATTCACTGAAGCCCTTCATTGGAATGCCAGCTTGCAGCCTGCCCTATGGAATTTGGACTTGTGCTTCCCCACAGTTGTGTGAGATACTTTTATAAAATCTCATACTATTTACAGATATCTCCTGTTGGTTCTGTTTCCCTAGAGAACCCTGACTAGGGAACCCTGACTAATACACAGAACTATTCAGATTTCAGGCATCTCAAGCAAAGCATTTCTAAAAGAACCTTAATAATCTTTCCTGTAACCTCAAAACCTCAGCCTTCTCTCTCCACTCTATTCCATATTTAGTGAATAGTACTAGCATCTTAGGTGAGAAACCAGGAAGATATTCTTGACTGCTGCTCTACTCCCTTTATATCTTTGCAGTCCATTCCCTTCTCTTAATCCTACTATCAATACCTTTGTTCAGAATTCCATAATTTCTCCCATGCAATAGCATGATAGTTTGCGGGATACTGATCACGTGCTTCGACTTGGCGGGCCTGGGCTGGGGGACCTGATCAGCCCCTGGGAAGGGTGGTGGGCACGGGCGACAGCGCCCTCCACAGCCCCCCAGGCCTGGGAAAGTGGAGCTGGAGGCAGGCCCCATTTCCTCACCCAAAATACCACCGTTAGGGGAGGCTTGCCGGAGGGAACCGCCTTTTCCCCACCCCCTTATCTTGCCCCTGACACTCCCCATTGCCAGAGCAACTCCCCCACCGTCAGTGCGCATGCGCAGTTACCAGAACAACTCCCGCCCCTTGTCTATCAACCTCCGCGCCCTCTCCGAACCAATCCAAGCCTTCGACCTCTACAGCTACCCCGCCCCTCTAATCGCCCAATATAAGCTTGTGCTTTCGCCTAATGAAGCTCTCTTAGTTTTCTTCTATTACCCTAAAAGAACCGTGTCCTGCCTGTTCTTTTTCGCCGCCCTCCACACCTTGCACGCCCCCCCGCCGGGGACCTGGCCAAGTCCCCCGCCTCGCCCTCGCCTCCGGGAAAGAGCCCCCGCCGCCGGTACCCTCAGAGCAAGCCTGGGAGCCTAGGATTCGGTAACCGGCCGCCACCCCCCCCCCAGACGAGTCAACTGCGACCGCAATAGTTCCTACCTGGTCTCCTTGCATCTTGTCATGCCTCCCTGCAGATCACGCTCCATATTGCTACAAGAGAGCCTTCTTAATTCCCCAGACTAACATCCTCAGTCATTTTCCCATCACCTTCAGGATTACATCCAGACTCCTTAGCATGGCACATAAAGACTCTTTTTGAACTAATCACTGCGAGTTTATCCAGTTTCAAACCACTCTATTTAGCCTTCTTCCTGCTCTTAACCCTTCTGTCATAAACTAGTTTCCTCAAGTTACTATGCTCTCTCACTACCACAAATTCTGTTATTTATCAGCATGCATTCCCAGTTGGCTAAATCCTACTTGTCTTTTAAGACACTGGACAAGAATCATTCCTTCTGGTCAGTCTTCCCTGAGAATTCCTCCCCTCCATCTGGGTCAAGTGACTACCCTATGGGCTCTCACAGAATAATGTGCTTACCTCTATCCTTATTCTTAGCATATTTTATCATGAATATCCGCCTTTATCTTCTTCTTTCCCATTAGACTCTTTGAAGGCCAGGACTGTCTTAATCATCTTGGTATCCCCAGTGCACAGCAGAGTATGTAGCACACATTAGGCACTCAAAGCATATTTGCTGAATGAGTAAAACACCAATACTTTAAAGCCAGTCCGATTCTCAGGCATCACTAATTTAATCTACTTTTCCAATTAGTGATGAGACATGGATTCTTATCATAGCTATGAAAAGAATGAATTGGATGAAATCAGCAGACATTTAACTTCTAGATGCTTCAAGGTTCCTGAGCTATTAAATTAAAGTCATAGCACTTGCCCTCACAGAACTGTGGAGCGGATGAAATAAAATTATGGTTCCAAATATACTTTGTAAAGTCTAAGTCAAAGTGTTAACACATTCTGAATTAATGAGGCTCTATTTTTGTTTTTGAGAAGAAATAAACAGTAGAAAGCTAAGTCTGGATCTAACCATGAACTACCTGAAGATAAGTCCTTATTGCCATAGATCACGAACTTGCCCTTAGAACACTGGCTATTGTGTGCGTCTTGACAAATCACCTTCTTCTTCCATCTACCCTTTAACCTTTGGGCCCAAAGCCCCAAGACTAAAAGGATCATTACCATCACTTAAACAATCTGCTTGCACCTGATGTCTTTCTTGATCCTATTATTTCTCTTCTTGCAATGCAGAAGGCAATAACATAATGGTCCGCTCTCATGTCTAATTATTTTTTACATCAACTTAGGAAACCATGCTGTCCAACAGATTTTTAAAGTTAGGGGAAAATAACAGAATAATTTCTGTCACTCAAAATAAATTCTGCTAATTTCCATCTTCCTCTTCATATTCACTCCCCATACCACTCCCAACCCCTATACTTCCACCCCTCATCTCTGCCATACACATACAAACTAATCTATAACATCAGTCTTTGGGCCAAAAACCTTCCAAAACAACAACATCAACAACAAAATCCAAAATTAGATGAAAAGGAACAGGGAAAAAGTAGGTAGATTTAAAGGGAAAGTAAAATGTAGGGTTGTAGACTGGTGGAATAACCAGGACTGAATCTACCTTTCTGAATTAAAAAAATAAAAAACTGGACAAAACACATGATACAGTGTTTTTCAGACACTGGGAAACAGAAAGTACAGGATGGTGTATAATGTATTGTAGGGTTTATAACATAGATAGATGTAAATCTCATAATAATAACAATCACAGAAATGTTGGGAGGGGAAAAATGAAAGCACAGTATTGTAAGATTCTTATACTATACATGAAATGGTAAAATATTACTTGAAGGCAGACTGTGATAAGTGAAAGATGTATGCTATAAACCTGAAAGTATTTATGAAAAAAAAAGAAGTATGAGTAGTAAGCCAACAGAAATAAAATGGGATAAAATACTCAATTATTTCAAAAGAAGGAAGAAAAAGAGAAAGGGGGAACAAAGAACAGAGAGGATAAACAAAAGAGCAAGAGAATAAATATTAGCCAGCCATTACAATAATCACATTAAATCTAAGTGTTCTAAACACTCCAATTAAAAGTCAGAGATCATTTGATTGGACAAAAAAAAGTAAGACCTAAGTGCATGTAGACAATGTTGTCTACAAGAAAGACACTTTAAATATAAAGACACTCATACGTTAAAAGTAAAAAGATACTAACATTGATCAAAAGAAAGCTGGACTAGAAGTAGGGGAACAGAATTAAGGTCATAAAAAAGAAAAAGAAGATAACTTTTCCCTGCTCGAGCAATATATAAAGGCGTCTGGGAGCTACTAAGTCATTTCTCCGTTGGATTGAGAAACTGATATAAAATTTGTTACTTTTGAAGTAAGGAGGAAAAAAAAACATTTTTAAAAATTGGGAAAAAAGAAAATATATGCAATTTCAAGCACCTCTGGAGATCTAAGGTCTCTTTTATTTTAAGGATATAATGGGATACTGGCTATATAACCTGCTTGGATTTTATATGGCATAGTGGGAAGAACTAGAAGACATGACATGTTCCACCAAGCTCTTGCGGTGTCTCATGAAGTGTCACATTAAGCTGATCATTTCACTTTTCAGTTTTCCTTATTTGTAAAAGGAGTGAATTGGATCAGATGTTTAGTAAGGGTTCTTTCAGCTTAAAATGTCTATTATACTATACAGCAAAGATATAATTGCATATTTACTGAATGAATTGTAAAATTATTTTAATTTTATTCCATATAGTTACAATATACTGAACTTCAAGTAAAAATTATAGTTAATACCATGCATACCCATCAGAATCAAATGCCTTTGTGCCAGTTATTATTCAAGCTCTATATAATGCTTAGCTCATAAATTGCCCAACAAACTTACTATTCTTCATCTCATTTTATATGTGAGAAAACTGCAGTGTAGAGAGAGATTAAGTGTTTTGTCTAAAGACACACAGTTTATAAACAGCAAAGCAGCATTTGGAACCTAGATGGGTCTATCTGCCAAGTTCATTCATTTTCTACTCTGAGGCACTATGTGTTAAATAATCCTTCTGAAACCTCAACTATCTGAACTAGTAAAGAGTAGACGGTGTTAAAAGAAATAAGATGTAAAGCACCACAATATCCGGCATAACTAAACACTAAAGTTTCAGTACCCTACTCATAGAGCATCTACTTAAGCTACTTGGTACTCAAAGAATTTTTGTTATACCCAATATTAACAATGTTCAAATTTATTAAGCTTTCTCCACTTTTCCCCACCCCCACTCCAGCCAAGTTTTCTCTAAACAAACCTAAAATTAGTGCAGTGATATATGCTTAGAAATTTTGTCCCTATTATACAAAATACTACCAATGCCACTGTCTACAACACTGATCTCCTTTGCCATCAGTATGGCTGAACTTAAAAGATAACCCCAAACTAAACCTGACTCATTATTTTTAAGCATAAGTATTCTCAATTTAAGACATTAAAAAAATTTATGTTTAAACTATCATGCCACAAATATTTTTGCTGTTTTTTCTGGCAGTATCCTTATTTTTCATATTTTGTTTGGTAATCAGTTTGGTAAATAAAAGACATATGGAAATTAATGTCCTCAAAATAATCTCTCCATATTTTTATTTTCTTGTCATTTCGTGTAAGATTATTGGGTTTAGACAGCTAACCATTGTAGTAAATAAGAGCTTTTGTCCTGGGGAATCAATCATAAGAAATGCTGCAGTATCCCAGTCAGGATGGAGAAATTGACTTTTATAAAGTAGGGAGCATTTGCATTTGGGGACGGGAGGAACTTTAGAGGAATCAGGATTAATAGAATCTCAAAGTATAAGAGATACATGTCTTTCAAGTTTTATCTATTGAAAGGGAAGGGGAAAATACAAATTTGAAATTTAGGCATTCTAGACTAAGGAAACAGGATGAGCAGATGCATGTTGTGTGACAGTGGCCACTAGTCCAAAGTAAACGGTAAGCAAAATTCCTAAAGTAATTACTCATGCAGTTTGGAGGGCATATTATTGTTCAAAATGGGGTACACCAAAAAACATAGACGTTGCCGGACAATCTGTTCCTTCATCAAAAATTCCATTTCCTTCCTCTTTTTGTATTATTTTACCTTAATAACCATTAAAGGTTTTTTAAGTCTAAGAGAGAATTTTAGCTGTATATTTTCAGTCTATAGGCTTATTATACTCTGTATTATATATATATGAGAAAAACTCTATTTAAAATCCCTTAAATAGTTAAAACTCATGCTTAAGGAAGGAAAATAATTATAATAGCTTCCCTTGATAAATACAGTAAAATTCCTTTTGGGTTAAAATTAAAATCATCACTATTAGATATTACTCTGTAATTTTCAAATAGAAGGGTACAGTAATCTAAAGTAGTTAATGCAAAATTGCTCTCCTCACCTTTAAAGAAAATCTTCTAGCATTTTAAATAAAAAAGGTTTTACCACAGGGTTTTGTCTCCTCACCTGGTTCCTAAACTAAATGCATTCTAATTTGAGCTTGATTTTCTCATACATCCTTTCCTTTAATAAGATCCTTAAAACCCTTAGTGTTTTTCATTATAAAACCATCACTAGTATTCAACTGGTGCTGGCTGAGCCAACCAAATCATTTCTAGAGGTATTCACGGCCCCCACCTCCAATCTCCTAGGTCAAGATCTTTCCAGGGGATATAGGACTCTCGGCCAGTGTAACAGGGTGACAAACTGGTGATTCAGTGCTCGTCAAATTCTTAAGGGAGAAGCAGAGGGATTTGTGACTCCCGCGGCCCAGCTTCAGCCATCCCCGCGGGTGCCTGACAGCCATTTCTTTTTTGCCCTCCTGCTGACTTGCGTCCCGGGCTCCTTGCCGTCCTCATAATTCTCTGTCTTCACTTCACCCGCATCCCGGTGTCATTAGGAGTCCAACTAAAATGCAGTGTGGGGGCCGAGAACCCGCAGGCACCAGAGAAGTGCCTGGGTCAAAAGGCCCTTGGGACCTGGGACACTGTGAGGAGGTGTGAAGAGAAAAAAAAAAAAAAAAAATCAATTGAAAGTGTGGGAATGTCAAACCCGCCGACAAAGGGTTCTGAAAATACCTGCTGCAACTCACGGTTCCGGCAATCTACCGCCTCACCTTCTCAGGCTGACGGCACCTCCCCTGACTGCTGTCTCCTCCCCCGGAAACAGGTTCCCGCAACAATGGGTTCCCCTCCTCCTGGCCCCTCTTGTGCTCCCATCACCGGCCCTCCTTAGCTCCTGGGCCTTGCTCCTCCCAGCATCTACTTGTTAAGTGCTTTCTTGTGGCTTCTAGAACAGGGTCCACCACCCAATAATTATTTCCCCAGCCAAAGAATAAATTACATTGGTTTAAGTTCTGATTAGTAGGTCAGCACTGCTAAATAAATAATAATCCATACTTATTCACCTAATTTATAAAATATGCTCAAAAGGTACCGGAGTCTGTGCTACGCTATGAGGATAAAATGTGAATATAATACTGTCTGTGCACTCCAGAGTCAGTTAGTGGAAATAGTCTCCCAACCACAAAGTCTTGGTAGCTTGGTGGTTAAGAGTATGGGTTCTATGTGGGTTTAAATCACAACACTTTTATTTGTCAACTGGGTGACTTTGGGCAAGTTCTTAAATATTGTGCCTCAGCTTCTTTTTCTGTAAAATAGAGATTAATAATCATGACTACATCATAGAGCTACATCATATTGTGATGACTCAATGAAATGGTGCATTTCAAAGGTGCTTAATGCAGTTCCTGGTATAAAGCAAGCATCCAAAAATATTATTATAATTTTTCAGTGTCAGTCAATAATAGTAAAGTTTATCCACTGCCAACTTTGCCCCATCTACATATTTTTTTTGAATAGGGAACAGGAAATTTATTTTTATTTGGTTTTTCTATGAAGTCCAAATTTTAACAGATAAATGTAAACTGTGATAGGATAATCCATACTTTATTATTTGAAAGATAGTATAGTATAGTGGTAAGAGAACCAGACTAAAGTAGGAAATATGCAGTGTAGTCCACACTTTTCATTTTTAAAATCAGAGAAGTGGACTAAATAGCAGAGCTAAAATTTTAGGATTTTTAAATAGTTCCTATGATAAAACTTTGCCTATCAAGAATGTTTTGAAATATCTTTTATCTCACGTACTTTACCTCATTAATTTCACAAAATTGATGTTTCTGCTTATATATTTCTCCTTCCATTCACATATGCATGTGTGTACACACACACACACACACACACATATATGATGTCTAGATGTGTTTGTTATGATCTTTCTAGAGCTGAAACTTCTGACTACTACCTAAGTAAGCTTTCCTTGACATGAGTAAAAAGAAACAGATATGGAAAATGGCCTTTTGAATTCATGTTTCTATCCAATTAGCAAATATAAAATGCTCCATTTGACTCATATCACAGTAGTTTTGGAAATAAGTTCACTTTAAGATCCACCCAAAATGGGGTCTTCTGCATGAGACATTCACTAATCATATCCATCAGCAGTGCCTGATCTTTCCTTTCTCTATACTTCTATCACACTTTGGGCCATGCTGGCTTTCTGGTGGTATTTGTTAGGGCTGTTTGAATTAACCTCTTATCTCTCCTGCTGTATTAGCATTTCCTTGCGGAGAAAAATCTCTGTTCTCTTTATATACATATTTCTCCATAGTGCCTGGCATAGGGGGAATAAATAGAAATGAACAAACACACCAGAAACAATTTGGGAAAATTTAGCTTGATTTTCCTACTTTGAATAAATCAAAAGCTTTTCTTCCAGTTTATAAATGTTGGTGCTTTTTCCCCAAAGAATCCTGGTGGGTTCAAAACGTGTCTGTCAATGAAAAATTACATGAGTTTCCTGTGATTTCAGCTTTAAAAAGGGAATGTCTTTCACAGTTTGATTCATCAAATACCATCTGATTGAGAAACAGAAAGGATTCATTGAATATTTGCTCAGAAACTGCCTGAAAAAGCACAAGAGAGAAATAAATTACATTATGCTATACTAACAAAGGAAGTATAAAGAAGGTAACATTAGAATCCTTTCAAAAGTAGCTTGATTTGGAAATGAGCACATACGCACTTAGGCAATTGGAAAAAACTCAGAAGCTACTGATTTCTGCTTTTAAGAATCTTAAGATGAGCAGTACATTGATTTTTTATTGAACAACTTCATTTATTAATTCATTCTAAAGTATTTATCAAGTACTTTTAATGTACTAGCTGCTAAGGATCTAGGCACTGAGGATAGCAAGACATATAAGATACTCACCAGCTTTGAAGTTTACTGTCTAAAAGGAGAAACTGACAGAGGATTGAAAGCAAGTAGACATTACTGGCAATATTAGAATCTCACCTCTTTAATTGCCATTGCCAGTTTGTCATAACATGCTGTTGCTTCCATATTATGGGAAGTGTTTAGAAGTGGCTTAGCTAATCTTTTGAGTTCTCTGTTTCAGTCTTATTAATCGAGTCACTTCTCCCAACATACCTGCCTCTGTTAAGGGCACGTTTTTTGTCTACCTAATCAAATTTGCCAATTATTGAAATTCCAGCTCAATCTTATTTACATGAATATTTATTTATAAAATGTCATAAATAGGAAGAAGTCTGTAAAGGTAGAACATAAATTAAAAATGGAGGTAAAGACCAGAGGAAAATATAAACACAAATACACAAGATGATAGGTCTAAAATGTTGTTATATTTCAGCTGCAAATTTGACTTTGAATTTCCTGATGGCCAGAGTAAAAAGGGAGACAAGCTCAATTACTTTTTCTTTGTCAAAGAGAATAAAACATGCAAGTTTCTTAAAGAAATCCTTAAAGAATTTATCACATTGAGATTCACATAGGAGGCACTAGATTTTTTAAAAGGCAATATCCTCAACACTGATCTTAGAGGAAAGTCAGAAATGAGCTTTGTAAGACACTTTCGTAAAGGCATCACTATTTAAAAGGCTAGGGTAAATCAGCAAAGGTAATGACAATGAATCATGATCTAAGTAAGCCCTTGTTACTCAAGGTGTGGTCTCTGGACCAGCATCATCAGCATCATTTTGGAGCTTGTAAAACTAAAGAATCTCAGACTCAGCCTCATAACTACTAAATAAGATGCTACATTTTAACAAGATTCCTAGGTGAGCTGGTTTCACATTAGTGCTTGTAAAGCATTAGTCTTCTAAGTACAAAGCTTTTAGATCTTTTCATTTCCTTTCCTTTGCCTTTTTAAGACCATCAGCACTTACCCATCTAATTATTCAAGAAATACCTATTGAGCCTCAACCACATACTGATCTGTGAGTGTTAGGAATATACAAGACAGACATGATCCCTCATCCAAGCATGCTCACAATTTAGAAAGGGAAATAGAGAATTAACAAGCAAATAACTGAAAAAATAAAAATTGTAATAAGTGCCAAGAAACCTCTCTCTCTAGCTAAGCCAACTTGAAAGGTGGAATCACTGCCCTCCCCACCACGTGGGATCAGACACCCAGGGGAGTGAATGTCCCTGGCAACGTGGAATATGACTCCCGGGGAGGAATGTAGACCTGGCATCGTGGGATGGAGAACATCTTCTTGACCAAAAGGGGGATGTGAAAGGAAAAGAAATAAGCTTCAGTAGCAGAGAGATTCCAAAAGGAGCTGAGAGGTCACTCTGGTGGGCAGTCTTACGCACAATTTAGACAACCCTTTTTAGGTTCTAAAGAATTGGGGTAGCTGGTGGTGGATACCTGAAACTATCAAACTACAACCCAGGACCCATGAATCTCGAAGACAGTTGTATAAAAATGTAGCTTATGAGGGGTGACAATGGGATTGGGAAAGCCATAAGGACCAAACACCACTTTGTCTAGTTTATGGATGGATGTGTAGAAAAGTAGGGGAGGGAAACAGACAGACAAAGGTACCCAGTGTTCTTTTTTACTTCAATTGCTCTTTTTCACTCTAATTATTATTCTTGTTATTTTTGTGTGTGTGCTAATGAAGGTGTCAGGGATTGATTTAGGTGATGAATGTACAACTATGTAATGGTACTGTAAACAATCGAAAGTACAATTTGTTTTGTATGACTGCGTGGTATGTGAATATATCTCAATAAAATGATGATTTAAAAAAAAAAAAAAAAAAAAAAAAAAGGAGCCGAGAGGTCACTCTGGTGGGCAGTCTTACGCACAATTTAGACAACCCTTTTTAGGTTCTAAAGAATTGGGGTAGCTGGTGGTGGATACCTGAAACTATCAAACTACAACCCAGGACCCATGAATCTCGAAGACAATTGTATAAAAATGTAGCTTATGAGGGGTGACAATGGGATTGGGAAAACCATAAGGACCACACTCCCCTTTGTCTAGTTTATGGATGGATGAGTAGAAAAATAGGGGAAGGAAACAAACAAACAAACAGACAAAGGTACCCAGTGTTCTTTTTTACTTCAATTGCTCTTTTTCACTTTAATTATTATTCTTATTATTTTTGTGTGTGTGCTAATGAAGGTGTCAGGGATTGATTTAGGTGATGAATGTACAACTATGTAATGGTACTGTGAACAATCGAAAGTACGATTTGTTTTGTATGACTGCGTGGTATGTGAATATATCTCAATAAAATGAAGATTAAAAAAAAAATAAGTGCCAAGAAAGAAATACAAAAGTATGATACTGATTAAAATGGTGAGTGGGAGTTGCTTTAGACATAGTGGTCAGGGAAAGTCTCTGAGTGGCTAAGGTAAAAGCTAAAACCTGAAGGGTGTATTGAAAGTTAGCTTGAACAACAGATAAATTCCAGGGTTGACCTTACTTCCCACTTGTGCTCTCTTGACATACTTCCTCCTGTCTAACTCGTTCCCAGATTTCCATATCTGCTTCTGAGCCATATTACCTTAGTTTCAAGTGCAGCTCTAGCTCCACTTTCTGCTTCTCAGCAGTGCCAGTAGTTATTAGGTAAAAGACTCTGTTTACCAGTTCCACGAATCTATGGAACTCTGATTTGTTGGAGTCACTCTTATCTTTCCACATAACTACTTTTGAAATGAGAAAAGGAAGTTGGATGTGATTCCAGGTTAAGGCCTACATTGTGGAATACTTGGGCTACTTTTCTTGAAATAATCCTCCTTAGAGATGTAAATGTTAATCTTTGAACAGGCTTCTGTTAAGACTTGGATCATGCAACTAACAGCAATATATTTGGTTGAGGACAGGAAGGACAGATATTCTATTAAGGTTATTGAAAAGAGATCAATATACTTTAGACAATGAGCATATGGTAAGGGTGTTATACAGAAAGGATTCCAATAAAAATTAAAACACCTTAAGCACAAGCAATAAAAGAAAAAACAGATAAATAAAAAATTAAAAACCTTTTGTGCCTCAAAGGACTTTCTCAAGAAAATAATATGAAAGCCTATACAATGGGACAAAATATCTGGAAACCATATATCCTATAAAGGCTCAGTATCCAGAATATATAAAGAAATCCTTCAAATTAACAGCAAAAAGACAACTCAATTAAAAAATGGTCAAAAGACTTGAATAAACATCTCTCCAAAGAAGATGTACCAAAAAATTGGCCAAAAAGCACATGAAAAATTGCTCCACGTAATTAACCATCAGCAAAATTCAAATCAAAACTTCAATGAAATACTATTCCATATCCACTAGATATGGCTATTATTAAAAAAAAAAATCCAGAAAATTACAAGTGTTGGAGAGGATGTGGAGAAATGGAACATTCATTCATTGTTGGTGGGAATGTAAAATTGTGTCTCTGCTGTGCAAGACAGTTTGGAGGTTCCTCAGGAAGTTAAGTATAAAACTATCCTATGATCTGGAAATCCCACTATTAGGTAGATAGCCCAAAGAATTGAAAGCTGGAATTTGAACAGATATTTGTATACTGATGTTCGTAGCGGCATTATTCACAGTTGTCAAAGATGGAAGCAACCGAAATATTCATCAACCGATGAATGGATAAACAAAATGTGATATATACATACAATGGAATATTATTCAGTTGTAAAAATTAATGAAGTTCTGATATATGTG
Source organism: Choloepus didactylus (assembly GCF_015220235.1). Taxonomy (NCBI): domain Eukaryota; kingdom Metazoa; phylum Chordata; class Mammalia; order Pilosa; family Megalonychidae; genus Choloepus; species Choloepus didactylus. Next base: position 70,836,162 of record NC_051317.1, on the reverse strand, counting down.
ACAATATGGATGAAACTTGTAGATATGTTGAGTTAAACAGGCCACACACAAAAGGACAAATATCGAATGATCTCACTGATAGGAAATAATTAAAATAAACAAACTAGTAGAGTCAGAATCTAGAATATAGGTTACCAGGGAATGAGGTGGGTATAGGGAATAGGAAGTTAAGGCCTAAAATGTACAGAGTACCTATTTGGATCGATGGAAAAATTTTGGGTGTAATTAAGAGTGCAGAAATGTATATCTGAATGTGCTTAAGAGGGGAAATGTTGGGATGTATATATGGTAACAGAATACAAATTAAAAAAATCCATGAAACTTTAATACACAAACAATAAACCCAAAGGTAAACCATGGACTATATTTAATAGTACAATTATAAAAACGTGCTTCCATCAATTGTAACTAATGTTCCACACCAATGCAAGGTGTTAATAATAGGGTTGTGTGCTGATTTAAATCTGTTATGTCCCCTACAAAAGCCAAGTTCTTTTAATCCAATCTTGTGGGTGCAGACTTATTATGGGTGGGACCTTTTGATTAGGTTGTTTTCATGGAGATGTGACCCACCGAACTGTGGGTAAGACCCTTTGATTAGATTATTTCCATTCAGGGTGGGTCTTGATTAATTTACTGAAGTCCTTTAAGAGAGCTCATGGAGAGAAGTAGCTCAGAGAAGCTGAAAGAGACATTTTGGAGAGAAGCTAAGACATATATTCCAGAGTTTGCCCCCAGGAGAAGCTAAGACAGAACCCCCAGATGCTTAAAGAGAAATGCCCTGGGAGAACAAGCAAGGATGCACAGGAGCTGAGAAAGAGAAGCTAAGAGAGACAGAAGCCCAGAAACATTTTGGAGAAAGCCATTTTGAAACCAGAACCTGGGAGCAAAGGACAAGCAGATATCAGTCATGTGCCTTCCCAGCTGACAGAGGTGTTCCAGATGCCATCAGCCTTTCTTCAGTGAAGGTATCCTCTTGTTGATGCCTTAGTTTGGAAACTTTCATGGCCTTAGAACTACTACAATTGTGTAACCTAATAAATCCCCTTTATAAAAGCCAATCCATTTCTGTTATTTTGCATAACAGCAGCTTTAGCAAAGCAGAACAGGTAGTATATGGGAATTCTGCATTTTATGGATGATTTTTCTGTAAACCCACAACTTCTCTAATGAGAAAAAAAAACCACAAAACCCAACAAACAAGCAAAAACAAAAAAGTTAAAGCTAGATACATGAATAGGCAGTAGAGGGTAAAACAGGGTGACTATAAATATTTGAGATATTATATTCATCTTGGAAAGAAACTCAATCAGGTCAGAAAGGATCAAGATTTTGTTTAATGAACCCAGGCTCTCAGTGAAATTCCTCCTCTTTTCCTTGACATTTTATTTGTCACTGTTTGGTTAATTCTTCCTCAGGCAACTGCTCTCTTATAGGTAACACCCACATTCTCTTTTCCATCTTCTTTCTACTCTACTCAATTTACAGCCAGGAACCTCAAGGAATCTTTCTCTCACCCTTTTGGATTCATTCATATGCCACCAAAATGAAATTAGTCATGGCTAACAGAAGCAGTGGAGACCCACATAAAAGAAAATATGAAATATGAAACCAGTGCCATCAAGCTCTGAAGCCCTAGAAAGTGCCTGGGAGCCCTCTTCATCATTTTCACAGAAGCCTCCATCTACCTTTTCATCCTCTTCTAGTTAAATGTCCTTCTCAAGCATGAAATGAAGGATATTTTTTAAACTATTTTTTTTAAAAAAACAAGTAATGCACAGAATCTACTAATGTCATCTTAAATGTAAAGCATTTCAGTTCCACTGATGTTTAAGTAGAATGTCTGTAGGTATACCTAACCAAAGTTATGGACAGTGTTTTTATTGAAAAAAGAGTACTTCGCAACTGAATGAAAATGAAATCCTGGAAGAAATCCTTTTTATGTACTCTATAAATAAGTAAACTGGGGTTATTTTTTTAAGAGAAAACTTTTATTTGGACTGCTTAAAGTTTAGAAGTATTTAAAAAACACAGAATATCCTGAACAAAATAGCCAAGATCAAAAAGAAATTACAAAACAAGAAGCAAAAGGCTGCAAAATCTCAAATCCTCTAAATTAATCTATGAATTTAGGACTAAGTCAATGAAAATAGGTTTTTTGCCAGGGTGTTTTTGTTGTTGTGTGTGTTGCTTTTAAAACCAATGAGAATTTATTGAGACAAATATTAAGTTACTTGTACCTATTTCTATTAACATCTCAGAGCACATAAAAATGGTCTTTATTGTTTCAAATAGCTCTACCTGGTCATGTAAAATTTCCATTATGGTTTAAGTAATAGTGGATGATTACTCCATCAAAATGCACTACTTATAAATTTAATTCTAGAGGGCCTGATGAATTTTAAATATGTATTCATAACTATTATATTTAAACAATTTATATTCACACATTTTCTTAAGGAATTATAATTCTATCAACTTCAATAAAAGCAAATGTAGCATTAATTAAATAAGAGTAGTTAAACAAAAGGCGATAAATCAAGCTTATTTTTTTAATTCAATTTTTTTGAGATATATTCACATACCATACAATCATCCAAAGTGTACAGCTGTTCACAGCACCATCATATAGTTGTGCATTCATCGCTCCAATCTATTTTTTGAACATTTTCCTTGTACCAGAAAAAGTGAAAATAAGAATAAAAAATAAAAGTAAAAGTGAACCAAATCACCCCCCCCTCATCTTCCATTTAGTTTTTTGTCCCCATTTTCCCACTCATCCATCCATACACTGGATAAAGATAGTGTGATCCACAAGGCTTTCACAATCACACTGTCACCCCTTGTAAGCTATATTGATATACAATCGTCTTCACGAGTCAAGGCTACTGGGTTGCAGTTTGATAGTTTCAGGTATTTACTTCTAGCTATTCCAGTACATTAAAATCTAAAAAGGGCTATCTATATAGAGCGTAAGAATGCCCACCAGAGTGACCTCTCAACTACATTTGAAATCTCTCAGCCACTGAAACTTTATTCTACTTCATTTCGCATCCCCTCTTTGGTCAAGAAGATGTCTCAACCCCACAATGTGAGGTCCAGATTCATCCCCGGGAGTCATATCCCATGTTGCCAGGGAGATTTACACCCCTGGGGGTCAGATCCCATGTAGGGGGGAGGGCAGTGAGTTCACCTGCTGAGTTGGGTTAGCTAGAGAGAGAGAGGGCCACATCTGAGCAACAAAGAGGTACTCAGGGGCAGAACTTAGGCACAATTACAAACAGGTTTAGCCTCTCCTTTGCAGTAATAAGCTTCATAAGGGCAAGTCCTGTGATAGAGGGCTCAGCACAGCAAACTGCCAGTCCTCAATGTTTGTGAGAACAATCCAAGTGAGGGAGCACAACACCTCGGCATTTTCCCACAGATCCTCAGTGGGGGAGTTGCATATGTATTTTTATTCTCTGCCCAAATTACTTTGGGATGTGTTGTCAAGCTTATTGTTAAAGAGAAATGCAGTTCAAATGCCTGCTGTGATTGTGGAAGTACAGGCATCAGCTGTGAAAGCCAAATCAAACTTGCAAGTGACCCTGGATTCCTGAGTTCTGGCATGTAACTCTCCTTCCCCTGGGGCCTGATGGTCTGGCACGTCTCCTGATCCTCTCTGGTCTCTGCCCAGGGCTGCATATGAAACAGCAGAGGCAGAAGAGCCAGATGGGAAAAGCTGGAATTTAAACGCTGCTTCCTCTGATATTTGTCTACTGCGACCATTATCTTTTCTTGGCTCTTTGAGCTTTCTCTCAGTCAATAGAGCTGAAAGCCACCTTTCTTGATTTTTTTTTTTTTTTTTTTTTTTTCCTCATGGAAGATAACCCAGCATTGTTACAAGAAAGTGATTCTTTCCAATTCTTTCTCCAGATTTTGGCCATCCTGTAGAATTCCTTCCTGTAGGTTTGTGTTTCTGGTGTATATGGCTGATGCAATTTTTTTCTCCATTTCTATATGGTAAATTTCCTCCTCTATTAATTTTCTGTGACATTGCATTACATATTCCTGATGCAGTTTAGGCAGTATTTGAAGTTTCCATTGAAGTTTTTGCATCTCACTTCCAAGTTGTGCATTTTCAGACTGCAAAGATGCTTGCCAGTTTGACACTTCTCACGTGAACTACATGTGCTTCTTTCACTTGATTTTCTTCACACAACTTTTTAAAATCCCTTGTGTTTCTCCTTTAAGCCTTTTTAAGGAGACATTTAAATCAACGACATAAAGTAGCTTTTTCAAATTGACTTCTGATAGTCCATGTGGTCTCCATTTCTTGATTCACTGTTTTTGTCCAAAGAGAGCAGGCAAACATCTTCAGCAAGGCTAAGTCAGATATTTTGACTCTTTTCTATCATTTACAACCTGTTCCATTCACATGTTAGAGTTGTTAATACTTCTTTTTATTCCTTCAGTTCTGGCACTCTTTCCTTCCACCCTGCAGTTTCTTTGGAAAGCAGTTTTAGGCTCTCCTGAGGATGGATTCACACAACCCATTATTTCCCTCTGATGTTGTTCTCCATTATTCTGAGATGATTTTAAGATGTTTTGAGAGGCAGTCACTTGGGGTTGAAGGGATTCTGATGCATCTTTGAGTGACCGTGTCTGTCTTTGAAGATGAGCTATCATCACTCTATGAAATTAAAGTTTGAAGGCTCTATTTTCTGTTCTTTGTTGAGAGGGTACACTGCAACCGTAGGTAAAGAAGTTCACATCTTTAGTAAGTGCTGCCGAACTCAGAGTTTGTAACTTCAGAGGACTAGTCTCCACCAGAGGTAACCTGAGGATTTCATAGGACTGCGAAATTAGTCTAATTTTCTCACTGACTTTATAATATCCATTTTATTAAAATCTTTTGCTATCCCTTTTTCCTTCCTTAATGAATGTCGACCTTTTACTATTAAAAATAATCCTAGCAACATATACCAGAATCTACCATTCAAATCCAAGACTTGCCCGCAAGTCTTGGGCCTTGTCTCAAGCATTCAGACATCGGCAGAGCACGGCATAGCTCAAAAACATTACAGGACTCAAACATTGTCTCATTTAATCCCCATGAATAATCTCTAAGGAGTAGGAATTACTTACCATGCTCATTTAAAAAATGAGGAACCTGAGGTTCTTTTTAAGCTAAGGGAGTTCCACACAGGATTAGCATTGCTATATCATAGTTATTAGTCATTTCTGTGGAAGTTCATTCCAAAACTTGAGCTTTGAGCCACTGAAACACTCACTATTTGTGACAAAATGTGTTTCAACACAAACTGTTAGTGGAAAGGTATCCACTTGCTAATTCATTCTGCTGGCTAAAAAAAGAGGAGTTAGAGTGGGTAATGGATTTTTATTTGGGTACTATGAAAATCTGTTTTCTACTATAACCTAACCTTGTGAAATACTAAAGTCCTGCCAAAACAAACAAACAAGCAAAATAGTCACAGAGAAAAATTCGACAGTTGGGAGAATCAAAAGTTGGAAGTGTTATCATATTGGAGACACCTTCTGTTTTTGAGTTAAAAAGAGTAATGATTTTAGCCAGGGCCCAACTGAGACTTGTGGGTACTTGGATCAGGCTAATAACTTGGGATGTATTCAAAACATATAGATATAAATAAATAAGTAAATAAATTCATTTTTTTATTCACAGGAGCAGCTGCACTGTGAGCAGGGAAAGGGCTGAGAAGGAGTGCTGGAGGCACTTTTCCCATGTGTGCCATTTTCCCATGTCTTGAGCACCCCAAGTCTAGCCCCCAATTTTCAATCACTCTCTTAATCTGATCCTTTCTCTTTAAGGTCCATTTCTAAGGATTTCTCAATCCCCTCCCCAAGCAATTTGCCAAAACATTCCTTCCAACCAGACATAGTATTTCTCTTAAATGGTCTTTTAGTTTGCTAGAGCTTCACTGAAGAATGGCCAGTGGAATAACCTGTCAGCTGTGAAGACACATTACTGGCATCTGCTGGTCCTTTGCTCCCAAGTTTTATTTCAAAATGACTTTCTCTAAAATGTCTCTGGGTTCATGTCTTCACTCCTGTCTCTCAGCTCCTGTGCATCCTTGCTTTTATTTCTAGGATGTTTCACTCTAAGCATCTGGGTGGTCCTCTCTTAGCTTCTCCAGGGCAAACTCTGAGCTTCATCTCTTAGCATAGCATCTCCAAATGTCCTTCTGTCTGCATCTCTAAGCATCTCTATCAGCTCCTAAGCGTCACTTAAAGGACTCCAGTGATCTAGTTAATACCCATCATGAATGGGTGGGATCTAAACCTCTGTGGAAATAATTCAATCAGAGGTTCTACCCTAATCAACAGACTAATCACTCTGCCCCCACAAGATTACATTAAAGAATATGGCTTTTCTGGGGGACATACATAGTTATGCTGGTTTGAATGTATTATGTCCCCAGAAAAAGCCATATTCTTTGATGCAATCTTGTGGGGCAGACATTTTCATGATATTAGATTGGAATTCTTTGAGTGTTTCCATGGAGATGTGCCCCACCCAACTGTAGGTGATAACTCTGATGAGATAATTTCCATGGAGGTGTGGCCCCGCCCATTCAGCATGGGCCTTGATTACTGGAGCAGTATATAAGCTGAGACAGAAGGAGCAAGCTTGCTACAGCCGAGAGGGACATTCTGAAGAATGCCCAGGAGCTGAGAGAGGAGCTGTGGATGAGAGACAGTTTGGAGACAGCCGTTGAAAGCAGACTTTTGCTCTGGAGAAGCTAAGAGAGGACAAATGCCCCAAGAGCAACTGAGAGTGACATTTTTGAGGAACTGCAGCCTAAAGAGGAATGTCCTGGCAGAAAGCCATTTTGAACCCAGAACTTTGGAGCAGATGCCAGCCACATGCCTTCCCAGCTAACAGAGGTTTTCCGGACACCATTGGCCATCCTCCAATGAAGGTACCCAATTGCTGATGCTGTTACCTTGGACACTTTACAGCCTTAAGACTGTAACTATGTAACCAAATAAACCCCCTTTTATAAAAGCCAATCCATCTCTGGTGTTTTGCATTCTGGCAGCATTAGCAAACTAAAACAATAGTCAAACAGGCACAGGGTTTCTGGGTGGTTTGCTTCATCAGGTTATATTTCCCTAATGGATTGGTACCCCCAGGTGGCTGCCTCTTGACTTGGCCATGCTGTGGTTGTCCAGGTAAGCCCTGTTCCCATCTTCAGTGTAGAACTTTGGAATTTTCCTTCCTTTCATCCCTTCTCTTCCTGCTTCCTTCTTTATGCTCATTTTCCTTGATTCATCTTCATTCTCTTACATTTTGTTTTTTGCTAATCTCTCTGAGTGGACTCTAGATCTCCATTCAGAATCTTTCTTGGCACTCACCACTGAGAAGGAGTTAGTTCTTGCTCCACTCGGTTTTAGGGCACTTTTCACTTTCTAAATCTCATGGCTTGGTTAAAAGAAGTTTTCAGCTTTATAGAAATAGACAATGCAATTTCAAATAATATCTATTATCACAAATTCAAATATAAATTTTATGTAGTGTCTTAAATTAGTTCATTAATGTATCTTTTCTCTGAATTATATTTGAAGGCTAATTGAGGTCTGACCACTATCCTCTCTTGAATGCGGTAACAACTTAGATAAAGCTGTGTGCAACCTTTGAAGGAAAATCAGGCTCTGATCGCTCCTCTGAGATTGTGTTAAATATTTGCTAATTGAGTTCACTTCTTTAATGAGAGCATATTCTATTACCTTGGGAGAAGCTCTTCAGGATGTGGATTCTTCATCAAACTGAGGATGGAGATCTGGATGCTGTATTCCATCAGAGAGCCAGCTCAGGTTTTTCACATCTCCCATTTCACCCCGCTGACTTTTTCCTCTCCCCTCTTCTACCCTTCCCCAGTCACAAGAAAGTAAAGATAAAGATATTTATTTAGTCTGTGTCTCTCCATAGGTGGAAGGTATAAGCAAAACTCTCAGACATTACTGACTCAACAGTAATGTTTGTGAGGGATGAGAGTAGGTAAAGGAGCCCCAAACAAGCCTTCTCTGTTTTCTCCCTTGGCTATCATCTTTTGAATTTATGATAAAAGGGCAGGGATTTTCCCTTGTTTGGTTGTTGCTGTTGCATTTTTTGACTGGTTTCATCCATTTGTGTTCATTTTACTAGGTTATAGGGAGGTGAGATTATGTAATCTGATTATTATCTCCCATAGGGATAGTCTATATAGTTTGAAGAGCTTTAGGGAGATAGATAAACTTTAATATCACTTATACATTGTACCAAGCAACGTATCCATTGGCTTCATACAACGTTGTATTGTTCTCAATTTGCTTTGTTCCTCTGACTCCTCAGCTACATGGTGTGCTATATGAAGACCTTGTGTTCACTTCTAAACTGATATTGCTGCAGAATGGCAATTTCCAGTTCTATTTAAATTGACATATTAATCCCTACAGAGTTCTATGTTATGATTTTAAAGGGAAAAACTAGATCCCCTAGAAATGACAAGTAGTCCCCTTTGCACTTTCATCAGCCACTCTGGAGTCTCCAGGACTCCATCAAGAGCCACATTATTTATTTGTCAGGGTATGTTGATCCCTTTCAAAGCCTTGTTCTGGGGGCAAACAAGACACAATGGTTAATGAAATGCTGCTGAGAACCAATAAGACTAATGTCAGCTTCAGAGAACCCTAGAGAGTCTGGCTACACAGACTTGGCTGGAGGGGTAAGCACCATTAGGCTGCTGGGCTGAAGGCATGAACCTCCTGAAAACAGCCACTTCTGTGTAATAGGAATTATCTTTTGCCTTCCGCATGAGACCCATGAAGCTTAAATAGCTGTAATTACTTCAAGGCCTCCAGAATAAAGACTACAAGAGGAAATCTTCCAGGAAATTTCCATTTGAGCCCACTTTACCTGTAAGAAATGTTTCTATAACCTTGCCTACCTTACCTAGTGTTCCACTCACCAGGTTATTATAATGTGTAATTGGTTCAAAAATTGAGAAGCTGTGAGGCCACAGAGGAGGGAGTCACTGCTTCTGCCTATAGATGCTAGGGTAAGTTTTACAGAGGAGGTAATTCTTGCAGGTTTGAGCCTATTCTTGAAGGATGGATAAGAATAGTTCAGGTTGAATAGTTAAAAAGATAATGTCAACAGGGAGCTGACATGCCCTCTTGGCAGGGCCTGCTCCCTGACTTTCTTTTTCCTCTTGAAAATAAGAAGTCTTTAAACAGACCAGCAACAGGCTGTGCAAATCATGCTCTGTACTACACTGCCCTTGTCTCACTGAAAGGAGTTCCTTGCGATTGAGCAATGCAACATCCTTAATCATTTCCTTCCCTGGCTCAGGACAAAGAAAATCTAATTCATAATACGATTCCTGTTGTTTTAAATGTAGAAATTTAAGAAACAGCATTATTTTCAAAGAATTAGGATACAGACTGTTCTGCTTAGAAATGAAAAGAACGAAGATATATGAATTTTCTTCATTCCTCTGGTTTAAGTCAGAACAGAGACCAAAAATCTCATATAACATTATAATGCCTATATTCCGACTTTTGCTTTTCAATGATTCATAATTTTCGAATATTCAACTTATAAATTGGTAGCCCTCCGAAATTAATAATTCATTTAGGATTACATACTTTTCTGCACATATTTATACTGATTTATAGGATATTCATAATTTTTCAAGTTTTAGTCCAAACAAATCCATATAGTTTAAATGAGGAAAGAATTTATTGCAAGGAGATATGAGTTGTAGTACCAGATGTTCTTAGCAGTTGTGTGGCCCTAGCCAAGCTAATCAAGTTCTCTGTTTCAACCTAGATATGGATAGAATGCCTCTTTTACCTACCTCATTGGTAAGTAGAAAATAAAATTTATGTGAAAACACTTGGCTAAAGTTACTAAAATAAAATGCAAGGCAATGTCCATGTGGAAGGTATTATCACATTAATTTTTCCTTAATATTTGGTTACTACCTTAATAATAAAATATATAGTGTTAAATTTAAAGGTTTTTTTTTTTTTTTTAAACTGTAGAGACTTTAAAATGTCAATATGCACTATAACTTTCCCAGAGGAGGCTTAGCATGAAATGTATTCCAAATTCATCTGACCACAGAACTGCTTAATTAAGAACATTTTAGGGTACAGGTAGGTCTCAGGACACGGGTTAGTCAACTTGACCTAGGTGGTTAGGTGAGCTAACAACCAAATGTTAGAAACACCATTTAGAAGTGGTTCAGAGAAGGGAATTATCTCTTAAGGCTGGAGGGAATTAGGAGAGGCCTCATGAAGGAGACATTTGAGCTGGGCCCTGGAGGGATTGGTAAATGGGAGCTTTTCAAATGGTGGAAGAAGCAGGAACAAGGACATCGGGATGGGAAAGCATGAACTTTGTTGAAAGAGTGGCAAGTGTCTCTGGTTACACCTGCAAGGGGATTTTCTGAGGTGCAACTAAACATCCAGATTTACCAGATAACCACAGAGTACACTTGTAAGGTGGATGTGTATTCAGAAGGCTGTAGGATGGGAAGGATGTAGAGCAGGGTGGCATCAGGCTTTCTGCTTTAGAGTAGTTCTTATAGAAGTCTGGGCAGCAGTCTGTGAGGGCATCTATACAGCTATCCAGGGGCTATTTTCTTTCTGATCCCCACCCCCTCCTCCAAGTGACAGCTCAGGAGTAAGGGAAGGAGACTCACATTGGGCAGATGGAGGAGTTTCCCTGAATTAGAAGCTCTGTGCCCCACGGAGCCAAAGGCTCTTGCTAGAACTCCATAGACATAGCTATCACTGTTGCCACAGAGAAAATGCTCAATTCCAGTAGTCACCACACTCAGGGAAGCAAGAAATATGATATCTCTCCAGGATTTTATAGTTTCTTTCCATACAGCTATAATTTGCCATTTAAGGATCATTTTTACTGTGAGCAATGATGCTTAAGTAACATAATTGACAAATTATCCTTGCCAGGTTTCCAGGGGGACAGAATGTGAAAGTCAACCAAAGATCAAATTCTTATTCTGCTGTACCCTTTACCCCCAGCTCTTAAATATTAAGCTAGCAAAAGAGATTGGGACAAGTTACATGGGATCTTGGATTCCAAACTAAAGAGTTTGGAGTTAAGGAACTTCCAGTTTTACTTCCGTTTCTTCCCCTAAAAGGGAACAGGAAAAACTTTTAGTGTTTTGGTATAAAAATAAGTGAATAGTTTATGCTTATCAGATTCAAGCTAGCACATCTTTGTAGAAACATTGAGAAGGTTAAAATACAGAAACTCATGTATATCCATCTTCAATCTTCTGAAATAGAAAGGATTGTGCTCTTTTATCCATGGAAATAAACAGGCCTTCTTTTTTCTTCATTCCTGATACCAGGAAGCACTCTATAATATCAGATGGGTATACTGGTATACTGTATATAAGAAATAACTCTCTGGTGTTTAAAATAGTGACGTTAATCTTTTTTTTTTTTTTGGGGGGGGGGATGTTAAAGCAATTTATGTTCCAATATACTAGTCAAAGAAGAGACACAAAATTTCTCCAAACCATATTTCCAAATAAGGAGCAAGGAAACCCTGAAGCTTTACTCCATTTCCTTTCAGGTGATGGCTGCTCAAGGAGCAGAAGACAGTAGGTGGGGAGAGTTTTTTCTGAATGCAAACCCTCTCACGTTACAGAAAACTTGTGGCAGTTTGCATCTGACTTACTGAAACAATAAATAATTGTTAAGTACACTTATCGATTCCACATCCAGATTCCCACATCTTAGGACTCGTTGCTGCACAAGAGTTGTGATTCAGTAACTGCCTTGACTGGAGCCTGTCTCCTGTAGTAGACTCTATGCTTCACAGCTGAACTGCTCTCTCAGAGCTTCTATACAACCTACTGAACTGGCCTCCCTCCTGGGCCTGACTTACTATTTGTTTCCCATGATGACATGGAGCTAGTAGAGAAAGAACTGCTATTCTTCAGGTCACACACTCAAGCTGGCAATGTAGCTTAGAGATGATGCCTCAAGCCCCACTATCCCTGTCCCCCACCCCTACCAGGCATACATCTTGCAAACTCAATAACCCATCCAAAAGATGACAATGCCCATGAGGAGCTGAAGCCCGAGGAGGGCACAGTCCAAGCAAGCCAGTGGGATACTTTTGAGCTGGGCTCTTGTCTCCTCAAAACAGAGGAATAGGGAGCTGCCTCCTTTGCCTCTACTGCAACAAAAATCCCCATACCCATTGCCCCTGTGTTTAAACTGGTTGCATGTGAAGTTCCCCTTACAATAAGAACTCACAGTATACAGTCTGGTTTAGGATGATTTTCATGTTTGTGTTTGACAATAAAAGCACACCATCAGAGATCCAAGAAAATAAATTTATTAAACTTTGAAGAAAAAAATCCACAGATGTAAAGAAAGTTAAATATAAACTGCAGGACACAACTAGTCATACTAGTGAATAATGGCTTGTGTGGCCAGCAAAGTACCAAAATGACATTCTGAGACTGATTGAGGTATTTAGCTATTTTTGGCTATAGAAATGTTGTCAGCCTATTGTGAAATAGTGAAATAGTTCTTCCAAACACAGAACTTTAAGTTGAATTAAGTTCTACTTTGATGACATTTTATATGAAACTAAATTATGTAGCTCTTAAAGAAAACCATAGCAGCAAGGTAGCAGGAAATATATTGAACATCTATTACAAAATTACACATTGAACTTTAAACATCCAATTCTAGCTCTTCATTGTCCTTCTTGCAAGAGAGAGGTTAATTAAAAATTACCGGGCATTAAGCTTGCTTCCAAAAGACGTCTGAATTCATTGGCAAATACTATTTAAAGTTTTAGCTTTTTAAAAAATTACTTAAAATGAGAAGCATTCTTCAGTGACATAAGAGTCTTCTCTTTTTGATAAACTTTTTGGAGAGCTATTAATGTTCCTATGAATGATGTTTTGGTTATTAAGGGATTGAGAAATCATTTATAAATGATTTCTTTTTCTTTTTCTTCTGACTACCTACAGTGTGAGGCCAAATCTCTCAAAAGGGAAATGAAAAAAATGGTAAAATTTCTTTTATTACTTAAATAAATTCTAGGAAAAAGTTTGGTGAAGAAGAATTTCTGCTATTGGTTTAAGTAGAGTCTGAATTATCAGTGGGGTTTTAACCTTATTTCTCCTGATCTTTGTTACCATGAGTAATGAGTATGAGTCTGGCAATAGGCTGTGAAACAAAAACTTTTTTCTTGAACTTCTGTGGTTAACTTCATTCAACCTGTTTCAACATCCAAAATGCTTCTTGTACCTTCTTCCCTCCTTAGGTAACTATGAAGTAAAACCCAGTTGTGTTTGAAGAGATACAGCTGCAGAGGTTATAGGCTTACCCCTCATGATCCGCATGCACTAAAAAAATCACTCCGTGTGCAAGTGCAGCCAGCACTAAAGCATTCTGGTAAATATAAACTGGCTCTAATTTCTATTTCTCTTTACATGTAACTCTCTTGGCATGAGCTAAAATTTGTTGAAGAAAGGGTTTTTTGTTTGTTTGTTTATTTTTGGTTCAGGGTTTAGTTGACCTGTGTAAACATTTTAGCTTTCTAAATTAATGAGATATTTGTTTAAAAATTTGGATGCGTACATTCCAATAATAAAGGTTACTACAATCATTTTAAAATTGTTTAAGGAGTCTTGGAAGGTATAAAAAGGGCCTTATAAAAAACTAACTTGTTTATTTGTTTTCCTTTAGGTGCATTGACTAAAGCATTAAACCAGTTTTAGACTGTAGTTACTATATTCTTTAGACGGGTCATCATAAACTACAGTACACAGTGTATAGAGTAATATAAAATAGCCATGCTTGAAGTCTAAATTATTAAAAATATCTTTATCAATTTTATGTCAAAATAAATGTTTTACGTATCCAAACTATTTTTTGCCTTCTTACCTATAGCTTTAGTTCCCAATTATTTAAAAAAAAATTAGCCTGTGCTATGATTTACATTCGATTTTCCTGAACTGCAAAAGACACCTGATTTTTCACTTTTTCAAAAAGCATGATTTACTATACATTAAAAACATAACCATTCAATGCTTAGTATCACAAAATTAACACCCACAATAATAAGACAATCACTGTCACTAAACAGTTTTTGTGACAATTCTTTAAAATATTTACAATTCACAACATGAACAGCTATCTGATTAAACATTCTTCTTTTTTTAATCATGTTTCAGCATTTCAGGAAAAGGCATTTAGAATCCACACCCATCCCTACCTTCCCCCCAAAAGGGTTTAAACGTTGTTTTGGTTTAAGCATTCATGTCCCAATCAATTCTTTGCTATTAAATATGTAGCTCTTGGGAATCAAAGAAAGACTATGGCAGGATTTTGTTCAGTTGGTCTGTGCTCACGTAGCCACAGGATGTGAGGAACTCTTTGTCAGGCAAGGGCAGGGCAGTCGCATTGAGGACGAGGCCCTGTGGAGACTGTACTATATGGATGGAGGTGTAGTCTGGGACAGGCATCTCTGAACTTGGAGCTCCTTCTGTCGGCCCAGGTCTCACCGCAGTAGTGGTAAGGCTTTCGGTGGTGATGTAAACGTCCGGGTTAAAGCTCGGCTTCACATGAGATTCCACCTCGACGTGAGGGGCCACAGCAATGCACTTTTTTGCCTCGCAGAAGTAGGTGTTGTCCATGGTGAAGTTTGCTGGGCAGACTGAGACCACTTCTGGGTGCATGTCACACTGGGATACCCCTGCCTTACATTTTTGGCCTGGGGAAAGGACCACATTCCCTGCTGGCGTAATGTCGCTTACCTGGGTGTAAAAGTCGATGTTTACCAGTGAACTCGGATTGCTTAGTTGATTCTGGGCAGCTTGATGAATTGACTCAGTTCCACCAATAAGAAGTGGTCTTGGTTTGCTTTCCTCTGCTAGGATAACACTGGGCTGCTGAGTAGTGGGGCTAGCATTGCTAGAAGGTGAGTTATTTTGATTCTTCTGGTCAAGGCACAAGAGATCTGCTTCCTGTTTTAACCACTGTGGCTGAGCAACCTCTGAAGTACCATCACACATGTCACTGGCATTGAAATCAGTGTCCAGAATGTCAGGTTCACAACAGCTGGTACGTCCAGAGTCATCATCTTTTGCTCCTAGAATAGTAAGTGATTTCTGGTGGTCATTGTTTAGAAGTCTGCCTGTATCTGACCCTTCAGTCTTTTCATCAGGGTCATCAATATCTAGCTCAATGAATTCAACCCATGAGTCATCATTGTGGAATCCTGGCTTATAGTCATCATGAATAGATAAGATTGTATTCACCTCTTCTAATTTTCCTTCCTGGGTAACAGAAAGAAAATGAAAATCTATGAAAAGAAACCTGTAATGATTAAGTGATTTGGTAAAGAACATTCCGAGACTACGGTTTATAATAAGAGCAATAATAATGACAGACATATAAAAACAACAAAAATACATGAATGTAGAACTCTGAAATACATAAGACATTTTCATAATAAGAGATGAAATATTTTTTAAAATTATTCTCCAGAAGGAGGGGCACAAAAAAAGTTATATGGCTTGTAAAACTCTCAACATAAGACAGTGTTCTTCAAGTGTCATTTAATTAGATTTATATAGATTTATTTATTACCTTGAGAAGTTCTGGATCAATTCCTTTAATCTTTGGAACTGGAACTGGGGGCAGAATCAGCATCTTAATCCTTGAAAACAAGTAAAACTTTGGTTTGACGTATCTTAAAGTTTCATTTCTGTTATTTCAAAGGATAGGGATAAAGTATTGGCAGTATCATAATTTATTCTAAATATTCTGGTAATTTACATAAGTTGGATATGAGAAAGAAAAGGAAAATATTAAGCAGCAAATACTAGGGAAAAACTGTATAAGATTAAAAAAAAAGAACAAAAAACAACAAAAAAACCCCTCCTCTGAAGTCAATTTATATAAAACAATTTTCCTAGTCTTTTTATCTTATGTCTTTAATTGACAGCCAGCTTTAGTGTCCAGTAGTGAGAAATTTAATTCCATCTTAAAGCCAATTTCCATGTTGGTTATGAGGAAAGCAATTTTAATGTACATTTAATCAGTAATTTGCAGAGGAAAAAAAAAGAAAAGAGCCAATCCACAAGGAGCCACAATTATTTGGATTCTTGAAAAAGGATGGGCTGGGATAACTTAGCACCTCATAGTCCACATTAAATATAAAATCATCTAAGATGATATCATTAATCAAGGTATCCTTTATGGTTCATTTCAGGTAGGACAGATTAAATTTGAACTATCTCTAATTAATCAGTATAAATTTATATACACAATTCCATGATGCATTTAAATTTTCTGTTCCAAATATTTAAATTTATATTTTTGACCATAGTTTATTCCTATGTTTATACTGCCTCTCGTGTGCCTTATTATAGCCCTGGCACTTTGAACAATTCCTGGAATATAGAAAATACACAATGAACAATTGTCAAATATATTTGGGCAAATCATTTATCTTTTTTGTTGATTGTGTAACTGGAGTTTATGTCTTAAAATCATCAGCTTGGTAGCTCTGGGAAAAAGCTCAGCCATGATTCAGTCCAAACAGCTCATTTTATTGTATGTAAAAAAAAAAAACCCAAGTGTTCTATTACTGTTGGGAATGGACAGTAACCTGATTTTTGGAAATCAGCTAATACTTCACTCAATGTGAAGGGACAGTTTCGTCTTTTCAATAAGGGAACCCATTCTCTGAATATTAACACGGAGGAATAAGCCAAATTTCATTTTATAAGTTGCTTTGAGTAGCCTTCTCTATGCTTCTCAGTGGGGCAAGTATTAAAATAAATTGTAACTGATGAATATAAATACAGAAATAACATAAATTATTAACAAAAACTGCTACCATTTTTGAATACCTCTGATGAACAAGACAGTGTGAAATGTGCTTTGCACTAAACCATAGGTTGGGCAAATTATGGCCTGTGGGCCAAATCTGGCTAACCACCTGTTTTTGTAAATAAAGTTTTACTGGAACACAGCTACATTCATTTTGTTTGCATATTATCCTTGTCTGCTTTCATGCCATTGTAGCAGAGTTGAGTAGTTGTGACAGAGGCTGTATGGCCTACAGAGCCTAAAATATCTGGCCCTTTACAGAAGAAATTTGTCGACCCCTGCACTAAACAATTCATTTGATCTTTACACCACCAGGAAGACAGGTAGTATTATCCTCATTTTACAGATGTGGAAAGATTTAGCGATTTAAGGAACATGTTCAATTCACGCACTAATACTTGGCCCAGCTGGGACTCAAACTCAAGTATCTGATTCCAAAACCCTAGGCTCTTTGCCATCTGTCTTGTTGCTGTGCTATTTGGTTTTATATCTATAAATGAATATTTCATATGTTCAAAAATATACAAAAATGTTGTGCTACCATCACCACTATGTGAACATAATTAACAGCACCCAAATATATATCTGAATGTGATTAAAAGGGGGAAATCTTATATTGTATATATGGTAACAGAATACAAATTTAAAAAAAATCCATGGAACTACACTACATAAACAGTAAGCCCCAAGTTAAACCATGGATTATAGTTAGTAGTACAATTACAAAAATCTACTATCATCAATTGTAACAAATGTTCCAAACCAATGCAAGGTGTTAATAATAGAGTGGTATGTAGGAATCCTGTATATTATGCATGGTTGTTCTATAACCCCACAACTTCTCTAATGAAGGAAAACAAACAAACAAACAAAAAACAAATCAAAAATGCCAATGACTCTAAGTAGAGGAAGCCAAATTTCCCAAATGGCTAATGCTTGATTTTGTTATGTATGCCACTCCTTTTAGAAGAGGATGATGCATTTGGGAATGTGTTAGCGGTTAGCGTTCCAGGAGCTGTGGTATACATTATGCCCGGGTGGCAGACACTGAAACCTATAGGTCCCAAGCAGGTGATTCCAATGAAAGAAGCACGCCAGTTGCAATATCAGTAGGGAGGGGTGGGGACTATGGCAAACTGCAGGCATATCAACACAGTACTGCTGAAAGTGAGTACCCAGAGAATAGTGTTCCATGTGAGAGTTTAATTGAGCATGGATCCAGTTGGCCATTTCAGTGTAAGTCAGGATTGGAGGTCCAGTTATCTAGGAAGGATCTGTGGAAAGTCTTACTGTCTGATGGACTGGACCTCTGTGTACTATGAGCATAACAGATAAAGCTTTTTGTGAGATATCTATGAATGGAACCATGGCAAGCCTGGACTTAAAGGGACAGAAAAGGGACAAATTGAAGGAAGAAATCACTTCAAGGACAAGACCATGGAAGCTGATGTCTGGACCAAAGAGAGCTTCTCGGGCCAAGAAAGCTGGTCCACCCATGTGTATGGAAACAGGTGAGTATGCCCTGGTGCTTCAAGAGGACAGCCTTTTGCCCCATTGTTCTGGAAGAGTGCTACCACTCCAGTTTTTTTTCAGGTGCCTGGGGAATTGTGGAGTGTCTGGCCGCCACCCCAATGCTTGACAAGTGTGGAATCTTCACATCAGTGTTCAGGGAGAGCATGGCTGCTGTGCAAGCACTTGGAAGGGATAGGGCTGCTGCTCCATGAGGCCCAGAGTACAAAATATTTTTCCATAGATGATTCTCAGACCTTGAAATCTAATGGAGTATGTATGCCCTGCAGGGTTTCAGAATTGTTTGGGACCCATGACCCGTTTTCCTTCCATTTTCTCCCTATGGAAATGGGATTGTTTATCCTATGCTTGTCCCTTCTTTGTGTACTGGAAGCAGATAACTTGCTCTCTAGGTTTCACAGGTTCACAGAGGAAGCCCCAGCCTGGACCTCACCTATAACAGATTTTGATGAGGATTTGTACTAAGCATTGTTTCTGAAATGATTTAAGCTTTTTGGGGGTATTGTGACGGAATGAATGTACTTTGCATATGGAAAGAACATGCCTTTTTCGAGTCCAGATGGTAGAGTGTAGTGGTTTGAATCTGTATGTATCCCAGAAAAACATGTTCTTCAATCTAATCCATTTTTGTGGTTATAAACCCATTGTAAATAGGATCTTCCATTGAGGCTACATCGGTTAAGGTGTGATCCATCTCATTCAGGATGGGATTTAATCCTATTATTGGAGTCCTTTTTAAATGGAATGAATACAGGGAGTGGGAAAGAAAAGCTATAGGATCAAGAAGCTGAAAGCAATGAAACACAGAGGAGAAGGACCAGCAGATACTGCCATGTGCCTTGCAATGTGGCAGAGGAGCCAAGGATCACTGGCAGCCAGTCTTTAGGAAGAAAGCATTGCCTCGATGATGCCTTGATTTGGACATTTTTTCTCAGCCTCAAAACTATAAGCTAATGAATTTCCATTGTCAAGCCAACCTATTTTATGGTATCTGCATTCAACAGCCTAGGAAACTAAAATACTACCCATAAGAATACAGACACTCAGGGAGGTTGAGGGACACAAACAAGATCAAACAACAGTGGCAGAATAATAACTGGAACTCAAGTTTCTTGACTCTGAGAGACTGCAGAAAGGAGTCTCTTCTACCTCAAAAATAATTTTGCATTTGTGCTAATTTGAAGCTGTTATGTACTACAGAAAAGGCCATGTTCTTTTAATCCATTCCTGGGTGCAGACCTATTGTGGGTGGGACCTTTTGATTAGCTCAATTGGGATGTGACCCACCCAATTCAAGGGGGGTTTTAATCCTTTAGTGGAATCATTTACAAGAGGATAAAAGACATAAAAAGTCCAGAGAGCTCAGAGAGAAACACCCAGAGAAGCTTAGAGAAAAGCCCCCAGAGGAGTTGAGAGAGTCACTGAAGCCAGGAGCTGAAAGCAATGTAACCTGGGAATGAAGGACCAGCAGACACCAGCCATGTGCTTCACTATCTGACAGAGGAACCCTGGATGCCAGTGGCCTTTCTTCAGAGAAGGTATTGTCCTGTTGATGCCTTGATTGGGACATTTTTGTGACTTTATTGTAAATTTGTAAGCTAATAAGCCCCATTGTAAAAGCCAACCCATTTCTGGTATATTGCATTCTAGCAGCTTTAGCAAACCGAAACAGATGTGTTTACAATGCAGGTGAAATACAGAATCATAAATATCCAAATAATTTGAATAAAACCCAAATTTTATTGAAATTGCCCTTATTTGAAGCCTGAAAAGGCTTTATTAGATTGAATTACATAGGTAATTCCTTTAGCTTGCCACTTAAAAGTTGCCTGTACATTGGGACTGCATCAGACTCAGCCAAAGACTCGGTGATGCCACGTATTCTGGAATGAATAAATCAACTTGTTCAGGATTTGAAGTGAAGTTGCAGCTCTTAGACAGTTTTGTTAAGGAATGCATATCAAAAGGTATTCAGAGCCACTAGTCTGAGCTCTTAATGCTCTATTCAACATCACTGATCAAGTCTAAACATGAATTCTCTATGATGAACACAACAAATTGAGTTTTATATAAATAGTAGATGTATAACTAGAGATGAAGTTTTATTGGATTTTATTAAAATTTTCACTCATAATTAGCAAAAGAAAATATCAAATAATCAAATGGAAAAACATAGAAATCTAGAAGTATAACTGGAAAAATGTTATCAAAGAAGACTATTTCATACCCACCTTTGCTGTTTAGAAAATATGAGTACAAATAACATCGCTGTTAGCCCAAATATTCCAAAGATAATAATTAAGAACCATGGAAATGGGAAATCTGAAACACAAGAATAATATCTCACTCATAGAGTTATGAAGAGTTGAAACTAAGTTTACATTTCTCTTTCTGTTTTCACATAAAAATATTTCCTAGTATATATTTGTCTAGTAAAGTGATTTCACTTGATAGCTACTGAAACAGAATATAATTATATAGGAGGATTTTTTGTTCCAAGAACACCTCTGTCTGCTTCCTCAAATACTTTCACATAAAAAAATTAAAGAAACAGCATACAATTTAAACACAATCCATTAAAAAAACAGCCAAAAACAAAACAAAACAAAACAAAAAAACCCCCACAAAAACCTGCTTTAAATATCTTATGTGTCCAGGATGTCATTAAAGGCCTCAACTCCATGATACTTTACCCAAATCATGTCCTCTAGCTTCCTGTGTGTGTGTGTGTGTTGATTTTTCTTTATTCATCAGATTAAGGGTCTATCAAAAATAAGGAGGCCGAGTTTTTATGTATGAATCATGACTAACACTTCTTAGACATGCAAAGCATATATATTACAGTTTAAAAAAACGAGTCTTTTGACAGAAGATAATAACTACTGGCTCTTATCTTCATATTTAAGTATACTTTTGTATCAGACTTGAGGGAGTATGTTCCTGAAACTTCGATTCCATTCCTTAAGCTATCTTGTGGCTGGTTTCCAGTATTCTTACCATGGTGACAGAGGCTAGCTGCTTTTTAATTAAAAAGATAGGTGGAATTATCTTAATGATTCATTAAAAGTAGGCTTTTATGCAATAATATTCTTCTCTTATTTAATAACAATTATTAAAATCCCACATGGAGGCATTATGGATATTATAAAGAATTAGTGGGTGAGATAATACCATTTTACATCTTGTGGTATCTACAATTTGATGTAAATGATATATTCAGGAATATAACATAAAGCTAGAGTTTCATTTTTTTAACAGAAAGAAAAGCCACTTAAAAATATGTATGTTAAGTGAATTAAATGCCAATCACAATAAGCTTTAAAGGCATGTGGAAATGGTACTTTTTAAAACCAGCATTGAATTATGTCAAATATCATTTGAAATAAGAAGTCTACTAAGTTTTAGAAAAAATGGTGCTGTAGAAATTCTCATTTCAGAGCTATGTAGTATCATAAGATTTTACCTGTACATAAAATGCAGAAACATACTTTTAATTTCTCTATAGCTTGTGATTGTTTCATTAAGAAACCGCAACTCCTCATATGACCCTGTAAATCTTTTGTTTTTAATGGTAATGGCTATAGGCATCCCCATTTTGAAGTGAAAATGCTTTATTATTAGTGGTCGATAATAAGCAGCCATCTTTATTTCTGTATATAAAAGTTTTAATTCTTTTATTCTGAATTCTTATGTCTCATTTTTGAAAAACCTTAAACATCTTTGCAGTTTTCAATTATAGGATCTTTAATGTTCCATGTCACTCTTGAGCAGAATTAACATACTACTTATTAAACCATCCTCCAAGTAAAAGTCACAACTAAACTTTTTCTAGAACCAAAAGCACTTGTCACTACCTCTGCTGACTCAATATGAGGTCATCTATTACATGCCACCTATACAACTATTGATACAGATAGAGAATTTCTTTCCTACACATTAGAAAAACATTATTTTTTCTGATTATAAATGCAAATAAAGCTCATAGAAAAGTTTAAGAATATAGGAACATACAAAGAAATGAATCATCTGAAATTCCACTATCCAAAGATAACCACTGTTAATATTCTGTGCATCTTCACTTCTCTTAACTTCACAGGTACTTCAGGAAAAGTCCTGGAAAAACTTGGAAACTAAATCCTCCTTCTTTTGCAATGGAAAATACCTGTCACAGATAGTGAGTGCAAGGTCTCTGACCCTGCCATTTGAAGCAAATGTATCTTGATCTGGACAGCACCATTACAGTGTATGGATGTATCAACAATATATTGACAAAAGCCATGTTGGCTACCATTTTAATCTTTCTTTCTTTTTTTTTTTTTTACCTTCTTCACATGAAAATGGGCTCATTTGAGGGAGTGTTATGTAGAGCATGTCACTGAAGTCCCCATATTTTTCAGAATTCCTTTGTCTGGATCTCAGACGTACTTCATATTCTTTATCCAGTCTCAATGAGTATACTGGAACTGATGTTGACATTACAGGGTCCATCTTGGAAAACAAAATAGAAAAGCCCTTTGGTTAGAGAGTTAACAGCTCAATGCAATAAACTGTACAAGGTGTTTCCCCATTTGTATTCAAAATGCATTTCTGTAAAATAGGTAATCTTTTAAAATGAACTAGGTGAATGTGCTGTTTAACGGAAGATTAAAGCAAATAATTTTGGAAAGAATCATGCTGTTAAATAGATAATAGTCCTCAAAAGACATGATAGACATGCTTAAAGAAATGAAGCTATATCTTGTATTAGGCTGTCAGATATTCTAAGATTAAAATATAACAGAATTACTATGGAGAATGGCTGAACTATAAAGCAGACTATAGCTATGTTGCCTACCATTTGGGATACTACATTTTGTATCGAGGAAGTCACAGAACAGATAAAACATTTTCCCCACCAAAACAAATTATAACTATAAGCAAGTTATATATTGTGTTCTGTAGAAATTCTGGGAAGTCATTCATATAATTATAGAATTGGAAAGGGTCTTAGAAAAAATCATAGTTGGTCTTAATTGAACTTTCAAATAATTTTACTGGAAGCAACGATATACCTAATCTGCTTGTTCTAGAAGGCTTAAAGCTACCTCAAAACAGACTGCTATTAAAAATCTGCAAGGAAAGTCACAGGAATCCTTTGGCAATGAACATTAGGGTCTCATGACCCTTAAAACCAGGATATTGCTTTATCTCCCTGGGGGAAGGACAGGTTACGAAGATTAGACTTTGAAGAGAGGCAGCCCCAACTAATGATGCTGCTTCCCTCCACATCAAATACTCAAGGCAGTTATTCAATATGTGCTTTTCATACGTTTTGGGGTAGAACACCTTGTTCCAGTTTATAGAAAACTTGGAACACTCACTTTTTCAACAGTATGGGTTTTTCACATAAATAAAATTCTCACAATATGTTTTACTAAGTCAGAAGCTGAGGCTTCAGCTTTTAAAACAAACCTTCCTTTCACCTCAGTTAGTTTTTCCTCACAAAGTACTGTATCTCTTTTTTCCCATGTGTACACAGAATGGCCTGGCATCTTTTATAGGAGACTCTTACTATATAGAATATATAGTAAGACTATGAAACCTATTTTATTATTTTTCTTAAAATACTTAAATACTTAAAAAAACCCTATGCTTCCATTCTTGAAATCCCAATTTCTCTTTCTATTATTGTCACCACTATTATTTTATTACAGATTTCATTAACAACTAAACCAGAAATGGTCCCCCAGTGATAGCTCCATCCTGTTTCCATTGCTCATCTTCTCTCAACCTTACAGAACACCACACCAAACTCAAATTTGCTCACAATTTTGCTCCTGCTGCCTACACTGAACCCTGCACCTGCTTGTGTTGGAATGTCTATTCCTCATGCAATTCTTACTGAAGCATTGCTGACATTCTAAGAAGTCTCTCCCAGCACCTATCTCCACTCTACCTTGCCATCTTATATTCTTATATCTCAGGACTCAAATTTAATTACACACATCTTTATATCACACTGCAAATTCCCTGAGGGCAGAAGAATGCCTTAATTTCTTTGTACTTCCAAAGTCCAGCACAATACCAGTACACAGTGGGTGCTCAAAAGATGGCCCATACATTGTGAATAATTCCATGCCACCCATTAAGTCTTTAAAAACTGTGAATTCTTAACTTGGTTGAGTAGGTAAATAGTTGAAAGCCATCACATGGTCATTAATATAACTTTTATATTCAAAATGCATTTATTAAAAAAACAGGCATAGTAATACCAAATTCAGTATTGTCAAATATTAACCTGAATTCTTGAAACAAGCAACAAACACAAGGCTGATTTTCCCTCTACTTATGAACGCCCCTTCCTTTTTATTATGATGCTTGTGCTCATGACCAATTATATTATGAGCTTCTTCAAGGAAGAGGTAATTCCTTCTATGAGGTAATTTCTAAGAGGTAGTTTCTTCTTCATATTCACGACTACTCTGTCTCCAGACCCTTGCTAATTACCAAACTTATAATAACACCAATATATAACTTCACCCCTTTGGACTACCTAACGGGATTTCCTAAGGGTGTGGTGAAAGTGCAGTGAGCCGTGCTGGGCTGTGGCCCTGAACAGTCGATTAACTGAGTCACACGCTCCCACACGCCAGTCTCAGGGCGTGACTTTCATATCTGTGCCTCAGCCAGGTGAGAAATAACTACATGCCATGGATTCTCAGGGTTGATATTATGATCATAAAATTTATGAATGCTAACATTCTTTTTACATCTTTGTTTTTTCCCAAGGCAGTGCTTATCACACGTTTCTGCTTCAGGACCTCTTTATACTCTTAAACAATTTGAGAGTCCTAAAGACTTTGGTTTATTTGGGGGTATATCTATCACTATTTACCACATTAGAAATTGAAACTGAGAAATTTAAAAATATTTAATTTAAAATATTTATTCTGGTAATGTATATACAACATAAAATTTCCCTTTTTAACCACTTACAAATATTAACTTAAAAACAATAATAAATTGATTTTATATTAACACAAATACCTATTTTTTAAGAAAAATACTATATTTTTCAAAAAAATGTAAATATAGTGAGAAGAGTGGCATTATTTTACATTTTTGCAAATTGTCTTTATTGTCTGGCTTAATAGAAGATGGCTGTACTTTTCTATTTGCTTCTGCATTTTCTGTTAGGATGTGTTATTGTTAGGATATGTTGTTTTTTGAAGTAAATGAATAAAATCTGGTTTCACACAGGTGTATAGTGAGAAAAGGGAGGAATATTTTAATAGCTTTTTCAGGTAACTGTGGGTATTTTTCTTTAATACTACACCAAAATTCAACAAGTGGTAGTTTCTTCAAGATTAGTAATAAAGGTGGAATCTGAAACCCTATCAATGAACTTTTTGTACTCTGTTATATTAAAATTCACCAGTTCACCTTGAACTTTGAATGGCTCTTCTCCCCATGCATTATTTTAGAACATCACCTATTAGTCATTTGGAAAATATTTGTTTACTGAGTTATGCAGATTTTCTAAATGTTCACACATTTTATTATACAATATAAAAATTTCTTTCATTAATACCACCATCAATCTCATCAGAAAAATCTTCAAAAATTGGGAAGTTGTCAGGCTTATGGTTACAGATACAAGTTTTCCAAAATTATAATTTTCCATTGAAAGCTCAAATTTTTTTCATTGACAACAAATACTGTCAGTTGTTTTTCTTAATGTGGCAAGCTCAGTTCATTCTTTTTTGAGAAATTTTGCTAAATATCTGCCAAGGAAAATCTGAATCACCATCTATCACTATTAGTTATTCTTTCACTTAAAAATGGTGTTTCAGGCAAAAAGCACTAGTTCTGCTTGCACCTCAATTGTATAAGTGCTTTTCCTCATTACAACCATCAGAGCCTCCATATGCCATAAAGTTCTTTATGCATGCTTCCCATGTGTCACACAGAATATTAAAAAGCTCTGTATTCAACATTATAGATTTAATAAAAATATAATTTTTTGCAGCTTAATAAAGGACATTTTGATGTGAAACTGGGTTTTTTTTTTTCCTTTACTGCAAGCACATGGTGAAGAATAGAGCGACTATTCATAGTTCTGTGCCACTGGCTTGATTCATGCTAAGGCTTCAGAAGTTCTACCCACTATTGCTCTTGTTCCACATTTGGTGCATGTGAAAATGTCAATACAGTGAAAAAGGGAAATAATGTTATGAAATTAGTTTTGATCTCGTGGACCCCTGAAAGGGTCCTGGGGATTCTTGGGGGTCCACAGATCACACTTGGAGAACTGCTGGCCGTGGGGACCTAGAAGAATGTCTGGTGTACAGCAGTTATTTTAATACATGGTTGCTGAATAAATGTTTGATTGAGTGATTCACTCTGTAGTTTTCATTTAGAAAGTCTTGTTTGATTTAGCATTCAACCAGGCTCTTTCATGCCAACTGACAGAAAAGATATCTAAATTAAAATGATTCAGAAAACAGAATCTCAAAGCCCAGCATTGAAATTGTTCAAAGCTGCCCTAAACTTAACTTTCTTCTAATGACAAAATTGGCTCCTTTTCCACTGTTTCACTGAATGAGAAGGCCCTGGTGTCTCAAATTCTGGGAGTGAGGCTGTATTAGGCCACTTGGCACAACCTGATGACTGGCCAGAAACTGCTTGGCTTGGCCAGGGCTATGGCTGTGGTTAAACTGATTTAGAATTAGTTATATTGGGAGCAGCATGATAAGCTTGTTTTTCTTCTTGTTGTGTGCCATGTGGAATTTATCTAAGTACCAAGTTCCCATATACTTGGCAAGGAGAACTTTTGCAAGGGGTTCAGAAGTCAACCAATACCATGCTAGCTACTTGTCTACATAAGAACCTCTTAGCTTGATTCTCTTCTGAGGTATGGAACAAAACATCTATCTGTAACCTCTAAGTGACAGATGTCCTCCCTCTGTTCCCCTTTCCGAGTTACTTAAGGGCTAACATTAATGAGGGTCTTGTGAGTAGCAGCGACTAAAATCATGGGAGAATATTTGGCCATAGCATGCTGCCAATCTTGATCATAACCCCATCCCCATGTTTAGCCACAACCCCAAAGACAGCTAAGGGGCCAGAGCCACCAATTTGGCTCTAAAGTTAAACTGGATACCAGGGATAACAGAGGAAACAGTTTTCCTTTCCTTCTACCAGTTTCCATGTAAGCTCCATGTAAGCATCTGGTCTTACAGAATTCCAAGATATTTTATCGATTAGATCAGTTATTCTCAAATAAGAGATTATGGAGACGATAGCATGGACATGTGGCATTTAGTGAAAGGAAATATAATTATAAATGAGAGAGACAGATTGTTGAAATAGAATAAAAGCCAAAGGATTTAGATGTGAGGTGAAGTGACTGCTTACCGTTTTCCATTGGGTCTCATTTACTTCTTTGTATTGAAGTTCATACTCCAGGACTATCCATCCCTTCTGAACATCCGCATTGGCTGGTGGTTCCCATCTCACTTGGATATCCGCATAAATCCCCGTTAAACTGATGTTCAATAAAGTCCAGTTGAGACCAATGGGTGGATCTGGTTGCACTGTGCATTCAATAAAGAATTAGCATGCAGAGGAATACCACTTGATATCAATAAACTGCATTCTTCCAAAGAGACCAAATTACCTTATATGTTTTTATTGTTTATTTTCCAAATTCTTCCAAATATTCCTGTTATTACAATGCTCATTTTATAACAGAGTACCATCTTTTTTTTCTTAAGGATTGCCTGTTTTTGACTTAAAAATTCCTTTTCAAGTCTAAAAATTGGATCTATAACTTTTCTGGAAGATCTGTTATGTTTTCCAAGTCTTTTTGCTATGACAGCATTTATGCTTTGGAATTTTGATTTTAATTCAATACTAAAGAAGCAGAGAGTCAGAAAAGTCTACAGTAATTAAACATGTGGCTATTTTGGAAGTAAGGGTAGAGTAATCTCTTCTCTCCCAAACTTGTATAATGTTAGGGTAAGGGTCTTGTTTCATTCATTTCTGTGTTGCCAAGAGTACAATCCTTCTGAACACTTAGAAAATGCTCCTTAGCTTTGTTCTCTTCCTCACCACATGATCATTTCTTCAGACATAAGAAGGAAGGCATTATATTGCTCCTCCAAATGATGATGATTCAGTGTTTTCCGTCTTTTACTTAACTGGCATGTGCAAAGTTTGAAATAGTGTTTTGCTTTGTTTCTACTGACAGACTAGGAAAATCTGTTACATTCTGCTTATTGGGACCCCAAAAACACAACCACCAAGGGTTGATGAAGAGAGATATGGATTCTGAAGCTAGGAACTATAGCTAAATTTACATTTATAATGTATAAACTGCTATTCATGTCTCAAGACTGAGGGTTTTGAAAATCATTTACAGATACACTACAAAATTTACTGTCTTTTCTGCTATATGTAGGTAATCAAGAGTGTTGCAAAGAGTCTGGTTGATCAGAGTTATGTCTATAAATGTACCCTGTAAAGAGCTCCTACTGTCTGCCAAAACCCGTGGACCGAAGAGGGAAGCTCTCATGTCCACCCAGAGTGAAAACAGACCTTATCATAGAGGAGCATGCTGGGGACTACTGTGGGGTGGGTATTGCTTTATTTTTTCTTAAATAGAATTCAAATTTGGCAAATAATAAGTACATTTTGGAGATTTAATTGGAGGGATTTTCATAATGCTAAGCTAAAAATGGCCAAGTAATGGCAGTAATATCTCACCCTTTAGTTTTTGTTAGGGAATGAGAGATCCTGATAAGTGAAGCTTAACCCTTTAAGTGACTAAACTAGAATGATGTTTCTGATGAAAAATTTTCTAAAACTTATTACTCATGTTGCAGTTTAAAAATTTCCCTTTCCACTTTAAAATGGAGGATATGGAGCAGGGTCCTTTTCGAGAAGGCTCAGCATTATGGCTGTAAGCAGAATAATGACCCCTCTCTTATTTCCACACGTACATCCACATGCCTTACTTGACAACTCCTCTGAGCTGTTTCCAAAGCATCTTAAACTGAATATGTCCAAACTCAAGCCCCTGGCATCCCCCCAAAACCTGCTCCTCTCCGTACTCCCCATTTCTGTTAATGGCAACTCTGTGCCTCCAGTTTCTCAGGATCAAGGTGCAGGACATTTCCTTGACTCATCCCTTTCTCTTCACCTCACATGCTGTCTTTGGTACTTTTAAGATATGTTCAAAATCCAACCACTTCTCACAACCTGCACCTCTATAATCTAGTCCTAACCATAATAATTCTTCACCTTTATTGCTGCATTAACCTCCTAACTGGTCCCCTTCTTTGGTCTTTGTCACCCTTCAGCTACTCTTAGAACCACAGACACACTGATGTTCTCATATCCCTCATCATCTAAAACTCTCCAAAGTCTGTCCATCCCACCCTAAGCGAAAGCCCGTCATTACAATGGCTTAATTGGTCCTACAGATCTCTTACACTCTGCTCCCTGCTCACTCTGTCCACTCCACTAGTCTTGCTGTTTTTCAAAGGTGCAGGTGAGACAGGCTCCTGCCTCAGGACTTTTACTTTTGCTGCTCCCTTTTGCTGAAACGTCCTCCCCTCAGTTACGAACATGATCTCATTACCTTCTTTACTCAAATGTCACCGTCTCAATGAGGCCAACCCTGATGACCCTAGTTAAAACTGCAACCTCTCCAACATTCTTGTTCTTCTTCCCCATGTTATTTTCTCATTGTCATTGTCTCATTCCACCCTTACTTGGATGAAACCCCACCAGGGCAGGTATTTTCTATCTCCAGCACCAAGAACACTGCCTGGCAGAAAGAAGGACTCAATAATTATTTGCTGAATGAATTGAATGAGTGACAAACCTCTAACTAATTTATTACTTTAAATCCAAAGAATAGCGCTGTGAGGTAGCAGAATATCTACGTAATAAATGTAGAAATTTAGGCTTGTCATGATTAACATTGTTTTCAAGGTCTTTAAGGGTGAGGTCAGTTCTTTGCTCTCCCTTACCCTCTGCTCTCTCCCTCTCTGCTATTATTCTAACTCTGCCTGTCATCATCTTTTTTCTAGATTTTCAGTCTTTTGACCTCTTTACCTCTAGTCTGTCCTACTTCAATTTACTGTCCACAGTGCAGTTAAATTAAGTTCCCTGAAATATTACTAACATGACAAGAGGCATTGTAAGGACACCAGATTAAGTGCACAGAATCTGTAACTTTGCTACCTAGGTTCAAATATTGATTCTACCTAGTCCTAGCTGCTTGACCATGAGCAAATCATTCAAGTGCTCTGCACCTCCACTTATCTGTATATGAGGATTATAACAAAAACCACCTCATGGTTGTTATACCTGACACATGGCAAGTGCATTGCCATTGTTAACTATTACTATGCTCAGGGCATTTCTCTTCTTAAACATCCTCAAAGGCTGTCTCTTGGCAGTAAGATAAAGTCCAATTACTCTGTGAGGCAGACAGGACCACCTGTATGATTTCTCCAGTCAACTATTCAGGCCTCCTCAAGTGCTCCTGAGTCCCTAAACATTCTCTGCTGTTTCTCACTTTTGGAATTTAGTAGGTTCTGGAACTAATAGTCTGCCATGTCCACCTGGCATCTTCCAATCATGAGCACCTCTGTGTACATCTTCCTCATCCCTCAAACTGACTTGGTCACTTGCCACCATCTGAGCTTGCAATGCATTTCACACAGCTCAAATCCAGCACCCACCACACTGTATTGCAGTTATTTGTTAACATGTCTGACTTGCTTGCCTGACCATATCTCACCCATCCTGTAGCCACTATATGCAGCACAGTGCCTGGCACATGGCAGGCATTCAGTCAGTGAAAGTCAGCCAAATAGACAAGTGGGCTGGTTGCAGGTCAGGCTTAGAATACACATTGACCCAGTTTTATAAGACTACCTCAGTTAGCCACTCAACAGCTACATCCATTGACATCTAGGGTATATACTAAATAGTCTCTTAAAACTATTTCAGCACATTCTCTGACCATAATGGAATACAACTAGAAGTCAATAACCACTAACGAACCAGTATGTGGAAGTTAAATAATACAGTCCTAAACAATCAGTGGGTCAAAGAAGAAATTGGCAAATATCTAGAGATGAATGAAAATGAGAACACAATGTATCAAATCTTATGGGATGCAGTGAAGGCAGTGCTGAGGGGGGAATTTATAGCTCTAAATGCATACATTAAAAAGGAAGAAAGATAAAATCAAAGACCTAACTGAACAACTGAAGAAGCTAGAGAATGAACAGCAAACTAACCATAAAGCAAGTAGAAGAAAAGAAATAACAAGGATTAAAGCAGAAATAAATGACATGGAGAACAAAAAACAATAGAGAGAATAAATAAAACCAAAAGTTGGTTCTGGTGATCAACAAGCTTGGCAAACCCTTAGCTAGACTGAAAAAGTCAAAAAGAGAGAAGAACCAAATAAACAAAATCAGAAATGGTGGGGGGGAGGGACATTACTGTGGATCCTGAAGAAATTAAAAAATCATAAGAGGATACTATGAACAACTGTATGCCAACAAACTAGACAATTTAGAGTAAATGGAAACACATGAACAGCCTAGACTGACCCAAGAAGAGATAGAAGACCTCAACAAATAAATCACAAGTGAAGAGATCCAATCAGTCATCAAAAAGCTTCTTAAAAACAAAAGTCCAGGGCCAGATGGCTTCAGAGGGAACTTTAACAAACTTTCCAAAAAGAACTGACACCATTCCTGCTCAAACTCTTTCACAAAATTGAAGGAAAAGGAACATTATCTAACTCATTTTATGAAGCTAACATAACTCTAATACCAAAACCAGATAAAGATACTACAAGAAAGGAAAACTTCAGGCCAATCTCCCTAATGAATATTGATACAAAAATTTTCAACAGAATACTTGCAAATTGAATCCAAAGACACATTAAAAGAATCATAAGCATGACCAAATGGGGTTCATTCCAGGAATGCAAGGGTGGTTCAACATAAGAAAATCAACCAATGTAATACAACACATTAACAACTTGAAAGGGAAAAATCAAATGATCATCTCAGTAGATGCTGAAAAAGCATTCAACAAAGTTCAGCTTCCTCTTTTGATAAAATCACATCAAAAGGTGGGAACTGAAGGAAACTTCCTCAGTGTGATAAAGGGCTTATATGAAAACCCCACAGCCAGCACAGTACTCAACAGTGAGAGACTGAAAGCCTTCCCCCTAAGATCGGGAACTAAACAGGGATGACCACTGTCACCACAATTATTCAACACTGTGATAGAAGTTCTAGCCAGAGCAATCTGGCAAGACAAAGAAATAAAAGGCATCCAAATTGGAAAGGAAGAAGTAAAACTGTCATTGTTTGCAGATGATGTAATCATATATTTGGAAAATCCTGAGAAATCAACAACACAGCTACTTGAGGTAATAAACAAATTCAGCAATGCGGAGGGATACAAGATTAATGTGCAAAAGTCAGCAATGTTCCTGTATACCAGAAATGACCTAACAGAAGAGACACTCATGAAAAAAATTCCATTCACAATAGCAACTAAAAAAATCAAGTACCTAGGAATAAACTTAACCAAGGACATAAATGACCTCTACACAGAAAATAACATACTTTAAAAAGAAATCAAAGGAGACCTAAAGAGATGGAAAGATATTCCATGCTCATGGATAGGAAGGCTAAATATTGTTAAGATGTCAATTCTACCCAAACTGATCTACAGATTCAATGCAATTCCAATCAAAATTCCAACAACCTACTTCACAGACTTGGAAAAGCTAGTTATCAAATTTATTTGGAAGGGGAAGGGGCCTCGAATTGCTAAAATAATTCTAAAGAGAAGAAGAACAAAGGGGGTGGACTTATACTTCCTTGACTTTAAAGCTTACTATAAAGCCACAATAGTAAAAAAAAGCATGATAATGGCACAAAGATAGACATATTGATCAATGGAAGCAAATAAAGAGTTCAGAAATAAACCTCCAGATCTATGGGTAACTGATTTTTGATAAGACCCACAAATCCACTGAACTGGGACAGAAACACTCTCTTCAACAAATGGGGCTGGGAGAACTGGATATCCATATCCAAAAGAATGAAAGAGGACCCCTACCTCATACTCTATACAAAAATTAACTCAAAGTGGATCAAAGGCCTCAATATAAGAGAGAGGACCATAAAACTCCTAGAAGATAATGTTGGGAAACATCTTCAAGACCTAGTATTAGGAGGTAGCTTCTTAGACTTTGCACCCAAAGCAAAATCAAAACAAGAACAACAAAATAGATAAATGGGAAATCTTCAAAATCAAAAGCTTCTGTACCTCAAAGAAATTTATCAAAAAGGTGAAAAGGCAGCCAATGCAATGGGAGAAAACATTTGGGAACCATATATCTGATAAGAGACTGAGAGCCTGTATATTTAAAGAAATCCTACAACTCAATGACAATAGTACAAACAACCCATTTATAAAATGGGCAAAAAATATGAAAAGACATTTTTCTGAAGAGGAAAAACAAGTGGCTAAAAAACACATGAAAAAATGTTCATCTTCACTAGCTATGAAGGAAATGCAAATCAAAACCCAATGAGATATCATCTCACACCAATAAGAATGGCTGCCACTAAACAAACAGGAAACTACAAATGTTGGAGAGGATGTGGAGAAACTGGAACTCTTTTTCAATTGATGGTGGGAATGTATAATGGAACAGTTACTGTGGAAGACAGTTTGGAGTTTCCTCAAAAAATCAGATATCAAGTTACTACAATCTGGCAATATCACTTCTTGGTATATACCCAGAAGATCTGAAAGCAGTGACATGAATAGACATTTGCACACCGATGCTCATAGCAGCATTGCTCACAATTGCCAAGAGGAAACAATCCAAGTGTCCATCAACAGATGAGTGGATAAACAAAATGTGGTATATACATATGATGGAATACTATGCAGCAGTTAAGAAGGAAAGAGGTCCTGAAACATATGACAACATGAATGAATCTTGAAGACATAATGCTGAGTGAAATAAATCAGAAACAAAAGGAAAGATACTGTATGTTACCACTAATGTGAACTCACTGAACAATGTAAAACAATTGTCTTATAATGTAGAATATAGGGGATGTAGAGATAGATAGAAGTTAGTGAAGGGGGAATGATAATCTAATATGTACAGACATGATAATGACAGCAAACATAAAGGTATGGGAATGGAAAGGGGTAATGATTGTTTGTTAATGGGATTATAAGTATCAATGCCACATTGAAGGCAAACATAATAGAAAGTGGTTGGTTAAAAGCACGTTTCTTATAGATTAGCACTACATATATAAATAAGTGTTTGCATGATATACTTATAAGGTGTGACACTGGTACAAAGACTTAACAGAGTGATATAATGGAAAAACTGCCCACTACATATTAAAGACTATATTTAATAGGAATACCATACCAGTACTACACTGATACTAGGGATGAATAATTAGAGGCTGACAGAACCTTTGGGATGTCTTATGTTACAATAATTGTTTAAAATTGAGAGTGATGATGATTGTACAACTAAGTGAAGATAGTGTGTATTACTGATTATTTACTTTGGACAGAATATATACTATGTGGAATTAGGAACTCCCTGCTTAATAAGTCCAACCCTCGATCTTGAGGCTTATTCTTGTGAAACTTATGGCTGTAAAAGGGAGGATAAGCCTTCCTATAATTATGCCTAAGAGGCACCTCCAGAAAACCTCTTTTGTTGCTTAGATGTGGCCTTTCTCTCTCTAAGCCCCACTTGGCAAATAAATTCATTAACTTCCTCCCTACATGCAATGTGACTCCTAGGGGAGTGTATCTCCCTGGCGACATGGGGCCTGACTCGCAGGAATGAGACTGGCCCTGGCATCGGGGGATTAAAAATGCCTTCTTGAACAAAAAGGGGCAAAGAAAGGTAACAAAATAAGATTACAGTGGCTAAGAGATTTCAAATAAAGTTGAGAGGCTATCCTGGAAGTTACTCTTAGGCAAGCTCCAGCTAGATATCTCAAATGGTCACACTATGCCAAGCCCTAAGCAACAGTAGTCATGAAATACGTAGGTCCCTATCTGAGACTCTATAAAAGTTTCACTCATTCAGTTTATTTTTCAGAAACTTAAATCCACTAGTGTTCCTATGCCAGACAAGTCCTAAAATCCAGAGCCAACAGCCTTTTTAAGAACATCAACCAGATGCAGCCCCCTTCCCCTGAACAAATTAGGATGGTAACTGCCTCGACATACGTGAGGATCAAGAAAGTGGTTCAACAAGAGGAAGGGGTAGCAACAGAGAAGATAGGATTTAATAAAGAATTACAAATACTGAATCTTTAAGTATATATTTTTAGATGCTAGCATATTAAAATAGCTAGATGGAAATAACTGAAATTGTGTGACTGTAACCCATAACATTCTTTGAAATTTACTCTATAGATACTCATTAAATTGTACTTTGAAAGTTATCACCTTTCTGTATATATGTTATATTTCACAATAAAAAATGTATTAAAAAACCTATTTCAATTGGGATCTCTTTTCTGATGATGAGAGTTTTCTCAATCTTTTCCCTCAAAATCAAGCTATCAGATTTCACTTGCTTCTGTCTGCAGCAAGTAGCCACATTCTCTCAGTCTCTTCCAGTCTGTGGATGCTTCGGAAACCACAAGTAAGAACAGCACATCTGAGAGAAGCTACAAAGAAGTCCTACAAGCAACAAGTAAACTTTTGTAGACAGATTTTGACACCAGTTTCAGCTAATCAAAGTCGTTGTTTGCTTCTTTTTATTTTGTTGTTTATACTATTATAGTATAAACAGAGTATTCCAACTATATGTGCTTGTTTTGCTTTATTTTGTTTCCCCCTTGTGTTAACATAATGCGTAAGGGACAATCTGTTTGGATCTTTCACTTATCTCCAGTGTTTGTTTTGAGATCTTGTAAACAAGGCTTTAAACTGATTTTGGCTGTTTCGTAAATGTAGAATTCCAGAATTATTAAGTTTTGTGATAAAGGAAATCTAGGTTTTTACTATAGCCACAATAAAGGGCAAAGTCAACATGTTTCAATGGATCTGAATGTAATAAGTGTATCAAATAACTGGGAAAGAAGGGACCTAAAGAATTCACTGAGTTTGTCTCTTGCAATGGCAAAAAAAAAAAGAAAAAAAAAAAAAGAATACAAGCCAACTTTAACGATCCAAGGGAAAGGACTCCACATGATGCCCATTCTATTCTTTACAACATTTACTGCCAGGTTGTTTTATGTTAGAGCCAACTTAAGTTCCTCCTGCCCTTTTCTTCTTGTTCACCAGATGATCTCATCTGGAAAACAGCTGTCCATGTACTTATAGAACACTATTACAAAGCCTTCCTACTAGATTATACTTGTATTGCAGGCTTTCCTGCTTATTAAATCTAAATTCATGTCAAATAAAACTCAAACCTGTGATTTACCTATTTCCTCAACAGAGAAACACTTCTGATCCACCGTACCACCATTGTTAGTTAGCTTGATACAGTAGGGTATCCAAATGGAGGTATAAGATGAATTAAAGTAACAGCTGTTTTTTCCAGCAGAGACATAATCAGGACATTCTTTCCATTCTTGAGTCCATTCTTGAGTGTTCCTGAAATGGAAAGTAAAAAAGGATGAATTGTTCCCCAAATCATGTTACATCTTGAGTCAAAATGTGTGCTTGACAGTCAGATTTAATAAACTGTAATATTTTGTGAAGGAGTATTTTAGTGTTGCCATTTCTAGGAAGTATTGCATCTGTGGACAATACCATCTTTGCATGAAGACCATTAAGTGACCATTTGGTATCTGTGCCTATAGTAGAAACATCTCTTCACTGACTGCATATGAGGTGCTTGCTGTCTCCTAAATGAGGCAATTCCTGTGGAAGGTACTTTATAATCCCCATTCGGCAGTGAGAGTTCTGAGGTTTAGGAACATTATTTTTTTTTCCTTTATTGAAACACTGCAGAGAGTCAACCCTCAAACTATAGAGATTCTCAGAGAAAAGTGAGACTTTGGACTCATTTTAGTTCAGTTTCTTCAACTCAGGGTGGAAGAAACTGAGATGTTGATGGCATGCACTAGGGTGACTGAATTTAAGATCAGCTACCACCCTATACTGAAGCACTGTTTCCGTCTCCCCAAGATTGTCCTATACTTGAGGAGTTTTCCCAGTACCTTGAACTCCTTCCTGTACTACTGATTATGGCCCTTAATTACATAAAGAGCCATGAGAATATTTCAAACATGTTGGTCATCCAGGTGATATTTGTGAAACGTGGGAATTATAGCCTTTTCCCTCTACCCCTGAGATAGACAAAAGCCATGAACCCAGAAATTCAAAAATCTTTCCAAATCCAGAAAGCATTTTTCTTTTCCATTTTGTAAGTACGAATGAAAATTTAGTTACAGTATCAAAAAGAACAGAAAACAAAAATGAGCTGAATTGAATACATGTGTTTTCCTGTCCGTTCCTTTTTGGGTTTATCTATAAAAAATGAATTCATCTTTTCCTACATCTTGGGCCAGATAAATGAATAAACAAATAAATCATGGGGGATAGATGGATACTTGGAAAACACTAAATAAAGCACAAATGTTATATCTCCATATTTACATTCCACTATAGTGTTAATCATCCCCACCCCACTCTTTACAGAAAACATCATTGACCCAGATGACTTAAAAGAACAGCAGGTTGCATATTGAATGGGAACAAGCTGCCAGAAGGAAGTCAGAGTTTTGGGAAAGGCAATTCCCTGATCAACTG
Organism: Choloepus didactylus; assembly: GCF_015220235.1. Lineage (NCBI taxonomy): Eukaryota > Metazoa > Chordata > Mammalia > Pilosa > Megalonychidae > Choloepus > Choloepus didactylus. The sequence continues at coordinate 70,797,879 of NC_051317.1, read as the reverse complement.
CCATGGGGATCTGAACAATAATGCACTTCAAACAACAGATCACTCAGACTCAAGTCTACATCAGCAAGGACAGAGCAGAACATGTGATGGCATATGCTAGTGCCCTCCAAAATCTCACTTGTGTGACTGATTGAAAGAATGAATGAATCTGGCAATCCCTCTGAGTGCTTACGATACACATCAATACTAGTACTATGAGGATATAATGATAAATAAGATTTGATCCCTACCTTCAGGCTAGAAGAAGACTCAGAAATTTTTTATTTTTAGTCTCTTGCATTCAGTCCATTAATAGTCAATGAGCACCGATTACGTGTAAAATATGGTGCTGGCTACTATGTGGGACTTACCTGTGTCTAAGGAAAGCCTCCGACCTCAGAGGGAAAGACTTGAAAAAGTTGTTTTACAAAGCTGCATGGGCTAAAATCTCATAGGTAGTGCTCATGATGATCCCTAAGAGTTCAGAAGAGGGGATGATTGCTCTGACTGATCATGGGAGGCTTCGAGGTAGAGGTGGCATTCTTAGCAACTTTGAAGGATGAGTAAAAATTTCATAGATGGAAATAGGGGGGAGAGAGAGTAGGCAAAGACACTGAGGTAAGGAAATATGGGTACGGGTGTGGCAAGGGGAGCAAATGCTAATTGAATGATAGGGAAGAACTTTCTTAAAGTAGGATTGCTACTTGGGTAGAGTAACTCATTATCCTTTTATTTTTCACTATCCTATTAGCTGAGAATAAGGGCTGTAAGTCAAGGAAATGAAAAGTCATGTGCTATTTGCCTGAGAAGAAGAGAGTGGGAATGACCCAGTGAAGCCAAAGGTGCCTGGGGCTGGCAGGACTCTGAGAGGTGGGTGCTGGGCAGCAGTGGGCAACGTGGACACTGCAGTCTGGGGTGGGGGAAGACAGAGTATGAAAGAAAGAATGAGGGGCTGGGCAAAGACACGCTTTTCCTTCTTTACAGCTGTTTCTCAGGATAGTCTGGTTGGCACCAGGAGAAACTTGTGCAATTATCAGGGGGTTCCTAACACAGCTGCTCATCAGCTGTTGTAAAGAGCTTGTTAATTAAATGGCAAAGACACCAAGGTCTGAGACAGTGAACTATTGCTGGAGATTCTTAAAAGTTTCATACCCTTGGAAAAGAGGGAGATTCATGCCTGATGGGAAAAGTATGTGGGTAAAGGGCAAAAGAAAGGCTAAATTGTGTGTGTGTGTGTGTGTGTGTGTGTGTGTGTGTGTATTTAAAGTAACAGGGAAAAGATAAAAGATTAGGAATGAGTGGGCCATTGAACTCTATATGGTTGATATTATCTTGACTTTCAAAATAAATAAGAGTGCATTAAAGAGAATGGCTTAACAAGTCTGCCCAGAGAAAGATGCTTTCATATAACAGTATAATGACTATCAAATGTATTTAGGATAATTGACAGTATTAAAGTTAGAAAACTCAAAGAACTAAAATGTTCCAAAAATGGAGGACAGTGCTTAGCAGGTCCTGATTTGAAATAGGGAGATGAGCTCTGCTATGTTTCACACAGTTTCTCAATTTTACCAAGTTGGCATCCTGGTCCCCATGGGGACTATGCGGAAAATCTTGTTTAGATGATCCCAAATCCATTAGTCCCACAGAACAAACAATTTACAGCACGTAAGCATGATGGATCAGGAATAGCTTGTGCAAAACACAGTTCTCATCACCTTCCTCACTAACCAAAGTTGAATTTTATTCTAGATACATACTTAAAACTTTTTAAGTAAACTATTACATTTACACAAAAACCCAAATGGACTCATAAAACACATAGTATGTTGGCTGTGTCAAATAAAAAAACAAATCCAAACTTGGAAAGGAGAGACTTTATTTGCAAGGATTATTGTAAAAGGGGATAGGGTTTATGGCAATAGAGGAAGGGAACTATTGCAATCTGGAGAATGCTCTGACCATCGGATCTACAAGCATCTAAAGAGTTCAGCAAAAAGGATTTTTCTTTTACAGAGAGGACAGAACCGAGTGTAGGGAAATAGGATGAAAGGGTGGTGTGAACAGATGGTAGATATGAGAGTATTTTATCCTGAAGCAGCCTATCTTCTGGGAGGTGACCATAAAGTTTATGGGTCTGGAGGAACGAGAGAGTAACCAAAGTTTGATTAACAAGCATTTTGTTCTGATTCATCAGTGGGGTTCATGCAGTTCAGCTAATCATTTATGAGGCAAAGAATGGGAACATGGAACATCTATCTAGTCTTGTCATGGGTGAACAAAGGGGCATCCGTGAGCCTTATCTAAGTCATATGGGGAAGGGAAGTTCTTTATGTAAGTTGTTTGCTAGAACACAAAAGTGGGGGATATTTGTTAAATTTTGCTGTTTTCCAGAAAACAGGGCTTGGGTAAACTAAACACTGTGAGCTGCCAACACCGGCTGGATTTCTATACAGGTGACTGAGGCCATTTAATGGAGGCTACTCTCCCCTTCCTTCACTCCCCAAAGTTAAATATTTTAGATCGTTTCCAGACTATTTTGGGGAGTGACAGCAGTAGAAAGAACTGTCAGTAAAAACAGAATCAAGAGAAGAAAAGCTTTCCACTTAAAGGTGACCAATTGGAAAAAAATAATAAAAATATGACATCATTAATTTTTAAGAGCAACTATTTTCATCACATACAGCTCATGCTAGAGTTTTAGGCTTAGAATTTGACTTTTTTTTTTTTAGAAAAAAGAAAAGAAAAAATGCATTTTCTTCTAATTTTCCACACAAACTTGCAAGGAAAGTTAGCTTTTTTTTTTTAAAGACCAGGATAATTTTTTTGGAGGAAGTGGTGCTCAGGATGGCTTGCAAGCCAGCCTACTTCCTTTGAAAACAAGGCAATTACATGCAAGGAGAGCAGAGCATCCCTGACATGCTTCCCAGAGTTTCCTTTTGCTATGCCTTGTGATTTGCATTCATGCTGAGTCTCCTCCAAGCTCAGATGCTGAATTTGGCAGGTTCTCCATCACGGGCATCAGGGAACTATCCAGAATCGGCTGCCCAAAGGTGCTGAGGCTGCCTTTTCTGCCAGCTCACCTGGCAGCAAGCAGAGCCAAGCAAGGCATGCGACTGCCTGGGCCTGCGCCTTTGCTGTCTTGTTGATAGCTCAACGAGTTTAACACAGAAGGATTCAGATTAACAAGGCCAGGCCAGTGAACTCAAAGCTCAGTGCACCAACCCCCTCTTCTGTCCCTTCCTGCTTCCATCTGCAGGTTACGGATGAAACAATGTCTCAGCTTTATTTGCGTGTCTGTCAGGGATGGGGAGGCAATATTCTTCTATAGTTCCAGGAGTGCCTGGGAGCTGAATCTAAGCAACAATGATAAGATTCAGAGAGTGCATCTGTAGTGTGATCTTTGTGCAAGTGGGCAATTAGAAGTCTACTACAATTGTATGCTAATCCATGCAGTCTAACCCTAATAATCCTACCCTTTTCAATTTTTCCCTTCCTAGATAAACTGGACTGTGGGTTTATGCAATTTTGGCTAAGATATTCTAAACAGTTATATTTTTATAGAGATAACACAAAATATTGACTTTGCAAATTTGGGTTGGGATTTAATCATGAGTACCTAAGGATGTGATAATATTTTTCCCCTGAGATCCCAACCTTCAGCAAGGCACAACCTAATGACATTCTTCTGAATATGGCTGAGATTTTCCCTCCACCTGGTCACACGTTCATCAGCATCCCTGTCAGCACAGATTCTGGGTTGGGACGAGGGATGCCGAAAGGCTTGGCGAGTGCAGTAGAGGCCTAAAGACAGAGCCATGTGGCCTGGTGGATGAGGCTGAGGGCATATATATATTTGTGAAAGATATGTTTGGATATATTTATAGCTTCATATCTTTATCTTTTGACTCAGTTTCAAAGTTTGTGAATATTAGGGTGGTAAAAACCTATTTTCATAAATTAGCCCAGCTCAAGAGGTTATTCTTGCTAATTCTCTTTGCAATTTGGTTAATTCTGCCTGCACAAATAATCCATTTTATTTGTTTTGAGTAAGCTGGCTCTGAGTTGCTGAAGCAAAAGCATGGGAATTGCACTTCTAAATATCTCTCCTTTACAAATAATGTAATCAATTCAACACATATTCAAAAGGGTTACCAAACATATTCGCTTTTTGTCTGAATGCATTTAGACAATCAGCTTTGTGTCCTGGTGTCCTGGTCCCTACCTCTATGTAAGGTCAGTCTTAAAGAAAAAAAAGTGCATTTGGTGCCCACCCACTTCTCTGTGTGCCCTTTGGGGTCCACCCAATGTACCTCTCTCACGCATAGAAGTTGGTAAGCCCAGCCCTGGTTCCTAACTGTAAATATTTGTTATTTGCAAATCAAGTACACAGCCCTGCATTAAAAATAGACTTACTGCTTACCAAACATCACAAACAGTAGGGAATCAAAAATAATTTTTGTAGCCCAGAAATTGGAATTTTATATCATTATTTTAAATTATTACACTACCAATAATAACAAGAATCGCCGCTACCCTTTATTGTGTACTTACTATGTGCCACACACTGTATTTAAGTGCTATTCAAGTATTATCTAAAAAAATCCTCCTAAGAAGCAATGAGGCAAGGACTGTTAACTCCACTCTGCAGAGGAGGAGGCTGACTTGGAGAAAGAATGACGGATTTGCCCAGCTTCACTCAGTGACCAAGTGCTGGAGCTGGACTGAGATGCAGTTTGTTGGCCTTAAGCCCAAGTCCTTAACTGCTCCATGCATCTTACTTCTCTTCCCCCACTCCTCTGCTGGGTAGAGAGCATCATCCTTGGACTGAGAAACAACAGGAGCTTAGGATAAAGAGACCTCACTAACCTTGCTTCCTGCCTTAGTTCTTCCCTGGTGCTGGGGTGGAAAAAAGGAGATAACAGAGTGTTTGAGTTTAAAATTTAAAAGGTAAGAAGGTACAATGTAAAAGCAAACAGACGTGGAAATAATGCCAGGTGAATGTTTAGCAATAAACTATTTGGGAGGTGATTATATTTAAAGATCTTCATTTCACTCTTCTCCTGTTATTTTACAGGACCACTGGTAAAAAAGGAGGAGAAAATTATTATAGTTCCTCACTGTAACAGAAATATAGTCTATTCTCTACATGGAAACCAAACTGGTTCTTTTAAGACACACATCTTTTCAAAAACCTCCAATGGTTTCTCACCACAGATGAAGTAAAATCCAAAGTCCAGTCACGGCCTGCAAGGCTGGGAATGGACTGGTTCAGGCTGTCTCTGACCCTTTGTCTTATCATGTTTCCCAACTCACACCCTGTGCCATCCATGCTCATCTCCTTTCTTTTCTCAAACATGCCAGACCTGGTCTTGACTCAGGGCCTTTGCACCTGCAATTCTTCCTCTGCCCCAACAGGCCTTTCCCCAGATAGGTGGTCTCCTTCACTTCATTTAGGTCTCTAACGTCACCATGTTAGAAAGTCCTCCTCTAAAACATCACCCAACCCCTCCACACTCACAACCCTCACGTGCTAACACAGTCACCCACTCTCACTCATATTTTTACCCACTCACTCTTTCACGTATACTCACACACACCCTAATACACTCACATACACTTTTACCCACTCATCCTCTCACTCATGAACATGCACATTTGTGCATATTCATACACTCACTCATGCTTTGACCTACGCATTCTTTCACACATACTCATGCACTGTCTCACACACCCGAACGCACTCACTTACACAAACTTTCATCCACTCACCCTCTCACCCACAAATATGCACATTCATGCACAGACACTCATACACACACAATCTCACCCACACTTTCAGCCACTCACTCCCTCACACACTCTCATGCACATTCACTCGCACACAGTGCTATCCTTTATCTGGTTTTATTTTTCTTAATAATTCCTTCACCAGCTATTATTTTATTTATTTATTTTTTAAATTGTCCATCTCCTCCCACCTTAAAAGGAACCTCCATGAGACCAGAGACTTTACCTTTTCTTAATCACTGCTGGCCTAACATAACACCCAGTACAAAGTAAAGGCTTAATTAATATTTTTAAAATAAATGAATACATTTAGGGCATCAAAATAAATCACCTCTATTCCTACCACTGCATGCAACTCAGTAGCCTTTAATCAGCAAATCATGGAGAGAAAAATCAGAAAGTCACAAAGCCTGCACCTTCTAATATAGAACAGCTGTATGGCTCCTGAGCTCCTTGAATTGTGACGAACCCCATCCGTCCAGTGGCATGAAAAAGTCTCTAGTTCAGGTGAACGGCACTTGGTGAATTTGGGCTTCCCAGAAGAATCTGCAGAATAAAAAGAGAAGACAAGGCATGAAATCAAGGGAATAATGTACGGTCCTAGTGAAGTATGTATTTAAAAAAGTCAAAAAAGATGAAGCCAGCATATTCTGTATCTAGGAGGTAATACCAGTGTCTTCCCAAAGAGCTGCTTTCCTGGGTCATAGATTCAGACTTCATTGCTTACCAGTTATTTCTTTGTCAGTTCTTGACAGTTTTGCTTTAGTTTCAAGCATTATTTTTTTAGGATCTGTGTCAGAAACCAGAACTAGAGACAAAGATTTGGCTATAGGTAGTTTATTTTGAAAGTGATTCCAGGAACTAGAAGGGAAGAAATGGGGAGAATGGGAAGGGAAGAGAGAAGAGCTAATCAAGTGTGTGTTATGGAGCTGGGTACCACATTGGCCAGTGGGGGCCCATCCCACTGGGGCCTCTGGAGCGTACCTCACCATTGTGCAACAGAAAGATGGGAGGCTGGGGCATTTATTCACTACACTCATCACCCAATGGTTGAGGGTTTCCTTGGAGTTGTTAATTCCCATGCACTGCTAGGCTGCACTTGCACATGGGCTGAGTGTCTTTGACTGACTTCAGAGAAACCAAGTCAGCACTTGAATTTTACATGGCAATGTGCATGTGGCCACAATGAAACCAGGTGGGCCAAGAGAATGTGGCATGGAGACAATAAGTATCTGCTAGAAGGTCACTTTTCTTTTTATAAATTCTTGAACAAAAGTTACTTGTATGTGCATTTTCTTGGAAAGGTTTGGTCAGTAAATTCATTATGCAGATGCCAACTCTAAAACAACTCATGCATGCATAGGAATCAATTCTAATTTGTAGAGTGAAGAAAGCCAGGATCTTAGCCAAAATTCCTCTACATCCATGAAATATTCAGTTATTGATGTGCAATAGACAAGTGTGAGGCAAAACTGATTTTTCTATATTGTTTGAAACTGTTATGGATTCCAGAAGAGCCATGATCTCTTAATACAATCTCTTTGGGTGGAACCTTTTCATTGAGTGTTTCCATGAAGATGTGATTCACCCAACCATGAGTGAGATCTTTGATTAAATTATTTCCATGGAGATGTGGACCCTGCCCATTCCAGGTGGGTCTTGATTCGTTCACTGGAGTACCTAAGAGAGCTGAAGAGCCAACACAGATACAGATGCTTGGAGATGCCTGGAGATGCAGACAGAAGGACATTTGGAGATGCCAAGCTAAGAGATGAAGCCCAGAGTTTGCCCCAGAGAAGCTAAGAGAGAACTCCCAGATGCTTAGAAAGAAACACCCCAGGAGAACCAAGCAGAGAGCTGAAAGAAGCTAAGAGAGACAGAAGACCAGAGACATCTTGGAGAAAGCCATTTTGAAATGCAACCTGGGAAAAAAGGAACTGCAGAAGCCAGCCACATGCCTTCCCAGTTGACAGAAGTGTTGCAGACACCATTGGCCTTCCTTCAGTGAAGGTATCTTCTTGTTGATGCCTTAGTTTAGACACCATAGAACTGTAATTTTGTAACCTAATAAATCTTCTGTATAAAAGCTAATCCATTTCTGCTATTTTGCATAATAGCAGCATTAGCAAACCAGAACATATATCAATCCTTGTCCTTCTGATTTCAATGGCCATTTTGGAGATGGTCAAGTTTCTTTTATTATTTGTTTTTTGCTCTTTATCTGATTAATCATCCAGTTGTATACTTAATATATTTGTTTCATGATCTAAAATCTTATTCTTGGGCATTAGGAAGGGTCTCAATCTTAAAGTATCTTTATGAAGACTTCAGAAGATAGCTTAAAAATAAACAGGGGGGCAAGATGGTAGAGTGGTGAGGTGTGGGTTTTAGTTACTCCTCTGGGACAGTTGGTAGAAAGCTAGGAACTGTGTGGACTGGACACCCCAGAGGAATTTGAGTTTGGACATCATACAAAACTTATGAACCCATGGAGCAGCTGAGATCAACGAAATCTGTAAGTCTGCATCCTTCCCTGACAGGCACAATCCCGCGGGAGGAGAGGCTGTTGGTGCTGGGAACCAGGAGGGAGAACTGCAGTTGCAGCACTGATTAACAAACTCAGACTGCTGAACAAAAACTCCAACCATAGATAAACTGAGACCAGACACCGGAGAATCTAGGAGCAGTTAGCCTGGCAGAGAAGAGATTCGGCTAGCAAAAACAGCAAAAAAAACCAAACAGGACATTTTGGAGTTGGGGTGAACATAACAAGGCTCAAACAGAATCAGGCACATATGTGAATCCAGGAGGCCAGGGCCCTTCTCTGAAAAGCCAGTTTTTCTGCTTTCTTGATTGTTCCTTAATCACCCTCAACTTCTTGTCTTTTAGCATTTCAATAGCCCATCAGAACTGCAAGAACTGTAAACAGTCCATTCTGGGCCCTTCTTTTCCTTTTTTTAAAAATTAACTATTTAAAAATTCTAAGAAGCCCATTACAGAAAGATTCAAAGACTTGCAATTTGGGCCCAGGCAAGAGCAGAGCTAAGATAGCTCTGAGACAAAGCAGTAAGTCTAGTGGCAGAGAAAATTTGCTAAACACCATAACTTCCCAAGAAAAGTGGGGCGTGACCCAGCTCCAGTGGCAACCCTCCTTTGGGGAACTCGGACTCCAGGGGCTGCAATTCAGAAACCAGCTTCAGTCAGTCACGCCCCCAATGGGGTCAGGGTCACCAGAAGAACTAAAGGTGCCGCACCGCCTTACACTGCTGGGGGAGCTGCAGGCTGGCAAGTGCCATCTACTGGACAGCATAGGAAAAGCACCGAGTCTACAGGCCTCACAGGAGGGTCTCATTCTCAAGGAAACTCCATATGCTCCTCCTGGGCCTCTTTGGACTGGGAAAACCTGACTGGGGTTGTCCATATCTGAGGAGATCCTCACAAAAAAAAGGCTATGTAGAAGCAGGGCAAGAAACAGAAAAACAAGAGGTGAAAACCTCTGATCAACTAAATAGAACCTAAGTTGGAGGCCTAGAATAAGCTGAACAAACACCAGAGTTTAGAGAACAAAGCCAACCAACAAGAAAGCCCTAGGTAAAAGAGTAAAAACGAGCTCCAGAATAAACTAATCAAGAAAGTCAAATGCCTAGACAGCTTAAGATAACGAGCCATACTAGGAAACATGAAAATATGGACCAGCCAAAGGAATAAACTAATAGTTCAACTGAGATACAGGAGTTGAGACAACTAATGCTAAATCAATTCAATGAACTAAAGGAAGAACTAATTACAGATGTTCAAACAAATCTCCTAAATCAATTCAAAAATAAAGTCAATGAACTGAAGGAAGATACAGCAAAAGAGATGAAGGATATAAGGAAGACACTGGATGACCATAAAGAAGAACTCAGAAACTTGAAAAATCAAATGGCAGAACTTATGGGAATGAAGGGCATAATGGAAGAGATGAAAAAGACAATGGAGGGATACAACAGTAGATTTGATCAGGCAGAAGAAAGGATCAGTGAATTGGAAGACCAGACATTTGAATTCATACACACAAAAGAACAGATGGTGAAAAGAATGGAAAAATATGAGCAGGGTCTTAGGGAGCGGAGTGACAACATGAAATGCACAAATATACTTGTTATAGGTGTCCCAGAGGAAGAAAAGACAGGGAAAGGAGCAAAAAGAATAATAGAAGAAATGATCACTGAAAATATCCCAACTCTTTTGAAAGACAGAAAATTAGAGATTCAATAAATACTGTGCACCCAAAACAGAATAGACCCCAATAGACATGCTCCAAGACACTCACTGATCAGATTGTCCAATGTCAAAGACAAAGAGAGAATTCTGAAAGCAGCAAGAGAAAAGCAATCCATCACATACAAGGGAAGATCAATAAGACTATGCACAGATTTCTCTGCAGAAACCACTGAGACAAGAAGACAGTAGTATGATATATTTAAGATACTGAAAGAGAAAAACTGCCAACCAAGAATTCTATATCTGGCAAAACTGTCCCTCAAAAATGAGGGAGAGATTAAAGTATTTTCAGACAAACAGACACTGAGAGAGTTTGTGAATAAGAGACCAGTGCTACAAGAAATACTAAAGGGAGTGCTACAGGCTGATAGGAAAAGACAGGAGAAAGAAGTTTGGAGAAGACTGTAGAAATGAAGATTACCAGGAAGGGTAAAAAGAGAGAGAGGAAAAAATAAGACATGACTTTTAAAATCCAAAAGACAAAATGGTAGAAGGAATACTGCCTTTACAGTAATAACACTAAATGTTAATGGATTAAACTCCCCAATAAAAAGACACAGACTGGCAGAATGGATTAAAAAAAAGAACCCATCTATATGCTATCTACAAGAAAATCACTTTAGACATAAGGACAAAAATAGGCTGAAAGTGAAAGGTTGGAAAAAGATATTTCATGCAAAGAGCAACCAGAAAAAAAGCAGGAGTAGCTATATTAATATCAGACAAAGTAGACTTCAAAAGTAAAACAATTATAGAGACAAAGGACACTATATATTAATAAAAGGGTCAATTCATCAAGAAAACAATCATAAATATTTATGCACCAAGCCAGAGTGCCCCAAAATTCATAAGGCAAACACTGAGAACACTGAAAGGAGAAGTAGATAGCTCCACAGTAATTGTTGGAGACTTTAGTACACCACTCTCATCAAGGGCTAGAACATCTAGACAGAGGATAAATAAGGAAACAGAGATGTTGAGTTGTATGATAAATGAACTGGACCTGACAGACATTTATAGAACACTACACCCCACAACAGCAGGATACATGTTTTCTCAAGTGCTCATGGAACATTCTCTAGGATAGACTACAACTCAAGAACAGAAAGACAAACAACCCAATTAAAAAATGGGCGAAAGACATGGATAGACACTTTTTGAAGAGGAAATAAAATGGCTCAAAAACATATGAAAAAAATGCTCAACTTCAAGTGCTATTAGGGAAATGCAAATCAAAACCACAACGAGATATCATCTCATATCTACCAGTATGGCCATTATCCAAAAAACAGAAAATTACAAGTACTAGAGAGGATGTGGAAAAAGAGGCACACTTACTCGTTGGTGGAAATGCAGAATGTTGCAACCACTCTGGAAGATAGTGTGGAGGTTCCTAAGGAAGCTAAGTATAGATCTGCCATATGACCCAGTTATTCCATTGCTAGGTATATACTCTAAGGAACTGAAAGTTAAGACACAAATGGACATTTGTAAACCAATGTTTATTGCAGCATTATTCATGATTGACAAGAGATGGAAGCAGCCCAAATGTCCATCAACGGACAAGCGGATAAATCAACTGCGGCATACACACATGATGGAGTATTATGCAGCTGGAAGACAGAACAAAGACATGGAACATATAATAATGTGAATGAACCTTGAGGACATTATGTTGAGTGAAGCTAGCCAGAAACAAAAGGACAAATATTGTATGGTCTCATTAATATGAACTAACATTAATGAGCAAACTTTGAGAGTTAAAAGTTGATAACACAGGCTATCAGGAGATAGAAAGAGGGTAGAGATCGGGCATTTGATGCTGAAGGACTACATAATGTTTAGCAGGATTGATTGTATAGATCCAGAAATAGATAGCATAATACTTTGTGATGGTAGCACAATACCGTAAGTACACTGAACAAAGATGTCTGTGAGTAAAGCTGAAAGTTGGGATAGGGGAATGTATGACACCAGAGGTAAAGATAGATGATAAAGACTGGGACTATATAACTTGGCAGAAACTGGAGTGGTCAATGACCATCACCAAATATACAAATATAAAAATGTTTTCACATGTGGGAGAACAAATGAATGTCAACCATGCAGAGTGTTGAAAAAGGGATGGTATTTGGGAAAAAATATAATGAAAGCAGACTGGAGTCTATGGTTGGCAGTAACATTGTAATATGCCTTCACTGAATGTAACAAAGGCAACATACCAAAGTTAAATGTATATGAGAGGGGGATATGGGGGAGGGATATGGGATTCTTGGTGGTGGTGTTGTTTCTGTCCATACTATTATATTGTATGACATTTTATTTTTCTGTTTATTATCTTTTTTATTATTTGCCAAAAAAAACTATTTCATAGTAATCAATATGTTCAAGTGCTGACTGCTGTGATTAAATGTACAACTATATGATGATACCATAAACAACTACACTGTGGATAACTGTTCGGTATGTGAATATATCTATGAAATTGTAGGATAAAATATAAACGGGTAAAAGTGCTGGAGAAAACATGGTGAGAGGGATGTACCTATTTACTTTTGTACCTATTTTACTTTTGATGAGGAGGCAGAATGGTGTAGCCTTTCTGGTGGTCAGTGTGGTGTTTCCACAAGAAACTCATCAGGGGGTACGTACTTGGAAGATCTGAGAGCAGAGACATGAATGGACATTTGCACAATGGTGTTTATGGAGGCAGTTTTCATGATTTGTAATGGGTGGAGGTGGCCTAAGGGTACACTGACTGAGGAACAGAATGGTGAACTGTGGTGTATGCATGCAATGGAATACTGAGCAACTGCAAGAAGGAGTGAAGCTGTGAGACACCCAACGAGGTGAATGGATCCTGTAGATAGCATGTTGAGTGAAGTATGCCAGAAATAAAGCAAACACTATAATGCCTCACCGATATGGATTAACTACAACGTGTAAATTCAGAATTGAATCTTAGAGCACAGCCTAACAGGGAAATGATTATTGTAATGTTCCCTAGATTGTAAGCTCTTACAGCAGTCAAATCTATTCCTGAATTGTAATGGCTATCTCCAAACTCTGAGATGCTGATCCCTTTGTATATAACCTGATTGGTCTCTGGAACGTTGGTATCTATGCGACATGTGAAACTCAGAGCTAGAGCTCAGCAGATATGAATGTCAGTATTAACGCATACAACAACTGTTAAAAAAAAAAAAAAGCCGAAAAAGATCCCAGGATTCAATTAGAGATATGAATGAAGCAGATCTGGTTAAGACTAGGGAAAATCAGGCAAAAGGGTAAAGGTTGAAACTGACTGTTTGTTAAAACTTCAACTTCCATGTGAGACCAAGGGAATAGATGTTCATTTGGTGTAGGATCTGTATTTTCTAAACAATATAACTTCTACGGTCAGTTTGTTCAAACACCACAATTACGTGGAACTTTGAATAGGAAGTGGTATGGTAGCTTTGTATAGGTTAGAGTGAAATAGCAACACATCCCAAAGTAATTTGGGTGGAAAATAAAAATATATATGCAGGGTCCCCTGGAGGAGCTAGGGGAAAATGCAGAAGTGTTGGACTTCCTCAACTGGATTGTTGCTGATGTTCTCACAAACATTGAGGACTGATGGCTTGGTATGCCAAGACCTCTTTCTTGGGGCTTGCCCTTATGAAGCTTGTTACTGCAAAAGAGAGGCTAAACCTGCTTATAATTGCACCTAAGAGTCTCCCCCTGAGTGCCTCTTTGTTACTCAGATGTGGCCCTCTCTCTAACTAAGCCACCTTGGCAGATGATCTCACTGCCCTCCCCTCTAGTGGGACCTGACTCCCAGGGGTGTAAATCTCCCTGGCAATGCAGGATATGACACCTGGGAATGAATCTGGACCTGGCATCGTGGGATTGAGAACATCTTCTTGACCAAAAGGGGGATGTGAAATGAAACAAAATAAAGTTTCAGTGGCTGAGAGATGTCAAATGGAGTCAAGAGGTCATCTGTAGGACATTCTTATGCACTATACAGATAACACTTTTTAGGTTTTAAGGTATTGGACTAGCTAGAAGTAAATACCTGAATCTATCAAACTCTAACCCAGTAGCCTTGACTCTTGAAGACAACTGTATAACAATGTAACTTACAAGGGTGACAGTGTGATTGTGAAAACCTTGTGGATCACACTCCACTCCCTTTATCCAGTGTATGGATGGATGAATAGGTAAATGGGGACAAAAACTAAATGAAAAATGGGGTGGAATGGGAGGATGATTTGGGTGTTCTTTTTTACTTTTGTTTTTTATTCTTATTGTGATTCTTTCTGATGTAAGGAAAATTTTCAAGAATGGATTGGGGTGATGAATGCATAACTATATGATGGTACTGTGAACGGTTGATTGTACATCATAGATGATTTTATGGTATGTGAATATATCTCAATAAAACCAAATTTAATTAAAAAAAATAAACAGTAACAAACACATAAAAATCCCCGTTTCTAAGTTCATGTCTCTTTTCTTTCTGGCAACAAACTCGTAAGGGATGAGAAGTTAAAAACCTTCTAAAGAACCCCATCATTCAGACATTCATCCAACAAATACTTACTAAACATCTGTTTTGTGCCAGGCACTGTTTTAGAGAGAGAGCAGTAGACAAAACTGATAAAGCTTCAGTCCTCATTGAGTTTCCATTCCAGTGGGAGTGGGGTGGGAAAGGGGGGAGGGTATCCTATGAAGAAAAATAAGCAGGGAAGGAAGAAATGATAGGAGTGGGACATGGGGACTTCTTGTCTATTTCAGTAATATCCATATTAATGGAGCAAAGACGCTCAGGCTTGGAAAATGTTTCCTTGTTTATGAACACCTGTTGCCCTCAACAGTCTGGCCACAAGTAAATGAATCTTTAGGAAACTCTGAGTTGCAGACACATCCTTAGCACTGGGACATGTGTTAAGGGAAGCAGAAAGTCCTTCCTGATACAATTCTATGGTCATATTGTTATAAGAAATATTTCCTTTTCTTGAATTAACTAAGATATTTACAGGAGCTTTGGGGCATGAATAGAATTTGCATTTGCTCTGGCAAAAGGGCATAAGCTCAGCCCTCTCTATGTGGTCAGCTATTACCTAGAGCAATGTGTGAACTGTAACAAATGAATAGAGTGGGAAAGGTCTGTGTGTGTTGCTAGGCCAGCACCTATTAAACAGAAAAGTACCTGGAAAATTTCATTTTCTCATTAGCTAAAGCACTGAAAACATTGATTTAAGGTCCTTCCAAAAAATGAGAGGCTGCTAAAATATATTTAAACCACAATTATTTTAATGACTGCACATTTGAGAATAATATTTCACATTCTAACTCTTGCTTTGCACAGATAGTAAGAAGAGGAAATGCCTTGGATTAGAAATCAAGAGATTTGTGTTCTAGTCCTGGCTCTGCCACTATTTAGCCTTGACCTTCCTAAGCCATCTGGCATCCACAAAAGAAAGGCTGGGATAGACAACATTCAAGGTACTTTACAACTTCAGTTTTACAATTAAGTTATATATACAACCTTTAACAATAATGTATGGAACCAAAGCATAATTTTGGCAGTTGAGCTGAAACAACCAGAGAACACCAAATGCAAACCCCATTAAGTTTTCTATATTCTCTGTGCGATATACCTGCCACGTGAGGGCAATAATAATGAATTCAACTCAAAAACTTGAAACAGAAAGGGAAAAAATAACAACTAAACTTAAAAAAAGAACTAATTTGAAACACATTTTACTTAAACTTAGTAGTCTTATGGTTGTTATGTTTCCTTTTAACTCCAGATGTATAGAAAACCTCATATTATCTTCTCATTTTAAAGAAGAAATAGGAAATTCATAGTTGTGATGCTAATGTGATGAAGTGCATGCTCGCCCATGGAATCCTGATATAGATGTAGCATGGAAAAACTAGTATTTTGGCTGTTTTTCTATCTTTCTTTGCCTGTCTTTTCCTCCTCCCTCACTTCATCCTTCCTCCTTTTTTTCTGTCTCCTTTTGCCCTCCTTCTCTCCTTTCTTATATCTTTCTTTCTGGCTGGATGTGCTGGGAAGTGCTGTGGTCTCTACAATGGCCTCCAATGATTCCCACCTTCTGATAGTCACAGTCTTGAGTAGTTTCCTCTCTTGAGTAAGTTGCTTCTAACCAATATAAATAGTGTTGAAGGATGCCACTTCCATGATTAGATTGTAAAAGATTGTAACTTCCATCTTGTTAGCATACTTTCTATCTTGCTTGTTTTGAAGAAAGCAAGCTATGATGCTCACAACACCCATGTAGCAAGGAACTGAGGGCAGCCTCTAGCCAAAAACCAGCAAGGAACTGAAGCCTGTAGTCTAGCAACCCTTAAGGAACTGAATACTGCCAACAACAACTTAAGTGAGCATGGAAGCAGTTCTTCCCCAGTCCAGCCTTCAGATGAGACTGCAGCCCAACATCTTAATTGCAGCCCTTCAAGAGACCCTGAAGCAGACCCAACTGAGCCTTGCCTGGACTCCTGTTTCTCAGAGACTGTGAGCTGATGTTAATACAGAAATGTGTGGCTATTTGTTAATTGGGAGGAAGGTTAGGGAACATTATAACTACTAAATATTTGAATGCTGCAGAAATAGAATAAATGAATCCAAAATCTCAGAACTTGAAAGCAGTGTTCAAGTATAACATAAGCACATTACTCAGCAAGTAGAACATATCACAGTGATTTTGGGAAACAGAGTAACTTCTCTTTTGGATGCAAAGGGGAACTGTAGTGTGGCTGGCTGCTTAGCTCCTCCTCAGTCATCTCCTGCTCCAGCTATTATTACTGTGGCTGAAAATGTCCAACATTCCTAAAGTCCAGCTCCTTAGTGTCATCCTTAGTTTTTCCAAGTTTTGGAGCTACTGGCATAACCTTAAAATGAGCACCTCTTTGTCTGAAAATCCTTTTTGGAAGCTTATTAATTTTTACCATGACTACAGCAGATGGCTGCCACAACCCTCAGTTTCTCTCTGATGAGCCAAGAAGAGACAGTCATTTCTGAACAAGTAATACTTCCTGCTGTCTTGTGATTCTTTTAGCCTATACCTGGGAGAAAAAAACCTAAAGAAAATGTCTGTCAACATCCATTTATAGCATCTCTGAAAAGAACTTTTGCAATTGACAAGAGGGCCCACCTTTGACCCTAAATAAATTTTCACTAAAAGAAATGTCCCAACTCAAGTGGTTCCATATTATGAAGAAATGTTACTCAGTACTCAAAAATCTTGACAATAGATTAGTGATTAATTTTCATTTCCACTTTGGAGCCTTCATTTGAAAATGAGGATTGTGACTTGTAGCTACATATTTATTCCAATTATTATCACTATTTGATACAATCACAATGAATTATATCACTATAATTTCATTTAGTACTGAAAACAACTCTAGAAGGTGAGTGTTATTTCCATTTTTGAAATGGCTGAAACTGTAGTTTACAGAAGTTAATTGAATTGTACATAGTATACCACTGTAAGCAGCAGAAGTGGGATTAAAACACCAATCTGTGTGTTAGCATTAGTAAAAAATGTTAACTTCTTGCTAGACACTTCTCTCTTGCTTCTTAAGAAGTTCCCAGAAGGGAAATTAGTAACCTCGCAAGCTGTAAGAGCAGCAAGTTCCAGCTGTGGTTGCACATTGAAATCAACTGAGGAGCTTTAAAAGATACTGATGTCTTGGCCTACTATGAGAGATTTGTCTGGGGTGCAGCCTGAGTATTGAGATTTTTTAAAGTTCCCCAGTCACTTGTAATGTATAGCCCAGGTTGAGAGTCATGACTACGGAGAAATAAGGTTATATGTAAGCACTGAAAATTTGACTTTCTACAACATTAGATTCCCGGATCAGTTCTATCAGAGCTATGTATCAAGAGTAAGCACTTGGTGTAAACTCTGGGGACTTGGTTTGGGAGGGTGAGGGAGGGATATGAATATTAATTATCAAATCTAAAGACAACAAAAAAGCTTTATGACAAACACTTGGAGCACTAAGAAATATTTAAAAGAGCTACATCTTTGTACATCTAAACGATAATCTGCCTAACTTCTGACAGACTATAAATTGCCAATGAGAATTGAGAACAAGCTAATCACATATTCCTGCTGAAATTGTTTAGAAAGTCTGAAAAGTGCAAACCTACAATGTCAGAGGGATGTGTCAGAAGGAGCCGGAAGGCATTTCTGGCTGTAGCACATCATTTTGCCAGTAACTATGGCCAATTTGGCCCATCAGATTGTCTAAGTAGGCTGAAGTTTACTTCCTCCTTCATGGCCCAGTGCATCTCCCCTGAGAAAAGACCATCTTTCTGGACAGTACAAAGAGGGTGGACTTCAAGAAGCTGTTATCTATTGAGACGTTAATTTGCATTTTTAAAAACAGAGATGTTTTTCACTCAACTCACAACAAAGGACAAGCAAAGACTAAACAAAATCACATGCAAATTTCCAATGTTGGCTTGGAGTCTGGGGCTATGGGAGAAGATAGAAGAGGAGGAATTGAAGTGGGAGAAGGCTGGAGAGAAAGCTGTCTTTGAAAGGAAAGGACAATGTTCTTTAGAGGCTCTGGGATGAGTTGTGGAAGGCACTTAGCAGTCATGTGTCCTTAAATGTCTGGTGAGCCATCTGCTATCAAGAGTCATGAACAGATTATTGCCCCTAAACAGAGGGTGGGGACTTAGATATGTTGTGTGGAGATGGGGGCTTAAAAAGAAAGCCTTCTCTCTGACCATCATGCAACTTAACATGTGACCACTTGAGAATATCCTTTTGAATTGGGACAGCAGAAGACAATCAATAAGGAGAGGAAGAAAAAACACAACAATCCTTAATATGATTAAGAAAATAAAAGCCCACTGAACTAAAAGTTTTACAAAGACACACTAAAGAAAATACTTTCATAGGATAGATAAATTAACTTCAAACAGAATTTTAGTCATAAATGATAGAAGAAATTATAAGAACAAACCAGGGTGTGGGGTTATATCTGGGATGAAAAATGAAAGGGGAAATATTGTAATGAAAGAAAAGCATGAGGCATATTGGGCCGAATGAGTTTTGGCCCATTATTGTGGACCTGAGTTCTGTTAAGAAATCCGAATAGGCAGTCAATCAAGAAGAGCAACAGTCACAGCACGTTCAGTCACCCTGCACTGGATAAAGAATGGTTACTGCTGAACATAAGCCAAAATGAGGAAACACTTATTGTCAAGTGAAATAGATTTCATATGTTCAGAGGATTGCATAAGCACACTGGTTCAGGCCAAGTATGGTGAAACTGTAATGTTCCTTCCACAAATAAACAACAAGAGATGTCAAGTCTAGCAGAGCTAGTTCACTTTCTAGCCTACATCTGCACAGGCTTTGGGTAAAATACTTGGGTGACTAAATATATCAGTGATATAAAAACATCTTTGTATTTAGGCATTTATTTGGATAAGGCAATATTACAAAATAGAACAGTCATGACTGAAATTTTGATGAGAGAAGAGAATGCTGATGAAGCAATGCTGATGATCAACAATTGAAAAGACCAGAAAAGCATGGTCCAGGGGCAGAAAACTGAAGATGTAATTCTGCCACGACGGAAAGAAGTTACACAGTAAACATGTTTGCTTTTCCAAGTCCGTTTCTCAGGCAGGAACAGGAGTGGAAGATGGAATGACTACGACAGCAACTAACTCTTGTGGGGTTCACCATGTGCTGTCCTGTATGCTGTAGGTGTTAACTCTTCCAATTTTCACAACTATAGAATAAGGTGGATAATGCCATTCTCACACCATTGTATAGATGAGGAAACCAAGGTACAGAGAAGTAAAGTAACTTGCCCAAGGTTACGTGATTAATAAGTTACAGAGCCCTGGTTCCAAACCCAGGCAGTCTAGCCCCAGAATCTATAACCTTAAGCACCACACTTGTGGCCTTTGAAGTTTTTGACTGGGACCCAAAGGAAGACATACTTTTTTATACCACGACACAGTATGTGCATATTTATGTACGTGTGTGTTTGTTGAAAAAAATATATATATGTGCATGTGTGTATTACAGAAATAGAAATCTCTCAAAATCATACTGCCTGTAAACGCATTTTGATCTATTCTATTTCAATTTATAAGTGATGCTGCTTACAGCCCAGTTAATTGATTTACTAATGGGTCACCACCTTCAATTTGAAAACCACTGTACAGTAAGTTTAATCTGCCTCTATAAAAGCCAAAAATTAATATGAATGTTGGTATGTAATTCCCCCAAAGCAAAGCAAGAATATTGAATTTATCTGGCATGGATTATGAGGTCAACAGAACTGCACTTTCTAGTTAGTGGAAATTTACTCTTGAAATTGTTTTCCCTAAAATGTTTTAAGATTTTCTGAATTACCAAAGTCTGCCAAACGCCATTTGACCTTTGTTGTGATTTTGCATGGGGATTATGGATTATCATACTGAATTAGTGTGTAACTGTGCATAGGGCTACTGGGAAGGGCCAGCCTCTTCCCCCTGAACTTAGCACCCTCACCATGTGCCTGGTGATAATCATGATTTTGCTACTGCTTTGTTAAACTCACAATAATGCCTACTTTGAAATTATATAATTTATTAAAAACAATGACAGTTCTTGATGTCAAGAGTTACCTCAACTACTGATGGAATGTACAGGGAAACAACTTTTGATAATACAGAGTAGAGGCTGAGAGCCCAGCTTCCAGGGCCAACTCCCATGTTCCTATCCCACTTGTCATTTACAATCTGTATAATCATGGACAAGTCACTTCACCTGTCTGTACTTTGGTTACCTCAACTGTAAACTGAACATTCGGTGAGCTAATATAAGTAAAACACTTGCAAGAGTATCTGGTACAGGGGGAGCATTATATGTGTTTGCTGTTTTTGTTATTATTTCTATCTTCATAATTCTGTGATCTCCAAATTACGATCTGTTAAGTGTTGTTACCTAGGAAGAACAAACAAAGAACATTACGAGGTCTAAAATTCCCCCTTTGTTTTACTTGTACTTATAAGTCCATTGGTGTGAGTCAGAAGGTCTGAAATGTTTACAGTGCTCTTGTGATAGCTGTTCCCCTCACTGTTCAGAGATGATTTTTTTGTGGTTATGTTCTAGACGGTCATGGCTATCTAAGGCTGAGTTCTAGATAACTGAAGGACGTTACTGTATTACTGCATACTAGTATTAAAGTTAATAATAAATTTTTTTATTCAGTTTTATTGAGATATATTCACATACCATACAATCATCCATGGTGTACAATCAACTGTTCACAGCACCATCATATAGTTGTGCATTCATTACCCCATAGTAGTCTTTTTTTATTGAGATGTAATGGACATTCAATAAAATGCACATGGTATTTTGATTTTGTATCTAATTTTGGAAGGTATATCCTATCCCAAGCATATAAAAATGTTTTCCATATTTTCCTCTAATACTTTTCTTTTTTCCTTTTTAATTTTTATTGGGATTGTTCAGATACCATACAATCATCCAAAGATCCAAAGTGCACAATCAGTTGCCCCTGGGTACCCTCATACAGCTGTGCATCCATCAGCATACTTTATTTTTGTTCAATTTTTAGAACCTTTTCATTACTACAGACAAGAAATAAAGTGAAAGATTAAATAAGAAAAAAAAAAAAAAAAAAAGAAAAGAAAAGGTACCTCGAATCCTCCCATATCTCTAACCAACCCCTCAATTGTTGACTCATAGTGTTGGTATAAAACATTTGTTACTGTTTATGAAAGAACGCTGAAATACTACTAACTGTAGTATCTAGTTTGCAATAGGTATATAATTCTTCCCTATATGCCCCTCTATTATTAACTTCTAATTATATTGTCATACATTTGTTCTGGTTCATGGAAGAGATTTCTAATATTTGTACAGTTAATCACGGATATTGCCCACCACAGGATTCAGTTTCATACATTCCCATCTTTTGACCTCCAACTTTCCTTCTGGTGACATATTTGACTCTGAGCTTCCCCTTTCCGCCTCATTCATGCACCATTCAGCACTGTTAGTTATTCTCACATCTTGCTACCAACACCTCTGTTCATTTCCAAACATTTAAGTTCATCTTAGTTGAACATTCTGCTCATACTAAGCAACTGCTCTCTATTCTTAAGCCTCATCCTATATCTTGGTACCTTATATTTCATTTCTATGAGTTTACATATTATAATTAATTCCTATCAGTGAGACCTTGCAATATTTGTCCTTATGTGTCCGGTTTATTTCACTCAGTATATTGCCCTCAAGGTTTTGTCATCGACCCATTTTCTTTTTTAAAGATAGTTTTGTTCACTCACCATACATTCCATCCTAAATAAACAATCGATAGTTCTCTGTATGCTCACATATTTATGTGTTCCCCACCTTCCCCACTATCTATATAAGGGCATCTACATTTCTTCCACAAGGCAGGAGGGAGAGTCAAAGAAGGTAGAGAGGCAAAAGAAAGAAGAAAAAAAATGACAGCTAGGAAGCAGCAAAAGGAAAAATAACCTTAAATCAAAGTAGAATAAAGAATCAGACAACACCACCAATGTCAAGTGTCTAACATGCCTCCCCTGTCCCCACCTCTTATCTGCATTCACCTTGGTATATCACCTTTGTTACATCAAAGGAAGCATAATACAATGACTTTGTTAGTTACAGTCTCTAGTTTACATTGATTGCATCCCTCCCCCAATGCCTCCCCCATTTTTAACACCTTGCAAGGCTGAAATTTGCTTGTTCTCCCTCGTAAAAGAAAATATTTGCACATTTTATCACAATTGTTGAACACTCTAGATTTCACCAAGTTACACAGTCCCAGTCTTTAACTTTCCTCCTTTCTTCTGGTGTCTCACATGCTCCCAACATTCCTCTCTCAACTGTATACATAGTTATCTTTGTTCAGTATACTTACATTGCTTTGCTACCATCTCCCAAAATTGTGTTCCAAACCATGCACTCCTGTCTTCTACCGCTCTGTAGTGCTCCCTTTAGTATTTCCTGTAGGGTGGGTGTCTTGTTCAGAAAGTCTCTCATTGTCTGTTGGAAAATATTTTGAGCTCTCCCTCATATTTGAAGGACAGCTTTGCTGGATATAGGATTCTTGGTTGGCAGTTTTTCTCTTTCAGTATCTTAAATATATCACACCATTTCCTTCTTGCCTCCATGATTTCTGCTCAGAGATCCACACATAGTCTTATTAAGCTTCCTTTGTATGTGCTGGATTGCTTTTCTCTTAATGCTTTCAGGATTCTCTGTCTTTGACATTTGATAATCTGATTATTAAGTATCTTGGCGTAGGCCTATTCAGATCTATTCTGTTTGGAGTATGCTGGGCTTCTTGGATCTGTAATTTTATGTCTTTCATAAGAGATGGGAAATTTTCATTGATTATTTCCTCTATTATTGCTTCTGCCCCTTTTCCCTTCTCTTCTCCTTCTGGAACACCCATGACACATACATTTGTGCACTTCATGTTATTTAATTTCCTGAGATGTCATATTTTTCCATCCTTTTCCTTATCTGTTCTTTTGTGTGTAGGATTTCAGATGTCTTGTTCTCCAGTTCCTGAGTGTTTCCTTCTGCCTCTTGAGATCTGCTGTTGTATGTTTCTATAGCGTCTTTTGTCTCTTGTGTTGTGCCTTTCATTTCCATAGATTCTACTAGTTGTTTTTTTGAACTTTTGATTTCTGCCTTATGTATGCCCAGTGTTTCCTTTACAGCCTCTATCTCTTTTTTGCGAAATCTTTTCTGAACTTTTTGAATTGATTTAGTATTAGTTGTTTAAATTCCTGTATCTCAGTTGAAGTGTATGCTTGTTCCTTTGACTGGGCCATAACTTTGTTTTTCTTGGTGTAGGTTGTAGTTTTCTGTTTTCTAGGCATCTGACCTCCTAGGCCACCCCAATCAGGTATTCCCAGATGAGAAAAGGCTCAGGTCACAGAAGGAGGAAATATTCAGTATCCGGTTTCCCTGATGGTTTTTCTTAGAGGGCTGACACACCCTGTGCTTTTCTGCCTGGCAGGTGCACCTGTCAGCCTGTCACCGGCTGGTGTAAGAGGGTGTGGCCCGTGGCTCTCCCCCCCCAGGCTTTGGGGTCTGGTTCCAGAAAGGCAGGCTGTAGAGCTGGGCCCCTCCCTTTCCTCTTGGGAAGCTATGCCCCCTCCAGAGAAGTTATCTGCATATCAATAAGTTCTTTGTTTCTCTGACTCTGCTGATCAAAGTGTTTTGATTTTAAAATGGCTGAGGCTGTCTTTACTGCAAAGCACTTCGGGCTGAAAATGGCTGAGGTTTTCTCCACAGAAAGATCTTCTGCACTCCCCATCCTGAGACAGATATGCCCCCTGACTCTCCCAAGGTCAGTTGTCACCAAAAGCCTCTGTGTGCTTGTTGGGGATTCGCTGTCTGTATTGAGCGGTTAATATTAAAACCCCAGTTGGGGCTGGGCTAAGGCCCACTCACTTGTTTGGAGACTGCTGTTCTCTAGCACCACACGGCTTCCATGAGGGAGGGGCTCTCGGCTCTCAGCTCTTGGCTCTCAGCGCGGGTCTGCAGTTTTTACTTACAGATTTTATGCTGCGATCTTTGGCGTTCCTCCCAATTCAGGTTGGTGGATGATGAGTGGACAGTCATGTTTGTCTCCCTGCAGTTATTCCAGGTTATTTACTAGTTTTTTGGTCATTTATGAATTGTTCCGGGGGGACTAACAGTCTTTCACTCCTCTCTATGGAGTGAAATAAAATAAAATATTTTATATTTTAAAATAAAAATTTTAAAAGCAACAAATTCCAGACAAAGGCTTTCTCTGTGATTTTCTGAGAAACAATCAAAAGAGAATGCTGCATCTGTAAAGAAGCTCATAAGGGGAGAAGAATCACCAGCGATTCAGGCACTGGCCCCGAAGGGATCTCTAGAACATTTAGAATGGTACTTAATGTTTTTCCCTGGTGACCTGGGCACTCTGGAATCCCAGCAGAAGCTATACTGGCTTCTTAGGAATGTTTTTTTGCGAGAAGGCACGTTCAACGTGAAGAGTGCTGAACTGGAATTTGGAGAGGTTTGATTCTCTCACAAATACCCTATCCAACAATTCTTCCTCTCTGAGCCAAAGCTATCCTGAATGGAATGTTCTGGGGTGGCTGAGTTGTATTATTTAATTTTACTTTTCATTTAAGGGAATTCGCCTAAATTTTTGCTGTGGGCTTCCTCAGGACTAGGTTCTGTGTTGAGCGGGACTGAATTTTGTATAGACCTGACCGCCCCGTAAACTCTTAGTAAATACTTAGGTTGAGAGGAATTAACCCTTTGCCTCACCTGCCTGAGTCCTCTCTCTAGAAGCTCTGCTTTGAGGCCAAGCATCCTTCTCCAAAGTACCCTTATTTCCAAGTGTTCTGTCTGAAGAGCTGCAGGAATTCAGTAATTCTTCCATTTAAGAACACCTTAAATTCCCTTGCAATAAAGGTCATGTGCTTGAAGGATGCTGTTCTGTTCTGGTATTTACAGAAATCTGTAAATATCCTGGTTTGTTACTATTGTCAAAAGTAAGTGAACTGCCTTACACATAAAATATTGTCAAAGTGTGTGTTTTAAAGACTAGTAGGCTTGCGTTTTTAATCTATTGAATTGCCAAAAGATTATGAAATTGCAAATACTCAGCTCCTAAAATGGTATAGGCTACTGGCAAGAAACATTTTAAACTGTCATGGAAATTGGCAAAAAAAAAGGGATGAGTTATTTTGTACTGGACATTACTGAATGTAAGGAATTTACCTTCATACTTGATTTTCTTCATGGTTCCCCTCTGGGACTGAGGAAGGCACAACTGTGAAATCTGCTTAGGAACTTACTGGCTTAGAGTTGAGAACAAGAGTTCATAAGTTCTTCCCTGAACTGTTCATTTCTTTTTTTTTTTTTTTTAATTATCATTTTAAATTAAACTCTAGTAAGCATTTGAAAGTGGATTCCTGATACATTTTAAAAATTGTATGATTGACACAAATAAAGGCATAATGTGCACTTCCAGTTAAAAAAGGCATAGTCTGCATGTCTAGTTACTTTACAATGAATGTTAAGTCAACTGAACTTTGTAGTCTCTTGGAAATGTATTTACATACATGTTGTCTGGCAGGTGAGGTTAACTGTATATAGCTTATATAGTTATGACTCATTTGTACAGCATTGTCAGGAAACAGAGAGTTCCACATTTATTACTCCTAGCATTTTAGCATTTATCTTTCCACCAAACCTTGTTTTTAGTTGTTTTTTCATTTTCATGGAATACTTCTTTTTATTTAAATAATTTGCATTTTATTTACTTCCCTTAATTCTTAGTTACTATAGAACATAATTTATTCTACTTTTCAATACTCATGGGCATCATAATCAATAACCAATCATCTTCTTCCTCCTCTTTCCTTTCTCCTACAAAACATTTATCTGGTGCATTTGGTTTACTTAGTGTTTTCACACACATTATTTCATTTAATTGTCTTGGACAGAGTATCATATATGTCTCTGTTCAGTCTAAAATCTTCTCTCTTCTCCCTTGATTTCAGACTCTTTACCCATTAATTATCTAAAAAATATTGTGTCTGCTCTAATAGGGCTTCCCGGGTAGCAAGGAGGAGAGCACTATTTTCCGCGGTGTTCTCTTCTCTGGTCAGAGATGGGGATCTGCCAAGGCAGTGGCAGCAGTTCAGAGTTTCAACAGTGCAGCCTGCTGGTAGATGGAAAAAGGAACACTATCTCAAAGACACAAACTTAATGCTCTGCGCAACTGCCTTAGGAAATAGAATTGCCATGGTTCATTACTGTTTTTTAAATGTACTCTGTATAGCATGGTTTTGAGATGTCAAAGACAACAAAATGAAAAGAATTAAATTTAGTGAAATTTATTTTCCTTTTGATTATGGTAAGGAACAATCTAGATAATATAATTAAATAATTAAAATGTAAAGCAAAGGATGCGGTACAACTGGTATCCTCATACACTGCTAGTAGGAATGCAAACTGGTGGGGAAAACTGTTTTGCAGTTCTTGAAAAAGTTAAACAGAGTTAGCATATGACCTAGCAATTCTACTCCTAGGTATACACCCAAGTGAACTGAAAACATATGCTTACACAAGAACTTGTACAAGAATGTTCCTAGTAGCTTAATTCATAAGAGTCAAAAAGTGGAAATGACCCAAATGTCTGTCAAATGATGAGATGAACAAAACATGGTATGTCCATACAATAGAATATCATTTGGCCATAAAAAGGAATGAGTTACTGATACATGCTATGATGAGAATGAAGCATAAAAACATTACACTAAGTTAAAGAAGCCAGATACAAAAGGCCACTTATTGTATAATTCTATTTATATAAAATATCCAGAATAGGCAAATCCATAGAGACAGAAAGTAGATTAGCGGTTGCCAGGGAATGGGGGGAGGGATAATTGGAAGTGACCGCTAGTGGGTACAGGGTTTCTTTTTGGGGTGATGGAAATGTTTTGGAATTAGATAGTGGTGATAGTTGTACAATGTTGTGAATATACTAAATATAACTGAATTGTAGTGATTAACTTTAAAATAGTTAAAATGGCAAATTTTATGCTACATGGGTTTTATGTCAATAAAAAAATGTGTCTAAAGATATAGAGAGCAAGAAATTATACTTAACACTAAAACTGCACTAAATAGAATTTAATTTTTATTTTATTCTTGGCCATTTTGGGACACTTTTCAAATTTGAAAAAGTGACAAAAAAAAAAAAAAAACAAAAAACCCTAGAATTTGAGTACCCTAAAACCATCAGTCATGTGACTATACTCTGCTGCAATAAAATTAGTTTAAATGAATAGTGTTTCTAAAAACAGAATGTCAAAATTATTTTCACAGGGATTATTTATTATTTAAATATTTTTTACTCAGAAAATGTCTAAACTTAGCTTGGTCACAAAGTAAAATATATTTCCCTGGAAAATATTTGGATTATTAAGGTTTTCATAGTTTACCCTCAATTTCTTCCAGTTTTCTAATCACTGCTCATTAATTTAGGCCTGTCACTGTCACAAACACAGGGATGTAGCTCACTGCACAAAAGATACTAATGGATCCCCTTAGCCATATGAAAATGTCCTAAATGAAACTTAGTTTAAGCACTTATGAATGGAGTTGTCAGGTCCTTTTTTAATAAGACCATCCAAATTCCTGAAAAATTAGTAGCTAGCAGAAGGGGTCTGTGGGCAGAAACAATACACTGCACACTGGACTCATCAAAGGAGATCTAAAAAATAATGATAATCATAGTGCCCCAGGTGATTCTAATGTGCAACCAGGGTTGGGGACTGTCGATTTAGAATGATGAGTTTCTATGTTAGATTAGTACAATGAATTCTTTAAGCAAATATATTGAAAGGATTTTTAAATGTTGAGGAGCCCTATGAAAAACAAACCAAATAAAGATTAGCAGAGCAAACCAGCATGCAGTCACTGAATCCCCTGGAGACAGGATGCCGCCCCCCCCCCCCCACTAGAATGAGATGTTTAGTTTTTCTTTTAGTGCTCAGGGGATGGCAGTATGACTGACAGCACAAGCCCCTCTTGTGGGTGATCTTCCTGGGGTCTAACAGGGAAGTCCAGCCTTCAATTCCGCTATGTGGAACAGAAACATATGCTCACATATGTTCACAGCTGCTTTTCAGGGGTTCTAAAGTTGCAGTTTCAAATACATATGGCAATGGGAGTGCAGCTGCCTTAATTGTGGGAGTCATGGAAGTTAGTGTTAGATTCTTTGACGTAGATCCTGGGAGCAGGGCCAACTCCAGGCTCTGGGATGGCCCAGTGTTAGTTCAAGCAGTGGAATAGCTATGGTAGCTTTCGTGGGAAATTTATTTCTTAACAGAACTTATCTGTAATACTAACCCCTGGCACTGCAGCAAATTTCCTAAGCCCTCACAGTTTCTTACTCATTTACAACTTTTGGAGCTCTTTGGGGTTTAGAGAGGTACATCTCAAACTTTAATATGCATAGAAATCACCAGGAGATTGTGTTAAAATGCTGATTCTGTAGGTGGGCCTGAGATTTTGCACGTTTTTACAAGTTTCCAGATGATACTGATATTGCTTCTGGGGATCACGTTCTGAGTAGCAAGATTTTAGATCCATGTTGTCCAACACAGTGGCCACCAGCCTCCTGGGGCTACTGAACATTTTGAATGTGGCTAGTGTGACTTAGGAACTGTATTTTAAATTTTATTCCATTTAAATTAATGTAAATACAAATTTAAAAACAGAAGCAGTTTAAAATATTTTTCCTTAACTACAAATGCACTTTGCTGGTAGGACTACATTGCTCTTTGTTGAAAACTCAGTGTCCAGATTGAGATGTGCTGTATATGTAAAAACACACACCGGATCTTGAAGACTTGGTATAAAAAAAAAGAATGTAAAATATCTCCTTAATAATGTTTTTATTAGATTCATTACATATTGACATGATAATATTTTGTATATGTTAGGTTAAATAAGATACATTATTAAAATTAACTCCACCTGTTCCTTTTCACTTTTTTTGATGTGGTCACTTAGAAAATTTAAAATTATGTATGTAGCTCACATTATATTTCTCTTTGAAAATATAAATATTTGACAGTGCTGGTTTAGATGGTAGAACTGATTTCAAAGGAAAAACACCTTTAATTAAAAAGGAATAATTAAGAAAATATATGGCATCCGGCTTAAAAACGGAGGAACTAAAAAGAGTTGCCGAATTGACAAATTGTGTATCATGGTGTAGTGATAATCCCCATTTTGATAAATCCATGCTCCTCTGGTCTACTCTCCCGAGAGATCTCAGAATTTTCATTTGGTTCTTAGATACTCAAGAGCCCCTCAGAAGGAGAAACAATGATCCCTCTTTCAACTCGTAGAGCCTCGCTGGGCAGGGGAAGAATGGAGTAGCAGAAAAGGTGTAGGCTTGGAAACCAGCTAGATTTCAGTTTGAAACCCAGATGTGTGACTTGCTAGCAATATTAAGTAAATTCTCTGAGCCCCAGTTTTACCACTTATAAAATGAGAGCAAAATATCTGTCTTATAAAGTTACTGATTAAATCAGATTATTTATGTAAAGTACGTGGAATATGGTTGGTCTTCAACAAAGAACAACCATCATTATCACGGAGAATAAACTCACAAATTTCATGGGTTAGCAGATCCTGATGTCTTCATCTATTGACCTCCCAGGGAGATTTTGAAATGTAACAGGGCCTTATGCATTGCAATGCCTTAGTTCAAAAATATGCCTGACAATGATAATCTGAAGAACCAGAGTAGTTCAGTTAGAAAGATATTTAGGATTAACTATCCTAATCCTTCTTATCCATGTGTCCAGTCAAGCTTAAAAGTAAAGCAAATTTAGTTCAGAAATAATGGGATAAACTCCCTAGGTTCTATAGCAGGTTTTTTTTTTGTTGTTTTGTTGTTTTGTTTTGTTTTGTTGGCATTATTGACATTTTGGGCTGGATCATTCTTTGCTATAGGGGGCTGTCCTGTGTATTGTAAGAAATTTAACATCATCCGTGGGTTCTACCCATCAGTTCCAATAGCACTCCATACCCCTACTGTGACAACCAAAAGGTCTCCAGACATTACCAAATGTCCCTGGGTGGCAAAATTGCCCCTGATCAAGAACCACTGATCCAAGGGAATGTATCACTCACTTTATAATGATATATTCAACTAGAGATGCAGTGATTATGTTGAAATTGCCTAATTATATTTAAATTGAATAATTTTATTGTGTATAAACAGACATTTAATTGAATAATGCATCAAAGTTCTTTTCAATTACCATTGATTGAGCTCCTACTCTGCGCTGCTTGCCAGATTCTTTCTCACTTGATCGTCAAAACTCTTCTGTGAGGGATGTGTTGTGATTGTATTATAATCTTCATTTTACAGATGAAGATACAACTTTAGAAGGGCTAGATAACTTTTAGCAAAAACACAAAGCTATTAAGTAGCAAAATTAGGATTTGAATTCAGATTTTTCTCATTTCAAAGCCTTTATCTACATTTGCTGCCCTGCCTCTTTCGGTTTTATTTGAGTTTTCTGTATAAGGTAAGTTTGCTTTTTGGCATTAATCTTAAGAGACTTATTGGCCTCTATGAACTGTTAGATAACTTGTGGAGAACAGAACTTAGGGATTAACTGTCCTGTACTTGATTTGAGGCAGTCCTGTACTTCACCTTTTGCCCTCATTTATGCAAAGCAAATTGGAAAGGCAATCTCACTATCAGCATATGTATTCCCTGAACAAGAGTGCCAGAACCCCTCACGGAAATGAGAAATTGAAGACAGGCCCTGCCTTCAAGAAGTTTTCTATCTGGTTGGGGAAATAAGACATACATACGAAACAGTCTGAAAAGAAAACATTTTAATATATACTGTAGTAGATATATAGATTTACATATATAAAGAAAAGGAAAATTAATATTAGTTACAATAGACCTAGAAAGCTTCATAGAGGAGTTCTGGTAGGAATTGTAGAGACAAAAAAACTGCAGTGCAGTTTAGGAAGTTGATCATTCATAGCAATTATTATACTTCTAAATTTGTCATAATTAGTGAGAAAAGAGATTTGAGTTAGTATTGGTGGATGATATTCCATTGCACAATGCTTAAGAATAAAGGCAATAGAATCATAATTAGCATTTGCCTCTCGCTTTTCCAAGACAGGATTTCTGCTCACTTCTAACCATAAGCAAAGGATAGATGGATGATAAACATAGAAGAGCTAGAAAAGTAACACTCATGTTAGACATAAAAGAGGATTCTGGGAGCAGGACTTTGGCAGTTTCAAAGAGAAAATATTTGATACGTAGTCATAAACTTTCAGA
Organism: Choloepus didactylus; assembly: GCF_015220235.1. NCBI lineage: Eukaryota > Metazoa > Chordata > Mammalia > Pilosa > Megalonychidae > Choloepus > Choloepus didactylus. The sequence continues at coordinate 70,765,917 of NC_051317.1, read as the reverse complement.
GCTACAAGAGACCTTGACAGTCACCTAAGCCCACCATTTCATTTTACAGATGAAGAAAATGTTGTCCAAAGAAGAGAAGTGAATTGCCCAAGGTCACACAGATGTTAAGAAGATAAGCTGTCTGTTTCACTGCCTCTATAAAGTGGAAATTACAGTCACTAAAATGGGCAAACCTCATGTTATTATTATATATTTGCTTTGTATCCACTGATCACTAAGGTCCTAACCAATTTCCAAGTGTTAAGTTCATAGAGAGTGAAACAATTTAGATCCTGAGCCCTAGACTCTAACAATGTTAAGACCATGCTTCAGGGTCACATGATAAGAAAGACAGGTCCCTGACTAAGACATTTTGAAAGCTTATTAAGAAACCCCAAAGAATCATTTTGAGTACTAATATTCAACCATGTAATTGGGTTTCAGAGTTGCATGCATACATTTATTTTATTACATGCATAATATATTTTATTACACTAGATGGCAGCAAATAGGTATCTAGGTGTACAGTCAACTAGGAAATTGAAAGCAAAATGAAACTACACACAGCTTGGGTCTAAATTTGCCTGAATAAAGTGAAAATTTCCATGAGCACTGAAGCTCTTTCATGCTCTCAATACATACTTGAAGAGGTTGTAGTTAAATTATCTAGATTTTTCTTTTACACAAAACTTGGTGTTGAAAATTGGTTGTGGTGAACTGCTCCAAAGTTGAATCATAGAATCTCTGACTCATGGTCAGGTAGGGTGATATTGTTATGTTCTTCCAGAATCTCTTTTCTGGCCATCAGAAGTAGAGTCATAGTCAAAGGCTGGGGGCTGGACACAGCAGTGGAAAGACGAGAGGAGACACTGCAGGGTATGGCATCAAGATCCACAAGGACAGAAAGAACATGAAGAAAATGTGCTGGGAATATTAGCAGCAGAGACATTTGAAATTAAGAGAAATTACAGGATAAATAATCACTGATAAGACTTAAAGATTATTTAGTTTATTGTCTTTAAAATAGACCATGCAAGATGATCCAGTGGAGTATGAAAAGAAAATACTAAACCTTTTATTTATACGTGTTGTTTATCTCAAATAGGAAAGAAATGAAGGTTTTCTAATATTGAATACATGGAGTCTCTCCGAGGCCTTACTCAGCTTGTGTTAGAATCACGTGACATTTGGTATGAGAGGAATTCTGAAGGAACAGTGGGAGGATCGGAATTCAGAGGGTCGTCAGTGGCATCCTTACTTGTTTGTTCACTTAACATGTTAGAGCAATTTTTACAGGTTCTACAAGACTGATTTAATGGATAAACTGATCATACAGGTACTAAGTTGGTGTAACTAATTGTCATGAAACAAACAAGTGGCTTAAAAAGATTCATGTAAAGAAACCTGACACTGAAGGTAACACTAACAATGCAAACCCAGGTCATCCATAAATAAGGAAGAGGCTGAGCTGACACTTTTCTTACTGTTAGAGTAAGCTCTAACCAAATATGATAAGAAGTCGACTTCCAATATGGGAAAATATTCCACACACTATTTGAAATATGGATTTACATTTACATTATTAAAGATGAACTTCTAATTTGGTGTATATTGTGCCCTTGACAGATATGAAACTGAGAAAGCCATTAAAACTAAATATTGAAATAAATAAAAACATAGGCCTAACCTTCAAATTGCTGTTTCATAAACTGTTAAATGAAGATTCTTCCCTCCAAAAGATGTAACTTCTTCAAACACACTGCAGGAAGTATTTTGCTCCATTAAACATTAAAATTAAAATACTTAAAAATATTGTTTAATTCAACTTTATCATAGATTTAAAATTTTTATTTTATATATGCTTTATAATATTCAAAATATATTAGAACATTGTGCAAATATGCACATGTATATTTCAAGTGTGTTTTCAAAGCTTATTTTATTAATGGGACACACACAATCCAAAGTTTAGTGACCTATGACTGACCAAATTCTTTTTCAGAACAGGCAAAATGCAGCAAGAAGCTTGGGGACTGCCCAGTGTAACTACAGAGAATATTTGGATCTGCTGTTCTTACTCTTTTTTCATTTTCCTTGTACTCTGCTTCCATACCTTCCTCAGGTTTAATTTATTAGATTCTCCCAGGTCCAGGCACAGATCTGGGCTCTTTATCCTCTTACAACTCCCCTAGTGCCTTCATTGTTGAAGTATTGCTCTGCTGGAAGCATAAACAAAGGTGCCAGAAATATTAGAGAAAAAAGAGGCCTCTGCCCATCAGATAAAATGCAACACTGTGGAAAGGAAGGATCCAGATACTAGACCAGACACTACAGGATAAGCTCAGCTCTTTTCCCCCAAATTAAACATTTTCAAAAGGATACCCCTAAGAAGAGAATTTCTGCAGATGTATTCACTCTTTTGAACTGTACATGAAAAGGGCAAGGGCTTAAAAACAAAAGGTTGAGGGGATTGTAGGAAGAGGGTATAATAGGAAGTTCTAGGAATAATTTCCTCCACCAGAACAAATTTAAACAGGCAGGAACTGTCTGAATCAACTATTTTGATACTCCAGAGTCTGGCAGAACACTGTGTGGCATCCAGGGAAGAGTGGGAGGAACAAGTTGGTAAATTACAGTAAATACCAGTGAATTTCACTCAATGTGCAGTGGCTACTGTCACAGATCCCCCAGTCTTGTGGCAGGGAGCAGTGAGATGTTCATTCATCTATGAAATGACATAAGTAGGATTTTAACCAGGTCTCTGAAATTCACAACATTTTCAATGCCCTGTGCTACTGCCCTTCTGTCCCTAAAATTCAGAAAACCGTTGAACAGGTTAAAGAAAAAGTATAGAGGAGTGGGTAAAAAGTGGGAAAGGCTAATGTATCTGGCAGAAAGGATATAAAGGACACACACAGGTATTCCCTTTTACCATGTAACGTTTAAGCCCAACAACTCTTACAATAGAGGGGAGTAAAGGTATCTTTCTAAACTGATGACTAAGCACTTTTGAAATTGTAGATCAACAAACAGGAAGTATTCATTGGGCTCTCACTAAAACACAGAGTTCCTGCCTTAAGAGAAACTTTATAAGATAGTCAACAATGACAAGGGGTTAAACCAGCTGTTGCGTTTCACATCTTCCATGGACAGAACAGGCTTACTATCCCTCTGGAGCAATGGTTCAGTACTGATTCAAGAAGCAATAATCCTCAATTAGGAGCCATAGCTGCCGCAACTTATATCAACCAAGATTTTTTGGGTGCTCTCTCTCTATGCTCTAATTATTAACATAGTAGTATTTATGGGCTACAACAGGTCTTAGCACAAATCAGCATAGTTTTAGCCACTGCACCAATACAGCTGCAGTATATTTGCTACTATGGCCATGATATGATTTCACAGCTTAACATTACTTTTTTTCCTCTGGTTTGTACTGGTGCTTTTCATCAATGAATGGGGTCTGGTAGCTCAAACCTGGGGTTTAGAACAAGACAGGTGTGGTAGAAGGAGCTGAGACTTTGGGGCCAGTGTGTCCTGGGTTTGAATCTTTTCTTATTTGATTTTAGGAAAATAATATCTTCTCTTGGAGCCTGAGTGTCTCTAAGTTCAGTGAAATGGGAATGGTAAGAGTAACCTTACTGATTTATTGTGAGATAAACTCTAAAATGTGTCTGCTCAATAAATGCCCATCATCTCTTACCCAGGAAATTTGGCTACCATAATTCATACACTAAAGTTGATTTTAATATATTTGTCATGATAACGAGAGCTAACATTTCTTGGTTGCTGCCATGTGTCAGGCCCTGTTCTCAGAGCTTTTGATGTATTATCTCTGTTCAATCCTTCTTACGTATGAATATGGGGACCAATATTATCCACTGTAAAACTGAGAAAACTTCCCTAGGGAAGTAAGTACCATGCCCAGGAAGTCTTATTCCAAAGCTCATACTCTTTATCTCTTTATAACACGTCCTCCCATTTATTCTAAGAGAAGAGGTTTATATCAAGAAGAGGTAAAGAGGCAGCATAGCTTAGTGGTAATGAGCAAGAGTGCTTGAGTCAAGATACCTGGTTTGGATCATGGCTGTGTACTTCATGGTCATCTGGCAAGTCACTTATCCTCCCTGTGCCTCAGTTTCCTCATCTATTAAATAATGATAACAGTACCTACCTCATAGGGTTGTTAGGATGATTACTAATGATTTAATATATATAAAGTGCCTAGAATAGTACCTGGGAAATACATGTAAGTGGTATTATGATAAAGTATTCTCAGATGACACTGGAACTGAAAACAAAACAAAACAAAACTGTATTTTCTTGCTCTTTTCAATGTTTACAATTCTGCATCAAACAATATCTTTGGTAGTGCTTTATGAACTAAAACAAGTCTCAGTTTCTTCTTGACACAGTAACCCATTTTGGTCTTTCTGTGATGTGAAAAGCACAAAAACCAACTTTAGATCAGTGAGATCATAGGCTGAGAAAAAGAGAAGAAATTAAAACATGGGCTTTAACATTAGGCACCCAACAGATCACAAACCCCATATGTCATCCCAGGCATAGTCAACTCCACCACATGCAGAATGCAGTTTTGAAAATTCACACTCTAGCAATTTCATCAGTTTTATTTTCAAGGCCAAAATATTTAAAGTTCAGTTCTTGAAAACCTGGGATTCCTTATGGTTGTTACAACTACCTGTGATATAAAACCTAGCATTTTCATTCCATCTGTTTGATATATGGAATGGGATATGTATAATATTTTTACTTAATTCTTGCATCAGGGAGTTTACCAGTTTCTGGTTTTGAACTTTCCTATGGTCCCCCAAATCTTGGTTTATGATTTGGAATATAAAAGCTGTGCCTTGGTATAATTACACTACTATGTAGCACCTACACATTTCCCTTCTCGAATGATCCTAAATCAAAAGAAACACAATTGAATCCTACCTTAGATTTTATTACTTAGCTCATTTAGAAATTAATATAGTACCTTTTTCTTTTATACTTTTTTTGGCTGTGTGACCAAGTATTTAATTCAAGAGTGAGGCAAATATACTATCTAGTTAGGAACTACACTCTAATGAGTACTGGTACTGGGACAAAACACAAAAGATGAGAGTACAGCAGAAGTCACATGAAATGAAATCAGCAAATACAAATTTCCCTTTTAGTAAATAACCACCATCCATCTTCTGGACTGATAATATCAGTCTGGAAAAATTGGTGAGGAGACAAATTTACCGGGCTGATGCCATAGGAGAAATAAATGGAAATGGAAGAGCCAAGAGAGGAGAGATTGAAAATAATTCATTATGCATCTCTAAGAACTATGGCCTCTCAATTCTCATTGCTCCAGGAAACAAAGTGGGCCAGCAGAGAGAGGCCTGTCTGTTGGTCTGTGTATGGCTTCTAAACTGGGGCTCCTGGCCTGCTCCTTTCAACTTCAGACTGATGACAGACTACCATTCACCAAGTTTTTGTTTCATTCTGAACACTGCACAAGGTGTCCACTCAAAATCTGGCCCAGGTTTGGGATCTGGAGGGTCCCCAGACCCCTTGGAGTTTGTGGGATAATGGGAAGGTAATGGAAAAACTGGGGATGAGGTTGGTTGGAGACTGAAGGTTACTTGGAACCAAATCATTACAAAATAAGTCAAGCTCTTGCCCCTCAGATGAGAACTAGGTATACTTTAGGGGAACATGGGAGCAGTGTGACATTTTTAGCATCCAAACACAGGAAGCCCAAGCCTTGTCAACATTTCTGAAAGTGTCCCTGAATCATTCTAGAAGTCCTTAACAGCCAAGCAGGAATCTTTTTTACTGGGATATAAAATAGTTTCCAGTATTTCTGCCCCCAATTCAACAACTCCACTCTTTCCAGCAAGGTCCCCATGGAACAGATAGTTTGCAAGCCCAGCTTATCCTTTGAAGGCCTATAATCCATCAAACTTTAAAATCACCTTGGAGTTGTTTACAGCTGTGAGATGACAGTGGCTACTTGCATCATGAACTTACAATGCTTGGGACGGTGCTCAGGATAACTGTTATGTCACACACCTATTTGGGGAATCTGGTTCAGGGTCCCACAAGGACAACAACAATTACAGTTACCATGTGCTTCATAGTTCCATATGCTGTGTATTATTATTGTGTTCACTAATCTCACAGATTTTATTTCAATTATTAGTGCTTGATTACAAAGTAATAAATCCTGTTCTTTAATCATTATGCCAGAATTCATGTATTTAAATAATATTATCTGTAAAAGTGAGTACCTTGGGAATTTTAAATAAATACAAATGATGTTGTTACTGCTAAATGCATTTGTAAAGCTCTTCTTTGGGAATTATCTTCAGAGTTAAATTAATTCATGAGCCTCATAAGAAAATCAGTCTTAATACTTTTTAATTCAACCCATCTAATTTAATAATACAGTGAAAGTTTTTAGAGCAAATGATTTCATTATCTGGAACTGGCTGGTACCGACATTTTCCTATACTTGCTTTCAAATCCCCCAGGTAACTACAGATAACAGGGGTAGTGAATATAAATGAAACATTTAAGTGTTACTGCTGCTCTTTGAGTTATTATCCCTAGTAAAGTTAAATGCCCTCCTACATGATTTTCAATAACATCATATTCTAAGGAAAATGGGACAAGGAGCTGTAGATAAATTGTGAGCACTTCAGGTTCAGGGACCATACCTGCTTTCTTGCTAGCTCCTGCCTCCCACTCCCATCCACTCTTAGGGTCACTTCAGATAATTTTATGCTTGCAGTAGGTGCTCAATAAGTATTACCAATTCACTATAGGCTAAAACCTACATTTCTAATTTTTTCTTCCAACTGAAATCTGCATTTCTTAAGGGAAGTGACTCTGGCTTCTCCTCTGGGTGACTGGCTCCCAACCAAAGTAAACAGGATTTTCAGAATATTCTCAGTTCTCTCAGCCTGTCACTTTACTTTGTAGCAGTCAAACCAAATCCTCGTAATGGGTTACCTTATTTTTAAAATGTCTGCAGAAATCACACCATTTCATGCACAGGATCATGATTTGCAGATTAAATTATTTTAACCAGTTCTGATAAATTATTTCCTCTCTCTCTCTTTAGTTATCCTGGCTGTTCTTTTGTGCCTTTGAGGCTGCTTATCCAGAGTTGGAATTAACGCCCAGAGATTAGACCACACTTTTTCACATCTGTTGCCATAGAACTCTTCAAAGAGAACCAACATTTTTGGCTTTGCCTCCTCTCAGATAGGGCTTATGGCTTCTCTATTACTTCACAAGTATCAGGGGTCCTCCTGTACCATATTACTTCTATATTTTCCTCTTTTGCTGAATATCTATTATTTATCTTTGGTTTACTTTTCCCAGGGTCATTAATTAAGACATTTGGTTTGTTTTAATTTACAATTATTACTACTACTATTAACAAATACTCTTTATTCCATTTATAAAACTCCCTTTGTCTTTGAAAAAATATTCTGAAGGGTCTTGGGTCTTTGGTTTGGTATATTTACATACTTTCTCCTGGTGTTAGTGAAATGGTGGTGATTTACCAAGGCATATATTTTCAGAGTTTCATAGCAAAAGGAAGGAAACTAACATAGTTTCCTACATGCAAACTTATACAGTATGTATGAATCATCCTTGTTTTATAGATAAGCAACTTAAAGCTCAGTGGTTACATGACTTGTCCGAAATCCCACTGCAAGTAGATAGCAGTGTCAGAATTCAAGCCACGTCTGATTCAGCATCTGTTCTCTGGTAAGATACCTGAGAGGAAGAACTCCTCCTTTGAGTTTCATTTTTCTATTACTCTTTTTCTTTGAGGAAAATTTTAGGAAAATCAATTGTGACTTTTGAAGCTCTCAGACAGGAGAGATTATCAATACTGATCAGGGCCAAAAAATATTAGTCAGGTTTAAGAGGCTCTTGGATCCCTAAATCTTGGGGCTTGCCCTTATGAAGCTTGTTCCTGCAGAGGAAAGGCTAAGCCTACCTATAACTGTGCCTACGAGTCTCCCCAGAGAACCTCTTTGTTGCTCAGATGTGGCCTCTCTTTCTAAGCCAACTCAGCAGGTGAACTCACTGTCCTCCCCCTTTCATGGGACATGACTCCCAGGGGTGTAAATCTCCCTGGCAATGTGGGATATGACTTCTGGGGATGAGCATGTACCTGGCATCATGGGATTGAGAAAGGTTTCTTGGACCAAAATGGGAAAGAGAAATGAAACAAAATAAAGTTTCAGTGGCTGAGAGATTTCAAATGGAGACAAGAGGTCACTCTGGAGGTTATTCTTACGCATTATATAGATATCCTTTTTTGCTCTTTAGTGTATTAGAATAGATAGAAGGAAATACCTGAAACTGTTGAACTGCAACTCAGTAGCCTTGATTCTTGAAGATGATTGTATAACTATATAGCTTATACTGTGTGACCATGTGATTGTGAAAACCTTGTCGCTCACACTCTCTTTATCCAGTTTATGGACAAATGAGTAGGAAAATAGGGACAAAAATTAAATGAATAATGGGAGGTGGGGTGGGGGATGGGATGTTTTGGGTGTTTTTTTTTAACTTTCATTTTTACTCTTATTTTTATTTTTTTATTTTTTGGAATAATAAAAATGTTCAAAAATTGTGATGAATGCACAACAATATGATGTTAACAGTTGATTGTACACTTTGGATGACTGTATGGTATGTGAATATATCTCATTAAAATTGAATAATAAAAAAAGGAGACAGGCTCTTAAGAGCTAAAGGTATAGCAGGTTGCCACAGTTTGTTCACAATGTTACAAAATAAGCAAACTCAGAAACAAATCAAATCTGTAGGTAGTTGCTGTGTGAGCTGCCAGTCAGGAAAAGAAAACCTTTTTATTATTTCATTGTATAATTTATTATTATAATTATTATTTTGCATCTAGAGCAGTCGTAGACAAGGCAGTAGGGTAACATAAGGTAAGCAAAACCACAGCTTTCTGATCTTCATTAACAAATAAGAGTGAGGAGCCCCTGTTTGAGGCTTGGGATAAAGAAAAGAATAAGGCTCTAGGAAAAGCCAGGGATAGAGATGAAGTCAGGGAGACAAATCACTTTCCCTTCCATTGTCCAAAACATACAGAACCACCCTGCCACCACCTCTCTCCCCCTCCCCACTCCAATACTCCCCGCACTGCTGTCCATGTCCCTCTTCACTCAGAAGGATAACCCAAGAGCCTGGTTACGTTGTGGAGATTTCCTTCCACCCCGTTTGACTATTTGGAGAAACCCATGATTTCTTCTTCTTTGGGAGTAACCTTAGAAGTGGAAATCAGAACTCTTTATGGTTACAGAGTCCTAGAACACTTGAGAGGAACTTGCACAGCTTAATCATACTTGATCCTGTGAAGATAACAGTCTAAGTACACATATTCCTAATTTTGAAAATAAAGAAATAGGTTTCAAGATGTATATGACTTCTAAATGGTGGATCAAATACTATAAGCTAGATTTTCTGCCTATGCTCTATGTGCTTTACATTTCTCATTGCTGGAAACTTCTAGTCTTTAAAATTTGTTTTTAATTGACATAAACTTTACACATAAAAGAAATGCACAAATTTAAGTTTACAACTTAATGACTTGATAAATGCACACAGTGTTACCAACATACCAATCAAGATATAGAACACTGTCTTTAATTTATGGTGGCATAAAATTTAGATCTATTGGACAAGTTTATTAAAGAGGAGAGGAAACAATATTCAGAGAAATGAAACTTTAAAATAGGCACTTCTGCCAGAAAGGAAAAGCAAACCAGTGAGCTCATTTTTCTAAGCTAGCTTCTTTTAGTGATTTCATTTTTTCAAGTTGGTGAATGTCTCCACTCTGCATTATACTTTTATATAAAACTCTTAGGAGCATGTGGAAATTAAAGAGAGGCATCAGGTTTTTTCCTGTATTTTTAATTTGGCCCTTGATGTTATCAAATTATTAATCTCATACTAGGAAACACTTGGTTGCAATTGGCTAATCAGTCTTAATTTGTACTTACTGATAATAAAAAAGACCATAACCTCATCTTAAACATTGCACAGTACAGCTCAGTGTTTTCTACTCAGATGGTTCTCAACCATAATGTTATAATTATACCATTTTCTTAGCAGCATAACCCACATACTATAATTATACTCAGAGCTAAAGCTATGTTTATAGTATACTAAAGTGGATGGAATTGTTTCATTTTAAGTGATTCATCTGCCTCCTTGGTTGGTAACAGAAATGCATGGTATGGAAGAGTCACGGTCTTAACACCAAATTCAGACACTGAGAAGCCAAAAAACAAAAACAAAAACAAAACTGAAACCCAAACCCAATATGAGAAGGTACATGAGACATGCATCCCAGACTGGTTTCCACAATGATCCCTAATTTAAAATCTGGGATGGGCAAGGTAATGGAAGCCAGCATGCTGGTGGCGACTGGGGGTCTTGGGGATGCCCTCACTTGGTTTACTTTGCTACAGGGCATCCCCGGTGCCTCAAGTCAGTTTTCATAGCAATATTTCTACCTAGGCTCTGAGCCAATGGGGTAACGACTCATCCAAGCACAGAGAACTTCTATCGTGCTGGACCATTCATTCCTTTAAGACATTTCATTCATACCCATTATGTGCCAGGTATGGATCTGGGTGCCAAGTACTCAACAATGAGCAAAGCAGAAATCTTTGACCTTGTGGGATTTAAGTCTAATGTTTTCTAGACATGTCTTTTGCTTATTTACCAGGGTGAATAACAGGAAAGTTTTTGCTTTACTATGGGTGAAAGCATATTAGCTTGCATGCAAAACCCTCAACCGGTCAGCTGTAGATGAAAGGTGGCCATTTTCTTGGTATGTGTTCATGAACCTGGTCTGGCAAAGACAGGAACGGAGATGAGTGGAATATGCTAATATGCTGGGGTTAAATTTGCTGGATACATTTTTAATTGGTTATGAGAGATCATTTTCTAGTCCTCTGATGTTGATAGGAGCAGCAATAGATACTTCATTTTCAGTGCACCTCAATTATTTGCCCAACTCCTCTGGTTAAAAATGGTTAGTAAAACCTTGACATTTTTGACTTGCTTGCCCCATGGAACCTTAGCATAAGGGGAATAGAATGTGGCATTGTAGGAAACCATAAAATATGATTTGGTGGGAGGGGAGCACATACCTTGTGGTGATATTTTAGGAATTATTACTAGAGTGCATGTTTTTAAATTTTCTTTTTCTTTTCAGAGTAGGACAAGTTATGAACCAATTCTGGTAGCTTGGACCAACAAGCAGAAGCATATGGTGGAAATAATTATTCTCCTTGGTTCTGTGATACCTAAGAGCTTGGCTGAAGGCAGCTGGAAATCAAGTCAGCAACACAAGAGATCTGAATAGTCTTTGAAGTGCAGTTTTATTTATTTATTTATTTGTTTGTTTATTTATTTATTTAGTCATTATTTGAATTTCACTTTTCTTTTTTTTTGTTAGCTTGAATGATAATGCTAACTGCTGCCCTCTCAGCATCCAAACCCCTGACCTGGAAGAGCAGGCAAGGGGTGAGTGGGGAGAAAGCAGGAGGAGGGGCATGGGCAAAGCAGGGCTGGTCACATTATAAATGTTCTTTGTAGGCTTGTACATGGTGTGCCGGTTTGAGTGTATTGTGTCCCCCAAATGCCATTATCTTTGTGGTCTTGTGTGGGGCAGAAGTTTGGTGCTGGTTGGATTTGCTTGGAGTGTGCCCCACCCAGCTGTCGGTGATAATTTTGATGAGATGTTCCCATGGAGGCGTGGCCCCACCCATTCCGGGTGGGCCTTGATCGGTGGAGCTATATAAATGAGCTGACTCAAAGAGGAAAGAGAGTGCAGCTGGGAGTGATGTTTTGAAGAGGAGCAAGCTTGCTAGAGAGGAACGTCCTGGGAGAAAGCCGTTTTGAGGCCGGAGCTTTGGAGCAGATGCCAGCTGCCTTCCTAGCTAACAGAGGTTTTCCGGAGGCCATTGGCCATCCTCCGTGAGGGTACCCGATTGCTGATGTGTTACCTTGGATGCTTTGTGGCCTTAAGACTGTAATTGTGTAGTGAAATAAACCCCCGTTTTATAAAAGCTTATCCATCTCTGGTGTTTTGCATTCTGCAGCATTAGCAAACTAGAACACATGGTAAGCCTGAAAGCTACGGTTTCAAGAGCAAGTAGCTAGAGGGTAGGAACAAAAAAAACCCAGACTTTAGTAAACAGCAACTAACAGGTTCTCTGTATCCATCTCTCTGTCTCCTCTCTCTCTTTTTGGTTTGTGATTAAGTCAAAACCCTATTATTATCTCTCTTTTTCTTTTTGTTTTAGGTGCAGCGAAAGACTAATCCAAGGGGCAGAATGTAAATGCTCCATGGTAACGTAGTCTTGCAATCTCGACTGGGACCCAGCAGTGTTTAACATAATATGATTTCTGGTATTAGGAAATTTCTTGCAACATTAGAGCACAGCAGAGCTGGCATGGAAGCAAACACTACCATGTAAAATAATAGCAACAATGTGACCTTCAGCCCATGTTGCATATGATCCAGATGCATAGCCATGTTTCTAGCTAAGTCATTTATTTTTTTCTCATCACCTGAAAACCAGTCAGTCTTTCATCATCAACCTTTCGGGACTACAATCTTCAGCACAACAATTCTGTAAACCACTGTGTTCACATAAGGGCCTTTCACAATTTTCAGAATTAGAACTCTGGACACTTAAGGCTAATTTCATTGGTTCCATTGGGAATGTGAATTGTGTTTACCTGAGGATGGGGTTTGAAATCATCTGTTGATGAGGGTTTACTCTTTTTGTCTATTATGGAATTTGTAAAAATAAACAAAAGTAGAGCATAGGTTTTAATGAACTTCTATATACTCATCACCCAGCTTCAACAATTATCAACATTTTACCAGTCTTGTTTTGTCTACTTCCCGTATCTTTTTTCCCCCCTGATATTATATGATTTCACCCATAAGTACCCTGATATTTATCTCTTAAAGATAAGGGCTCTCTCATTTTTAAAAATAATACCAGTATCACACCTAACAAAGTAATGATTCCTCAATATCATCTCATCTAATATACAGTTTGTATTCAATTTTTCAAAAATATCTCAAAAATGTCTTTTCACAGTTCATTTGTTTGAATCAAGAAGTCTTTTAAGTCTGTTTAAATCTATGATGCTCCCTTGCTATTCTTTTTTTTAAATTTTATTTTATTGAGATTGTTCATATACCATACAATTATCCAAAGATCCAAAGTGCACAATCAATTGCCCATGGTACCATCATATAGCTGTGCATCCATCACCACAATTAATTTTTTTTCCCAATTTTTAGAACATTTTCATTACTCCAAAAAAGAAACAAAGACAAAAGGGAAAACTTACTTCCTCCCCTACCTCTAACTACCTCCCCTCCATTATTGACTCATAGTGTTGGTATAGTAATTTGTTACTGTTGATGAAAGAATGTTAAAATATTGTTAACTGTAGTACATGGTTTGCAATAGGTATATATTTTTCCCTGTATACCCCTCTATTATTAGCTTCTAGTTATAGTGTCATACATTTGTTCTAGTTCATGAAGAGATTTCTAATATTTGTACAGTTAATCACAGACATTGTACACCACAGGATTCACTGTTTTATACATGCCTATTTAACCTCCAACTTTCCTTCTGGTGACATACGTGACTCTAAGCTTCCCCTTTCTACCACATTCACATACCATTCAGCACTGTTAGTTATTCTCACAATAATGTGCTACCATCACCTCTGTCCACTTCTGAACACTTAGGTTCAACCTAGTTGAACTTTCTGCTCATAATAAGCAATCGCTCCCATTCTTTAGCCTCGTTCTATACCCTGTTAACTTATATTTCATGTCTATGTGTTATATATTATAATTAGCTCCTATCAGTGAGACCATGCAATATTTGTCCTTATGTGTCTGACTTATTTCACTCAATGTAGTGCCCTCAAGGTTTCTTCATCAACCCATTTTTTTTAAGGTGGTTTTGTTCACCCACCATACTTTCTGTCCTAAGTAAACAATCAATGGTTCCCTGTATGGTTACATATTTATGGATTCACCACCATCACCACTATCTATATAAGGACATCTCCATTTCTTCCACAAAGAAGGAGGAAGAGTCAAAGAAGTTAGAGAGACAAAAGAAAAAGAAAGAGAAATAAACAAATGACAGCTAAAAAGCAATGAAAGGAAAGACAGAATTAAAGTAGAATAAAAAAGAGTCAGACAGCATCACCAATGCCAAGAGTCCCATACCCCTTCCTTATGTCCCCCTCTTATAAGCATTTAGCTTTGGTATATTGCCTTTGTTACATTATAGGAAGCATAATACAATGTTTCTGTTAACTAGAGTCTCTAGTTTGCATTGATTGTATTTTTCCCCAATACCACACTAGTTTTAACACCTTGCAAGGTTGACATTCATTTGGTCTCCCTCATGTAAAAACATATTTGTACATTTTATCACAATTGTTGAGCACTCTAGGTCTCACTGGGTTATACAGTCCCAGTCTTTATCTTTCCTCTTTCCTTCTGGTGTCCCACATGCTCCTAACCTTCCTCTTTCAACCATGCTCACAGTCATCTTTGTTCAGTGTACTTACATTGTTGTCTACCATCACCCAAAACTGTGTTCCGAGCCTCTCACTCTTGTCTTTTCCTGTCTGTCTGTAGTGTTCCCTTTAGTATTTCCTGTAGAGCAGGTATCTTGTTCACAAACTCTCTCATTGTTTGTTTCTCAGAATATTTTAAATCCCTCATATTTGAAGGACACTTTGCCAGATATAGGATTCTTGGTTGGTGGTTTTTCTCTTTCAGTATCTTAAGTACATCACCTCACTTCCTTTTTGCCTCCATGGTTTCTACTGAGAAATCCGCACATAGGCTTATCAAGCTTCCTTTGTATGTGATGGATCGTTTTTCTCTTGTTGCTTTCAGGATTCTCCCTTTGTCTTTGATGTTTGATAACCTGTTTATTAAGTGTCTTGGCATAGGTCTATTCAGATCTATTCTGTTTGGGGTGCACTGTGCTTCTTGGATCTGTAATTTTATTTCTTTCATAAGGGATGAGAAATTTTCATTGATCATTTCCTCTATTATTGCTTCTGCCCCTTTTCCCTTCCCTTCTCCTTCTGGAACACCCATGACACATATATTTATGCACTTCATGTTATTTAATTCCCTGAGCCGTCATATTTTTTCATTCTTTTCCCTATCTGTTCTTTTGTGTGTAGGATTTCAGGTGTCTTGTTCTCCAGTTCCTGAGTGTTTTCTTCTGCCTGTTGAGATCTGCTGTTGTATGTCTCCACTGTGTTTTTCACCTCTTGTTTTGTGGCTTTCATTTCCATAGATTCTGCCAGTTTTTTCAAACTTTCGATTTCTACCTTATGTTCACCCAGTGTTTTCTTTATAGCCTTTGCCTCTTCTGTTATATTGTCCCTGAACTTGTTGATTTGGTTTTTGATTTGATTTAGCATATTTCTCTGAAAATCTTTAATAGATTGTTTCATTAAAGTGAAAAATATTTCAGCTGTATCTTGATTAAGGTGTTAAGTTTGTTCCTTTGACTGGGCCATATCTTTGTTTTTCCTAGAATAGATCGTAGTTTCCTGTTGTCTAGGCATCTAGTTTCCTTGGTTACCCCAGTCAGATTTTCCCAGACCAGAATGGTTCAGGTCTCAGAATGGGCTTATATTCAGGGTGTATCTTAGAGGAAACAACAGACTTTCCTGTGAGGTTTCTAGTTGCTGTGCTTTTCCTAAACCTGCCCAGCAGGCGGAGCCTGACAGCCTGTTGCTCCAGACTGTTTTGGCTGTTTTCCCGCATGATCTGGGGTCTGGTTCTGAAGGGAAAGCTGGGCCCCACTTCCTTACTCTTAGGGAAGATACACCCCCTAGGAAGTTATCAACTGCATTTGAATAGTCTCTCTGACTCTGTTATCTCTACCCCGTCTGGGCAGAGCACTGTGAACTGAAAGTAGCTGTGGCTCTCTCTTCTGAGGCCCTCAGGTTGAGAGAGAGAAAAAGTGACAGAAAGCCCCCTTTTGGAGCCAGTACACGGCCCCCCAGTTTCACCTGTTTGCGAGAGGTGACACCCGGTCTTCTGGGCTCCCCATCCCAGGACAGAGAAGTCCTCCAGCTCTTTAAGGTCAGTCATCACTAAAAGCCTCTGTCTGCTTGTTGGGGGTTTGTAGCTTGTATTCAGCAATCCACATTTGTTAATTAAAACCCCAGTTGGAGCTCAGTTGCGCTATATTAGCTCACTTGGAGAGTGCTGCTGGTTTCTACCACAGGGAGGTTTTGCAGCTCAGTCTGCCATGGGAGGAGGGGCTCTCGGTGCAGTTCCACAGCTTTTACTTACAGATTCTATGCTGCGATCTCAGGCATTGCTCCCAATCCAGGTTTATGTATGATGTGTGGACAATCACGAATTTCCCCCAGCAGTTATTCCAAATTATTTACTCGTTCCTTGTTGTTTATTAGTCATTCCAGGGGACTGACTAAATTCCACTCCTCTCTATGCTGCCGTCTTGCCCCTCCTCTCTTCTTTTTATTACATCATTTTTTGAAGAAACTAGATCATTTCGTACATTTAGCTGATTGCATTCTTAAATAGCTATTTAAAATGTTCTTTTATCCCTGTTATTTCTTTTAAAGGTAGTGGTAATGATAATGTTCCAGGTCATGTAAGTAGATAGAGGTAATTATGAGTTCAAAGAGGAGAGAGGGAAATCAGCTTTCAAATATGTATATTTGAATGTGGTTAAAAGGGGGGAATTCTAGGTTGTATGTATATTACTAGAATAACAATTTTTGAAAAAATCCATGAACTGCACAACACAGCAAACCCCACGTTAAACCATGGACTATAGTTAATAGTAAAAAGAAAAAGAAAAGACAAAAAAGAAAAAAGAAATCATACACCTTTAACTTGAAAGAAATTCTCATTTTGCAGCTTGAACAAGGCTGAGCTTTCTTTCTTTCATTAGCTTGGGAAATCTTGGTCTTCTATGGCTCCTAATACTTCTAAGTTTACTTCCAATTCTTTTGGACTTGGTTTCTTTTTGGACTCAGTTTCTGCCTGAGAAGTCTGCTTCTTTCCTTCCCAGATTCTATGCATCTGAAAACATTTCATTTATTTTCCTCATTGTTCTCTTTTCAGTAGCCTAGCTTCCGTGGGTATCTTTTTGATGTCTTTCTTCACTTTGAGTCTTTTTTTTCTCTCCAGGAGGAGTCAGGGATGTCCCTCTTGTCATGTCAATAACTGAAGGCTAATAAATAAGGAACCCACTTGTATAAACACCTCTGAAAGGAGAGGTTTGCAGTGAAGAAAGGAGTTGGGGTATGCTATTCTGCTTTCCCATATTGAGGCTGACTATACACTCACAGTTTATTTACTTAGAGTTGAAACCAAGATTACATTTTGGGGGATGTACCAAAGACAACTTTCACCTAATTTAGAATTTTGCCCCAGGTGTTCCTTTACCCAGGGCAAACAGGGTATGTGGGAGGAGGGTAAGGGGGTAGGGAGAATGAGGGAGGGATGAGATGGAGTGGGAAACATTCCTCCTCTTTATGTCCCACAGAGCTCCTAATCCAATTCTCAGAGACAGTCATAGTTTACCTGCAGTAAGAGTCAAACAGATTGCCATGGGCTGGCCAGGGCACTGAACCACCAAGTTAATAAATTATTTGTTGCTGTTGTTAAAATTGATCCAGGAAACTTCCTTTTAGCTGAACTTCTGAAGCAAATAAAAATTTTAAGTTGGGAACACTAGGGACTTATAAATATATATACGTATAAAAGAAACCTACCAGTAAAACAGCACATGATTATTGCCAAATGACTCATCCAGGAAGCAAATGTTATAAAAGCTCAGAAAAGGGACGCTGTACTTTGGACTGAACTTATTCCAGAAAGAGATAAAGCTGCTCTATGGCTTTGAAGACACAGAAAAATTTGTTCTAATGGCACACCTTTCAGTTATCCCACTGCCTCATGTCTTCTATCCCTAAGGATAGATATCAGGGGAAGGAAGAAGTAAAGGGGACAGAATCCTCTGAGGTGCCAAGCACTGAGATAAACATTTTACCTAATCATGTCTAAGGGTAGGCCTGAGGCATGAATCTCAGGTAATTATGGTAGCCTCAGCGGCTTTCTCTTCTTCTTCTTGCACCACTTCTTGGTTTGGTGCCTGTCTTTCTTGGACTGGTGCCCATGGCTAATCCTCTGGTCATCAGGACTTTGACAAACCTCTTAGTCCTCTCCTCTAAATAGTCCATGCTTCTCCAGCTATAAAGGGGTAATTTAACCTCACATGACAGACTAAGGTGCTAATGACAGAACGTGAAAGCAGGGATGCCCAAACAGGGGTCGGCTGGTCTACAAAATTAAGGTTTGCAATTTTTATAGAGAGAAATGGCAATTAGACATATTTGTAATGTGAAAAATTTACTTTTTAAATCAGTCTCAAGCTGGGTTATACAGGCATTCATTCTCTGGGATCTGTGGGAATTTTATACTACTCAAATATATTATACCATATTCAGGGTCCTTCCTATCCTTCCAGCAAATGAACATGAACTAAAATAGGAGATAAGCTTGGATGAGTGGGATGAGGGGATAGGTAGGGGGTTTCCAGTGACCCAGAGTTACTACTACTCTTTCAGTCATAGTAAAGTTGGAATAGCATTATTATTAGTAATAGTAATAAAAATAATAAAATACCTAAAATTTATTCCATACTACTTTTGGCCAGAAACTTTTCTGTGTACCTATCTCTACTCCTCACAATGACTCTATGAGATAGATATTGATATCCCCATTTATAGATGGATAAATTGAAGCTCATGGTATATACAGTCCATGGTCTCTAGCTACCCAAACCCAAAGTCCTCATCACACAGTCCGTGGCACCAATTGAAACTAATTACAGAGTTTGCCACAACCACTCCCATCAGGTAAGAACAAGGGAAAAAGGGGAAGAAGGAAGAAAAGGTAACAACTTGTATAGGCCCTTCTTGCTTTTCTTCATAAGAAAAGAAAAAGAGCAAAAGAGGAAATCAATCTACTGCTCTCAGACTTGAGTAAACCAGTATGTTACTCATCCGTGTCAGTTCTAGTGTTAGGGAAAAAAATGCCAAAACTTAAACACTGTGGAATCTATATTAACACCTCTCCCTCCACTTGCCTTCTCCATTTGTTCTCAGGTAATAACTCAGTATGATATTAACTCAAATATTATTAAGCTCTCATTTTGTGTAAGGCCCTGGCTAAGCTGTAACAAAGGGAGCAGTGCATATAAAGATGAGGAAAGCCTAGACTCTGCCCTCAATGAACTTGATCTATAAGGAAAGATACCCTGTATGCACAATCCATTGGTGCTTCAATTCAAAAGAGGCACAAATTAAAAAGCTTTACAAATTCAGAGGTGGATAATCATAACTTGGAGTAAGGATGGTGTTGTGGGTTGAACTGTGTCACCCCAAAATACACTGATGTCCTGACCCCAGGTATCAGTGCATGTGCCCTTACTTGGAAATAGGGTCATTACAGATGCAATCAAATTAAGATGAGGTCACAGTGGACTAGTGTGGCCCTAAATCCAATGACTGGTGTCCTTACAAGAAGAGAGAGACTTGGGAGCTCAGACCCAGACCCAGAGGGAAGGCGGCCATGTGACAATGGAAGCAGAGACTGGAGTGAAGCAGCTGCAAGCCAAGGGATGTCAGGGATTGCTGGTGACCACCAGAAACTAGGAAGAGGCAAGGGCAATCCTTCCCTAGAGTCCTCAGAGAGAACCCGACCCTGCTGAAACTGTTATTTTGGACCTCTAGCCTCTAGAACTGTGAGATAATAAATTTCTGTTGTTTTAAGCCATCCATGTGTGGCAATTTGTTATAGCAGCCCAAGGAAACTAATACAGATAGTATCCAGATGTTTCTGCATTTCTCTGAGGACTACTATGTAACTGTAACTCTTTATAAGATAAAATATTATGTGATGATAACATGTCTTGGACAGTCCAGTTGCAAATAATTGTCCATTAGATCCTTCTCCAAGTTTTTACAGATATTCAGCCTTCATTTGATGGAGTACCTTTAATAATGATGAATGTACATTCATTATTATTGGCAGACATAGTTAATATCAGTTGGCAGATATAGTTAATCCTTACTTTATAATAAGGTGTTACTTCAAAAGACTTGACTAGAAGTAAACTTTCGTAAAGTGAATCCTGTATTCTCATTAATATAAATTACCAAATTAAGATAGATTGGTACAGGAGACTTAAAAATGTCAATCGATTTGAATGTGATGACTAGTTTCATAAAATACCTTTTTATGGAAATAATCATTTTCCTGTTTAGACCAGAGGTCAGCATACTTTTCTTGGAGGAGCAAACCGTGAATATTTTAGGCTTGCAGGCCACATGGTCTGTATCTCAGCTACTCATCTTTGCCTTTTACTCTGAAAACAGCCATAGACAATCTGTAAATGAATGGGCGTAGCTGTGTTCTAATAAAACTTTGTTTACGAAACAGGCAGCTGGCCTGAAGACCATCCTTTCCTAATTCCTGGTTTAGATAATAGTTGATCTAAATAATAATAATAATAATAATAATAAATAGAAGTAACTTATTTTATATCACATATCATGAGTTATGTGCAAATCAATTTCCTGTAAATCATATCATATTTTAAAAAGCTCCTTGAAAGTGGTGTAACCTCTTTTTTTCAGTAATAAGTTCTTTATAGAGTAAATAATCACCACTCGAGTTATTTTTGGTTTAAATATATATTGCCTCATGTTGCATATGTTTGCCATGAGGCATACTACTGCTTGAATTATTATTTAATGGTATCTATGTTTCAATTCCTTGCTAAAGCCATGAATCTTTTTTATAAATGTGATTTATAATCCATGTTCTCAGTGTGTAGATTAATTTGTTTTAAAGTCAGGGCACACTTATTTAATAGATTTAAATTTTTTTCTCAGTGCACAGATGCACATAATCCAGAATAACTATTTATTACAAACAGGGACTGATGTGGACAAAAAGCCTTTCTGAAATATAGATGCAGATGTCCCCTCCCGGGCGAGGTTCTTGGTTGCGGAAGCTGGGGCCCTCTTAACAGCAGTGATTACTGAGTTGGTTTTGAAGCTATGCAACTCAGCAGCAAATCAGAGAGCTTGGGCTAGAAGAACTCAATGGCCAGGTCTAACTCTGGGCTGCTTTAACTTTCTAAAGTCACTAAAAATTGTTCACTGCCCACTGGGGTCACCCAGGGTGAAAGAATGTTTATCTTGGATTTCATCCTTGAAAAAAGTGTCATGCTTTGGGGGAGAAACTACAGGAATAGGTACATGGAGCACACTCAGGCATACTGGAATTTTTAGGGAGATACTTAATCATCCTTCTTCTACTTCTTTTTTAAAAAATTTATTCACTTCTGAGCTCAAGCCTTTTTTTCCCCACAAGCAGATTTCTAACTATTTTCCTATTGTTTTGGTTCCCAAGGTAAAAAAAGGCCTTGATACATATTTGCAACCAGAAGGCACCTGTAGCTACTTGCACAGAATGACCCTGAGCTGTGGGCTTATCCCTGTGATGGTTAGGTTCATGTGTCAACCTGGCCAGGTGATGGTGCCCAGCTGTCTGGTCAAGCAAGCACTGGCCTAACCATTGCTGTGAGGATGTTTGTGGCTGGTTAATAAACCAACAGGCTGGTTTATTAAATCATCAGTCAATTGGCTGCAGCTGTGACTAATGACTCAACGAAGTATGTGTCTTCTACAATGAGAGAATGCAGTTGGCTGGATTTAATCCAATCAATCAGTTGAAGACTTTTAAGCAAGACAGATAGAGGACCTTCACTTCTTCGGCTGCGCAGCGTTTCCTGAAGAGTTCATTGAAGTTGCCAGTTCGTTTCCTGAGGAGTTCATCAAACACCTTCATTGGAGTTGCCAGTTTGCTGACTGCCCTACAGAATTTGGACTCGTGCATACCCACAGTTGCGTGAGTCACTTTTATAAATCTTATATTCATAGATATCTCTCATCGATTCTGTTTCCCTAGAGAACCCTAACACATCCCCCATTTCAGAAGTTGCATTAAAAATGGCCTAAAAAAACGCACAGAGAAGAAAAGGTCTCTTGTAAGCTCTGGCTCAGCAAATTGCTGGGAGCTGAGGGAAGATAAAAAATTAAGACCTAATACTTATCTTCCAAAAAATCTCTATCTCCTAACAATTTTATGTGAAAGCAAGACCGTGTATACTAAAGCACTAACGTGTGAAACAAATGGCAGTCATTATCTGGGTAGTTTGGACTGGGAAAAAGTCACTGCAAAGTTCAAATCTGAGTTAAGTAAACATTACCATTCAAATTATCAATATATATATGGCATTATCTATGCTTTATTTTGTTTATCTAGGAAGAGATACAAATCATTGCACTGATAATATCTCCTTTTTTTTCTGAGTTGGTCTGTTGAGGGACATAGGTAAGCTTTCTTTGTACCTCTTTTCTTCTTGTACAAAGTGTGTAATTCTACCTGCCTTCTTCCCTCTTCTGAGAAGCAAGGAAGAGGGGTGGATGGTATCCTTAGGGTGCTCAACATTATCAAGAGATTAGCACTGAATGTGAATCTGGAAAGGCTGCTTACTTACTAGTTTGGACACATAAGATATCCAACATTAACACTGTGTCGTTAAAAGGGATCACAGTAATCTGTGTTTACTTACTAAAGGCTTACTGTATCGTCCATAAACAAGTAAACTGTCAAGAATTCAATGTCAGTGTCAGTGCTGCTCTCTAATGCTTGTCCAAGGCTCAAGTTCTTTTTAATCAAATACATTCTGCTCTCTAAGACACCATTCCTGCAAGGGCACTCTCCCGTATGTTGTGCATATTTTAGTTATGTTGTCAGCTAATAAGTCCTTAAGGTTGAAAACACTTGAAAAATAATGCTTAAGTTGAGAACATCATTTGGATCTTATGGGGGCAGTGATGGGACACAGGCAGGAGTCTATTTCCTGGGAGGCTGAAGTGCCATCAGGATACAATGTTGACAACATAGTAATGTCATAAGTTGTATCCCCAAATCAGACATGACACTTATTGCATGACCTGAAGTCAAGGTTTTGTGGAAGACTTTAGGGAAAGACTGCAAATATTTATGCTCAGCACTGGATGAGGAGGCGGGGCAAGATGGTGGACTGGTGAGCTGTATGTTTTAGTTACTCCTCCAGGAAAGTAGGTAGAAAGCCAGGAACTGCGTGGACTGGACACCACAGAGCAATCTGACTTTGGGCATACTTCATACAACACTCATGAAAACGTGGAACTGCTGAGATCAGCGAAATCTGTAAGTTTTTGTGGCCAGGGGACCCGCACCCCTCCCTGCCAGGCTCAGTCCCGTGGGAGGAGGGGCTGTCAGCTCCGGGAAGGAGAAGGGAGAACTGCAGCGGCAGCCCTTATCAGAAACTCATTCTACTGATCCAAACTCCAACCATAGATAGACTGAGACCAGACACCAGAGAATCTGAGAGCAGCCAGCCCAGCAGAGAGGAGACAGGCATAGAAAAAAACAGCACAAAAAACTCCAAAATAAAAGCAGAGGATTTTTGGAGTTCTGGTGAACATAGAAAGGGGAAGGGCAG
Organism: Choloepus didactylus; assembly: GCF_015220235.1. Lineage (NCBI taxonomy): Eukaryota > Metazoa > Chordata > Mammalia > Pilosa > Megalonychidae > Choloepus > Choloepus didactylus. Next base: position 70,742,197 of record NC_051317.1, on the reverse strand, counting down.
AGCTCAGGCCCTGAGGCTCAAATGCAAATCCCGAAGAAAAGCTGATCTCTCTGCCCTGTGGACCTTTCCTTAATGGCCCTAATTGCTTTGTCTCTTAGCATTTCAATAACCCACTAGATCTGTGAGGAGGGCCCCCCCCCCCTTTTTTTTTTTAAACCCTTTTTTCTTTTTCTAAAACAATTACTCTAAGAAGCCGAATACAGAAAGCCTCAAAGACTTGCAGTTTGGGCAGGTCAAGACAACAGCAGAACTAAGAGAGCTCTCAGACAAAAGGCAATAATCCAGTGGCTGAGAAAATTCACTAAACACCACAACTTCCAAGAAAAGGGGGGTGTCCGCTCACAGCCATCATCTTGGTGGACAGGAAACACTCCTGCCCATCGCCAGCCCCATAGCCCAGAGCTGCCCCAGACAACCCAGTGTGATGGAAGTGCTTCAAATAACAGGCACACACCACAAAACTGGGCATGGACATTAGTCTTCCCTGCAACCTCAGCTGATTGTCCCAGAGTTGGGAAGGTGGAGCAGTGTGAATTAACAAAGCCCCATTCAGCCATCATTTGAGCAGACTCGGAGCCTCCCTACACAGCCCAGCAGCCCAGAACCACCCTGAGGGGACGGCACTCACCTGTGACATAGCACAGTCATCCCTCAACAGAGGACCAGGGGGTGCACAGCCTGGAAGAGGGACCCACTCGCAAGTCTCAGGAGCCATACACCAATACCAAGGACTTGTGGGTCAGTGGCAGAGACAAACTGTGGCAGGACTGAACTGAAGGATTAGACTATTGCAGCAGCTTTAAAACTCCAGGATCACCAGGGAGATTTGATTGTTAGAGCCACCCCCCCTCCCTGACTGCCCAGAAACACGCCCCATATACAGGGCAGGCAACACCAACTACACACGCAATCTTGGTACACCAATTGGACCCCACAAGACTCACTCCCCTACTCACCACAAAGGCAAAGCAGGGGAGAACTGGCTTGTGGAGAACAGGTGGCTCGTGGACGCCACCTGCTGGTTAGTTAGAGAAAGTGTACTCCACGAAGCTGTAGATCTGATAAATTAGAGATAAGGTCTTCAATTGGTCTACAAATCCTAAAAGAACCCTATCAAGTTAAGCAAATGCCAAGAGGCCAAAAACAACAGAAAATTATAAAGCATATGAAAAAACCAGACGATATGGATAACCCAAGCCCAAGCACCCAAATCAAAAGATCAGAAGAGACACAGCACCTAGAGCAACTACTCAAAGGACTAAAGATGAACAATGAGACCATAGTACGGGATACAAAGGATATCAAGAAGACCCTAGAAGAGCATAAAGAAGACATTGCAAGACTAAATAAAAAAATAGATGATCTTATGGAAATTAAAGAAACTGTTGACCAAATTAAAAAGATTCTGGACACTCACAGTACAAGACTAGAGGAAGTTGAACAATGAATCAGTGACCTGGAAGATGACAGAATGGAAAATGAAAGCATAAAAGAAGAATGGGGAAAACAATTGAAAAAATCGAAACAGATCTCAGGGATATGATAGATAATATAAAACGTCTGAATATAAGCACTGGATGAGAGAAATTTCTCCCCTTGTTTATCTTTATTCCTTCCCCTTTCAGAAATGACTGCTGAAGGGCGTGAAGGTCCTCTTTGGTAACCAAAGAGTAGTTAAGATGTTGGGGAAAACCTGGCTCCTAGTTTGGGTATTATTATTGTTATTATTTATTAAACTTAAGTCAACAACTATTGATTAAACACCTGTCATGTGTTAGGCACTTACCAGGCACTATCAGATATAGTCCCCACCCTTAGAGATAGTACAATCTATTAAGGGGGAATAGAAAGTACACAAAAGTCTACATTAGGTTAAACCAAGTGACATTATGGTTTTATGGCCCCAAAGAGAGTAGAATATGGGAAATTTCATATGGTTCAACCTAATACACACTGGAATAAAATAAGAGTCATGAGAGAATACAGTGAACGCTTGCATAAGCTTACCATGGGGCCAGCTGCTATTCTAACTGTATTACATATATCAACTCTTGTAATTCTTACAAAAATCTGATGAGGAAGGTACTATTAGCACCTCTATTTTAGACATCTGGAAACCAAGGCTAAGAGAGGTTATGAAACTTACCTAAGATCACACAGACTGTAAGCAATGAACTTAAACCAAAGCAATCTCTCTACAAAGGCTGAGTTCTTAAACTACAAGGGCATTTAAACTCTCCTTGACATGGAGAAAATAGGGCTACAGAGATTCAAGGAGGAAGCACCCATTCTCTTGGGGGAGATGGGAAAAGCCTTGTGGATGAAATGATAATTGAAATATGCCATGAAGTACAAAATCCATGAAGGACTGTTTCAGACTGAGAGGTCTGAGGAGAGAATTTCTGGTGAAGGGGTCAATATGAGCAGATATAATGAGGCAGGAATGCAGTGGACATAAATACAAGGGGACATAGGACACAAGGGAGAAAAGGCTAGTAAAGTGAGAAAAATCCAGGTTTTGGAATTCCTCGAATGCCAGGGAGATGAGTTTTTTGTAATTTAGAAAAAAATGGGGGGGTTGGGGAAGGAGGGACATTGAAGATGATTGTGCAGAGGGATTGCTAGATCAGAGGTGGGCAAGAAGAATTAATCTGGAAGCAGAGTGTCAGACAGCTTGGGATGGAGAAAAGATAAGATAAAACTTAGTGAGCTAGGACAAGAGTCCAGCCAAGAACACATACTAAGGAACTGAACATGCAAGGTGAAGCTTACTAAGTTTTTGTCACATAAAAATGTTTTTATTGAAAAGTAAAAGTAACACAACTGTGAGGGAAGTTGTTTGTGAACATCTAAACAGTTTAAGCAATTCATTTACTGTACCATTTTATATGACACTCTTTTGGAATCCTTTCAAAGCTTAACTCTGACCTCAGTAATTGATGTTTACGTTCAGAATGCCTGTTTTCATAAAACTCTGGACTATTCTATGCTCCAAAGAATAGTCAATGAAGCGTCAATATTTTGTTACACCTAACTGAATATTCACTTTATTTTGAGGTAAAACTGCCATTATCACAAAATTTACACCTTTTATGGTAATATGCTACGAATGATGTGAAAAAGAATGACTTTAAAAAATAGGGGGAAAATTCCTTTCAGAAAGGTGTACAGTCATCTAAAAATTTCTCTTTCTATATATTTATATTTATATGTTTAATAGTCTCACATATTTGGCCTAAATGATCATCAAATCTTCTACCAATAGTCAAAACATAAGATCAATCATTATGGAGACATGAAATTATTGGCAAAACACAAAGAATGTGGAACCGCAGCACCCTGAGTAAAGTGTCTGCCTTATTTAGGGGCACTAAAAATGTTTTGCTTTTCTCTAAAGGATTGTAACCAGCCTCACCACTCTCCACAGCAACAAAAAGGAGGTTTCTTCATTTCATAAATTTATACCATTTCTTTAATGTATATCAAAGATGTCTGTATGTCTCTTTAAGTTGTAAACTCCCCCAACATCCCTCTTATCCTAAATGTATGTTTTGGTTTACATTTACACTGGGCTGGCCTTTGCATGGGGCAGGTTATGCTTCTGCCCATGTTGTATGAGCTGGAAAGGTCCTCGTGGATCGCTATCCAAAAATAACCCTTTCTTTTCAGAAAATACATCTTAAGCGTCTACTCCATGGAAGGTGTTCTAGTTTGCTAATGCTGCTGGAATGCAAAACACCAGAGATGGATTGGTTTTTATAAAAGGGGGTTTATTTGGTTACAGAGTTACACTCTTAAGGCCATAAAGTTTCCAAGGTAACACATCAGCAATCGGGTACCTTCACTGGAGGATGACCAGTGGTGTCTGGAAAACCTGTTAGCTGGGAAGGCACGTGGCTGGTGTCTGCTCCAAAGTTCTGGGTTGAAAATGGCTTTCTGCCAGGACATTTCTCTCTAGGCTGCAGTTCCTCAAAAATGTCACTCTCAGTTGCTCTTGGGGCATTTGTCCTTTCTTAGCTTCTCCAGAGCAAAAGTCTGCTTTCAATGGCCGTCTTCAGACTATCTCTCATCCATAGCTCCTCTCTCAGCTTCTGGGTGTTCTTCAGAGTGTCCCTCTTGGCTGTAGCAGCCTGCTCCTTCTGTCTGAGCTTATATAGTGCTCCAGTAATTTAATTCAGACCCATCCTGAATGGGCGGGCCAATACCTCCATGGAAATTATCCAATCAGAGTCATCACCCACAGTTGGGTGGGGCACATCTCCATGGAAACACTCAAAGAATTACAGTCTAATTAACACTGACAGATCTGCCCACACAAGATTACATCAAAGATAATGGCATTTGGGGGGACATAATATATTCAGACTGGCACAGAATGTATGCTAGCATTTGCTCATTAACACAAAAACACCTATTCACACATTAGGCCCTGTCACCACACAAACACAGAAAATGGAACAGATCGTTTTTGATAAACAACAAAAGGAAGAAAAGATAACAGTAAGGGTTGATTCTTTGGGTGGTGCATAGCATGGGTTAATCTTAGCTGGTCTGGTTTGATCCACATACTTATCTCCAGAGCTATTACCCTTGACCAGTGCTATGGATTGTATTTTCTAAAGATAAGTGTTCTATAATCAAAGGTCTGTGAGTTGTTTCAGGGCAGGATATATCATCCTGCCAGTATTATTTAGTAATAATAATTGGGTTATGATTTGCACCTGGTTTCAGTGGTTTGCTTGTTAAGGCTTACCATACAGCTAGAACATGCCTTACATGACCAGTTTACTGCAGGAGATGCCACCATGAGCAGACTTTGGGTTCCTTGGTACTGAGGTGCTTGGCAGGCAAATGGGTAGAGATTCAAGACCTGGAGAAGAAGGGCATCCTGGGTGACCCAGCAGTGGGAGGACACAGAGGCTTGCACTTAAAATCTGCAGACCCTGGTCAATGCATATCCCTCTCCTATTGTTGCTGTGTTGTCCTTTGCCTGAAGCTGCTCTGTGGGTATAAACCATTTGAGTCCTATGAGTCCTTTCAGTAATGGAATGCTTAAGGTGATTAATGTGCAATTAATACAGGTTGGGAGACATCATCATCAATGGATGGCCCCAGCCACCCAAAATTGCTGACAACAAGGTGGGAATTGCTAAGTGTAGAAAGAGATGAATTACCAGAGAACCACTAAGGACACTTTCATTTAATTAATCCAATATCATTTAATTAATCCAATATCATTTATTACTTAATATGTTCAAGGTACTATCTTATGTACTGTGAGTTATGCTGCTCTGAATAAGACACAGCTGTTCATAATCCAGATGGGGAGATGAGATAAATGTAAATAACTATGCTTCAAAACAGCATTTCATATTTTCTTTAAGAGTGGTATGAAATATCGAGACCTCTCTCAGAGGCAAGCATGAAGAAAGCAGGGGATTGCTTAAGGTCAAGAGTCTGAGTGTTTTGGGTGAGCCTTAAAGTATGGGCAGGATTGGTGTTTACAGAATGCAGGGTGGAGTGGAAGGAGGATACTTCTGGAAGATGGGACAACCTGAGCCAAGTTCCAGAGGTGGGAAAGCACAGTGTGCCTGGGCACAAGTAGTAGTCCAGATTTACAAGCTGGGGTTAGGTGATAGATGGTGGTTCTCAGTACAATGAGAAAGGTTTGGCGTCTAAAAGTGAGGTAGTAAGATGGGTACTAAAGATATTTACTGGTATTTAGAACATGAAAGAGATAAGTTGGGTTCTTTAAAAAAAATTTTATTGGCACAGGAAGACGGATGCAAAGAAGGAGAGATGGGGCAGTGGGAGGAAGGAATGAGGAGGGTATCAGCTACTAAAGGAATATTGCAATTGCCAAGGTATGAAGTAAAGGTGACCTGGAGAAGAGCAGTGGCACTTCATTCATTTATGTTTGGTCAGTTCTGTCTAGGACTGATCCTGAAAGGGCTTTTATATTTTATTTTTCTTCCATGGGGCTTTGCACTGAATCTGAACAGTTAGAAAAGTGCACATAGGAAATGTGTAAATTGTAATTGTGCATTCTTGGGACATTTCATGTTGTACATGAGCTTTTCATGTAAATTATCTCCTTAGGAAGAACGTGAGCTTCTTGGTGTCAGGGCAATATCTTACTCATCTCTACTCCACCAGGGTGCAGAGCTCAGTGCTGGGTGCACAGCAGAGAATCAAATATTTGTGGCAGAGTGACAATAACACAGCGAAGTGGTGTGAGTACTTGCATGTGTCAGATCTGAATGACAGGCTCGTGATGATAAGGGTGGCCATGATGTCAGATGCACTATGGAAGAATGCCCATTGATAAAGATACAGCCACTGACTTGGGTTACTTTTCCAATCATTCCTGGGACAGAGGACAGGTAACTTTTGATAAGGATAGTTGGAAAAATGGGATTCTTCCTTGTGGGGAGAGGTCAGTGTCTGGGTGATATACCATAGGCAAATAATAATTAGCTAGTATTCTTACTTATCACAAACAGATGAAATCAACACCTGGCCAATGACTGGTAGGAAGTTATTCAATGCCTCAGTCATACCTAGAGGTTATTTTTAAATAAGGCCCAAGAGTTAGGCTGACCTGAAAGAGAAAATGGCTTGGGGAAATCATGCTATCACTTTGACAGAAAGTGAAGAGCAGTTGTGTTATGTTTGTGTGGGGCGGAAGATTCCAATATGGGAGGAGCATGTGCTATTATAAAAACAGTCTTGAATGATTCCTTCTCATTTCCTTACAGAAAGAAACATCATCTGCAGAGTGAAGGTGTTGGAATACTGGCTGGTATAACTCAAACATAAAAAAAGCAGCCATCCCTCTTACATCCCCGCCTGTTAATTAGGGAGCAGATTAACATGTCAGATGCTTCTAAAACAGGAGGGTTATAAAGAGTTTGTGGTCTGGCACAACTGGTAAGTGAATGTCATTTGTTAAAAATAGCACCAACCCTCTCTTTAGGTCACCTCCAAATAAGTGATGTTTAAATCTCGCATATGAAATTTACTCTGCAATTCAGTCATAAAATTCAAATTACAGTTTCATGACACCAGCATTACCAACAAAAACAGCAATGGTCTAAATTCAATTAAGGAGACTGTCTTCCTTTCTTTTATTGAATTTGGACTCTAGAATATACTTCAACGGATGAAAAAAGTCCATCTTTAGAATGTAAACAGGTACCTACTATGTGATCAGGATTTTGTTAGGTGATTTGAGTATTTACAAGAAGCATAAAATGTGGGCTTTGAGTTAAAGTTCAATATAATTAATTTGTTCATGCAGCCCACACAATTCTTGAGCTTTACACATAGTGCTAACATATACACTGAAATATCATGAGGTATATCCATGAAGTGGTGAACAAAGTTCCATGGAAGCAAAGAAGGCAGAATAACTATTTGGGCATAGAGGATTTGAAGAATGTGCCCCCACAGAGCTGATGCTTGAACTCAGTTTTGTGGATGAAGAGGAGAGAGCTGATGCTTGAACTCAGTTTTGTGGATGAAGAGGAGATGCATAAAAACATTTTAAGGAGAAGAGATTGCTCACATCAAGGCAGAATTTTGGGAGCATTAAGGCAATTTGGATGGAGAGACAAAAAATTTAACTTTCTGCCACTGTAATAACCAGAGACAAAAATACTTCAAAATGATAATGATACGTTTAAAAAGGATTTGTAAAAAAAGGCAGGTTCCTCAATTCAATAAACTAATTGTTGGTCCACAATAAATCATTTCCTCTTTTTTTCCCCTCCTCCATTAATTTGGCCTTACTCAACCTCCAAGGATAAGTAAAATAGAAAGATAATGAAGGAGCCTTGAAAAGAAGTTGAAAAAGAAATTATGAAAAAAAATATTGTTTTTTGTTTTTGCAATTTCAATCAGTCATTTCTACAGTTACCAGTATCTCATATAAAATAGTGACAGGATAGTAGTTTCAGTTATAGTAAAGCATGGACAATGTCACTGTAGGTAGAAAAAGGACTGAAATTCTTACTTGTCACCAGGCCTGGATAAATTCTTTGCAGACTCTGGGATGATCTGCCAAGGATAGCTGGTGTGGCTGGAACACAAAGAAGAGAAAGCCATTACAATCATCCTTGTTAAAATGATCTAACATGACCCTATTATGGTATCATTTTCAATTTACAAAACCTGACTTGGCCCATTTCCCAGTAACCCCTTTGGTAAAAAAAAATTAAAATTACGTCTACCCTCTAAAAAGAACTCATGAATATCAGAGCAAATAGAAACCTCTGGTCTTAGGGACTTCTGGTCTCATGCCTAGACATAGTTAGGAATAATGAAAAAAATGCCTTCCTATATCATTGAATCCAAACTTGAGCCTTGCTTGTGAAAACAAGGAGGAACATAAGTTCCTTTTAATAAACAGTATTAAAAATAGTTCAGTTGAAAAAAAAAAACAGCTTTCAGAAATAAACATGTGAGTAATCCTGGGTTGGGGGAGGAATGAGTGGAAGTGAAAAGATGGACAAGAGAGATATTGACAGAACTTTATGATGTCAAATGGGCAATGAGTCATCTATTGTAAGAACAGTTATAATTTGATTCATACTGTATTAGGTTGCATTAAAAACAGGAAAACTAGAAAACGATCAATGTGCCAATGTGGTTGACACTCCACGTTGACTTACTACCTTGAGTTGCTTTGTAAGCACGTCACAGCTGCAAAAGCATGCAACTGTTATCTGTGGAGAAGGGTGTTTCTCCAGGATTCCCCATATCAGATAATGTTACCTCTGGGTTATTCTTAGAGGCACAGTGCCTGGCCCAGGCCCATGAGAAACACTGAGCATTACCTCAAAGCCAGTGAAGCTGTTGAATGCTTTTATTTTGGTCTTTAAAAGAAACCCATTATAACAGTGCTAGGAAATCTTTCTCTGATGTGAAAAAAGGATGAAGAAGAAAATGAAGATGCACTGGGCAGTGAGTTGATTCATTTCTGTCTTCCTGAGTTTCAGACCTCGGTGAGTCCTATCCACCTGGCTCAAGGCACTTTTCAATTAGCTAACTCCTTTTTCACTAATTCCTTTCAATTAGCTACCCTGGGGGAAGCAGTTATTGGGCCTGGTGTTCACAATATAGAAACCAATAGATGAAGTTAAGATCCTCCCCAGTAAATGCTGCAGAATTCTAACCCTTGTGGGTTTTTACAGTCTGGGGGCAAGAATATTTTTCCAACTAAAGTCAGACTCTGGGGGCTTTGGTGAATTAATATTTTAAATTCTATACAACTGTTCTTTCTGAAAGTGCTTCTTTTTCTTTTCTGTTTCAATTTTAACTTTTGTTCACCTATAGACACTCATTTACTCCCAAGTGCATAAAAAATTGTGAAAAAAAGCAAGCAGAATACATGTTTTCCTTGATTAGATAATGCACTATGTTGATTTTAAGGTGACCAGAATGACAAATGATAATACTCAAGTCTATTCATTACCTTAATACTCTAAAACTTATTCCTAATACTATTTAGAATCTCCCCAATTCCTTACTACAAATCAGAGAAGAATTTGCTTCATCCCCTCTTGCCCTAGATAGAGCACTAAAATGTTACTGTTGATGAAAATTCTGTAACTTCCAACTACAAATGGCTTGTTCACTGATAACCATGTGCTCTTTGAAAAAGTTTCAAAACCTCAAAGGGAGTGGAAAATTGAGGTAGTCATGTGATGTCACAAAAACACATTTGTTATCTTGGTGGAAATGATCCAGCAAGTTTGTCCCATTTTTTTAGCTCAAAATTGAGAAAACTAATGGATAGTTTCCTGGCCTCAAATCAGCAATCAAGTTGAGTAGAATTTCTCCAGAATGACGACTGAAATCGAATGTGGGGGTCAGTGAAGATGAGAAGCAAAGGTGGAGTACAGAGCCAAACCAGAGGCCCGGAAATGCTAGGGCAGGCCTGGCTACCTTGACTCTTTACAACCGGGAGTTTGCTTTCTTGCAAACAGACATCTGGTGCTTTCCCCTTTATGGTGTCAGTATTTGGTGACATTTTCATGAAGCAAAAAGCCTTACTCTGCTAACACCCTCCATAACATGTGATGAATCAGGACATAAAAGGAACAAATGGCATCCTCAAGGAAGAACACAGATTTATGCCAGCGCAGAAAGGATGCAGACTACAAAAGTAAAGCAGGGTTAACATAATAGTGCTTAGCAAATGGATGGTCACACTCAGTCGGCAATTTTAATTAGTGCTCAAGTCATGTACCTAATGTCTAGAAGTTCTCAGCAGTGAAGAAAAACAAATAAAGGAGTGACAGTAAGCAGAAACTTAACAATTCAAATTGTAAGAAACAGCCATCACAAACCGTAGCCTCAGTTATGATGTGTAGGAATCCCAATTACCTCTTCCCAACAGATCAATAAATACTTATATAAAGATTTTAAAATTCAGGAGTTATAAAATGAATTAGCCACAGTCACTGGCCTCAGTGATCCCCAGTCTTCTGAGCAGATATTGATAAAAGAAGTGGCCACAGCAGTGTAGGAGAAATGGAGTGTCCCTTAACAAGTCTGGGGCAAGGTGGTATGTACAGACGGGCTGGGGATAAAGAGATTCCTAGGGAGGGTGACTCCTCAAGACAGGTCCTAAACTTTGGATGAATCGGCAATGAAGAGAAAGGGAAAGGGCAATTTAGGTCAAGGGAACCAGTGAGCAAAGGGGCAGGACAGCCTGGGTATATGGAGAGCCACAATCCATTGGGAGTAGATGGAGCACAGCTGAGCTGGGACCATTGCAAGATGAGTTGGAAGAAAATTCAGGGGTACATTGGGAATGGTCTTGCTAAAGAACTTGATTTTGGTCCTCCACATCAATGCCTTCTGGCAGACCTGCTCAAGAACAGGGTCCCAAAACTAGAACTAACTACGGTCTAACTTTTCCTACTTGTGTCCAACCTTGTACACAACTTCCCAACTGAGATATATGTCTGGACCTCAGTTACTCTCTGTAAAATGCGAATAGTATCTTATCTAAGGTTTAAATCTGTTAATACATGAAATCACTTAGTCTACAATATAATAGGTGCTTACTAAATCTTAAATATTCTTATCATTATTATTACTATTATTATCGTTGTTAATGTAAGTGTTGCTAGCCACTAATCTGAAAGGGCGGGCATGTGTTTTCCCACTTAGAATGTGACAGTGTAGTTACACTAGAATTTGTCCTCTGCCTTAGGGCTTTGAACATATTAAGACAGGATGCTGTCACAAACCCAGTAAGACCCACGCTATTTAGTTCTCCCTATGCAGACTGTATGTAGGCAGTGGGTTCTGTTTCTCTAAGGGACTCTGGAGTAAGGGATGGGAAATCTGCTTGTGTCAAATTTTCAGCCTGGGACTAAATGCAGCCAATTCCAGTTCTTGTGAGTATTATTAAGGGAGCTAGAGTAGGGAGAATCAGTGTTTTGGCAAACATTATAATTCAACATTTGTGTAGCAATGGCATTTAGAAACAGCCCTGAATAAACAGTGCAAACACAAGTAAGTAAAACATGGTTCTGCACACAGAAGCTATTTATACAATGAGAGGAGGTAATGTGTGCAAAGGGCCTAGCATGGCATCTGGCATGAAACAAGCATGTTTTATTATTCAATAATATTATTATTATTAATTTATGGTTATGATAATGATAATGATGATGATGTAACTGTCATGGAATCTTTAGTTCAAGATTCCCTCTGAGAAGTTTTGCTTTCTCCCTCGGGCAGGTTAGTTGCCCTTCATCCAACAGCCCCGGGTACCACTCTGACCTCTCATGCTGTAATTGTTCGCTGCCTGTGCTTAAAGGTACACAGTGAGTTCCTTAAGGGTGGGTGTTGCTTCTCTCATTTATAATCCCTGTTAGTAGCACAGGGCATGGCACCCAGGAGATCAATAAATAAATGAGGCAGATGAAGATGAATTATGAATGTTTTAAACTTTGGCTTTTGGGCTAAAAGGGAATCAAATAAAAATAGCAAATTGTGTCTCCCCTTGGAAATCTCAAGTTTGCTTGACAGCTTTTTGAAGTCTATTTATCCTTGACCATATTCCAGAAATGTTCCCTGCTTGTATCTCAACCTATAAAGATCTTTCCAGATCCACCTTTGCCTTCCTGTCCTTCCTTTCTGTCATACTACCATCACCACTACCAAAGAGTATTCAATTTAAAGTCCTTATCTCCTTTCAACCTGCCGTTGTGCACAGGTTCAAGTTCAAGCTCACTGCCCAGGTGCATTGAAGCCCCAGCCCATCCTGCTGCTTCCAAAGGGGTTGGCTGATTGGAAAAAAAAGTGTGTGTGAAAGTTCATATCTTACATTTGTTGTATGCATAAAATGCATTAGGCACTTTAGAAAGTATATTTTATGGGTTTTCCCCATTATATCCTCACAAGAACCCTCTGAAGTGCGTATTATTACCACTTACATTTTATGCATGATCCAAAGCTCAGAGAAGTTAAGTAACTTGTCTAAGGCTATTCAGCAATTAAATGGTGGAGCCCAATTTTGAACTGCTGTCAGATTCTAATTCCAATGCCACTGTTCTTCACCCCTGCCCCACTGTTTGACAAACTAGTCTAATCATGAGGATTTACTGCAGCATGTATTAAACATATGGATTCCAGGGCCCTGTCCCGGACTATAGAACCTGAATCTCCAGGGCAAGGTCCTGGGAACCTGCCTGTTTACCTTCCAGGTGATTCTTATGACAAGACACCTTTGGGTAACTCTTCACTCTACTTCCTTGCTCAATTATTCTTCTCCCTGGTCAGAGTCACTCTGTCCTCTGCAAGGCTCTACTTGTAGGCTTCCGTGTTATGTGCCCAGTTTGCAGTCACTAAGAGGGACTTGGTAAAGCACATGCTGAATGATTTATTTAAATGCTGCCAACATTCTGGAAAGTTATGTTGATGGGGCCAGGTTGCTGAGACTTTGGGCAGAAACACCTGTCATGGGACATGCTGGCAGCTGGGCCTCTTCCTTTTGTCCTACCCTGAAGTGATGTTACCTTGCGAGTCCTCAGACCACAATCATCTTCTTGGTCATGGCTACTCCTTGGCACGCTGAGTCCAAGGGGCCCGAGTGCAGTGACAGCTGTAAGCTGAAATTTCCTTTCTTTTGTGGTCTTTGCATTAACCGAATTTCCATATCCCATGTCTCCTGAACTAAAGCCTATTATCTTGTAAGCAAATTGATTATTGGCAGCACTAAAGAAGCCTGTGTAATCTGAAAACAAAATCTTTGGGCCTTTCAAGTGGATACTCTTACCTCTCTCTGTCTTTACAAGGGAGGCAGTTTCTTCTATATTTGAACAATATATCAAAAAGTACATTACATGAGACAAAATTTAAAGAAACATACAAATAAAAATGAACTGTGAAATGATGCTAGTGGTTTCAAAGAGTATCTAATGTGAAAAAGCTGCTTTATAGTCAAACAATATAAAACAATTTTGATGGAAAAAACAGTGTCATGAAAAGAAGAACATGCTTAAATAAGCCTGCAGTGGCTGTATTTGTTGGAAATGTGTTTTTGAGAGTACCTGGGCCTCAAGGTAGCCAGGATCAGTTTGCAATGAGAGATCATAAAGACTTCTCTCCGAAGCCCTACCTCTGGCTTAGTGGGACAAATGTGGAACTTTCCTAATAGCTTCAAGCTTCACATATTTCTTTTCTGTCTGGCAGTGTTCCCTTTGGTGAGTTAAAAAAAAAAAAGTCCTCCTGACACAAGCTTATACATGTACTGAGGACATCTGTTTGCAATTAAAGATAAATACTAAAGCCTGGCTTTTCAAATGTAGCCCACTAGGTGATAAGGCCAGATAAAGGTGCAGTGACTTTAAGTAGTGTTTTTAAAATGAGTCCTGAAGGGACCAGTGAGATGAATGCTGAGTCTCAACTGGCCTGGATCTCTGCACAAGAGCGGCATTAGAGCACTAGAGCACTAGAACTGTCTCTGCCTACATCTTTCTTCTGCAAAGCTGCCCAGCAATTCCTTCTTCTTTCCCTTCCATCTGTTACAAGAGCAGTGAAACATCCTGCCCAGCCAGCCCAAAGCTTTTTTTCATTATGGAAAACAACAGGAGCGTCAATACCAGGCCCTGGGCAGTGAGCGAGCCCTCTATGCCGTTTGTTAGTAGGTGTGCTAGTTTGTATGTATTGTGTCCCCCAGAAAAAGCCATATTCTTTGGTGCAGTCTTGTAGGGGCAGATGTATTGGTGTTTATTAGGTTGGGACATTTGGATTGGCTTGTTTCCATGGAGATGCACCCCACCCAACTGTGGTGATAATCTGGTTGGATGGTTTTCATGGAGGTGTGGCCCCACCCATTCAATGTGGGCCTTGATTAGTTTACTAGAGCACTATATAAGCTCAGACAGAAGAAGCAAGCTACAGCCAAGAGGGACACTTTGAAGAACGCTCAGGAGCTGAGAGAGGAACTGTAGCTGAGACAGACATTTTGAAGATGGCTGTTGAAAGCAGACTTTTGCTCTGGAGAAGATAGGACAGGACAAATGCCCCAAGAGCAACATTTTGGAGAATGCCATTTTGAAACACAACCGGGGAGCAAGGAGATGCCAGCCATGTGCCTTCCCAGCTAACAGAGGTTTTTCAGACACCATTGGCCATCCTCCAGTGAAGGTACCCAATTGTTGATGAGTTACCTTTGACACTGTAAGGGCTAAAGACTGTAACTGTGTAACCAAATAAACCCCCTTTTATAAAAGCCGATCCATTTCTGGTGTTTTGCAAAAGGGCAGCATTAGCAAACTGGAACAGTAGGGGTCCAGAATCACAGGCTGGCACTGGGCCAGATCAATCCGGCGTAGGCCAGTCAGGGGCACAAGACCAAAACCAGAAGGACAGACAGAGGGTATTGAAAGGTCAGACTGAGGTGTGTCTTAGATGTTATTAACATCTATGAATTTACTCATTAACAACAGTGGAGTTAGACTGAAAGTAAAGTCCAGAGTTCAGATGGTGATTCATAGATTGTACGCTGGAGCTAGCACCACTTCCTAACTCTGTATTCAGTGACATCATTTCATTAACTTGAAATCGGCCACGGTGGGGGTTTTACACCACAGAAATTGGCAAATGCTACAAATCAAGGCTCTCCTTTTCCCTACCATTGCTAGCTGTTCAACATTTACCAACACACCAGTGCTGATAGCACATCAACTTCCCGGATAAAGTTTCAGTCACTCTCCTCATTTTCTGCATGGGAAAACGAAAGTCCAGGAGAGGTCATACGAAACTTAGTGACATTACCAGAAGTAGTATAGGACCAGGTTTCTTGATCCCTAAACTACGTCATTTTTCTTTATGCCATATGAAATCAAGAACCAATAAATTATTAATTATCACCAGAGCAGGGAACTAAATGATAAGATACTGAGAGCAAGTAAGGTATGATTCTCAAAGCATGTTGCCGTCACAGGGTTGGCTGCCTCTATTCTCCTCTTCCAGTAGGAGTTCCAACTTCAGAGCAGCTTCCAGCACAGTACAGGAAGGTAGCTAAGTAAATTTAATAAATAAATAAAGAACGTTCTTTAATTCTGAGAAAAAGATAGTGGAAAGTAGCAGGCAGGTATAGATTGGAATAGAAAATATTATCCTCTCTACTGCTCTAGGTAAGAAATACTATCATTTTCAGTTTACAGAGGAAGAAACAGAGACCTAGCAAGTTTAAGCGACTTTCCCACGATCATGTAATGACTTAAATATATGGAAGATATTTAGCACAGTGCCTGGTATAGAGCATGTATTTAATAAATGTTGGAGGAGACCACACTATTGGTAGTCTTGGTTGTTGTTATCTTAAAACTCTGATTAGAAACAAAAAAGAACTCATGCGTAAGATGTATATTCAGGTATGGCACACAAAAAGTGAGGAAAAATATTTGCTAAGTAAATAAATAGATGGATTTGCATATCCTTGTGTTCATGTATTTACAGAATTTCTAAAATTGCATCTTTCTTTTCCTCTTTAATTTCATATTAATCTGCAGTTTTAGTCAGCATTCCTGTTTCCTTTCTTTGCTCAAGATCTTTCTACCTTTCCTCTAAAGGGAGATGTAATTTTCAAAGCACGTGGGCACCGTTCATTTTCACCTCTCACCAATTCTGTGAAACTGGCAGGGCACACTTTAGCCACCCTTTTAGAAGTGAGGACCCTAAAGCTTTCTATCACCCTAGCATGACCATCTCTGTCACCTCACCCCCCTCCCATCTAAGCCTATGGAAACGTTATCCACCTTTTAAGGTCAGTTTGAGTGTCTTCTCTTCCATGAAGCATTTTTAATTTTCTCCCGTTTGGAATCCATATCTCTGATTCTTGCACTTCCACAACACTTTTTTAATACCTGGACCATGACAATTATCACTCTCTGCCTAGTATCTTAGTTATCTGACTTGCCCACTGGTCCTTGAAGGCAAAAACCACTTCTCATCCTCCTTTCGATCCATCATAGCCCTAGCATGGTTTCTTAACTCTAGCGAGTGCTCAATACATATTTGTGAAATTAGCTAAATATCTCACTAGAGTTTTTCAAGAAAAGTTGAGAGGCATCATGACTACCTTTATTACTATTTTGAATTTATTGGATACTTGTGGCTTCTGGAATTTCAATTTGCACAAAATTGTCAGATCCTACAGCTAGTGTCATCCTGGGACCATGAACATTCAAACTTGAGGCAAAGTCAGCATGTATTAATGCATTTTCATGGTATCTTGTCTTTTGCTAGTGTTCAGTGAGGAAACAAATCATCAAAATAAGGTTGGTTGGCTTCAGGAACTCCCTTTCTGTCCCCTGAATGGTTGCATTGGTTTGGTTTTGTCGACAGCAGTGAGCCAGTCTTTTGATAGTGAGATGTGTGCTACCTGCTGCTTGTTTACTAGGCCAAGACTGGCAGTAGTGCCCCTTTTGTCTTGGGAGTTGGTTGTTTTGGCAAATTCATGGATCTTCTTGTTCAGACAAGGTGGCATTTCAGAAGCTCATGCATATAAAAGGAGTCCTAAGAAAGGCTGTACTTTGGCAGAGGTTTTAAGGTATGCTTCTCTCCCTCTGGGCAAAGGCATCTTTTATAAACAGTTGGTCTGGGCTTCCCCACTCTGCCTCTCTTTTCCAAGCTCCACTCCTCATCTCCCATACAACACTTCTTGAACAACTTCTGTTCCCTTGAGAAGTAGGTTTTTGAGAGCCAGAGAAAGTAGTTCTCAGAATTGCATTGTGTGAGCACTTTCAATGTGTCAGGCACTGTTCTAGACACTAGGATGGTGTTCCAGTCTTCTAGGCCCATGTTCTGATAGGGGAGGTAGATAGTCAAGATATGAACAGGTAAACACACAGACAGATAAGTAATACAATGCTGGGTAGCAAGATGGTGGGGTGGGGAAAGGTGGCTATTAGAGACCTGAATACAGTGTGGTAGTGAGCCACATAGATATCTTGTAGAGAAACATTCTAGGCAGAGAGAATCAAGAACACAGGTCCTGAAATGTGTTTGAGGAGTAGGAAGGAGGCCATAGTGGCTGGGAGTGGGGAGATTAGAGGTTGCAGAGGTGCCAGGGGCCAGATCTTGCAAAGTCTTGCAGGCAAGAGAAAGGGCTTGTGGACAGCTCACCATGTCAGAGGCCATGAAACAGACCCCAATGAGTTGGAGCTGTTATTTCTGTCAGATGTCCCACTAGGGTGTGTATATCCCACTGGAGTCCTTTACTACAACAGTTGGGAATTGGGGTAAGGTCCTGAGGCTATCTGGTGTGTAACTTTAACTCATTAATGATCTTTATCCCACTATACTTGGTTTGTGTTATAGATATGTATGTGTTTGGTGGCAAACAGATTAACACAGCCTCCAAGATTCATTTCTATCCATTCCCCTAAATGGATTCTTAGCTCCAGACCAACTAGTCTGCTTGCCATCAGAAACATCCCTGCTTCTAAGTCTTTGCTCACCTTATATCATTCTACTCTCTTTCTTCAGGATGGGGAGAAGATCATAGGTAATGCCCATGTAGGGGAGACACAATAATTCATGAAAAGAAATAATATATTTAAAGTGTTTAACAGATGCCTGGCAGAGAGTAAATGCTTAATAAATGGTAGTGAAATGATTACTCTCACCTCTAAATTAATGGAATTTATTATATATGTCACTCATTTAATAGCTTCTTATGTCTTATGGTATATTTTTCATGATTTACTCTATGCATGTGTTTATGCCCTTGTTCCCTCAATTAGATTATAATCTCTTTAAAGTAGGAACCACAGATTATATTTTCTATCTTTGAATACAGTAGGCTCTCAATAAATATGTGATGTGGTAGATTTCTGTCCCTTTATTCTAAAAGCATCCTTTTTTGATTAACATCTATCATATTACAGGTTTATTAGTCAATAAAGGCCATTCGTAGAAGGTCATGTATATTTTACTGATATATTTGTTACATTCGTATGCTATAAAAGAAAACAGAAAACATTGGCACAGCTTATTTCAAATACTTGACTCAAAAATTTTAGATCCATTTTCTGAAAGCCAACAAAAAAGGAATTGTTGAAACTTTGCTGTGGCTTACATGGAACCTGCTCCAAAAACTATTTCACAATGGAAAATGGAAGCTCAACCAAAAATGTGAATGGAGAGGGATAAAGTGGCAGCCCCCTAAAACGTGTACCTCGGCAGCAAGGTATTTGATGCTTATTTTTATGAACTCTGTCCTTTTAGTTAGGCCTTCTGAAGTTCTTGGCTCCACTAAGAAGCACCCTTTGAGGTGCTGAACCTTAAATCTAAATCTAACTTTAGTTAGCGTTTTCAAAATGGACAATTAAAATTAGAGTCCAAACAGTCAATCAAATCACATAACTTCAATTTAAAGTGAACAATTATACCAGGCATGATAAACATATTTTTATGGCATTTTTTCTGGAAGAAATGAGTTTAAATTTAAAAGTAGCAGTATTTCTTCAGTGCCATGGGACAGCCATACTCAAAGTCACAGAATAATTTTTCTTTCCTTGCTGGAATTATGCTTAATGTGATGATGATATGATGCAAAGAAAGAAGTCAAAAGCCTCATTGATGATCCATATGTGGCCACTTGCACAGTGTGTCTCTGTGTCAGCCTGAAGGGGCACCCTGCCCATAGGTTTTTTGGCAGGACAGGGACAGTGTATGATTTTAAGTGTTCCCTGATCAAAAGTGGGAAAAGCAGCAGCTAGCCAAATTGTGAACAGAGTTTTCATTGTGCTGAGGCCAGGAGGTGGGGGTGGGGGGTGGGGAAGGACAAGACTTCCATACAACTTCTGCCCTTTCTGGTGGATAGAAGCTATAAAGGCTGAGGAAAGACACCTTTGGGTAGATGGAGCAAAGGAAGATCTGGGATTTAATACAGTTCAAGTCTAGGATCTTTAGCAAATGCAAAACTTTTTTTTTTTTAAATGAAGTTTTAGCACTATCTAGTGCAACTGAAAAACAACCAAAATAGTATGTATGAAAATTTAGATCCCATCTGAATTGTGTCCACCATTATCCCCTCACCCCCAAAATGGGAAATCTGAATTGCCAAGTTTCTTTTTAATGGAATGAGCATGTAGGCAAAAAGGATTTTATCTAGAAACAGATGGGCCACAAACATCACTTTAAATGAAAACCACAACAGGTTATTTCTCTTTTTAAAGAACATCAAAAGAAAAGAACAAAAAACTCACTCAGAAAGTATACTCTATTTTGGGATTCTTAAGAGAGGTGCTCCCAACATCTTCTTTCCTATTCTTGGGTCTTTTAAGCTCTTGCCTAAATGGCTATTTCTATTTCCTAATTTCTCATTATCTTTTGAGTCCACTTCCGCTGTGTTTCTGACCTTCTCCACCAAACCTGTTTGTGTCAAATCTAATGGTCCCTTCTCATTCTTCATATGATTCAAATTTTCAGATGCATTTGACTGAGTAGACCACTGCCTTTTTGAAATATGCTCTTTGCTTATCTTCCATAATGTCGAATTTACTTGTTTTCCCTCCTACCTCACTGACTGTTCTTTCTTGGTCTTCTTCACTGACATCTCTTCCTCTGCTTGA
Organism: Choloepus didactylus; assembly: GCF_015220235.1. Classification (NCBI taxonomy): domain Eukaryota; kingdom Metazoa; phylum Chordata; class Mammalia; order Pilosa; family Megalonychidae; genus Choloepus; species Choloepus didactylus. The sequence goes on along the minus strand of NC_051317.1, from coordinate 70,722,089 downwards.
TGTCTAAATATTGTTGTTTCAGCCACAGGATTCTTCTCTTCGCTTCTCAAGCTATTTTCCTTACCCCTCTGTGGTAGGCTAATTATGTAGCCCAATTTAAACATGTTTTTAATTTCAATTGCATTCCTGTGGGTGTGAACCCATTGTAATTAGCATCTCTTGAGGATGTTATTTTTAGTTAAGATATGGCCCACTTTTTAGTTAAGATATAGCCTAACTGGAGAGCATGGCAAAATGGTGGAGCAGCAAGGTGTGGAATTTAGTTACTCCTCTACAGAAGCTGGTAAATAGCCAGGAACTGTATGGAATAGCTGTTTCAGGGACTTCTGTGAACAGACACCCATTGTGCACCAGTCTGGAATGGGTAGAATGGCAGATCACAATGAGGAACTAAATGGAGATATCCTCATATAGATTGTGGTGGTGAATTCATGACTATGTGATTATGCCAGGAACCAGTGATTGTTTAATTTGGATGGATTGGTGTGTGAATAAAACTGTTGAAAAAAATAAACAGAGGGATACAAGTGCTGGAGAAATGTGGAGAGAGGGATGTACCTTTTCACTGTTGGTGGGAAAGTAGAATGGTGTAGCCCATCTGGAGGGCAGTGTGGCGGTTCCACAGGAAGCTAAGTATGGGGTTGCCATATGGTCCTGCCACCCTGTTATTGGGCACCTACTTGGAAGAACTGAGAGCAGTGGAACAAATGGACATTTGCACACTGGTGTTTATGGTGGCAGTGTTCACAATTTGCAGTGGATGAAGGTGGCCTAAGGGTACATCAGCTGATGAATGGAATGGTGAATTGTGGTGTATACATACAATGGAATATTGAGAGCCTGCAAGAAGGAGTGAAGTTGTGAGGCATGAAACTAGGCAAATGGACCTTGAGGACAGTATGTTTAGTGAAATAAGCCAGAAATGAAAAGACAAACATTATAATGCCTCACTAATATGGACTAATTATAACATGCAAACTCTGAAACTGAACCTGAGAGCATAGGTTATCAGGGGGAGCTTTATTGTAAAGATCCCTAGATTGTAAGCTCTTAAACCAGTCACACCTATTCCTAAGTTTTAATGGTTATTTCTAAATTCTGAGATACTGATCTCTTTGTGTATAACCTGGTTGGTCCCTGGAACTTTGGGTATCTATGTGACACCAAAGACTCAGAGCCAAAGTTCAGCAGCTATGAATGTCAGCATTATCCCATCGAGCAACTTTTAAAGAAGCTGAAAAAGAGATCAAACTTCAATTAGAGATATGAATGAAATGGACTTGGTTAGGACTAAGGTAAATCAGATTAAAGGGTAAAGGATGATATTGACTGTGTTTCAACTTCTGTGTAAGACCAAAAGAAGAGATGTTTACTTAGTGCAAAATCTAAATTTTCTGTAGCACACTATATAATTTAACTTGTATGATCTGTTTATTCAAACACCATAATTACATTGAACTTTAAATAGGGAGTGAGACCTGTTTGGTTTGTACAAGTTAGTGTGAAGCCCTGAGACATCCCAGAATAATTTGGGCAGAGAATAAAAAAGTATTTGCAAAGCCCCCTTGGAGGACTGGGGAAAATGTGGAAATATTAAACTTTACCACCTGGGGAATTTCTGATATTCTCACAAGTATTGGGGACTACCAATTTAGAAGGTCAAGCCCTTGATCAGGGGGCTTTCCCTTAGGAAGCTTATTGCTGCAAAGGAGAGGATAAGCATACTTATAATTGTGCTTAAGAGTCACTCCCAGAGGGCTTCTTTTTTTGCCAGACGAGGCCTCTCTCTCTAAGCTAGCTCTGCAGGTAAATTCACTGCCCTCTCCCCTCTGTGGGACATGACTCCCAGGGGTGTAAATATACCTGGCAACGTGGGACATGACTTCCAGGGATGAGCCCAAACCTGGCATCGTGAGATTGAGAAAGCCTTCTTGACCAAAAAGGGGAAGAGAAATGAAACAAAATAAAGTTCCAGTGGCTGAGAAATTTCAAATGAAGTCAAGAGGTCATTCTGGAGGTTATTCTTATGCATTATATAGATAATCCTTTTTAGTTTTTCAGGTATAAGAATAGTTAGAAGGAAATACCTGAAACTGTTGAACTGCAATTCAGTAGCCTTGATTCTTGAAGACAATCGTATAACTAAATAGCTTATATGGTGTGAACGTGTGATTGTGAAAACCCTGTGGCTCACACTCCCTTTACCTGTGTATGGACAGATGAGTATAAAAATGGGACAAAATGGTAAATGAATAATAGAGGGATATAGGGGGGTATGGGATATTTTGGGTGTCCTTTTTAACTTTTATTTTAATTTTTGTTCTTATTTTTATTTTTTTTGGAGTAATGAATATGTTCAAAAATTGTGGTGATGAATGCACAACTATATAATGATACTGTGAACAACTGATTGTACACTTTGGATGATTGTATGGTATGTGAATATATCTCAATAAAATTGCATTTAAAAACTTAAAAAAAAAAGATACAGCCTAACTGAATGAGGGTGGGTGTTAATCTGGATTACTGAAGGACTTATAAAGAGCTAGAAGCCGAAGTCAGTTGAACCTAGAAGAGTAAACATAAGAAAGGAGAAGGCATTGCCATGTGATGTGAGGTAGAGATGAAAGCCAAGGAACCCTGAGGATCACCAGCAGCCGGTACCAGAATTCTGCAGTCTTTGAGTAAAAGCATGCCTTGCTGATATCTTGATGTTGGACTTCTGTCCCCTCAAACTGTGAGGCCATAAATGCTTGTTCTTTAAGCCAACCCACTGTGTGACATTTGTCATAGCAGCCCAGCAAACTAAGAAAGTTTTTGGTACTAGGAATGGGGTGCTGCTATTACAAACATTTAACATATGGAAACAGCTTTGGAATGAGGTAATGGGTACAGGCTGAAAGAATTGTGAGGTGCTTGATAGAAAAAGCCTAGACTGCCTCGAAGAGACTGCTGGTAGAAATATGGATGTTAAAAGTACTTCTGGAAAGGATTCTGAAGGAAATGATGAATGAGTTTTTGGAAATTGAAAAAAAAAAAAAGACAGTCTTTGTTATAAAGTGACAGAGAACTTGGTGGAATTGTATTCTGATGTTGGACGGAAAGCAGAACTTGTAAGTGATGAACCTGGATCTTTAGCTGAGGAGATTTCCAAGCTAAATGTGGAAGATACAGTCTGGTTTTTCCTTGCTGCTTATAGTGAGCAATATGAGAGAGGAAAGAGATAATCAGGATTGAACTGTTAAGCCTAAAGAAACCATCAGTTGATGATTTGGGAAATTCTCAGACCATCCAGACAGATTGCTCTGAGACTAGGGCAGGAAGTGGCTCTATCAGGGCCTTAGAGATTCCAGGAGGTAAGCCCCCAGAGAATGGGGCTCCGCTTGAGGGTATAGCTAGACCACACTTTACTAAGAAAATTAGATGTATGCAGAAACACTGCCAGCCTGGACTGAAAAGGACAGAGAGGGACAAATTGAAAGAAGAATGACTTCAACGGAAGAACCATGGAAGCAGAGGTCTGGACCCAAGGGTTCTTCTCAGGTCAAGAGAGGGGGCCCACCCATGTATGAGGAAAGTGTTAGTCTGCCCTGGGCTTGGAAGGGGAAGGCCTTTTCCTCTGGCATTTTGAGGGGGTGGGGCTTCTGCCTTGATGTTCTAGAAGAATGAGGCCACCATCACAGTGTTTGGGAGTGTGGAGCCTAGGTCCCAGAAGGTTCAGGGAGAGCACGGCCACTACACAAGTGCTTGGAAAGGGTGGGGCTGCCACTTCAGCAGGACTGAAGGACCTAGCATCAGTCCACAGGTGACTCTCAGACACTGAGATCTAATAGAATTTGCCCTGCTGGGTATCAGACTTGCTTTGGGACCTGTGACCCCTGTTTTATTTTCAATTTCTTGCTTCTGGAATGGAGACGTCACTCCTATGCCTGTCCCACCATTGTATTTTGGAATCTAAAAACCTGTTTTCTAGGTTTCACAGGTCCACAGATTGGAGGGGAATTTTCCCCCAGAACAGACCACACGTATAAATGTTTTTGAAGAGACTTTGGACTTTGAGTTTCTACTGAAATGACTTAAAGCTTTTGGAATATTGGGATAGGTGAATATATTTTGCATATGGGAAGAACATGTCTTTTGGGGGTCCTGTGATAGATTGAATGATGTAGCCCAATTTAGTAATGTTCTTAATCTTAATCTACATTCCTGTGGTGTGAACCCATTGTAAACAGGACCACTTGAAGATGTTATATTTTTAGTTAAGGTGTGGCCCAATGGAATGAGGGTAAATCTTAATTTGGGTTACTGAAGGCCTTTTAAAGGGCCAGAAACTGGAAATCAGTGGAACCTGAAGAACAGACACAAGGAGAGGACACTGCCATGTGATGTGAGGCAGAGATGAAAGCCAAGGAACTCCAAGGATCACTAGCAACTGGCACCAGAAAACTAGTCTTCAGGAGGAAAGCAAGACACTGATGTCTTAATGTTGGACTTTTGGCCTCTGACAGTGTAAGCCAATAAATGCTTGCTGTTTAAGCCAATCTATTATGCGGTTTTTGTGATAGCAGTCTTGCCTTTTATATCATCTATATGCTTATGGTTCCAAATTTCTTTCTTCAGCCTAGACCTCTCCATTGAATTCCAGACTCTATTTACCCTCTTTCACATCTCCACTTAGTGTCTAACAGGTATCTGAATTCCAAAACAGAACTCTTGAGTAATCCTTGACAAACCTGTTTGTTCTCAATTCTTCACTAACTCTGTAAATTGCACCACCATCTGCTCAGGTACTTAAGCCAGAGACCAAGGGGTCATCTTTGTTTCTTCACTTTCCCTAGCCACCCCCACCCCCATATAATCCATTTACAAGTCCTCTCACATCCATCTCAATCTATCCACTTTACTCCATCACCTTTGCTATTAGTCTAATCCAAAGTCCCAAACACTTCTAGCCTAGACTATTGCAATTGTTTTCTAAATATCTTCTCACTTGTACTCTCCTCTCCTGTTATGGTTTAAATTGTGTCCCCCGAAAAGAAAAGTTCAAGTCCTAACCTAGTCCTGTGAATATGAACTTATTTGTAAATAGGCTCGTAGAAGATAGTATTAGTTAAGATGAAGTTAAACGGATTGGGGTGGGCTCTATTCCAATATGACTGGTGTCCTTATAAGGAGAAGAAATTTGGACAGAGAGAGACTGTGAGAGACAAAGATACAGACAGACAACCACGTGATGAGGCAGAGACTGAGTTATGCTGCACAAGCCAACAAATGCCATGGGTGGACAGCCACCCACCAGAAGCCAGGGAAGAGGCACTGAATGGTCTCTCCCTTTAAGAGGAAGCATGGCCCTGGTGACACCTTGATTTAAGACATCTAGCAGAATTGTGAGCCAATACGTTTCTGTTTTCTGGGTCAACTAGTCTGTACTTTGTAACAGCAACCTTGGAAAACTATCATATCCCCCTTCAATTAATTACTTAAACATCAAACAAAGTGACCTTTTGAAAGTGTAAATCAGATCATATCACTCCACTGTCTATAAAGTTCTCCAAAGGCTTCCCATGTAAACACAGTAAACTCAAAACTCCTCATCATGACCCTCAAGTCCCCCATGTAGTAAACAAGACTGGTTGCCTACTCAGCCTACCTTTTCCTTATCCTCTTAACAAAATCTAACACCTCCCTCAAGCAGCCCATATGCCTCAAGGGAAGTTGATCCAATCCCCACCTCCAGGAATAGGTATAAATGGATGGGGGGTATTTTCATTCCCCTCTGAAATTGGTTCAAGCAAGGATGTGAACAAAGAAGATATAAGGGAAATCTTGCTGGGGGCTTCTAGAAAATGCTTTTTAAACTCTTTGAGAAAAAGCTACAGGATGACATAGTTTCTTTGCTTCATCTCTTTGACCTGAAACCTGAAGATGAAGCTGATATACCTAAGAGGGCAAAGACAAGAAAATTTTGGAAAATGAATTCAGAGGCACTATATTTAGTCAACTCTGAAGCCTGTCCCACTTCTCTTGTTTTCTAATTATATGAGCAAGTTAGTTTTCTTATTACTTAAGTCAGCTTTAGTTATGCTTCTTGTTATTTGCTTCTGAAGGCAACCTTACTGATTCAAGAAGGCATTCCAAGAATGGTCCCTGCTTACCTCTCTTACCTCTAGGGCCAATATCTTTTTATTCATTAAGTCCCAGCTCTTAAATATGCCAAGCTCAGTTGGCTTCAGGCCCTGCTATTCCTAGTACTTGCATGCTCCATCCCCAGATCTTTGTGTTACTGTCTCAGGCCCCAGTTCAAACGGATCTTCCCAGAGATACTTTTTCTAACTAAACATTGTAAAAGAGGCATCCCCAGTGACCTCGATGACATCACCATATTTATTTTATTCATAGCCCTTATTTATCCTTGTGTTGAATTATTTTCTTCATTTATTTGTTTTCTTGTATATTTTCCTAACTCCTCCCCACTAGAACATTAGGCCCATGAAAGCAAGAATCAACTTCCTGGCAGAAAGGATACGTTCAATACATATTTGTTGAATGGATAAATGCATGAATGAAGTCCTTGGCTCTGTGATAATGGGGTACTTATCTACTTTCTGCCTGTTACCATATCTACATCAGATTTAAGATTTCTAGGCTTTGTAAATATTTTTCTGAAAAACCCTATTGTAAAGTGTGCAGTATCAGTTGACGGCTGAGGAGCTCTAGAAGTACCGGGCCTCATAAGTAGGAGTGGCTGGGTAAGTTTAATGGAGGAGGTGGCATTGGAGCTGACTGGGAGGTTTGTGGAAAGAAGGATGCAAAAGGTGGGCAGGTGAGGGAAACAACATGCCTTGGGACAATGATATGAATGTAGGACTGGTGAAAAGGGACATTTACCAGGGGCAGTTTTGGCCATGATAGGTCTGTATCTTTGAGGAGACAGAGGAAAAGTTGGACATTTAGTGTGGACATTTAGTTTAGTGTGGAGCCAGATGGCCCCAAAACATATACTTAAAGTATTTGGCAATGGGGAGCCACTAAGGTTCTTGAGCTAGAGTATGGCAGGGCAAACGGGCTGTTTTAGGAAGCTGGGATCCTCGGCTGCATTTCTGAGGGGCTGGGGAAACCAAAGCGTTCCTGCAGTGGCCCAGGCAGGACCTCTGAGAGAGCTGAGACCACAGGCATCCCTTTCTATTGTTACACTTCATCAGAAGACCTTGATGAAATAAGGCTTTCTCCACATGACTTGGCTTCTGTGTTAAAGTTTCCTTCTCTACATCTGCAGAGTAGTCTAAGGATGACTGTGTACCCCTGCCTTCCCCGTTTTAGCAGATGGTGACCTCCTTCTTCAGTACTTCATGACCATTAGGTGTAAAAACTCATAACTGACTATAAATTTATGTCAGCTGAAACTTCAAACCCTCAAGGGCCCCCAAATTAACACAAATGTTTATCTGGAAAAGTTTTAACTTGTTTAATATATAAACATAAAATACTTAAAATTTCCATTAAATGTTCCCCACTGCCCCCCAAAAATGGGCTATATGAAATCCCCTTTTCCTGCTAAATTAAGCCTCCTTTAATGGAAAAGTTCTAGAAAATTTCACACTTGCACTTAATAGAATAAGCCCATTCTAATATTAAAGACTCAGTCCACTCATTTTACAGTGGGACCACACTGGCTGACGAGAGAGTAGAAGGCCCAAATCACCCACTAGGCAGTCCACGATGGCACCTCCTTTACAGAAACCACTGATCAAAGAACCTCCAGCAAAAAATTTAAAAACAAAACAAAGCATTCAATTAAAAGTATAATATGTCAGAGGTTGTCTGTACAAACACTTGAAAACTGATGATAAGGATGCCTCACCAATATGGACTAACTACAATGTGTAAACTCAGAATTGAATCTTAGAACATAGCCTAACGTGGACACAATAATTGTAATAGTCCCTAGATTGTAAGCTCTTACAGCAGTTAACTCTATCCCTGAATTGTAAGGCCTATCTCTAAACTTTGAGATGCTGATCCCCTAGCGTATAACCTGATTGGTCTCTGGAACAATGCATATCTCTGAGACACCTGAAACTCAGAGATAGAGCTCGGCAGACATGAATGTCAGTATTAGTGCACACAGCCACTGTTTAAAAAAAAAAAAAAAAAAAAGCTGAAAAAGAGCCCAGACTTCAATTAGTGATATGAATGAAGCAGGTCTGGTTAAGACCAGGGCAAGCCAGGCCAAAGGGTAAAAGTTGAAACTGATTGTGTTTTAAAACTTCAACTTCCATATGAGACCAAGCAAATAGATATCTATTTGGTACAGGATCTAAATTTTCTAAATGGTACAACTCTACAGTCGATTTGTTCAAACACCACAATTGCATGGAACTTTGAATAGGAAGTGAGATACGGTAGGTTAGTATAGGCTGGAGTGAAATAGTGACACATCCTAGAGTAATTTGGGCAGATAATAAAAAATATATTTACAGCCTCCCCCTCCCCAGCCCTGAGGATCTGGGGGAAGGTGAGGATGTGTTGGACATCCTCACCTGGACTGGTGTTGATGTTGTCACAAACATTGGGACTGGCAGTTTGATGTGCTGAGCCCTCGAGCATGGGACTTGCCCTTATGAAGCTCATTACCACAAAGGAGAGTCTAAACTTGCATGTAATGGTGCCTAAGAGTCTCCCCCTGAGTACCTCTTTGTTGCTCAGATGTGGCCTTCTCTCTCTCTAACTGAGCCATCTCGACAGGTGAACTCGCTGCCCTCCCCACTACGTGGGACCCGACTCCCAGGGCTATAAATCTCCCTGGCAATGCAGAGTATGACTTCCGGGGATGAATGTGGACCTGGCATCGTGGGACTGAGAGTATCTTCTTGACCAAAAGGAGGATGCAAAATGAGATGAAATAGTTTCAGTGGCTGAGAGATTCCAAATGGGAGTCGAGAGGTCACTCTGGTGGACATTCTTATGCACTATATAGATAACACCTCTTAGGCTTTAATGTATTGGAATAGCTAGAAGTAAATACCTGAAACTACCAAACTCCAACCCAGCAGTCTGGACTCCTGAAGACAATTATATAATAATGTAGATTACAAGGGGTGACAGTGTGATTGTGAAGACCTTGTGGATCACACCCCCTTTATCTAGGGTATGGATGAGTGGAGGAATGGGGATAAAAACTAAAGGACAAATGGGGTGGGATGGGGGATGATTTGGGTGTTCTTTTTTCACTTTTATTTTTTATTCTTGTTCTGGTTCTTTCTGATGTAAGGAAAATGTTCAGAGATAGATTGTGGTGATGAACGCATAACTATGTTATCATACTGTGGACAGTGGATTGTATACCATGGATGATTGTATGGTGTGTGAATGTATTTCAATAAAACTGAATTTAATAAAAAAAAAAAACTGATGATAAGGATAAAGAACCTGATGGCAGGATAAAGAACCATTCTATTTATTCATTAAGCCAACAAATATTAACTGAGCCCTACTACATGTCTGGCATGACTCAAAGCACCAAGAATACAACACTGAATTATTGCTGTCCACAGAAACTTATATTCTATGGGTACTCTCTCCCATTATTATCAATCTGCTTAGAAATATCCAAGACAACATCTGTCTTATGACTTTAAAAAAATAATCCAATGTCTTTAATGAGCAGAGAAATGAGATTATGAGGGTTAAAAAAAATAGGAAATAAAAATTGGGAAAATAACCAAAATCTCAGCGAAGTTAAAATAGTGTCCTTTACATTAGAGAGCTCTGCTTTCAACCCACACAGCCATAAGTTAATTCAAAAACAGTTTCTGGGGAATATGCAAATGTGAACCTAGGCACAAATGTCAGAAGTGGCAGCATTATGTACTGAATGCATTTTACTAAAAAGGTTCAAATTTACAGAAACCACTGATCAAAGAGCCTCCAGCAAAAAGTTTAAAAACAAAATGGTGGGTTATTTATGCTTCTCCTATTCAGTTCTTAGTTAACAGCTGCACATCTGTGTAAGTACACAAAAATATCCTATTTTATCTTCATCACTTTTTGTTGTGGAGTTTAAAACCTTAAGGGCATATTCTTATAAACTGCCTATGTGTAGAATTCTTGTGAAGCAGGTATGCATTTTTTGCAGTCATCAGTGAGCAAATAATGCCACAGTTCTGTATGTCTCTAAAGTCAATTTAAGTCTGACTCTGAGTCTCGACTCTTATCAAACCGGTGATTAATCAATTTCAGCCATTACTATGGCTCCATTTTCTAGGCTTGGTCAAGGGAGGGTCTTTGGAGACCTCACATAGAGAAAAACATTTTAAAAAATTCAGAGTCTTTTTCTTTCTTCTCCTTGAGTCCCAACATTCCTTAAATCCAAAGGTACTCACCTCTCTCCCACCCTCAGCATAATTTTAGGCTATTTGTAAACAAACCAAGGAAGAAGGGGTTATTCTAGACCTGCAAACACCCTGGAGTCAAGAGACTAAAAAGAACTGGCTGCCTTTTGGGATGAGAACTGGAACAAAACACAAATTAATGCATCAATAAATATTCCTGACACATTAGGACTTAATATTCCTGACATATTAAATGACTCAGATGCGTGGAAAGGAAGTATTTGTTAGGCATTATTTCCTTGGAATTGTAACCTAAAGTAAATTTGTTCTCCAAGCAAAAAAAATAAATAAATAAAAATAAAAAATAAAAAAAAATAAAAATAAAATTCTCTATTGTCCGATAGAGTTTGCTACTCAAAGTAGTGTGGTTGGGAGGACCAGCAGCTTCAGTGTCTTCTGTGAGCTTGTTAGAAATGCAGAATCTTAGGCTACACCCCAAACCTTCAGAATCAGAATCTGCATTTTAACAAGTTCCCAGGTGATTCATATGCACCTTAAAGTTTGAGAAACTACCTACTTCTCTAGGTAGTTCTTTCTCCCTTTTTTCTTCTCCACTTCGCAAATACAAGGCATACGCCTCACATTTCTTTTCAAGTAAAAAAATCTTTCAGATGAGTAATGGAAATTAACCTTTATAAAGGGGCTTCTTTCTGTTCTGCAGCATTTGGATGAAAACTGTGTCACAACATCTGGATAACAAATAAGACTTCCAATGGGAAGAAAGTTCGTGTTTTACTTTTGGAGAGACAAAGGTGAAGTTATGCTCTGAGTTCTAAATTTATGCAGCTAATTTTACTAAATTGTGTGTGGAGGGACTTCTCAGCTGGGATCACTAAGCTGTAATTTGAGAAATGAAAGGCCAGCATTTGGTGCAGGTCCCAAACACAGCTTACTGAGTGCTTACTACCGACAGCAAGAAAAATGTCCTTTGAGCCAGGGTACAAGTAGTTTTCAAAAGCCATTAGGCTTGCAAAAATTCTCTTTGGTCCATAAAATTTCCACGTGGCTCAACCATTCACATTCTGCAATGCCAGTTTATTTTCCAACCAGATATCCCTTTCTCCTAATATCCTTAACTTTACTAAGGCAAGTTGCATATACCCCATTTCTTACCCATTCCCCACCCTCAGTGGGGACTAATTAGAATAGAAAAACAAAATAAGTTAACATTTTTATCATTTTCAGATTTCATGGTGTTTTGGTACATCATTAATTAATTAATTCATTCATTCCCATTTTTGTCCCTTTCAAGTAGCAGTTTTAAGACTCTTTTATGTCTTCAAGAAAATGCAAAAATCCATTCCCTGAAATAATTTAAAATAGATTGTTCCTGTTTTTAAAAGGATGCTCTTCAAATTACTTAGTAGTGGTGCCTGGTATAGAGAGCTACCAAGGAAAATTTTCCATTTGTCCACTTTTTAAAAATGTTTATCAAGTAGCTATCATGTGTCTAGTCGGTTATCAAACTTAGATTAAGCAATATAAGAGGCAAGGCTGTGAGAAGTGAAGGTGTAAGACAATTGCCCGTTCTCAAGTAGATTGCAGCTTAATTGGAGAGGCCAGTTCGGGGCACACAGTGAAACAGCAACAGCAAGGATGAGTCAGAGTTAACAGAGCATTACTAGAGAACCTTCCCAAAACATTGCCTGATGAGTTATTAACTAGGTCATGATGTGGTCAGGATCGCTGGAGAGTTGGGCCAGCCTGGGATGCCCACAGAGAGAAAATAGGACTTGAAGTGGCCCCTGGAGGATGGATAGGAGTTAGAGGCAGAGAAATGTGAAGAGGTCACCAGCATTGATAATATTATGCATTTATTTCAACTTGGAAACAGCTCTTTCTGAAAATAGTAGAGGAGACTTAGCATATTACAAGCTGAGTAGGCAGATAATTTCTGAACAATGTTTTTGAGGGTCAGGGCCCTGGAATCAGATCGAAATCTCCCCTAGCAGGTATAGTTTTCAGTCTAAGAGTAAGTGCAATTCTGATTTGATACAGGAAGGATAAATAGCTTCTGAAATATTCATTCAATCAAATGGCCTGAATTGAAGTTAAACAGCCAAGAGTTTCAAAAGATTATTAAAATCTAAAACAAACACAGAAACAACAACACCACCTAGTAAACTGACATAAGAAAAATATCTGAGCAATAATTATCCAACCTCATGATGCCCTGGCCCAGAAAGCAGAAAACCGTGATTGGCAAATACAATCCTTAGTTTGGTCTTTCCATTCTTCCCATGATCATTCCTCATCAGTTAATATCTTCCGATGGAATCACCATCTGAAAGTGTTAACACTAAGTCAAAGGCATTATAAATTCTTGGCCTCCATCCTAGGAATGTATTTTTTTTAATTTTAAAAATCAAAATGCCAAAAAAGAGTTTTATCTTTATCAATGGGGCTGTATCTTGTGAAGGAACTAAAAAAAGTTTTGAAGCGTTTCCAATATTAATGTTTCATCTGTGGCAAATCACCTATTATTGTGAAAAATATTAACGTTATGACAAAACTAAATGGCTTTCCCAACATGCTTACTAGCAAAACATTTCTAAGAAATATTATGCCTGAAGCTTTAGGTCAAATCAATGACACAGATCATCTTTCCAGAGACTTAAATGGAATGTTTAATTCTTTGAGTTTTTGTAAATCATAACACTATGGAAAGGCTACACTGATGGTCTTTGTCTGGAAACTATGTTTGGAATGGGACTTAGAAGCATTCATTTATAGTTGAGACAGAAATTAAATCTGTGTGTACATGTTTCAGACTCTCCTTTTGGAAGTTAAACATAATACCTATATTTGATGATTTTCAGTCAACCCCTCCTAAAGTAAGTAGATGAGCTATTGTTTCTCTTGCAACTCAGAAACAGCCATTTAAAAACCAACATATAAACTATTATCACTATATACGGACCTTAGCAAACACATTATTGTTTTTATTTCATGTTTTCCATTCCTGCAGCATCCCATACTCCTCTTATCACTACCGTGCCTCTGGCTCTTTTGCTTTTCATCCCTTATTCAGGACAATAATTTGTCATGTCAGCTAGGTACAACATCTCTATCACTAACAAAATTAAAAAATAATAAAGATAGAAGACTTCCTTGCTGCCTTTCCAAATGCCATCTTTCCGGAATAGAACTTAAGCATTTTGGACAGCTTTAATTCATAGTAGGAGGAAATGAGGAGGAAATGAGGAAATGAGGCTCCACTCTGCACAACACCATGGTCACATAGATATTTATTATGGAACAGTAATAATAGCTGATACTTAATAATTACTTTCCATGGGCCAAGTACTATGCTAAGCTCTGTACAAATTTTGTCACATTTATGAGACAATCCTATGCTGTAGATGCTATTATTACCATCATTTTAAAGATGAGACTAGTGAGCCACAGAGAAGGTGAGTTATTCACCCAAAGCCACACACATGGTAAGTGATTGAACTGGCAGCCTAAACCAGACAGAGGCTCCAGGGCTCACTGTTAAATTCTACCATCTAGTTTGTATTTCTTTGATCATTTATGTCTATGGATACTTTCTGTCTATGGATACTTTCGACTGGACCATCACTGAAATATTCTATATTAAATGAAAGCCCCAAAATCCCCAAACCAAAATAAAACAGTCAAAAACCAAACAAACAAAAAACCCTGAACTTAAACAAAACAAAATTATCAAAGGGTAGAGTTGGAGTGAACCTAATTATATGGTCCATAATTTTATAGATAAAGTAATTGGGTTCCAGGGTAGTTAAGGGACTGATCAAAGTCAAATAACTAGTTAGCAGTGGTCTGAAAGTATGATCCAGGACTCCAGCCCTATATGTAAGGGCTCTTTCTACTGTGCTAGACTCTCTTCCTCCTTTTTAAAAATTTCCCCTGACCCTTTCTTGTCTATCATTCCTCCGTTGTGTTTTTGTGTTCCAAGCAAGGCTTAGGGCATGGAGAAGTTTGAAGTCACGAAGACAGAAGGATGAGTTATAAATTAAATGAGAGTGTAAAATGAAACTTATGTAGTACTTTTACATTTCCTTCTACAGTTTTCTTTCTGCTTAAAAAGTATCAGTTACAGGTTTTCTCTATGATGAATGAAAACATTTCAATGAGAGGTAAAGTCATAGAAACAGATGCAAATATACAAACAGCCCCTTTAGTTCTGGATTAAGGACAGCATGTGTTCTTTAAGTTTTCTACTCTAAACAGCTTTTGGTGTAGTAAAACAAGGCATAATGATGCAGAATTTAGGATGAAAACATTACCATCCTAGAGTTTCAAGGCATTACAATGTGAAAATTGTAGTTCTTGTCCTAATGAAAATCTGCCTGTATTTGGGACTTCTCATAGAAAAAGAAAACTACACCATTAAAATATTCCTCATATGGGGAAAGATCCATTTTAAATTAGTGTTTCTCCAAAAACAAAAACAAAAACAAAAACAGAAACAAAAAACACATTGAAATGAAGATTTGAAGTGGTAGCCTATCAAAAATACCCCATGCTCCTTCTCTCTATTTATACACTTTGTTTCTAGGAAAAAAAATAAGGAAAAAATGACAAATAAGTATACTAACTGTAAAAGTCAATATCTGTATTACTATGGATTTATCTATAAATTAGGGGTCTACTCATTTGTAACATGAGGTAATCTAAATGTACATGCTAGTTTGATATATTTAAATAACCAGTTAAATTTTAGTAACCGTCTAGGGCAGAATGGTTTCAAAATAGTAATTAATATGCTATATATGCTGTCTAGCTGGGATTGAATCCTAAAATTTGATCATGTATATAATAATAAATTTCAAATAAATGAAAAACTTACAAAATCCTATCATGAAGGAATCTATAGAGCATTCCTTCAAAAGAAATGAAGTCAGCTGTAGATTTGCTTCTGGTAAAGTTCAGAACTCTCTGGCTGTGAGGATTTTTCAACTATTGTCTGAAGTTTCCATTTCATTCTATAATTCAGACAAATGTCAGAAAGGGAAAACTTGCAGAAAGTGTGACATTGTTCATTCATTCAATATGTATTTATCAATGTGACCAGGCAGTGTGATTCTAAATACTATGCTAGATTCAGAGATAAACCAGATGTGGATCTAACTTTCAAAAAACTTATAGTCTGAGAGGAAAGATGAGACAAACATGTAAATTAATATATCCTGCAACATTTAATGTGATACATGAGATGTACATAATAAAAGGCTAAAAGTGTTTTAGAGTCAGATTAAGGGAGTCAAGAAAGACTTTGTGAAGACCATGGCAGTATCTTGAAGACAATGGAATTTGTACCTACAGAGAATAAGCTTTTTATGTAGCTATGTCCCCTTCATAATTCAAATTTCAGCTTAAATGACAGCTCTTCCCTGATCCCTCGAAAAGATCTATTTTTTTTTTGTCAGAGCACTCTGTTCTTTTACTCCTGAGACTCTTACCATGAACTTTAAGCATGTATTTATTTATTGACCTGTTTAATGTCTATTGTTCCTACACTAGATATGAAGCTCTAAGAGGGTAGCAACATTTGTTTTGTTCAAAATTCAGAGCTTGGCTCATGGGAAGGGTTGATGAATGCATTCTAGATGAAGGGAACTGTATAAGCAAAGAGATAGCAGTGGTAAGTAAGAGTCATAGGAAACAGCAAATATTTCAGATGAGCTGAAATATAGGATAAAGTGATAACTGTGGTTGGAAAGGTGGGTTCGGACTAGATTGTGAGGGGCTCTGAACTCTAGCCTAAGGAAATTTGAACTCATGGGCCTGTGGGAAGATCTGAAAAAGGACCATGCCAGCAAACCTTGGGTACAAGGTCACACATCTAAAGACAAGGAGATACCAATGACAATTCTTCAAGAGGGGAAGTAACATGATAGTTGAGATATATAAAAATGAGTGTTATAGTTAATGAAGGGCCTTCTTCAACTAAAAGACAAGGAGATACCAATGACAATTCTTCAAGAGGGGAAGTAACATGATAGTTGAGATATATAAAAATGAGTGTTATAGTTAATGAAGGGCCTTCTTCAACTAAGATGTCCTTCATCTGGAAGATAAGACATCTCCAAATTGTGCGTGCACTATCCATTGCTTCAAAAGGTTTCAAGGGCAGCTGTGCCAGTTATGAAAATGTATCTCAGGTCTCCTACTGCAGAGAGTGTAACTGGCCTGTGGCAGTACACTCAGCCAATGACTTAGCATGGCAGGAACAATAAGGTGAGTGTGCTTCAAGGACTCCCTGTTGGCCTTGTCCAAACTTTCCTAGAACTACTGTTAAGACCTTTCCTCTCTTCTTTCTTCTTTTTCTCCTTTTTACCTTTTTCCCTCTCTCTCACCCTTTTCCTTCCTTCCTTTCTTCCTCACTCCGTTCCTTCCTTCCTTCCTCCCTCCCTCCCTCCTTCTTTCCCTCCCTCCCTTCCTCCTCCTTTCCTTCTCTTCTTCCTTCACAGGGCTGCAACCTGCATTGCAGTCTGACAGCTCTCCCCATTTTCCCTCACAGGCATTTCCCCTAATAAATCTCTTGCATGTCTAATCTCCCAATAAATATCTTACATATGTGCATCTCAGAGAATCCAGGTTAATAGCAGCCAACTGTTGCAATCCCAGAACCACAACATCTTGAGAAAACACAATGATGTCAACTTACCAGCCATCAGCCGGCTGCTGAAGAGACCTGAAAACACTGTATCATGAGCTTATGTACCACTTAGCTTTGTTTCTTCTCCTAAGAGTGGAGGGCATGAACTGAGTGCAAGAGGCTGGCAAGCTCTGCAATAAAAAGAGAGTCTCAAGGACTTAAAAGGGGGTTTGGACACAGGTGAGCTTCATTGCCAAAACAGCACACCTACCAAGGAGGAACCAGCAGCTGGAAGAGCAAGGCTAACCTTGGCATTCGGGACCTTCTTACTTTTTTATTTCCCCCCTGAGCATGCTGTTGCTATATTTCCTCTATAGTCTTGTAACTTCTGGTTGGTCTTCTTTATTTAGAAATTTCCTTTCCCTTTTTTGACAAGTGTCTGTTTGGCATTAACTTTTAGTCACATACCCCATCAAGAAATTTTTCTAGAGAAATCCCCATAAACTGAGATAATTAGTTTTCTAAAAGGCCATTGTGAATTTAGGACTGATGTACTAGTTACAGGGACTGAACAAGTCCTTGTTAAGAAAAGGGAAGAGGTATTTACATGGTTGAGGACAGAAGTAATAAGGAAAACAGTTGCCAAAAAAAGGTGTTCTAGGGGAAGGACTGGGAAAGATGACCCAAAGTGCAGGGAGGGGGATTTATGTATCAGTTCAAAATTTTTTTGACTGCAAGTAACAAAATTCCCATTAAGTATAGCTCAAGCCAAATGGACATTTAATGCTTATTTAATAAATTTAGAAGTAGGAAGTCTCAGGTTTGGTTAGATAGCTTAAGGATGTCATCAAGATAGGAGGCTTTGTGGCCTTTTAATAATTCACTTTTCTTTATGCTTTTTAGTCCCTTCTCTCAGAATCTGCTTGCATGGGGCATCAAAAACAATAGGAGCCTTTTTTAATGGACCATTCTTGTTCAAAGACACCTGCTAGTACGCTTCATAAATAGCTGCATTTAAGAAACTCCGATCATTTGAGACCTAGGCCTACTTAGAAATGTGTAGAAAGCACTGCTCAAAAATGAGAGCTCAAAAACTAACTAACTAACTGACTAACTAACTAACTAACTAACAACCCACCACCAAGCAAGATAAATGACTGAAAAAAAATGCAATCTTCTATTTCTGTGGGAGAGTTATAGTTTATAGGGACATCTGGATTCTAGACAAGTATTAGTGCCTCTTCCTTTCTCAAAGAGGTGGTTTTTTTTTTTTTTTTTTCCAAATACTTGGAGAAAATTATTACCCCCAAATATTTTAAAGATAAATACCTTGAAGCAAGGCAGAGAGAATGGATTCTGTGCAGCATCACCCATACCCTCCTCTTAAAGGATCTCAGCCACTTAAATTGCAGGCTGCAGAGAGATGTCTCACACAAAGTCACAACCCTTCCTGGGGTTGCCCATGCCCCTTCCTGGGGTAGCCCCACACCCAATATCCAGTGACTGATTGGTGTGGAATATAAAGGCCAAAGGGGGGTGGGACCCAACTCTGAAGGGACATTCTAGCTCCAGAGTTCCCTGTGGGGTCAGCTGAGGCTGTCACTGGGCCTACTTTGCAGCTTGGCTTCTTCCTCTGCCAATCCTGCTTCTGTTCCCTCCCCTCCACAGATGTTAAGCCTTAATAAACATCATGCTTCCTAAACTCCAGCTCCGAGTCTGCTTCCAGAGCCCAAATTGCGTGAGCAAGTATAGCACTGATAACTTAGTCGCAGATTAAAAAATAATTTAACCTGTAGTTTTAGCTATTTCTTTAATCAAGTATTTGCAAAATCATTTGCCAATTTATGCAACTAATTCACCAATGCTTCCTCTTCCCTTTCTCTTCTTTACACCCATTAACAAACTGAGTTAAAGTAAAAGAAACAATTTCAAGAGTTAGAAGATAATGCAAGGAAGCTGCATTTGAGTTGAAGATCTATGTGTTACTGACACTGTATGTCCGACATGAAAATGATAATTAATGTAACAGTTGTGCTGGTTATTCCCCATTTGCCTGCCTACATCCATTTTCCGCCTTTCTCTTCTGTACCTGTGTGCCCAGGAGGCTGAGTGCTACAGACACCAGGGTTCCCTGGCACTGCAGCTTCAAATAGATTGAACCACTGGGAGCCAGTGGCACCTGCCTCCTGTCTGCTACTCCCTATTTCTGGTAGACACCATGTTCCATGATGCTAGCTCTGGTCATGGGGCACCTCACCTACTGCTGTGAGCCCCAACTGGGGTCTTGAGTACTGTTTCCTCTTCTTGCCCTTTCAGGCCTGGGGGACAGTAAAGGCTCTCAGCTATTGTTAGCTCTAGGTTGTTGACCACCCTTGCTTGGTTTCCTTAACTCTATCCACAATTCATTAAATAGTCACGTCATTATACTCTCCCCAGTTAAACCCTCTGCATGTGCCATCTCTTTCCTCCTGGGACCCAGACTGATACAATGTATTTCTTCACAAACCAAGCTTCATTTTCTGCAATACTGATTTCGAGGCTTTGAAAACAAGCAACCTAAAAGCTTAGGTAGGATGAGGTTCTAGGCATGTAGATTTTGATGCCCCCTCCTTTACTGTCTGTTTTTGGGCAGTAGAAGAGAAGATAGAATTTGAGTTTCAGCAACAGACCTAAGAAAAACTGCCTAATATGTGGTACCATGCCCCATTTTATCATAATCTTGCTTTCTTTACTTAGTGTAATTTATCTCTGGAAATTAATCTTTTCTGGTCAGTTTCTGGTTAATTTTTGAGGGCTCAAAAAATGAAAACTGAGTATTTTGAGTTTGCAGGATTATACTATTAACCAATGGCCCTCAATCTTCTTTGACAATGATCCACAAAAATATATTTTACATCTTTATCAAATATATACATCACTTAAGTCTCTGTGTTTTCACTCACTACTTCTATATGGTAGAATACAAAATACACCTTTCTATTCACTTTAGTTCTATGCTATTTCATTCAAAAAATACTAGTTGAGTCTTACTAAACAAATTTCAGGGCACTTAGATGGTTTCTATTTGCAGTGTAAAAAACAATGCTGACACAATGAACTATTTGGTAGGAAAGATCTAAATCCATGACATAAACAGGGAATGCCCAGTCTTTTTTATTTTAAAATTTCTTGTTAAGTTTGATGTAGTGGAGAGGGTATCAGAAACACTAACTAAAATTTTGATTGTTTTATACTTTAAAAAGAATTTTCATATTTATTAATATAAACTTAATAGCCACAATAACCTGCTAAGATAGATAAGGCTATCATTTCCATTCCTAGATTAGAAAAACAGTGCTCAAGGAGATGAGGTGATTTGCTCATGTTCACACAGCCAGACAATGCAGAAATCTGGATCTTCTGATGCAGTCCTAATTCAACTTTTCTAGATTATTAGTAGGGAACTAGAATCAGCCCAAATTGTGATTGAGAATCAGTAACCTCAATTGTAAAACAATAATAAACATGTGCAAATTAAGTTCCTTCTCTTCCATGCAGTCTTCCTGATCATTCCTGCTCTAACCCAGACCCTTTCATTTTCCTGAATTCTACCATCATTTATATTTTACCACAACATTTAGAAACTGATTCTGTTGCCTTATTTTGCTCTTATTTTGTATGTGTCAATCTTTTCTTCCAGATTAGACTGTAAGCTCTCTGAGAGTAAGGATAACAAAGCCTTAGAATGCCATACCTCTCCCAGCCCTTCACACGGGATGGAATACCTAATTTGGGTTTAAGAAATTGGTTAATTGTTATTGAATGTCAGGTTTATTTTTATAGGCAATCTGTTTTCCTTCATTTTTCATATTTTTCAAACATTCAGACGAGAGCAGAAGATTTTTGAGCTATAAATCCTATTAAAAACAACACGACACACAGTAAGTTTTCATGAAATGTTTATGAGATGAATAAAAAGTGGAGCAAAAGATTAGAACAAGCACAAAGAATGGTTACTAAAATAGCAGGTTTTGATATCTAAACTTTAGTATTTGCTATCTTAGGGCAGTTACATTTTATATTTTTAATATAACACAAAATTGTAATAAATCAGATTAGATTTTAGTAATTAATGACATTAATCTTGTCAGGGATGAGAGAAGGGAGGAGAGTAGTAGGAAAATTCCATTTGCATTAATGCTTTAATAAGATTTTGGAAAATAACAAGCCTATGATGTATTTTAGGCTGTAATTTCTTATTTGGGACAATTGCTTCACAGCCACTTAGAAAAACATATCTATTATTGGGTCAAGGTCCTGAAAATCCCTTTTGGAACAGAATGAGGCTTTTTTAAAAGCCTGGGGCAACAATCTTCATGAATAGATTAAAATGAAGTAAATAACAAACATAAAAAGTGAAAGAAGCAATCATACAAACCACAGTTTAAGACATCTAAGTATTCATTTTGTGGCAAACAGAGTTACAGGTTTGGGGGAGAGGAAGGGAAAGAAAACAAAAGAAAGAAGAATGTTTTTTTTCTCCTCAAAACTATTCTCTTCTGAGGTTACAATAAGATATAATTAGAATAGATTCAGATTTCTGGACACGCAGAGGTAACAGTTTGACAAACTAATACTATGTGAAGATGGAAACAATTTCTGTATTGACAGAATGACAAGTCAGCAAACTTTGGGGTAGAGATCGTTATGGTATCAAACCCACTGCTTTCTCAAGGCCTAGAACTTGTTTGATTCCTAGTCAGTTCAAAGAGTTTGGGCCTAGCGTTGAGTAACCTGTAGGACAGGGCTCACTGGGCAGAGATGGAGGGTTGAGAGCAAGAGAGTTGATATTCATTTTTTGTCACTGATACGGCTGCTATGGTCAAGGTGGCCACCGTGATGTGCTTTCCAGATCCCCTTCAGTGAAGGACTAGTCGCCCCAGATGCTGTGGGGTGCTCTAGGCCAACAGCCTTCAGTTCTTAGCCTCTTTGAGGGATTGCCTTAGCAGCAGACGACTGCCTCATTTTATGAGTGACCCATGTGGGGGTAAAAACATATGGACACCTTGGTCTCATTGGGAACAATTATGAAGGGCCATCCCAGCTCCAGAACTCCTCACAGGGTCAACTGAGGCTATCATTGGGCTTGCTTTGCAGCTCAACTTCTCCTTCTGCCCATCCTGCTTCCTTCCCTTCTGTTCCACTGGTATTGAGTCCCAAGGCCCTCCCTAATAAACATCCTGCAGCTAATCTCTGCTCCAGTCTGCTTCCTGGAGAACTCCAACTGTGACATAGGTTTTTAAAATACTGAAAATACTTCCAGGCCAGTTGGTAAAAAGGTACTGTCCCAAGTCTTTGAATGCTCCATTCCCCAACTGGCTCCTCAGCCCTTCCTTGGGGCTTTCTGAATCATCCCATGATCTACTCTGGCCAAGCAGAGCCTTCATTGCTTAAGGCCTGGTTTATTCCGATTAGTTGTGGACATGCCATACCTCTTACTCAAGTTAAAAAATATCATCGTGGCCTATTGAAGCCACCTGGGTAGCCAAAATGCTCAAAGCAACCTGGAAGGGGATTGTAGAAAGGTTAAGAATGCTTGCCTCCATCCAAAGGAGCATTGGCTATACTTAGTTCCAACCAACTGTTTAAAGAATGCAGGCCCAATGTTGCCCAATCAGTTGAAAAAATGCCAGAAATATGAAATTTTTGTTGTTAATAACTGATTTTTAAATGATAATAACCAATTCAACATTATAAAACCACTGCACGGACCAAAAAAACACAACTGTGAGCTGGACTTGGCCCATGGATATCCGTTTGTGACCTCTGTGACAAGATCTAATCCACAATGGCCCTAGGGGCTGTGCAGAAACTAGCTGATTTTTCTAATTTCTGGTTGATTTGCACATCTGTGGAAATAAGGAAAGACCTGTAATTTGTGCATCAACTCAGAAGATCAGCTTAGGGTTAAGGAGTCTAACTGTAAAATACACTGAAAACAGTCACTTCTTCCAATGAGGTATGTGACATTGAACAAGTTTGCACTAAATAAGATATTGTTGTTCCACATGATAGCTTTGTCCACTGCCCTTGGCAGTGATCACATAAGAGCTCAATATCTCAACATCATTCTTTTGTGGAATTGCAAAACGGAATAGCCCAAAGTTTTGAAATGGTGCCAGATAATGTGATTTTAAATGAAGCAGAGCTCTCCTGAGAAGCTCTTGCCTACAGATGTTTTTCATACTTTGCATTCGTATTAGCACACTCCATTGACAAATCCATTGTCTTCAGTTTTTCCCACTAAGATGTTCTCAAGTAACTGGCTCTTCTTTAAAAAATGGTTTTAAGAGGTTTTGACTATGTGTATTTTTCCAAATTCTTAGTCAAGACTTAGAGAAATATATTTCTTGAAGACAATAAGACAAAGAAAACCCTACAAGTATAAGCAGAACAACTATCTGGTAAATTCAAGATGCAAGCATAAAGAAAGTTCTGGAGAGCTCATAGCCACTTATGTGTGCCAACCTGTCTTTAAAGATGAAGGGCAGGGAAAGCTACTTAAATGATGAAAGATTAATTCTCTTGACTAGAGGGATGTTGCTTTTTAAATTCATCTTTCGAAAATGAGTAGAATAACTTTAAATATGAAACCTACTGTTTTGGCAGTGAATAAACATTCCCTTTAAGAACAGGTTAGAGACAAGCCCTGAAAGGCCCCAGTGTTGAAGCAGAAAGCAAGAGGAAAGCCGCAAGCTGTATCCAGCAGTCTGTGCACTGACTTGGGAATTTTCACCCATAATCTCCCTGTAGTGGAGCGGTGCCCAAGGATGTTTGCCTAACTCTTTCAAAAACACAACCCTGATTATTTCAGTCCCCTGCTTATTTTAAGTTCTTACCCAAAGAAAAAACCCTCAAAAATCCTTATCATGACACGCAAAATGCCCTCAACAACCTGGCCGTCAATCTCCTCTTTCACTCTTATCTCCAGATGCTCTCTGTCCATTGCGCATGTAACCAATTTGTCACTCTGGACAATACTTAAAACACTTTCTGCCCCTTCACATCCCTACACCTTTTCTACCTTGCTTCTCCTGCCAGGAATTCCCCATCTTTCATTTTCCCCCTTCCCTTTCATTGCTGTCTGATGAGTCTCACATTCTTCTTTATTCATCATTAAAGATTCAACTCAAGTATGCCTCCCTTTCTGTGCTTTTTTTGACCTATTCCCAAGAAATAAGTAATCCCTCCTTCATTTTTGCATATGGACTACCTTACACTTGAATTCCTCCAAGAAAAATCTTAGTCTGCCTTGCATGCCTTGGTGTACCCCCCTCCCCCACCACCACCAACTGTGAGCCCTTGAGTGAATCTGTCCCACTTAGTCCCAGGCATGGCAGGGGGAGAGCTGGCAGCCATTACAATGTCTCCTAACAATATCACTCTGCTTTCAGTGCCTCCCAGTCTCCTGGCAAACTGCATGGAGTTATACCACCCATTACCTACAAACAAAACTGACTGTCAGCAGTGGATCTTAGGACATGAAGCTGGGCAATTCTTTGAGGACAGCTCATTTTTCCTCCGGAATGACAAAGTTTCCCTGGCCACTGGGTGAGACTCTCCTTGACCCTGGTATTACTGCAACCATGCATGCAATTTGTGGTAGGCTGAGTAACAGTCTTCCTAAGATGTCCATATCCTAACCCCTGGAACCTTTGAATATGTTAATTTATATGGCACACAGTTTGCAGTTGTGATTAAATTAAGGACTTTGAGATGGAAAGCTTAACATGGACTATCTGGGTAGGGCCTATGTAATCACAAAAGTCCTTATAAGAGAGAAGACGATTGGAAGACAGAAGCAGAGTCAGGGAAGGAAGTGAGATGACACTATGCTTCTGGCTTTGAAGACGGAAGAAGGGGTCATTTGTCAAGGAATGCAGGTGACCTCTATAAGCTAGTAAAGGCAAGGAAACAACAGATTATCCCCTACAGCCTCCAGAAGGAACTAGCCTGGATGACATTTTCATGTTAGCCCACTGAGGTTGATTATGATTTCTGACCTTCAGAAATATAATATAATATACTTTGTCTTGTTGTAAGCCATTAAGTTTGTGGTAATTTGTTATAGCAAAATATATCAGACTTGGTAACTTTCTTGGCAGGACAATGCATATCTTCCAGGCTGTTCTTACCAAGTTGTGTGCTGAAGCCAGCTCTTACCAGCTTACAAGGCTGATTATTATATTTTCAGGAATTTTGTGAGCTGGTTATTATACACAGCCACCATTTAAACCTATGTTATATCGGCTTAAATTTAAGTAGATACATATTAACATCATAAATACACAAAGCCCACCACTTCATAATAATTTTACTACATTTAATTATCATCTATGTTCTTGAGGTTGTTTATATCTACCATATCTGTTCAGTCGAAATACTGCATAACAGTGGACTACTGGGCATCTCTTCCCAACTCTGTGTTCAGTGACTTCAGGCTGGTAGCTTGGAATTGGTCATGGTAGGAGTATTTACACCATGGAAATCAGCAAATGCTACAAATCAGTGCTTTTGTCCCTCCTTAGAGCAACTGTTAAACATTTACCAACATAGTACTGCAAATAGTCCTTGACAACCTCCTTTGGGGGAACATGATCTGCACCCTGGGGTAGTCACCCGGCCATTCCTAACCATCCTCTACTGTCTCCTGCAGTGATGTCCCTGATCAGCCTCACAGGTCTTACAGGTTGAAACAGAACAGGGACTAGGGAAGTAGGGTGTGATGCTTAGAGTACTCCCTTTCCATTAGGCTGAGGGACCGAGAGTTAAGGATTAATTTACTCAAGACTGAATACCCCATGAGCTCCCTCCAAAAAGGAGTTGGCTTCCTGAAAAGCCCCATGATGGTTTCTGACCCAATGCTTCAGGCATTTAATTCTGTTCAACCAGAAGGCTTGGATCCCAGACTCTTGATCATGTAAGGAAAGGCACTGGTGATACTTACAGCCACAAACACTGAACTGGCAGGATAAGGCTGGTGCCAAAGTTCTGACATACATATTTTTACTGTATCCCAAAACCTAATCACACCTTAATTCTTCCTTAATCAGGTAACTTAAAAGTCCACAGCCCTTGGGCCCAGGCCCTGCAAAATGTGAAAAGGCAAAGCAAAGCACACATCTGCCTCTGCCCTTGTCTTCATGAGTTTCCCCAATGAATGCTGCTCCAGCCACTCTGCTGTGAACGCTGCTTGGATACTCTCCGTGTTCACAAGACACTCTCAAAACAATTTATACCTATTTTGTTTCATTTAGTCATTAACCTGTCTGTTTCCCTCTGTTTTCCTTGGAGCCAGGGACCAACACAACATTTATGAAACACCTACTATGTGCTACATACTGTGCTAGGCCCAGTACACAATGATGAATAAAGCAAACTTGCTAAGCAGTCAATAAATATTTGTCATAGTGAACTAGCAAAAAGCTACCAAAAATCAACTGTAATTCCGATACTTCTTTACACTTGCACCTGCTTCTTCCATAATTATGTTCAGATAGGCCTTTCTACTTCTATATATACCACCAGAACTTTCTCCCAATTGGTTTCAGACATTAAATTCTTTACCTTCTAATTTATTTTAGAGGCTGAAGGGAGAATCCTTCCTTAATAAGGAAACTATTACTCCACTTTTCTAGAGCTCCCATCCTCAGCTGCCTCTTCAATCAAATAAAAAAATAATAAGGCAATCAGTCGCAGTAGCACAGACAGATCTCCTTACTGTCCTCAGGACATCACTCACTCACTCTACAGCTGCATCTTCATTACAGCCAATCTCTCACATAAAACGCTCCGTTCTCCGGCAACCCACTTCCTTTCCCTCCTAATCTCCACTTAAGATTGGTTTCATTAATGAAACCTTATACAACTAACCCTACTTGGTCTGCACCACTTCAAGTACCCAGCAATCCATCTAAACTGGATCACATGTCTTTCTTTCTCCTTTGTTCATTTATTCATTCATTCTCACGGGGAATAAATATACTATAAAAGAAATTAAGGAAAATAAATCACAACAAACGAAAAATTAGATCTAAGGGGTACAGTAATGCCAGGGTAAAA
Organism: Choloepus didactylus; assembly: GCF_015220235.1. NCBI lineage: Eukaryota > Metazoa > Chordata > Mammalia > Pilosa > Megalonychidae > Choloepus > Choloepus didactylus. The sequence continues at coordinate 70,695,011 of NC_051317.1, read as the reverse complement.
TTCATGTAGAAATCAATTCCATAGGGCTCTAAATAATTCAACTAAGTTGAAATTTTTGCCCTTAGTTTCCTGGTGGCTGAAGCAGATTGGAAAGCACACGTTTACAGTGGCCATAAGATAAAAACATTCCAGGTTCTGAGGAGAAGCAGAGTTTTGTGTGTGTGTGTGTGTGTTTTAAAACCATAGCATTAGGCATTTCTGTCATAGATAATTATACCATTTCTCCCATGGATCATTATAAAAGGGAACACTGTGCTCTGCATCACTGCTATGATTACAGCAGAAAATTTCACAGGGCGTCTTCTTAAAAAATGCAAGTCAGCAGAAACAATTGTCCGAGGTAGATAGTAAGAGACTAAGAAAGACCAAGTGGCTAATAAATACATCCTGGTTTACATTTACATCTTTATTTTCGGTAACATTTATGGTATATTAGTGGGTAAAAGGCTTTCTTCTAATAAGCAGGAAGCTTTGTTAGCCAGAATTTAGCATTACCTATTAGTATTTATTTTGGGTCTCAGACTGTAAGTTTCTAGATGCCAAGGGATATATCATGGATATGTTCTTTGTCAGTGGGCCCAAAAAGTCAAAATTATTATTGCAATAATATAAACTGTTATTTACCACTTTCACTCTCATTTTCTTATAAGTGTATGGTGGAGTTTTACAGAGGCTGCTTGTCATGTGATGATGTCATTGTCCTGACGGCTAATGGGAGTGTCATTTTAAAAATTTCTGGTTTATAATTTCTAATACAGTGAGTCTTATAGTTAAAACCTTTGGTGGTTTGATGGGCTGAGCCCTCAATCATGGGACTTGCCCTTGGGAAGCCTGTTACTGCAAAGGAGAGGCTAGGCCTGCTTATAATTGTGCCTAAGTGTCTCCTCCTGAATGCCTCTTTGTTGCTCAGATGTGGCCCTCTCTCTCTAGCTAAGCCAACTTGGCAGATGAAATCACTGCCCTCCCCATTACGTGGGTTCTGACACCCAGGGGTGTAAATACCCCTGGCAATATGGAATATGACTCCCGGGGAGGAATGTGGACCCGGCATTGTGGGATGGAGAACATCTTCTTGACCAAAAGAGGGATGTGAAATGAAATGAAATAAGTTTCAGTGGCTGAGAGATTCCAAAAGGAGCCGAGAGGTCACTCTGGTGGGCACTCTTACGCATAATATAGGTTCTAATGAATTTTTTTAGGTTCTAATGAATTGGAATAGCTAGCAGTAAATATCTGAAACTATCAAACTACAACCTTGAATCTTGAAGACGACTGTATAAAAATGTAGCTTATGAGGGGTGACAATGTGATTGGGAAAGCCATGTGGATCATACTTCCCTTTATCCAGTGTATGGATGGATGAGTAGAAAAATGGGGACAAAAAAAAAAGCACCCAGTGATCTTTTTTTCTTTAATTGTTCTTTTTCAATTTAATTTTTATTTTTATTACTTTTGTGTGTGTAGTAATGAAAATGTTCAAAAATTAATTTTGGTGATGGATACACAACTATATGGTGGTACTGTGAACAACTGATTGTACGCTTTGTATGACTGTATGGTATGTGAATATATCTCAATAAAATTGAATTATTAAAAAAAACACTATGAGATATCATCTCACAACTATAAGAATGGCTGCTAGTAAACAAACAGGAAACTACAAATGTTGGAGAGGATGTGGAGAGATAGGAATACTTATCCACTGTAGAAAACAATTTGGTATTTCCTCAGAAAATAAATATTGAGTTGCCCTACAACCCAGCAATTCTGCTACTTGGTGTATACCCAGAAGATCTGAAAGCAGGGACACGAACAGACATTTGCACACCGATGTTCACAGCAGCATTATTCACAATTGCCAAAAGATGGAAACAATCCTAGAGGCCATCAACAGATGAGTGAATAAACAAAATGTGATATATACATATGAAGGAATACTATGCAGCAGTAAGAAGGTATGAGGTCCTGAAGCATGTGACAACATGGATGAACCTTTGAGGACATAATGCTGCGTGAAAAGCCAGACACAAAAGGACAGATATTATATGATTTAAGTAATAAGAACTAACTAGAACATGTAAACTCAGAGTCTTAAAATGTAGAACATAGGGAATCTAGAAATAGACAGAGGCTAGAAAAGTGGGAGTAGTTACCTAATATGTACAGAATTGTTAATGAGTTTGAAGTTAAATGTTTGGGAATGGATAGAGGTGACAGTAGCTTGTTATTGAGATTATAAGTAATAATGCAGTACTGTAGTTGAATGTGATTCAAAGTGGTTGTTTAAAGTCATGTATGTTACCGATTAACACTACAAATATAAAAAGTTCTTCCATGAATTACTACAAATTAAAAAAAAATAATAGAGGGGTATGTAGGAAAGACATAGCTATTGCAAACTATGGACTATAATTAATAGTAATATTTTAATATTCTTTCATCAACAATAACACATTAACTACACCAAAACTATGGGTCAACAATGGGGGGTATAAGGGATATAGGAGGATTTGTGTTTTATTTTTTATTCTTATTTCTGTTCTGGAGTAAAGAAAATGTTCTAAAATTGATCATGGGGATGTATACACAACTATGTGATGATACTGTGAGCCAGTGATTGCATACTTTGGATGATTTGCATGGAATGTGAATATATCTCAATAAAATTGAAACAAACAAATAAACAAACAAAAACCTTCATAAACAAAAGCTCTTTGGTGGCTTCAATAATTCTTAAAAATTTAAATGGGCCCAGAGGCAAAAATGTCTGAGAACTGCATTCAATGCCATCTCTAAAGTTACCAGCCCAGTATAAAAAAGTGTTGAGAAAATTATAGTGCTTTTGCTCCAGGAGCTGATGTTACTACAGGGGTCATTTGGAAGAGTGAGTTTACAGCTGGCATACTGCCTTAGCAACTAGAAAAAAAAATGTCAGCTTTATCTCAATGTAGCGCTGATTGTGACATTATTTTAATAATATATCCAATGTGGTCTTCATATTTTAAGGAAAATATAAGGAAAACATGCAAGAGAAAGGTTAGAGTTATTTAATCCCAAACTCTGATTCCCAAAATAAGGAAAGCATCAACCTGTGTGGGAATGAGGTGAGCAAAGAGAATGGAGTTATTTGGATCCAAGAATCAATGTCACCTCCAAGTATTGTTTAATACCTTAATAAATAAAGGTATAACAAGTAGATATGAGGGCCACAGAAATTGACACTAAACGGGGTCACATTTGAAATGTTTGTGAACTTCTCGATAAAGCGATAGAAAAGAGACACTACCATGGACAAAATATTGACAGACTAAAATATGTTTACCATTCATGAAGAGACATATAGGTTAGAAATATAGGAAAATTATCTGATGGCAAAGGTTTCCACATAGAATAGGTAGTCTGGGACTACAAAGGATTTCTATTACTATGCATGGTTCAGATACAATGTTGAGTGGTAGCTAGGTAGGAGAGAAGCTGGATATTCTAAGCTGTCCTGTTCTCTTTTTCCATCCTTCAACTTCAATACTCTGGTTCAAAAACCAGCAGCTGAATTCCCAGTTAGAAAGGTCTGTCACTTTTTCAGAGCCTCAAGTATGAATTTTAGCCTACTTAATTCAAAAACAGAAGTGGGTTGGAATCAAGAATCTGACTCACAATTTATTCCCAGCTAAGGGAATTTCCCCATAAGCAGAAATTGTGAATGATCTCTTGCGGCCTTACTTTAAATTGCAGGCCCAGGCTTTACATTCCAGCTCACTGCCTTCAGAAATATCCTCAAAGGACCACTCTTTTTTGTGGTCCATTAAGCACAAGTCAGCTTCCTTAGGAGGTAGCTCTACCAATGTAAGTTCTAGGAACCAATTAGGGGAAGCCCGATAGCAGTTAACAATGCCTCATACTTCCTTAGCTGCCCCGTTCCTAGCCCAGGGCCTTGAAAATAGGAGCAGCTCTGTAAATTCACCATATCAGTTGAATATTTTTATTATTTAAGGAAAAACAGTTATTTTAACATCAATATTTATAATAAGAGCTTCTAGGAACCAGCTTCTTCTGGCTTAACCCCTCATCTTAAGGAAAACATAACCAAACCAAACCAAAACTATATCAACTCACTAAACAAGCATTTATTGTCTACTTTATACAAAGATAGATGCTCTGCAGATTTACAAGATATGGTGCCCAAAACAAGGCACTGGATTTCAAGAAAATGATAACATGGAATCACAGGTAAAATCTAAGTCCAATATTTATTTCCTTAAATATTTTTTACATCTATTGTTTTGTAGCAACACAACACTAGCACAATTAACTAGCATTTCCATAATAATAGTGTTCATATCATTCATTGCTTCTAAACTCCAAAATTATAATAGAACTCTTTGAGGGTAGAGGCCAGGTTTTCCAATTGGAAATTGCTTGGCCTTTACGGAAAATCTTATAAATCATTTTCTTTTGGATGCCAGCTTCTAGAAGGCAATTATCCTTTTCTAATTAACCAAACTAAGTAAACTCTCTTTATCAACTCATCCACCTGGCATTACTTCATATTATTTGGTTTCACAAAAGCTTTCTTAAGTTTTATAAATTGACAGCAAAAAGATGTCAAGGGGTATTTTCAGTTGAATTGGAGACTCAGTTTAACAGCCCCAAATAACATGGAGGCCAATAAAATACCTTTTTTTTTTTTAATTCTCATTGATTTCAATGGATTCTGGCAATTGTGAAGATAAATGTTTTCTAAGACACAAAGGCTCAATTTTACATCTTTAAAAAGAAAATAAGGGGATGTGGGGTAGGCATTTGCCCATAGGGTGTGATCACAGAAAAGTCTCTTTGTTCCCCAAGCATCCATATCAGCTCATGTAGGATAATAGAAATTGTACTATTAGGATTTATTCATTTGGAGGGATCATGGTCCCCTGTTAAAATACCCATACCCCCCAGGAGAGTTGTCACATTCAGAATTCTTAGCTAGTCACACCTCAGCATAAATCAGTTTATCTGATTCTTTCCATGAACCATCGATTTGAGACACACACAAACAGGTTTTGAGGTGGAAGAGAAAAGCCAGTGTCTGGAGCTCTTCTGGGGACGCTTGGTTGTGAAGCTGCAGAGGGATGCCTGGGCAGCCAGGAAGGTGGGGGTGGTGTGGGGACTGAGTGGGATGGACATGGGGAAGGCATAAAGACAAGCGATGGGGAGTCTCAAAGAGAGGTGTGGCAGCATTTAGACGGTGCAAATAACCTTGCCAACTGCACAGTTGTCCATGGATAGCACCGTGTGTCCTCCTACATTTAAGATTTACCGAACAGTCCTTGACATGAGTTCTGCCCGCCTGGGAGAGATGACACTGGGAGAGAGTGGGAAATACTAGCTCTCATTCTTCATCTTCCCTCCCTTCAGCTACAGTCATGAGAAAACCTAACTTAACAAAATGAAACAGTTGAAAAGCCAAAGATCCCACCCACTGGTTCTAGAATAAAAACACAATATGGAGAACGACAGAACAAGGTTCACAAGAGTCAGTTGCTTCATATGGGGTCAAAAGTTCATTGCATGAAACTAGCTGCTGCCACCACTTTGACCTAATGTGGAAAGCTTCTGCCCTATTTCTGGGCATTCCAAGTGCTGTCAACAGCCCTGCACAGATACTGCAGACAACTCTAGACAATGTTACAACTGTTTCCTCGCCTGCCAAAACTACTGAAACTTGCAGTAGTTCTCTGCATTCTTTTAAATTATGTTTGGAAGCTATAGCTACTGAGAGACTATACAGCCCAAGTGTTTTTCATTTTAATTACAGCAGTGTACATTTGTCTAATGTATAATGCTCCTAGACATAGTTCCCTTTTAGAGATTGAGAGATGGGTGGCCAACAGGGAATTCTCTTCTACTCAGATTTTACTGTGCTGAACTGAAAAACAAATTACTAAGCTTACATCAGGGAAATCAACCATAGTCCCTGCAACATACACACAGCTGTGTAAAGAAATCCATTATGGAAGGTAAGCGGTCATTTCACTCCTATACTCTGTGAACAGCTTTGCTGGTTCCAGGCATATATACTATGTTTCTGATCCTGCAAGTACATTGGAAGTTACTGTTAGAATTCAATAAGCATCTGTTTATTATGAGTTACATTGTTTCTTAATACAAAAATTATCTATTTTTAAGGCTGATTTAGACTTAAATTTCCCGCAACAGAGTTTAAGTGGCAAAAGAATATAGGAATAAATGGTTGTCATAGAAAACTCTTTAACATTGTATAGTTGGTTTGCAATTCTGAATATGTAGCAAAACCTTATGATCTGTGGTTGCTTTTAGGAGGACAGAAACTCTGAATATTGAATGGATCTGTTTTTCTATTTTCTTGATTCACATCATGTGGCCAACACAGCAGCCTTCCCCACACTAAAAGGCAAATAAGCAATGGCGGGAAGAAAACTAAAAACATGCTTAGTTGCTGAACAGAAAATACTAGTTTTAAAATCTTTTCCCCACAGAGCCCCCTCCCCATCCTTTCTGATTTTAATCTTAAATGTCTTTAAATGGCTACAGATAAGACTAATGTGGAGTCTTTCTTTTTATTAGTTTTAAATATTACATTTGAAAATAGACATAAAAGTTTATTACTTTGACTAATTGGTTGGTCTGTGTGTTCAGAACAGAAAAGCATATTCAAATATGGACTGATCTCAGCTGTAATGGAGGACAGCCAATTATCGTTTTTAATTTATTTTCACCTTCTCATTTTGTGTTTCCCTCATCCTTTTCAGTGAAGGTAGGATGATGTCTGACATGCAGCACGTTCTCAATAAACGTTTATGAAAGGATGAATGAAGTAACTAGTTAATGGTGTCCCCCCCAAACCTCCTGCTAATTCCCAGGATCCCAGAGCCATTCATTCAAGGGCTTTTACCTCAACCTGGTGCTCTGTGGCTCTGAATTTCTCACCCTCTGGAACTTAATGGTCATGTGTTTCATTGAGTCTCGCCAAGTAATGGTAACAAATCTGATGTCTTTGCTATGTTTAGATTGCAATTTTGAGACTGGCTTAGCATGTTACTCATTCCAAGCATAATGACTTAATTCAAAGGAGTCATCTTCAAAGGTGGAATTTCAGGGACTGTGAAAAATCAGAATCCTTAATAAACAAAGGTCTACTAGTAATACACCCCGAAATTACACTTGCATGCATGAGTAGCCTCTTCATTCTCTTAAATATACAGTATGCGTTTGTACAGATATATTTGATAGACTCTTTGGGAATTTATTAATTATTTATGAAATATAATCCTTTATATATCTACTTTATAAAAAGATGCAATAATTAGTTCACAGATTTTTCCATTTAAAAGGTAAAGCTATATGGTGAGATAAATTTTGTCTCAATTCATAAAACTTTGAAACACTACACCACCACCAAAAATGATGATTCATACAGAGAATAAAGAGAAGGTAAAGGAAACTCTTAAATTTCTTCTTCTCTGTCAAGGGTGATAACATTAATACTGAAGAGAGTAGAAAAAAATGTAGTTAAAAAAACTAAAGTCTAATGCCAATAGGACAATAGAGCACATCTTCAGAACTAATGATGAGTTCAAATGTTTAGGATCAAAAAAGTTTCATACCTGAAAATGAAAGCATAAATGGACTGATACACTGTTGATATTTCTGAGGATTTGTGAAGGACTGAGGTGGAAGACATCCCAATGCTTGAATAGGTGAAAGTGATGGATCCTTAAAATCATACCTTTGACCCGAATCCCCAGCAATATTCTAGAATGAATTATTGGATTTTTTTCTGGGTACCAAGAAAAGAAACAGCAGGTCACTGGGAGTCAGCATGGATTCACTGAGGACGAATTATTACATAAAACGCACTTAAGTTCTTTTATGAACAGATTGTCAGACTGAAGTTTAGGGGATTGTTGTTCAACTAATGGGTCTCAATTTCAGTGAGGCAGGTAACAAGAGTCTCTCGTGATATGTTTGGAGTAAAATGTGTTAATGTGGGCTGAATAATTATAAAGATAAATAAATTCATTGATCTTTAAACAAATGACCCAAAAACATAATTACAGAATCCTGAACAGCCTGAGGCATGATCTTCAGGGTATGCTGTGAAGCTTTGAATTTGATCTTTATTTAAGGAGTTTGATAGAAGAAGAAAAAAAGAAGCATGCTTATGGATTTATCAAATCCATGGGTGAAAGAAAACTGGTAGTTCTGCCATGCAGAAATAAAGAGCAAAATTTCCAGTCTAAAAGGTCTCAATAGATTCAATTAATGAACCAAAGCAGACAAAATAAATTTTAATTTGGAGAATACAATGTAAAGTCCTGATTTTGGATTAAAAATTCTACTTGAACGTACAGAGCACCCCTATCACCATTAACCAATGTCTGACCTAGAGCTGGCAAAACCTGTGCTAGTGATCTCAGAAACTTCCCTGATACCCACAGAAGATGGATGCATCAGTATGATCTCACTCAAGGCAAAATCATAAGTTTGAAAATGAGATTCAAAGCAGAAGACAAATTATCACACTTTTAAACCATACAAACTATAAAAATGAAAACCTTAAGTCTCCCTGACTTATTTTCCCTTGGCAAAAAGACAAGTTTTCTCACTTATCAGAAGATTGGCCCTTAGCCAATGAGCTGCCCTTCCTGGGAGATTATAATTCACAGTAGGGAGTGGGCATGTGACCACAGAGCATGGTGAAGGCAGGGTGGTAGTGGATGGGATGAAGAGGCTACGGTAGACTGCAAAGGGGACTTATGTGGCCCCATTTGCCTAACCTTCTCATCTTGATTTTTAGTTAGTTTGTGGTGTCCCTGAGCCCAGGAAAGGGTCTGTGAGAAGATCAAGTCAAGGGTCTGGTTCTTAAAAAAAGAACAGCAAAAAATATCCCCAAATTTCCTATTCCCATATGAAAGAGAAGGGAGCAAAACCTTAGCCACTAAATAGGAAGAGCAGGCTGTTGTATTTGCACAGGGTCCCTAGGGACTAAGGAGGCACAATTTAGACCAGTGATAAAATCACAGCTTCTGGCCTCTGGAAAACTTTCCCTGGCCCTCTGGTCTTGGGAGTTCTGGACCAGAATTCAGATACCTTGTGGTTTTGACAAGCGAAAAACAGGACAAAACCAGAAACAGAAAGTGGGTTTGGGTGGGGGATGGATTTTTCCAAATTACCAGTCTCCTTTTCTCCTTAGTCCTTCTGTCTTCAGCATATTCATCCCTCTGAGACAGTGCTTTGTTCAGAGGAGAAGGAAACCATTTCAATAAGATCCCTAAATATTCTAGTTTCTGCAGCATCCTAGTTTTACACTATCCTCAGAAAAGCATAGTGCCTTAACAGAATTTGTTCCTTGCTTTTGTTTTGTTTATGTTTGTTCTGAAACATAAACACATGTTCTTCAATTTATTGAAAATAAAAGAAATCTTGTTAAAAATGCTTACCTCCAAACATAAAAACATTTTGATAAGGATAAGGAAAAAAACAGGCCCAGATGGAATTCATTTTCTCCAGGGAGCCCACTTCTTCAGCATGCATTACTTTTGGGCTCAGTGTTAGAAATGGCAAGACTGACCTCAAGTATCTGACAACTCCCAACAACACAACATTTTGACCCTCTACCCCCTTCTCCTTTCCATGTTATTTATAAACCATTTCTCCAACAAACATCTCTGCTATACCCAGTGCCACGTGTTGGGCTTTTTTTAGTCATACATTTTGCACCTTCATTCAGCTTTGGCTGCAATCCCAGCCCACTGGCTCAGATGCACTTGATGGCCTGGCAAGAAGGGTACTTTGAAGTCAGTGAGGCCTTGGTGAGGAGGGCAGAACAGCAGGGAGTCTGAGAAGACACACCACAGGCACTTAAGGCCTGAGGGATGACTCTGCTCTTGGATTTTGACTTCCATTATGCTTTTGTGTGGGCCACTTGTACAAAATGCAGCAACCAAGACCAAAGGTTGATGAAGTTAGACAACTGGGCTTAGATCCCTCGAGTCCAACAGGCCTATCTGATCCTTGAGCCAATTACCCTCTTGTAAAAGAATTGCCCCTACAAAGACACTGATCCAGCAAAGAGTTAAAACTCATTTCTTAAGAAATCAGCTTCCTTGTCATAAAGCCCATCTCTGCTGGATACAGTCACTTTAGCTGGAAAGTGCACTTGATCATCCAAAAGGTTGGCACCCTTGAAAGTATACACGTCTTCTTTTTTCTCCTAAAGATTTTCACTGAAAATTCTTAAGTCGGGAAGAAGAAAAATAGGAGATAGGGGTGGATTGAGAGGCAAGCAAATTGGGGTTGGAGAAGGAGGAGGAGAAAGAGAAAAGGAAAATCTATTATCTGTATTACTCCCAACCTTATGACATCTGGGCTCTCTTTCTTTAGTTTTATAACAATAATAGCATACATTTAGTAGCATTTATGTCAAAGACTTTTGAAAGTTATTTACATGCAGGAACTTATTAATCTTCACAATACCCCCGTGTGGTAGTACTTTTATTATCCCCTTTTACATATGAGGAAACTGAGGCACAGAATGAAGTGATTTCTGTGAGGTCTCACAACTAATAAGTGATAGAACCAGGATTCAAATCCAACCTGTTCTCTGTGCTTAATTTTTTCCAGGCTCCACAGCCTCCTGCAATACTTAGCAGGTTAGTATTGCTAGCTTATATATCCTTCTCTCAATCTTAACTAACAACTTCTTTATTTCAAGTTTGTCATATGGATTACCTTTGCACTTTTTAAAATATTTAATTCATTAAAAATAAAGACATGCTTATTTCTTGGGATCTTGAAATTTTCAGGGCATTTGAATTTTGGGGATAAGGTTTTTTTCAAAATTTTTATTTAAAACAAGGAAGCAGTGATATCAATAACAAACTAAACAAAATGCACAGCTAATGGGAATGGCAGGGGTGCATCTATAAGCTCATCAGTGCCTGGACAGGAGAAGAAGGCACAGGATATGTATGGAACATTCCAGGGGTGGGGTTTCAATAATGACTGACCACCTAGAGTGATACGCTCTCCACCAGAAAACTCTAAACCAAAATAATAAAATAAACAAATAAATAAGATGTCATTATTTGCAGAGGACCTTCTACACCCTTCCCCTAAGAGCATCAATTTAGGGTCCCTTTAACTATGACACTTTGGTGTTTGTTTGTAGGCTATTTATGAACTAGACAAACCACTAGAGAGATAACCAGGCTGAAGGAATCTCCTTAGCTGAGTACCTATCAGAGAAGAACCCAGAACTCCACTCATGCATGAGAGTGGAAAAATAGATTCAACTGATGACTCTTTAATTTTATTTAACAAGCATTTCATTCAACTATTTAGGGGCTTTAGTTATTGCACAAATCAAGGTACAGTTCCTAGAGCTGGAAACTCTCTTAAGCAATCCTTTGAACTAGCTTATTTAATTGAGGTACATATGTAATATTATCCTGATTTTAGAGATGGAATAACTGAGACTCAGAAGTTTATTTAATTGGACAAGTTAACAAAGTTTAAAAAAAATGGCAGGAGGCAGGGAACTGGAATCCAAATCCTAAGTATTGCTGTTTCTACACTACGCTAGTTGCATAGAGAGTAAAGGGTGGGTCTGAGTCAAAGCAAATTCTCTTATCTATATAGGGATCTATATTTTACAATCTTGGCTAATGAAAGCAGTTCAGTTATGTACACGTGTGTGTGTTCTAGGTAAAAAGCTGAATAGGTTGCAGGAACATGTCTTAGTTTCCTGGCTGCTAAGACAATTACCACACAATGGGTGGGCTTAACAACAGGAATTGATTGGCTTACAGTTTCAGAGGCTGGAAGGTTTGCTTCTTCCCAGGTTTGGTAGCATTCTGGCTGGCCAAAAATGCTTGGGTTCCTGGACCTTTCCATCACAGGGTGATGCCCCTTTTTTATCTTCCATGTTGCATTGACTTTCTGCTTCTTCCCTCCACAAGGAAAAACTTCATAAAGCCTCCAGCAATAGGATTAAGGCCCAAACTCATTCAGTTGGGCCACACCTTAACTGAAATTAATGTCTTTAAAAGGTCCTATTTACAGTGAGTTCACACCACAAGAAAGGATTAAGATTAAGAACATGTTTTTTTCCCCCCCATTGGGAACAAATACTACCACAGGGAGTATTCTAGTAATAACAATGTGTGCTGGTTTGAGCTGTCACATGCCCCAGAAAATGCAATGTTCTTTTAATTCATTCTTGTGGGTACAGACCTAATGTAGGTAGGACCTTTTGGTTGGGTTGTTTCAATTGAGAAATGACCCACCCAGTTAAAGGTGGATCTTGATCCTTTACTAGAACCCCTTTATGAGAGGATAAAAGGCGGAAACACAGAGGGAGAGAGAGAGAGAGAGAGAGAGAGAGTTTAGAGAGAAACGCCCAGAGGCATCTGGAGACAGCCATTGAAACCAGAACCAGGAGAGAATGAACAGAAGACATTACCATGTGCCTTTCCATGTGACAGAGGAACCCCAGATGCCAGCAGCCTTTCCTTCCAGAGGTATCTTCCTCTTGATGCCTTAATTTGGACATTTTCTTGGCTTTAGAATTGTAAAATTTGTAACCTAATAAAACCTCATTGAAAAGGCCAACCCGTTTCTGGTATATTGCATTCCAGCAGCTTTAGCAAACCGAAACACCATGAAAAGAAAATAAACATCATCCAAATGAAATCGCATATTACCTTCATTAAGAAAAAATATCATATTAATTTTAAAAATCACTTACCAAGATATTAACAGTCAAGCATAAAAGAAGAGGATGAAAAATCACCCCACAAAAAAGGGTAGATTCATATTGGTTAACAATCATATAGGATCCGGCTGGGATGGACACACATACACAGTTTATATCAGTGGTTGGCCGAGAGTTGAGCTCTAGTAGTTAATATGAATAACTACTTAGTTTCACCAAAGCTTGCAGGAGTATTGTGTCTACTCTGTGATAGCCAATCTCAACTTTGCATAGGTTGTGTGCCTTTTATTGTCCTCATGTCCTACCCACTTCACCTACCTCCTGCCAAATTCTCCTGCTAAGTAAATCTTGATGCAAGAGCACTAAAATGAGGAATCGGGAATTGCAAGACACACCGACTGTTTAACTATTCATTAAAAGAAAAGTTGAATGACTTTACTATGAATATAGTACCATAAGACTGAATATCGTTGACCATGAAAATTACTATTTTTTATTACTAAGTAGAAGACTAAACAATTACTATATGGAGGTAGCATAAGACATTAAAGGAACATACCAGGGCTTTCACTCAGCCAGGCATGAGTTATGGTTCTAGCTTTGCCACTTGCTGGATCCCATACCACAGGCTTCTCAAATTCTCTTAGCCTCAGTACCTCTGAGGTAAAATAGGAATATTACATTCACTTCAAAAGGTCTTGGAGAAAGCTGTAAGAACCCATCTACTAGGTTCCTGTTACACTATTAGCACTCATGTCACCCTTTCATCTGGCAACTGGAAGCTTCTAAACTGTAAGGATTAAAAAAAAAAACCCTTTTCTTTTTTGCAAGCTTTGGACACTCTAAAGGTAGGGTGAGGCAGGGAAGAGCTACCTTATTTTACAAGAGTCTGAGTTTGGGTAATTGACAGAAGAAAGTAACAAGGGATAAAGAAGCAAAAATATTCCAAGGGTAATCATTTCCAGACAGATTTCTGAAACTGGTAAAAGCCCCTGAATAGATGCCTGAGTCTTTATAAAGTGCTGCTCCAAATACAAGTTGTGTGCAAACGGTGTCCAAACAGCTTGAGGCTACCCTAATGATTTCTCTCATGGCTGTGGTCTGGTGCACAACCCCATAACTCCTGTGAGCTGGTCAGCTCAGAATGGCCATTCACCTGGTGCAGCTGTTTAGATATTTTGCTGCATGTCAGCACCTCCACTAGAGGGCAGCAGGTGGAAAGGAGAGGCTGCCAAGAGGGCTTAATGTTGCTTCTTGGCAACAGCTGTTGTCAAGGTTGAGTGCAAAGAAATAGGGATACAAAAGGCAAGCTGATGGAGTGGAATAGGTGAAGGCTTGAGTAATTAGTGGTTTTCACTATTTCTAAGTGAAGCTGGGGATGGAGGGAGAAGGAGTTCAGTCTTGGTAGAAGTTGCAGCAAGGTTTGCCAAAGTAGCTAATCTTCAGACTCATATTTGGAGTTTTCCTAAAACAAACACACAAACTCCAGACCTTCTGCATCAGAATCTCTAGCTATGGTGTTTGTGAATCTATATATTTCAAAAAGCTCCCAGTTTATTATTAGGAACAGCCAAAGTTGGTCCCACACAGGACCTCTGAAGTCCTTTCCAACTCTCAGAAGATTAATTTCACTAACAAAATATGTTTAAAGCAATATTCAAAATAATGGTAAATTTGTCTATTCCAGAGGAAACTTGTACAGTGTGGATTGCAGTTTACAGTTTTCAGAGTGCTATTGCAACACAATCGCTTTTAATCTTTTATTCACATAATCCTGTAAGCAGGAAAATCTGTAAGCCCCATGTACAGTTGAGGAGACCGAGTTCCAGTGATGCTGCCTTATGGTGGTGAGCACAGAAGCCATGACTTTCAGCTTCAGGCTATTCCACTCCATCACAGCACACAGTATCTTTTCAATTTTCTCTTAACTTGGATTTATAAACCATCTCTTCATCAAACAATTTAGTAGAATTCCAGAAATGATGGCCCAGTCCAACTTATATGCAGAACAGGAATGAAGACAGGAATAAATGAAAGCTATAATGGCAAGGTCAATTGTCCCATCCCTAAAGCTTGTCTTCCAAAGCTCCAAGAAGCAGAAGGAAAATGGTCAGTAGCAATTTGTGAGTGAGAAAGATGAACATGGATGCATGAGGCAGAGGCTTCTGTGGTTTCCCTGCCACATGGATGAGCAGAGTGATTTCATATGGGTCTTGTCTCAACCTAATATGTATACCTCAAAATCTTCTTTGTGCTGTTAAAACAGAGTGTTTGGACGTTCACTCCATGGTGGGGGGAGTGGGAGACATTTCCTACTTTGCCAAGTCTCAAAACAGATTTTCAAATATATACAATCCACTTGCTGTCAAAGGCTAAGCTACCCAGGAAAGGACACCCAAGCAGGATAAGGAACCTGGGTCTGGGCTTCACCCTCACCATTAATGGCTGGGAATCGTGGGCAATTCATTTACCCCTTTTGGGCTTGGACTTCCTCATCAATAAATGGAGAGGGTTAGCTCTGCAGCTTCCAGCCAAAGAGACCATGAAGACATACTTAGTTTCAAATTATTTCTAATTGGCTCCTATATTGCTGTGCCAGTTTGGATGTATTGTGTCCCCCAAACGCCATTATCTTTGATGTAGTCTTGTGGGGCAGACGTTTTGGTGCTGATTAGATTTGCTTGGAGTGTGCCCCACCCAGCTGTGGGTGATGATTCTGATGAGATATTCCCATGGGGCATGGCCCCACCCATTCAGGATGGGACTTGATCAGTGGAGCCATATAAATGAGCTGACTCAAAGAGAAGGAACTCAGTCAGTGCAGCTGTGAGTGACATTGTGAAGAGGAGCAAGCTTGCTAGAGAGGAATGTCCTGGGAGGAAGCCATTCTGAAACCAGAATTTTGGAGCAGATGCGAGCCACGTGCCTTCCCAGCTAACAGAGGTTTTCCGGATGCCATTGGCCATCCTCCAGTGAAGGTACCCAATTACTGATGTGTTACCTTGGACACTTTATGGCCTTAAGACTGTAACTGTGTAGCCAAATAAACCCCCTTTTTATAAAAGCCAATCCATCTCTGGTGTTTTGCATTCCGCAGCATTAGCAAACTAGAACAATGGCTTAGAGCTATGTACCCCAGAAAAGCATGTTCTTAAACTTAATCCATTCCTGTGGGTGTAAGCTCATTGTAAATAGGACTTTTTGATGAGGTTACTTCATTAACTGTATCAGGATGGGTCTTAATCCTATTAGTGAAGGCCTTATAGTGAAGGCCACAGAAAGAGAAAGCCACAGGGAGCAGCCAGAAGCTGAAAGTAAATGGAACCAGGAAGAGGAGGGAGAAGCCAGGAGAGGCTGCCATGTGCATTGCCATGAGACAGAAAAGCCAAGGACCAAGGACCACAGGCAGCCAGCCCTAGAAGGCCACAGTCTTCTGGGAGAAAGCAATGCCCTGGGAAGCCTTGATTTTGGACTTCTCCTAGCCTCAAAACCCTGAGCCAATAATTCCCCATTATTTAAGCCCATTGTATGGTATTTGCTTTAGCAGTCAGGAAACTAAAACAGTTCCCAACATTTAAAACCTAGAAGATCCATAAAAAATATTCAAGATCAACTTTTGGGTACACTCAGATGAGAAACAAATGGGGCATTTTCCCATAGCACTTTTAACCTTCTAAGATCTCCGATTATTTATTCATTTACTATTTTTACAATTTATCATCTCTTCACCCATACCCACTCTCCATCCATGCACAAATGCACACATACTCCACTAAGATGGGCTCCATGACAGCAGAGGTTTTTATCCTTTTTGTTCAGTGAGGTATCCCAAGTACCTAGAATAGTGCCTGGAGGTAAGCAATATGTATTTGTTGAATGAATTAATTCCTGGTAACTTTATGAAAAGTATAGTTTTTTTCAAGTGAGGGAAGCTGAATACAACTGGCTCAGCCCCACAGATAAGACAAATATAAATGTATGATAATACGTCCAATGAGCTGCTGATTTATGTCATAATGTGGATTTTATTTTCATAGTGAGTTGCCAAAATAAAGGCTATTGACACGTTTATGTCTATATATGGTATGTTGTTTCCCATGTTATAAATATCATACTGAGATTAAAAATAATGGGGAAATTTTCACATAAAGCCTGAACACAGCAACAAATGTACATGTCAACTGTTTGTTTCACTTGCGATGCATAGAAAAATAGCACGGTGTGGATATTTTAAAGGCATTTGACAGTTCAGTGTATGGAATGTTCTATATTAATGCAACTTTAAATATGACAGATTGATTTCTCTGGTGGTAAAAAGTAGCTCTTGCGACTGATGAAATTTAATCTCACCAATTATATTAATTTCAGAAGCTGACTTTGCAGTTCTCATACTCTCCCATGCTTCTTTTAATAAACATTCATGGCTTTCTCTCAGTTCACTCTACCAGCCTTTAATTCTTGAGGCTATAGAGGGAGAAGTGATAGGAACCATTTGTTGAAAGCACTCAAATGTGATTGTGCATTCATGGGGATTTTTAAACTGATGTTTAAGTTGTTGCATTCCTCATAAACAAGCATGAGTGCCAGGATTTAAGGTCATCTCTCCAATCAAATGCAACTTATAATCATTAGTGCTACATTTGCTACAGCTAGCAACCCTTGTTTGGTTCAACCTATTGAGCCTTTGGAACATGGAATAAGTAAAATTGCTAGGGAGGTTTAAGGGGGAAAATACTACAGCTTTTAATGTAAATGTGGTATTCCATGAGACATACTAGCATTTAGGTGGAGTTTTCTTGATAGTACATACATTTAATGTAGCACACCCTGGAACAAAGTTTGGAAATTCTGGTACCTGAATCTCCTTGACACCATCTCCTTGACACGAGCAGGTAGTTACTTAGGCAGAATTATTTCTATATGAATACACAGTGTCAGATTTAGAGTTTAAACAAGTATTCATGATGCTCTGAAAGTTTCTTTTTGAGTCAACACTTTTCTGGTACAGACCTAAATGAAGTGTTCAAGGTCCACTTGAAGAATGTAATGTACTCAGGGCTGAGCTTGTGTTTAACCTGGTATTATTCTCTAGTGTATCTGATAATTGTTACTTTCCTTAGGAAAAGCAGGGTTGCAATTTTTATTGTTTTTGTTTGCTTGTTTGGTATCACTGGAGCAAATATAAAAAAGAGACAGGAGAAAATGACAAATATCTATGACAACTTCAATTCTTAAGTTGTTCATTCAGATTCAGTACTGCTTTAAGAGTAACCCTGAAAATCAACAATACCTTAAGTTGTGCTCAATTTAACTGTCAGCATCGACCATAAATACTTCTGGCATAGCATTACATGAAAGGACATTAACCACAGCTTCAGTTGTATGGTCCAAATGGTGTTCTATGGTTTGCTGCAGAGGCAGCCCTTCCTTTGTTAGGACTTCCACAACATTGTGCATATGTTATGAACAAGCATTCGTTGTGGCACTTCTCATTTGATTTCTCTTTTTCTTCTAACTTTTTTTGTTTACCTGGCAAACCTGAGCCTCTTAGGTTCAGAGATCACATCTCACTTATTTATATGTTTCCAGCACTAGGCTCAAAAAATTCTTAGATGAATGAATGGACAAATAAACCAGTGAAAAGATAAGAGGTGTACTGTAACTATATGTGTAAATATTTGCTCTGCTTTTAAAAGCACTTAAACATGCTTTATCTATTTGATCACCACAACAATCCTTGGCATTGCCACTTAATATGCATCCACCAGATCTAAACCACTGGTTCTCAATTGGTGATGATTTTGCTCCCCAGGGAACGTTTGGCAACGCCTAGAGACATTTTGGTTGTTATGACTGAGGCAGATGCTACTGGCATCTGGTAAGTAGAGGTCAGGAATGCTGCTATACATTCTACAATGCACAAGACGTCTCTCTGTCCCCTAAAAATTACCTGGCCTCAAATCTCAATAATGTCAGGGTTGAGAAACTCTCATCTAGATCCAGTTACTCTGAAAACTATCACAAACATGTTTTATGAACTACAGTAATATTTTTCTGAGTAAGTATATTCTATAAGAAATTACTCAGTGCCCCAAACAATCTGCTTCTTGCATTCAGTCATCTTCCTCAAAAACATACACACAAACTAACCAAAATGCATGGGAACAGTAAATTCATAGTTTGGTTCCTAATCTCTGATCCAGGATGAATGTTGAGTTTGCCAACCCTTTTCCTTTAGAAAAGGCAATTGGGCGTAGCTAGCATCTGAGTACTTTCATGAATTTCAAGAAGAATGAATTCATTGTCTGAGCTCTCTTAGAAAATTTACAAGTTCAGCTGTTACTTTATGATTAAAGCTCCCAGGAGGATAGCTGGAAAGACTAGGTGGATTTAAACATTAACTGTTAAAAAAGAAACTCCAGATTTAAAGTACCATCAAGTTAATTCCATCTTTTGCTTTTGAGAAAACAAACCATAGATCAGTGTGTGGGAGCAAGCAGGAAGTAATGGTACTGAACTGTCATATGGAGAACTACCATAGAGAAGAATCCAGAAGACCCTTTTGTTTTTCACAACCGGACATCTTTCTATAACTCACCAAATCTATTCCCTAACTTAGTGGGTGTAGTAGAGTAACACATTTTTTGGATTTTTTATAACTCAATCTCTGGGAGTAAATTACCTGCCCAAGAACAGCAATTCCCAGAATACAGAAATGCAAAGGCCAGGGAGGAGAAAGAACCTCAGGATTTGGAAGCATACAATGAAGGTCTACCTAACAGTGTCTGGCTTATTTTAAGGCAACAATTAATAACAATGTTTCCTTTAAAAATGAAAATTATAAATAAAATAAGTAATGGGGGAATAAGGGTGTTGGATGTTTTGGGTGTTCTTTTTTATTTTTATTTTTATTCTTATTTTAATTTCTTTGGGGGGGTAATGAAAATGTTCAAAAATTGATTGCAGTGATGAATGCAAAACTATATGATGATACTATGAACAACTGATTGTACATTTCAGATGATTGCATGGTATGTGAATATATCTCAATAAAATTGTATTTAAAAAAATAAATTAAAATAATGGGTAAAGGATTTGAGTAGACATTTCTCCAAAGAAGATATTCAAATGGCCAATAAGCATATGTAAAGATGTTCAATATCATTAGCCATTGAGAAAATGCAAATCAAAACCAAAATGAGCTACCACCTTACACTCACTAGAATGGCTAACATTAAAAAAAGAAAACAACAAGTGCTGACAAGGACAAAGAGAAATAGGAATGCTTATGCATTGTTGCTGAAAACATAAAATGGTGCAGCTGCTGTGGAAAACAGTTTTGTGATTCCTCGAAAAGTTAAATATAGAACCACCATGTGATGCGGGAATCCTGCTTCTAGAACTGAAAGCAGGGACACAAAGAGATATATTTGTTCCCAATATTCATAGAACTATTATTCATCACAGCCAAAAGGTGGAAGCAACCTAATTGTCCATCAATAGATGAATGGATAAACAAAATGTGGTATATACATATAATGGAATATTACTTAGCAAAAAAAAAATGAAGTTTTGACATATGCTATAACATGGATGAGCCTTGAATATTCTTTGTTGAGTGAAATAAGCCAGACACAAAAGGTTGAGTATTGTATGATTCCACTTACATGAAGTAACTAAAATATGAAAATTCATTGAGACAGAAAAGTAGAGAACAGGTTACTAGGGGCAAGGGGAGAGGGAGGAATGGGAAGTTAATGCACAATTGGTGCAGGGTCTCTGACTGCGGTGATGCAAAGTTTCCATAAAGGATGGTGGTGATGGTAGTAGAACATTGTGAATGTGATTCATGCCACTAAATTGTCTGCTTGGAAGTGGCTGAGATGGGAAATTTTATGTTATATATAAATTACCACAATTTTAAACAAAATAGAGGAAAATAAAGAAATAAAAGAAAACATAGTTTTGGAGTTGAAAAGGGCAGATTAGATTTTTCTCTTTGAAAAGTCTTATTAAGAGAAGTTAAAAGCTTTCATCCATAACCACAGAGCTAATTACTGGCAGAACTGGATCCATAATCCAGAGTTTTTGATTGGTTAATGTAGTTGGCATCACACCATTAGATAGGCTCACTAATGGCAAAGAAGACAGCCTGGGTTTGTTTTTAAATAAATTATTTTCTTCTGACAATTCATCCCTTTTTCCTAAAAGTACAGTACAGAAAGAAATTCCAGCTAATTGAAGACTCTTGTCATATAAGCTTGGTTTTGCTTTCACTGTATTTGTGTCATTAAATCCTATCAGAAAAATTGTATAAGAACAACGTTATACCTGACACAAGTCCTATATACAAAATAGGTAACTTTAATCCTACTAGGATGGGAAAAGCTTTGGGGAAGGAAGTATAGATTTAGAAACAGGCAAAAGTATATAGCATAATAGTTTGTGTGCATGTGGTATAATTTTATAGACTTATTAGTAGAGAGGGTAGATGTCTTTCTTTTACTCTGACAACCCCTGCATTTATGAAGAACCCATGAACCATACAGAAGAGAAAACCCAGAGTTGATTTCAAAAGACAGTCCTTGCTCTCCCTAGAACAATGGGAACCAGACCTTGTGGACAGTAGGGCTACATGGCACCAGACAGTGTTTTTCAGTGGCCCAACAGGTATCTTTCACCTAGTCTTTTTCAAAGGAGAAGAGGTAGCTACTCTCCCTACAGTATTTGGCTAGTGAATTAGCCTTAGAGAGAGATGCCCATTTGCTTTGAGGAAATTATCCACACCTCATCAGAAGTTTCTCTAAAATATCTATATTTATATCTATATATCTATTTATCTATATATAAAATAACAAGACCCAACATTAAAAGTCTAAGTACTATATTAAACTTAAGGAATTTAAAGCTTTGATGATTTACACAAGGAGTTCATGGACTCACCTCCTGTCTTTTTAATGTATTGTAACTATGATTCTTTAGCTAGACTAATAAAACCTGAAGAGCTTTCTTGTTCAAGGCTGGGGTGTTCTAGTTAGCTAAACCAAACACAACTTCCACAAATTGGTTTAAGTTCCTATAACATTAAGTACATAGTTAGTTAGAAACTATGAGGTACCTAGGACTTGTCATTTTTGTAAAAGTCCTTTTAAAGCAACCGAATTTATTTTAATTGTTTATCTATTACAACACAGCTATTTCTGGGCCAAAGTTTAATTTAGATTCATTAGAAATCAAAATCCAAGCTCTCCTGACTTTGCCTCTTGGGAAAACTGGGCACAGTTCTGACTGGTCAGAGTTCCAACCAAGCTCCTTAGCCAGGGACATGAGGTATATCTGAGCCTGACCCCCCCCCCCCCCGACTATCCCACTCCCACCTCTTGCCTGGTTTGTTCAACTTTATCAGGGATCAGACTGCTCCCACTGGGCTCCCTCTTTTGACATTCACTAACTATGTAAACTAGTTACTTAATTAGAGTTGCTGTCCTTACCTAAAACAGGGTAATAAAGGAATCTTCCTCTTAGCGTTGTTATACGGATTAGCCCAGGTTAATACATATAAAGTACTTAAAACTGGATCCAGAATATGGTTAGAACCCAAATGTTGCTAATATTATTGCAATGTATTGATTTTAATTCTCTCTCATCATAGCTTCACCTCTCCCAGTGACTGACCTGAGGAACCATGTCTCACTCCTCTTGGCATCACTACATGCAGTCCTATGTCTGCTTCATGGTGGATGTTCAATGAATGTTGAATTGAATTGACTTGCCCAGTATCACTCCTAGCCTCAAGGTCAACTCATTACACACCCACGTGCTGTCTTAATCAAATTTAATTTTATTAAAAGCACAAGAACTAGACCACTAAGTTTTCATCAGCCTATGCTCTGAACATTCATTGTTAAAAATATAAATATAGAGTAGGGTCCCATGATATAAAAGTTTATGGCATTACGTCTTAGCCCTATTGTTGAAATCAACTTAAACATTAAAATCCTCTTCAAGGAGGTTTTCTGTAGTCATTATTAAAGTTATCTTTAGCTTCCAAAACTTTCTTGTGCAAATGAATTGCTTCTTTTAGACAGATACTGTTATAAATCAAATTCTACATGTCTGTTTAGTTTGCATGTTCATTTAGGCCTCGGAGTTTGCCGTAACTCAACATGAGGTCAATAGTAGTTATCAGTTGTTGAATACTTATGTGTTTTACCTGTGTAATCTCAACAAAGTGCTTTGCTCTTCTTACCTTATTGAACGCTTTAAACAAGTTATTTTCTTCCCATTAAATAGATGAGAAAATGGGCTTGGAGAGTGGAAGAAACTACCAAAGCCACTGTAGCAGATGCCTTCAGTGCTTTGCTGATCTAGATGCCTTTACCATTTTTGTGCACACAGACACCCCATGTGCTTTCCCTCCTAACATCCAGTGCCTGTGTCTCCAAGTTGATGGCAGCCACCAGGCTTTACAAACTCGTAGATATACGGTAGTGCGGAGGAATTTACATCCCCCTGGGGTCATTCCTTAACTACCAACTGAGGACTGATTGGGAGAACTCAAAGCACTGTTTCTGGAGCTCCCCAATGGGACTCAGCCAGATAAGCACCCTCACCCACACACCCCACTGTAGGACAATACTTGATATTGCACTCTTGCTTTGTTTCTTACCTTCCCTGCCTTGTTTCCCTACACCCCTTTCTGTTTCTCCCTGCAACACTTTCTAACAATTTACTTTCATATAAATCCTATCTTAGCATCTAGCTTCTGGGGAACCCAACTGAAGAAAATCACACAGGTTGTAAATGGCATCACCGGGATTCAAACCCAGTTCTGACAAAGTCTGATTCAATGCACTGAAATGCTTCATCTAGGATTCTCTGATTCATGGCAGAGAAGAAGGAAACAGGAACCAGGCATGATAGTGGGGCAGAGACATCTTCTCACTTGTTCTCTACCTCAGCACCTCTATAGGTTCTCTAAGTACCAGCCACTCCTGGTGACTCACTGACTAGCCTGTCCTCCCAAGGAGCTCCTCCATGGGCTCTTTCTACCTTCTGATGGTCTAAGCCTCTGGCTGATTGCTGCTACCCCAGGGAAGTGGTAGCTAAGGGTGGGATCACAGTACTAGAGGTACCTAGTGAATAACCTCAGGCAAACCAAACTGAGCTTCTGTCAACCAAGTGCAGAGATCTCTTAGGTTATAGCAACCCACTTCCAAGCAACATGTCAGAGAAATCACCCCTCAAAATTCAACAGGGGATAGTTTCATTTTAGATACACCCCATGCTAATGAAGGTGCTTAATATTCTACTATTTTAGTCTTTCAGAGTCTTATATTTTTGCTTTAAATTGTTTTAGACCTAACAATGAGGTTTCTAGCAACTGTCCAATGGAAATAAGGCAAGACAGGTCACCTTTAGGGGTGACTACACTTTGCCTTTCATTCCCATAATGGCTATAGCACATTTATTTTACATGCAAATATTGCCTGGGTATGCACAGAGGTTAATCTATCCCCTTCTATTCCTCAGTAAGAGCCCCCCAGAAAGGCATTTTTAGTGATATCTGTGAAGAGGGGAGACAACTACTCAACAGTGCTTATGAAGCTCAGAGAAAGCAACCAGAAAGTGTGGTGCTGGCACAACTATCAAGGACAGCTGGGCATAGTCATAAACCAGTTTGAAAACCTAGCCAGGGCTGTCTGAGCATGGCACCTCAGGTACTTTCTTGGACTCTATGCCTAGCAAGCAGATCTGGCCAAACTATGCCCTAACATAGAGCAGGGTTCTTCTACTGACTCTCTTTCTTCCCTTTCCTTATTCCCATCCTCTCATCATAACACATCCTCTCACCATTATCTGCTTTAAGAAAAGTGTGGTGCCTCTTGCTCAGACCTCTGTCTGGTACACTAGAGGTGGATCAGTGGTAGGGTACAGAAAGAGAGAGGACATGTCCCAAATGTTAGGCAGACACACAATGGTCCTTTCCTAAAAAATGATCCCTATAGCAAGCCAGAGCTCCCCTCCCTCAACATGGCATGTTAAATGTCACCAATTCAGTCTCCATTAATGTAAATTTGTTAATACTTACACATAGAACAAGGCTATCAGGAAGTAAAAATATTCTAAACATTATTTCTCCCTCTACTAACTTGCAAGGTTTTGCTAAAAAAAAAAAAAAAAAAAAAAAGGACATACAAAATATCTTTTTTGCAAATTAAGAGGTCAAGAAATTAAGGATTTTGTCAATATAACTTTAAGAGTTTCATACTTCAAGATGGGCTCTCAATGAAAAATTGGAAATAGTTGATATTTAAAGGATGGGGCTGTGAAAATTGACCCAGCTGGCCATAAGACCCCTAATCAGGGTCTTTCATAATCTCAAGTTCAATGTCCAAAGGGACAGAGAAAACTTGGATTTGGGATCATTATATCTCTCTGTCTGTCAATATTTGAGGAGACTTAATCAGGTAGGAGGGACACAGATAAAGGTGGTACCAGGGGGATGGTTCTGGGTGACCGGTTCAATCACCAGTTCATGTTGGCTAGGAGCAGGTGCATGGGGTAGAGTTCAGTCACCTAGAAAGGTGTTGGCAAGACTTAGGAAGGGTTTCAGACTTCCAGGTATTAGCGTTTAGGGCAGAGTTCCAGTCCTGTTGGCACATGGAGTATACAACAGATAAATGAAATAT
The DNA here is from genome assembly GCF_015220235.1 of Choloepus didactylus. Taxonomy (NCBI): domain Eukaryota; kingdom Metazoa; phylum Chordata; class Mammalia; order Pilosa; family Megalonychidae; genus Choloepus; species Choloepus didactylus. The sequence goes on along the minus strand of NC_051317.1, from coordinate 70,669,577 downwards.
TATTTGATCTACAGGGAAAGTCCACAAATCAGGGCTTAGGGAAGGGTACTAAGATTCTCAGGGCTTCTTGGAGGCTACTGATCCTGGGTTCTACAGTTGCATGGGTATTTCCAAGAACTTTCATTGGATGGGTTTGGGATCCTTTAGCTCCTACACTAGTCAGGACTGGAGATAAAGGGCATTAATGACAATTGTGGGGAAGGACAGGATTTAGACGATGATTCACTGATCCATTCAACAAATACAGGAAGATCTACTCTGTATGTCAGGATGTTAGAGGATGGGGATACAGGGATGAGCAAAACATTCTTCATGGAGCTTAAGGTCTAGTCAGTTTTAAATCCATAACACTACCAAGTATGCAGTGTTCATTTTGTCAATTTAAAAACAACTAATTGGTATATATTTTCAAACTCAATCCAGACTTGTTACATAGCTTGAAACACAGATGTCATTACAACTACATTTAAAAGAGGGAGACACAACAAATGACACCCCTTCCCCACCCATCCTCTGTGTCCTACCTCTTGGTGAGGGCTTCTATAACATCCTGAAACATTTCCTTCATGCTCAGGCCATGTACAACTGTGCCCTAATATCCACATTATTGCCTTGGAATTAATGGAATTAAGGCTCAAGGCCAGTAAGTTGTTACAGAAACAGATAGACATTCCTGGTAGATGTATCAGATAAAATGCTGTAGATTCATTTTGAATAGATTTGGGAAATACAGACAGAAGGAAACTCTGATTTGTGGCTGAGGCTAAAGAAGTGTCCCAGGCCTCAGGGCCTCTTTATCTAGTAATCACCAGACAGGGCACCATGGACCACTTCTTTGTACACTCAGTTGCATCAGATTTCTAAGTATGTTTATGTTATACATTGTTGCAGCATTTATACTGCCAGTAACAGATGAGGAGGAGGCTTTGCTTGGGGTTTCAACATGACAGGGTTGACAGCATCACTTATACACTCATGTTGCTGGAAAAGCCAAAATGGGACCACAGGGTCAGCTGCTTGTGAAAGACAAGAGTGGTCTTTGGGGCTGTGGCTGCTGGCAACTCTTGCCTGTTGACAAGTTTTAAGTGGCTTGGTACTATGGCATCGGGCTAGACCTCAAAAGACGACTTTGTTACAAAAAGACAAATATTGTATGATTCCACTGATGCGAAATGTTTAGAATATGCAAATTCACAGAGATATAAAGATCAGAGGTTCCCAGCAGCCAGAAGGAGGGGGAATGGAGAGTTATTGCTTAATGGGTACGGAGTTTCTGTTTGGGTTGATGAAAAAGTTTTGGTATTGGATGGTGGGGAGGCAGCATAATACTGGGAACGTCATTAATGCCTCTGAATTGCACACTTAAAAATGGGAAAATGGGATATTTTGTGTATTATATATATTTTTTTTCCATAAAATGCTACCTAAGGAGAAACAGAGTATAAAATTTCAATATGTGCAGAAAAGAAAAGAAAAAGCCTTAGTTGATGGCTCATAAATGCCTGAAATTCTTTTTTGAATAGGGTTTAAGGTAACGGTTCACTGAACCAGCCTTGGACAAAATAACCCACTGACTTAAATTCACAGTGAGGAGCAAACCACCTATGACAGGTTTTTCCTTAGAGAGAGATTTCCTAGGACAAAGGTGCTGGAGGGCTGAGAGGTGCTGGGCTCCTTGCTGAGGAGGATGAGCTCAGGCCAGGCCCCTCAAAGCCACGTGGAATTCTGTCAGCCCCTAGCCAGAGGCAGAAAAACCAGGTGAGTCCATCCAACAGGAGCTCTTGGCCAGCACTGCACTTCATCGTTCCTGACAATCCCATAACAGGAGCACCACTTTAGGCTACTGAAGCAAAATGATGTGGAGACATTTTGTATGCTAGCACTGACCCATGTCATGAAATATTTGGGGCCTAAAGTGGAGGACTAGAAATATAGTCAATCATTGGCTTCTGTGAATTTAACATTTAAGACTCTTGACTATTCCTGGGTGGTCTTAGTCATTTTATTTACTAAGTAACTGAGGCTCAAACCTAAGCACTCAGGCTACCAGTTGCTTTGCAGGGGTGAGTCACTTACCTACTGTGGAAGCCTAAACGACCCCCCAAATTCTGCCCAGTGCATGGCTTTGCTGCTCTCACAATAAAATATATTTTATTGCATTTCATAAGGTAAGTACATATTCTAGCAGAAATAAAATATTTGGGGTTTGTTAAGGTGTTGTGATACAGCCGTGGATGTCCAGAGACTACGATGGGGAGGGACTTCCAGGCCTTGGTCATCACTGCACAGTAGCCTCAGCTGTACCACGGCCACACTGCAGAAGTGAACAGACAGCCATGGGTACTGGGCCAGGCACAGGCAGGAGTTGTTCTAGGAAGTGGTTCAAAAGGCAAGGGCTTAGATACTCTGCTGTCATCCAGTCTCAGCATGTTTCCCCCCCAGCAGAGCTGCTCCGTTCCTTACAAGTGCCACTTCATTGCTAATAGGCTGAGATGTGTTCCAGGACTTCACTCTATTAAAAGTGACTCACTGCTGAGGTTGATAACATCATCAAAAATGTGGAAACTTAGAAAGGGATGGAATGAGAAAGCTCTGACAGTTTCTGAAATCAGAAACCCACCTGTAATTGGACTCTAAGTACTGGTGATTCTGTCTCCTCATCACCTCTCTGTCTGTGATCTTTTTTTTTTTTTTACCAACACTGTCACTGTAACAGTGACATCATCTCTTTCTCGACCAACTACAATCCTCCTCCTCTACATTCATCCCTCTCAAATTCATTTCATCCTATCACCAGCATTATTTTCAAAAGGAAAATCTAATAGTATTATTAACCTGCTTAAATACTTTTAATAACCTAATGAGACTCAGCACAATTAAATTTCATTTGTCTACTTGTTTGTCTTTCCTTCTAGACTATGAGCTTCTTAAGAGCAGGAAAAAAAGTTTAAAATTCTCATCCTTTAATCCATAAAAGTGCTGAATCAATAAATATTTGCTCAAAGACGGTTATGCGTCATTATCTGCAAAGGTCTGCTATGGCATCTTCCATCAGCACTGTCTAGCCAGGCAGATCCCTTGTGGCCCACTAGACTCCAGGGTCCAAATCCAGTGTCCTGATGCCAGGAAGACAAGCTGACATAGGGATGACCACGTGCATGGACTCAGGCCATGATACCAGAACAGAGGGTAAGAGTTCTTTCCTCTGGGTGATGGTAAAGATGGCAGCATTTCTAAAGCTCTGTTTCTTTTTTCCTCACTCTCAATGTGAATGGAAAGCTGTGAATTGGTCATTCTTGAAAAAGTTTAACAGGCATACCCTTGACTGTTTACCAACTGCAGCAGTGACTCTAATACTTGTATGATATGTATTCGCGTGTATCTTGGCAACCTCTCAGGGCTCTTTGGAGTTTCGACCATAATGGGAGGAGGGTTTATTTTAAAAAATTAAATGTTCCTTCCATTCTGCCATTATTTCCTATCTGTTAGAGATGAGAAGAGATGTGTCTATGTCTTTTCTTTCAAATAAGTGTTCTTCAAATAAGTTGGTTTTCAAAGGTTTATAAAACATTCAAAAATATACAGAACCCTTTATTTTGGGGATATTGGTTCCCTTAGGACATGATATCTCACTCCCAGTAGAAGTTTGTTAACTTGACTAATATAGAATTTTGCAGCACCTTTTGCAGAATTAATCTCTAGAGTGCTAATTATGTGTTTTTGCCTGCAAACCACAGCTAATAGGCAAAGCACATTATATAGCTATACATATACAATCATAATACAATTTATAATTATTATACATTAATATTATATATATTATATAAATAGTATACACACACACAAAATACTGTTCTGTCAAGAGCTTAGCACTGTTGCCTGGCCTATAACTTTAACAAGGACTATTACTTGCTGGATATAGCCTAAACTTCCTCTCCCCTCTTTCCCTCTCGAAATTCTGCCTCTTCCTTACGGCCCAACAACTCTTGTCTTCTCCATGAAGAATTTGCCCTTTTCTTGACCTTCTATAATTTGACTAAATCTACTAACCTAAAGTTATCTTCCAAAGGGAATACTTACAAATATAGTGCTCATGTGCTACATACTCTAGACACATTAACCTTAAGTGAGTGCTCAATAAATATTTGTTGTGTGTTAAATGCATCAACTAGAACCACAATTGCCTAGCAGTGCCCTATATGTAGAATAAACTCAGTAAATGAATGGAATGGTTTGTTCTCCATGTATACCTTACATCTGTGCACTTTTGCTTATCTTGTTCCTGTTTCATACTGGCTATTCCTGTAATAGCCTCCTGCTGTTCTCCACCTTTTAAAATCTTAAACTAAACTTCCAGTTCCCAGTAAAATAATGCCAACCTTCCTCATGAAGTTCTAACTTACCCATAGCCATACGTGACTCTCCCCTATTCATTATTCCTATAGGTTGTAGATCAAGCCACTATTCCAATAATTAATATATACTGCTACATGTATATACACACACACACAGTATATATATCTGCACACATATACTATATATATGTATATATTCTTTGCACGTGTGTGTGTGTGTGTGTGTGTGTGTATATATATATATAATCTCTTAACTCATGATAAATTCCTCAAAGGAAGAAGAATCATTGTATTTTTCATAGCCCTAAGTTCAAGCTTTACAAATAAAAAGTGCTTAAGAAATACCTATACATTGAATTTGTGGAATTAATTATTCCAGTCAACCTTGATTTATTCTATTTCAAAGCATCTTAACCATTTGTCTTCATCACACAACCGAGACCTTAAAGCTATACAGAATCTTGTTAATTTTTAGAAGTTCCTCACATCCTAAGTAGACTGATGCTTTCAAGGTAGGGACTTGCCTGCTCCCACCTTTAGCTATTGCTGAGATCAAAGAGCATGCTCACTGTGACCGACTGATATAGTCAAGATTTATGACCTAACTTACAACAGGTAGTCCTTGGAAGAATACTTAAAGCCATCAAATCTTTATGCAGATTTCTCATTAACATCACCACTCTAGGAGCAGCGGTTTTGATGCAATCAGTTGATGGTTTAAACCTGTGAGTCCTCTGAAACTAAGGCACCCTTATTTCAAAATAAGAAATTCTCCCTGAGGCTATGTAACCTTCCTTAAGGAGCAGACACAGAGCCTCACATAATGGATGCAAGACAGAGAGAGGACATGTAACACTTTAGCTAATGCAATGACAGCTCTGCTCAGTGTTCAGTTCTCATTAAATTTCCCATAGGGCCATTAGACTTAATTAAAAAAATCCCCTCAGGGCCAGTAAATTTCTAATTGTTCATCTGCTCAAGCAAGGAAAACTCTGCTCAAGGCTTCAAGTGGCAACCTTTCCCAGGCATATAGATCTGTCATCTTCCACCAGCTCTGAGGTAACTTTGATCTAGGTGACTCTTCCACATATCACTTATTTAACAATGCCCACATCTTTCACTAACCAAACTGAATTCAAATAAATGGCTTTTGAAACTACAGTAGTGTCTTGTTTTTTTTATTTTTAAATTCCTCACCCACCTTTTTAGTCTGCCTTATAAAATGGGCGAGAAAATAAAATGATCTGGTTACAATCCAGAACTGACATAAAAAGAAACACCCTGCTCATGAATATCATCTGAGATCAACTCATGTCATATGCCCACTTGGACTGGATCTATCAGAAAAGTAGCCAGAACCAGCAAATACAGACACTTGCACACATATGCATGTGTGTATATACATGTCCATCTACACTCCTTTTTAAATAAATATCATACCCCATCCTGAATAATCTACAGATCATTTTAAGGTAATATTCTGGAGTAGCCACATATTTCAAAGGAATTCTGAATAGTTTACTAAGAAAAAAAAATGAGGAGGAAAAATATTTTTCTTGATCAATTACTTACTATGTGTAGTATTAGTAGTATGGGCTGGCTGATTTGGATTTACTATGAATCATTGCATTTTTTAATGCTCTGCTCCCCCCAAACAAGCAAAGCAAACAAAACCTAATAAAATTCAAAACACAAAAGTAAACTTAAAAACTAGCTCATGGCATTTTTTTTTCTCTACTCCTCACAGAGCGGCTGAAAACGGTGTCCTTGCAGACTTCTCTGGATCTAAAACATAGCTTGAGCTCTAATCTCTCAGTTGGGAATACATTTTTAATTGCTTTTAAACATCTCCTTTACCATAATTTTAATCTCACAGGTTTTTTAAATTCCTCAAACCTCACCCAGTAGAAAGTCACCTTAATGAAGAAAGTAGAGATTAAACCACCGTAAGTTTGGAACAGCAGAGCATCTCAGCTGTAATTCTCTGGCTCAGAACCAGGGTGAAAAAGCTGCTGAAATGGAATCTGCAATTCTCTCTGTGTTTGACTTGCATGATGTTGACGTTATAACACCAGAGAGGTCCTAAAATATTTCAATCATGACTTCTTTTCTATAAATATTTTTAAATTGCTTTAAGAGATAAAGTAACATTTTATTCTTATTTTCTTAGTTATTCCGGTTGTCCTTAGCTGCAGCTCATTACTATGGAAATATTTTTGGATAGAAGGTCAGGGAGGACATCTTAAAGTGCTAACTCGGCTATTAAACAGTGTTTTTCAACACAGGTCTCCCAGTTGAGTAGGGGGAGTCTGCTACCCTTAAAGCAAGAGATGAACACAGTGTCGATGGAAATCCAGACAAGCACAACATCAAGTACCCACGGAGACCTTTTAGAAAGTTTTCCATTCCTTTATGAGCACATTTTTTTCTTCTGGGAAGAAGAATCCTTCTTCCCGTCCTCTTTCATTACTCTTTCTTGTTATACTTATTTCTGCTACGAGACTTGATATACTGAGACTTCTTTACCAGGAGAGAATATAAAAAAAGGAAAGAGAATTATAGGCATGGGCCAAGGAAGCTCATGATTTATGGCACATTATTCAACTATTTCAGGTGTCCTGTCCTTCAAACTTTGCCAAATGGTTATTGCCCAGAGGATGAGATGTGAAATTTATTTGAAATGAAATAGACTATGTTATCTTTGGTCACAGATGAACTAAGTGATCACTAGGTTAATAATCCCTCAGTACAATTTCAATTTCTCTCCCAGAGCATGAAGACCAAGTGACCCGGCTTGCCCTCAACATAAATGCCCTACGCACCATTGTAGCATTTCTTTCTCACGTGAAAACATCAATGCCAAAACCAATTTCTATTATTCCTCCTAAACCATTCACAGAATGTCCTCCTAGTTTATGGTTGAAAGCTAAGACAAGTTTCCAATTTGCTGCTACTTAAAAACTGCATCTTTTAATTAACCTATCCAAAACACTTGTGTTTAATAGACAAAGTTCAACGTTGTTTCAAAACATTGGGGGTAGGGTGGGTTGGGAACAAGCAAGTAGAACTTACCCTCACTTCCAGAGAAAGCATCACTTGAGCCTGCTAGTGCCAGGGTCAACAGCAGCTGCCAGAGATCCATACCTGTAGGACCTGCAATCACAAAATCAGTATGATGAAACCAAGCAATCAAAGCAGAATTATTATCATCATACACCATTTAAAGATTGGCTAAGTCATGAATGAATTGACATGTCAGTTCTAGAAGGAATCCTGGTAAGTCTTTTATTATCCCAGAATCTTATATTATCATAGTCTTTATGAGCACAAATATTAGGTTGTAATAAATTCTACTTCCTGTGGGTACTTGCCTTGGGAAACGACATGGATACTAGACATTTTCAAATCCTGGCTGATAGCCATAGAACCATCTCAAACAAACGACCCATGCATGCGCGCACACACACACTCACACACACACTGATACAACAGGGCCAGTTTTGTGTCAATTAATTTGACCTGGAAATAGAAAAACTTGTCAGCATATTACCAAGACTGGAGCCTTGAGCTTGAAAGGCCATAAAAGGAAAAACAAAACAATCCACTATAATAGTAAAATGTCATTCTGTTTCCCAGTGAAAAAAGAGTTCAATCAGCTCTCAAAACATTGTGCTAATGAGCCATCCTAACGAGGTTTACACAGAAGGAAATAGAAAGGAGAAGGTGAGAAGCAAAAGAAAACAAAACATCTGTGCTTCCTAGGTGGCCTCCGGAGGGCAGGCGGTGTTCTCATGGTTTTCTGGTTTTATGAGACTCCCGGAATATGGCCTCTGAAAGACTCAGAATGTGAACACCTCAAATACCAAGAGGAATCCGGTACAGACTTGCTAGCCATTTGGAATCCCAAGTGTGGCCACACCGTGAGTCCTTCCAGCTGATGACAAAGGGAATGTATAACATGTTTCAGGCAACATATCTTTACCTGGAAGAAATAAGCTTCTCTGGAAAAAAACAAACCAGGGAGTCCAAGACCAGAATCTCTAAAGAGACGAGTTTGGGCTCATTTAAAATGAACTCAGTAGATCACCCTTTGGAGAGTCCTTGTACATCTGACAACCAATGCCAACTATTTTAAAGCTTACATGCCATAGTGACATAAAATTACACTACTTTCAAATCACTCAGGCATACCTACTCATCACACTGAGCACCCACCAGGGTCACTACTGGCCTTGTTTTTACTATCATACGTACTTGAAAATAATGAAATAGTCCTTCTCACTATCCCTAATCAGACTGAAATAATGAGCAGGGATGTTTGTTTTTATGGGCCAAAAGGTGTGGTCTTCCAGCCATGGTTGTGTAATTTCTAAACAGGTATGAAATGAACTATATTTTCATTTCTAGGCAGTAGACAGTCCATCAATTTTTGTTCTTAAAAATTCTTATTTAAGAAAGCACATCTCTATGTGAACTAAATATCTTCATGCATCTGAATATCCATGTGTGTGTCCATGAGCCTTAGGAACTCTCATATGTCTCATGGATTCACCGAGAGGATGGAGTGGGATAGTGCCAAGGAATGCATATTGTCAACTGTGAGATCCCACACAAATGTGAGTTGCAGTTATGATGACATCTATGTGTTTAATTCCTAACCCGGAAGTCTCTGGGATAATGGCTTTGAATCATCTCATCTACTTAGCAAATGTGACCCACTGAGCATCTCTCCCTGTGTCCTTTATTCCTAGGTGAATCATAGCTTGAAGACTCCAGCAGAAATACATAAAATGTTAAGAAAAATACATAATAGGCTGAAAATATCAATCTGGTGGTAGCTGGGTATTTCACTTTAAATTCAATAACAATGTATTACTTTTTTTGAATGGGAAAATCATCCCCCAACACACTTAATAAGTATCAGACAAAGAAGTCTCCCCTGGCACATGTCATTTGATATTAGAGTATAACACTGAACCCCAATACCTTGGCAGCCTTTTTTCCTTCTCAACTGAGTAGAGAGATGAAAAGGATTGGATTTTTCAGGAGATTAATTTTTCTGGTTTGGAAGTCTTTAACCATTTCAAAGGGAACTGGCAAATGCCAGAAACAAGTGATACTTGCTTCAGATGAATAATAAATGACCCTCCCTGTTTCCAAGTTTCTGAAAACTGCTGCCTACAAATGAACTTTGCTTCTCCCAAATAAGAATCGTGTTACAACATCTTTTATAAGCCAAACCTAACTTCACAGAATACCTTCTGTCTCACAAAACAAACAAGCAAACAATCCAGAATCCCTCAAACAAAAGTAATCAGAAATCTGTTTGCACACTCCTGTAGTAGCTGAAAAGGAGATATTTAAAACTGCTGCTCTCCTAAATAAGAGATGGACACATTCATCACTGCCCCCAGGCATATTGCATAGGGACCTAACACTAAGTAGGGGTGTGAGCGGGTAGGAAGATAGAGATGTGGCTGGATTCAGTATGAGCTAATTGCATCACTGGAGACTAACTCTCCACTTTCACTGATGGTGGCTCAGGGGGAATTGGTAGCCCCCTTGTGAATTCTCTCTAGCTCCATCACAAGGCCCAGCTCAAGGGACATTCCCTTGGATTTGATTTTATGCTGCCCCATCAGCTTTGCAGAACTCCATGTGGCAGCTCATAGATGGCAGAATCCTTCTTTATCAGATTCTTGCTGAGATAAAATGTCCTGAGGAGAGGATAGGGCGTTGATACACGAAGTTAGGAAATTTAATGCAATCTACTGATGATGTGTCAGATATGAGCAGGAGAAAGTCACTTTATGCCTCCTGCCCCCAGCCATTTTTGCCCATTTGCCAAAACCTACCTTATTTATCTATTGACCCAGAGGTAGAAGAGTCCATCCAAAGTGCCTTTTAAAAAAGACTCCACTTAAAACTTAAGTAGAAGCAGGCACTGCTCAGAGGAATCTACCAAATGGTGCCTTAGCTTATTGTGTTAAATTTGCAATATTTTCCTATGGAAAAACCCTCTCTAAATTTCTTATGATTTTTATGCATTATTTGGTTATAGCCTCATGGTAATATTTTCAGCAAAAAATAATAATTAGGCTTCTATTATTGAGTAATGGAGCTTACACCAATTCCACCCTCAGAGCCTGAGGCATTTTGCCTTCTCCCACTTCCTCAAGAAAGAACCTGTTGGAAACCAATGTAATCCAGCTGGTATGAGTTTTAATTCTGTAGACAGCCCAGGAGAAGAGGTCTCCAAATTGCATAATTAGGCCTATGATATACTGACTTTTATTCCTTGGCTATAAAATAGTACATAAACACATGAGGGGGCATGGAAACTAAATATAGTATTTTTCCAGCATGTTATAACCAGCTTCAGACAAAGAAAGCAATTGGTTCAATTCTCTTTAATGTAAAATCAGCAATTGTTTGTTGAGCTACTAGTTCCTGATAGCATTGTGTAAGGCACTGTGGAGATGAATATGAAAGCAACCAAAACATGGTTCCTGCATTCAAGAAGAATTATGTAATACAGGCAAATAAAGCTGCTAAAAATGAAGTCCAGCTAAAAGTGGAAGGTTAGGGTAGCGACAAATCAGCTACTGAACTGAAGGAGTTAAAATTACAACTAAATGACACATAAGATTGTGCTAGGAAAGAAAAGACAAAGAGGTGGTGCGGGGAGCTTGTATACTGGATAAAAGCTCAGACAGTATGAATCTATGTGTTCAGGACAGTATTGTGAGGAAGCCAGTGAGGTAGAAAACAGGGTTCAGGATCATGGGGTAAAGGGGGATAAAATTGAGTGAACAAGGTGAAACAAGACTAAACAGCATTTTCAACTCATTCTCTATTAACAAGAAAGTCATGAGAGCTTTCATATGTAAATAACGTGCACAAAGTAGATTTTTTTCCTAGCATAAATCTATTCCTGGTGCCTTCTTAACATAATACCATTGAGAAGTGCTGGCAAGATTTGGTGATTGGATACAAGAGATTATAAAGAAAGATGTGGCTATCACAAATGAGTCTGAGTACATGGTGGATGAAAGACAGTGTGTGAGGACCCAGAGCCCAGGCCCTCTCCCCTCCATAATGAAACTGAGTTATTCCATGTAGCCGCCTACTTGACTGGAACAGACGTTAAAGGTCATCAGACCTCCCCGGGGGCAGGGGGGAGAATGTACAAATGGTGTCCTAAATAAAACATTAAAACTCCCCTCCCCTGATCACTGTTGATAGCAAATCTCCACACCCCTCTGTCACAAGACCCTGTTCTCACATCCTATGGAATGTCTTTCTCCTGATCCTTATAAACCACCCCCTGGCACCGCCCGCTCTTTGCAGAGGCTAGCTTCTATCTTTCCCAGCCAGCCACCACTGTGGAAACATCTTTCCTGCCTGTAAGCCCCATTAAACTCATGTCTAAACACTCCATGCCTGGAGTGTTCTTCTGTCTTGGGGCTGAGCTGAGTTGGAACACAGTTGTTATTGGCAGAAATTAGGAATTTTGGATCTGATTGTTTAAGGGGGAGGAGAAGGTCACACAATCTGTTTTAAACATGTGGTTGTTTAAGGTGATTGCAAGATTTCTGGAAATGTCTAGTGGGAAGTTAAGGTAGAGGGCCGAAGACTGAGAGAGGTCATTACTGGATTTGAGTGATATGTACACAGAGATGATGAGTACAAGGTGAATTAAAGGAGAAGACTGGTACTATTTTGTGAAGAATCCTCACACCATATTAAAAATATATTAAGCCAGACAGAGAATAATGTTGTCATATCTGATTTATAATTTGGCAAAAATTATAAAAATGAACCATCACCCAAGACCACCTATACCCTCTGATTTGTATCAAGAATTTAAAAGGAAAGTGGAAAAAGCATCCTTAAAAGTGTGATCTTAGCCTATTAATACATGGGAGAAATAAAATGATAGATTTAGAAGCTATACCAAAATAGCAGCTGTGTCATTCAGAAATAATAACAATTTCCCCCAATTTTTGTTTTACCAATCTAGCTATTGTAATATTGAATAAGCAAGAGCTGATTTAAAAATCCCAACAGAACCAGAATTGTTTATATTGCAAAACCAAGACTCCAGGTAAATAACCTAATAAATGTGTACTTTCTGATGCTGGTTTTGATTACTAATGAAATATTGCAAAACAGAAGCTAGTTCTTAGCTTTGCTGAGAACTCAGAACTGAAAAAGGAAAAGGTTAAACCAAAAGAATATTTGAAATGACCTATTCTACCTATTTGCACCAGACATTTATGGGAATAGTTTACATTTAGCATTCATGTTTATTATCCACTTTTTATGGTGGGGATCATTTGAAAATTGTTCAGATCCAAAATCCCTTAGGTCAATTCATTTCCTTCCTATTAGTGAGGAAGAAAAAGTTCACAGACATTTTTGGTACTCTCCTCAGGGACCCAGCAGGGAATATAGGATAGGAAAGTATTTTAAAAGTGTAAAGTAGAGGGAGGGAAATGGCCTTTGGGAGTGGTATATATATTGTAGGTCTCTGAACTTATTAAATGAACAAGTATGGACTTGTGCTGTCCAATAAGGCAGCCACAGTCACCTGTGGCTATTGAACACTTGCAATGAGGCTATGTGACTGAGGAATTAAATAAAATTTTAAATTTTATTTAATTTTAATTAATTAGATATTTAATTAAGTATTTAATTAATTATATATGTATATTTCGAACAGGTTGGGTATGTGAATCAACTTTCTCAACTTTACAGTTATACAATCCAAATATAGATCAAGCTTTTCCGATAAAAATTAAGCATCTAAATTGGGATGTACTATATGTGAAAAATGTACATGGCTTTTGAAGGCTTGGTACAAAAAAAGGAAGCAAAGTATCTCATTAATAATTTTCATGTTGACTACATTTGAAATCATATTTTGGATTGTTAGGTGAAATAAAATACATTGTTAAAGCTATTTTAACCTGTTTCTTTTCATTTATTTTTAAAAATATGACTAGTAAAAAATTTTAAATTACATATATGGCTTGCATTATGTTTCTATTTGACAGCATTCAGAGTTTACATGTTTGGGCTTGCATTTAAAAACACTGGACTTATTACATTGAGCATATTTGCTTTTGTAACAAAAATAGTGATAGTAAAATATTTTTTTATTCATATTGAAATATAAAATCATTATGGTTATGCTTTAAGAATTGTTCTAAATCCAGCATGATGGAGACAGATACTCACTGAAGACTTAGGTATGATTATGCTTGTAGAAAGGGTTCTTTTAGGATACCCAGTGTACATTTGTTTACCTTCAGATGCCCAAACATTCACATTATAGCTCTCTTTGAGTCACAGACCATGGTGTGCTGGCAAATGTTTAAAAACCAGCTGTCTAGGGAAAAAAAGGCCCTGATTTTTAGTGTTTGCCTATTTGTGTGGTATAAATATCTCCAGTAAGCTCTAGACTCAGCACAACACCAGCTGGTCTCTGTGTGAGGTAACAGGTACGAAGATGAAGTAATCTGCTGACATTGATACAAGAGGTGAGACAGCATTACAGAGTAAACCCTGGACATTTGATAACATGTGAACCATTGTCAGCAGACAACATGCAATTAATAATCCCTGATGTATTTTCCCACTTCTAAAGAAATTAATGTCAGCCTCTATCACAGATACTATACTTGGTCTTTACCTACAGACAGGGGTGAGCTCAGGAGTTAACAGCATAGGTTCTGGAGTCAGAGAAAGCTAGGCTCAAATCCTGGTTCAACCAGACCACAGTTTCCTCATCTCTAAAATGGGGATGACATGATTCCCCTTTTCATATGGAAATCAGGATGACTAAATGAAATGATATATTCAAAGAATTCTGCATGCCCTTGGCATGTATCCAGTAAGAATTGGTTGTTATAAGTATTAGTCTTTCTAAGGATAGTAACAAATAGACTATGCTTTAGAATGTTTCCATGGAGAAGACTGGGCTTGTAGCCTTCGTTTATATATCATGAGTTGGAAGTCGAGAAAGGTGGTAAGCAATCAGCAAACATGTTCTTGGGCAACCACAATGTGTAAGATTCCATTCATAAATCATGCACTTATTTCATATGAAGGTCCAGGGAAGGGAAAGGACTATCATAATAGAATGTGTGCATCTCCTAGGATAGAGCGAGAATGCCGCCTGTTTTCACTTAGGTGTAGGGCAATGGCACACCTTCTATAAGGACACCCATCTGTGGGGGAAACAATCTAGGGGCAGATTTTCCCCTAATCACTACCTCATGTACTGTACAAAAATTCTATGCTGTTGCTAGTGGGTCCAAATCATTTTCTTTGTGAATCACACATTTTCAGTAGTTGAAAAGTGGGCAGATGAATTCCAATGGTGAGTGGCTTGGCTTGAAGCCAGAACTCTTCCTGTGAGAACACAGAGAAGGCAGGTAAGTTACAGGAACCTGAGTTTTCACCTTCTCCTTTACAGAGGAGTGGAAGAACAGGGGCAGTTCAGTAGCCAAATGCTTGGTGCTGCTTGTTTCTTGGTATGCCTGGGTGTTCTGTTGGGGATGGTTTTCTCAGTGAATGGGGCATTCCATTTGAGTTCATTAGGACACACATGGCTCTTTGCAGCACCTTACAGAACAACTATTCCTGTGGATGGACTTCAAACTTGCCCATTTCATTCACTTGCTTCATTCACTGAATCACAGTGCAGGTGTGACTGTTACACGGAAGAGAAAATCAATTGCATAGGTGCTTATTTGAACAATATGTTCCTTTTCATTACTTTACATCATTGCTCCTACTCACATCATTTTTTCCAAAACAGAATTTGAAAAAGGAAACCTCTTATTGGTGCTCTTGCTTTCTCTCTCTTTTTCCATTGTGGCTCTTTTTTAAATCTAATTTTTATAACTATGATAGGCCATGGAGAATGTTCTTTAAACGAAGATGATGATGATGCTGGAGTTTCTTTCAGACTCTAAGATGGAAATTGCTCTGTTTCACCTAATTTAAGAGGAAATAAATAGGCTGTGGAAGATAAGATCTCATAGAATGAAGCCCCCAAAGACATTTGTTATCTCGATGGAATCATAATCTGTCAATGACTAGTGCAATAATTCATAGTGTACTAAATACTCTATATCTTGGAGAAATGCACAAGCCCTTGCATTCTACAGAGTCAATGCAACAAAAATGCAGATTTTCATAGAGGTAGTTACTAACATACCAAGATAACATTTAGAGCAAAAATTAGAAGAATCTTCTTTCCTTTAATCAAATACAACATGCAGTAGTTGTTCTTTTAAGGTAAACAAGTTGGGAAACTAAGAATGAGGCAATGTAATCCTGGGAAAAGTATTACTAGAGGAAGAGTCAGCAATCCTGTGTCCTAGTTCCAGCCAAACATTGCCTGACTTGGGTAGTCATTTAATCACCATGAGACTCAGTTCCCTAACTTGCACACCATTCCATGATTTTGTGGCAAGCCAAGTCCCACGTTGTATGATGCAATAACAGCTGCCATTCAATGAAGGCCACTCATGTCCTGAGGCTTCCGTGCTCCTTCCTCCTATTCTTTTAGGCTATAAGCAATCCAGGGGCAGTAACTGTGTCTCATTCACTATTGCATCCCCAACAACATGGGTCAGGCCCAAAACAAAATTTGAAAAAGGAAACCTCTTATTGGTGCTCTTGCTTTCTCTCTCTTTTTCCATTGTGGCTCTTTTTTAAATCTAATTTTTATAACTATGATAGGCCATGGAGTCTTGGGCCTGACCCATGGCAGATGCCCACAAAAAAATCTATCCAATGAAGAAGTATATGTTAGGTGCTTTATTGTTTAATGTAAACTTCACATAGATCCTGCAAAAGAGATCTTCATTTTACAAATGAGAATACAGAAGTTTAGAGGAGGTTAGAGAGGTTAAGTGAATTCCCCAAGATCACACAGACAGTATTTCTGGGTAGGATTGGAACTACGCTTGATGTTTCTAAAGTCTGTCTCTGTCTTCCCATGCTTCTTCTTAAATGCTAAACTAAGCCGACTAAACACACAATTAGGGTACCAGCAAAGAAAGAAAAACTAAAGAGAGCAAGGGGAGATAAAATTAAAATTTGGATTTGAATTATGGAATGGGACAGGCACCATAATATGTTCAGTGCTTAGAGCCTGTAAAGGACTGTAGTAATTCATAAACGCTGAGATCACAGTTTGTTTAACAAGTTGTATTGTTCAAGGGATATAAGGTTCATCTCCATGCCTTACAGCCTTCAGTAGCACCTGGTCTACTTCTGGGCACGTTACTTAAGAGCTATACGGTATGCTCTCTCCATAGCACAGGGGCCACCCCCTCTCCCTTCAAGCTTATATATATAAATAGAAAGAAGTCTATTTGGCCAGACTGACTGGCAGCCAGATAGACAGCAAACATAGGGAGATCAATGCCATGTCTCATCTTCAGGAAGTTTACATTGTACCACTCCACCACTCTTCAAGATCACAGGAGGTTTAAAACCTTGGACTTAGACCATTCAGAGTTAATAATAGCTTTAATAGAAAATGCTCTCTAGAACAGTGCTGTCCAACAGAAATATAAAGCAAATCACAATGCCAGCCACATACATAATTTTAAGTTTTCTAATACCCACATTTTAAAAAAGGAAAAAACAAATAGATAAAATTAATTTTAATAACATATCACATTTTATCTACTTTAACAATATATCCAAAATATTATCATTTCATCACGTAGATCATGTAATCAACATTAAAAGTGGTAATGGGATATTTTACACAATTTTTTTCATATTAAGTCTTTGAATCTGGTATGTATTTTATACTTAACAGCCATCTCAATTCAGTGTAGCACATTTTAAGGGCTCAATAGCTACGTGGAAAAACTACAGAGGGCTAAGGGCTACTGCATTGGACCATGCAGCTCTAGAACACTGAGAGATTTGTGGAGGTCCATGAGTCCATCTCTCTGGCAGTTAAGAATACATTTGTGTTTATTATTACTCAGAAGGCAGACCAAGTTGCTGAAAAGAGACTTTTAAGCAGTTATTGTGCAAGGTGTAACTGTTTCTTAAAGTCCAAGAAATACTCTTGCTACTGAAGCAAGAGGCAGGATGTTCCAGACCTTCTCAACATTCATTCTGCATATAATTACTGGACACTGAATTCTGCATACAATTAAACCGTAAATTTTTATTTGTGGCACAGAACTTAGGTTTCTAGTACCAGATCTGTCACTAGTTGTGGGACTCTGAATGAGTTACTTCTCACCCTGAGCCTTAGCTTCCTTACCTCCAAAATGAAACATCTGAGGCATATCCATGGTTCTTAGCTTTGGCTGTACGTTAGAATCACCTGGAGAACTTAAAAATCTCCTAGCTTTACCATAGATAAATCAGAATTTTGGGGAGTTGGGGAGGGAGCTGAATACTTGTACTTAAAAAATTTGTTTAATGCCCATTCTAATGTGCAGCCAAGATTAAGAATTACTGATCTGCTGCAAACCAAATCTACTATGATTTTATGTTTCTGATAATAGAGCTGATTTGCCCCAAGGCATCTTCCCCAGCTGAGTGGATGGAGAGAAAATAAGTATCAATCTCCCCCAGTCAACCAATCAATAAATATACTTTTCACACAGAGAATCATATATGCCAAGTGGTTGAAGTGTTTGAAATACTGAAATATGAAGGTAGGATCAGAAAACATTATCCTACGAAATAGCAAATAAAAAGTATACACATATATGGATGAAATCAGCCAGCCACAGATATGATCACTGAAGTCTGACATTACTTCGAAGTGTTGCTAATGAGGCTGCATAGGCAGAATTCTACAGATGTCCTCTCAAGATCCCTCAATTATCCAAACAGTAATCTAGGTACCACTGTGAAGGAACTTTGCAAATGTAATTAAGGTTCCTAATCATCTAATATTAAAATAGGGAGATTATCTTGGATTATCTGGGATATTCACAGGTAATCACATGAGCCCATAAAAGCAGAAGAGGAAGACAGTCAATGAGATGTTGCAGAAGAGGAAGTTAGAGAGACTTGAAGTGTGAGGGGAACTTGACCTGAGATTGCTGGAAGGGGCCACATAGAAGCCTAGGATGGAATGGTTGTTCATACAGTCCCTAGAAGCAAAGACTGCCTCCAGGCTGATAGCCAGCAAGGAAACAGGCACCTCAGTCCTGGAATGGCAAGGATCCGAAACCAGCCAACAACCTGAATGACTTTGGAAGCAAATTCATCCTCAGAGCCTACAGAAGGGAATGCAGCCCCGCCAATATTTTGATTCTGTGCCCAGACTTCTGACCTGCAGAACTATGAGATAATAAATGGGTATTGTTTAAAATCACTAAATTTGTAGTAATTGGTTACAGCAGCAACAAAAGACTAACACAGTCTCTAAAAGTCCATTATAGAGTCTGAGATTGACTTCCTAAACATCAATCAAGAAGGCAGTAACCCAGTCACCACCGAAATATGCCATATATATGGGCTTTTTCAGGACAGCATAGAAATTTGGAGACAGAAAAACCTCAGAGATAATCTAGTCCAACCAATTAATAACAATTGAAAAGGAATGCTAAAAAAATTAGGCAATAAATAATTTATGGCTGAGGGTGCTCTGATCATTCAACAAGATCGTTTCAGTACAGAGACAGGTGCAATAATCACTCACAGCTTGGTGATGCTCTCCTAAGGTCATCAAGTTCCCTCTATTCCAACTCTATGGTCACCAAACTATCTTCTGATTCTTATACCATTTATTGGATATACTCTCATTTTGGAAAACTAGGACAATAGCCAGCTGAAATGAAATTGCTGAAATGAAATGGAGAATAAACAAATGTACTGGCATTTTGGTTTACTCACCCATCTTGAGTTTAGCAAGTATAAATCAGGCCCCCAGAGTCTGATCACTTTTGGGTCAATTGATGCAATTTATTTTCTGAACATGTAAATCTGGACATGAGATGATCCCAGGCAAAGGGAGAAAGCCTCAGAGATCTATCTGCATCAGTTTTCTGACTGCTTCTCATCTTAACCTCAGGTCAGACCAGGAAATTAAAAACAGGCACTGTGTCAGTGGGAAAATAAATCAAAACCAAGGTTAAAATCAAGGACAGACAAAGATAAGGGGAAGGTAAAGACAAGAAGCACACCATTTATAGGTGGTGTGGGAAGGGAAAGGCCAGGCTATCTTTGTAACATGCCTTTGTGAATCTAACACCTTGGCTCAAGAGAGTTTGCTTTCAGTGCTGAATTAAACATTCAATTCCCAGGAGGCTTATGTTTACCTTCTTTATGGGACCACCACAGCATAACTCAGGATATTGTAATTCAATGACCTGGTCATGTCTCCCCTAAATCAGTTGGCCAATGGGGGAGAGTTGGAATCAGCAGACTGACTCTGAACTACTTACTATTGATTCACAGAAGCTGTCTACTTACAAGAATCAGAGGAACAAACACTTAAATGCTTTTTTGTTGTAATTCATTTGAATGAAATCACTTATTCTACATCTTATAGAACAATGACAAAACATTCAACTTTCCCTCCAAATGAAAAGTGATTCAAATGAATTTTTCACTGTTTATCCTCTTGTGATCATACCACAAGTGAGAACTTTACTTCCAAACAAGGAAGAAAAGCTACAGGGAATCCTCAGGGGGAAGGGGTACATTTACTTATTGCACCATCTAAATGCTAAAGAACCAAAGTTCAGGTATCTCCAACACAGGGAAAAAATGTGTCTGGGTGCCCCAAGTATCTAAAATAACTCCTCTCCAAATTGAATCAGCATCTCTGACCTGCCCCTAATCCATACCAAATCAACAGATTTCTGACCTACAGGAATCTGACATAATAAATGGGTGTTGTTGTAAGTCACTAAATTTCCTTTTTTGATGAATGAGATTGGGGTTCACCCAATTACCTGGACAAGTGATTTCAGTTCCTCCATCTCTTCTCACATTTAACTCACATGTAAGGGTTTCATTCTACCTTAGAATTCCCTCTGTAATCTGGGTCCTTGTCACCAACCCCTGCCCGCTGCCTTTTCTCTTGTATGGACTTTTTTGACAGCCTCCTTTGTGGTCTATCTTTTACTTTCAAGGCTGCTGCCAGACAAATCATTAATCTATCAACCCTTTAAAATCACACTCCAACATCACCATCTCCATGAAGCCTTCTAGACTCCCCTGACACGCAACTGTTCACTCCTCTGCACCTCCAAACTGATTTTTTTTAACTTCTTCATAAAACTGGCCACATCATCAAAGTCACAAGATGATGAACCCTCTGTTTATGGAATAATAAGATCTCAATGCCTGTGTTATTGTCTGTAAGGTTCTTGAGGGCAAAAGAAGGAAAAAAGAGGAAATGAGAATGTATGTATAAATGGTCTCTTCTTTTTTTGTATCATCAGCATGATATAGAAAACAACTTGTAACTTTTTCTACTGAAAATTATTTCCCAAGCTTACTAGATTAGGTTCCTTAAGCTACAACTGATTTAAAGATAAATGGTTTTACTAATTCTCTATTAATCCAAATGTCTGAAAACCTCAGGTTGGTGATGATGGGGAACAAGGGGGACTATTGGGGAAGCAGAATCACAATCACAGAATTCTGGAGCTGGATGGGGCCCTGAGATGAGGTAAGTGGATCCCAAAGAGGTATAGACCCTATAGTTGGTTACTGGCAGAGCTGGGCACAGAACACAACCAGTTCCCAGTCCAATGGACTTTTTCAGTATTCCACATTGCCTTCAACTTGTAACTCTATCTTCAAGTAGCACTTCAAAGAGCAAGAAAACTCATGTACACTTAGGCTCACATGTGTGTCACACATAATATCATTTATAGTTAGGCTTTCCATACAAACAAATCACAATAAGTGAAGGCCTGAGGCAACCTGAACTTTTCTGGCCTGCCCAGCTGGCTGATCCACTAACCATCTAGGGTTCTAAGAAGACTTTCTTGTGAAGATCCAGACTGGGATGGCTCAACAGGGGCTGAGTTTCTCCTTGCCACCTTCTTTGAAGTAGGACAAGAGCCCAAGAAGGGAGTTTACTCAGATCCAGTCTGCAGGCCTGGACAAAACTGGACCTAAATTTCTCAAGATGATTCTGGTTAAAGTCTCGCAAAAATCTGTTTGCCACACTGACTCCACAAAAACTTCTTGAACTGCAGATGTGCAGGCACCCTTCAGTATAAATGCAAAACTCTTAGCAAGGCCACCCAGTCCCGTGTGATCAGATCTGGCTTCTTCTTCCAACCTTTCTATTGCCATCTTCCACCATTTCCCCAAACCTCTCCATTTCTTCCATCCACACTCCCCGACTTACAGAAGGTTCCAGGCTCCTCACACCTCTGGACCTTATTCCTCCTGTCCTCTTCTTACTTTATCCACCTCTGCCACTCATTCCTCCAAAATCTCAGCTCAAGGACAGTTCAACTTAGAAGCATTTCTAGTGACAACTTCTATCCCATCGCTACTATAACAGCCTTTACAAACCTTTATTGGAGCATGTAAGGAAAGCACTGATTTTCTCATCTCTCTCCCATTATACTATCTACCTCAGGGTCATCTTTGTATCCCTGCTACCTAGCACAGTACCTAGCACACCAAGTATTAGATGAAATGTCAGACCCGCAACACTGCATTAAAGTGGGTGGTTGCAAGGGATGGGAGCGTGGCCTTCTGCTGAAAATTCATCTGAATGCTTTTTAATGAAGTAGATTAAACAGTGCTTCCCATCACATCAAGCATGATGTGATAGTTTTAGTCAGCATGTAGTAAGGAACCCAAAGCCTCAGAGTTAATCTGCAAAGAGGTATGGCAAGAAGCATAAAAAGACAAAGTCTTATTTTCCTTTTCTTCAAACTTCTGACTTTAGGAAACTTGGAAAAAGATGCAAAGCAAACATGCAATTGTGTTGTTACATCCTTTCATTAGTTTTCTAAAACATAAACTGATGATTGAAATGTGAAAAAAAAAAAAAGATTAGAATTAAAACCCTGAAGTGTTTCTGAGTGCAAATTATAATTTCTGTTGACATTATCAAAACATACCAGCTCCTTAAATGCTCACAACACCCTTCATTTAGAGAATAAATCTAAAAACGGTGATTAGAGAAAGGAGAAAGCAGTCTGAGACTTTGCCTAATAAGACTATTATAAACTCCAGCACAAGAAAAAGGAGTTTTGCTGAAAGTAGAAGGGAGAAAAGCAGAGAGGTGGAAGAAGGAGGGAGAAGAGAGAGAAATTTAGCCAGAATAGGGGAAAATGGCGGGGAGGAGAAGGAAAACATCTGGCCTACACCAAGTCAGCCGTTTACATGTAAAAAAATGCAAATGCAAGTAGGGAAAAAAAAAAAAGACCTGGATATCAGCCTTTTAATCAAAGTTAACAAGAAGGAAATACTAACCAATGGTCCAGCAGATATTTCTGAAATAGAGGTTGGAGTTTCCCAAGGTCTCCTCGTGGCTTTGTGGCAAGCGCCTTTTTAATATCCTTTTTTAGTCAGTCACGTGGTATGAAGACACACCACATTACACTAATTTAGTTAAAATCTGGCAGTGAAGGTGGGGTTGAAAGTGAAGCTGGGTGAAAGTTACTTGGTTACCGCTTGGCATGTCGCTTGTAATCTCTAGCTTCTTGGTCATGGTGTTTTGATTTATAAACCTTCGTTAAATCCCTCAAAATGAAAGTGTATGCACATGCATACGTGTGGGTATGTGTCTCTCTCTGTCTCTCTCTTTCTCTCTGTCTCTGTCTGTCTCTTGTTCTTTCGGCCCAGTTCCAGAAAAGTAGATTAAAGCACATCAGACCATTGCCTCACATAATATATTACCTGACCTTTGCCCAGGACTTTGTTGAGCTCTGCCAGCTGCAGTGAAGGCCAGGCCTGGGCTGGAGTCATCTGAAGCCAGAGAGGCCAGCTTAGAAGAGATCCAAGTACTAGATCTGGACAAAGGTTAAGATTTAGATGGGTTGAAGACAGTCAAAGAGTTCTATTAATCTAGTACCATCATCTCTCTAAGAAGCACAAGAAGGAAAGTTCAAGGAGGGCAGAGACCTCTGTCTTTTGTGTGTACTGGTATCTCACTGACATATCCCAGGTGGCCAGAGTTCAGCATATTGAATATTTGTTAAATGAAGGAATATATTAATGAATGAATTACAAAACATTAGTGCCCACTGGAAATTTAATTTTATTGTAAATGTTTAACCATACTATTAATGGGGTAAAGTGGTTACCTAGATAAACATTAGTATATCCTACATATTAAGTATTTAGTCCAATCTTCCCAGCCTACCAAAATCCTAACCAATTAAGAGTATCTTGAACAAATGAGCAGGAAGACAAAGGATTTAGATAATGTGCATTTTGTTTTCGTCATTACCCTGTAACAGAGAGAAGTAGGTCCCTAAGAAAAAGAGATCACAAGTCAAACAAAAATAAAGATCCAAAATACCAAACATTTGTTGAAATACCTTTGATTGTTTTAGTCACACAAGCAATGTAAGAAACAAAAGGACTACTTTACTATTTATGGTGCTTTGCCATATTTCTTTCAACATGGTTAGAATAATCATGATGATTTTCATCATTGATGTGGACTAAGTTTCTGTATATGCAAGACTGTGACTAAGATTCCTGTGTGTGACCCTCACTCCTGTTTACACTATCAACACAAGAAGACTGTTCATGATTTACAATGGCAGCCAGAATTAGCAGGGCTGGTGACAAGATTCCTATCTGGCTGGCTTTCTTATGTTTGTACACAATAAACCATTCTGTGACATGTGATGCATCAAACTCATTTAGAAGAAGAAACCCTCAGAGGGGAAAATTCATTTTAATAGGTTAATTAACAATGACTAGATTTGAGAATTCATTGCCTGATTGTAAATAGGTGACTACCTTGTCATGAAATCATATTTTGGATATGTAGAACCAACCTGCCTGAGAGATGTCTCTAAAACACATTACCAAATCTAAAGCCAGGGTCCACAAACACCTCATCCTCAAACCTGGTCTTCTTCCAGTGTTTATAGCATAAGCCAAAAACCTAGGAGTTACCTTCAGACACTTTCTCTACCTCCCTCCACCACGGCTTCAACTGTCAAGGTTACATTCTCAGTCTAATCAGTTAATCTTAGCTGAGCCAGGTTGATTTCACTTGAATAAACAAAGAATTGCTGAAAACTGCATTTCCTAGAAATAGTGGCAATATAATTGGCAATTACATTTCAATACCTTTTGAGTCCATTTCATTCCCTTTTCATCCTCTCTACTGCTATTGCAAGGTCCTAGCCACCATCTCTCACATGGACATCAGCAATAGCTTCCTAACACACAACTCTGGTTCTTTCCAACCCATTTTTCATACCACAGCTCAAACAGTCTTTTCAGAACACAATTATGATCATGACATCCCTTTGCTTAGAACACTTAAATGACTTTCCAATGGTCAGAGGATTAAGTCCACAGTCAATAATATTTACTAATTGTTCCCAATATTCACTCTCCCCACTTTCAGTTACTAATAGAACAGTCAATAATATTTACTAATTGTTCCCAATATTCACTATCCCCACTTTCAGTTCGTAATAGAACCCACTGAAAGACTACAATTCACAAACTCCCTTGCAGCTAACTGTGGTGATATGAATAAGTTCTGTGAGCAGGATATAAGTAGGAGTGACATACACATCTTTAGAAGAAATGTGTATCTCCCTCACTTCCCATTCTCCACCTCGACTGGCTCAAATTTGGATAAGCTGGATCACCAGACACATGGATGAAAGCAACCTAGATCTGTGTCGTACTTCTGGAACTCATTATGAAGTTAGATCTCAGGTAATGAGGGTATATACATTGGCAAAGAACCAAACAGCCAGTGGTTTTGAGACCAGCTAGCCTAGATCTTTCTAGCTTTTCCTTGAAAGAGAAAGATCTTTTTTTAAATCTCATTTTTCAGGCTCAACTGAAAAAGTAGTGGGAAATAGGAATCACACAAGACTTCTGAAAACCATAAGCTGAAATTTTACCCTTGATATCTATAAAGAAAGAAAACGTATTTGAACACAACTCATTCTGACATGGCTTTTTCTTTTAATGAGTCATAAGAGATACTTCTTCCATTTCTAAGAGACTACGAATCCTATTATTGTCCTGGCATCAGAAATATTTAGAATGGGCAGAATGTGTGAATAGTTTTATTTGAGGAATTAATGCCCACAGAAATACATACCCTAGTCAGATAGAAGTATTATTTTGGTCTAATAAAAAAATATGTGACTCTGCCTCACCCTCCCCCAAACCAAATTCCCAAACTTCAAATTATTAGATATTTTATCAAATAAAACAACAATGGCTATATTGAGAGAGAAGGGAACTGCAGAACTCGGGAAAAGGAGCAGGGGTTGTTAGTGGGTTGTTTCAAGTTTTTATACCTACCCCCCACAAACAAATTGTATACTGAAAAATATACTCTGAAATGGTGTTGGCTGGACAAATATGAAACCCTCTGCTTCAAACAGGATTTTAATCACAGACATCTCAAAGTTATACCCAGAAGATGAGCTAAATCAAGAGTAGGAATATTTGATGTTGGTTTGCAAAATGATCATTTCCTCAGAGCCAATTTTGATTTTTTTTCTGATTATAAATACACAGTACATGCTTTTGTAGAAATTTGTAAGTATTAATATAATGTGAAATAAATTCTGGATTCTTTTCATGTCACTTTTTCTATTAACAGTTTTTAAGGCAGTTGAAAACAGACTATATAAAATCTTTTTTTTTGTTTGTTCTTCATTTTTTTTCCATTTACCAATAGAGCATTTTAGGTGCTTGCCAATTATATTGCCACTTTTTCTAGGAAAGGCAGTTTTCAGCAATTCTTTGTTTATTCAAGTGAAATCAACCTGGCTCAGCTAAGATTAACTGATTAGACTGAGAATGAAGTCCTAATACTGAAGGCTGGTCAATAGGAAATGTTTGAAATCAGATGTGGGTTAACAATTCTCTCGACTTGGAGAAATTGCAGGTGGGAAAAGAGGGAGTTTGAGCACACCATAAAAAATTCTATGAAGGACCCTGTGATCTACTGAGGGAGGGAGAGAGAGAGAGATGGAGAGAATGGTGGGCATAGCAGCCAAGATCTGGTATCCTTACAGTAAATGCCCATTATATGGGGTTATCTAGGTACATTCTCTTCCTTGCTGGCTAAATGAGTATAATATTTCCTCTCTCAAAAGCAAAAACAAAATGAAAACTATGAACATAAAATTTAATGCCCTCATTAACTAATATTCCATTTTATCCCCATTACTGGCCATTAATATCAATGCTTTTCAAACTGTGGGTCACAACCTATTATTAGGCTGTGGGATCAATTTAGTGGATCAAACCCAGCTTTGTTGCTTGCTTATTTCAGTGACTAGAAAAAGAAAAGTAAAGAAAAGAAAAGAAAAGAGAAAAGAGAAAAGAAAAGAATGGCAGAGTGCATCATCCATAATAAGAGGTGGTTTCTTTACAAGAAACTTTTTAGTGCATGCATATAGCTATTGGGTCACAAGGTAGTCTCAATATATTCTTACTGTGTGTGGCAGTCAAAAAAATTTGTACGCCACTGATACAGAGTGCTTCAAGCTTTCTAGTATTATAAATAATGGTGCAATAAGCATCTTTTTGCAGATGAGGGGAATTGGACTGTATTTACATTTACTGACTAATGGCTAAGTCTGAAGTGAAATTACTTCATAGAAGGGGAGAAAATTCATGAGATTTTTCATAGATATCATCCAATTACCTTCCAAAAACCTGCCCTAAGTTAGACTCACACCAGACCAGTAGAAAATTCCAATTTCACTGCACAATTGTTAGCAAAAAATTTCTTTTCCTTGAAAATTTTTTTCCTTTGAAACATTTACTGTGAATTATCTATCCATATCCTCCCCAATTTTTGTTGGGAGGGCTTTCTTTGCTGGAGTTCCTACCTTTTTTCTTTCCAATTTTTACACATATCTTTTTCAGGGAGGCCTCCTCATCATTCTCTAAGGATAAGGATATGCAGGAAGAGAAAAAGGGAGAGGGAATTTTGATCAGATTGATTTTGACAGCTACTATCAGACTACTCTTAGACTTTTATCCTTCATTGATTTTGGGACCAGCTACCTGATATGAGAGAGCCATAAAAAATAGCCTTAAAGATAACAAATGACAAAATTGATGGCCAACATGGCACTGCAAGTTTACACTTTGAACTTCTTCCTCTGTGCCAAACACTGAAATGGTAAGCCTATTTTTTAAAAATTAAGACATTAGTACTGAATAATGTGAAAGAGCAGTTACGAGCAATGGAGGGCAGATTCAGAAGCTTTAAAATATATATATATAAGGGAGTTTCAGAAGGAGAGGAATTGTTTCAACTGCAAAAAAGAAAAATCAGTTTTGGAAAAGATTACTGAGAATTTTACAAAATTAAAAAATGTAGTGAGTTTTCAGATTAAAAGCCCAGAGGAATCACTAAAGTACTATAAATAAAAACTAAATCCCCTAGGATACCAGAATAAACAGAAATCATAAAAAGCTACTGGAAGAAGAAGCAGATAACCTTCTATGAAACTCAAATGGATGCACTAGAAGATTATTCTTCAGCAACAATAAATATCAGAACAAAAACAAATACCTTTAAAATGTTACAGAAATAATCATTAATTCAGAATTCTATACCCAGCTAAACTCTCATAACAGACTTTTTGTGTGAGTGCGTGTGTATGTGTACATATAAAATCTAAGAGATCTACCACCTAAAGAGTCTCACTTAAAGAATGACTAAAGGAGCTATTTTGCAGAGAGACAAGAATCAGCTTAAAAACATGTTGAAATTTTCTCAACTGAAAAAAAAGGGAACTTTCTCCTGACTATTCTGGCTCTTAGGTTACTGACCATTTCTCTGTTCCCCTTTAAAGCGTAAGTTCTTGATGGAATTATTTTATACTCCTGTTTCCAGTTCCTCTTCACCCATTTTCTGAAATCCATTCAAATCAGACTTTAACCCTCACTGCTCCAATGAAATAGCTTTTGTCATAGTTACCCATGAATTCCACATTGCTAAGCTAATGGTTAAATCTTAGTCATTTCTTTCATTTATCAACATTTTAATACAATCGAACACTTCCTCCTCTTTGAAAGACTATGTTAATTTGGTATGTTGGGCACCTTTCTCTACTGATTCTCCTGCCTCACTGGGCACTTCATCTTGGTAAACTTTGCTGTTTCCTCCTTATTTTCCAATCACTTGGCATTGGAATACAGCCAGGATTTATCCTTCTCTCTGCTCTTCTCTATCTATACTTACTCTCTAGGGGATCTCATTCAGTATCATGACATTAGTAACATCTATATGATGTTGTTACCCAAATGTATAACTTCAACTCAGACCTCTCCCTTGAACTACAGGCTCATATCTCCAATGGACTATTCAATAATCTCCATGGATGTTAGGCTTCTTAAACTTATAAATCCATAACAAACTTTTGAGTTTACCTTCCTAATCTGCTCATCTGACAGTCTTGGCCATTTCAATAAAAAAGCACATCCATCCTAAAAGATTTTCAGGCCTTTATTCCATTCTTTGACTCATACCCTACAATAAATCTACCAACTAATTCTCTCAGATGCATCATAAAATTATATCTAGACTCTGATCACTTCTTACCACCTCCATCTTTATCTCACTGGTCTAAGGCACAAATGTTTCTTATCTGGACAATTACAATAGTTTCTTAATTGGTCTATATGTTTCTACTCTGGAATCTCCTTATCCCCAGTACCCAGAGTGATCTCTCTAAAACTGAGAACACGTAATTTCTTTTTAAAAAACTGATGGCATCCCATTTAACTTATAGTAAATGCCTAAATCCTTACACTGATCTGAAAATCTTACCTGATTTTCCCTCTCCTGCTCCCCCTTGTCATTCTGCCTCCATCTAGCACTGCATTCTTCTTGCTCATTCTGTTGCAGCAACACTGACCTCTTTAATGTTCCTTAAAAACTCCAAACAGCATAAGCTTTTCCCTCTGCCTGGGGCATTCTTCTCCCAGACTTCCATCAAATATCCATTCAAATTTCACCTTATTTGTGAGTTCTTTCCCAACTATCTACATAAAATGATGACCCTCATCCTGCTTTATTTTACTCCATAGCACTTCTTTATTTGATACACTATATGTTGATTTGTTTATTTTTTGTCTCTCTCTCTTTTTACTAAAATGCCAGCTATATGAGTTCAGAGATTTATCTATTTTGTTTTCCACTGTATTGCCAGCACCTACAATCATGGCAGGCCACTAGAAGGCATTCAATAATAATTTATTGAGTAAGTGAATAAATGGTGAGCAAAATAAAAAAGGTAAAAACATGATACCTAATTCAATTAAAGATTGCTTGTAAAAACAATGACAACCACATTTTCTAGTTATCAAAGATATGAAAGTAAATTCTATGCAATAAAAACAAAGAAAATAGGAGAGACCACTATCAAAGGACAATTAAAATGTACTAGATTTTCTGTTTTGTTTGGCAGATAGATAATGTGCATGGAATGAGAACAATGATGTTGCCTGATGTGAGAGTGAATAGCCCGACTAAAGGGAATATGACTGCATGGGTGTGGGGCAAGCACTGGCAGTGAGGTTGCTACAGCCTCTTGCTGCCTTAAGGAGCAGCTCCAGGAAGACAAGGGAAGCCACACCCACCATAAAGCCTAGGAAGGAGAACAGAATCTGAGTTTGACCATAGCTCCTGAGAAACTGACAGGCCTCACACAAGAGTTTAAAAAAGGAAAGGGAGATGTTTTAGGGTTATGTTCTATGGCTCTATTCATTCTCAGCAGGCAGAAAATGGAGAATCAAGTTATTCCTAGGTAAACTACTATATCTGAAATAAAATGAAATGAAAAGTTTTGTGTTTTAGAATTTCAAAGAAGCATTTCTGAAAAGTAAGTACTTTAAACTAATGCCTATAAAAAACAAGCCCAGTAAAATAAGCTTTAAACCTTCTAAAAAGGGGTCTTAAATAGTAATACATACTGTTCAAGTAAGATTTAGCTTAGGAATGTAATGATAGTCCAATATCAGAAAGATCTATCAACACAATACAACTGCCTTAATAATGAAAAAGAAGTAGCCAACTGGTTATTCTAACATGCAAAAAATCCACTGTTTATAATGTAAAACTTATTTATGATAAAAGCTAAAACTGGAAATGAAAGTTGTTTTCTTAATCTGATAAAAATGTGTCAGCCAAAAGCCTACAGTTAGCATACATAAAGTGAAATTTTTGATGCATGCTTGCAATAATACAGTACAGGATAAAAAAAGTTTATTTTAAAGGTGGTAGTTCTTATATGGCATAATACCATGCAAGAATAAGAAGGCTGGGATTAACAGAAGGAAAAAAACAGATCCTAGAAAAGACCAAAGTATATATTGTATCTTGGTAAACAAGAGAGAAAGCATTACAAATATGAAGAATGAACAGGGTATTTAGTAAATGGTATTGAAACAACTACTTTTCAAGATGAAAAAAAAAAATAGATCCATGCTTTACACTGTATACATATAAATTCCAAAAGGATTAAACATCTATATATTTAAAAAAAAAAAAAAACTTTTGGGAGCATGCTGAAACAATTTAGAGTATAGTTGGAGTCTTTATATAACATGACCAAGGAGAAGGAAATAATTACTTAAGCAAGGTACAAAAAGCAGAATAAAATAAATTTATATAAAAACTATCTGTTAAAATTGTAATGAACAAAATTAAACTTCAATCGACAGGGAGGCAAATTTTTCAACTATAAAACAGACAAAGGATTAGGATTATATCTGATGTATAAATACATAAATTAGGATCATATATATTCACACATTTACATATATACATATACACACATACAGACATACACGTGTTTCTATAAAATAATAAAGAGTAGAATGAACAATAGAAGAATGGACAAAGGGTAGAAATAGACAATACAGATAAGAAGAAATCCTTATGGCCCTTTAAAAATAATGCTCCATTTCATAAGTAATCAGGGAAAAGAAAATTAAAACAAGATATTCATTCACATCCATCAACTGGCAAATAATTAAATCTGCCAATAATCAAGTATTGGTAAAGACTTGGGGAAACAATAGTTCTCATATATTGCAAGTAGAAGTGTAAATTAGTATGAGCACTTTGAAGAGCAATATGGCAATATACAACAGCCAAAAAAATGCACATATCTTATAGTACAGCAAATCCACTTACATATACTCCAATGAAACTCTACTGCATGTGTCCTTGGAGAAATGTATCAGGATATTTATTTCAGTATCACTTATTTTAGTAAAAAATAAATTGAATCAATTCAAATTCTGGTCAGTATGGGAATGTATAAATTGAGGTATTTCATAAGATGTTGCAATATAGAGTAATGAATAAATGAACTAGGATTATATATAATAGTAATTAACAAGGACTATTTAGAACAACAGGGTATATCCTTCTGGTAGATTGGATTATGTCTCTCACAAAAACATGTTCAAGTCCTAAGCCCCAGTCCTGAGAGAGTGAACTCATCTGTAAATGGGATCTTCAAATATCCTATTAAGATGAGGCCAAATTGAAGCATCAAATATCCTATTAAGATGAGGCCAAATTGAAGCAAGATAAACCTTAACAAAGTATAATTGGAGTCCTTATAAGCAATCGAAACTTGGACACAGAAGTAAAAGTAGAGGAGTGAGTAGGAGGCAGGAAGCAGAGTGTGACAGAGATGGTGATTGAGTGATAGATTGTTAGCAAGATACCACAAGAATGCTGCAGACCTCAGAGAAAGCATGGCCTGCTGAAATCTCGAGTTTGGACTTCTACCCTCCAAAACTATGAGACAATAAATTCCTGTTGTTTAAACCAACTAGTCTTTGGTATTTGTTATAGCAGCCTTGGCAAATTAAGACAATCCTAAAAAAAATGTTTGGTGGTAAAGCAGCAATTGCCAGAATACTATATTCCACATGATATATGTACATTTTAAAATACACATACGATTTATATGATTTACTATATATTTTATGTATGTATAAAGCATGTAACATTTATGTATTTAATTTTGTAAGTATGAAAACAGACTTTACACAAATCAATACAAGGCAGTTGTTTCCTCTGGGGTGGCAGAGAGCAGAATGTAACCAGGGAAAGTAAATTGGTGTTTCAGTTTCTTAACTGCTGAAACAAATACCATACAGTGTGCATTGGCTTAAATAATGGGAATTTATTGGTTCATGGTTTTCAGGCTAGAAGAGTCCAAATTCAGGGCATCAGCAAGGTGATGCTTTCTCCCCAAAGACAGTGATATTCTGGGACTGGATCCTTAGTCCTTGGCTTTTCTGTCACATGGCAATGCGCATGGCAGAATCTTCTTTCTCTTCCAAGTTCGGTTGACTTTCAGTTTCTGGCTATTCCCCAAGGCTTTTCTCTCCATCTGACTTTCACTCTGCTTACAAAGGACTGTAGTAATTCAGATTAAAGCCCAATGTGATTCAGTTGGGCCATACATTAAGGGAAGTAACATCTTGAAGAGATCAATTTACATGGGTCTACATTCACCAGAAGGTGGACAAAGACAAACAACATGTCCAAACTGGGGTACACAATTCATTCAACCACAACAGGGACTTCAAACTTACATGCTTCACATATGAAGCAAATATGGGGAAAAATGTTTACATTTGATGTATTCATTTGGGTGGCAGGCACATGAGCATTTACTAGAGCACCTTTTAGACACTAAAAAAAAACAAAAACCAATATAAATAAAGTGAGTCAGAGAGCTCCACAACCATACCCTTGCCCAGAGTAAAAATTAATAGGTCCATAAAAAATTTTACAGATAGTAGAAAGATCAAGAGAAAGAGTCTGACACCTCCCTACATGTAGGACAGGTATTCCTGCAACATTACTGAGGGGGGTAGGCTAGAATGGTTACTCAGTTGAGCTCCAGTCACTGAATCCATGACTCTTACCCCACATATCCACCCCAGCCTCCTCCCAACCCCAATAGCTCAAAAGTGGACCTTCATCAAACTTAATGTTGTCTGACAAGCAAGAGGAACTTAATCCCAATTTCTAGGCAAAGAACCATTTTCTTTGTAGATTCTAGAGAAAAGCTACAGAGTGCACCTTCCAAGAAGAAAAGAAAATCATATATGATATTATACAGCCTGGATCCCATCACAAGGCTTCCCAGAATCCTCATGCCAGAAGTCTGATTAATGCAAACAAAAAAAAAGTCATTTTTTTTCACTGACCTTCAAGAAACATGTTAATTTATGTCCCTCTATATTCCAATATAAAAGCCCTGGTCTGGGGACAAATGATTAAGAAATGGTTCTCAGTCTGTCTCTTCTGGAAATAACAAATAGGACAAAACCTTGATAAGCTGACCATAGAGTCACACTTAATTACCCTGAACTGCAATAAACAGGTATGAAAGGGCTGGTTGATTTTACTCACATGGGCCGCTGTACAACCTGCTAGCACATATGGATTAATACAAGAAGCTAAATGCATTTCACACACTGCCACTTGATTCAGCTGGTTGAGGAACATCAAAATAATAATAATATAATAAACATAAAAGGGCAGCAAATGACAGGACAGCATATGACAGAAGATCTGTGAACAACACAGAGGTAGAAGGTGAACTTCATTCGTCCTTGGTCATCTCAGTCCCTAAGTGTAAACATACCAGAAGTCCACATTCACTATCTCAAATGATCTCAGGAAACATCCTGAGAATATGCACAATTAGTCTTTTTCTGTTACTAATATGTGGTGAACACTGAGAATAAACCCAAAAGCCTGGCTAAGAATTCCTTAGAAACAGAGTCAGTAACTTTAAAAAAATGATTTTATTTTATAAATACATTATTCCAAAATAGGTATCCACCCATATTCCAATGTACGCAAGAGCATTTCACTTATATATTTACTCTTTCTCATTTCCTATTCACTTTCTGCAACAAGGTCACCCTATTTCTCTTCAGTGTTAATTCTACACTTAATTGTTTCAGGAAGTGGTCATTGGTCCTATTCATGGTCCATACTGTGTAAAACTGAAACCCACTACAATGGATATAGTTTAACTCTTACATGGGTACCTTGGTCTTGGCTTGCTTGAGACTTCAGTGGGTTTCAGAGCTACAGTAGAAATATTCTGTTTATCTAAGGCAGATTTATGAGGTACATTCACTCCTGACATATCTTCCAACCCTAAGACATAAGATCTATTGTTTTAAACATTCCATTATTAATAATAACTAGAAATGGAGCCAAAATTCATTCTCAGAACCAAAAGAAAAATGGACAGATGAACAGATGGAGGGACTCTGTAGTCCATCTGCCCTAACTTGAATCCACAGGCCCCATCATTCTCATCTACTCATTTTCATACAGGTTGCCAAACCCAGAATTGGCCACAAAGATTCACCTTCAGGGCTCAGGCATCTGTGTAGCTGTAGAACAATAGGAAACAGCCAAAGTAACTTTCACTGCTGGTCAAGGCATAGGCTCTGCACTCTTTAACGTGGCAGATAATGATGAGATGGCCAGGATTATAACAAGTAAGGGGGGATTTGTACTGAAGTATAAATTTTAAAGTATGTCTGACGGGTTGTGGTAACCCAGAGTACAGGCCTTCTTCTAAACAGCCCATAACAAACCTGCTTTAGCCACGGACAAAGGTCTAGAAAGTAAACAACCTTTCCGGAGTGGGGAAGAATGTAAACCTGGACATAAAAACGGCATTGATTGTGTCTTAGTCTTAAATACTAATCTTAGTAAAATATCAGGTTTTAGATCCTATAGTGATTATACTAAAGTACTAGAGACCCAAAGCCCTCATATTATATGGAATGTCTTTGTTATAAAATCATATATTACTCCTTGCACACACCCTGTTACTTGGGGAGTGCTAACCCTCCTGAACAGCCACCACTAGAGAACCTCTCCTGTTTCTAAGTCCCAATAAATTTATGTCTACTTCTGTGCCTGGCACGTTTTTCAGTCTCATAGCAGCACCAGCCCGTGCTCTGCATGAACTTGGTCTGGGCTGGAACACTGGTATTTATCAGCTGGCTGTGACCTGCTACATCATTAGATAGTGCTCCTAATTACACAGCTAGACTATGCAGACTGAATCCCATCACAATGAAACTCCAGTGAATTGTTTCATTTAATTTGAAAGACACTAATCTGTGGAGAGGCTTTTTCTAATCATATATAAGAGTGTATCTGTCTATTGCTGCTCTTTGTCTATCTTATGGACTATTGCCATACAGTCCTCGCTGTTTTCTGTCTCTTTTCTCTCCAAATCCATTGTGCACTCCACTGCCAGGGACCCAATCTGAAGTCCATCTCTGATCTTGACTTTTTCTTGCTTAATTTTCTCCAATGATTTCCCACTGCTTAGATTCCAGAGTCCTTAGTTGGGAATCAAGGCACCACTCCAGCTGGTCCCAGTATGCCTCTCAGGTTCTATTTTCCTCTACATTCAATTTCTTTCTATTTGTGTCATGGAAAGACCCAAGATTTTGTTCAAGATGTTCCATATTACCTGGAGTATCCTCCATCCTCCTTTCTCTCCACATTTCTCCACACCTTGGCTCTTTTCACCCTTAAGACATTTTCAGCTCTACTCAACTGTCACTGCCTTCTTGAAGGTTTTCTTAAGTCACTAAAGGAGGTGGGATTTTTCTGTGCTCTGAGGTTCCACTGTGCTTTCTTTGTAACTCATTCACTGTGTTTATCACAGTCTATAACAATGAGGTGTATGCTGTCTTCTTACCAAGCTATAAATTCCCTGAGGATGGCAGAAGCTTAAAAAATATATTATACATGAAACTGACACTGTTTAATATTGCAAATGGTGTCTAGTGACTGTGATCATATGGTCTAAAAAATAAAATAAAACAGAAAGTCATCCAGAGGTTTTCATCTCTGCATTCCTATTTCCCAGCCCCCAAAAGGAAAAAGATCCAAGACTTCAGAAGTAAGACCTCATCTTTGTTCTCTCTACTATCTTGCACAATGCCTAGAAAATTATAAGCCCTGAAAAAAAATTTTTTTTTCCTCCAGCAAATAAGGCCTTGGTTGAATAGAAATATAACCAACCACCTCACCTTAAGATACACAGCCTTTAGGGTTGAAGACTTGTTCATCAAAACAAGAGATATAAATTTGGGAGTGAGAAAATCTGCCCAACCAGCAACCACAATGGCAACAAACCTTGTCAGCAGAGAACAATGTTGTTTAGAGATACCAGTCTCTTATTCAGGATGAGCTGGCAGTGATGGTGAGGGTGTGGGGGTGTGGGGTGGGATTGTGGGGGTGTGGGGTGGGACTGTGGGGGTGTGGGGTGGGATTGTGGGGGGCTGACCCATCCTATCAAGATAACAGAAAAATATTTATGATTTAAAGATAAACAGGATACATGTTTATTGCTTAATAGATGTAGATCACCATACTTAATACTTTTGCCAGAAAGAAAAAAGGTAGTAACATTATGGTAAAACCAATGTATCCGTATTTACATGGACACTTTTAAGCTTCAAGTAGAAAATGTCTTTAATCAAGATACTTCAACAGACCTGCTGAAAATGGAAAATATTTGTGCCACTTCTTCTGGTAAGTACCAACATTAATAAATTTCTTACATAACGGATGAGAAAAAATTTTTTGATATATGAATGTTTTTTTGTGTGTTGATAGAAATTTGGCAGTCAATGTGCACCATCTTTTACACACAAAGTGGCTCAATCAACCACTAGCCTTTTCTTACAAATCTGGTATCTGTGTCCCCTTAATAAAAAATGATGAGGATGTATTCCTATGTGCAATAAAAAACTAAGAAACAAAAGGGTGCTTATTTTGGCCCAGAGACAGTGTAGAAAGGGCCCATCTAACGTTCCCTCTTCATAAAATCCTGCTTATGAATTCATATCACCCAAAAAAGTCAAGCCAAGAGAGAACCATGATTTTAGTCTCTTTTTTTCTTGCCAAAATCTTTAATTTGGGGAATGCAAATAAGTTTTTCAAAATTATTTAAAATAGCCCATAGAATCCATAGACATGCCAAACCCTTTTTTACCTCAAATTATTTCCAAAGATTGGTTGTTTGTTCCATTTTAGATACAGTTAAGAACTAGATGAATATATTTCATATAGTTAGAATTCTCAACCCAAGTAACATCCTGCTTTCTAAAATGAATTTTTTTCTCTTCCATTTTTCCCAGCAAGTCAAAAAATAAAAATCAAAACAAAATCAACCTAAGTAATCTGAAAAATATGAATCTGAAGTGTCTTCAGTGATCTTTTTAACTAGACAAACTCTTTGGAAGATGAAAATCAATATCAAGAGGAACTGTAAAGCTTTCAAAATGTATTGGAAAAGTTTCAAAGGAGATGAAAAGCATAAATTGTTTTGTAAACCTGAAGAAAATTCTAACTTATTCCTGGAAGCCAGTGTATATGATGCCTGAAAGGCCAAGACTAAGAAATATGGATTTTACACTGAAAAAATATAACAGCCTCATCAACTACAGCTTCATGGTATAGAACAAAGGGAGCCTGGAACCAAGAAATGCTATAGTATCATCTTGGGGATATGTGCATTCTTAATACCCATTGTTGCACAAAAGAAGAAAATTCTCACACAAAACAGACTGAGAGAAGAAGGTTTGGGCCAAATCCCAGACCAAGGCAACCTCAACAACAGCTGACAATTCTTGCAAAAAGTTTTCTTCAGGCCAAGAGAGTAACAGGACTCCTTACTGTTTCCCTTAGCATCTCACCATTCAATGCATTCAATTAGTCATTCAGTAACCATTTTGAGCTCCTATTACATGCCCTTCACTTTTCAGGGTACTTGAGATCAGTGGTAAAGGTCTCTGATATCATGGAACTGACATTCTACTGGGAGAAAATTGACAATAAAAAAGTAAACAAGTAAGTAAAAGAGAAAATACATGGGGATAAATGCTTTAAAGGAGGTCTACAGAGTGACGTGATAGAGAGGGATGGGAAGGGGCTAAGAGGTGATTCATATGATTGGGAATCAGGGAAGTTTGGCAATGGAGCTGAGACCTGAACACAAGAAGGAGGCAGCTATACCAAAATCTGAGGGCAGAGCATTCCGGGCAACGGGAGTTAGCTTAATGAGTTAGTGAACAGCAAGAAAGTCAGTGTGGCTGGAGGTTAGTTAGGAGGGGAGAAGATCAGAGAAGTCAGGAGGACCGAACCATAGGGCCTTGTAGGGAGAGTAAGGAGTTTGAATCTATTCTGACTGCAGTGGAAACCACTGAAGAGTTTTAAGAAAAAGAACTGTATGACCTGATTTATGTTTTTTTTAAAGTCCACCTTGCTTGCTGTGTGAATAATGGATTGTAGGGAGATAAGAGTTGAAATAGACTATTGCCATAGAATAGGCAAAAATGATGACAGCATGGGTAGGGTGATATTGATGTACAAGTAGAGAAGTGGATGGATTTATATGTTTTAAAGGTAGACCGGACAGGGTATGATGATGAATTGGACAAGCAAACTGAACAAATGAGAAGAATCATATTGATCTTGGGCTTAGCAACAGGGTAGATGGTGGAGCCATTTACTAAGATGCAGAGGACCAGCAAAACAGTTTGGGGAAGGATTTAAGAATTCTGTTTTATCCACGTTGAGTCTGAATGCCTATTAGGCATCCAAATGGAAATTTGAAAGAGGCAGTTGATGTATACAAGTTTGGAACTCAATGGAGAGGCCAGGCCCAATGCATAAACTCAGCGGCATATATTTAAGTCCATGGGACCTGATGGAATCTCCTAGGGAGAGAGAGTTAAAGAAGGATGAGGATGAAATCCTGGGACACTGCAACATGTAAAGGTAAAGCAGAAGTAGGAGCCAGCAAGAGACCAAGAAGGCATATCCAGTGAGTTAACAACCATCCCAAGAAAGCATGGTGTCACAGATGTCAAAGAAGAAAGTGTTTTTATAAAGGAGTAATCAACTGTCAACTGCTACCAAAAGGATGGCCAAGATAAACACAACCACATGCTCTCCACATCTGTATCATTGCAGCTATAATCACTACCATCAGCATCATCATTATGACAACCAACAGTTGTCAAGCACTGCCTATGTGCCAGGCACTACACCAAGAACTTCACTGCACTATCTAATTGAATATTCACAATAGCTCTTATTAGATAAAATCTTTTATCATCCTTGTTTTAGATATTAACAAACTGAGATATAGAGAGATTAGTTTACATTCTATGTGCGCTGGAGTTTAATCAGAACCTAGAAAGTCAGACCTAGGGTTCAGTTCCTATCCTGTACCCCACATCAGTGCCAATCCAAGTGTTGTCTGCATACCATACAGGAACTATTTGTTACTGGATTGTAATGAGACAAATACAGAAATAAAGAGTAAGCATTTAGAAACACTTATAGCGATTCAACATTGGCCACAACATTCAAAAGAGGTGATGTGAAAGTATAGGTCCACAATGGATTGGAAAATTAAAAAAAATTAATAACAAATCCTTTACCACAGATATCGTGAGAGGCTCTTCTGTACTTTCTTAACAATCCCTCACAAACTCCCAAAAGATAAGAGCTTCTTCAATAACTCTTTCTTGGCCCAAATAAGACCCCATAGCTGCTGATCCAGAAGGACTGTGAGGGGCTAAACTGGTCACTTATCTCCTGGTCAATTGTCCTCCATTTAATCACCTATGATTGCAAACACTTAGGTCACTGTAATATGCAGTGTTGGGGACCTGGGGTAAAACAAGGAAATCTTTGAACAAAAAAGTACTTGTTCTTGTAGATGCACAAAAGTGGTCCAGAGTGCACTTGTACAGTGATCTTAATGACCTGGATATTGACAGCCTGAGCTTCATTCCAGTTTATTTTCCAGAACTGATAGATATGACCAGTTTCTCATGTTTGAAAGCATAGAGGGAGCACATAGTTAGAAGGGTCAAGGAGGGCAGGGTGTGGCTATAAAAGGAAGGCAACCACCTGTCCATCCTCTTAGGATCTCTGATCATTAATGCCAGAAAGCTTTTTTTGATTCTTCACGTGACTTTCAGAAGATCACAAGAACATGGTATCTCTTCTATGTCTTAACTACCACCTGATTCTTTATTATATTCCATCTTGTATAATATCTATTTGAAGATTTGTCTTTTTCCTGCTTTTAACCTTTAAGTGACTGTGTCTTACTAATTGTTTTCTTCCCAGTTCCTCACAAATAATAGATGCTCAGTAAATGATAAATTCCCTGAGGTTGGTTTTGGCTTTATTAGACAAATACTCCAGTTACAGGTATAGTTACGGTACCTAAATAATATAATTGGTTTTTTTTTTGGTGGGTAAATGGCAAACCTTCAAGAATTTCTGCACTCTCTGTGCTTTGCAAAAGAATAGATTCCCAGCATCCATCCAAAGTCTGGCATAAAGTAGATGCTCAATGAAGCCTGTTGAATGCATTTGTTCTAGTTTGCTAATGCTGCCAGAATGCAAAACACCAGAGATGGATTGGCTTTTATAAAAGGGGGTTTATTTGGTTCCACAATTACAGTCTTAAGGCCATAAAGTGTCCAAGGTAATACATCAGCAATCGGGTACCTTCACTGGAGGATGGCCAATGGTGTCCGGGAAACCTCTGTTAGCTGGGAAGGCACATGACTGGTGCCTGCTCCAAAGTTCTGGTTTCAAAATGGCTTTCTCCCAGGATGTTCCTCTCTAGGCTGCAGTTCCTCAAAAGTGTCACTCTTAGTTGCACTTGGGATATTTGTCCTCTCTCAGCTTCTCCGGAGCAAGAGTCTGCTTTCAACGGCTGTCTTCAAACTGTCTCTCATCTGCAGCTCCTGTGCTTTCTTCAAAGTGTCCCTCTTGGCTGTAGCTCCTCTTCAAAACTTCACTCACAGCTGCACTGAGTTCCCTGTGCCTGTCAGCTCATTTATATGGCTCCACTGATCAAGGCACACCCAGTGGGCAGGCCAACACTCCATGGAAATTATCCAATCAGAGTCATCACCCCTAGTTGGGTGGGGCGCATCTCCACAGAAACACTCAAAGAATTACTATCTAATCAACACTGATAACATCTGCCCACACAAGACTACATAAAAGATAATGGTGTTTGGGGGACCCAATATATTCAAACTGGCACAGCATTCATGAGTATCTGAGTGGAAAAATCTATGAACAAATTCCAACAAGAACGATTGTACCCATAGCCATTTAATTCATACAACAGTGAGTTCCTACTAAAGCCCCAGCAATAAGTGCTGTAGATACAATGGTGAGTAAAACAGATATGGGCCCTGCCATAATATAGTTTTCAATCTAGTAAGGGAGCTGATGTTTCTGAACTTATCATACATGTATGTATTTATAAGTGTTATAAAGTAAAATATGATCTAGTATGAGAATCATGGAAAGCTTCTTTCAGGACCATCTGAAAGAAAAGGTCAAATTTATTCAAAATGTATATGAAAATGCCAGCACATAATCATGAAGTCTTTTTAGAAACCAGGCCTGTATAAATAGAGCAAGTAGTCAAGAAGGGTAACAGTTAATGGTAGCTGAAGTTATCTCTTGGTAACTAGGTATGAGTTACTGAGAGAATATGTGGAAATCTCCCCCTTTGGTAACACTTACAATAAACCAGAGCTTTTTATGTGTGCCTTGATTGTGTGTGGTCTTGTTTAAAGACAGAAGGAGATACTCAGTGACCTAAATTTTTCTTCTTCAGATATTCCTTACCATACCCTGGTTCTTTTACTAGTCCTAGATATTTCAAATGTAAAAGCTCAGCTATTTTTCTGAGGTGCATGAGGAAAAAGTGAAATTTACTTTATGAGCTGAAAAACAATACATTCCCTTTATTCTCCCATAACTCAGGAAAACAGCTGAGAGAAATTTTGGTCAAACTTTCCAAAAAGTTTTGGGCTAGGGACAAGCCTGGAAAAATTCAAACCCAAAGGAAAAATTTCCAGAAATTTAGAAGTGAGTAAAAACAGAGGGTTATAACAGTTCAGTATTTGCTGCCAGGAACAAAGTATATATGATATTATTTATTGCTGAAAGCTTTTCAGAGAGGCAGCATCTGGTTTCAGTGAGGTCTTGCTTTCATCCCATCCAGCAGTTGGACTGAGCACTCCAGCACAGGGAGATTAATCAATTTGCCAAGGTGACACAGCAAGCTGGTGACTCTTTCCAGATTAGACCACTAGAGACTCCTGGCTCCTTGGATGCCAAGAATAAGTCACGTGACTGACAGAAAGTTTAACACTTTTTATTGACTCCAACTGGATTCTTCAGTTTTGATTTTATATTTGTGTTTTTATTTTCAGAGTTCCAAAGAATCATTCATTCTCACTTTGCCAGATATCCCCTGTGGGAAGATCAGATGTTAACTTGGTTCCTTGTGAATGCCAAAACTCCTTGTCCCTCTCAGCTAGGATTTATTCATCTAGGTTGAGAGTGCTAACGGCAGGAGAAGTCAGAGAAGTGTGAGTACCATTCACACTGGGGCAGAGGAAGATACCATCTAAAGCTAGCTAATTCTTTTTTTTTTTTTTTTTTTTAAATCTTCATTTTATTGAGATATATTCACATACCACTCAGTCATACAAAACAAATCGTACTTTCGATTGTTTACAGTACCATTACATAGTGGTACATTCATCACCCAAATCAATCCCTGACACCTTCATTAGCACACACACAAAAATAACAAGAATAATAATTAGAGTGAAAAAGAGCAATTGAAGTAAAAAAGAACACTGGGTACCTTTGTCTGTTTGTTTCCTTCCCCTATTTTTCTACTCATCCATCCATAAACTAGACAAAGTGGAGTGTGGTCCTTATGGCTTTCCCAATCCCATTGTCACCCCTCATAAGCTACATTTTTATACAACTGTCTTCGAGATTCATGGGTTCTGGGTTGTAGTTTGATAGTTTCAGGTATCCACCACCAGCTACCCCAATTCTTTAGAACCTAAAAAGGGTTGTCTAAAGTGTGCATAAGAGTGCCCACCAGAGTGACCTCTCGGCTCCTTTTGGAATCTCTCTGCCACTGAAGCTTATTTCATTTCCTTTCACATCCCCCTTTTGGTCAAGAAGATGTTCTCCGTCCCACGATGCCAGGTCTACATTCCTCCCCGGGAGTCATAAAGCTAGCTAATTCTGAACAGAGAAGTTGGGCTCTGCTTTGGTCATTCCAAATGTGCCTCTCTGAGGCAGGAAAAAAGCTGATGAAAATGAGGTTAACTCTGCCAGAAGAAAGCACCCTAAACTTGTACTTCCCTTAGAGCTATTTTTTCTACCCATGCTATTTCTTACAGGGCCTTGGCTAAAGAAAATTAGTTCCTCCATGCCTTTTGCATACGTCTTCCATACCAACAGGAGAAAAGGAGGCTCTGTATACAAGCAGAGCCTGTATCCCAATATTGGAAAAAGCATGTTATTTGAGTTTTTTGTTGTTGTAAACAACAACCAAACTTGTTTAAAAGCATTGGCATCAACATAATAGATACTCTCTCTTTACTCCCTCTATGTATGTGTGCATGTGTGTATGTGTCTGCACAATAAATTATTAGTATCATGAACTCAGAAGCCATTTGGTCATTTTTAGGGAAAGAAAGGAAATGCAGGGGAGAAAAGGGAAAGGATTATAACCATTCGTTTTTACAACTTAACTTCAAGCAGATGAATGCCAATCTAACATGAGAACAACAATGAAATGAGAGAACTGGGTTGGTTGGTTGTGTGAATGAATAGATTAGAAGGCCCAAAAGATTATCAGGAAGGGAATAAGACCTCGTTCGATAACTATATACTGCAATGTCAATAGACAGGGTATGGCATCAAGAGAAAACAAGCAAGAATTTGGAATGCACAACATTCCCAGAAGACATGCTGATTTAAT
This sequence comes from Choloepus didactylus, assembly GCF_015220235.1. Lineage (NCBI taxonomy): Eukaryota > Metazoa > Chordata > Mammalia > Pilosa > Megalonychidae > Choloepus > Choloepus didactylus. The sequence continues at coordinate 70,625,131 of NC_051317.1, read as the reverse complement.
AACGTAAAACATATGTCTGCTATGAGTGACTGCAACCTAACTTCACTTTCAATTTGTATGAACAATATCACTAAGAAACATCACAATTTCAATACAATCAGTTTTATGAAATATTTAAAACTTATGCAGATATCAAAACACAACAAGAATACAAGAATACAGAATATTTCACTTTATGCTTCACTTACATCATGACTTTCTTTTTTAATTGTGGCAGAAGAAACAGATCTTGACCATTAAGAAGTGATAACATTTGAAACGTATGGACTGATGCTTTGGTTTACATATGCATACTACTTGCATTTAACTTATTTTTATTCCTAGGGATAGCCGTGCTAACTTTTCTTGAGGGGGATATCAGATGACTATTTGTTTTATGCTATTATGTGAGCATTTTTTATCTTTTAATATTTATTCTAGTAACATATAAGACATTAAGTTTCCTCTTTTAACTACATTCATATATATAATTTAGTGCTGTTAATTATACTCACAATAATGTGCCACCATCCATCACCACCACACATTTCCAAAACTTTACAAAAAACTTGAACAGAAATTTTGTACAAATTAAGCAACAACTCTTCTTTCTCAATGCCCAATCCATATATTTTATTTGGGGTAACCTGTATTCCAGATTTTAACTCTATAAGTTTGCTTATTATAATTAGTTCATATCAGTGAGATAATACAATATTTGTCCTTTTGTGTCTGGCTTATTTCACTCAGCATAATATCCTCAAGGATCATCCATGTTGTCACATGCATCAGGACTTCATCCCTTTTTACAGCTGAATAATATTCCATTGTATGCATATACCACATTTATTTACCCATTCATCAGGTGATGAACACTTGGGTTGCTTCCATCTTTTGGCAATTGTGAATAATGACACTATGAACATCGGCGTGCAAGTATCTGGTTGCGTCCCTGCTTTCAGTTCTTCTGGGAATATACCAACGGGAGACAGCCAGATCATAGATTTCTGAGGAATGAATGAGTGTTCCTATTTGTCCACATTCTCTCCAACACTTGTAATTTTTCTTTTTTTAAAACAGTGGCCATTCTAGGGGGTGTGAAATGATATCTCATTGTGGTTTTGATTTGCATTTCTGTAATACCTACTGATTTGAGGCATCTTTTCACGTGTTTTTTTAGCCATTTGTATACCCTCTTTGGAGAAATGTCTCTTAAAGTCTTTTGCCCATTTTCAAATTGGGTTGTCTTTTTATTGTTGAATTGTAGGATTTCCTTATATATTCTGGATATTAAACACTCATCTGCTTTGTGGTTCCCAAATATTTTCTCCCGTTAAGTAGGTTGTCTTTTCACTTTCATAACAAAGTCCTTTGAGGCACAAAAGCTTTTAATTTTGAGGAGGTCCCATTTATCTATTTTTTCCTTCATTGCTTGTGCTTTGTGTGTAAAGTCTAAGAATCCATGGACTAACAAAAGATCCTGAAGATGCTTCCCTATATTTTCTTCTAGGAGTTAATAGTCTTGGCTTTTATATTTAGGTCTTTGATCCATTTTGAGTTAATTTTTGTATGGTATAAAATAGGGGTCTTCCTTCTTTTTTTTGCATATGGATATCCAGTTCTCCGAGCACCATTTGTTGAAAAGACTATTCCTTCACAGCTGAATGGACTTGGCAGCCTTGTCAAAAATCAATTGGCCAAAGAGTGAGAGTCCATTTCTGAATTCTCAATATGATTCCATTGGTCAATATATCTGTTTTCTTTTAACAATGTTTTGTAGTTTTCCATGTATAAGTCCCTTATATCCTTCGTTACATTTATTCCTAGATATTTGATTCTTTTAGTTGGTATTGTAAATGGAATTTTTTTTCTTGATTTCCTACTCAGATTGCTCAGAACTAGTGTATAAAAACACTACTGATTTTTGTATGTTGCTCTTGTACCCCACCACTTTGCTGAATTTGTTTATTAGTTCTAGAAGCTTTGTTGTAGATTTTTGGGGACTTTCTATATATAGGATCATATCACCTGCAAACAGTGAAATTTTTACTTCTTTCTTTCCAATTTGGATGCCCTATTATTTCTTTTTCTTGCCTAACTGCTCTGGCTATAATTTCCAGTACAATGTTGAATAACAGCAATGACAGTGGGCATCCTTGTCTTGTTCCAGATCTTAGAGGGAAAGTTTTCAGTCTTTCACCATTGATTATGTTAACTGTGGGTTTTTCATATATGCCCATTACCATGTTGAGGAAGTTTCCATCTATTCCTATTTTTCTAAGTGTTTTTACCAAGAAAGGATGATAAATTTTGTGAAATGCCTCTTCTGGGTTGTTTGAGATGATCAAGTGGTTTTTCACCCTTCCTTTTGTTGATGTGGTATATTACATTAATTGATTTTCTTATGTCGAACCACCCTTGCATTCCCGGGATAAAAGACATTTATCATCGTGTATGATTACTTTAATGTGCTATTGGATTTGATTTGCCAGTATATTGTTGAGGATTTTTGCATCTATATTCATAGTAGAAATTGGTCTGTAATTTCCTTTTCTTGTAATATCTTTATCTGGCTTTGGAAATAGAGTGATTTGGCTTCATAGAATGAGTTAGGTATTGCTCCATCCCCTTCAACTTTTAGTAAGAGTTTGAGCAGAATTAGTATTAATTCTTCTTGGAAGGTGTGGTAGAATCCACCTGTGAAGCCATTTGGTCCTGGGTTTTTCTTTCTTAGGAGGTTTTTGATGACTGATTCAATCTCTTTACTTGTAATTGGTCTGTTGAGGGCTCTCGAGTCAGTGTAGACTGTTCATGTGTTTCTAGGAATTTGTCCATTTCATTAGGTTGCCTAATTCCTTGGCATACTGTTGTTCATAGTTTCCTCTTACGATCCTTTTTATTTCTGTGGAGTCAGTAATAAAGTCCCCCCTCTCATTTCTGATTTTATTTATTTGCATCTTCTTTCTTTTTTTTTTTTTGCCAGTCTAGCTAAGGATATGTAGATTTTATTTATCCTTTCAAAGAACCAACTTTGGTTCCCTTAATTCTATTGTTTTATTATTCTCAATTTCATTTATTTCTGCTCTAATCTTTGTTTTTTCTTTCCTTCTGCTTGCTTTGGGATTAGTTTGGTGTTCTTTTCTAGTTCTTCCAGGTGAGCAATTAGGTCTTTGATTTTAGCTCTTCCTTCTTTTTCAATGTAGGCATTTAGGGCTATAAATGTCCCACTCAGCTCTGCCTTCACTGCATCCCACAAGTTTTGATATGCTGTGCTCACATTTTCACTCATCTCAAGATAATTACTGATTTCCCTTGCAATTTCTTCTTTGACCCACTGATTTTGTTTAACAGTGTGTTATTTTGATATATTTGTGGATTTTCCAATACTTCACCTGGTATTGATTTCCAGCTTCATTCCATTAAGGTCAGAGAAGATGCTTTGCATAATTTCAGTCATTTTTAATTTATTGAGACTTCTTTTGTGACCCCACATGTGGTTTATCCTGGAGAACTGTTCATGTGCATTTGAGAGGAATATATATCCTGCTATTGGGGGTGCAATGTTCTATATATGCATATCTTTTAGGTCAAGTTCATTTATCACATTATTCAAGTGCTCTGTTTCCTTACTGATCTTCCATCTAGGGTTCTATTGATGAGAGTGGTATATTGAAGTATACAACTATTATTGTAGAGGTGCTTATTTCTCCCTTCAGTTTTGCCTGTGTTTGCCTCATGTATTTCAGGGCACTGTGATTAGGTGCAAAAATATTTATGACAGCTATTTCTTCTTGGTGGACTGCCCATTTTATTAATATATAGCATCCTTCTTTGTCTCTCACAACAGCTTTTGACTTAAAGTCTATTTTTTGGTTACTATTTGCATGGAATATCTTTTTCCACCCTTTCATTTTCAACCTATTTATGTCTTTGAATCTCTTACAAACAACATATAGGTGGATCTTGCTTTTTTATCTATTCTGCCAATCCATGTCTTTTGACTGGGGAATTTAATCCATTAACATTCAGTGTTTTTACTGGAAAGGCAGTACTTAAATCAGTCATTTTGTCCTTTGGTTTTTATATGTCATATCTCCCCCCTCCCCTTTTTTTTTGCATCTCTTTTCCTTTATTGCAACCTCCTTTACTGTACAGTTGGTCTTTTGTGATGTATCTTACTGGCCACTTTCTTGTTTCTGTTTCTATTTTTTAAATACTTTCTTTGTGGTTATCCTAGGGTTTATATTACACAACCTACATCTATATACTAATTTGAAAAGATACCAACTTAGCTTCAATAACATAGACCTTCTCTGTACCCATATCCCTCTGTTTCCCCTCTTTATGTTGTTTTGTCCCACTTTACCACTTACATTTTGCAAGTTCATTACCAGGATATATGTCTTTTTGTTGTTCAATTTTATCATGCCTCTTACAAGAATTAAAAAGTAGAGTTATATATCGAGGACAAAGTTGGGTTTTGCATTTACCTTTTCAGTTACCCTTACTGATAATCTTCGTTCCTTCACACTACTCAAGCCACTCTCTCCTGCCTTTTCCTTTTAACTTGAAGAATTTCCTTTAGTAATTCTTGTAGGGCAGTGTTGACAAACTCTCTCAGTTTCTGTTTATCTGTTAATATTTTAAATTCTCCCTCATTTTTGAAGGACAGTTTTGCTGGATAAAGAATTTTTGGATGGCAGTTTTTCTCTTTCAGCACCTTAAATATATCATTCCACTGCCTTATCACCTCCATGCTTTCTGCTGAGAAACTGGTACTTAGACTTACTGAGGATCCCTTGTATGTGATGAATCACTTTTCTCTTGTTTCTGCTTTCAGAATTCTCTCTTTATCCATTGGGCATTTGACATTCTGATTAGTATGTGTCTCAGATTAGTTCTACTAGGATTTATTCTGTTTGGAGTATGTTGCACTTCTTGGACATGTACATTTATATCTTTCTTAAGAGTTGGGAAATTTTGGCCATTATTTCCTCAAATATTCTTTCTGTCCCTTTTCCCTTCTCTTTTCCTTCTGGGACACCCATGAGGTGCTTCACACTGTCAATCCCTGAGACACTCGAATCCCTGAGACACTGCTCAATTTTTTCTCTTCTTTTCTTTATCTGTTCTTCTGATTGCATGATTTCTATTTCCTGTATTTTGGTTCACTAATTCTTTCTTCTACCTGCTCAAAATTCCATTGTATACTTCTAGTATGTCTTAAATCTTGACTATGTGCCTTTCATCTCCATAATTTCTTACTACATTTCTTTTCATACTTCCAAATTCTATTGTCTTCTTTATATCCTTTAGCTCTATATCCATATTTTCCTTCATCACCTTGAATTGATTTAGGAGATTTGTTTGAATTTCTTTGATTAGTTGTTCTAAACTCTGTGTCTCTTCTGAAGTTTTAGTTTGTTCCCTTGATTGAGCCATATCTTCCTGTTTCTTAGTATGGCTTATAATTTTTTTTTTTTTTTTTTTTGCTGATGTCTAGGCATCTGATTGTCTTGATGAATTAACTCTGAAGGTCAGTTTCTCCCTCGTCTAGGGTATTATTGTTGATTGGCTTTGTGTTACGGCTCTTCTTTGATGCTTGGTCCAACTTATTCTAGACCTTTAGAGTAGCCCACGATTAACTGTTCAGATTTTCTCAGCTCCTCATGTGATCCTTACCCTGGATACGTGGTACAATTATTAAGATTGCACTTTTTGTGCTATTGCTTCACCTCCAGGAGAATGCTTCTTTTTCTCTGTTCCTCCTCTGGAAATGTTGATCTCTTCTTTTTGTTTTGTGCAGAATTTTCTCCCCAGATCCTATGATTTGTTTAAATTCTCTTCCTATCTCAGTAGCTCCTTTTTATTACAGTTTTCAGTCCTGGGGCCCTGCTGTTCAGTTTAACACTCAACCTCCTCCCCCTCCTTATTTTCTTCCTCTGTTTTCTTCTCTGTTAAAGTATCCTGGTCTGGGGTGAATCCAGAAAGATGGGTCACTCTAGAAAAGTCTCCTTTGTATTTAGGTGGTCTAGCCAACAGAAACTGGATTGAGTGAGCACACTTCTTGCCAGCAGTTCTGCCCCAGTCTGTCTTCCTCCCCCACAGGTGGCGGGTTTTTGCATGTGCCTTAGAGGCTTGTGTTCTGCCCTGTGTCTCTGTGGATTCAGGTCCCTGTGCCTGAATATGCGTGAGGTTCTAACCCACTGCTGTGAGTGGCTACATATTTCTTACATGATATTTTTCCTTTTCTTTGACTCAGCATTTTTGGAGTCCTTCTCCAGTCTCTACAGTCCTAGAGTTCTAATCACGTGGGATTTTGTCCTTTTACTTGCTGATTCTCTGGGGAGGCTTTTCCAGGGGATGTCCTACATCACCATGTTGATGAAGCTACTTGCCACGCTAATTTTAATAGTGTACTCATTTTTTTAGTGCCTAATATGTTTCAGATACTGATTTATGCCCAAAGGTTATAGCTATTAGCAATATTCTCATGGATCTTCCAACCCAGCAATTGTATCTTATTTCAAAGTTCAAGCGGTTTTTTTTTGATAAAATTTAGTAAGTTTGCGTTTTAAAAAGTAAGCCTCCATCTAACAAAAATTCTTAAGCTACTACTGATTTTATGAAACTTATTTTCTCAACCCTTCAGTTAGTTCATTGTTATTAAACTCTGTTATTGTCATTCTTAGAGGAAAGAGTAATGACATGACAATAGGGTTCTTTTTTTTTTTTTTTTTTTTGCTTTGAGAAATGGGTTTCCAAATAATAAATGCCTAATGAGTTAACCAGTAGATTTGGCTACTACATTCCAAATTAGGTGCTGAAACAAAATCAGGGAAAGGAGATTGAAAAAGATGCCTCCAAAGAGTAAACTTAATCCATTCTTTACCAAAAAAAAAAAAAAAAAAAGAAAAAGAAAAAGAAAAGAAAACCTGACATCCCTAGCAAACACTGGTAAATAATTATACATTCTGGCAACCAAATGCAAACAATTGGGTTTTCAAAGTTTGCTCAAGCAGCTGCCCATAAAATCCTTTGACTGTGCCAACAGGGATCAGTCTGACCTCAGGGGACACCAGGCAATTGTCCAGCACATAAAGTCACACAGGTCTACATCTTTGCTTCTAATCAGGCTCCAATCTTATTGATGAGTGTCAAGGTTTTTAAAGCCGTGTGAGTGCCTATATTTCCTTCCTTTGGGAAAAACTAGGAATCGGCCATTTTATATTTGGGAGTCTTCCACTTTCTTTAACTTTCTATCTCCTCTCTCCTCATCTCCTCTCTACTTTCCTCTCTTTCCTCCACTCTTTCTCCCCTACTTTTCCTCCAGGCCACTGTTCTAAGCTTTTTACATGTATTATCTCTTTTGAACTACACACAACCTTTGAAGAAGTCTGCAATCATCTTATTTTGCAGAAGGGAACTCTGAAGTCCAAGGTTGCACAGCTGGGAAATAACCAGCCAAGATTGATCAGTTGATCTGACTCCAGAGCCCTCAACCACTGTGCTATATCACCTCTTGATTCTTTTTGTTGGTTTAATGTTTTTGATAAAGATGAACTGCTTTTATGTGTTACATAGAAAAGTAACAATGAAGCATAAAAAATTAATCTTCAATTGAGAAAAATCTGATGAACTCTCACTTCACTGAACTATTTTAAAGATGGTAATTAAGGTGTTAATTAATGGGATAATTTATTAAGGCTTTGTTTGGCAACTGTACTGGTTTTGGCCTTTTTCCTCTTTCATATGGAGGCATATTAACAAAAGCTGGGATCAAATATCAGTTAGAGATTATAATAACCCAAGTAAAAGAAAATTATACAAGAATGACAAAAAGCAAGCCTATTATGTTACAGTTATTCTCTGTGCCCCCTCTAAAAATAAGCCAAATAAAGTTTTTGTAGCTATTAACATTTATTGTTGTTGCTCCTTTCATGGATCAAGAAGAGCCGTCAGTGGCCTCAGTTCTTAAATTTAAACTAAACAACCTGATGGAAGAAAGTGAAAATACTAGCCCTACAAGGTTTGAAGATCAATACAGGCAATTATAAAACTGCAGAAACGAAAAGGTTGCTACTGTCCTTTTTCCATTGAAGCTTTTACAACTCAACTCTATTCTTACCGTTTCTGTAAGGGGACCACTCATAAATTTTTTCCAGCTAAATAAACATCTCAAGTTGAGAGAATTACAAACTTCTTGGCTTATTGTTTCTATAGACACTCAGTGTTAACTCAATATTGAGTTCCAACAGGTTAAAGACCAAATCCAATGCATTGAAACTGTGATCTCAATTAAGCCTTACCAACAAATGCATGAAATCATTTGATTACATTTCAACTTGTGTCCACCATCACTTTTCTTGCCTCTAAACAACTCCCTGGTCAATAGAAGCCAACTCTATTTAGATGATACAGAACAGAATAACATTGACCTCATGGGGGAAAAATGTAGCAGCTATAAAGCTGATTCCAATGCTAAACTGACAGTTTTTAACAACAGGAAGAGAGTCCACAGGAAGATGAAGAAGGAAAGACATGTTAGCAACAGTTATAAACAGTAGCTGTCTACATGAAAGAGACACTAGCCTCTGCCAAAATAAACGACAAGGAAAAGCAAACTCTGTTTTTACCAGCAAAGCATAATTGCTTTCTGGATTTGCAATCATTTTCCTTGAGGGTCATTCTTTGGTTTTCTGGAAGGGACCAGGTTCAAGGTCTCTATGGAACTGTAATGAGATCTGGAATAAAGCAGCAGCTAACATGTATTTAGCAAACAGATACTGAGAGCCTACTTTAAGTAAGAAACTGCATTTTGGTTAAGCCTGCATCATGCTTTATTACCTTCTGGTCTATGTATTATTTTCACTTTCATTCTGTGCCTCTTGACAAAAGGTGACTGCCCTCTCCTGGCCACCTTTCATGAGACCATTTGCTTTAAAATCTTAACTGTCCCCACTGCCTGTCCCCTGTTGCTTTTCTTCATTTGAGATGTCACAAACCTCCAGTGAACTGCACTGTCTGATTGGTCCTTAAAAGGTCCAAATGTCTTTCAAATGTTGGGGATTAAGCAAAGGAAACCATATATAATTGCTTTTTCAAATAGAAATGGGGTCATAGTATTTATGGGGACTCTCCACTGACCCTCATACAACCTTTTCTTTCTACCTCCCCTCCCATTCTACAATGACCACAGGCCTTCACCAATGTTCTCACCACAGCAGAGCTCCAGAGACAGATCTGGGTGCTACTCACCAGAGACCCCAGTCTAGTCCCCACCCCACTCCCTCCCCATCATATTTAGGTCCTTTCCCAATTTTTCAACTCAACTCCATTTCTCAAACCCAGCACCTCGTGCTGCTGAATTTTCCATTTATGTTGGTCTCAGGTAACTACACATCTCTGAATAGTTTCTTCTTTCATCTAGAACCATTTATGACCATGGTCATAGGTGGCTGGTAGTTTGCATAAAACCAGATAAGACTTTCTTTTGAGGGATCATAAATCCTAATAGGAGGAAAGAGAGAGGCCTGTTAATCAGAGGAACAAGGATAGAGATCACACGAAAATGTGGAGTATGAATTCATCTTCCCCATGTGAATCTCTGTGTCTGCCAACCCAAAGAGGCGATTTTGTTCATCGGAGATTTGAAAAACAAAAATTGTCTGGGGACCTGCATCCAAAAGCTACTGGTAGGGAGCCCAGGCAGATTGTAAGACATGTCTTCTGACTTCAGCAAATATTTTACTTTAATTAGCCATTTGTCTTCAAGACCAGTTCTGGTTAAAGAGCTGCCTATCCTGACTAGGAAAAAGCAAATGCTGAGTGAAAGAAGTAAGTTTTACTTTATTTTGCTTTTCTAGTGAGTGATAAAATAATTTTTCAAGGACCTTTAGGATATTAAAGAGTTTTTATATCGATCCTTGTTAATGGTTACAGTCAACTCATACCACAGAAATAAGGAGGAGGGGAAGAGGAGAAGGTAACATACATAAACTAAAGTCACAGGTAAACCCAAAACCTCTTTAATCAAGTTTTAAACTCATCCTCGCTAAGCTTTTTATCAGAGCTGCTAAGAAACAACCAACGTGACATATTGCAGCTTCATCTCGTCTATTTCCTTTCCCTAGCTGGGTTGCTAATGAGCTGAGAAGTAGCCAAAAATAACTGTCCTCTATGAAAGGGAGAAAACTAGAGGCTGGGTAATCCATGGCATCACTTGGAGGCTAAGCAGGAAGCTCCATATTTCTTATTACAGCCCTAGTAAATATGATTTGGGAGGCTGCAAGAGCACTATTCTTCCAAATAACTGTCCCTACACAATTGAAATCTTTACCAAAGAGGTAAGTTTCTTTGGATCAAACCATTGTGTCTGTAATAATCACTTGAGTATCTAAATTGAGTGACATCAGTAAGCAACTTGCCCATCAATGACAGAGTTGAGACTCAGTTTACAGTGGACTACTATTTTCATCATAAGCCTCACTCACTAAGGATCTCTCCAATTCAATCTTATTTCCCTGATCACATAAAAAAATTCCCCCCAGAGCTATGAGTCCATGACACCAAACCAGATACCTCAGGGTGTTAAAAAATGTGTGTGCCATGGGGATGGTACCACCAAAAGTTGAAAAGTGAATCAGAAATGTTACAAGGAATGGAAGACAGTCCTGAGAAAGCGAATGTATCAAAGTTTTGAATTCAAGTCAAAAAACAGTGAATGGGATTGTTGCTGATGTTCTCACAAACATTGAGGACTGGCAGTTTGGTATGCCGAGCCCTCTATCTTGGGGCTTGCCCTTATGAAGCTCGTTACTGCAAAGGAGAGGCTAAACCTGCTTATAATTGTACATAAGAGTCTCCCCGAGTGCCTCTTTGTTGCTCGGATGTGGTCCCCTCTCTCTCTCTCTAGCTAACCCAACTCAGCAGGTAAACTCACTGCCCTCCCCACTACGTGGGACCTGACTCCTAGGGGTGTAAATCTCCCTGGCAACGCAGGATATGACTCCCGGGATAAATCTGGACCTGGCATCATGGGATTGAGAACATCTTCTTGACCAAAAGGGGGATGTGAAATGAAACGAAATAAAGCTTCAGTGGCTGAGAGATTTCAAATGGAGTAGAGAGGTCACTCTGGTGGACATTCTTACATACTATATAGATAACACTTTTTAGGTTTTGATGTATTGGAATAGCTAGAAGTAAATACCTGAAGCTATCAAACCCCAACCCAGTAGCCTTGACTCTTGAAGATGATTATGTAACAATGCAGCTTACAAGGGGGTGACAGTGTGATTGTGAAAACCTTGTGGATCACACTCCCTTTATCCAGTGTATGGATGGATGACTGGAAAAATGGGGACAAAAACTGAATGAAAAATAGGGCGGGATGGGGAGGATGATTTGGGTATTCTTTTTTACTTTTATTTCTTATTCTTATTCTGATTCTTTCTGGTGTAAGGAAAATGTTCAAAAAGATTGGGGTGATGAATGTATAACTATATGATGGTACTATGAACAGTTGATTGTACACCATAGATGATTGTATGGTACGTGACTATATCTTAATAAAACTGAATTTATTTTAAAAAATAAAGAGAAACCAAAGAAGAAGAAGAAAAAAAACTATAGTGAATTTCCACAAGGTACACAAGGTATGGTACTATTAATTAACAGTTTTTAAAGCTAGTTTACAATGGCCAGCTTGCTAGTCAAGTAGACTTTGAAACAAAGTGAGTTTTGCTGTGGGAATAATGTAAAAATGAATATTGATAGTTTATTCATTCATTCATATACTCATTAAGCTAATAGGGTTGTCTTTATATGCCAGGCAGTCATCTAGGTACTATAACATGGTTTTCATCTCTGGCCACATGAACTTAGTTGACAGCTTCAAGGATCCAGGGATTGGTTGGGAGAGGTGGTAAGTGTGATATCATATCATCGAACTCTTCGATAGCTCTCTAGTTGGATCAAGTCCAAACTCCTTAAAGCATATAAACCTACTTCTCTCCTCAGCCTACCATACACTCAGCCTCCTTCTCCCATGCCTAATGATTCAGCCACACCATTCCTTGAGCACAACCAGAAACCTGTACATTTCTGTGCCTTTGGACATATGGATCCCTGAATCCTCTAATCTTTCTCTGCCTCAGGAACCACTGCACTCATTGCCCAGCACTAGTTTCATCATCACCTGATGTAGCCTTCCCTGGCACCAGAGGCAGTTAGTCACCATCTCCCTGCTCCTTGACGGCTTCAGCACAAACTCATGCTGTGGTCATCACAGTGGAATATTGGGATGACTTATCTTTTTTCTTTTCTTTTTTTTACCATACACAGACACTGGTAGGGGGTTAAAATGCATATTTATTTTCCAGAAACCCACCAGCAGCTAAATACAGGCTAATACCTTCAAAGCCTAGGGTCTTAATTGTTAGCACAAGTGCTTGGGTTCCTGAAACAGGAGCAAAGAATGCTTATGGTGGAGGGGTGCATCACATTTTCTTTTCAGACCAACCCTTATAATCAAGTATGGCAATATCAAGACACTGAATATCTGAACATTGCCATGGAGAGTACAGTAGGTAAGAAATGGCATAAAAGTCTGATGCATACCAAGGAAAACAGGAAACTAGATTTGATAAACAACTCCTTCTGCTGTCACACACAAACACATAACCAAAATCAGAAAAGGAAGATGAACTGTTCCCTAGATCAGAAGGAAATTCAGATAAATTCCAATGGATTTCAACTTTCATTTATCCATTTATTCTTTCATTCAGCAAATACTTCCTATAAATTCCTTCCATGTGTTGGATCCTGTTCTAGGCACTGAAGATATAACAAAGAAAAACAAAGGAATCAAACAAAAAACCCCACAATTCCTGCCTTCACATATGCAGGGTTTACATATGCATGGATGTGGTCAGGCAATAAATGAGTAATATAAATATATCAGATGATGCTATCAGATGATAAGTACTACCCAGAAAAATAAACAATGATGTGAGGTAGGGAATGTTTGGATGAGGATGAGCTTTTAAACAGACGAGTCAGAGAAGCTGACACCATGAAGGAAAATTCCGAATGATGATCTGAGATAGGTGAAGGTGTGAACCATGGGGATATCTGGAGGGAAGAACACTCCAGGTAGGGGGTGCAACAAGTGCAGAAGCCAAAGATAGGTGCTTGCCTGACTCATTTGGGCAACAGCTAAAACAACATTAAGTAAGGAGTACGGTGTGTTCTGTTACAACATATGTTTCTGTAACAGCAATTAGGTCATATGCTATTGGTAAATAGTGGGATAACGTTGGTATAACACGGAGACAAGCTTTATCTTAGGCAAGAGGAGCCAGAATAGCAGGAGTAGAACTATGATCTTCAATAGGGAAGGAGAAAGCTCTCAGGTTGGAGGGTGCATAGGTTAGAGTGATTTCAGCTCTATTTAAGAGAATTAAAAATGAGTACCTACATCCAGAGCTCTCTCCCCAGAGAAACACAACCCCACTCCCCCACTCCCTACCACCCTACCTGGCACAGCATTTGACTCTGGGCAGATGGCACCTCAGTGACAACCCCACTGGTTCAGAGCTCCATTCATGTGCATTGTCTTAACTCTCAAGCTAGTACTACCATACTGTTGTTTTTGTGTTTTTGTGCATTTTTAATATCCTTTGAGTAGCCTCCATCCACTTTGAGCTGCTTGCCTGTGCTAAGTTCTCCTGAGATAGCCATTATTTCTTTGATTAGTGCTGCATCCCATAAGCCCTGTAATTTCAGGGTACTTTGTGCAGAACACAAAGTTTTATAGGACATATATAGAGTGTTACAGCAGAAACATCTGCCTAGCTGAAGTGATGGGTTCTAGGAACCATATCATGAAGGGCCTTATAGGTCACTGTAGGACTCTGGGAAGGCACTAGAGGGCTTTGAGTGGAGGCATAAGATTATATGATGTATTGAAAACAGACCAATTAGGAGCCTTTGGAATAATCCAGATGAGAGAGGATGGTGGCTTGGACCAGGATGGTTAGCAGTGGAAATGGTGAGAAATAGTTAAGATTTTGCTGACGAATTGGCTTTGGGCAATGAGACAAAGGCAAGAGTCAAGGATGACTCCAACATCTTCAGTTTCCTGAGCAACTGAAAGACAGTGATGCACTGAGACAGGGATGACTTAAGGATCAGCCAGTTTGTGGGTGAACAATTCATATTTGGTAACGTTAAGTTTGAGACGCCTAAAAGACATCTGAGTGGAGATGTTAACTAGGTAGTTGAATAGGCAAAAATGTCTATAATTCAGGGGAGAACCTCAGGATAGAAATAAATTTGGAAGTTTTCCGTGTACAGACATTATTTAAAGCCAGGAGAGAAGATGACATCACCGAGATAATGAGTTTAGATAGAGAAAATAAAGGTCTGAGCCTTAATCTTAGAAGAGGACCCTGTGAAGTAGGAGGAAAATCAGACAGTGTAGTGTCCTGGAGACCAAGTGAAGAGGGGTGGGTGACTAAATGGGTCAAAGAAGATGAGGACTGAAAACAAGCTACTGAATGTAGCAACTGGGATAGTGTGAGCATTTGTCCCTGTTGCTAAGAACATTTGTGTCTGCTGTCCCAACATTCTCAAAAGTAACCTGGTTTGGATGATAAATGATATGGTGACCCTAAAATGGATGTCACTAGCAGTCTTGAGAAGGGCACTTTCCATGGAGTGGTGGTAGTAAAAATCTGATTATTGTAGACTGTAGATCAGAAATGAATATGAGGAGAGGAAATGAAGACATAGAATATAGATAACTCTCTCAAGGAGTTTTGCTGAAAAGGGGAACAGAAAAATGGGGCAGTGGCTAAAGAAATTATATAAGTTCAACAGAGATTTTATGTTTATTTTTTATAAGATTGGAGAAATTGCAGCATGCCTGTATGATGACTAGAATGATCCAGTGGAGAGATAAAATAGGTAATGTAAGAGAGAAGGGGGAGAATTGTTGGAATAATGTCTCTTGAGTAGAAAGAAGGAAAGAGGGAATGAATGCAAGTGCCAAGTAGAGAGGTTTGTCTTAGATAGAAACTGTATTAACAGGAGGAAGGCAAAGTATATGGTTACCGATGTTGGTAGATGCACAGATGTGGTGATGGGAGCCCATGGAGTCTCTTCTAATTGCTTCTACCTTTTTTCAGTGAAATAGGAAGCAAGGTTATCTGAACAGACATAGGATGTGGGAAGTGTTAGATATTTGAGAAGAAAGGAGGTATAAATAATTGCCCAAGAGAGTGGGAAAAGGAATGGATTAGGAAAATAGGTGGAATCACCAGCCACTCAGTTGTGCATTTTCTCCAGTCATTTGATTTCTCAGGAAAGGGCATAGTGTAGGCTGAAAATTGGATTTAATCAGAGTTCGGATTTTGCCAGGCAAGTATATGGAAACAAGAGAAATGTAAAAAAAAATTATGATAATGAACCATGGAATAAGACGTGAGGTAAGGATTTTTATTTCTTGTTAGCTGCTATGGCAGGGTTAGGTGTTATACAGTTGCCACATGGAAATGACAATCCATAGATCCAAATTTCTCCTGACTATGATATCTTCTCCCCCTTTTTCAAAATATGCTTTCTTTATTTCAAGCTGATAAAGCAATAGTAACATCAAACCCAAATTTCCTTTTTAGAGATAGGTAAGAAGTGTAATATCCCCATTCATACTGGCAATAATAATCTCTGGAGGTTCCCTATAAGAGGATACCAACCCTTCCCTTAACCAATGGCTCCAGAAGACAGTAAGACTGGCAAAAGTGTGGGACTCTCCTAGTCATGGAACTGTGAAATTACTTGCCAGTCAGTTTCATGTTCCTGCCTGCCCTGGGCATCATAACTACTCTTACCCATTCCTAATTGTTCCTTCTGGAGAGTTTCTCAGTGACTGCTCTATTTTTTTTTCCCCTTTGACCGTCCTTCATCAGTGAGCTATAAGAGCAGTCCTCTCAACCACAAAGCCACTTATAAACCTAAGTGATGAGGCCGGGATGGGATGAACTGACCAGCAATTCTTCTTGCTGCCATCAGTAGCTTAAAAGGGTATTTGGAAGAAAGTAGATGCTTCCAAGACTGGTAAACCGAGATCAAATGAGGTCAGGGCCCTGAATTCCTTGAAAAGACCATTCTTTTTTTTGGCAGCCTGTGCTACCAAAAATACATTCCTGTTAAATACTAGCATTTCTCATCTGGGCTGATTATTCTCTATTCAACCCTCCCTCCCTACCCCAACAGATCCATTCTCCTTCTCTGCCCTGCTCTACACCTCAGGAGGATGAATGGTCAGCATCTCCAGCTTCCACGGTGGCTGACTTCCTGCTGGGTTTGAACAATGGAGATTTGAAAGTTGAAAGAGTGGTCAGGGCAATTCTTCCACACAGCTCTGGGCTCTAAGAGAAGCTACTTCCCTCTAAGATGCTGGCTTGTGTTGTGCATCCCTTCCTCGTGGCTCCTGCTCTCACAGCTCTAGAGTAACAGCATTTCCTTTCACTGCCCCTCCAGGCCCCAACGTAGTAACAGCTTCCCATTGTAGCTAGGGTCTGAGTGCCTCAACATCCCTTGGTGGTGACTTTAACACCACCCATACTTTGGTATACCTCCCCTTCATTAAAGTCTCTTGAACCTTCTGAGTTGGTGGATTCTGTTACTTGTTACTTGACAGATACACCATTTCAAATTGCAAATTTGCAGAAGTACTGTACTTCATTGCTGAAGCTGCTAGATTAGAGGAATAGCAGAGGAAGGAAAGGCAAATCCCTAACATGAATAATACATTCATTCATTCCTTTAGTCAGAGTGAAAAGTAGAGACAGAACCCTTTACTTTAAGAACTTCAGGATGGCTTTAACAGGGAACCACACCTGCAAACAGCTTTTTTTTTTTTTTTAAGTTAAATTGCAGCAGAGGATCTATGATGGTGGCATAGAGAGGAGTGGAAGCTAAGTAGTCCCCCTGGAACAACTACAAAAAACCAGAAACAACTAGTAAATAATCCAGAATAACTGCAGGGGGACAAATGTGACCATCCACTCATCATACACTAACCTGAATTGGGAGGAATGCCCGAGATCACAGCATAAAACCTGTAAGTAAAAACTGTGGATCCAAATCAGGAGACCTCTCCCTCACAGCCTGAGCTACAAAGCCTCGTGGTGCCAGAGAGAAGCTTTCTCCCAGCAAGCAAATATAGCTTAGCTGAGCTCCAACTGGGGTTTTAATTAGCGAGTGGGAACTGCTCACTATGAGGTACAAATCCCCAACAAGTAGACAGAGGCTTTGGGTGACGACTGACCTTGGAGAGTCAGAGGGTTGCCTTGGACTAGCTCTGTTCCTTTTTCGACTCAGTGGAGAAAGCCTCAGCCATTTTCAGTTCCCAGTCCTGTGACCCAGACAAGGGTATAGCACAGGCAGAGACACCATTGAAATGCTAATGACCTCCCCCTAGGGCATCTATGTTCTGTAAGAGGAAAGGGGTGGGGCCCAGCTCTACTACCTGCCTTTCATTCAGAACTTACGCCAGTCAAGAATTACAGGCTAACAGGAGCCACCTGCTGGGCAGAAAAGCACAGTGACCAGAGGCATCAGAGGGTGTACCAATTTTCTAAGACACACCCTCAGGGAAACCGGATACTGAATATTTCTTCCCTCTGGGACCTGAGCCTGTTCTGGTCTGGGAAAACCTGATTTGAATAACCAAGGAAACCATGCCTAGACAACAGAAAACTACAACCTACACCAAGAAAAATGAGGTTATGGCCCAGTCAGGGAAACAAACTTTGCACTTCAACTGTGAAGCAGGAATTGAAACAACTAATAATAACTGAATTCAAAAAGTTTAGGGAAGATATGGCAAAAGAGCTGAACCGTATAATGAAAACACAGGTCATACATAAGGTAGAAATTGAAAGTTCAAAAAACCAACTGGCAGAATCTATGGAAATGAAAGGCACAACACAAGAGATGAAAGACACACTGGGAACATACAACAGCAGATCTCAAGAGGCAGAAGAAAACACTCAGGAACTGGAGAACAAGGCACCTGTAAGCCTACACACAAAAGAACAGATAGAGAAAAGAATGGAAAAATACAAGCATCATCTCTGGGAACTTAAAGACAAAACAAAAAGCAAGAATTTACATGTCATTGGTGTCCCAGAAGGAGAAGAGAAAGGAAAAGGGGCAGAAGCAATAACAGAGGAAATAATCAATGAAAATTTCCCATCTCTCATGAAAGACATAAAATTACGGATCCAAGAAGTGCAGCGTACCCCAAACAGAATAAATCTGAATAGGCCTACGCCAAGACACTTAATAATCAGATTATCAAACATCAAAGATAAAGAGAGAATCCTGAAAGCAGCAAGAGAGAAAAGATCTATCACATACAAAGGAAGCTTGATAAGACTATGTGTGGATTTCTCAACAGAAACCATGGAGGCAAGAAGAAAGTTGAGTGATACATTTAAGATACTGAAAGAGAAAAACCACCAACCAAGAATCCTATATCTGGCAAAACTATCCTTCAGATATGAGGGAAATCTTAAAATATTCTCTGACAAACAGACAATGACCAAGTTTGTGAACAAGAAACCTGTTCTACAGGAAACACTAAAGGAAGCACTGCAGACAGAAAGGAAAAGACAGGAGTGAGAGGTTTGGAAAACAATTTTGGGAGACAGTAGCACAGCAATGTAAGTACATTGAATAAAGATGACTGTGAATATGGTTGAAAGAGGAAGGCTGGGATCATGTGGGACACCAGAACAACAGACGAATGATAAAGACCGGGACTGTGTAACTCAGGGAAACCTAGGATGCTCAACAATTGTAATAAAAGGTACAAATATGTTTTTACATGAGGTAGTACAAAGAATGTCAACATTGCAAGGTGTTAAAAATAGGGTGGGATTGGGGGAAATACAATCAATGCAAACTAGAGGCTAGAATTAACAGAAACATTGTATTATGCTTCCTTTAATGTAACAAAAGCAATATACCAAAGCTAAATGCATATGGGGGGGTGGGGAATAGGGGAAGGGTATGGGACTCCTGGCATTGGTGATGTTGTCTGACACTTTACTCTACTTTAGGTTAATGCTATATTTCCTTTTGTCACCTTCTAGCTATCAAGTTTTTGTTTGTTTGTTTGTTTTTCTCTCTTTCTCTTGCCTTTTTCTTTTGCCTCTCTGCCTTCTTTGACTCCTCCTTCATCTTTGTGGAAGAAATGTTCTTATATAGAGAGTGGCGATGGTGCTCAATACATAAATACATGACTATACAGGGAACCAACAATACTTTACTTAGGACGGAATGTATAGTGTTTGAACAAAGCCATCTTAAAAGAAATGGGTTGATGAAGAAACCTTGAGGGCACTATACTGAGTGAAATAAGACAGACACATAAAGGCAAATATTTCAGAGTCTCACTGATATGAACTAATTATAATATGTAAACTCATAGAAATGAAATATAAGTTACCGGGATATAGAATGAGGCTAAAGAGCGGTTGCTTATTATGAGCAGAATGTTCAACTAGGGTGAACTTAAATATCTGGAAATGGACAGGGGTGATGGTAGCATGTAATGAGAATAACTAACAGTGCTAAATGGTGTGTGAATGGTGGTGGAAAGGGTAAGCTCAGAGTCACGCATGTCACCAGAAGGAAAGTTGGAGGTTAAAAGATGGGAATGTATAAAACAGTGAATCTTGTGGTGGACAATGTCCATGATTAACTATACAAATATTAGAAATCTCTCTCACAAACTAGAAGAAATGTATGTCACTATAACTAGAGGTTAATAATAGAGAGGCATATAGGGAAAAAATATATACCTATTGCAAACTATATACTATAGTTAGTAGTATTTTAGCATTCTTTCATCAACAGTAACAAATGTACTATACCAATACTATGAATCAATAATGGAGGGGGGGGTGTGGTTAGGGGTATGGGAGGATGTGAGTTTCCTTTTTTTTGTCTTTGTTTCTTTTCTGGAGTAGTGAAAATGTTCTAAAAATTGAAAAAAAAATAATTGTGTTGGTGGATGCACAGCTGTATGGTGGTGCTGTGGGCAACTGATTGTACACTGTAGATCTTTGGATAGTTGTATGATACCTAAACAATCTCAATAAAAAAAAATAAAAAAAAATACACCAAAAAAAAAAGTTCACTTGCAGAATCAAAGGATACTTATAAAGGCTGGTGGTCACCTTTTTTGAAACCTTTTTCTACTGACTTTGTGACCTTGAAACTAATCATTTGATGACAGAGCTGATTTGCTATCCTAGACAATCAGCTAGACATTAGATTGTTTGGAAGTTCCCCCCTACCTAATAAAAAGTCCTAAAATTCTGTTTCAGAGAAAGAAACATGCAGGAAATGAGAAGAAATTTAATGTACTTCCAGTTTTTAACAGTAACAACTGGCCTATTTGATGGCTGATTTGGGCTAAATGTCAACAGATTAGAAATACAATCTTTTATTTACTCAAGATTAGACATTTGGCTATAAAGACTGAGGTCAAAGAATGCTGGTGTTAATTTTCAATGAATTTTCTTAATCATCAACTGTTAATGAGTATTCCTATTTCCTTATAAAGATTCAGGATTCTGAATCTTCATAAAATATGCTTTACCCAGAGTGAACTCAGATCAGGGTGAGATTCCTCAAGAGATCTGTGACTACAAGAGGCTTTTATCTTAAGGAAAAGAACTTCTCAGATTGACCAATTTCACCGGTAGATGTCAACATTAAACAGATGTCAACATTAAATTGAGGCTACTATATATTTTCATGTATAGGAAATAGTCTACAAAGCCAGACTAGAGGGATTAAAAATACACCTCTGTTAAATATTAATAAATAGGCAATCTATGGTTCAACCTATGGTGGATCAAAAATATTTTGCCAGGGAAAATGAAGAGAAAAATTACTATATGTTGGAAATTCTTCTATTGACTTTTTCTCCCAAAAAAATATGGTACAGTGAGCAATCATGAACCTAGACAAATCTTAATTCCAGTCCTGGGTTTGTCTCTCATAACCTCATTAATCTTGGGCATGTGAATTCACCTCTCTAAGCCTCAGTTTTCTCATCTAAAATATAGGGAAAATATTCATTTTCCTTGACTCAAAGATGTACCAATTATAAGATGTCCTGTCTCACTTAGAAATGGCTTTTGGGAAACAAAAGAAACATCACTGCATTAAATATACTTACCAATTATACACAGTCTAATTTCAGGAACATTAAACTGGATAAAACTTGGTTTAAAATCTAGGAAATATGACAAAGGTATCCATCTCATTGAGTGTGTCACATGGAGTAAATGAGGTAGAGAACACAAAGAGCCCATCCTAACTCCTGACTCCAGAGCAAGTCATCGATAAATGCCAATGTTTTATTGTTAGCATTGATATTAGTATTAAGCAGGAAAAGTATCTATTGAGGCTTCTGCTCAATAGATTTTGGTTCAAAATAACATGGAATTTAAAGAGTAAGATAGATCATAGAGAGTCTATTCCCTTCACTTTATAGATGATCTACATGGATGGCATGATAAAGTTAATTGACTTATCAAAGTCCTCTAAATAACTGCAGAATTAAGATTAGAACCCAGACCCCCTATTTCTCCAATTAATAATAATAATAATACTAAGTGCTTACTATGTGCCAGGCATTGTGCTAATTGCTTTATATATAATATATTGTTGAATGACCACAATAATCCAACATGACAGTGTGTTAGGTACTGTTATCCCATTTTACAGAAGAAGAAACTGAGGCTCGCGAAGAATCAGGGATGCCAACAACAGCACACCTTGGTCTTTGTTCAAATCCAGGTTTGCCTGATTTCAAAGCCTGAGCTCTTTCCACAACCTAATGACTCCTACTTGACTTCAACTGGCCCCTTTGTAGATTGTTTTACAGCTGGAAGTGTTACCTTTTAATGAAAATATTAATTCCACAAGTGCAAAGACAATGGTACCAATGTCCTTTGAATACTGCATGGTGCAAAGCAGAGGGCTAGACACTCAATAAATGCTCAAAAATGTTTTCTGAATGTGTGACAGGTAGCAATTTTTTAAAAAGTTATTACTTGGAAAAAAAAAAACATAAATGTTTAAGCATATAAAGCAAGAAAACTGAGCACAAAATTACTCAAGTAATGACTTGTACCTGGATACCATCCCTTTTCAGGAAGTGCTTCCTTGCCTCTTTCATCACTCTCTATTCAGCAGTCCAAGTACTGGCCTAGAACAGAAGTTCAGCTCAGTTCCAAGAATGAGAAATCTAGCATGTTCTCATTCTGGTCCTATGCCAGTCCTGCTTTCTCTAATAGTCAACAGCTCTCAACATGCATGTTTAACAAACCCCTAGGGAGGGAAGCCAGAGAGGTGTGTAGGTGAAATCTAACTGTCCTCGAGAACAGGGAAACAACTTCCAACTGGTATGTGTGACCCAGTTTAAAGCTAGGGCGTTCAAAAATCTGGAACAATTCTTAGTTAAAAGGGCAGGGCAAGCAGGTGACTCTCTTCACACAAAAAAAGAAAATCTCCTCTTGAGATAATAAAGAGATTCAGAGTAACAGGCAAAAGTTTCTTAAAAGACTCTCTTGGGAAGGTGTGGAGATGGCCCATGAGGTCCTCTGCATCCTTGTGCTATCTTGGGAAAACCCTCACACCCTTTAGAAAAACATATTGCTCATACTGAAGCCTGGAGTAGGAGGGTCATAGGAGAGATGTGAAAGCAACGTGGGATTTTTACCTATACACTTCTGTATGTCCTTCTTGAAACTGCCTCTCTTCTTCCCTCCTGCCAGGCCAAGCAAGCTCCATTCCCATTAAAAGATGGACATAAAATCTGGTGAATTGGAATTAGGGCCATAAGTCAACCACAATCTGGTTGCATCACTTTCCAACCCAAATTAATAACATCATTCTACCTGGGAAATGCATGTGAACTATTGCTTTCTCAGGTAGTCAAAGCTTTGCAGATGAGTTAGATTGAATCATGTACCTCAATTTAGACACATTTTTAATCTTAATCCTCACTCCTGTGAGTGTGAACCCACTGTACATAGGACCTCTTGAAAATGCTATTTTTAGTTAAGGTGTGGCTCAACTGACTGATGATAGGTTTTAATCCATATTACTGGAGGCTGGATAAAGAGAAGAGACTAGAAGCTGGAAGTTAGAGGAGGCCATAGAGAGAAACCAAAAGAACAGATGAGAGGAAATGACATTGCCACATGACAGGAGGCAGTGATACACACCCAGGAACCCCATGGATTGCCGGCACTCAGCACCAAAATGCTAAGAGAGAATGTGAACCTTGTCGATCTCTTGATCTTGGACTTCTTCTAGCCTCAAAACTGTGAGCCAGTTCCTGTTGTTATGCTAAAACCCATTGTGTGGTATTTGTCACAGCAGCCTGAAAAACTAAGACAAATTAAGTGTGCCAGTTTGAATGTATTATGTCCCCCAGAAAAAGCCATATTCTTTGATGCAATCTTGTGGGGCAGACATATTAGTGGGGATTAAGTTGGAACATTTGGATTAGGTTGTTTGCATGGGAATGCACCCCACCCAACCGTAGGTGAGAACTCTGATGAGATATTTCCATGCAGGCGTGGCCCCACCCATTCAGGGTGGGCCTTGATCAGTGGAGCCATATAAATGAGCTGAAGGGCAGAGGAAACTCAGTGCAGCTGTAAGTGACATTTTGAAGAGGAGCTACAGCCAAGAGGGACGCTTTGAAGAAAGCACAGGAACCACAGACAAGAGTTTGAAGATGGCCGCTGAAAGCAGACTCTTGCTCCAGAGAAGCTGAGAGAGGACAAATACCTCAAGTGCAACTAATAGCTACATTTTTGAGGAACTGCAGCCTAGAGAGGAACGTCCTGGGAGAAAGCCATTTTGAAATCAGAACTTTGGAGCAGACGCCATTCACATGCCTTCCCAGCTAACAGAGGTTTTCCGGACACCAATGGCCATCCTCCAGTGAAGGTACCCGATTGCTGATGTGTTACCTTGGACATTTTATGGCCTTCAGACTGTAACTGTGTAACCAAATAAACCCCCTTTTATAAAAGCCAATCCATTTCTGGTGTTTTGATTTCTGGCAGCACTAGCAAACTATAACACTAAGTAACTCCAAAAGACAATCCCATGTTCATGAAAACACAGATAAGGGCATTCAAAAAGGTGGAACAATTCTCAGCTAAAAGGAGCAGGGCAAGCAGGTGACTCTCTTCACACAAAAGAAGACAAGTTCCTCTTGAGATAATAAACAGATCCAGAATAATAGGCACAGGTTATGATGTTTACCATGGTCATGGGTCTTGTACTTAAAAAGCCACATAAGAGATTTTAAGCACATAATTCAATTTTATGGATTTTTCAATCAATGCTACAGCAGTCATTAATTCAAAGTGTTCATTTACTGTATCCTTATTGTGTTCCCAAAGTTCCTCCTTTTATTTTATCCCACCTCCTTTCAATCTAAGCACATATAGGGCTGCTGGTCTATGTCCTAAAAAATTTCCAGTGTAACATCTATAATAGTTGCTGATATTTTCCCTCAGATATCCATAAGGCTCTCCCTTTTATTTCCTTCAGTTCTCTGAGCAAATGTCATCTTATGAGACAGGCAATCCCTGACTATCCCATATAAAAAACTAACTCCACAGCCCACCCCTGCTTCATCTCTATCCCCTTGCCCTGTTTTCTTTTTCCCCATGATACTTATCTCTACATGACATAATCATTTTGTTTTTTTTCTTCATCTTTCTTCACTAAATTAAGAAAGGATTTTTTTTGTTCATTGCAGAATCTCTACCACCTATAATAGTGACTAGCTCATAACATGCTCTAGATAAATATTTGTTAAATGAATGAACAATCTCCAAATGGATTCTTGATTTCATATCATTGCCAACCTCTAAATGGATTCTTGATTTCAAATCATTGCCAAAAGATGACAGTATAGTCTACCAAGATTTAGGTAAAAATATCTATTTCAAACATTTCTCATCTCAAAATCTAGATGGACTTTCACCCCCCCATAAAAACTTTTTTTTAAGTGAATAATGTTTATTCTGCTAGCACATTCCATATTTTGAAATTATACTCATTTCTAAATGACGTCATTCTCTAAGTCCAAAACAAGTTCGAAAGCATTGAGAAGTTCTTCATTAGCCTTTACACCATGCCACAGTAGGAAGCTTTCCTTTTATTGATCAGAAACATGAGGACATAAGGCATATGGAACATGAAGGGTGAGAAAAATCAGATCCATACCTGACTGTGGAGAATTCTACCTAGAAACCCTGGTAAAAAGAACCAAAGTTAGATAGAGCCTGAGGCAGCAAACCAGACAGTGAGAGTACACCTTGTAATCAAAACTTGTAAATACCAGTAGAACATGTTGTACTTTTCTTTAGTTGATGTTCTCATCTTCCAGCTAAACACTGTCTAAACCTGATAATTTTCCAGCTTTACTCTCTCTCCTTTAGACCAAGGAGAAAACATGAATACTATATATTTTTAAAGAATATACAGTGGTTTCCTCCTGTCAGTGAAAGAAATCCGGGGATTGATATCCTGTACCAATGGGTTGAACTCAGTCACATAACCTCAATTTGGGATTATAAACTGGGTGAAGATGATGCTGCATGGAAGTGGAAGAGAGATAGAAAGGATGACTTGTCTGATTCAAATACAATTTTAAACCGTTATTTCTTTCAAGTTCCAATCAGTAATTTATTTAGGAGGCATAATTTACAGGCATGAGAAGGCAAGTTAATGGAAATCTGCCATTCATAATTGGCTGACATTATGCAATCATGTGTTCTAAAGAGCAATCAAAAATAAGTTTCTGAATCCAGAAGTCAAAAGCACATTGCCAGTCTACTTAATGCTTTGAGTCTTCAATTTGAAAAAAGCATTTTAAATTTTGTCTCTGGTTTCTCTTACATATTCCTAAGACTTTGAAAATATGATAACTGCATAACTGTAAACATTTTAGTTAATAATAATGACACGTTCTGTTTGTACATTGTTGAAAATTCCAGCCTAGGGTTTGAATCAATGGGGTTTATCATGGCATAAGAGGCTGTGCCAATTTGTGCTGCAAGCTCTTCTCTCTGCCCCTCAGTGCCTTGTCTTAAAATGAGAGTAACAGACCTGAAGATCTTTGAGGTCTCTCTCTGCTACGTGACTCTGACTCCCACCCACTGAGTTTTTATATGTGAGTGCTGATAGACAAGAAACACTCCTATTGGGAAGAAGTCTGGACAAACACCTGAAGTGTAGATCTAGACGATGACCCACACTTTTAGACTGGATAGTGGTTCGCTGGACAGCAATTAACACCATGCATGGAAAAGTTCCTATGAGGCTTAGCAAGAACACCATTTGCCAAACCTGGTGATTATGGGATCTTTCTTTAAGCAGTTTGGCAGGATCACTTGTGGATGAGCTGATTTTCCATCTTTAGGGCACTTTTTGTCACTGAAAAAAAATCTTTTGTGTTTACAAATCTGACCACTTTTCTTAGTCCAGAGCAGTGGTTCTCAACCAGGAAGACTTTATCCTCCCCCTGAGGCAGCCTGTAGCAATGTCATGACAAGGGAGAGGGTTGCTACAATGCACAGAGTGGCTCTGACAACAAAGAAATATCTGGTCCAAATGGCAATAATGCCAAGGTCAGGAGAGTCCAGTCTAGGGAGAAAAGCTTCAGATAGATAGAAGGCCTGCCATGTCTACGGTAAACAAGAATAGGAATTCTTGGAACAATCTTTGTCTTTTCAAGTCTCATGGACACTCATCATACTTGTTTAGGGCTCAATGAATGTTTACGGGAAACTTAAATATTAATGAAGTGAGTGGAAAGATAGATGCAGGTGGGACTAAACGATCTGTTTGCTGGATTCCCTTTTCTGGGCATATTTTACAGTCAGTCTGAGAGGCTGCCACTTCTTTATAAAACATTACTGAGTACTTAGATAATATTGGACCTACTAGAGCACCATTCAGTTTCATCTCAAAACTTAGTCTCATTTCAACCCAAATCCATGCAGCCAATCACAGATTTCACCAGGGTTAGTACTGAGTTAATACTCTCCTCCTATTATAGTCTCTGTGATGGGGAAGCAATCTTACATGCAGAACCTGATGCCTCTCGGATGCAAGCAACTGTGACAGTTTTTAATGACAGAATATTGGCTCAGTGCCCCACCTCTGAGAGCATGAGTCAGTTTAGAAGCTGAACTCAAATAATTGAGCACTCGCCACTTTAAACTCCAACACATTTTAATTGTTCTCCGAGTAAATTATTCTAAAATGTCCCCACACATCTTTGCCTTTTGCAACAGATGATAATGAACTTAATTTAATCTTTTCTTAATGGTTTTAGGATATCACAGTTATGGGTGTCAGCCTGTGCTACTGCTATATGCCGGGTGACAGAAATAGTGGGTGAAGGAAAGTATTTCCCTTGCCAAGGATCCTTAGCCTTTGTAGGCCACCTGATAAGCAATGCTTACTATTTTGGACTCTCTGTCTTCAAAAACCTCCAGTCTTCACAAAATCACCAGACACAGAAGCATAAGCATTTCCCTTAGGAGTAGGAAGCAATCATGAAGTCTAACATGCATTCACCCTTCCATGACATATGCTGAGAATTCTTCAACAAAGCTTGACTTGCAAAGATAGACCAGCAAGTGGGCAACATCAATTTTTCACAATTTTGATATTATCTGGCATTTATTGAGTGTGGACATACGTGTGCACTCTGTGCACAACGTTTTCTGTGCATTATATAATTTCATTCACATAGCAACTTTATGAAGAAGTTCCAAGTATTTACTCCTATTTTACAAACCTAGATGATGCTGAGGCATAGAAATACTAATTTTGCCTAAATGGCAGAATATGAATTTGAGACAAGGGGCTTTGTTTTAATCACAAACTCCGAGTCTGCAGAATAATAGCCTGGAGCTGAGTGTGGCCCACAGGTATGTTTTCCTTGACTCACATTTATAACTTTTGGGGTCACCCTTTTCAATTGGGTAGCTTGCGCCTGGCACAAAAGCTCAGCCGGAGGGGCGAGGCAGGGTTAAAACCCAGCCCACACTCTACTGGTGCAGCCACCGCCCTTGGAGTGAAGGAAGGGGCACTTCTGCCTAACTTGGACACCTTTGTCAAGATTTGGCCAGAGAAGCTAGTGGCAGCCCTGTGGTCAACACTAACAAAACTGATTTTTCACACAAATTTCCAAATTTCTGGCTTCTCATGGAAAGGAAGAAAGGAAAGAAGGAAAGGAAAGGAAGGACAGAATGAAGGGAGGGAGGGAAGGGAGGGGAGGAAAGGAAGGAGGGAAGAAGGAAAAGAAAGGAAAGAGGGAGGGAGGGAGGAAGCAAGGGTGCTGGGAAGGAAGGAAAGGGGGAGGGAGGTCTGAACCAGCTTTCCTCTCGTGGCAACTTTTTCTCTGGAAAGGGCATGTGCTTGCTTGGGTGTGACTGGAATGCTTTACACGTTTACATCACCTGCCAAGATACTACAGGGTTGAGTTTGTGACCTCTGTACTACATTACTCTTCTAGCATTTTGTTTTAAAATCCCCTTCCTTCTCTCTCCCAGAAAACGACCAGTCACAGTGCATAAACTAAGTTTTAGTCCCCTTTGGAGAGCAACCAAAAGCAAGTTGAGCTCTCCTGAGACGAAGGATTACCTCAGAGTAGATTCTGCTTTCCTTTGCAGGTTGAGAGTTCTTGTTTTTTTTTAGGACACATTGTTCTCTTGAGGCTCTATGTGTGGAAGCAGTAAAAATGGAAGGAAGGAAGGAAGGAGAAAGAAGGAAGGAAAGGAAGAAGGGAAGGAAAGGAGGAAGGAAAAGGAAGGAAAAAAGGAAAAGGAGGAAGGAAGGAAGGAAGGAAGGAAGGAAGGAAAGAAGGAAGGAAGGAAGGAAGGAAGGAAGGAAGGAAAAGGAAGGAAGAAAGGAAGAAAGGAAAAGGAAGGAAGGAAAGAAGGAAGGAAGGAAGGAAGGAAGGAAGGAAGGCCTTTGCTCTGCATAGCCAGGTAAGGGGCAAGGACTCAGATGTCTGAGAAATGTTCCCCTTCTAGCACTTCTTGATGAATGTGAAAATTGCACGCATGCGTGCTTACATTCTGAAGGCCTGACTGTTAGCTTCTCCTTACATCAGGACAGGCCTGACCCAGGCCTGGAGCATGAGGGCAATCAATGAAGAGCCACAGAGAATGGTGACTGGAAGATAAAAGTTATTGCTGACTGAACAGTTGCCAACTGGAGGGTGTGACGTACTTCCCTAACCCAGCAACACTCCTGTATATGCTACAGTTGTCTCTGCCAAGCTGATGTGATCTAGTAGTTTCTAGTGGCCTTCTGGAGCTCTCACAAAATGAACTGCTGCCTGGTCTATAGAGACACCTGTTGCCAATAACGCAGAGAGGAGACTTGCAGCCTCATCACCCTTTCACTCTTCTCCACATTTGGCTGAGGACATGTGACAGTTGCCAGTCCTCACTGGCACATGCCTTTTTTTACCACAGAACCCGGAAGGAAATCATTCCCTATGTAGGAGCTCTGTCCTGCACCCAGGAGATTGGAGTGGATCAACAATGTTTATTCTATTAAGTTCATGTGAAATGAGGAAATGCAAAATCCATGAGAGTATAGGCCAGAGGTATACAATCTTTCTATGCATCAGAATTACCTCTTGAAACAGAGACTGTAAGCTGCTTACTTAATATCCATCTGACCTGCTCCTTTGCCTGCAGAACCCATTTTTATGGCTGTGACAATGTACCCTGCTTAAAACAAATAAGAAAATTCCCTACATTTTCCAGGTCCCTTGCAGGAAGTTGAAGTCACTGAGTACCACATATAGGAAAACCAACAAATTTGGCTGTCTTGTCTATTTTATCTTTTTCCCTTTTCCCTTCACTTTCTTCCTGCCTGGAAACAGCAATGACGCCTGGCTGTCCTACAGTCATTTCCGAAGAATAGGGAAGAAGGCAATACAATAAGGACTGTGGAGCAGAAAGCTAGAAGAAGCTCATAACATTTGATTATACAGACTGTAATGCTTAAGAGCAAGGGACTTTGAACTTGCTTAATTTCTCTGAGTCTCAGTTTCCTGAGGTATTACCTCAGGTATTATCTCTGTTGCAGGGTTTTTATGGGGATTTAAATGTGATGATCTGTGAGAAGCTGCCTTAAAATGGCTGAAATTAAGCTGCCAATCAATCAATTTGTTAATAAACCATTCCTTTCTCCCCTTCGCTTTCATATGGGATTAAGAGTAAGACTGATTCATTCTCAGCCTCCCTGCTCCACCTCCCAGCTCCAATCAGATCGACAGAGTCAAGGGAAAATTAAGCCAGGTTTACTTGCTCTCTTGCTTACTCTATTGGCATGTACAGAGCAAGTCTCTGTCTAAGACGTTTCTTTGACTTGTCAATTGGCACAGACCTGTACAGAGTAAACGAGGTTCTAGGACTGTGAAAGAGATTCCCTTCAAGGTGAGCAGCAGGAATGCAAGGAAAGTAGCAGGTTGGCCCATGCCAAGTTGGGGCAGAGAGGAGGCATGGCCTTCCTTAGTAGGGTCCCTGAGAATACCTGAAATAAAGTACAATCGGAAAGTGTCCCAAATCCTCTTACTGTCCAAGACATTCACACACACATACACACACACACACCCACACACACCAATGGAACAACAGCAAAATGGAAAAGCAAAGAGGAGATGCAATCCATTGGTATTGCTTCAAGGCCTGGAGAATGACACAGAGGGGGAAAAGAAGATATACCATTCCTTCCCCCATCTACAAGCACACACATCGTTTAGATAACCTATGTACATGTACTCAGCAGACCTCTTTGAAAGCCTAGACCCTGGAGTAGGATACAGGATATAGTCCACTGTGATTAGGTGACTTTTCTAACTTTGGGCTACTTCTTAAGAAAACTATAAAACTCCACAATTTTTCTTTTCTAACCAGCAGTTCTTTGACACCATATGATTCTGATAACATCCTGTTCTTTAAAGCATAGTTGGAAAACTTCTTCCGTAAAGGACCAGCTAGTAAATATTTTAGAGTTTGTACGTCATAGGGTCTCTGTTGCAACTACTCATCTCTGCCTGTTGTGACATGAAAGCAGTCTTAGACAACATGTGAAAAAAAAAAATAGGCATAGCTATGTTCCAATTAAACTGCATTTACAAAAAAAACAGTGGCCCATAGTTTGGCAACACCTTGCTTTAAAGGATGTTGGAACAAGGCAAAACTAAAAACACTCTAATCAACGATCATTACCATGAAACAAACAGAGGGCTTTAAGTAAAAAACAATGGATTGAAAGGATGGGGGAGAGAGGCATTTCTACAACATCAAAAATAATACCTATCATATAAATCCAAAAACCCAAATGTTACAAGATTAATGCAAATTGTAATAAGAAAGAAAAGGCAGAGAACGCAACCCTGATTTCACATAAAGATTAAGATAAACAAATTCAAGTGAATAAAATAATCCATGGGCCACACCATGGGGTTTCACATGAAGGTCAAGGTAATCGTTAGGAACAAATGGGAAACAATGATAAGAATTTCAGTCTTTGACTCTTTAAGCACAAAAGTAGGACAAAAGGCAGATGATATAAGGTGAGGGCTTCGGACAGTAGCAGAATATAAGGTCAAAGCAGATGCCCCCCAAACACCTGAGGTTCCCTGACTCCTGGCCCCAAGAACCTGCAGCAGCTGTGCCCCTGCACTGCTTTCTTCCATCTACCCAGCTGGAAAGTGTTCCCCTGCTGCAAATAACTGAAACCACAGCAGGGCCAGTCTTCAGTAGGATGGAGCATGGAAGAGACTGAAAAATAGAGAATAAAATGGAGAAAAACTAGTCAGTGAAGGCTCACAAGGTACAGCGCAGCTTGCAGGAAGGCTGGTTTTTAGGGTGCTCTGTGGCTGTGTTGCTCTCTCCCACATCTGTCCTTCAGTTTATATTATTCTCTCTGCTCTGGCCCCCTCTAACTTTTATTTCATAAATAAAACCCACACTTATAAAGTGCCTACTTTGTGCTAATGTCCTAAGCCCTTTACATATGCCTGTAGTAATCCACTTCATGGGGTTGGTACTATTATTATTCCCATTGTACAGATGAGATGACCAAAGCACAGAGAGGTCAAGT
This sequence comes from Choloepus didactylus, assembly GCF_015220235.1. Classification (NCBI taxonomy): domain Eukaryota; kingdom Metazoa; phylum Chordata; class Mammalia; order Pilosa; family Megalonychidae; genus Choloepus; species Choloepus didactylus. Next base: position 70,592,890 of record NC_051317.1, on the reverse strand, counting down.
AATTTGCTCAAGTTCACAAGTTAATAAGTGACAGAACTGGGACTGTCTGGCTCTAGACTCCATGTCCTCAACCACCACATTAAACTGAGTCCACAAAGTCTTCTCCTCTACATCCAAAAAGCCTGTCCTTTTCAGCTACCTCTCACCCACTGACAACTTCACCCCACTCCCAGGTCTCAAAGTCTTCCCCACACAGATCTTTAAACTTCATGGAGACTCTGGTTGTCTTTTACTCCTCTTATATCCCTAGTCTTAACCAGTGCAGTTCAGGTCACACTTTAGATTTTCAGGATAGTCTTGTTATTTGAGCGAATAGTCTAATGGTGTGCTCTTCTAAAACCTGTCTCTTGGTTCAGTTGCAAATACTATTTTCAAACTAATCCTGAGAGTAATCGAGCTTGAAAGACTCCTACAAAAAAACGTTGTAGCTAAACACAATATTTTGTTCCCTACTACTGCTTTGAGATGTGGCACAATGATGAAAGTTCAGGGAAAAGAGAAGGCTGATGAAAATAACCTAACCCTTTAAAATGTCATTACCCATGGATTCCTTGAACCAAAGGATAAAAGATGCCAAAAGACTTGACAAGGTTTTCTGGCCAAGATACTGCCATCTTTGCTACTCAATTACCAGCAAGTCTCTGGTTTATAAAGGTAAACAAAATCCTTACTGAATAGTTATGTCCAGTATTGTAGTCATTTTACTGCAGACAGGCAGTGTGGATCTCTAGGGTCTGTATTTTTTCATTCATTCTGGGTGCCCAGGAAAGCCCTAAGGGTGCACAGCAGATAATCAGTATGTATTTGGTTGTTGGTGGGAAGAGACTCTGAAAAGACAGAGAATCCTTTTATACCCAATGAAGCCTCCATGGAGTTTGAGAATGCTTATAAGTGATGGTCTAAAACACGCTTCTCTTTTTCATGAAATGAATAAAACAAGAGCCAAATCAGTGCTATAACTCCCAGAAGAATTCATCTAACCAGGAGCCTATCAATACAACTTTCAGATGGAAAATTTTACTGCATTACCAATTTATAGGAAATACAGAGGACAGAAAAACATATTAAAGGATACATAGGGAAGCAATCAGCAAAATCCAGACTGTAGGGAACTCTCCAGGAAAAAACCTGTTTTTTCAACAAATCAATTGCAGAGAGAGAGAGAAAGAGAAAGATAGTGAGTGAGTTAGAGAGGGAATTAAACCTATAGATTAGAAGAGTTATAATCAATCACAATATGTGAATATCATTTGGAGTCTGATTCAAACAAACAAACTGTAAAAAAATGACATTTACACGAAAATTGTAAATTTGAATACTAACAGGATATTCAATGATTTAATGAATTACTGTTAATTTTTTCACTGTAATAATGGTACAATAAATATACTTTAAAATGCTTTTCTTTTTGAGATTTATATTGTAAGACTAATGAATGAAATGAAATGATGTCTGGAATTTGCTTTAAAATAATATGGGAGGAGGAAAATTCAATGGAGGTAAACACGAAACAAGGTTGGCCATGAGTTGATAACTGTTGAAATTGGGCACATGGACCTCATACTCTTCTGCCAATTTTTGCATATGTGGAAATTTTATATAACAGGAGCTTTATAAAGTTTAGAAAGTGAAACATGCTAGAGTTTTAAAATAAAACCAGGCAAGGAGGAGGTTCTAGATGTATCAGTATTTCATCTACTATATACATATACACATAGTTTCTTTTTCAGAAGATATCTTACAGTCTGTGGGAAAATTTTAGAAGAAATGCAAGTATGAGAGAAAATTATTTTTGTGCCTGACAAATAAGCCTTAGGGATGCTGGGAAAAACTGCAGCACAGTTTCCTCTGTGGGGTGAATGGCACTAAAGTATTCTTATAGCAAAGGAGCACAAACGTGTAACTCCCTGACTGTACTTCAAAACACTGCTGACAACCAGAGGCTTGCTCAGGGTGTGAAGTATGAAGAAGAAGGAAATCACATCTAAGGACTGAGCCACAGAGGTTGGGAAGGAAATTCTCAGTGGAGGGGAGCATGGTACCTTCAAAAACACATTACAGTGAAAGGCTACGTGGTGTCATTTCAAAGCACTGTCCCAAGAGACCTAGGTTTCAACCCACACCGTTGAGCTGAGCAACCTCAGATAGTCACTTAACCACTCTAGATCTCAACTGTTACTTATAAATTGAAAGATCTGGATTAGAAATCTCTATGAAGATACATAATCTAAACTTTAAAATTAAAGATTGATGCCCCCAAAAGCCAGATTAAGAACACCAGACTAGATAGGTTGCCCAGTTCCAGCCTTGTGAAAGCTTATTGGAAAAGTGACCTCTAAGCCACAGAGCCCTGAGTTTTGTCAAGACAAAGATATGTTGTGAAATTAGTGAAGCTGGGAAGACACTGTATGGAATAAAATGGAATGTGAAAATTAATATGCCCTATACTGGGGTCAACTTTCAACCAAGGAGATGAATTACAGGTGAGAGTAAATGGGTTGTCTGTTAGGGCACTGCCTACTTTGGGGATTCAACTATCCAAGGGTGCCAACTGTCCTGAAGGCAATCTGTCCTTCAACGGCTTTAATAACTATTCTGTTGGAAAAGACATACCTGATACTTATAAACTTTACAGGCTAAAATAATTTTGCCCAAGTTTCTAGAACTTAGGCTCCCATGACACTGTGTACAGATTCTCAAGTGGTATCGATTAAGCGATCAGGCACAATTCCAGAAGGCATCTCCATACAGGTGCATATAATGTATTAGGCCTTATGCATTCTGCAAATGTTATCTTAAGCTCTGCAACATGATTTTAAGAAAATAATTGGTCCAGTTTTCTAAATGGCCATTAAAGAGAAAACAAGTGATCAGAGATGACAAAGAAGTCTGGTATGTTAAATTAGTTGACAGTACTCTTGGCACTAAATTGTAGGAATTGTTCACTAATCAAGAAGAACTAATTCTCTCTGCTCAGAAAGCCTAATCATTATTATGCTTATGCATCCCCTTCTGACACAAAGTGCCTCTTCACAAAGCAAGGAGGTTTCTGACTGTGTTGCCTTAACTGGTCTTGACAAGAGAAGTGATGAATCACAGAGGCAGCTTGGCACTCTCTCAATTTGTAATAATTCTTTACCAAGGGCTAGATCACAGCTGGCCAGATGCAGGAAGCTTGTTATTGTTGTTTTTAATAAAGAGAAATGTGTTCATAACTGATCAGTCCTACCCTGTCACAATGAGTAGAACTACTGGGGAGGAAGCCCACAGAGCTGCTATCTCTGGTGGATCTATGTATACAGAGGTGATCAAGATAGGACTGACTTGACCTTCAGGAAAGCTTTTTGATGATGGTCCCAAAATGAATTTGTAGCAAGAGATAAAATTTGCAACCTAATCTCCTGCATAGCAGAGTATATAGAGCTAAGCATCTCTGAGATTCTTAAGCGCCACCTCCATTAGACCACTACAAGCCAAAGCTTTCATGTTTCCTGTACTACAAGTATTTGTTTCTGAAATTTGCAGATGTATACACAAGCTTCAATTATTTGCACAAACAACTCCCTTCCCCAACCCAAATAACCTTCTTCCCCCATTATGTTTGGATTGGCCTAGTTGTGAGGCCAGTGCTTTTTATTTTTTTTTCTTTTCCTGATCCCACCATAATAAAGCAAGGACAAAAATCCCTCCAGAAGGAAAAACGGAGGTGGTGACTGAAGGTGGTGGCTAACTGATACAGGATGAACAACATACATAAGGAAAATAGGTAAATGAAATGAGCAACCAATATTAGTAATCCACTAACCTGGCAAGCAACAGGTGAGATTAACTATAATCCTAGTGGGAAAAATAGCTAATAAGTAATTTATAAATATTTGCTCTTGAGCCATAGAATGTAACTCTTAAAGGAGTATATTGCTGTATCCTTTTTCTTTGCCCATATCACCCAGTACATGCATGGTAATAAGGCACAGTAAGCACTCAGTAAGTACTTATTAGAGACGTAGAGTGAGCTGAATGTGGCACAGAAGCACCTTCCTTCTAGCCATTATTTGCCCCTCTTCCTTACTTGCCTATAAAAGCAGCAAATACTCTAAAGCAACATCTGTACCTTATAATGTAATCTATACATGCAATTGCTCCCTTCTCCCCAAGAAGGGGGATGTATCACTTAGTTCCATACCTGTTCAATGATAAAATGTACAAGCTAGCAAATTGCCTCAGTGAGGAGGCAGAATTCAGAGACAGAAACACCAAGATGTGAGAGCTTCCCATTACCTATCTTAGTGAATGCTAAATCAGAAACAATTATGTCCACTTACATCTTTGGCTCTGAAAGCCAAGCATCTTACCAGAAAGACTAAATGCAAATTTTATAGTACAGGTGAATACCTTCATTGCATTTCATTCATCTATAAAGGACAATGAGTAAAATAAAAATTCAACATCTCAATCACTCCTGGACTTTTAAATTCTGCGTAAGGATGTTGTCAACCTGGCTAAGGATCAGTTTACTGTAAGAAAATTGTATTTGAGGAAGTATACTTTCTCTCTTATCCTCCCACTTGTTCTAAGCTATATTTGAAGATACACACAGACATCTGTGGCTACCTCATAGCAGATTTCCAGGAGACAAAGCAAAGGCTTGGTATTATACCATATTTTATTTCTAGGATTAGTTACATAGAAAATGTGTCTCCTGAAAACTGCCACTTTCATGTGTATCAATCCATGCTGGTGGTACTTTAGGAGTTTTAGACAGAAGAGGACATAAAGAGACATCTTCTTTCCCCAACATGTCTTGAAAAATTAGATTGGTTTCTGAATATTAGGAATTTGAATATGACTCCATTACTTCTTGAGCTACATTACCACTGCCCAACAAGGATAATGGAGAGAAGAGAGGATATGAACTCTTCCTTGTCCCTGAAAATGACCATACCACGACTTCTAAGCAGCTGGGGTAGGGCTGTGAACAGGTGCAACAGGAAGAGAAAGATTGTGATAGCCAGAGAAGCCAAGGATTCAATGTTGGTGCTGGTGTTCACTTTCCTGTAGTAGTTCCTTTAAATATTTTGCTCCATTCGAGTTCCTAAAATAGCTCAGCTATCAAGTTTATGTAAAGGTAGGCTATGATAGATAGAATCAAGCATGTGCCATCCTACTGGACTCCTATCAAGTATTTATTGGGCATCCCTTAAGAGCATATAAACTGTGCTACAGTGAGGAGGATTCCTAAGAAACCATAAGACACCCTTTCTGCCCTCTAAGGGTTCAGTGTCAAAAAAGACTTGACCTCTTGACAGCTAGACCTACTGCAACTAAAAAGTCTTGATGGGTATATACCCAAAAGAAAACAGAGACTTGAACAGACATCTGCACACTGATGTTCCTAGCAGCATTATTCACAATTGCCAAAAGATGGAGGCAACCTAAGTGTTCGTCAACAGATGAATGGGTTAAAAAAAATGTGGTATATACACACAATGGAATATTATTCAGCCATAAGAAGGAATGAAGTTCTGATACATGCAACAACATGGATGAACCTTGAAGACACCATGTTGAGTGAAATTAGCCAGACACAAAAGGACAAATACTGTATGAACTCACTGACATGAAAGAATTATAATAAGCAAATTTGTAGAATCAGAAACTAGAATACAGGCTACCAGAGAAAGGACAAGGGTAAGGAATAAGGAGTTAATGTTGCTTAATTGGTACAGAATTTCTGTTTGGAAGGATGGAAAAATTTTGGTAATGGATGGTGGTGATGGTAGCACAACATTATTGTGAATGTAATTAGCAACACTTAATTATATTAGTGAATGTGATCAAAAAGGGGAAATTTTAGGTTGTTTATATTTTACTAGAATAAAAATTAAGAAAAAACAATCATAGAACTGTACAACATAAGTGGTGAACCCTAATGTAAACTATGGACTATAGTTAATAGTAAAATTATAATATTCTTTTATAAACTATAACAGAGATATCGCTAATACAAAGTGCTAATAATAAGGGCAGTATATGGAAACTGCATTTTCTGCATGATTTTTCTGTAAAACTTCTCTTAAAAAAATTCATATTAAAAAAAAGTGGAGGATTTGCAGCATCCCTGTAGTATAGGCAATATAAGGAAAACTTATCTTCCTTGTCTGTATTTTACCTGTGTTATATTCTGTCTTGACATATAAGCACAGAAAGAAATATTTCAAGCCTAATACAAACATAAAATGTGTAATGGGGCATATGTAAATGTGCAGACTTTTGAAAAAATCAAAACAATGCTTTTAGAAACATTTCCTTTTGCTCTAAATATATAAGCATTAACAAACCCTAAAAGTTTACTTTCTTTTCTGCTATTACTGTATATGGATCACAATAATGAAAACAGATAATGTGCAGTCCTTCTCATTAGGTATTGGATCGCTCCACAAAATCATTAATTATTTAACAGCATAGCCGTCATAGAAAGTAATATACACAGATCTGCAACTATATATCGTATCTGTCCATGTAACTGTATAAAACAATTTTTAGGCATAAAACCAACAAAAGAACTGGGCTTCCTTTTTCTTTTTTTGTTTTTTAACTAGAGCCTGGAAATGTTTAGGCAGTGGTTTTAGAAAAAATACTTGATGACCGTACATTTAGAACTCTTCTCATAGAAGAGCAATTTTCTTGATAATATGACATACTAAATTCCTTCACCATTCTAAAGAAAGGCTGGCTTTATTCTAAGCGACAGCTTCCATTTAGCACAGTAAGTCTTCTATCTCCCCATCTCCACTGACACATTTGGCAGCAAAAACTGTTTTCTGCCTACATAATCACTGAAACTAGAAAACACCCCAATCACTCATCCTCTGGGAGGACCTAGCCCTTTGAAAACACCATTTCCATTTTATCTCAAATATACCAAATAATGGAGTTCCTATGCAATACTATGAATTTTTCCTGACAGCCCGGATTCTGATCTCCCATTCCACATTCCATTATTTTATTTGTGGTGATCCAAACCATTTCTTACAGACTTTGATGCCTCCACCCTTTAAATACTTGTAGAGTTATCTGAGGCTTAAGTCAATTTTTGCCCATTGTTTGTCAGTTTCCTATTTAATTCTCAAAGCCTCTACCCAAGGCAACAGAATGTTTTTGTTCCCTTGTCTTGAATTTAAACACACATAAAATACGTCTTTTGAGGTTGCCCCATTTGTAAAGTTTTCTGTTAGGAGTACCTGTAAGTGATGATACCAAAATGTGCTCCCTAAAGGAATGTTTAACCATTCCAAATATATATCTCCAAAATATTTTCTCCAAATCATTATCAAAAAGAAAATACGAACATAACCAGCAATTGCAACCATTAGTTCACAATTACCATCAGCTAATTGTGTTTAAATTCATGGTTTCCTCTACAAATAAACATAATCCTACTCAACCTGTAGAATCTATTCACAGTGCCACCTACCTGGGCTTCTCTCAACTACTTTGGTGGACAGCAGAAAACTACCAGCTGCCTACAGAAAATACCCTTCAGCATCTTCATGAACATGCAGCATATTCCTAGTCTCAGGAAAACCCTACAGTGGAGACAGAACCCAGTCAATTTTCAATTAAACACATCAGATGCTGTGCTCCTTTAATCTATATAATAGCTATAGGGCATTAATCTGAATCATGAGCAGTTCTTTCCCCATATTTCCTTTTATTTTTTATTTATTCCATTATATTTACTATTCTCTGTCCTAATCCTCCCATTTCACAATATTAGCCACTCTTTTTTTTTTTCCACTACAGTCAGCTATATGGGTTTCATATAAACTCAGTCTGTCTTCATAAACTCAGTCTGTCTTTTGCCTGATAACTGTAGAGACATCATCTAGTGGTTTGAAGAGCAAAACTATAGGCTTCCTGATGGCTGTACAAGTGTGCCGGTTTGGATGTATTATGTCCCCCAAAATGCCATGTTCTTTAATGAAATCTTGTGGGAACAGATGTATTAGAGTTGGTTAGGTTGGAATCTTTGGATTAAATTGTTTCCGTGGAGATGTGACCCACCCAACTGTGGGTAATACCTTTGATTAGATTATTTCCATGGTGGTGTGGCCCTGCCCATTCAGCATGGGTCTTAATTAAATCACTGGAGCCCTATAAGAGCTCATGCAGGAAGAGTTATGTGCTGCAGCTTAAAGAGATATTTTGGAGATGGCCGTTGAAAGCAGACTTTTGCTGATGGTTTGGAGATACTAGTCCAGAGTTTGCCCTAGAGACATTTTAGAAAACACCATTTTGAAATACAACCTGGGAGCAAGCAGAAGCCAGCCACATGCCTTCCGAGCTAACAGAGGTTTTCCAGACGCCAATGGCTTTTCTCCAGTGAAGGTATACTCATGTTTATGCCTTGGTTTGGACACTTTCATGCCTGCAGAACTATAACTTTGCAACCAAATAAACCCCCTTTATAAAAGCCAATACATTTCTGGTATTTTGCATAACGAGAACATTAGCAAACCTGAGCACAAGGGCAGACATAAAAGTGATCCCTTTCTTTTTGCAGTTTTGCCTTCTTAAAATCGCTTACAGAAATAAGCGCAACGGAAAGCAGCAACTGCTTGAACTAGCCTTCCTAGCTAGCAGAGGTTTAGAGGACGCCATTGGCCATCCTCCAGTGAAGGTACCCAATTGCTGAGATGTTACCTTGGACTTTTTGTGGCCTTAAGACTGTAACTGTGCAGTGAAATAAACCCCCATTTTATAAAAGCCTATCCATCTCTGGTGTTTTGCATTCTGCAGCATTAGCAAACTAGGACAGATTTTGTCCAAATGCCCTAATCTTTTGCCTTGGAAATGCCACATGCAGTCCCACATTCATGCTTTTGCTTGTGCCACACCTGCTGCCTGGAATGCCCTCTTCCCTCCTGCCTGATAAGTGAAGTCATTTGCATGTGTTCCATCTTAGCTCAAGTCCCCCCCCACCCCCTCCTTGGACAGGAGCCCACCTCATCCAGGCCTCCTTCCTCCTTAAGAACCTGTGGAATTCACTGACTGTACCACTCATTTAATACTTTCCTTAGTCTGCCTCATAAAACATAATACAAAGGAGATATCTGTCCTAGAAAATCAGCTACCATTTATGGAGGTAGGCATTGTTTAAACATCATTTCTGTTTCTCAAAGAACTCTGTAACATGGTTTCATGGTTTAAGTATCTACATTTTGTAGAATAGGAAATTGAGCCTCAGAAAAGTTAAATGATGGACCTAAAGTAATAGAAGTAAGGTTTGAATGAAGATCCTACCTGCCTCTGAAACCCATGTCTGTTTCATTAAACTCTATTTCTGTAGTGAAATTAAGTGCTTCAATATCAGACCTGAGTCTTACACCTTTGTGTCCTCGGCTTGTACCTGAGCACTCCATAAATATTCATGACAAAGATTATATTCAAATAAGATTGCACTTTCTGAGTATATCACTGACTGGGAAAAGGGCCAAGAGGCAGAAGAAAGCAAGTTTGGGATTAAAATTTTTGCGGATAATCCCCAAAGTGAATGATCCACAGGCATGATAATCCAGTGTTGGTTCGACATCCAAATTCCGCAGAACACTCCTGCCTAATTTTCATGACATCAGGGCATTACACCAGTGTTTACTTACATGGCTGTTTCTGCTCATCCAATGGATATTGGGCCTGGATTAATCTTCAGTTGTTGTTAAGAATATTATGACAACAGCTGGCATTGTCATTTGAAATGTCCAAAATGGAACCTCCATTCTTTTTCCAAGTAAGATTTGTGTGTTTCTCTTCAAGTATCAGGACTACTTCAAAATTAAAACTTTCATTTTCTCTTCAATAGCTAAATTTTCCAATGATTTAAAATGCAGACAAATGGCTTTATAACATTAACCTAGCCCCCATATGATTGGCTGTGGTATATTAGTCTTTCACAGTTCAGAGTCATGTTTTAGGAAATACGTTTATGACTGCTATTAAAAAAAAAAATCCTAAGATAATTTTTTTAAAAGGAACAAATTTGCTATGCACACTTCAGTCCAGAAGACCAGGGAGGACACCGGGGACCAGGTTAAGGTGGAGACACTCTTTACTAAGGAGCTATATTTGTGGAGCAGACCTGATCCTGTTGATCTGCCTTTTTTGCCTTCACAAGCCTTGGGCACAGCTAGGTGCCATATACCAATGAAGGCCAACCCAGCTGTCACAAATGCAAATATAATCAGGGAGATTCCACTGTACAGCATGGCTCTGCTAAGATAGCTCAGATTTCTAGGCCAAGGTTATAATCACATTTTATGCAATTTTGAGATATTAGTGAGATCCTACTGTGCATAATACTGGACACCAGACCTGACCATGTAACTCATGTGGTGACCCACCCCATGTCTGGGAGTACATGTGGTCACAGGTAGCATAAGGACCATAAGAGCTATTCCAGTGTTTCAATGAGTAAATGCTGGAGCTCTGAGAACATGTGAGTAATCGTAACTTTTCTATACCTTTGCATAGCTAAGAAATCAATTTCATGTTTACTGGTCAGCTGTATACATGTGCTCAATTTTAGTAGTTTTCCATGTGGGACTATCTTTCGTTGAAGTATTTTTGCTGTATCTTCCTTCAGAATCTCCTCTAATTGTTTTTCTTGTTTTTTCTCTCTTTAGAGAAAAATAGGGAGTCTGATGTTTAAATAAGTTTTAGAATGCGGAACTAAATAGGAGGGCAGTTTATTCAGCTGGGTATATCCAACACACTGCTCTCAAATGCTTATGACTTTGCCCAATTTTTAAAGCCTTATTTTGAAGATAAATGGCCATAATTTCTGAACTAGGAGAAAAAGCAAAATGCCTAAGCCTAGACATCCAGACAAATGAAACTCCAATGATAATTCATACCAACACACAACAATCTCCAAAGCAACTCTCTACAAATAGTATGAAAGAAAGGAGGCAAAATGATGTGCTTCTGTTTGATGATAACTCAAAAATGCTTTTGTTGTTTTTGTAGCACCAAAAATATGCTGGTCAGTAAGAGGCAATTAACAAATAACACAAGTTCCTATGTGTGTGTGTTTTTAAATAGGCTGAGAGAGAAAAAATAAGTGCCATATTTGGCTACTTAGAAATCATGGAGATAAAGACATTATAATCATCCATTATTTATGTTTTTAATAGGAAAAACAGAGAATCCTTCTTTGTTTTGTTTTTATTTTAAGTCCATATTCTACATCTGTTTTCACCTAGGTAATTATCATCTGATCCAGTTATCATCAGATATTGCCAGAGAGCTGGAGGATCCATTGTCAGATTTGATGCTATTTTTAAGCAAAATAAGTAAGAGCTTAAAGAATGAAAAAAAGAAGATGAAAAGAGGGTCAGAAAAATTCACTTGAGAGGGCAGTAGGAAGGCAGGATAGGACAGAAAGAACAATGTTGAGAAAGGGAGGGGAAAGCAGAGAAGATTGATCGGGGGTAAGCTGATAGACAGGGCAGGAAGTTAGAAACAAAGGACTGGACTGAGAAGGTAGAGGGGATAGAAGGTGAAGAATGGAGAAAACAAGAAATATGTAAAAATCTAGATTCCACTGAAAGAAATGTGGGGTAGTTAGTGTGAAATATGGTGTCAGGTAGACTCAAGCTCTACCTTTTACTAATTTTATGAACTTGGGCAAGTTTCTTAACTTTGGGTTAACAATATAATCTACTTTACAGGGTCACTGTGAAGACTAAATGAAATAATTTATGCAGATTCTTGGAACATGATAAGCACTACTCCAATGCGATCTATGGTGACGGAGATGGTAATAACCAGCCTGAGCCAGGTATATTTGTGCTTGGCTCAACAGGGAATTCCCAGTTTCTGCCCTCAAACTGACATTCAAAAGAGACATGTAATATTTACACAAAGAATCCCTTTTATATAAAATGAGAACTATTTGGTGGGTCTTCAATCTAAGCACACATGCACTAAAGAGTATAGATTACCAATATATTCCAACTCTGCCAAGTAAAAAAATAGAGAAGTTATAATAGAAGCAGATTAAATGTGAAGAAGGTGTTGCATCAAAATTAAAGAACAAACAGGAATATAGTGATTGTGTGCATAGTTGTTAAAAGATGGGCTTTAGAATCACATGGACCTGGGCTTAAATCTCAGCTAAGCCATTTACTAACTGGGTGACAATGAAAATGTTACTTATTCCCTGAGCCTCAGTTTTCTCATTTATAAAAGAGGAATACAAATTCCTACTTTACAAGATTAGCAGGTGGATTAAATAAGGAAAAATATAAACAAATTTAGCAAAGTGTTTTGATAAATGTGCCAATATTATTATTATTTATTAGTTTAATAATATAATTTGGAGAGTTCATAGATTTTTAGTGAATGGTTTATATGAGCAAACCAAATGAAACTTCGCTAGTAGTTGAGCTTGAATAAAAGAAGGCAGGATCAGAGCATGGGCATAGCAACTAGGCAGGCAAATAGATTGTGCATACATTGTGATGGGCAGTAGGAGGCAGGAGGAAAACATATCGTGTCCGTGAAGGTTAACAGCTGTGTTCACTTTCCACTGTGGACAAGATAGGTCAGAAAGAGTTTTAAGTTAGATACTGATAGAAGGGTCTCATGATTTGGAAGTGTTCAGAGTCACTGAAAACTATCATCAATGGTTTAAGCTTCACTTACAGTTTTAAAGATATGTAAGCAATAATATTCATTAGTATTTTAAATAAAATCCTACCTACAGGCTAATGGATGGAATAGGGTCTTCGTATGCCAGAGGACAAATGGCATTTATGTGTTAGTTAAAATGTACTCTTGGTAGGTGTCATGGAAAATTGTGTGAAGAATAAATACACCAATTAAGAATGAAGAAAAAAAAAGAGTAAGTACAGCCATCGTCTTGAGAAATCCTATCTAGGAATCTCACATTCTGCAAGTTTACTTGTCTTGACTTGGAGAGATTGTTCAACCTGGTCCATATTACTTTGTGTGTGTGTGTGTGTGTGTGTGTGTGTGTTGCATGTCATGATTTCTACTTATTTTAATCCTACAGAGGAACTCCATAGTGACAGCTAGGCATAATCTTTTACTTAGCAAATCTGGAAAGTGAGACACAAGGGAGTTAAATTAGAGGTCCAAAATAACCGCAGAATTTAGAACTTTTCTCAGCCTAAACATGTTTGTCAAGATTTAAGTTAAAAACAGCATTTAAGTTAAAAACAGCAGTTACCAATGAGTTATTAGATACAGAAAAATTGTTTCCCATATATGAAAACAGATGCACTAAAAAATATTCATGATGATACACTGTTTAATAAAACTGCTCCACTTAAAGGAGAAACTTGCTTCTTTACAGCTGTCAGAATCCAGAACCAATGTGAATTTGGCCCTTTAGAAAGCAATATAAGGTGAGTTAAGTCATTGGATTTTAACTGCTGAGGATTCACCATGAAAAATGATGGTCTAATTTTATGAAATTTTGTGAAGAAAATCAATGTCACAATAGAATGTAGCATATTGAAAGAAGGAGACAAATGGATCCTGCATTATTGAGCCTATTAAGGATATCACTATGTGGAAGACTGCTGTCTACAAATTTTTAAAGTGATGCTTTGGCACTCACCTTCTTGATTTAAAAAAAAAAAGTGCTATTAAATAATAATAGCCAAGGACTTTAAAAACCATGTAGATACAGAAGGAGAGGGAAAATTAGAGCAATCCCACACCATGAGATTTTTTTTAAAAAAAGCATCATTTGAATTTTTTAGAAATGGAAATTTTTTTTTAATTTTTATTAAATTCAGTTTTATTGAAATACATTCACACACCATACAATCATCCATGGTATACAATCAACTGTCCACAGTATGATAACATAGTTATGCATTCATCACCACAATCTATCGCTGAACATTTTTCTTACCTCAGAAAGAACCAGAACAAGAATAAAAAATAAAAGTGAAAAAAGAACACCCAATTCATCCCCCCCATCCCATCCCATCCGTCCTTTAGTTTTTATCCCCATTTTTCTACTCATCCATATACTAGATAAAGGGGGTGTGATCCACAAGGTCTTCACAATCACACTGTCACCCCTTGTAACCTACATTATTACATAATTGTCTAGAAATGGAAATTTTGAGGGATAAAGTTGGAGGCTTGCATTCTTTCACTCATGACTACCTTTCATTCAACTGGCATGCATTAAAATATACTTAGGTAACACTTAAAACATATCAAAATATTATTAATAATTCAAAAGGAATAAAAGTTATATGGTCTTTAATATCAAGGAATATGCATTTTAGATAGGAGACAATATTCCATTAGGTTTCTGAAGAGTTATATATGAACAAATAAAAGATACTACAAAAATATAAAATTGCTCGTATTATAAGAACACGATTTTTAGGAAATGTATAATGAAACAGAAAAGTTTCAATTTCTTTTATATTCGTCATCTGCATGGTTTATCTGATTCCTATATATTTTAAAGAATACCAATAATGAGTTAGGAAAAGAGTTAATATTAATAGTAAGAACACAGGTAAGTGTGAACCACATTAGGTATGATTGGGTAAGATTATGAGTCATTATAAGTAATCAAGATTAATGAAGTGATATAAATGCAAATAAAAAGTGTAAGTGATCATAAGAGTAACAGACAAAGCATCCTTATGTAAGTAAGAACAATAATTAGAATGCACCTTAGTTCATTGTGTAGTGTTTAATGGAACACTAGTCCTCCCTGCTCCCGCCTCCAATTGGTTAACTACATGGCTGTAGTGCCTCAAAGAGTAACAAATCCAGGTCAGTGAACCAGGAGTGCTATTTAAATACATGGAGGAAGCATCTCCTAGAATATAGAAATATATGCTTTTGTGCTGCTCCATTAATATCCTCCACCCATCAGCATAAAAAAGTAAACTTTGCTGCTTTCAAGTGAATTCCCAAATTACAGGCACTGAGTTGAATCTGAAATTTTGTGTATTCTTATAGAAATAATTTTTAGTATCGTTAGGTTTATTTTAAATAATACACCTGACAGTGGAGCCCTGAGCAGTTTTGTTAGTATAATAAGAGAGAAGTAAAGGCAACAGAGAGAGGGTGACATAAAAGATGCAAAGGCACAGATGGGCTAACTGCTAGAGCAAGGGCCTGAAACAAACAGAATGAGAAGATATAAAAACTAGGGATGAAAGAATTTGGCCTAAGAAGAAAGTGAACCATCTCTGAATTCTGACTCCCAGAAAGAGAAAGGATAAAAAGCCAGACAGGTTTTGTATTGGAGAAGACATAACATCACATAGGATGACCTATATCAGCATTTCTCAAAGAGTGGTCGTTGGACCAGCTGCACTGGCATCACATATGAGCTTGTTAGAATATTCAGAGGTCCACCCCTGACCTAGTGAACCAGAATCTCCGGGAATGGGAACCAGGAAACTGTTATACCAGAATGCTTAGAGAAATCATCCTATGGATGATTTCAATGCGTAATAAAGTTTTAAAACCACTGGCGTCAATCTTCTCAGGTAAGTAGCACACTAGATCATCCACCGAAATCAAGAGGATGGGCTCTGGACCTTAAGAGTGGAAATTTTGAACAGCTGCAGGGAGGAATGTAGGAAGGAGGTGAGAAACTAATGAAAGGCTAGCCCAGTAGCCTTAGGCCCATTTGAAGTTAGTTAACAGACCTTTCGAGTTAAAGGATTCCTGTGAGCTGGCTTCTGAGTCTAACTTCTATGTTCAGTAATAATGAGACTATGGAAAACTGCATTATGATTTTCATATAGCTGACTAATACCTGGGAAGACAGCTTGACTGTAATTTATGGACTCTTCATATACACTTGTAATCCAATGGAAGCAAAAAGAAAGGAAGAAGTTTATCTGTGAAAGTCTAGAGGAGAAAATACACTGGACCAAAGATAAGCAGATTCAGAGTAAAGCCTAAAACTCTTCCACCTAACTGTGTGACCTGGGAAAGTTAGTAAACTCTTCAGAGTGATTTTTTTCTCATCTGTAAGGCTGGAACTAGCATCCATGTATTCAATCAACAAGGGAGGGAGAAACAGAAAAGTACATAAACAACCAAAGAGCAAATCATACTACGATAAAGGCAAAGCTGAGGGAACTAATACATACAGAATGCTTAGAGAATAGTGAGGAGTTAGCAATTAATTCTAAATAAGGCAACAAGGATGGTTTCCTAATGGAAGTGGCAGTTGTGCTGGCCTATTAAAGGCAAAAGAACATTCAAAGATGGAAGACCATAAAGGTATAAGGTAATAAAGTACAGGTAAAGTTTAAAAATGAAAAAGAAATAGCCCAATATGGATTTGTAGAAGCAAGAATGTGGTAAGGAATAAGGTCTCTTTCAGATCTAAGACCGATTTTTCAAACATTTTCAGCAGCCTGAAAATAATGGGCAAATTTGATAGTGTAATTTTAACAATCAACCCAGTTACTAAGACACCTTTTTTCATTTTCAACAGTTCGTAAATACTGAACTTTGGGTAAAAGTCTTCCTCAGAATTCTTCATGGTTGGCTATAATTTTGGAAAGGAGCATCCACCTCCTTCATTTTCCCGACTCCTGACATGGTAATTATGGTATTTCTGGGGCTACTCAGCAGAAGAGTTGCTGGCCTCTTTTGAAAATGTTACTGCTCAGAAGCCAGAATTTAAATGTATTCCACCAGGGGAAAGGAAGAATCAACTCCAATAACTTCTTGATTAATCTTTCAAAAGTGGACCAACTTTTTATTCTCATAGTAATAATCTGTATATTGACTCTCTGGCAAAGAGTCCCGGCTAAGCATCTTTTCCTATCTTAGGAAACTGAGGTTGCAGAAAGCAGTTGTCCTCTTTGAATTTAGAAGCAGTTCTGGGCTCTCCTCAAGGCAGTATGGGTACATTTAAGGTAAAAGAGCAGCTCTGTACTTCCAAAAGAGAATGTCAAGAAAGCATCTTTTTCATTTTTATCAGATTTTGCAATTCCAGGACTAAGCAGCACATTGATCAATTAAAATATCATGTCCCCCTCTTCTGGAAAATGTTTGTTTCTAATCAGTCACTTTTTACAACTTCTGAAAAACTTTCAGACTACCAGACTTAAGGGCAGCCTCCAATGGTCACCTGTGTCCTGCTTAAGATAAAGTATGGATCATATTTGTAGTTACTATATTGTATGTCAGGTGCATGAGTCTTACTTGAAAATGTAGTCTGCAGAAAAACATCTTGCTGGACTCTAAGTTCACATGTAATGTCTTTTCTGGGCTTTTAAGGATGTCCAAATGAAAGAATGTTCTCTCTGAAAACTTCAAAGAGGAAAAATCTCCACAAAACAAAGTATTTAGGATACGCACTTACCGACAAGGATGGTTTATAGACATTATCATCCGTCTATACTCTGGCCAGCCAAGCCTTATTAAACACCAACTTTGTGCTGAGCACAGACAACACTGAGTTGGTTTTAAATACAAGATAAAAATCCAAGCCAAATCCTACCTCTGGAGTGCAGCCCAGCCGGTTACAATTGCTGATTTTAATCCTTGTGAAGATGCCTCTTTCTTTGATAGAACTGCTGATAGAATGACAGCGTTTGATTTTTGAAAGTTCAGCTCTGGGTGAATTGATCATACAGCTACTCTTTCCCTTGGCAACACATCTTTATAATAATGATAATGTTTTGTATATGAGCTGGGAATTCCCTTTCTACATTTTTCCCGACTACTTGCTACATCCCTTGGTCTCATTAAACGGACATCACTTATATTTGATTCCCTCCCTTAACATGTTAACTGGTTATCACTGGGAAAATAGTTGATATCATGCATGCTTACCCCCTTTTCAACAATCTTTATCAGTACCAATGAAATATTTATTTTGGACATTGGGAAGAAACACATAGGTGTTTTTTGTTTTTTTGTTTTTTTTAATGTCCAAATAATACATACCTTTAGGCCTCACACAATCGTAAACTCTCAGATGTGGCTGAAAGGAACCTTGATTCTCCACACTCGGTCCTCAGGCAGATTTCTCATCTGCAAGCTGTGTATGCTGACAAGGAAGTGTGAATACCAATAAGAAAACAGTGTGAGTGGTAAGAGATGGGGTGGAAGGCTTCTTTTATTGATAGCCTATTAGAGATACCTCAAAAGCATAGCTTGCATTTCAGAAGCCTCGACTTTCTGTTGAGAATATTTCTTTCTCAGAAGGGAATTAAAGTAGTGGAGGGGGTGGGGGGTTCAGTTTTTCAAAGGATTTTTCTCTCTTCAGCAATTTCTCACCATTATTTCACAATTCAGTCAATCTGCATTATTTTTAAGAATACATGATGTTTAGAAATTATTTAATCTGATGTATTTATCTTAACTAACACATGAAATTGTACCAAGCAAGGGGTTTTCATGTTTAAAATAGATCTCAAAAGGGAAAAGAAAACAATCTTATTTTGCCACTATCAAATGCTGGTAGGAATATGGATTCCAATCCACTCTCACTCACCTAATCCTCCCATTTTGACTTCTGACTCTGCTATTTTGACTCAAATTCTGCTACATAAGCAATTTTTTATTCATTACCCACTCCCTTCCTATAAATGGGGTCCTCTTTCCCACAGCAGGATGCATATTTGTAGGACCTAAGGCTTATACAATTTGGGAAAGCCTTTTGAAGAAACCAGAATTACATGATTACAAATACAAAATTCCTATGACCACCCTAATGCTACCCAACAGGGGAGGAGGCACAATTTAGGCCAAGCTGGATGAGAAGGAGACAGCAGCCCTAACCAAATATGTTAAAATACATTACTTTTGCAATTTTTAGAAAAAATGATTATGGCAACACGCTGTTAGGGCCCCTCCCAGAACCTTGGAATGGAGGGGCCCTGTGGCTTCAGGGTCTATAGCTTCACAACAAATTATGTTTTCTCCTACCCTAAATCTCCACGGCCACCATCACACTCAAACCTAGGGGGAAACTCCATACCAAGAATAAACCAGACCTCCTTTACTAGTTCCCCTTACTCTAGAGAAAGACTAAAATGCCCAAAAGAAACATTGTTAAAAATCAAGGGTAAATTCATTTTGAAATTTACTACAGAACAGCAGTAAGCAAGATAGTGTAGCACTGGCCTAAGGGTAGATATACAGATCAACGGGACAGAACTGAGAATCCAGAAATAAACTCACGCCTACGGTCAACTGATTTTCAATAAGGGTACCAAGACTATCCAATGGGGAAAGAAAAGTCTTTTCAACAAATGTTGCTAGAAAAACTGGACAGTCACATGGACTCTTACCTCATACATGTACAAAAATAACTCAAAATGGATGAAAGAACTAAGTAAGAACCAAAACTATAGTAAACACTTTGAAAAAACAGAGGGGTAAATGTGCATCACCTTGGATTTGGCAATTGATTCTTTGAAAAAACACCAAAAGCACAGGCAACAAAAGAAAAAAATAGAGAAATTGGGCTTCATCAAAATTAAAAATGTCTATGTTTCAAAGGAAATGTATTAGATATCTCCAGAGAAACAGAAAAAACAGGCTATATATATATATATATAAAAACATTTATTATATGAATTGGCTTATATGACCATGGGGATTGACAAGTGTGAATTCTATAGGGCAGGACACAAGTTGAAAACTTGATGAAGGTGAAAGTGAATTCTCCAGAAGCTGGCTGACTGAAGTAGAGAGAGAAATTCTTTCTGACTGCTGAAATCATCAGTTTTCACCTGAAGGCTTCTACCTAATTGGATGAGGAGCCAACTCTCATTGCTGAAGGCAATCTCCTTTGTTGACCATAGACACAATCAACCATAGATGCATTCAATTGGCTAATGATTCAAATCCATCTACAGAACACCCTCAGAGTAACAATCATCAGGCTGGTGCTTGCTTGGCCAAACAACTGGACATCATAACCTAGCCCAGTTGACACATGAAATTAACCATCATGGGACACTATCAAGGAAGTGAAAAGACAAAATGGAATGGGAGAAAATATTTGCAAATCACATATCTGATAAGGGACTTGTATCTAGAATATATAAAGAACTTTTATAAGTCAATAATAAAAAGAAAATCCAATTTAAAAAATGGGCAAAGGACTTGAATAGATATTTCTCCAAAGAAGATACACAAATGACCAATAAGTACATGAAAAGATGCTCAACATCATTAATCATTAGGGAATTGTAAATCAAAATCACAATGAGATATCAGGTAATATGACTAGAACAGCTAGAATCAAAAGGTCATATAATAACAAGTGTTGGTGAGGATGTGGAGAAATCAGTACACTCATGAACTGTTGGTGGGAATGTAAAATTGTACAGACTAGAAAACAGTCCAGCAATTCCTCAAACAATTAAACGGAGTTACCACGTGACCCAACATTCCACTCCTAGGTGTATGTATACCCAAGAGAAATGAAAATGTATGTCCACACAAAAGCTTTTACATGAATGAATACAGCAGCATTATTGATAAGAGTCAAAAGGCAGAAACAACCAAATGTCCATCAATTGATGAATGGATAAATAAACATGTTACATCCAAACAATGGAATATTATTTTGCCATAAAAAGGAATGAAGTATTGATACATGCTACAACATGGGTGAATTTTGAAAACATATACTAAGTCAATGAAAAAGCTAGTGATAAAAGACTAGTTACATGAAATGTCTACAACAGGTGAGTCTATAGAGAAAGAAGGTAGACTAGTGGTTTCTTAAGGCTGGGGGTATGGGGAGACAAACATGACAGGTATAGAGTATACAATTTCTTTCTGAAGTGATGAAAATGTTCTGAAATGTTCTGAACTGAAGTGAACGTTCTGTAAATTTCCTTTACATTTTTATCATTTTCTCCACAATGATAGCATAGTGCCAAGGCCCATAGTAGGCATTAAATATAGTTACTTACTGACCGAACCACTGGATAAATGGATGATTGGTTTCTACTCTCCCACCCCCTTTAATAATATTGATTGTTTTTCATCAATATATTTCATTTCCCAGGTCACTATTAAGAGATATAGTTCTCCCCTAGGACACAGAATGGAGGTAAAATTTTTGTCTCTGCCATTAACTGATTGTGTTACTTTGGAAAAATGCCTAAGCCTCTCAAGATCCCAGTCTAATCCATCTGATCAACAAAGACATGTAATATATGGATCAGGCACAGTTCTAAATACTTTAGCACAATCATAAGCACTTTACAAATATCCATTTAATCCTCAGGAAAACCAGACTGGACCACAGAAAAGTTTACTAATTTACCCAAGATCATACAACCAGGAAGTGGTGGAGCTACGATTTGAACCTAAATAGTCTGGCTTTTGCACCTATGTGCTTAATCACTATGCCACATTACATTTTCACATATTCTGATAGCATATCCTTTGGGTAGTAAGGAAGATCTTTATCTTCCTTGGGTATTGTGGTGGGTTTAATTGTGTGCCCCAGTTTAGACATGTTCTTGGTCAATCTGCATTCTGGTGGGTGTGAACTCATTGAAAGTAGAATCTCTTGAAGATGTTACTGCAGTTAAGGCGTCTTCAACTGAATCAAGTTGGGCTTTGATCCAGATCACCTGAGTCCTTTATAAACAGAATGTAATTCAGACAGCTTCAAGAAAGAAGCTGGAAGTCAACAGAACCCAAAGGAAAAAGAAGACATAGCCATGTGCCTTGCCATGTCACAAAAAAAGCCAAGGACCAAGGTTTGCTAGCAGCCAGCTCCAGAGTGCCACAGTCTTTGGGGAAAATGTGTAACCTTGATTTGGAACTTTACCTAGCCTCAAAACCGTGAACCATAATTCTTGTTGTTTAAGCCAACCCACTGTACAGAATTTGTTTTACAGAGAGGAAAATGAGACAGGTAATAAGGAAGATTATTGATCACACTGCTTACAACAAAATGAATCTCTTAGTATATCAAAATCTGCCTAATTTTTCATTAGTTCTTCAGACAGTGGCTTTTCCTTCTGAGTCACATTTTTTTAAAGTTACAACCAAGGGAAAATCACTCAAAATATACTGCCTTGAACATACTGTGGATGAAAATGTCATGAATTGATTTGGATTCCTTCCAGTCACAGTTGTTGGAAGTATTTACCCAAAATATTAAGGACCATGAGAGCCAGCTGACCTGTTGCTGGAACAAGAGCAATTCAAAAAAAAAAAAACAAAAAAAACTTTAGTTGCACCAGGCACCAGGAATCTGAATGGAAAGGAAAAACGCATTTCCTCATAAAAACACTGAAGTTCAGGCTATTCCAGAGCTAAGCGCTGGCACCACTGAAGTAAGAACAGAAAGGTACTCAAATATTCACAGGCAGTTTACAATAGTGTAGTGCTTACTACTCTCACCAATAAGAAAATGCTCAGGACTTACAATACTACCCTGCTCCAGCGTTCTCAATCCACACACTCCCAGTCAGTAGTTCCTCTGGAGATCAGTATTTCTTTCATGTTCAATATTCTCCTTGCATTATCCAAATGGATACAGTGCAATTAATTTTTAATTATTTTTTTAATTGAGAAGATGTAAATTTATGTAGAAATTACAATGTTCCCATATACCCCCCCATTGTTGACACTTTGCATTGGTGTAGTATCTTTGTTACAGTTGAAGGAGTATTAAAATATTACTGTTAACTACAGTCCTTAGTTTGCATTAGGTATATTTTTCCCATATACCACCCTATTATTAATACCTTGTGATAGTGACACACATTTGTTATAATTCGTGAAAGAGCATTCTTATATTTGAACTACTAACCATAGTCATCATCCATAACAGGGTTCTCTGTCTTATAAATTCCCATGTTTTATCCTCTTTCCTTCTAGCCACATACATGACCCAATTTCCCCTGTCAACCACAATCACATACATAATTCAGCACTGTTAATTACACTCACAATTATGTGCTGCCATCATACTATCCATTTCCAAACCTTTCAACCTAATTAGAAGTCCTGCACAAATTAAGCATCAGCTCCCCATTCTCTAACCTCATTTTATCTCCTGTTAACCTATATATATTCTAGATTCTAACTTTATGAGTTTGCTTATTATAAATAGTTCATAACAGTGAGATCATACAGTATCTGCTCTTTTTTGTCTGGCTTATTTCACCCAACATAATGTCCTCAAGGTTCATCCATGTTGTCACAAGAAGGACTTCATTCCTTCTTACAGCTGAATAATATTCTAGTGTATGTATTTACCACATTTTGTTTATCTATTCATCTGTTGATGGGCATTTGGGTTGCTTCCAACTTTTGGCAATTGTGACTAATGCTGCTATGAACATCAGTGTGCAATAATGAATATTTTTTTAAAAAATAATGAAAACCATCCCACAATAGCTATAAAGAAACTAACTCAAAGGTGTGGAAGTTGGAAGGCAAAGCAATCACAGAAGTAACTACACTGAGCGGCATTGTTTACTCAATTTAAATTCAAACTGAATTCAATATTCCTTCAGCTGAATAATCAATACACCAGCACAGGAGGGAGCCAGAGCCCTAGAGGAACATTTGTGTTTCACAGTAGACTCCATAGAAGGCAAGCTCTTTCAATCAGGGCTAGGGTTTATAGCAAACTGGTTTTTAGGATCAGGATTTCTCTTTGGGAAGTTTATTTCTGAATCGAGTCCATGGTGACAAACTGTGGTCATCAGAAAGACACTAATGGGCTTTTGAATGACCAAAAGTCAAGGAGTGTTAAAAATTTCAGCTCTATAAAGCAGTATCTGAAATAGCAATAGAACATCTGCATTCAATTAACATTATACATGGAATGAACCCCCAATGCTCTGGAGGAAATCTGTTAGGAATACAAATATGAATTTGGATTCTCCCCTTTGGCTAATTGAAACGTTCTTCTGGTATATTAGATGAAGGGAAATGGTTAATAATTGCAAGACATGATTCTAAAGACATAATGCTAAATCTAAGCAAGCTGTTGAGGTGTTAAATGAATATTTTTTAATATTCCACATGGTTGCTCTCTTGTACATTGGTCTAAACATTAAGCAAGTGATTAACATAAGCTCTTACTGAAGCAGGATATAGAGACCACAGAGACCCTCTCAAACATAGCATATTTGCTATGAATATAAATATGAATACAAATAAAAATTATATAGATATCTTCCCCCTATGTAGAAGGTGAGAGTGTTAGGTTGTTGGTTGTTGATACAGGCCAACTCTTGACATGCTTTTCTAAATGACAAAATGAATATTTGCTCCCACTGAGTAAGTATCTTTGGAAACTTTCCAGGAAGAAACTCTTACACTGGAGAAATCAGTAAACAGCTAGACAATGAAGCAACAGTCCAGATGAAGTCCAAACACAGAACTCAAACATAGCATTTGACTGTATTTTGGTACCAATGGCTCCATTTCCCAGTTGTCTAGCTTACAGGGATATCCTGGGAAACAAGTCCGAAGAATTACGTGGGTCTGTGGGTTTGAGGATCCTGCTCTCCTCTCAGCACTGCCCTGGATCTGCCATTCTGGTTGGCCCTGTGATTGGGGGAGTTCAGTTCCAGGAAGACACAAGAATGCTGTCCAGAGGAGAAGGTCTCATGAGGCTCTAGAAGCGAGGTGCTTGGGCATTCCTGGCAGAGGCAGAGGTGAGCAGCAAACAACAGCAAGGAGAAAGCAGACACTTCTCCCATGAGCAGGCTATGAGGCCCTCTAGTTTTTCTCTGGTCTATAACCCCCTCTAGTATAAGCTGAGGTGGATAACAGACTGGTCTGTCAAAGTGGAATGTACCAGAAGTAAAAAGGTCTAACCTTCAAACTCCTTAATATAAAAAGTAGGGATAATTATGCCATCTCTGCTATTTCAAAAACTTGCCAAGAAAATTCCAATATGTATGATACCCTACTACTATACTTCCCCCTGTATCAATTTTACAGCCATACAAATATAAGGAATATTTTTTCTTCTTTTCTCATTTCCCATTGGACTATGATGAGTTCCCCAAAACAACCTCTTCCAAAGAATAGTGGGAGAGTGCAGATTGTTAGCAATAAGTTTCTTGTCTCAAGACATTTGCCCAGCACAAAAGAAGTTTCCTTCTAGAATAAAGTCATTTGGAACTACTATTTAAGTTATCATAAATTAAATATGACCTAATTAAAAAAATAAAGCCTGGATCAAGATAGCAGAGTGAGACATTCCAGGGCTCCAACCCCTACAGAAGCTTTGAACAACCAGCAAGAATTGGCAGAAACATCTTTCTTAAAGCACCAGAAAACAGATAAAAGTTTGCAGTAACAGTGCAAGTGCTGAATAAAGAAATAGGCAACTTAAAAACAGTAAGATCTTGTAGCACCCTTGCTGAACCCTCTTGCTTTCCTGCACCACACAGAGCTGGCCCAGTGCAGGTCCCCAATCCCAGTTCTGGAGCAAGCAGATTAACCCTTATGTACATACTTGGAGAATGTATGTCTAGCCCAATCTGGCTGGTGGTGGCTTGAAGAACTGAACCAGGACATTCTTTGTAGGCTCACCTTCCAAGAACTTGCCCTACATATAAAAGGCAGCTCACAGAGCTTTTCTACAAAGTGCTGTGGGAGAGAAGTCAAGTCATAGGGCAAGGTATTGCTGGCTGAGGGACATAGAATGCAGTGCCTGAGACTGTGAGAAAATACTGTTTCTTAGGGAAGAGGGAACATTCATATCTATGTAAGCAGGGGAATTCCTAGGGCCAAGTGTGCATGTCCAGGACAGGACATGTATGCAGAAAGGACTGGGGAAAGATACTATGCTTTTGGCTAGAGCTATTGCCCAAAATCAATGTATGGCTAAGCTCTGAAGGAGAGCACTAGCCCAGGCCAATATGCAAAAAGACTGGGAAAGGTGTTGACTTTTTCTTTCCTTTTTTTTTTAACTTCTTGGAAATTCAAGGAAAACTCTCTCATAGCACTAGAAGGATACTAGCTTAAGGAACATATATCTCAGAATCTAACTTCTAATGATAACACATTAACATATCAAAATTTCAAGGATGCAGCGAAAGACTACAAAACACAAAAAGAAACACAAATTGATGGTCCATGTAAAGGAGAAGATTAAAGTATTAGGAACTATTAAGAAGAATCAGACACCTGGGACATACCAGATAAAGACTTTTTATAGTCCAAAATATGCTTAAAGAGCTAATGGAAAGCATGGACAAAGAATTAAAAAACATTAGGAAAACAAAAGAGGAACACATAGAGAATATAAATAAAGAGAGAGAAATGAAAAGGAACCAAACAGAGCTGAAGACCACAGTAACAGAAATTGAAAATTCTCTGAAGAGAGATTTAACAGCAGATTGGCAGTAGCAGAAGAAAGAATCAGTGAACTTGAAGTAAGGAAATTGAAATCATTCAAACTGAGGAATGAAAAGAACAAAGAAAAGTGAACAGATCCTGAGGAACCTGTGGGACACCTTCAAGCATACCAATATATACATTGTAATAGTCACAGAAGAAGAAGAAAGGGGTAGAGAGAATATTCAAAGAAATAATGGCTGAAAATTTCCCAAATTTAATGAAACACATGAATATACACATCCAAGACACTCAACCAACTCCAAACAGGATAAACTTAAACAGATCCACATCACCATATATTACAATCAAACTGTTGAATGTTAAAGATAAAGAGAGAATTCTGTAAGTTACGAGAGGGAAGCAACATGTCATTTGTAAGGGAGCTTCAATAAGATTAAGTGTTAATCTCTCATTGGAAACCACAGAGGCAAAAAAGCAGTGGGATGACATACTTAAAGTGCTGGAAGCAAAAAAACTGCCAACCCAAAATTCTATATCTGGCAAAACTGTCTTCCAAAAATAAGGGAGAGATTAAGATATTCACAGACAAACAAAAGCTGAAAGAGTCTGTCACTACTAGATTGGTCCTACAAGAGCTCTAAAGAGAATTTTGCAGGTTGAAAGGAAAGGACACTAGACAATTGATCAAAGCCCCAAGAAGAAATAAAGATCTCCAGCAGAGATAAAAATATGGGTAAATATAAATATCAGTACTACTGTATTTTTGGTTTGTAACTTCACTTTTTACTCCTACAGGATATAAAAGGCACATGAATAAAATGTAATGATAAATCAATGGTTTTTGACTTATTATATATAAATATGTAATTTGTGATAAGAGCTACATAAAGGTAGGGGAAAAGAAGGGTACAGGAACATATTTTTTATATGCTATTGAAGTTAAGTTGATATCAAACCAAGAGAGAGTGTTACAGATTGAAGATGTTAAATTTAAGCCCCATGGTAACCACAAAGAAACTATCAGCGAATATGCAAACTCACAGAGACAGAAAGTAGAGTACAGGTTACCGGAGGCAGGAAAGAGGCGTGGCAGGGGCAATGGGGAGTTAATGCATAATGTGTGTAGGGTTTCTGTTTGGGGTAAAGGGAAAGTTCTAGTAATGGAAGGTGGTAAGGGTACCATAACTTTGTGAACATGATTAATCCCACTGAATGGTATGCTTGGGAGGGGTTTCTGTGGTATATGTGTTTCCACAATTCTAAAAAAAATGAAAAAACACAGAACAGCTAAAGAGGCAATGACAAGAGCATGTAACACACAATCCTGGATGGCGTCTATGAATAGAGGAGAAGAGGCTTAAAAGGACACTATTGGAACATATGAAAAAATGGAATATAGAATGTAAACTTTACATCGATGTTAAATTTCTTGAACTTGATAACTGCATTTAATATGGTTACATAAGTCATAACTGAATATTCTGTTCTTAGGATATGTACATGGAAGTATTATGTTTCAAGGAGAATGATGTGTGCAACCTACTCTCAAATGTTGAGAAAACAGATAGATAGATAGATAGATAGATAGATAGATAGATAGATGATAGATAGATACATGCATACGTACATACATACATACATAGATGATGGATACATGTATGGATAGATAGATAAATAAGAGTTAATCAACAAATATGGCAAAATGTTAAAACGTGGATCTGGGTATCTGAGGGTGAGAGGTTTGTTATAATTCTCTATATGGAATTTGAATTATTTTTGCAACTGACCTGTGAGTTAGAAATTATTTCAAATTAAAAGTTTAAATAAAAAATAAATATGATTACTCAATTTTATGGAATTTAAAAAGTCATGTTGAAATTTACCTTACCTGACTTTTATAATGAAACATAAAAAATCTGCTCAAAATCATCACATTCAGTATAAGAAAAATAACCCCTTCTGCTCAAAGTTACCATTCTGGCTTTGCCAACCTGACAACAGCCTCTTGGTCCAGCTGTTCTGCTTTTCTTCTTGCATCAGATGTTCATTATTAACCAGTGTATTCCACTGCATTTCATTATATTTAATTTGGATTAGAAGGAACTAGGCCCTGCATCACACATTCTTGGCATTTTTTGAAGAATGATCATTCTCTTTTTAAAGAATGATCATTTTCTATTTTCAGGAAGTTCATAGAGGATCTCAATTTGCAACAGGAAATAAATTGTTCTTTGAAAAGAGAGCCTCTTCTTTTTTTATTTTTTCATTATTTTCCCTCCAAATCTATGTATTCCAGTGCACCATTTGTCAGTTTAATTCACTCATTTAGGTTACTATTAGCTCATTTGGGGTCTAGTTACTTCTATCATGTTTAATTTAGAAAGAGAATCAGATTCTGTTCCTTTATTTGTATTGGAGAAGACAGAAGACAATCATAAAATCCATTTTGGGGGCATGTGTGTGTGCATCTGCAAGCATGTACACATATGCCATTCATAATTCAAAACACGAGATCTACAGAGGACTCTATGGATTGCCCGTTCAATCCTCTGTGATTCCCATTATATAGTTCACAAAGCTGAGCCATCCCTGGTTCTTTTCCTTCTCCCAATCCATCACCATACATTTGCAGAATGAATTCACAACTCTCCTACTTTTCCTCTGCTTCACTCTTGCCTCTTTCTCTTTTCTCTTGACTAGGTTCATTCTCTTCCCAGGCTGTTTGCTTTCCCATCATCCAACACCTTCCAGAGATGTCATTCACACACTGAAACTGAGCTTTTCATCAAGGTTTCTCTGATGACATGGACCCGCTGCAAATTGTCTAAAACTTCAAATGTAAAAACAAGCAAACTAAAACTATGCTGCAGTTAAAGAAGAACAAAAAGAGAGAAAACTATTGTTTCAATCAGAATGTAAGCTCCCATTCACCATTATATCCTCAGCATTTAGAGCAGGGCTAGTACATTACAGATGCTCAATAAACACATATACATGCAGATTACTGAGGATCTCCAAGGACCACTCATCAGCAGGTAGTAGCAATTAAAGGCAAACTGCACTAGAAGTCACAGAACTGGAATCTAGTACTAGCTGTGATTGAATAAGTTATGTTATGATGAGCAAATTTTATTCTTTGACAAAATCAATAAGTAGCACTAAATTATTCATAAGGTATTTTCTGTTTTTAAAATTCTATGATGACAAAATATGTGAATTATAGCTAAAGGCTGAAAAAGTCTCTGAAGAAGTTTTTTGGTCCATCCATGCACCCCTCCCCTTTATTTCATATTACCAGAAAGATGACTACCTATTCCATTGGGAAAATCTCCAGGAAAATAATTCATTTTCCTATTGTCTCTAAGATACTGGAAAAAAAAATCATGCTTGTATTTAACCTAAAATACATTAGTACATTTATACTGTTGTTCATCAGTTTAGGACATAAATATCCAATTATAAAATTCCATAATCTTCATAATTTTGGAATGCAATTTTATTTCCAATGCAGCTATTGAAAGATATGGACATAAGGCATAAAAACATTTTCCCTGAAGTCATATCATTGACTAAATCATTGTTTGTCTACTCTGCTTCTCTCTAAATATACATTTGTAGCAGGAATTAACTAGTTTTCTACTAAGAAATACCTGCTTATTAAATTATATCTCATTCACCAAGACTTTTTAGTAGTTTTTAATGGGAAAGTAAATGAAACATTACTACATAAATTCTTAGAGAGATGGCAGTAATTTTATTTTAAATTAAATAAAAAAAAGTTTACAATCTTTCAGGAATTGCAGTATGTCTTAAAATCATAAATCCCCTTTACTTTTTTATAACTTTTTCTTGAAATATTTATTAGCCTAATACTGAAACTAAGTTTTCATTTATTTCTCAAAAATTTAAATTAGATGGCATGCCAATTCTCATTGATATCTTAATTTAAATATTATGTTCATTTTAATGCGTTTCCGTTTCAGAAATTCATTTCAGTGAACAGCTATACTTCCCCATTATAAAATGATGCAATAGGAAGTGCCCACATTTCAACCTTCTGTCATAATTTTGTGATTTGAGGTCTTCCAAATAAAAAGAAAGAAAGGAAGAAGGAAGGAGGGAGGGAGGGAAAGAGGAAAGATAGACTACACAGGAAGTAGTCAGTCACTTATCCTTAATAAACTAGAGGCAAGGGAAGAAACTTGTTTTTAATAATAAAAGTAGCTATAACCTATATAAGGCAAATATTTGGGTAATCTCATTATCTGCCCTTCTGTCGGGTAAAAAAGGAAAGAAAAAAAAGAATTCCTTTTCATATCATGACAAGGTAGTTTATATCTGAATTAAGGGAATTACTAAAATCTAAAGTTTCCCCTCTTGCATTTTTTTTTAAATTTTTTGGTGTAAAAGTAAAGAAAAAGAAAGAAAGAAAGAAATCAAAAAGAAATACTATTAAACTTAACTTGCTTCATTAATAAAGAAGCATCTTTATAATTCCAAGGCCATGCTGAAAATCAAACTTATGTCTCACTCAGACAGTCAGAATTCAGAAACATATTGAAATCACTCTAATGGCAGACACAGAGTTATGATCTACCACAGACAGAAAAGAGAAAACCAACAATTCCAATAAACCCTAAATAGAGTAATTCCCAGTTTCATTGTTAAACTCAGTGTCTGTATTTGAGTTGGAAGCATGAACATTAGATTTGACACTCATTTTTAAGATTCTACTTCCAAAATCTAGCCCTGAACAGATTTATCAGAATTTGCTTCTTAGGAGGCATATTTGGGTCCACGGTTATTAGGTCTCTGAAGGGAAGAGGAAACTCCCCTACTTGAGGGAGTAATTCTAGAACCCGTTAGGAATCGCTGTCAGAGGCAACATCCTGAAGTAGACAATATTCATTCCCTGTGCTTTTCATTCTTCTCAACTATTTCCCATCATTTTCGCCCATTAGGATCCTACTTGCCCTAGTTTAGATGCTCAAGATTTGCTCTCCCTGGACAAATCTTCTGGCTTTTCCTGTTCCCGTCAACAAAATACGAAGAGAGCGCTGGTGATGAACTCAGCACAAACGTAGGTCCTAGATGTAGAGTAAGAAGCAAAAACACACATGGCCTCATCTTTATGTGCTGAGTGACTGACTTTTGGGAGGAAGACAAACATTAATCCAATAATCAGTACAGATAAACATAAAATTCCCATAGTAGTAAGTGCCCTGAAGAAGACATTCCTGGTGCTCTGGAAACACGTGACAGGGGAATCTGACCCAGTAAAGGGTGGTCAGGGAAGGCCTCCCTAGGGAAATGACAACTGAGCTGACAAATGAGTTCATTAAGTATGCGGGCCGCAGTGGGAAGTGGGCCACCCCCCCTGATGGGCCACTGCCAGCAAAAAAAGCTATGATACAAAGCTGGAGGGGTAGACAGGTACATGATCCTGCAGCTTTTTTTTTTTTTTAGTGGTAAATTTTAACATATATACATAACAGTGATAACTTTCAAAGTATGATTTAACAAGTAATTAGAGAGCAAATTTCAAAGAATGTTACGGGTTACAGTTTCACAATTTCAGTTACTGATATACAGAAAGGTGTTACTATTCGATGTACAGCTCAACAAGCATTTACATAGGTAATTTAAGAAATCGTTATGCGTTACAGTTCCACAGTTTCGGTTCTTTCCGTGTTGCGAAATATAGGGTATTTACAGAAAGGTGAAAACTTTCAAAGCACAATCCAATGAATAGCTATAGAGCAAATTTCAAAGAACGTTACAGGTTAAAGTTTCGCCATATCAGTTATTTCCTTCTAGCTATTCTAATACTCAAGCATATAAATACATAATTTATTTATTTACATAAAGTTTTAGTATTCATAATCCTTTGTTAAATCCTATCTTGCCTGTGGCTACAGCTTCCTCTTGCTTAATCTCTTTCTTGATCTTCAGGGTGTCTAGGCAGTGAGCATCCTAACTTGTTCACATTGAAAGGGGGTGTGACAGTATGGGGAAGGGGGCTGCATCTGATTGTATTTCCTAAAGAGGCTGTTGCCTCTAGGTTTTAGGACTTGTCTGACATAGGAACACTCTGGTGGATTTAAATTTCTGAGAGATAAAACTTGGTCACTGAATCTCTTATAGAATCTCAGATAGGGACCTAGGTATTTTGGGACTACTGTTGGTAAGGGCATGGCATACTGTGGCCATTTGGGATATGTAGCTGGAGCTAGTGTAAGAGAACCCTCCAGGATAGCCTCTCGACTCTATTTGAGATCTCTCAGCCACTGTAACCTTATTCTGTTACCTTTCTTTTCCCCCCTTTTGATCTTCCAGCTTTTTGAAGAAAACGATAAAAATTTATTCTAAGAGCACTGGGGAACAAATGAAGAATTTCACTCAGAAATTATAAGGTGTGAGTTTAGAAAAGGTCACTCTGGACAAATGTGATGAACATACAGGGTGGGAGAGAGGGCAAAATTCAGCCAACCCACCTCACAAGCAAGGCTTGCTTGCCTCCTTCCCTCCCTCCCAACTTATACAGGAAAGCAGGATTCCTGCCGTTCCTAATTAGGGCTGCTCTCATAAATCATCTGTCTCCCTTCCATTTCCTTATCAGCAAAGAAGGAAAAAGCCCATCCTAGAAACGGAAGCACATCCCTGATATTGAGAGATTTAAGGAGGCTCCAAGTCCTCAGCCCTAAAGCATGTTTAATGGTAAGACTCTGGGCTGCTGCAGACCTTCCATAACTCTGAGTGTGTGGCAGGCTTTTTGCACCTCCTAGAAGGTCAGTTGTGATTCTAACTGAAGAACATGCAACAGAGCTTTAATTTTACTAATTGGTCTTCACTGATTAGTAATGAAAGATAATTGTTTCCCTACTGACAGGGACTCAAATGAGAATCATTACTACAGTCTTCATTATCAATCATTTGGTCTCCTCCAGATTTCTCATAATATTAATCTATCAACTATTAACTCTCAGGAAGCACTCTATTGGTTTTGAATTGATCAATGATGTTTGCTGCTGTAACACTGTATAGATAAAAATAAGTAAATTTAACATGCAGAGTCACTGGAATGGGTGACAGAATTATTCCAATAGGTGGTGAACCCTTTCCAGAGAGGAATAAGCAACCCCTCAATTTGCATAATTAAGACCCATTCCAAACTTTCAGGAAACTAAACTAACTTTAAGTTCCTACTAAGGGTCAACACTGTGATAAGCATGATACATTGCCAATTTCATTTAAAACTCCTAACAAAACAATTTGCAAGTTGAAGAAAAATTAATATGCTTATATGCCTAGTAAAGAGCCAAGATTTGAATTTTTAAGTAACTTACTTACAGAGCTAGTGAATTTATGTAATCTGGTTACCTGGCTAGAAAATGGTAAGAGCCAGGATTTGAACTGAGATCTCCAAAGCCTGTGTTCTGTCCACTTCTCATGCTGCTCCTCTTAAAGCAGGAGGTGGTGGTAGTTTGAACTTTTAAAAACTTGGAGCAGCTTCATCAGTGGATTAAGACAATGGGACTTATTTATCAAAGCTCTAGCCCAGGTAGCGGACACAAAGATGTAGCACATTCATCCCATTGTGTTAGAGTCATAACCATCAGTCTTTCAATTTCTTCATTTAACCATCTTTACCATGCTTGCAAGTTCTTAATAAATGAAACAGATTGAAACTGTTCTTGATTACATTGCAAACTCCCCTGTCTTGCATTTCACACCAGGGAGCAAAGTTTAGTAAAAATCTGTTATTAAAACACAGGGTCACATAGACATTTAGCCTTTGAAACTGATGGATAAAGAAATGGCTAATTCATTATTACATTGGATACAAGCAACTAACTTATTAGTACCAGAAAACAGGTATTTGATGATGTGGGTTTTTATAATCTTTGTAGTTTGCATCATTTTCTTGCAAGCTAGACATTACTGAAGAGTTGGATATAAAACCCTCTCCTTTAAACAGAAATTTGCACAAACTGATTTTGAGAAAATAATAGCTAAAACTTGTATTAATGAGTAGCCCTTACAAGACTCAAAACTGTCCTGAAAGCAATATAAAACCCTAAAATATACTCATTTAAAAAATAAAATCTCCTAAATTTCCTTTTAAATTTTTGAATGGAGTTAGAGTAGAGCTCAGAGGATTTATCCTTACTCACAGAGCTTACAAATACTAGTTTTGTATGCACCAGAGAGATCTATGACAAGTTTATTCCATCCCATGATATGAAAAATAAATAAATTTCTTAAGTAGCTGAAATATTTAATGGGGAAGATTACATTCACTGGAGCTTTCTGTTTTTATTGAATTAGTCATATTAATTGCATATAACATTAGTCATAGGAAGTATGCACACATACCAGCTATATATATACATATATATATTTTTAAATATATGTGTATGTATGTGTCTATATATACATTTGCACATACACATACACATGTGTACATACACTCATTCATGGACTGGGATCCTAAGAAGATTGTGGACCCCTGTTTCCAGTTTTTACTTTTTAAAGGCTATTTTTTTATTCCTTAAAAGCTATTGTTTTACTTTTTAAAAGCTTTTTATGACCATTTTTTTCTATATCAATAGATAATTATTAATATTACATATTATCAATAAATAATATCAATAGATAGCAAGTTATGACTGGGTCCTTAAAAAGATTGTGGACCCTGGTTTTCAGTTTTCACTTTTTAAAAGCTATTGTCTTAGTCTGGGTTCTCTTACCCTAGCCAAGGTGACACATGAAATTAATCATCACACCTTTTTCACTTTTTAAACGCCTTTTATGGCTATTTTTGCCATAAAATAAATTGATGATCAACATGACAAGCAAGCAACTACCCATACTCAACTCATAATTTAAATTAGTTAGCAGACAAGAGATATTGCCCCACCCCTACCTTTGCACCCTCAACTAATCTTTTACTGACAAGTTAGCATGAGTTATCCAAGGGGAGATTCCCTTCAAGTGTCAAATTATTGAAGAGGATGAGCACTGAAGAGTAGACATGGCTTCAACAAGGGAAATTAATTATCCATTCACACTAAAAAGAGTTTGGCAGCAGTCTCCCTGAAAGAGCATGGAAGGGGAGAAGGAAACGGGGGGAATGAAATCAACTTTTAGCCTAAGGTTAAGAGACAAAAATTCTCAGTGAACCATCAATCTAAAAACCTTTAATGGAATTAAATATCTAAAATGGAAAAATCCCCATAGATAGTTGTTTTAAGCAAAAGAATGTATTCTCATATTCTGCAACACAGTAAATACATCAATACCAAATATACATGTGGACATCTAGGACTGATGAAACACATTTTCATTTGTTATCACACTTGATCCTGGAAATATCCTTGTGAGCTGTTAGGTGTATATTGTAATCTCTATTTCCCAACAAGGAAACTGAGACAGAGAGGCTAAGAGTCATCTGGCTAGAGGTAGTTTTCTTGTGCTATTTTTCTTTTCTTTATGTTAAAAAGAGGGAGTATGGACAATGAGTTTAGATAAATTCAAGAATTTTTGAGGTTACCTAGAATTCAGGAATCCACCATGTACAAACAACAGCAATAGACAATAAGAACATATCCAGTGAAGTAAGTAGAGGGTCTAAGAGAAAAATAATATTTAATATATAACAAGCGTACCTTATCTTTGTCAAAAACAATGTACCTTTGAATTTACAAAAAACCATTTAACAGAGGTCTTATTATATGGGTTAGTGGATTGCACTTGCCCTAGTTTTGAAATACGGGAAATCAACCCCTTTGAACCTCGGTGTTCCTCACCTATAAAACAGGGCTAATAACAGCACCTAGTTCTTTGGATAGTTGTGAGGAGTAAATTAGATATTCATGTAAGGTATATGGAAACTTTCTTATACATAAAGTGCTCAATAAATGTCATTATCAGTATTGCCATCAAAATAGTTTATATCATATTGTTGCTAGTATAAGTTACTACTTATACTTAAACTTTGCTTATACTTTTCTTTTTTTAATATAGCAAAGCCAAAGGATTATTCAGTTTGAGTAAGAGTCCTACACAAGTCGAGTGCATATCTTCAACCTGTGAAAACCTATTTCTATTAATTCATATACAGCCATTTAGATCCCATGCCTGGCAGCTTCCAATAAATCACCCAAATTCATTCTTTCCCCACCCAGGTACTTGCTTTCAGGCACACATAAAAAAACCCACAAGGATGAAAGCAGCAAGGAAGCTGAAGGAGGGCAAGAACTTCAAGAGCCTTCCCACAGCAAATCACAGGAACAACAAGCGACCAAAAGCTCTGATAATTGCCTCTTGGCTCCCCAGGGAAAATCAGTCACATCCCAACTAATGATCCAGCTCCAAAACAGGAAGGAATGAAAAAGGAAGAAAATATTTAAAGCTTCATTAGAAATCTCTGGAAAATGTATTAATCCTCTTCCGCCTCTCTCCCACTCACCCCAAACCTGAGCAGTTCTTCACATAAATGATCTGTGGAGCTCTGCTATTAACGAGACATTTACCACCTTCCTCTGAATGCTGGTATTTTTCCATCTTCTCTTTGCTTTCATATAATAAAGTTTATCAATAAAGGTGTAATTTGTTTACCATCAGTCATCTAGGATTAGAAAGAAGCAATTCAATAATTTGGGACTTTAAAGATCATCTAGTCTAGTTGTCACAAATGAAAATGCCTTCATGGGCCAAGAAGGTAATATAAATGAATGAAGTGGGGCCAGATGGCAACTGTGTTGAATTTTTTTTTTTTTTTTGAGATTGTTCACACACCATACAATCATCCAAAGATCCAAAGTATACAATCAGTTGCCCGGTTACCATCATGCAGCCATGCATCCATCACCACAATTAATTTTTTTTCAATTTTTAGAACATTTTCACCACTCCAGAAAAGAAATAAAAACAAAGAAAGGAAACTCAAATCATTCCATATCCCTAAACAACACCCCTCCATTATTGATTCATAGTTTTGGTATAGTATGTTTGTTACTGCTGATGAAAGAACGTTAAAATACTACTAACTGTAGTATATAGTTTGCAATAGGTATAATTTTCCCTATATGCCCCTCTATTATTAACTTCTAGTTATAGTGTCACACATTTGTTCTGGTTCATGAAAGA
Organism: Choloepus didactylus; assembly: GCF_015220235.1. NCBI lineage: Eukaryota > Metazoa > Chordata > Mammalia > Pilosa > Megalonychidae > Choloepus > Choloepus didactylus. The sequence continues at coordinate 70,555,396 of NC_051317.1, read as the reverse complement.
GATTTCTAATATTTGTATAGTTAATCATGGACATTGCCCACCACAAGGTTCACTGTTTCATACATTCCCATCTTTAAACCTCCAACTGTCCTTTTTGGTGACATATGTGACTCTGAGCTTCCCCTTTCCACCACATTCACACACCATTCAGCACTGTTAGTTATTCTCACAGCGTGCTACCATCACCTCTGTTCATTTCCAAACATTTAAGTTCAACCTAGTTGAACATTCTGCTCATAATAAGCAACCACTCCTCATTCGTTAGCCTTGTTCTATATCCTGGTAACTTATATTTCAAGTCAATGAGTTTACATATTATAATTAGTTCATATCAGTGAGACCCTGCAATATTTGTCCTTATGTGTCTGACTTATTTCACTGAATATAGTGCCCTCAAGGTTTCTTCATCAACCCATTTTTCTTTTTTTTTGGACGGTTTTGTTCACACAACATATATACTGTTCTAAATAAACAATCGATGTTTCCCTGTATACTCACATATTTATGTATTCACCTCTATCACCACTATCTATATAAGGACATCTCCACTTCTTCCACAAAGCAGAAGGAAGAGTCAAAGTAGGTAGAGAGACAAAAGTAAAAAAGGAAGAGAGAAAAAAAAAAAAAGAAACATGACAGCTAGGAAGAAACAAAAGGAAAGATAGCATTAAACTAAAGTAGAATAAAGAGTCAGACAACATTACCAATGCCAGGAGTCCCATATCCCTCCCTTATGTCCCCCTCTTAAATGCATTTAGCTTTGGTATATTGCCTTTGTTACGTTAAACGAAGCATAATACAAAGTTTCTGTTAATTATAGTCTCCAGTTTGCATTGATTCTGTTTTCCCCCCAAACCCACCCTATTTTAACACCTTGCAAGGCTGACATTCATTTGTTCTGCTTCATGAAAAAACATATTTGTATATTTTATCACAATTGTTGAGCACTCTAGGGTTCACTGAGTTATACAGTTCCAGTCTTCATCTTTTGTCTTTTGTTCTGGTGTCCCATATGCTCCTAACTTTCATCTTTCAACCATACTCACAGTCATCTTTGTTCAGTATACTTACATTGCTGTGCTACCATCACCCGAAACTGTGTTCCAAACCTTTCACTCCTGTCTTTTCCTATTAGTCTGTAGTGCTCCCTGTAGTATTTCCTGTATAGCAGGTATCTTGTTCACAAACTCTGTCATCGTCTGTTTGTTAGAGAATATTTTAAACTCTCCCTCATATTTGTAGGACAGTTTTGCCAGATACAGGATTCTTGGCTGGTGGTTTTTCTCTTTCAGTATCTTAAATATATCACACCACTTCCTTCTTGCTTCCATGGTTTTTGCTGAGAAATCCGCACATAGTCTTATCAAGCTTCCTCTGTATGTGATGGATCGCTTTTCTCTTGCTGCTTTCAGGATTCTCTCTGTCTTTGACTTTTGATAATCTGATTATAAAGTGTCTTGGCGTAGGCCTATTCAGATCTCTTCTGTTTGGGGTACATTGTGCTTCTTGGATCTATAATTTTATGTCTTTCATAAGAGATGGGAAATTTTCATTGATTATTTCCTCTATTATTGCTTCTGCCCCTTTTCCCTTCTTTTCTCCTTCTGGGACACCCATGACATGTACATTCATGCATTTCATGTTGTCATTCAGTTCCCTGAGACATTGCTCATATTTTTCCATTCTTTTCCCTATCTGTTCTTTTGTGTATAGGATTTCAGATGTCTTGTTCTCCAGTTCCTGAGTGTTTTCTTCTGCCCCTTGAGATGTGCTGTTGTATGTCTCCATTGTGTCTTTCATCTCTTGTGTTGTGTCTTTCATTTCCACAGATTCTGCCAGTTGTTTTGTTGAACTTTTGATTTCCACCTCATGTATGCCCAGTGTTTTCTTTATAGCCTTCATCTCTTTGCCATATCTTCCCTAAACTCTTTGAATTGATTTAGCATTAGTTGTTTCAGTTCCTGTATTTCAGTTGAAGTGTAAGTTTGTTCCTTTGACTGGGCCATAACTTTGTTTTCCTTAGTGCAGTTTGTAATTTTCTGTTGTCTAGGCATCTGGTTTCCTTTGTTACCCAAATCAGGTTTTCCCAGACCAGATGGGCTCAGGTCCCAGAAGGAGGAAATATTCAGTATCAGGTTTCCATGAGGGTGTATCTTAGAAGATTGACACACCCTGTGAGGCCTCAAGCTGTTGTGCTTTTCCTAACCTGCCCAGCAGGTGGTACCTGTCAGCCTGTCTCTCCTGACTGGTGTAAGGATGTGTGGCCCGTGGCTGTTTTCCCCTAGGCTCTGTGGTCTGATTCTGAATGGAAGGTGGGTAGTAGAGCTGGGCACCACCTGTTTCCTCTTAGGGAAGATACACCCCTAGGGAGTTTTCATTGCATTTAAATAGGCTCTTTGTATCTCTGACTCTGCTATCTCTACCCTTGTCTGGGTCAGAGAGCTGTGAACTGACAATGGCTGAGGCTTTCTCCACTGAGCTGCCCAGGTTAAGAGAGAGAAAAACGGACAGAAAGCCTCATTTCAGGGCCAGTCCACACCCCAAGTTTCACTCACTGGACAGAGATAGCACCTAGTCCTCTCGGCTCCCCCTCCCAGCACAGAGAAGTCCCCTGGCTCTTCAAGATCAGTCGTCACTAAAAGCCTCTGCTTGTTGGGAATTTGCAGCTTGCACTGAGCAGCCCACATTTTCCAAATAAAATGCCGGCTGGAGCTAGACTGAGGAATATTCGCTTGTTCAGAGAGTGCTGCTCTCTATCACAGTGAGGCTTTGCCATTCGGGCTGCCAGTGGGGAGGGGGCTCTCAGCTCAGGTCCACAGTTTCTACTCACAGACTCCACTCTGTGATCTCAGGCATTCCTCCCAATCCAGGTTGGTGCATGATGTGGGGATAGTCATAGTTGTCCCCCAGCAGTTACTCCAGATCATTTACTAATTGTTCCTGGTTGTTTATTAGTTGCTCCAGGGGAACTAACTAACTTCAACTCCCCCTCTATGCCACCATTTTCTTCCCTGTGTTGAATTTTTATCACTTAGAAATATAAGCCCAATTGCTGCCAGAGCTTTCCATTTTCCAAAAGAAGCTGGGAATCTTTTTTTTTTTTTTTAAATGTTGGTTATGAATTTTAAAAAATCTAAGTATTGCACACATGGGAAGAGAAAAATTCCCCCACAGACTTCCAATTGGAATCTTTGATCTGGTCCAGTGATTTTCAGCCCTGGCTTCAAAAAAATAATTTGGGAGCTTTAAAAATAAGTTTTCTTATAACTGGGTGGATATTCTGCTGTAGTCTTTCAAGAAAGGTCCTTTTATTTTTGTGTCATTTTGGGGTTTTAAAACCATGTGGTATTTGAACTTTGGGGATTATTTTGCATATAAAGGCTGACATAAATTTATACTTAAGTAGATCCATGGCATGTCACCCCATGAATGTTGACTCTGAAAGGAACACCATTCCTGTAGTAATAGTTTCAGTTCTGGACTGAAAAGCTGGGGATGATACTTAATTTTGCTCTCTTTTTTTAATAAATCAGTAAAACTTGCAGCCAGTTTGTAGAGTTTCCCTGTTGACCTCAGCAGATGAACTAAACTTTTAGTGTTAATTCAATTCAAGGAATTATCTGACTCTTGGTTTGCATAGATTAGAAATCTACATACACTATTAACAAAATCAGATAGCTTTTAAAGTTTTACCATGTGTACACAGGCTACCTGCTCCCCTTATCCCATACACATCCACTATTGAATTTTGTAAGCTGTCATCAACAGTTACAAGTGTTGTTTTGCACCGAATTTTAAAACTTTTACAATGCAATACATATTATTTTTATGAAGCAAACCAAGGGTAAATTTCTATGGTTCTTGCTGTCTGCTAGAGTAGCATTTGAGGGAGAATCTTTTATACATTTATTAATAGTTGAAAAGTAAACCTGATTGCAAAATTCCTTCTTTTTTTTTCAAATCTTAAACCATGCACCAAATTTTTGGTTCAAAATGTGCAGCATAAATTAAACAACCTGAATTCTATTGACCTATATGAGTATATTTCTGTAAACATAACTATTTTGAAATAAACTTTTAAAAAGCATGATAAATCTGATTTAATTGGCCAAGTTTAAATTCTCAGGTGACTCTAACATGCCCTAAGAGTTGAAAACCACTAATCTTGTCTTACCCACTAATTCTCCAGATGAGGAAACTGTGGTCTACTGATTAAAGCAACCTGTAGCTAGCAGGATACAGGTCTTCTGAGTTCATACTCCAACATGCTGCTGACAAAACTCAAATATAAATGCCATACTTTTGCCAATAAACCAGTTTGGATTTCAATTTATGTAGTTAATGAGACATTCCAATGGTTTCCCATGCAGAAAAATCTTTTTTTTTTAATGTTAAATTCCTTTTTAAATTTAACTAGTGGCTATCACACAACATTTACCCTGGATTGCAAATTCCATGAAGGCAAAGGACTTGTCAGTCCTCCCTAACCATGGTATATATATATATATTTATATCCTCAGAATCTCAAACTGTGCCCTGTACTGGCACCTAATAGGCCCTCAATAAATAAACACTTGGTAAATGAATGAATTCATTAACTTTTCAAAGTTACACTCCCATATAAATTGGGAATAAAGATCTATGAAAGTTCAAATATCAACCTCATATATAAAAATGTCAGTGAATACAACTAATTTAGAAGAAACAAATTCTGAAGTCTTGATTGTCTAAGAGGGATCACTTACATAACTGTTGACAAAGTGTCATAAATAGTAAGTGTAAAAGAAATAGCAGATTTGCTCTTCACAGGAGCCCATCTTACTATGTTTAAAGCTTGCTTTTCACTGCAACAGCATAACAAGGAAAAGAGAACTCTATGTTAATCTTATCACCACCACTGACTCCGTGTACTTATTTTCCCTAGGGCTGAACACTTGCCAATACTGTTGCCAGCAAAACGCAGGTATTCTGTCTGATGCACTCAACAACGGACCTGAGACACCAGAAAGAGCCTTTATTGCAGTTGTGCAAAACAGGAGAACAGGAAATAAAAGTCTCAAATCTGTTCTCTATGAATTGGAGAAACTCTGGGTTTTTACGAAAGTCAAACAAGAGGAGGTGGAGACAGTGACACTGGGATGTTAGGAGATAAACTGGTTGTGTGTAAGCCTGGGCCCCAGAGGCTGTTCTTGTGGATTGACAAAAGCTGGCTGGGGCAAGAATAAGGTTGTAGGTTACAAACTGGGTTGTAAAATTGCTTAATTAACATCCATTAGGAACTGACAAAGTACAGATGGGGTAGTTGAATTGTAAATAGTTCAATCCACATAAGATAATAAGTAAGAAAGCTAAATTAACCCACTATAAATCACTTAAGTACCATGAGATAACAAGTAAAGAGACTAACTAAACAAAGTGGGCCCTTAAGGGCTAGTGCGAATTGACAAAATCCAGCTACAACATGTATGGCATGTATGGTAAGATAAGGGGATACAAGTGGGGCCAGTTACAAGTTAAAGATTATGCAATTATAAAACATAGCATCAGTATCAAAGAAACAAGTTTCAGTAAGTTCTGATAGTTACAGATATTAGTCTCTACGCTAAAAGGTTAACATACATCAAGACTACAGTTCAATGAGTGAGTCATTCCACATGATACTAAAAGTAAGAAAACATCCATATAATAATTTGGTGATTATACCTATTTGTTAATTCTCAATATTCTGTTTCAATACCAATACCCAAAGCTTACATATTTTGTCTGGTTTTTTGACCACATGTGACAGAGAACTTCCACATTGCTTTTCTGTCTGTACTTTCTGTCTCTTCACTCACTCTAGGGATGATTATCCTCAAAAATGGAATAAAGGGCCATAAGTGTTGCATTTACATCTCAAAAGATGTGACAATAAACTCTAGACATCCTTTTATCCAATGAAGACATTGGTAAGATCTTCCTCATTGTGCAAGAGCAAGACAAGTTATTGCTCATTCGATTTATTATTTGAAAAATACGCCTCCACCTTACATGTCAATCAATGCAACCCAAGTGTTTATCTCCTTCATAGCATAATTTGTCTTTCTAAAATAACAAATCTGATCATGTTGCTTACCTACTAAGAAATTCTGGTGGCCCCAAGAAAATCTCCAAGATCCCTAACACAGCATAACATATGAAACCTGCCTATTTTCCCAGCCTCGTTTCCTTCATCTACCCTCAAACAACCTTCGGTCCAGGCACTTCAAACCACTTACCATTTCCCCAACATACCATCCTCTTTTACATCTCCATGCCTATGGGCTATCCCTTTTAAGAATGCTCTTTGCCTCATGCCCTCTTATAGAATTTTCAACAATCTGCTCAAATGCCACATCTTCTGTGAAGTCTTCAGTGACTACTACAAGTATAATAAGTCTCTGTCCCTTCCATCTCTCCACTCTCCCATTGGGTTATATTGCAAGTGCAATTACATGCCTCTATATCGTATGCCTCCAAAGCCTATCCCTGGTATTCTTTGTATCCCGAGTGCCTGACTCATGCAGGTAATCAGTAAGGAAGTTCAGTTCTATTAACCTGCTGAGTTCAATTAATGGTTGCTCTGGCCCCCACCTGTGTGGATAAAAAGAAAAAGGAGGGTTTCCTGGGCCATTCTGCCTCTGGTTGGTGACTAAGGCTGCCCTCCACTGTGAGCCTGATGGTATTTGTGGCTGTTTTTTGCTTGTCAGTGGTTTGGCTTAAATTGCCTATTATGAGTCTCACTTGTCCAGCTACTGGGACAGTGATTCCATGGGGCTTCTATAGCCAAAGACCTTGTGGCCACTTTGGGCTCCTCATGCCTCAGAATCAACAGGCAAAAAAGAGAATTACTGTACTGGCTAAGGTGATTGATCCTGATTATCAAGGGGAAATAGGACTGCAATACACAATGCATGTAATGAAGAGTTTTCCTGGCATACAGGAGATCCCCTGGGGCATCTCTTAGTACTACCATGCCCCGTGATTCAAGTCAATGGAAAACTGCAACAACCCAATCCAGGCAGGACTACCAATGGCCAAGAAACTTCAGGAATGAAGGTTTGGATCACCCCACCAGGCAAAGAACCAAAGCCAGCTGAGGTGCTCACTGTGCATAAAGAAAATAGGGAATGGGTAGTGGAAGAAGGTAGTATGAACTACATCCATGTGACCAGTTGTAGAAAGAGGACTATAATGGTTATGAGTATTTATTCCTTGATTTGTTATGAATATGTTTTTATGTATACATAGAGCATATTTGTTGTCTTCTCTCTTATCCCCTTATCACATAAGTTGTGTTAACTTTTCATCATTGTATTTAAGTTACAGGATATCAAATATAAGAGTAACTGTTAAAGAAGGACTCACATCCTCTTCTGGGGAAAGAGTAGTGCATTTCTAGTTGTACACAGGATAGCTGAATTATATTAGGTGAAAATATGACTGTTATTGTTTTTATTTAGTTTTTTTTTTTTAATTTAGTGATTGAATATGGTTTAACAAGATGTGTATGGTGCCAAGTTGACAAGGGGTGGATTGTGATAGTTAAGTTCATGTGTCAACTTGGCGAGGTTATGATGTCTGGTTGTTTGGTCAAGCAAGCCCTGGCCTGATTGTTACTATGAAGGTATTTCATGGGTTTAAATCATTAGTCAGTTGATTGACTCTATGACTGATTACATCTACAATCAGTAAAGGAGACTGCCTGAAGCAATGAGAGAAGTTGCATCCAATCAGTTGAAGACCTTCAAGGTTGAGGACTTCAGCTATCAGAAAGATTCTCTATCTCTAGTTTAGCCAATCATCTTCTGCTGGAGAATTTATCAAAACCTTCATTGGAGTTCCAAACTTACGACCTGCCATAAAGAATTTGGATTTGCTCCATGGTTCACAGTAACAGAAGCCAACTCCTATAATAGATCTCATAATGTTTATATATATATATCTACACACACACACACATACACACATGCATATACATACATATATATACATATAGATACACACACACACACACACACACATATATTAGTGAGGCATTATAATGTTTGTCTTTTCATTTCTGGCTTACTTCACTCAACCAACTATCCTCAAGATCCATTCATCTAGTGGCATAACTCACAACTTCATTCCTTCTTGCCACCACTCAAAGTTCCATTGTATGTATACACCATAGTTCACCATTCTGTCTCCATCCATTGCAAATCATGAATACTGCTGCCACAAACACCAGTGTGCAAATGTCCACTCGTATACCCACTCTCAGTTCCTCCAAGTATACACCCAATAACAGGGTTGCAGGACCATATGGCAATCCCATACTTAGCTTCCTGTGGAACCACCACACTGCCCTCTAGATGGGCTGCACAATTCTACTTTACCAACAGTGAATAGCTACATGCCTCTATCCACATTTTCTCCAGGACTTGTATCCCTCTGTTTCTTTTTTTTAACAGTTTTATTCACACATTATACAACCCATCCTAAGAAAACAATCAATGATTCCCAGTATAACCACATAGTTATGCATTTACCACCACAATCTATATGAGGACAGTTCCATTGCTTCCACAATGAAAGGGGAAGAGAAGAAAAAAAAATGAAGAAAAAAACATAGAAGGAAAAATTAACATAAAATACAATGAAAAGGTCATACAAAAACAACACCAAGAATCCCATACCACTCCTTTATATCCCCCTCTTACAGACCTTAGCTTTGGTATATTAACTTTGTTACAGTTATTGGATGCATATTACAATGTTACTGTTAACTATTGACTCTAGTTTGCACTGATTGTATTTTTCCCCTATACCATACACTTTTCAACATCTCAGAATTTTGGCATTCATTTTTTCTCCCTCATGAAAAAATCATTCTTATATTAGGACACTTAATCACCATCATTGACCACTCTAGGTTTCACTAAGTTAATACAGTCCCAGTCTTTATCCTCTATCATTGTTTATGGTATCATACATGCCCCTAGCCTTCCTCTTTCACCCGTACTCACACTCATCTTTGCTCAGAGTACTTACAATATTGTGCTACCATCACACAGTATTGTGCTATCTATTTCTGGAACTTTAAAATCAATCCTGTTGAACATTCTGTACTCTTTCAGCATCATTTGCCTGATCTCTACCCTCTTCCTATCTCCTGATAACTTGTGTTCTCAACTTTAACTTGCACAGTTTGCTCATTAATATTAGTTCATATTAGTGAGACCATACAGTATTTGTCCTTTTGTTTCTGGCTAATTTCACTCAATGTAATGTCTACTATCGACCATTTTGTCTTTTGGATTTTATATGCCATATCTTATTTTATTTTTATTTCTTTCCCTCTCTTTTTACCCTTACTGATAGTGTTCATTTATCCTGTCCTTTCCAATCTGCCTGTAGTGATCCTTTTACTATTTCTCATAGAGCAGGTATCTTGTTCACAAACTCTCAGTGTCTGTCTGAAAATATTTTAAAACTCTCCCTCATTTTTGAAGGACAGTTTTTCTAGATACAGAATTCTTGGTTGGCAGTTTTTCTCTTTCAGTATCTTAAATACATCACCCCACTTCCTTCTTGCCTTCATGGTTTCTACTGAGAAACCCACACAGTCTTATCGAGCTTCCCTTGTATGTGATGGGTCACTTTTCTCTTGTTGCTTTCAGAATTCTCTTTGCCTCTGACATTTGATAATCTGATTATTTACTATCTTGGAGTAGGTCTAATTGGAACTATTCTGTTTGGGGTATACAGTTCTTCTTGAATCTGTAATGTTATGTTTTTCATAATGGGAAATTTTCAGTGATTATTTCCTCCATTATTGATTCTGCTCTGTTCCCCTTCTCTTCTACTTCTGGGACACCCATGACATGTACATTCATGCATTTCATGTTGTTATTCAGTTCCCTGAGATGTTGCTCATATTTTTCCATTCTTTTCCCTATCTGTTCTTTTGTGTGTAGAATTTCAGATGACCTGTTCTGCAGTTCATGAATTCTTTCTTCTGTATCTTGAAATCTGCTGTTATAGGTCTCCTTGTAAGTGATGGGTCACTGCTATTGTGCCTTTCATTTCCACAAGGTCTGCCATTTGTTTTGTCAAGATTACGAATACTTCTTTATTGTCACCCAGAGTCTTCTTTATATCCTTCATCTCTCTTGCCACATTTTCCTTCAGCTCATTGATTAGATATAGGTTTGTTTGAACATCTTTAATTTGTTGTTTCAACTCCTATATTCTCATTTGAAGTATAAGTTTGCTACTTTGAGTGGACCATAGCTCCATTTTTCCTAGTGTGACTCATAATTTTTGGTTGTCTAGGCATCTGGTTTCCTTGATTGCCCCAATCAGATTTTCCCAGACCAGATGGGTCCAGGTCTCAACAGGAAGGTATAATCAATATCATGTTTCCCTGAGGATAAGACCCAGAATGTTGTCAGACTTTCCGGTGAGGCCTCTAGACTCTGTGCTTTTCCTATTTGCCCAGGAGGTGGCACTTGTCAGCCCACAGCTCTGCAACAGTGAAAAGAAGTGAAGTGCCTTTAATTCTCAGTGGACCCTATCATAAACCAAGCTTAAGTTGTTTCTTTTTGCTTCCCCAGGACCTAGGGTCTGAATTCTCTGAGGGGTGGGCCTCCACTGGAGCTGGGCCTCACTCACCCTTTTCTCAGGGAAGATATGCCCTCTAGGGAATTATATCCTTCAATGACTTCTTCCTTTGTCTCTCTATCTTAACTCCACCCTTCCCTGGGTCAGTGCTGACAATTGAGATGGCCTGAGGTTTTCTCTAATGAGCTACTAAGAATGCAAGAAAAAAAAGAAAAAAGAAAGAAATTCCCTTTTCAGAGCCAGTCCCCAACCCCCCAGTTTTGCCAGTCAACCAGAGTTGGTACCTGGTTCTATGTGTCCCTTTTCTGGGACACAGTAGTTTTCCAGTATTCTGAGTTCAGCTATCTACAAAAGTCTTTGTTTTTATTTATTTATTATTTTTTTCCATCAGTCCTGCCTCCTCTCTGCTGGGAGAGGCCTCAGGGTTCCTTTCCTGCTTGCTCCTGGCTTATCTGTGCTTATAGCTTGTATTCAATAGTTCAAACTTGTTAACTAAAACCACAATTGGAGCTTTGTTGAGTTACTTTCCCTTGCTCCTAGTAGAATGCTTCTTTCTTCCACAGGGAAGTGTTACAACTCAGCCTACCATGCCAGGGAAGAGGGTTGCCAGCTACGCACTTTAGGGAGCTTTACTTACAGTTCTATGCTGTGATCTCAGCCATTCCACCCATTCCAGACTAGTGTAAGATGTGTGTCCAGTCATGGATGTTTCCCAACAGTTGTTTCAGACTATTTACTAGTTGTTCCTAGCTATTTATTAGTTGCTGAAGAGGACTAACTAAATTCCACACCTTCCTATGCTGCTATCTTCTTTTTGCTATACTTCTAAAAGATACTATAGTTCCCTCATAATATGCATTAGCAATAGCATTTTCCTTTGAAACTTGTATGATCAGACCAATTCTCCTTATGTCAAAAAATGTCTAATAATTTTATCAAAAATGGAATAAAACTATCAATTACTAATTACTGAATAACCTCTATGGGTCCACTATCTCAGCACATTGCTGAGTGCTGGGAAGGATATGCAAAAACTATGGCATATAGCTCTTTCTTTTGATGAAATTAAAGAACATAATGAGGCTTTACATGGTAGGCCCCTTACTTTGATTTTTTTCAACAAGTACTTACTGAGGACTTGCTATCTGTAAGGTACCAAAGTGAGGCTGCGAAGGAGACTGCAGACATAGATCTTGAGTTCAGATAATATGTAGTAATAAAATGCATGTGAGAAACATGAGAGAAAGTATGAGAGTCTTAATAAACATGCCAATTAAGTGCTATGGAAAAGGAAAAAAAGGAACTTGTCACTGGAGAGAGTCAGGGGCAAGAGAAAAATCAGAGCAGATGTAGAGTTTGACATTGTGGGGTTTGATGTCAGTCTTGAAGGACAGGTAGGTAGAATAAAAGAATGTAAAAACGAAAGAGAAAAAGTCCATTGTGGAAGAAACAACATGAAAAATAGTTGTTTGGCAGAAACAAATGGGTATGTTGAGGGCAAAGGAGTTTTTCAGTGTGAAGCTCAACAGAACATACAATGCAAAAGTAGGTTGGGGTAAGATCACACAGGGCTGTGAACACCAGACTAAGGAATCTGAAAATCAATCCATAGGCTATGATTTTTGAGAAAGTGAGTCATCAGAATGAGAATTATTTAACATTAATTTGGCAATGGTGAGATGGAATTAAGGGGGATAAAAAGTGTTGCTGTTCTAACCCACGTGTGCAAGCTAAAAACAGGGTAGTGTGTATTCTGATTAGTGTTTATAGCTGCTGTCAAATGGAAATCTCTAACTCCTTGTGGCTTCCTTGTTTCACAAAGTTTTGGTTTCAAATGTATCATTATGAAGTTTCTTGTCATTGGCCCTGGCAGTCTGTGCACTTTCTATGTGCATGGAGCAATTCTAAGTGTTATAAGACAGTGGCAAAAAATATAGACAAAAAAAAGTTCACCACTGCCAAAGTAGATCAAACTTGTATTATAATTTCTATATTCTGCATAGCACCTGATGTATATTAGCACTGAACAAATGATGTATTGTATTGAGTATTTTTTCTATTTGTTTAATCCAGAAAAGATGGTGCTATATGCTCCCTTGTAACACTGACCAGTGTTTTCACAATGTGCTTCCTGTCTGCCTGAATCTTCTTAAGATCTTCTCCAGAAATGCTTTTGGTATTCAATTAGTGGAAGGAGAGGCAAGAGATAAAGGGGAATGTTTAGCTTTGCTGGGCTGTCTTAAGAAACTATTGTGCCTATAAGCACTACACATTTAAAAAACACTACACTTAGCCAGAAATTAACTATACAGGGCCTTCTATTTAACGTGGAATGACTGGAGGTAAGTTTTCTTAACTGGAAAACCTGGAAATGAATATCCTTGTTACTAAATTCCAGGTAAAACATTAATATACTGTGGTAGTTTCAAACTGTATGTATCCCAGAAAAACATGTTCTTAGATCTAATCTATTCCTGTGGGTATAAACCCATTTTAGGCAGGACCTTTTGATGAGGCTACTTCATTTAAGGTAACCAACTTCATCTGGGCAGAGAAGCCAAGGATCGCCAGCAGCCGGTTTTGGGGAAGAAAGCCTCACCTTGATGATGCCTTGATTTGGACATTTTCTTGACCTCAAACTGCAAGCTAATTCCCATTGTTAAGCCAACCCATTTCATGGTATCTGCTCTGAGCAGCCTAGGAAACTAAAACATGTACCTTCATAAAAGATTTCACTGAATAAAATTTCCACTGGGCCCAACACTATTCCGTGATGAATCAGTTATGATAATAGAGCTACCAAGTCCAAGGATCAAAGCTAAGTGAGGCCCAATCAAGTCCCTTATAGGGTCCCAAGCCTTGCATTCAGACATCTGTAGCCAGACTGATACAACTCCATACAAGCAGAGCCAAGAGCATTGCCCCTTGAGCCAATGCCTACCTTCTCCAAAGAGACTGCAGTGAACAAAATTTACCATGCCTCTAATCACTGATTATTTCAGTCAAATCCCAAAACATCTAGCCACCAGGTAACTGGTCTTCAAATTGTACCATCTTCCCCATAATAGTCTTTACTTCTTTGCTTCAGACTTCTAATATCAGGGAGAATGAGCAAGGGGGCAAGACTCACAGCTTTGATTTGTGAAGAAGGAAATGTGTGGTTTTGGTTTTGTGGGTTTTGTTTTGCTTTAAAGGCAACATTCTTTGACTGCCCTCTCTATTTGTGTCTTCATCTTGATTTCACACTGCTCATATCTGACTTTCATCATGGCCTTCATAATAATTACATCAACATATTCCCTTTAAACAACATGCTGGAATCACCTGGAGAGCTTTAAATAATACTGATGTATGGGCCCTACCCCCAGAGATTTGGATTTAATTGGTGTGAGGTATAGCATCCTGTTCTTATCACAGACTTCTATTCTTCTATCTTGTTTAATCAACAACTTAGACTACAAATGTCCCAAAAGCTTCAAAGAGATCTCCAATCTCTCTCCTTTCTTTATTTCCTCCTTAGCCAACTTATATTCTTCATTTATCATTTCAGTAGCTCCCTTGTTGATAGCAATATCCTAAACTCCCTTGCTCCTGCCATTATAATTCTCTAACAAAACCTTAGGCCTAGATGGTTGAAGTGCTGAATACCTGTCTAGAAAAGTACAAGCTCTTTATAAGACTTTTAACAGTGGTACCACTAGAAGGTCATTAACCTCAACAGGACCTTCAAATAAATACTAGTAATCCTACTAAATTTTACTAATTTACACCCTCTCATATTCAAGCTTTCTCTGTCAACAAAGATCCAAAATTCCCTTCTCTTTCCTAATATGCCAACTCTTTGCTCTTTTCTCTCTCAGTACATGACTCAACTACTTTCCAAAGAAAATAGAAGGCATCAAAAGAAATCCCTTCAAGCTGTCTCTACCAAACTGAACACACCTCTTTATCTGCACACATCCCTTCCTACCTCCCTTCTAGTACAGAAGGGTAGGTATACTCTCTCCTCTCCAAGGCCAATTTCTCCAGCTGGGCTCTGGATCCAACTATTTTTATCTTCTCTGGAATCTTATAGGATGAATTATCCATCTTCTTTCTTGTATCCTCAATCCTCCTACCCTGCCATCGGTCTTTCTCATCATCCTTTAGATATGCTCAAATCTCCTATCTTTTAAAACCCTCCCTTAACTTTATTTTCCCCTCTAGTTAATGCTCTATCCTTTTGTTCCCCTTGAAAGTCAAATGCCTTGAGTTATCTATATCCATCATCCCTTTCCTCACTTCTCACCCACTTCCTGAGATACTTCATTCTTGCCTCTGTCTTCATCATGCCACCAAAGTAACTCTCCTTAAAGTCCTTTAAGACATCCATTTTACTAATCTAAAAGAATATTTTCAGGAAATTATTACTTTACCCCTCATCTGCAGCCAATAATGCTAACCACTCTCTCTATCTTAAATTATTCTCTTCCTTTGGCCCACAAGATGCCACTCTGGCATCTATTCCTGGTCACATTTCTCACTCGTATTTACCAACTGTGTCTCCTTGTGGATGTCTTAAAAACAACTCAAATTAAAAATGTCCTAAACTAAACTACAGTCCTCATCTTCCCCCAGTGACTACCTTGTCTCCCTCCAGTGTTCCCCATCTGATTGAACAAACCTAATACCTAGCAGTTATTCATGACATTCCTCACTGAGTCATATCCAAGTCACCACTAAGTCCAGTCTACTTTGCTTCACAAATATATTGTAAATCTATTAACCTTTCTCTATCTTTGCCACCATCCCCTGGTCCAAGCTACCAATATTTCTAGCCTATAATAGACTCATAATCCATCTCCCTGAGTACTTCTTTCCACTTTTCCTCCATCCATTCTTTATAATATAGCCAGGTGACTTCCTTAAAATGCAAATTTGATCATGTCACTTCCCTGCCTCAAACTCTTCAATGGGTTTCTTTTGCTCTTAAGAGAGATAAAGACTAAAATGTGTAACACAGCTTGCAATGCTGTGTAAGATCCAGTCCCTGCCTACTTCTCTGGCCATTTCTTAGATAGCTCTTCCCCTCTGAACTGTGGCTACACTGACTGTTTTCAGTTCTCAAATGCACTGGATGTTTTTCTGGCTCCTATTCTCTCTGCCCAGAATGCTCTTCCTTCTCCCTCACTTCTACTTCTTTAGATTGTAAATGTCTTATTTTGGAAGCATTCCCTAACCAGCAATCCTTAACCTGGGCCAGGTCTCCCTGGAATTTTATTTCATATTACTTTCAAAAGGTTTTTATTCTATTTGGTTAATCATCTTAGACCAAGTACTCCAGTAGGGAAAAGGCTATTTATAAATTGCTTATTCCCAATACATAGTCCACTGCTCTGCTAGACAAAGAACAGATGCCCAATAAATATCTGTTCAATTAATAAGTAAGTATATGAGTTAATGATGAATGAATGATGATGGTAATGATGGATCTTTACACTTAAACTATCAATATGTATATTTATCTTCCTCTGGAACACAAACCCATGAATGATGGTAAAACACATATTATTAAGTCCAGCTCAATATAAAACAAATGGTTTTGAGAAATCAGGGTGCCAGGCTGCAAGGAGGAAAAAAATATTGAAGAGGAAGGACTAGGAGGGTTTGTTTTGTCTTCTCCAACTCCCCAACTTAGGCAAGGAAAACCAGCATATCTACTTTAAAATCATTCTGAATACCAAATAAGACCTAGCTTTATGAATGAACTCCTTAACTTATTTAAATACTGTTGTAAATATATTAAGAAAAATAATTTCACGTATTTTGAAAAAGGCAAATCAACTAGGATCTTCTGTAAGGCCTTAAAATGCTCCAAATTCAGGACCTATCCATGTACTAATCTCAGTATCACTAAAATATCTTCCTCTATCTGTCACAGTTCATCTTTAAATAAAGTTTACAGTAGTATTTCCCAAAGTCTTATACAAATTTCTGGGCTTAAGTTCAAATAATATTAATCAAAGTCCAAGTCATTTATTAAACTGCAAGTGGCCATAAAGCAGAGTTAATGCAATTTGTCAGGCAGAGCAAAACAAGAAATGGCTTGACCTATGAGCCTTCAGGACCCCTTTGAAAAGCTGAGCAAAATCACTAGGGAAGAGGTTAAAATTCAACTTTGCTTTATATCCCTCTTTAAATCACATCAAGTACAAGCATGTTCCTGACAATTTAAGATTATGAATGATAACTTACCAAACAGAATACTTCCTGAATTTTCCCACAAGGGTTTTTTAAAGTTTGAAAATGCTATCTTCAGCAATATGATTTGCTATTAAAAGCCTTTCTTTTAAAACCATGGATTTAAAGCAATTGTCCTGTGAATGACAAAATCTCAAAACTAAAGAAGTCATAACTATTAAGTTAATTGGGCATTAATATTTTACTAAATGTGGCAGTTTTCTTTCTGAAAAGTTCCTGCTTGCTATATCAATGTTTCAAAATTTACAATTTAGTAAAATTATGATTTTTTTTTAGATGGCCAATGTAATATTTGGCTATATTCATTATCTATTGCTGCATAACAAATCAACTCCAAAAATACCAGTTTCAAATAGCAAACATTTATTATCTTGCCATTTCTGAGGGATAGGGGTCCAGAACAGCTTAGCTGGGTGGTTCTGGCTCAGGGTCTTTCATGAAGTTGCAGTCAAGCTGTTGGGGGCTGGGGAGTGTGCAGTCATCTTGAGGCTCCAGTAGGGCTGAAAAATCCACTTCTGAGCTCACTCATGTTGTTGCTGTCAAAAGGCTTCAGTTCTGCACAGGCTGTTGGACTCAGGGCTTCAGTTCCTTTCCATATGGGCCTCTCCATAGGGCAGCTCAAAACATGACAGCTGGTTTCCCATGAGCAAATGGTCCAAGAGAGTGTAAGAGACAGAGCATCCCAGACATAAGTCAATGCAGTGCCTTTTTATGACCTGTCTCCAAAGTGTCACATCTTCACTTTCCCTTTATTCTATTTTTCAGAAGTAAGTCACTGAGTGCAGGCCACACTGAGGGGAAAGGAATTAGACTCCATCTCTTAAACGGAAGCTATCAAAGAATTTGTGGGCATAGTTTTTAATGCAATTTTATTGAGAAATATTCACATACCATACAACCATCCAAAGTGTACAATCAGTTTTTCACAGTCTCATCATATAGTTGAGCATTTATCACTACAATCAATTTTTGAACATTTTCATTACTCCAAAAAAAATAAAAATAAAAGTAAAAAAGAACACCCAAAACACACTGCACTCCCCCCCCCTCCATTATTCATTTATGTTTGTTCCTCATTTTTCTACTTATCTGTCCACACACTGGATAAAGGGAGTGTGAGCCACAAGGTTTTCACAATCACACGGTCACACCATGTAAGCTATATAGTTATATAATTGTCTTCAAGAATCAAGGCTACTGGATTGCAGTTCAATAGTTTCAGATATTTTCTTCTAGCTATTCTAATACACTAAAAACTAAAAGGTGTATCTATATAATGCATTAGAATAACCTCCAGAATGACCTCTCGACTCCATTTGAAATCTCTCAGCCACTGAAACTTTATTTTGTTTCATTTCTCTTCTCCCTCTTGGTCCAGAAGGTTTTCTTAATCCTATAATGCTGGGTGCAGGCTCATCCCCTGCCGTCATGTCCCATGTCGCCAGGGAGATTTATACCCCTGGGACTCATTCCCATGTAGAGGGGGAGGGCAGCAAGTCCACCTGCCCAGTTGGCTTATAGAGAGAGGTGTGGACATATTTTTAAACTACCATATAGACAGTAGATAGAAAGATGGGAGTTAGATGCATTTGGAATTAGGAAGATATGGGTTTGAATCTTAACCATACTGCTTGACAGCTCCTTGCACAAATTACTTAACTTCCTTAAACAAGTGTTCCAATATGTAGAAATGGGTGGATTATGGAGGTTTTGTGTGGAAATAAATAATATAACACAGAAAAGGACTGGGTACCGCCTCTAACAATAGTAAACTTCATTAACATTGCCTACATAAGAATAATCGGTTACACAAACCATTTATCAATTGCCTAAAAATTAGAGAATAGACAGTCCACTGCCCTGTAACGAGCTTACAATCTAGGAGTTATGGTGGTGAGTCTGAATTTAGACATAAAAATCAAGTATGATTTTCCCTCCAGACCTCCAGAAATCAGTTGGCTTCCTAAAGAAAGTCAGTCAGAAAAGCAGCCTATACAATATAAGGACATACCTAGTGGTCTTTTTGTTTGCTTGCTTTGCTAAGAAGAGAGGCTGTTTCTTTAATTTAAATGTTCTCAGAAACACTGTGAGCAACACAGATGAAAGTACAGCTCTTTGTAGGGGTGGAGGCATGGAGTGCAGACAGCCTGCCCCTCTCCTCTGGTACCCCATGGCCCCTGAGGGGGCTTCCTGGAGCAGTTTGCAAATCTACATTAACAGATTGTGCCTGTAATTACATATACCAAGGAACAAAGGTCATAGTTTAAAACCATGCCAACTTACGTAGCAATGTAAATAAAGAAAACCATTTCATACATGTGTTCTGAGAGAGAATGATTGTTGTCCTTCAAAAATGTGCAATGCTCTAAAAGTTAGTTCAAAGGGATTACCTTTCAGTGAATCCCTGATTATTCCTTTCCAAGAAGAGATCCCATTTTTACACGATTGTCCCTTTGTATCTTAGAAGTAAGACCTCATTCTGAGCCAATAATTTGTGTCTTATAAGATACTAACTATAGGCTTCCAACAACTTGCAATCAAAGCAAAAATAAACAAAAAGCCTAAAAGCCTATGCCTTTCTGAATACAGAATTAGAGGTTAGAGGAATTTCAGCATTGGTTAGCCTAGATTTTCATGTTGTTTATCTTCCCAGAGTCAAAGCTCAAATAATTTACAAGAATTTCTCCTTCTGAACTTCATGCCCAGAGTTCCAAGGCAACCAAAGGTAATTTTCAATTGGACCAGTGCAAATATAAAGATTATTCAAAGATTTCATTAAATATTCCACACCTCCCAAGTAACGCTTCAAAAAAAAAAAACTATACAAAGACCGAGAAAGGGAAGTCAACTATCCAACCTCAGACATATTGTAAAGTAATAAAATATTTTGAATTGTTACACAACATCATGTCCTATTCTTCGGAGATGCTTGCTTCCATGCCTACATTACCTGGTATCAAAACTGAATTTATTAGAGTATGGGGTTACTTTCTGAAGAGCTTTGTGGTCAATTTATGTGGATATCTACACAATTAAAAGACAGCATTTTTCAAAAATGTTAGCTAAGCTTTGAAAATAACCCACAAATTCAAGGCTGATGTTTCTTTCAGCTTGATAAGAAATATGTCATGTGTCTGAGTTTTTGGTTTTGGGTTTTTGGTTTTTTTCTGTAGTTTGATAGTACAGAGTTTTCAAAGACTGCATCCCTAGTCAAAAGGCATCAAGGAGAAGGGCTGGGCAAGTGGAGAAGAGTGGGGGGTAATTTAGTATAGTGTTAAGAGTGTTGGCTCTGAAGCCAGACGAAATCTCAGTTTTGTCACTTACTAGCTATGAATCCCTGGGCAAGTAATTGTTTTTTTTTGAACAGTTTTATTCATATACTATACAATCCATCTTAAGTATATAATCAATGGTTCTTGTTTTACTCAATAGTTATATATTCACCACCACAGTCAGTATGAGAACATTCTCATTTCTTCCAAAAAAAAAAATCCCATAACTCTTTTATCTCCCTATTACTGACATTTAGCTTTGGTATAGTGCCTTTGTTACAACTAATGAAAGAACATTGTAATGTTACTGTTAACTGTAGACCTTAGTTTGCATTAATTGTATTTTTTTCCATATACCATCTCATTATTAACCCCTTCTAATACTGATGGACGTTTGTTCTAGTTAATGTAAGAATTTTCTTAGATTTATATAATTAATCACCATCATCATCCACTCTAGTTTTTGCTAGGTTATACAGTTCCAGTTTTTATCCTCTAGCTTTCCTTCTGGTAATATACATGACCCTAGCCCTTACTCTTTCAACCATACTCACTCTCAACTTTGTTAATTACACTTACAGTATTATGCTACCATCACACAGTATTGTGCTATCCATTTCCAAACATTTACAATCAACCTTAATATACATTCTGTGCTCCTCAAGCATCAAATGCCCAATCTTTACCCTCTTTCTATATCCTGATAACCTATGCTCTCAAATTTAAATCCCAGAGTTTGCTCATAATACTTAACTCATATTGGTGAAACCACACAATATTTGTCCTTTTATTTCTGGCTTATTTTACTCAAAATAATGTCTTCAAGGTTCATCTACGACTTCATTCCTTCCTACAGCTGGGCAAGTGATTTAACTTCCCTGAATCTCATTCCGCTTCCTGTCTAAGGTACTAAAGGCTATGTGCCTTGCAGAGCTAGCAAGATTAAGTGTGATATGCACATACAACGCTAGACACATAGACACAGGGTAGTGACTTAGTTTATGCATGATTTAGGGTGTCCTATTTCCTATTTATGATGCAAGATACATTCTCAAAATCAAATTCCTCCAAGTTGTCTCACCATTATGAATACTTCTTAGCTTTCTGATGGAGGCTCAGCTACACATATGCCACTGAAAGAGGTTTTGTTTTTGTTATTCTTTTGATGCTTTTTTTTTTTTTTTGAGAGCATACCAGCGTCCAACATGGTATTGGACTTCAACATATAGAACTTCCTCACTACTTGCAAAAACTACTTGAATATAGAGGGCCCAAATAAAGGGTTATATACACAGCATTTAAAAATCATAGTATTAAATGCAAGAGGTATTCTGAATTGAACCCTGGAACAGGAAAAGGACATTAGTGGAAAAGCTGGTGAAATCTAATACAGTCTGTAGTTTAGTTAATAGTCATGTACTAATGCTGGTTTCTTAGTTTTGACAAATATACCACGGTTATGGACGATTGTTAGCAGTAGGGAAAAGCGGGTGAAGGATGTACGGGAACTATTTGTACTATCTTGGCAACTTAAATCTGAAATTATTCCAAAATAAAACATTTATTTTAAAAAATCATGTGTTATCCAATTAAAGTTGCCTATCCCTTCCCTTCCCATATCCCCTCAGCCCTATCCCTTCACCCTTTCTAATTTCTAACTGCCAGTACCTGCATTTCTTTGAAGGTTTTCTAGCATCTGGAGGTTATTTGCCCTGCACAGGGTAATGCCCAGGAAATTAATGACTGATGGAAGCGGCAGGTAAATATTCAAGCTCTTTCAAATCCTGGGTGAGATAATTCTCAGACCTGTGTTTTACACCAGCCCCCAGGATCTGCAGAAGAGTCAAGTGCTGCCAGTTGCTAAGGGCAGTAACTTATACATAACACACCATTTATTGGGCCTTTTCCCTTCCTTATTTCACACCCCCACTCTCCTGCTGGTGTGTCCTTCATTTCCCAAATAAACTCTTTTACCTGAATCCTTGTCTCAGAGTCTGCCCTGGGAAAACCCAAACCAAGACATTGCTCTTATAGGTATATTTGCTGGTGGAAGGACATGGCTACTGAATATACCAGTTAGTATTTTTCAGAGAGATATTATAACTGTCCTGGATTTTCTTTGGTCCCTGGAAAGTGCTTTTTATCCATACTTGGGGAAATCTCACCAAACTGTAAATACACTAGGAATTGACACATGAAAACCACACTTTTCGGACATGTGGAAGGGAAATAAATATTTGGAAGAATACTAACAAAAACCCCAATATCTACTAAAATGCATTAATGAATTAACTCAGCCAAAGCCTGTTGAGTATTTTCCATGGGATACAGAGTGAACTAGACAGAAAAGATATCTACTATCATGAAGCTTACATTTTTTGTGGGTGGAAACAGACAAAAAAACAGGAAAACAACATAATATTAGATAGTGATAAGTGCTGTGTAGAAAATAAAGCTGGGTCATATGATAGCATACATGACCCGGTTGGGTGAAAGTTACTGTAGATAGGGGTCAGAGAAGTCCTTGCTGGGAAGGTGATATTTGAGCTGGAGCCTAAATTAGAAGAGAAAGAGCCAGTCTTCCAAAGATCTACATAACTGAGCTTACTTTATTGACATTCTCCTCCCTGATCATGTCCCATGCATACCTTTTGTAAACAAATACAAAGTCATGTCTTCAGAGCATAATGTCCTTCTTATATTGTGTTATTTCTATGCCTATAAATTATAGACTATGTGGTTATTAAAACAAGATACTTAGTTGTTGAATATGTATTCCAAAGTATTTACATTTACAAATGAAACAACAGGTTGTCTATAGAAATGCTTTAAAATACTCAGGGTCAGGGTGGAAAAATGAAACTAAATTAGCAAAATACTGATGACTGCTGGAGCTGAGTGATAGGTACCTGGATGCTCAAAAGAGCACCTCTTTACTTTGTGTGTATGTTTAAAAATTTTCCCAAATCAAAAGTTTTTAATATAGCATATACATATCTAGGAAAGCAAAGGCAGCCCAAGTTTCTAGGAATCACACCTCACCAACTTTTCACTGGCATGTAATGAAAGGTAAAGACTTTGAAATGAGCAAAAAGAGATTACTGGATGGTTGTCTGATCCTTTGTCTCTGACTCAGCTATTTTACATCTCTGTAGAGTTAGAAGTTAACGTGTACAAATGAGCCCTGAAAACAATTGTTGTCCACATAAACGCAAATCAGTGGTGTTCAGGGCAATGCAATTGACAATTTTTTTTGTTTTTGCATATTTGTTTCAACATTCCTTTATTGCACATATATTAATGGTTCTTTGACTTCTCCTTTGAATTGGTTGCAACATCTTTTCAGGTTCCCTCACTAATTAAAATCTGTACTGTTTTACACCTGTCACTTATATCTTCATGAGAGACATAATTTTACCTTTAGAGAGAATTATCCTTTAACAAAGATAAGCAATTTAAAAATGCTGCAACAATGGGAAAGTGTGCACCCGTATGTCAGTCTGTGTATTTCTTCAAAGTCAAGACCTAAAACACTCCTAGGCTTTTGTGTGCATTCTATAGGTTATGTCTCCCAGCAGATTATCATAGGCTGCTTTGTCACCCAGAAAGTTCTTTCACCACAAACCCCACCACCCCAACTGGCCAACTTTTGGTTGTCCCTTAACTTGCCAAAATATTACCTTGTCTGAGAAGGATTGCCCATCAGTGGCAGATAGAAACCTCTATGAAAAACATCTATATCCAAGAATGGCTCTTAGTATTGGTTTTAAAATTCAAGTTTCGTAAGCCACCAATATTCCTCTGGATATATCTTCCATTTCTGCTGTATCAGTACCCAAGTTCAGCAATATTGACTGAAGTCACAGGAAACTAATCTCTTGCAAGCAGTACTATTCTGAAGGAGGGAAATTTCAACAGTTCAAAAAAACATTCAGGGACTCACTGAAACCCTAACTTTGGTTGATTGGGGAAAGGCTGAGGAAAAAAATGCAGCAATGATATCTAGCAGATCTTTTATGAGTACGAGTTTTAAGTCTTCTCACTCAAAGCCTCCAAAAACAGTGCTGGCTGAAAGGAATTACCTGTTTCTGGAGTATCCAGTATGTATCAGGCACTGTTTTGACTCATTTAAACTACAACAGCCTTGTGAAATAAGAATCACCACCCCCATTTTGCAGATAAAATTCAGAGTTTAACTTGTTGAAAGTCACAAAGATCACACAATGATAGAGCTGGATTCAAACCCAGTTAGTCAAGTCAGATCTGTCTGATTCCAAAGTCTGTTCCATGCCCTTTCCATAATGCCAAGCTACCCACATACTTTCACAGTATTTGGCACCTCAGAGGGCATCTAATTCACAGGCAAATCTGTGTGTGTTCCAAAGGGGAAGACCTGCTGGTCAAGTGTCATTTGTCTCAGTTCACAATCTACCCTCCCAGATAGTTAACACAGGTAACTGTCACCCTCACATATGAATGGCAGACAAACAACATGCTATCTTAATGCTATAACACCCCGTGTTTATAGGAGGGAATGTAGTATAAAAGAGAGTCCTTGAAAGAAACCTGGAAGAGTTGGGTTATAAACCTGTCACTGTCATTGAGGAGTTTAATCTTAGAAGAGTCTTGTCACTTCTCAGGGACTCCCACTTCTTCATCTATAAATAAAGTGTGGATGCTAGATCCCAAACTTTCAATAGGGGTCTACTAGCATTTGAGATGGTATAATTCTTTCTTGCATAGGACTGCCTCTGGTATTACAGATAATTTAGCATCCTGACCCTGGACATCAAAAGCCTGTAGTTTTCCAGTCATTGCAACAACCATATTTCCAAATGGCCCTAGGCACTACTTGGCAGGAAGGCAATGCCTTGGTTGAGAATCACTGGTGGATGATCACAAGGTCTCTGAGGCCCTGTGAGCTTATTTCTAGAACTACATAAAAGCAACATATCTTGCCAGGACTGTCAGCATATTAGCATGTGGTGGGGAAGCAGGAGTGGAGGGGGGAACCACAGGTCAAGTCTTCCATTGTAGGGCCCATTCAAGATCATATTCTTAAAAGAAGCCATACCCTTAGCATCTTAGTAGGCCTCTTGGAATACTGTGAAAGAAATTTAAAAATCAAATCTTTAGAATGTCCAGAAAAGAGAAGTATGCTATAGCACCCTGAAGCAGCCGCCACCCTCCAGCAAGCATTAGGCTCAGGGTGGCTACTCCAGTTCCCTACAGAAGGGATGGGCCTATAAGCAACATCCATAGTGAACACTGGCTGGAGCTTCCAATTAATAACAAATACACAGCCTGGTACACTGCTCCCCTGTTACTAATAACCCTAGTGAGCTCCAGATACATCTCTTGGTCCTTGTTTCCCAACCTCCTTGCATGAAACATCTCCAACCCTTTCTGCCTATCAAAAAATATTATCATATTTTCAGGCCTGGCTCAGGCGCCAGTTTGCCCATAAGGACTTCCCCAAATACTTCAGCCCAGACCAATCCCCCTTCTCTCTAAACTAATGCAGCATTTACAGTCTGCAATAGAATGTTTCATTAAACTGTATAATCTCTTCCCAAGCGTGTAAGTCTCCCTGGCAACGTGGGACATGACTCCCAGGGATGAGAATGGACCCAGCATCGTGGGGTTGCGAAAGCCTTCTTGACCAAAAAGGGGAACAGAAAAGAAACAAAATAAAGTTTCAGTGGCTAAGAGATTTCAAATAGAGTTGAGAGGTCATTCTGGAGGTTATCCTTATACATTATATAGATATTCCTTTAAATTTCTAGTGTATTAGAATAGCTAGCAGGAAATATCTGAATCTGTTGAACTGTAATCCAGTAGACTTGATTCTTGATGATAATTACATAACTATATAGCTTTTATTGTGTGACCACTTGATTGTGAAAACCTTGTGACTGACACACTTTATCCAGCGTATGGGCAGAGGAGTAATAAAATAAAGACGAAAAATATATTAAAATAATAGGAGGGAATAAGGGGTATGAGATGTTTTGGGTGTTCTTTTTTATTTTTATTTTTTCTTTATTTTGGAGTAATGAAAGTTCTAAAATTGATTGTGGTGATGAATACACAACTATGCGATAATACTATGAGCCAATAATACTATGAGCCATTGAATGTATACTTTGGATGGATTATATGGTGTGCGAATTTATCTCAATAAAAGTGCATTAAAAATTTTTGTACTCTTGAACTGTTCCATAATTTTACCATATATATGCATTATTTATTCTGCCTTCCCACCTTCAGTGTTAGGTCCCAAAGCCAAAGGTCATGTCTTAACTCAAACTACTTCTATATTCCCCAGGGTATCTAGCACATTCCTGGAAACACAGTAATGGCTAGATAAATATGTGTTTTTCTTTGATTTTTCCTACTGATACCAAAATATCATTAGTGTGGCCAAACCTACATCCTATAGTCTAATAAAATTTTTATTTATTCAGCATGATTTCCCAAGTGCTCTTCAAAGTACTTTTCAGATGACATAATGAATCTTCACACACTCTATATGTAATGTAAGGAATAAATAAAAACACCAAACTTTACAGGACACAAGCAGAAAGAATTAAAATATCTTGTTTTATGATGAAGGGAATACCAAGAGCTGGCAAACCAGATAATCTCCGAAGTCCTACAGAGTTCTAGATAAAAATTCGATCATGCCTCCATCTTGCCTCAAATATTAAAACTTCCAGATGTCCCCAAGTCTCTGAAGAGGAACACAGGTCATTAACTTAAGGTGGCATCATTAACCTAAGGAAAATAATACCCAATTTGCATAGTAAACTTAGATCTTAGTTACCACCTGACCACATTCCTTTGCCCCCAATTCCCTACTTACTTCTTGCTAACAATTTAATTTTCTATGTTTTACCACACAGTAAGGCCATCAATAAAACATTTATTGAACATTTATTCTATAAAAGCAAAGCATTGTTTTGCTGATATCTCTTAAGAGAAGAACATGCTGCACTAGCTGCCAATAAGAAAGAAGTCATTCTTCATTCTTGCTCCTCTTTCTGCCTTGCTAGGTATGAAAATAGCGTCTTTCCTTCATCTATGGTCATCTTGCCCAGAGCTTCTGGTATCTTCCTCTGCCCGTAGGGGAAAGCCATTGTAGAAGTTCTGTGTTCAGTGCTGGATTTTCACAATTTATCATTCACATATGGTTTGCCAAACTATTCTTAACTTTGCTTTGCCAAATTGAGGTTTTCTGTTATAATAACATAGCTTGAAAGTGCCCAGAGAAGCAGCAGATAGATGGCTTAGGATCATACACCATTTCTCATGACCAAGGACAAAGGCTGTTTTACTGAGCAATGATAATCAAAATTGGAAGTCTGGCTGAAGTTTTTCACCAGCCATCATCAAACTCAGATGAGCTATTTATTGAATCATTTAAGCACCTCTTGTTTCAATAAGCAGGGGGAGAGAACTGTGACTCTTGCTTTGTAATGGTAACACTGGACTGTTTTTGTTTTGTTTTGTTTTATTTTTTGATATGGCTATTTAAGGGTAAAAAAAAAGGTGTATTTAATACTTACCCTTATAAATTACGTTTTTAAGCAAGAAGAAAAGAGTTTTTCTTTGGACATGTGACTTTATCTGCCATATGTATACTAAGGGGACAGAAAAATTTTTAAGTTGTGGGCTACTTTAAACGTTTCATAGTATAATCAGCTGAGGATCAACCAAGGACTAAGTAGCAAATGTCTAGCATGGCAGGCTTGCCACTACAGATATGTACATGAAAGTAGCTGTTTGATCTATAAAATCTTTGGTGTTCTAATATGGAATGAGGGCTTTATCAGAATATTCTCCACCATTTGTGCTGGGTGAGCTTCTTCCTTAGAACACACTTTTTACTTAGTAGCCCAGACAGTTGGAGATGGTCTTGCTTATATTTAAACAAATTCACAATCTAAGAAGTATAAAGTAATTGGGATTATATGATATTATTTTTTAAAAAAATAGGTCTTAGTTTACTCACTAGTGAAAAAAGGTAAGACCTAATTAAAACAGTAAACACAACTGGAAGTTTTGAGGACTCTACAGAAGAAATTATGCACTCATTTTGGAATGGATTACAGTATTTGAAGGTAAGTCCAGTTGCTAATTAAAAAGACACAGAGCCTGGCAATTTCTGACAAAAATCACTGCCTTCTTATGAATCATTATTAAGTAAAATTGTTGTCTAACCTAAGGCTTCATTTGCCGATATTAATAGGTAGCAAGATCCACTAAGAAAGAGGTTGAGATTAACAGCAATGACCCTCTTTGTCATTCTTCCTTTTAAGAGTCTGGTACTTAATATGGAATTTTCTTTAACTCAACATAATATTAAAAAAAAAAAAACAAAAAACAAAAAAAAAACCACACACACACACACACACACACACACACACACGCAGCTGCTTCAGAAAGACTTTCTGCATCAGATGCTGATGAGTTGAATTGTTTTAAAATGGAAGCACAGTGGTGCTAATTTTTGTTTATCTGTTTTATCTCATTGATAAAAAACTTAATGGTGTAGGAATAAAATAATGAACACTATATCTTGAAGCTTATATAAAAATTGCTGTATATTGTTAAATAAGTGACATAAATTATAGCTCAACTGTCCAAAACATTCCACATTCATCCAACCTACACTCCTCCTACAACTGCTATGTTTACAGCATTCAGCAAAGAATGGAAAATTATAAAAATGAGTAAAATTCATTTCCTGTTCTTGAGGAAACAGCACAGCAAGGAAGACAGATTGTAGAAAGCAAACCATGAAACTAAAACTGAATGAAATTGGTGTTCTCAGAGAGTTTCAAGTGAATTGCCAAAGAACCAAGAGAAGGAAGAAATTCAATCATTAAATAGACTCAAATCATAACACAGAAAAGAATCAAACGAAATCATCTTGCTTACTTTTGGGTTTTTTGTTTTGTTTTGTTTTTATTTTTTATAACAAATATGAAGCTCAGAAAGGCTAAATAGTTTGTGAAAGATTACAAATCCCATTTGAGATAGAGTTACTAAGTAGCAAATGTCTAGCATAGCAGGCTATGCACCATAGAGAAATACATGAGAGTACCTGTTCAATTTGCAAAATCATTTGGTGTTCCAAGGTGGAATGAGAGCTTTATCAGAATATTCTTCAACATTTGTGCTGGGTAAGCTGCTTCCCTACTTTTTACTTATTAAATAATTTTTACTTTTTACTTTCCTGCTTTTGACTTAGAAGCCCAGCCTGCCAGAGATAGACATTTATCTTGAAAGAAATTCACAATTTGAGAACCAAGTTTCCTGATACCGAATCAACTCTGATTTCATATTATCCCAACCTAACCTGAGGGGTTCTTATATCAAAGTAGAACTTTAACTTAGAAATTGAATGTCCAAGTACTTGCCAATAGATGTGCTGTAAATTTTTATTATTTCCTCTCTTAATATGAGAACAGAATAAAGCAAAGAAACAAATGTAATATAAAAGCAAGGGGTGAGAAGTCTCACTGTGCACACACATACACACAAGGACAAAGAGGGAGGCAGCATGGGCAATTTCATCTAAGATCACAAGATTCTCATTGGCCCCTTGTCCCGGCAGAAGGTCTGTCTACAACGTAAGGGTTTCTGATGGGCCCCGGTGTCAGTTTAGTTTCTTTCCTCTCTCTCTAAGCTAAGAGAAATGGCGATTTCTTTAAATTCAGACTTGCTGAAAAGGCAGCATTGTTATCATCATCAACCATAAACACTTCTTGCAGGAAGACACAGCTGTGGCAGATTCTCAGCTGATGGCAGGGGGAACTCATAATTTAGTTGGGAAGCCCCAGAAGGATACATAAAAGAGAAATCTGTCATACTGGATTGGTGTCCAGTGAACTGTGCAGGTCATAAATGCTACATTTTGTGAAAATACTCTAGCCCTGGGAGACAGGCATTGTAATTTCAGAGGGGAGAAAAGTGAGTCTCAGAGGGGCTAATGTGCATGTAGGTGGTAAAGCTAGGATTCAAAATGAGGTATGAAGGGCCCAAAAGCACGTACCTTTGAACCATACCACCTCCCTTGTATAAGCCAACTTTGCTTCCTTCCACCAAGAAAGCTAGGACTTGATAAGTGAGGAGTAATAGAGCCTTTGTCCAATTAGAGTCTGGACACACAGCAGGAAATGGGGGCCTCAGTTCATATGGAAGCCAAGATATACCTGTTTATCAGTCATGAACACTTTAGACTTCCATGCAGCATTACCAAACCATTTACCTTCTGAGGAAGAGTAGGTTGTTAACATCATGTCTCTTATCTACATCTTAAATCCCAGTTGCCTGGAGAAGCGTTTCTGTCTGATGCACTGTCACCTCATTAAGGGCCAGACGGCATACTCTCTCAGTCTTGGAGAGAAAAAGCTTTCAATAAATGCCTACTGATTGCCTGTACTGATTCATATTTGTGGAAGTAAATACAGTGAGGTCTATGAAGAGAATACCTCATAGTTCCTACCTGTCTATAATATACAGCTTCAATGTATTGGTCTTCAGAACATTCTACATCTGGTATATTTATTTGAGGTTGGTATTCCTTGAGAGAGAGAAATTAAGGAGCTATCTGCATTGCACGTAGAATTCTATTTACCTTCCCAATACTACACTTCCCATAGATTAACAGAAAGTTCAGGAATGAAAAATGTGTTGATGCTGTTATATTGTTTCGACTACAGGTGATTAATAATTTGAAATTAGTCAACATGTAATAAGATGGTTAAAAAAGCTCATAAATACCTGTTTTAATAGACATAGAAAATCCAGAACTAAGGATTCCAAATCTGTGTTTTATTGTCTATTTTAGGAGCAATAGAGACAACATGGAATCTCAGACATAACGGTCAGAGTAAAGAAGGGTGGGGATCCACAATGGGTGAGGAACAGCTGTAAGAATAGGCAAAAAAGAATTCAGGAAGAAGGAGCATGTTTGTTTTCAAACTCAGCACTTAAAGGGAAGAGATTAGATTCATCATGTGTAGCTACAGAGAAAGAAGGGCAGGCCAATGAGTAGAAGAAAACTATGATTCAGTACAAGACAGAACTCTGTAAAAATGAATGCCTCCCCTGTCTCTCTAGCTAAGCCAACTTGAAAGGTGAAATCACTGCCCTCCCCCCTACGTGGGATCAGACACCCAGGGGAGTGAATCTCCCTGGCAACGTGGAATATGACTCCCGGGGAGGAATGTAGACCTGGCATCGTGGGACGGAGAACATCTTCTTGACCAAAAGGGGGATGTGAAAGGAAATGAAATAAGCTTCAGTGGCAGAGAGAATCCAAAATGAGCCAAGAGGTCACTCTGGTGGGCACTCTTACGCACACTTTAGACAACCCTTTTTAGGTTCTAAAGAATTGGGGTAGCTGGTGGTGGATACCTGAAACTATCAAACTACAACCCAGAACCCATGAATCTCGAAGACAGTTGTATAAAAATGTAGCTTATGAGGGGTGACAAGGGGATTGGGAAAGCCATAAGGACCACACTCCACTTTGTCTAGTTTATGGATGGATGAGCAGAAAAATAGGGGAAGGAAACAAACAGACAAAGGTACCCAGTGTTCTTTTTTACTTTAATTGCTCTTTTTCACTCTAATTATTATTCTTGTTATTCTTGTGTGTGTGCTAATGAAGGTGTCAGGGATTGATCTGGGTGATGAATGTACAACTATGTAATGGTACTGTGAACAATCGAAAGTACGATTTGTTTTGTATGACTGCGTGGTATGTGAATATATCTCAATAAAATGAAGATAAAAAAAAAAAAAAAAGACATAATGCTGAGCAAAATAAGCCAGGCACAAAAAGAGAGATATTGTATGTTACCACTAATGTGAATTCTGTGAAAAATGTACAATGTTTTATACTGTAGAATGTAGGGGACCTAGAGATACCAATTAGTGGAGGGGGAATGATAATTTAATAAGAACAGATAAACTATGGAGGGTAATCTCAATGTTATGGGAATGCTCAGGAATGATTATGGTTTGTAAACTTTCTTGGATATAGTAAGATCATGTTGGAAGCAATAGAGTTATTTTAGGTTTTTTTTTTCTCTTATTCCTTTGTTTTCTTAGGGGTTGTTAATTTTCTTGGGGTATGGTAGGAACATGTTGGAAGCAATGTAGTTATTTTAGATTATTTGTTTTTCTTACTCCTCTGTTTGGACATGGTTTATTAATTTTCTTGGGGTATGGTAGGAACATATTGGAAGCAAAGTAGTTATTTTAGGTTATTTGATTTCCTTAATCCATTGCTTTGTTTGAAATGTTGTGGGGTTTTTTTGGTTGTTGTTTGCCTGTTTGTTTTTAATTTTTTGATAAACAAAGTTAAAAAATTGAAAAAAAATCAGTAGAAAAATGGAAGTAAAAACTAAATGACAAATAGGGTGGGATGGGGGGATGGTTTGGGTATTCTCTTTTCACTTTTATTTTTTATTCTTATTCTGATTCTTTCTGATGTAAGGAAAATGTTCAGAAATAGATTGCGGTGATGAACGCATAACTATATGATCATACTGTGAACAGCTGATTGCATACCATGGATGACTGTATGGTTTGTGAATATATTTCAATAAAACTGAATTAAAAAAAAAAAAAAATGAATGCCTCCTAGATGGACTGATCAGCAAGGAAATGAGATTCCTATCTGATTATTTCCAAAAGGAGATTGACAGTCCTATAGACAGGGATACTGAAGTGAAGGGCCACACACCACACAGACACTTATGCCGTTTGTTATCCTCCTAGGCAACCGCTGTATTGTGTACATTATTTACATTATAACTGCGTCAGATTGAAAAAAAATCACTTGCCAAAATGACATCCTGTACTGACAGGCTGAGAGAGCTGAGTACCATCCTACCAAACTTCAATTCTTATAAATTCAAGATTCAGAAGGTGATTTGGACGCTCACATTATTTAAATCATCACCATAAAGATTACAGGTTTTTTAAGAAGAAAAAGTGCCAGTTTGTATGGATATATGTGATACACCAAGGAATAGAATTTCTTTCATTATTAACCTATTTTTAAAATGTTTTCAAAAAATGCAAACCAATTCTCCATTAAAGCAATTGTGCAATGACCTGTGGAATGACCAGGGAAGCTTAATATCCAGGTTAGCATATTTTAAAAATATCATCCACAACTTTTTTCTAAGCTAAACAATTTGCTGCCCCACATTCTCACTGTATCACTCAGATTTATCTTTACATTAACAATGCTTACCAGGATATAGCCAAAAAGGTTTGCCAAGTTCGACCAACTTCAAGATTTGTTTTTATGCTGGGGTGCTTCATACACTTGGCAGAAGCTGGCTGCAACTGTGGCTCCATTTATTACATTATGCTATAAACATTATGTCCTGAGCTAACAAGATGCTCTAAATGACAGGCCCATGGGTTATCAGGCACCATAAACATCTGTTAACACAGGCACCAGGGATAGCAGAAAGATGGCTCTAGAGAGATGGCCACTTCAGCCACTTTAAAGTGGTTTATGATGTAGAGTCTCCTGTTTTAAAACTAATCATCAAAAACACAGACCCAAACTCTGGCTAAAACAAATGTTTGCAATGCAAAGTTACACTCAGTTTGAAAAAAAAAATGCACTTCGGTTGTCCCTTTGACATTGTGTTCATAGACTTTCATTTCACACCTTTGTGCTTTATGTGTTGGCTTCCCATGCCATTCAGGAGACCAAATCTATAATTTCACTACGATGTATTTACTCTTAAAGAAAAGCTGAATGTTGACTCAACAATTTTCCCAAGAACAATATGAAGCAAAAAGTTTATCAGGGTGGAAAGAGATGAGGGGATAAAATAAGCTTTTTAAGCTACAAATGATATTCTACCTGGGTCTCTAGGCTAAAACACATCCTTACAGCTCCAACCAAAGTTTCATCAGAAGGGAAACCATAAATAACTGCAGATCCCTTGAAATCTAATCTAGGAGCACTGAGCTTTGCCTTTCTCAAAAGGAAACAGAATCATCCATCACAGAATAAATGGAATGAACAACACTGGACACTAAATGGTTTTACTTCTTTTCTGTTCCAGCATTTCTATTACTGGAAATGTTTCAAAGTTATCTTCAAGGCATAAGGGGCACCATAGAGATAGAGATTTCTACGATGACCCAGGTGGAAACTAGCCAGAAACACCAGTTGATCAGCGCACAGAGCCTTGGCTGCCATTACATTCCAGGTCTGTGAGAAAAGGCAAATGTCTTCCTAAGCACAAAGGCCAGAGAGTCTAAAGGTAAACAGTCTAGAGAACACTACCTGGACTGCGGACAGCAGGACCACCTGGATCTGATTCTCCGGGGTTTCCTACTCATGCATTCAAACATCTCCTAGCACCATCAAAGTCCTCCCTGCAGGTCTCCTGAAAGCTCCAGAACCCCCCACCTCCAGCCCCCAGCCCCTCGCGAGCAACGGACTTAATATTTTAAAGTCCACGGTACCAAATCTTGTGTAGGAACTCATGCGACTTCCCACCATCTGGCCTCCCGTTACCTTTCCCTGTCCCTTCCAAGGTCTCCTGGCAGCACAAACAGGAGGGCGTACTTGTGTGGCCTCCTCCACCCCTCCTCCCCCTGCACACCCTACTGGCTCAGGCGCCGACACGCCTCCCCAGGCGCACACACGCGCGCACACACACAACGCTCATGTACACCCATTCAGCACACACACCACGAAATTCCGCGGCCTGTCCCGGACAGTCCCCCCCCCCCGAGTTATATACAAAGCACTCGCCCCAAAATAGACCTTTCCACGCACCCGCAAGCGGGTAACCGGCTACCACGCAATCTGCCCGCTGCCAGCGCCCTCTCCCCAGGCGGGCAGCTATCCCACCCACCCGCAGCCCTCATGCCTCGGGCAGTTCTGTCAAAACTTTGAGCCCAGTCGGTTTCATTACCACGAGTATATCCTGGGCTGGAGGCACTGTGTTCGCCACGATTTCCACCCAACCCAGCTAGCTCATGGGGACTGGTAGAGGTGGCTCTACTCAACGCGCGCTAGTCACTTTGGGGAGGAGCGCGCAGCGTCCACGCTCTCAGCCGGACCTTCCCTCTCCCTCCTGCCGTGCCCGCCCGGGACCTCTCCCTGCGCAGCAGCGGCAACTCCAGCAGTTCCTTCTCCAGCCCTGCTGATGATGTCAAACAGAAACACACTCGCAAAACTTTTACAACGTTAACAAACTGTCTTCGGATGAAGTCCCTCCACGCACCGCAAACACTCGCGACGCAGGCGCCAACGAGGATGGTTCGTCTGTCGCCCCCGACTAACTTCCAGCCCCTCGCGCACGCGGGCGCGCGCTCACACACATATACACACACACATACACGCGTCCACAGCTTGTATCGGGTTACAACATCCCACCAGCAGAAAACAACTTCGAGAGGAGGAGGGGGAGCATAGACAATCTCCAGTCACCCGAAAAACAAAGCAAACAAACAAAAAACAAAAACACCACAAAACTATCCGTGTCAATAAATAAGACAGATCCTCAGTTCCGTAAACAATTAGCACCCCAGGGGTCACCCCCTGGCTCCCTGGCACAACAGGGACAAAATAAGAGCCCGACTCTCAGAGCCTCCCTCCAGTATCTGGAGTCCCCCTCCAGTACCTCCAAGCCGAGCCTCCGGAGAGAGAGCGCGGGTTCGCGTCCGCTCTGGGGCCGATGGCGCGAGGGCCTCAGGCCCACGCGACCCCAGCCCCGGGTCCCCGACGCTGCCCGGGCTCAGCAGCCGCCGCCGCCGCTGCAGCCGCCGCCGCTCCCTAAACCGCCTTCTCTTCCCATGGCTGCGCCCTGCTTGGCAGCTCGCAGGCTGTCAGGCTCGGGGAGGGGGGAGGAGGCGGGGTGAAACTGGTAGGGAGGCTGGGAGAGGAGGGGTGGGAAACAGCAGCCGCCGTTCACCAGGGGTCACGCCGGGCGGCGCCCGCAGCCCTCCGAGCCGGGTCTGCAGAGACTAGGGGAAGCGAGAGTTCAGGGCGGCTGGTTTTAGACCCGCTGCGGAGGCGCCGAACGCCGCCCGGGCCACGGATTCCGAGGAGCTAGGATGAAGCCTTCCTCGGCAAGGAGTTGTAGTTGGTGCGTGTCACTCTCATCTGGGCTGCGCGGCTCCTCCTAGAGGAAAATATTGGTAGTTGCAGGACACTTCCTTCCTCTCCGCCCACCCCTGTTCCAAAAAGAAAGCAGGACCCTAGAAAAACCTAAGTGCGGTCAACAAATTCAAACGGACGTTTACAGAAAAGTTAGCTATTGCAGGAATGGGCAGAAAATACAGCGAGATACAGAAAATACAGCACAACCAAACGTCTCTCTCCGCCTACAACCAATTCCCAAACTCCTGTTCAATGGGGAACAGTGAAAACATAGTTAAAACTAGGAAGGCCTTTATTTTAGAGATTAGAAAACGGAGATGGAGAGATTAAGTAATTTACTAAGGACACACACGGCATGATGGCAGAGGGGTACGTCCAGAAGTCAGAGACAGGGCTGCAGGGAGTCCAGACACAGGCCTCCGCCCGAGGATTGTCTTTGTGTGTACATAGGGAAAACTTTTTAATTGCCCTGCAGTGGGCTTAGTTCATCTGCAAATAGGGGCCCTGTCCCTATTGTGCTATTGGGAAAATAAAGTGACACAAGATATGGTCAAAGTGCTTAAGAAAGTTAATATCGGAGTGCATAAGTATGTCATTTTTGTAAAGCATCGCCCCCCAGACAGTGTCTGCTGTACTAAGCTGAGAGTGCAAAAGTCCAGCTTCAGATTGTCTGAGATCTGAAGGAGCAGCCAGTCATGCTATCTTTTCACTATTTACTTTTCCACAGATAGCGAGTTGTAATTTCATTTATCCATGTCTGTAGCAGCTTAAGCTTACTAAAGGACATTTTTTACAGAGCTCCCAAACAGAAAGCCAGAGATAAATGTTTAAAACCTTAAAAAATTCAAGGTTCTTAACAGTAGAATAAAAGACCCACAGAACACGGAGAATAGGACACGGGGGCTAGTACTTGGGAAAGAAAATGGGGCCAAAGACTACGAGGCAGCGGCTGTCACATCAGACATCCCTGTTTTCAAAGGAGTCAAATAAATGGGAAACCTCTGTTCCTTCGTCCTTTCAGAGGCTGAGCTGTGGCTCAACACTCCAACTGTTCCAGGCTGGAGTGCCCAGAATGAAAGGAGGAGGAAAGATTCTGGAAGGGCATGTGTTTCACCATTGTGCCAACCGAGAGGAGGGAGCAGAGTGGATATTCATCTGTAACTGGTCATGTTCTATCTATAATGAGGCCCTTCTTTCCCTAAGATCCTCCCCTGTGCCTTTGATTTCTGGGGTTCTATGCTTTGCTGGAGCACTAAGGTTGTTTTCAGTGTCTGGAGCTTTTAAAAGGAGAGTTGCCCACCAAGGCAAACTTGGGAAAGTTGCAGGGCCCCTGTTTGACAGATGAACTAAGCCCAGTGCAAGGCAATTAAAAAGTTTTCCTTATATACACACAAGGACTATCCTCCTGCTGGTGGCCCATGCATGCCAAACTGGCTGAAAGGGCAGTCCTGGCAGGAGTGGAGGCCAGGCAGTCCTTAAATGTTGACTCCACTCCTGTCTGAGATGACCTTCCAAGTTGGCTCTTCAGACTCTGGCACCACCAACCTCCCTCTTTATATCCCCTCTGCGCCTCCTCTTCCTATGTCACTCTGCCTTCCCCTAGCCCAGAGACTCTTGATCAACCTAGGAGGTACTGGAGGGATTTATAAAATAGTTCCTGGGTTCTATTGTTTACGCTCTGAGCTAATTGCAGGGCCATGCATTAAAAGGGAGAATTGGCTTCTTTTTTTCTCTATGTTCAGCTGCAGCCTCTATTCCATGGGGTATGAAAGTATTGTAGACTGCTCAAGCTGCAGCTGTATGTTTGGCAGAAAGGTCATCATGCACAGAAAGTAAAAAAAAGAAACACAGTGCTTTTTATAAAATATTGTGGGGCCAGAAATCAACCTGTTGTACCCCTTCACATGAAGGGCATCCTTTATTTTTAAGCCCCATGTATAAAGGTTCCTGATCTCATATATGGCCATGTATGGGTCTATAGTACTCTATACTTATTTATATTTTTAAAATTATGGAAGAAAATGTACCACGTGTTGAGTCGACTAATTTGTTGCAAGTTAAGTTATGCCAGAGCACTTTCAACTTATGAAAAGTGAAATTGCATTACTCATGCCTTCCTGTCTGCCTGGAATTTCCTACATTTTTCCACTTAGGGAAATCCTGCTTAACCTTCAAGGTCAAGTTCAATTGTTTACTTTCTATCTAAAACTCTTTCCTGACTCTTCCTAAAGGTGGGGTTAATTAATGAATTATCCCTGCATCAGTGTCCTCATATGCCTTTATACCTACTTTTATTAAATATTGCAGTTTCTATTGAGGGAGGAACTATATATTCTTAATATTTGTACCTGCAGTGTCTAGGCTACTGCCAAGCAAATGGTAGGGTGAAAAATGTTCATTCAAACTGAATGAAAATTCATAGTTCCCAGACTTATATTGTGAGCCACATCTCTCTACAGAGCTCCAGACTGCCGACTGGACATCTCTCCACATGGATGTTGTAGTTGGTTGAATTATGCACTCCAATGAAACACATGTTCTTAATTCAAGTTCCTGTGGGTGTGAATTTGTTTGTAATAGGATCTTTTGAAGACGTTATTAGGTGTGGCAAACTGAATCAGGGCAGAAGTTTGGACACAGTCAGAGAAGGCCACAGAAGGAAGACAAAGTCAGCAGAAGTGGGGAAGCCGAAGAGCAGACACAAGAAGAGATCGCCATGCGATGGGCTGCAGAAATGCAAATGAAGGAATCTCAAGTATTGAAGCAAGCCAGAACCAAACTGCTACAGACTTTGGAGAGAATGCAGTAGCCTTGCTGACACTTTGATTTTGGACTTTGAACCTTCCAAACCATGAGCCAATAAATTTACTGTTGTTAAGCCAACCCCTTGTGTGGTATTTGTCACAGCAGCCTAGGATACTAAGACAGATGTCTAATGACACTCTCAAGCCCAACATGTCTAAATCTGAACCCTGGTTCTCCCTTTCCAACATGCTCCAATCACAGTTAATGAAATTTCCTTTCAGTAGATGGCAAACTCCTTCCTTCTAATTACTCAGGCCAGAAACCTCAAAGGCATCCTTGACTCCTCCCTCTCACACTCCATATCCAGAATTTGTCACTTACCTATCTACTCCTCCACTTCATCCACCTGGTCTGAACCACCACACTTTCTCACCTGGGTTACTGCAAGTCTCCCAACTTAATTGCTCTCTTTTAATACCTACCCAATCCCCCCAAGTTTTCTCTGAATTCAGCTGGCAGAGCAATTCTTTTAAAATTAAGTCATATCATGGCATTCCTCGTCTCAAAACTTCCAATCGTTCTCTATTTAAATCAGAGTAAAATACGTAGTGGCCTGTGAGGCCCTACTGGACCTGTGTACCTCTGCCCTCCAACTTTTCTCCTAATACCCTCAGCATCCTGCAGTCACTTGTGCTCCAAGCCCATGGGCCTCCCCATTGTTTCTTTTATAGATAAGGCACACTCCTAACTTAGGACCTTCACACTGGCTCTTTCCTCTGCCTTGAAAGCTCTTCCCCCAGATATCTATTTGCTTACTCTCTTACTTCCTTAAGTTGTGGCTCAAATATTACCTCGTCAAGGAGTCCTATCTTGGCCAAACTATTTCACCCATTTACAGCCCATCCTTCTCTGACCCCTATTATACATCTCCACTGTAGCTTGGTTAAAAATATAAACTGTATTTCAAAAACAATAGAAACAATTATAATATGATTCAGATTATGAATATTCGAGGGCAGAGATCTTGGTCAGATTGTATCTTGCCAAACCACGCAGTGCGATAGTATAAAATCCTAAATCAACGTTACCTGAGATTAGGGCATTGCTTTGATTGCTTGGTCATTCTCTAAAGTGCCAAAGCTTTCTCTCAAAACAGAGACAAAAACACCTTGAGCAACATTTTGTAGTTGCCTCATTTTATAACATTTGTAGTTGAAAAATATGGGACTGGCAGTAAGGAGCCTTGGGGTCCTGTGTGGGTCCATCCATGACTCAGGGTAAACTGGTTATTAATCTCATTTACTGTTCTATAAAATAAGGGGGTTGATATCTGAGTTCATTCAAGCTATAAAATAAATTCTTAGCTTGATATTCATTGGGAAAACAAATAAGATCCTAGAAACAAAACATAAATACTTACTTTACAGGATTGTTTTAAAAAACTATCACTGAATTCCCCATCACTGTGTTCTTTCACTCATTCAAAAAATGCTGGATTATCTGTTGTTTCAGTTTGCTAAAGGTGCTGAAATGCAATATACCAAAAATTGATTGGCTTTTACAATGGAGGTTTATTAGTTCACAAATTTACAGTTCGAAGGCCATGAAAATGTTACAATTAAGGTATCAACATGTTGATACCCTCTCCAAAAAGGCTGCTGGCATCTGGGGTTCCACTGTCACATGGGAAGGCATGTGGCCAGAGACTGCTGGTCCTCTCCTGCGTTTAGCTTCTGGTTTCCATGGCTGTCTCCAAAATGTCTATCAGCTTCTGTCTTAGTTTCTCTCTTAGCTTTTCCTGGGGGGCAAACTCTGGATTACATATCTTAGCTTCAATCCAAAATGTCTCTCTCAGCTTCTCTAATCTCTCTTTCTCTCTCTCTGTGAGCTCTCTTAAAGGACTCCAGTAAAGGATAAGACCCATCTTGAACGGGCAGGGTCACATCTCCATGGAAACAATCTAATCAAAAGGTTCTGCTCAAAATAGGTCTGCCCCCACAAGATTGGATTAAAAAAACATGGCTTTTCTGGAATACATAACAGCTCCAAATCAGCACACCTGTACTTTGATAGACTTTATCCTAAAAGTTTAGGATCCATCAGGGAACAAAACTCACACATACACATACACAAAAAGACCCTGCCCTCACAGGGCTTGCATTGTAGTTAGGAGAGAGAGACAAGGAACAATAAACATAAATAAATAAGTACATTGTTTAAGTGTTGTATAAAGCAAAATATAGCTGGGTAAGTGGATCAGGAATGTGAAGTAATGAGTAAATGCTGGGAATTCCTTCCTTGCCCAGGACTCAGTGTATCAAGGAATTTAGCATAGGGCGGTTGCAAACCTGTTGTAAGAGATCCTTGACCATGCTAATCTCTCCAACCTACATCCCCAGCCCCAGCCCGCTACTGACTTGGTTAAGAAGATGGCAAGAGAGTCATGAATGAAAGAAAAAACTTAGTGATACATTTACTTTTCCTTTTCTTCATTGACATGTGACAGCAGAAAAGTTAATTCATCATCTGGTAATTCTTAGCAAAGACTCATGAGGTGGTACCAGAGCCAAAATAAAAGCTTAAAATAACCATTTATTTCATGATTTTGAAAAAAAATAAGTATTTCAATCCAGAGCTCATAAAAACCAGAAAGATTAAATAAAACTGATTGCTTTGAGTCTCTTTGCTCTGTGGATTCAGAACCAGGCACAGGAAAGCTCAGAGCCCAGGAAATAAGAGCTATCCACCTTTGTGTATATCCACCTTGCAGAAACGAATACAATAAGATTGGTCTCAAAAAAGACCTTGCGAACATCCCCCTTTAACTCTTCTAAGCTTAGAGTTTGAAAAATAAAGCATCTTTGAGATTATTTTGTCTATACTTTCACCAAATTCAAGAACCTGTTTTAGAAAAACATCTGATAGACAGTCATCTAGCTTCTGTACGAATAATCAAATTGTTGAGTGACTCACAAACTATCTCGTGGGAAGCTCATTGCATTTTGTGACCACACCACTGATTTAAAATATTTTACTAAGAATCTGCTATTCTTTCTACCTGGTTCTATCTCTAGACCTTATAGAAAAAAAGAGGAAATTTAAATTTCTTTTTTCATAAGACACACTTTCATGTATCTCTGCAAGTTACTTATTCTCCAGGCCAAGAATTCTCAGGCCTATTCACTATTTCTCATGTAACACAGTTTCCAGATACTACATTATATTGCCTTCCCCTCTTGGTGCATGCTCCAGTTTACCAAAATCCTTCATAAATTGCTGTTCCTGGTATCAAGTCCAATCCCATGATAATATACCCAGGATAGAGAAGGACCATGAGATTCAAATTAGGTGCCCTGGAGTAATGGAAACAGCAGAATCCCTGGAGTCAAGTAGATGTGGCAGGAACCCCAGCTCCAAACCAACCTCCAGCTGGTCACTCAACCTATACTCCAAGTAAGTGAATTCAGCAGCCTCACTATGATAAAGGCATTTCTATTCATTTTTTCCTTTCCCATTTCAATTCTGTCCTGCTCTTTATCTTATTTTGTTCTTTGTTTGTATCCTCTTCATTTTTAAAATAAGTGGAAAGATAAAAGCAAAAGATTTAATGAGAAAGTGATCTGACCAGGTATAAAAAAGTTTTCCATAGCGACTTGCCTTTATAAAGATAAGGTAGACAGAGTACTTCCAATTTGTAAGTGTGGAAGATTGAATCATGTACCCCACAAAAGACATGCTCAAATTT
Organism: Choloepus didactylus; assembly: GCF_015220235.1. Taxonomy (NCBI): domain Eukaryota; kingdom Metazoa; phylum Chordata; class Mammalia; order Pilosa; family Megalonychidae; genus Choloepus; species Choloepus didactylus. The sequence continues at coordinate 70,512,606 of NC_051317.1, read as the reverse complement.
TAATCCATATTCTTGTGGGTGTGAATCCATTTGTAAATAGAACCTTTTTAAGATATTATTATCAGTTAAGGTGTGGCCAAACTGAAGCAGGGTGGTCTTAATCCACATTACTGGAAGCCTTATAAAGAGAGGAAATTCAGACACAGTCAGAGAAGTCAGAAGTTAGAGAAAGCCACCAGAGGAGACTAAGGACATCACCAGGTGATGGAGGACCATCATCACCAGAACATTACCAACCCTGGGAGAAAGCATGGCCTTAAAGACCACCTTGATTTTGGACTTCGAGCCTTCAAAACCATAAGTAAATAAATTCTGGTTGTTAAGGCCAACCCATTGTGTCACAGCACTTGTAGCAAATTAAAACACTAAATAAGCTGTCATTTGATTAGCTAACCAGACTTCTCTGAGTGCATCTTGAAAGCCCAAAAGGAAGAGCATTGGACACCTTGGGCGTGAAAGGAAACAGGCCTGCCTACCAGTGTCTGCCCAGTGAAGCCAGGAAAGGTCAAGTGAGGAGAAGAACCGCTGCAGAGCTCCTGGGTTGGAAAAAATTCCTTAGATAGGGCAAGGAATACATAGAAGAGATAGAAGGTTTTGCAGGGTAACACCACTTTTCTCAAAGTCAATGGCCCTCTGCAGCACTTTCTAAATCAGAGGTAAGGTAGAGACATCTCACCACACAAAACCATTGTAACTGTAAGGAAAGAATTTGAGAACTAAGTAAAATAGGTTGCAGTTAGTATGCATAAATAATAAATCAGAAAGTCTGTCAAAATTAAATTAGCTTCATAAAAATTTATCTATCATATGTTCTTCTAACACTATACAATATTCCAAGCACAGTCACATACATTATATCAATTTTCTTCTTCTGTGAAGAAGGTGTGATTATATTCTTTTTGTAAGTAGGGAAGCTGGCTCAAGGAAGTAAAGAAACTAGACCAACTCATACAGTCAGACATGTAAGGTTGGATGGCAACACAAATCCTCCCAGTACCAAGTCCATTCTTTGGACTCCACAGCTTTTATGGGTATTTCCACCATCTTGTCCATCTCTTGTTTTTAAACCACCAAGCAACAAGCATCTGTCTGAGGCAAAAACGTTAAAACTTTCCCCCAATTCCCGAAACCAAATTAATACGGGGTGGGAATTAAGCCAAGACTGTTGCATGTTTTAGTACTATTCCATGCAGGCTCATCTCTAAAAGCATGTAAATGAAGCCTATATACCAGAAGTCCAAATAGTTAAAAGCTCTAGTCAAGTTAGTAAAGTGTTGGATACAATATATTCTATCCTTTCACCTTGTGAAAAAGTATCTTCATAATAATCTGGAAGACCAGGTTTGAATTTAGATTTCTTCAATGTCATGGAATTCTGAGTTAGAAAGTAGTGACGTGGGGAGTGCTGGTGCTCAGCTCGATCGTCAGTCCCTTATCCCCCCACTTCTCTTCCCATTCCCAGCTTCCCCTATACACAGCCATGGTCTCACGTGCCTGTATATGGAACCGGAGCTCACATGTCCAAGCTCTATCCAAACCCTCCCGCCTCAGCTCCTGGAACTCTAGGACATTTAGGCTAGGAACTCCACAGTCTGGGATATCCAGAGCATGGTTTAAAGAGGAAGCACAACCCATGGTGGGCACATCACATTCACCCCAACATTCTTGTCCTGTGGGTTGGTGCATGACTGGAGGAGAGCCAGAGTGGCAGCCTCTCTTGCATGAATCTGAGGGAAGTACTGATTATATGATCTCATTGGGACCATGTACATTCTTTTAGTGGAGGCAGGGTAGGAAGTGGAACACTGGTTTAAGAACAATTAAGAGCACCTTGGAAAGAAGGCCCATATTGGGTTTTCTTTTGGAGCCCAGCATAGAATTCAGCATACTTAGCAAATACTTGCGAAAATAGTTGCATTTCTTTTTTAAGATAAACTGACACTAAATATTGAAAATAAATCTAAAAGACAAACAACATGTAATGAACTATATTTGTAACATGTATCCAGAAGACATCAACAACCTGATAGCAAAAATGCTACTATTGATGGGCATTTTGGCAGCTTTCAATGTTTGGTTATTACAAATAGTGCTGCTATGGACATTCTAGTACATGCCTTTTTGGCAAACACTTGTACACATTTCTATTGGTTACTGTTTTAGTTTTCATGGCTGTTGAAGTAAATACCATACAGTGGAATTTATAGGCTCATGGTTTTAAGGCCAGGAGAAGACCAAAATCAAGATGTCATCAAGATGCTCCCAGAAGACTGTGGCATTCTGGGGCTGGCTGCTGGTGATCTTTAGTCTTTGGCTTTTTGTCACATGGCAATGCATATGGAGGTTTCTCCTGGCTTGGTTTCATCGACTTCCAGCTTCTGTCTGCTCCATGTGGCTTTCTCTCTCTCTCTCTTACCTTCCCTGTAAAGCTTACAGTAATAGGATTAAAAACCATCCTGATTCAACTGGGCCACATCTTAACTGAAGGAACCTCATCACAAGGACCCATTTACAAGACTTCATACTCACAGGAATGGATCAAGTTTAAGAAGTTGTTTTCCTGGGGTACACAGCTCCAAGCCATCACAGGTATTTACAGCCAAACAATTTTCAATAGTGTTTGTATGAATTTATGCTTCTGCCTGCAGTGCATGAGAGTTCTAATTGCTCACATTCTCATTGACACTTTTATTTTCCATCATTTTTGTCTTAACCATTCTAGTAATTGTGGAGTATTACTGAATTGTAGTTTAAATTTTAATTTTCCTGATGTCTCAGGAAGTTGATTGCCTTTTCATGTGTCTATTGGTCATTTGAACCTCCTCTTTAGGAAGTGTCTGTTCAACTCTTTAGCCTATTTTATATATATATATATATATATATATATAAATATACATATATCTACTCCGGAATATTTATTTTAAAAATTATTTGGAAAAATGTTCAAATTATTACCTGCAGCTTCCTCTAGGGAGTGAAAATTTTTGGAGAGTGGAGCAATGAGGTTAGGAGAGAACAAGAACTTTTACCTTTTCTTTTATACTCCAGGAACATTATGATATTGCATAGTGAAAACTCACCTATATCATTGGTTGAGTATTTATATTACATTAAAATTCTGTGCTTCCTAGAGAAGTCAGGATTTAACAAATGATTATGACTATGGAATCATAATACAGAGATTTCTTTTTAGTTTCTAGCGCATTAGAACAGCCATAGTAAGTATAACCCTTACTATACTTTGAAATTTGCTCTATAAGCACTTGTTAAACTTACTTTGACATTTATCACTTTTCTGCATGTATGTTACATTTCACAATAAAAAATGTTTAAAAAAACTTCTCTGCTTCCTGAAGTGCTTGATTACAATGTCCGTTTGGCAAGTTCCTCTAATAGATTAAGTATATAATTTACTTGACAATAATTTGATTGCAAGCAATATTTTAGCAACATTTCTATTGTATAGTGTGAGATAAGGTACCACATTTATTTAATTTATTCTTTTTATGTAATAAAAAGCATGGATAAACTTAAGTGGCTGATGCTTAGCAATCACTATTTCTGTTGATTCTGATAATTTTTGAAACCAACATATCATGGCAGAGTTTTCAGTCTGTATACTTTATTATCTATTCATTATAATAATACAAATTAACTTATTATTTACAAATTAATTTATTAGACCCCATTTACACATTTGAAGGGATGAATTAACTGGTTATAAACTTTTTAAAAACTGAGGATTTTTTTGTTTTTCCCCATGAATACCATATTTTAAAAGATAGTATACCAAATATTAAGTCAATTTATAATCCAGTTTTTATTAATCTAGCTATATAGCTTCATAATTGAGCTGGTGATCACCATGAGATTAAGATAGTACCACAATAAGTTAACAGTTTCATCTGATGAAGAAATTTGGAGTTTTATATTTTCTATCTGACTTCTTTATAGGTAATGTATAATTATAGATAGATACAAATACAAATATAGATATATGTTATAATACATATAAATTCTGGAATTTTGTTTCAATATTTTAAAATAATATATATTCATGGGGAAAAAACAAACAACACATAAAAATATAAAATGAACAATTATTTGCAATGGATAAAGCAGAAGAAAAATTTAGTTAACATGTAAGGGGATCTTAAAAACTTAAAAAAGACAGACAACGCAATAGAAAAACAATTTCAATTAGTTAACAGAGAATTACCAGAAAATTAAAAATACATAATTATAATATATGAAAAGATGCTCAAATTCATTCAGTATTGAAGAAATGTAAATCAAACCAAGGAGAAATCAACTGGAAAAGGTAAAGCATGTTAACAGTATATATTATTAACCAGGATGTGGGAACAAAAGAACTCTTTTACTATGTCAATTGAGAATGTAAATAGTAGATTAAGCCTATCTTCAGGAGAATTTAGTAACAACTATAAAATTTTAAATGCATGTATCCTTTTACTCAGAAATTACACTTTTACAGATGTATACTGACTGAGACACTGAGAAAATTTTGCTTAGTTATATGAAGAAAGGCTATTTTAAAATGAACCCACATTTGTTATCTGTCTTTTGACTCTTTTAAATGGTATATGTTCAATTTTTATTTGGTCAGATGTATCCATTTTTTCATCCCTGGTTATTTATTGTCTTATATAGTTAACTCTGTTGTGAGAAAGGATAAAACATACAATGATTTTTTACTTGAGGAAACTGAGACTCAGAGAGATTATATACTAAGAATAAGCACTACACTGGTGTTTATGGAGACAGTATGCATGATTTGCAATGGGTGGAGGTGGCCTAAGGGTACATCGACTGAAGAACAGAATGGTGAACTGTTGTGTGTGCGTACAATGGAATATTGAGCAACTGTGAGGAGTGAAGCTGTGAGACATGCAAAGAGGTGAATGGATCCTGTTGACAGCATTTTGAGTGAACTATGCCAGAAACAAAGGCAAACACTATAATGCCTCACCAATATGGAGTAACTGCAATGTGTAAAATCAGAATTGAACCTTAGAGCAGAGCTTATCAGGGGAATGCTTATTTTAATGGTCCCTAGATTGTAAGCTCTTACAGCAGTCACATCTATTCCTGAATGGTAATGGCTAGCTCCAGATTCTGAGATGCTGATCCCTTTGTGTATAACCTGATAGATCCCTGGAACTTTGGGTATCTGTGTGACACCTGAAACTCAGAGCTAGAACTCAAGCAGATATGAATTTAAGTATTAGCACATATAGCAACTGTTAAAGAAGTTGAAAAAGAGTAGGGACTTCAACTAGAGATATGAATGAAGCAAATTGAATGTGAGACCAAGGGAAGAGATGTTTAGTTGGTGCAAGATCTATATTTCCTAAACAACTTAACTCATACAGCTCGTTCAAATACCATAATTACATGGAAATTTTAATAGGAAGTGAGATCTGGTAGGTTTACATAGATTAGTGTGAAATAGCAACACATCCCAAAGTAATCTGGACAGAGAATAAAAATATATATGCAGGGCCCCCCTGAGGAGCTAGGGGAAAATGCAGAGGTGTTGGGCTTCCTCACCTGGATTGCTGCTGATGTTCTCACAAACATTGAGGACTGGCAGTTTGGTATGTCGAGCCCTCTATCATGGGACTTGCCCTTAAGAAGCGTGTTACAGCAAAGGAGAGGCTAAACCTGCTTATAAATGTGCCTAAGAATCTCCCCCTAAGTGCCTCTTTGTTGCTCAGATGTGGCCCTCCCTCTCTAACTAACCCAACTTGGCAGGTGAACTCACTGCCTGCCCCTCCCCACCCAATGTGTGCCCTGACATCCAGGGGTGTAAATCTCCCTGGCAACACAGGATATGACTCCTGGGGATGAATGTGGACCTGACATCATGGGATCGAGGGCATCTTCTTGACCAAAAGGGGGATCCGAAATGAAACAAAATAAAGTTTCAGTGGCTGAAAGCCAAATGGAGTCAAGAGGTCACTCTGGTGGGCATTCTTATGCCCTTTTTAGGCTTTAATTTAGCTAGAAGCAAATACCTGAAACTATCAAACTGCAACCTAGTAGCCTTGACTCTTGAAGATGATTGTATAGCAATGTAGCTTACAAGGGATGACAGTGTGAATGTGAAAGTCTTGTGGATCACACTCCCTTTATCCAGTGTATGGATAGATGAGTAGAAAAATGGGGACAAAAGCTAAATGAAAAATAGGGTGGGAGGGGGATGATTTGCATGTCCTTTTTACTTTTATTTTTTATTCTTATTTTCACTTTTTTTGGTACAAGGAAAATGTTCAAAAAATAGATTGGGATGATGAATGCACAACTGTATGATGGTACTGTGGACAACTGATTGTACCCTTTGGAAGAGTGTATGGTATATGAATATATCTCAATAAAATTGAATTAAAAAAAAAGAATAAGCATTGATCCCAGGTTTAACTGACTTCAAAGCCCATGCTATTTTTCATCTCATCATACTCAGTCTTGAAACACTGAAAGTAGCTTGGGGATCACTATGAATTTTTTTAATTCATACCAGTTTGGGGACTACCATATGGGAAGGAAAACTACCCTTAGAGTGCTGGTTTGAATGTATTATGTCCCCCAGAAAAAGCCTTATTCTTTGATGTAATCTTGTGCAGCAGACATATTAGTGGGGATTACATTGGAAAGTTTGGATTAGGTTGTTTCCATGGAAATGTGCCCCACCCAGCTGTGGGTGATGACTCTGACTGGATAATTTCCATGGAGGTGTTACCCCACCCATTCAGGGTGGGTCTAAATTAAATCACTGGAGCCATGTAAATGAGCTGACAAACAGAAGGAACTCAGTGCAGCTGAGAGTGACATTTTAAGAGGAGCTACAGCCAAGAGGGACACTTTGAAGAATGCACAGAAGCTGAGAGAGTAGCTGCAGCTGAGAGACAGTTTGAAGACAGCCATTGAAAGCAGACTTTTGCTCCAGAGAAAACAAGAGAGGAAAAATGCCCCAAGAGCAACTAAGAATGACATTTTGGAGGAACTGCAGCCTAGAGAGGAACATCCTTGGAGAAAGCCATTTTGAAACCAGAACTTTGGAGCAGATGCCAGCCATGTGCCTTCCCAGTTAACAGAGGTTTTCCGGATACTACTGACCATCCTCCAGTGAAGGTACCTGATTGCTAATGTGTTACCTTGGACATTTATGGCCTTTAGACTGTAACTGTGTAACTAAATAAACCCCCTTTTATAAAAGCCAATCCATCTCTGGTGTTTTGCATTCTGGCAGCACTAGCAAACTAGAACACTTAGCTACTGATGCATAATTTTATTTAGTGTTGTCACCTCTTAGTTTTTGGAATATAAAACTAAGCACCAAAATCTTGCTCAACCTTAGGATGTTAGAATAAATGAACTCACCTTTCCACATTTGAAATCATATTTGTGAAGGTATTAATGTTTTCAGAGATTTCTACATGGGAAACTAACACATCAAAAAGATTGGTATCACCCAGAGATGGCAAGTGCATGGGCAAAGGGGCCCTCCCATCTAATGGTGGTGAATGTATGGTTAGCAACATTCAAAAAAAAAAAGCAATTTGGCAATATATTTCAAATTTAAAGTCCACATACCCTTTAGCCCATATGTTCTATTTCTGGGATCATCCTACAGTTACATTTACCAGGGTGCAATGATACATGGCCAAAGATGTTTGTTCCAGCTTTAAAAATAGAGGAAAATTGGTGACAATTAAAACGCTCCTCCATATGGACCAATTAAACCAAATACTCATACAATGGAGTATCATGCAACTATAAAAAGAACGAGATAGACTAGTATTCACTAATATGCGCTGCTGTCAATGGCATATCAAGTCAAAATAGTTGCAGAAAAATATCTGAAGTATAAGCAAATATCTGTAAAAGTGCATGGCAAAAGATCTGGTTGACCTAGAGTGTGGAAATGGGGGAAGGGATAAGTGGGGAAAGGTAAATCCTATTGCTATTTATACGGTTTAGTGTACTTTTTGATTTATTCCAATGGGTACATAAAATTTTCATAATTGCACTCTTTGGTTAGAATTTTATTCAATAAGCAAGGACATCATCTGTAATTGTTTTAAAAAGCAATGATTTTTATAAAAACAAAAGTAGTAAATCTGCTTTTGTTTTAGAAACTGGTAGTTGAGAGTATTGTAAAAAGAAAAGAAGAAAAGAGGCAGCTTATTCCTTGCTTTTGAGATTATTTTCTCAACCTCTTTTTCACAAGGTGGCCAAGCTGTATGGTACAAGAGTTGGAATAAATCCATGGAAACACCCTGAGGCTGAAAGATAACTTCCATTTAAAACACAAAGCAAAAGGACTAAAGACCCTTTCTTTCAATAAGGATTGTTTACATTAAAATTTGGCATCATTACTAATTCAACTTTCTTGCAACATCCTGATATTTTTCAGGGAAAAGTAAGTCAGAGATAAAGGTGACTGTGTTAAAAATCTCCTTAGGGCCTCCCTAGATTCATACAGACCCAACTGATTTGTTTACTTCGAGGAAAGGAAGAGTTCAGAATAGAATAAGGCTGGTCACTATTCCACAACTCCCAATACGGATCAATTTCTTTTATTTCTGATGAGTGCTAGCACCCCATGCCTATGCTTGGCAGAATGCCATCTCAGTGTAAGTCAGGGAGGAGTCATGTAACCAGATGCATTCTTCCTTGTGGAGGAGTTTTCAGAATTCTTGGAACATTCTAGCTTAAGGTTGGCTTATACTATCATGGTAAAAAGTTTAGCTCAGAAGGTAACCTGTAGTTTCTTAACACATCTGGCCACAGGATTCAAGGAAAAACTCTGCAATTATTGCTCTCTAGTCAATCTCAAAGAATACACAAGAGCTTGTCTGCTTGAATGTTCCTAGAATGAAGTGCTTTGTTATCATAAAGTTTCCACCCAAATGAAAGGTTTTAGCTGAGAGCCTGTGTGATTCATTTAAAAATATTAAGTTCTTGATATATCAAACAGGAAGCTGGGCTGGTTGGAATGTCTGGGAATGATGTTGGTATAGTTTACATTTAGTAATTATGCTACAGATAGTAAAGTCTCTGGGCTGCTGCAGTGAGAGATTCAGCAGTGCTACAGGCAACCATAATCAACTATAGATTGCTTCTTCCCAGATTCAGTCCTTAAAGTTACTTTTCCTCCAATAAGACAGATATAAACCCTCTCCACCCAGCCTTCTCCACCATGTCTTCTCTGGGTAGAATGACAGAGGCAGCTCAGAAACAGTAGAACCTTGCAGGATCTTATATGAGAAGTCATCATCCCCACATAATAATGATTGTCAAGGAAGGAAAAAGAATCTTCTTTAAGTTCTGTGAAATAAGGATGTGTCATAGGGTTACTGAAACAGCGAATGGAGACAGCATTTAAGAAGTAAGAAATTTGTGCAGTTGGAAGTAATAATTTTGCCCTATTATTAGTAATATGGCCAATTATTTGATGGAAAATCCATTTTGACCCAGAACTGCATGAAACTCAGATGAAGAGGATGAAAGAAACCTGGGCCGTAAAATAGCTAAGAAGGAAATTTGGACTGTACCACAGTAGAAGCAATTGTTTAAGTCATGTGAGGCCAAAGGTAGTACAAATTCCTATTAACAGGAACTAGAATTTAATACAGCCCAGGTGTTACCTGTAATTCAATGTATATAATATTATGTAGCTAGCTGCATGTAACTGTTATTTCAATCATTCTTAACTAATCCTCTTGCCTAAGAAGCTCAGTTAGAGAAGTCTTGTGGGTATTATTGTAGAAAAACATCTGGGGCAGCCATGTAAGTTGCACTGTTCATATCACCCTAAAAGAGAACAGTTTGTAAGTACTGGGATTGGCAGACAGCCTCCAGTGGCCACACTTTCAGATGTGCCGTAATGTTGTTGGCAAAGCCACACTTTCCACGGGTTGTTCTCAACAAGTTGCTGAGAATGGCTGGGTTACTACTGCAAATGAGTCATTTATGCCTGACACCATACTCTCTCCTGAAGGGCAATCTTTGTTCTGGGGATTGCCATCAACCTAATTGACACTTTGATAGACCTTCACTGCAGTCTGAGACTCCTCCTACATCCCTCCTTCCTTCTAGCACAGGTGCTAGACCTGCACTGCAGTGTCAAGGCTCTTCTTACCTGTTTCTGCTCCTCTGCTAAACCCTTCGTGGGTGATTTCCTCTAACAAATCCCTCAAACATCTAATTCCATCTTGGCAACTACTTTATAGGACTCAAAACGACACTCCATATGAATTGAGTGGACTACAACTTACAACAGAGGTAAAAGTTCTGGTGTCCATAATGGGAAAAATAGGTAAGCAGCAATGTTTTAAAATTTCTCCCAACAAGGTCATTGCTCTCCAGTTCTGTTTTAGATTATTTATTACAAGGAAACCTTGAATTAGGGACCTTTATCTAGACCATGGAACTATTGCTGTTTAGAATGTTATGAAAGAATCTTCAAGGCTTTGGCTTTCTCTCTGACCAAAACAAAATTTAACTATCAGCCAAAAAAGAGTTGTTTCAGTGCCAGATGGCCATAACTCTTGGTTGGCATCTTGTTGACTATACTTTGCAAAAATAAGTTTGATGTTCAGGTTCAGAGTTCTTATGTACAGAAATCAAACAACTGGACCTGCCAAATGCTAAAGAATAAGAATACAATATAATATTTTTCTTTCATTTTAGTTCTGTTTAAAATGGTAAACTATTCACTGAGGATATTGAAATCTGATTATAATATGTACAGATTCAGATTCAGATAATGAAGAGGAGAAATGAAGAGGGCCAGTTTATTTAAAAATGTAAGTAACATATATCCCAAAGTAATTTGGGCAGAGAATAAAAATATATATGCAGGGCCCCCCTGAGGAGCTGGGGGAGAATGCACAACTGTTAGGCTTCCTCACCTGGATTGTTGCTGATGTTCTCACAAACATTGAGGACTGGCGGTTTGGTATGCTGAGCCCTCTATCTGGGACTTGCCCTTATGAAGCATGTTACTGCAAAGGAGAGGCTAAACCTGTTTATAACTGTGACTAAGAGTCTCCCGTGAGTACCTCTTTGTTGATCAGATGTGGCCCTCTCTCTCTAGCTAACCCAACTCGGCAGGTGAACTCACTGTCCTTCCCCTTACGTGGGATCTGACTCCCAGGGGTGTAAATCTCCCTGGCAACACAGGATATGACTCTTAAGGATGCGTCTGGACCCAATATCATGGGATTGAGAACATCTTCTTGACCAAAAGCGGGATGTGAAATGAAACAAAATAAAGTTTCAGTGGCTGAGAGATTACAAATGTAGTCCAGAGGTCACTCTGATGGGCATTCTTATGCACTATATAGATAACTCTTTTTAGGCTTTAATGTATTGGAATAGCTAGAAGCAAATACCTGAAACTATCAAACTGCAACCTAGTAGCCTTGACTCTTGAAGATGATTGTATAGCAATGTAGCTTACAAGGGGTCGCAGTGTGATTGTGAAAGCCTTGTGGATCACACTCCCTTTATCCAATATATGGAAGGATGAGTAGAAAAATGGGGACAAAAACTAAATGAAAAATAGGGTGGGGGAGGGAGATTTGGGTGTTCTTTTTTATTTTTATTTTTTATTCTTATTTTCACTTTTTTCTGGTATAAGGAAAATGTTTGAAAAATAGATTGGGGTGATGAATGCCCAACTATATGATGGTACTGTAAACAGTTGATTGTACACTGTGGATGACTGTATGAAATCTGAATATATCTCAATAAAACTGAATTTAAAAATAAAAAAATAAAAAATATTTAAGTCACATATGTATGTATCTATATTATGTTCATTTGCCCTTGAACAGGGGTGCCTGTCATGATCCACTGTTTTACCTGACATAGACCTCCTTCAAAGTGGTTTGGTTTTATATAGGCACGTTGAGTACAGAATTGGCCCATGGTCAATATTATACCCTAGCAACTAATGAGACTCATGAATGTAATTCAAACAGCCTGAAGAATATCTTTTCACGTACACTCTTTTAAACTACATACGGGTCACTCTCCAGGATAGACTATATGCTAGGGTACAAGAGAAGTTTTCATACACTTAAAAATACTGAAATCATACAAAGTGACTTCTCCAACCATGATGGAATTAAGTTAGGAATTAATAACAAAAAGAAAACTAGACAATTTACAAATATGTGGAAATTAAACAGCATACTTTTAAACAATCAATGGATTAAAGAATTACAAAGGAAATTTAAAAATATTTACAGACAAATGAAATGAAGACACAACCTAACAAAACTTATGGGACACAAAGAAGGCTGTTCTCAGAGAAAACTTTATATCTATGAATATCTAAATAAAAAAGGAAAAAGATCTCAAATTAATAACCTAACTTCACATTTTGAGGACTAGAAAATGAAGGGCAAAGTAAACCCAAAGTTAGCAGAATGAAGGAAATAATTAAAAACTAGAGTGGAGATAAATGAAATAGAGAATGAAAACAATGAGAGAATAAACAAAGCAAAAAGTTGGTTCTTTGAAAAAAATAAAATTGAAAAATTATTAGCTAGACTGAAAGAGAAAATAAAACATGAAAGTAATTACAATCATATATGAGAATGTTGACAGCACTACTAGCCTTACAGAAAGAAAAAAGGATAAGAGAATACTATAAACAATTATATGCCACCAAATTAGATGATCTAGACAAAATGGAAAAATACCTAGGAATACAAGAACTATCTAAGTTGACTCAAGAAGAAATAAAAATCCTCACCAAACCTATAACAAGTGCAGAAATTGAACTGATAACCAAAAACCTTCCACCAAAGGAAAGTCCAGGACCAGATGGCTTCACTGGTGAATTCTACTAAACATTCAAAGAAGAATTAACACCAGTTCTGCTCACATTCATCAAAAAAAGCTCAAGAGGAGGAAACACTTCCTAATTAATTCATTGAGGCCAGCAATTCCCTGATATAAAAGCCTGGTAAAGACATCACAAGAAAAGAAAATCACAGACAAATATCCTTTATGCATATAGATGCAAAAATCCTTAACAAAATACTAGCAAACTGAATCAAACAGCTTATTAAAAAGATTATATACCATGACCAAGTGGGATTAATCCCAAGAACACAAGGGTGGTTTAACATAAGAAACTCAATCAATGTAAAACACCACATTAATAGAATGAAGGAAAAAAAAAAACCCCACAGGATTATTTCAATAGATACAGAAAAGGTATTTGACAAAATCCATCACCCTTTTTTTGAGAAACACTCCAAACATTGGAATAGAAGGGAACTTTCTCAACATGACAGAGTATATATGAAAAACCCACAGCTAACATCATATTCAATGGTGAAATATGAAAGCTTTGCCCCTAAAATCAGGAATAATACAAGGATGCCTACTTTCACTTTACAATATTGTACTAGAAGTTCTAGCCAGAGCAATTAGGTGAGAAAAACAAATAAAAGGCATCCGAATCAGAAAGGAAGAAGTAAAACTATCTCTACTTACAGGTGTTATTACATATAGAAAATCCAAAGTAATCCACAAGAAAACTATTAGAGCTAATAAGAAGTTTAGCAATGTGGCAGGATACGTGATCAACACTCAAAAATCAATTGTGTTCCTATAAACTAGCAATGAACAATACAGAGAGGAAATGAAGAAACAATTCCATTTACAATGGCATTGTAAAGAATAAAATATCCAGGAATAAATTTAGCCAATATAAAAGACATGTACACTGATAACTACAAAACATTGCTGAGAGATTTTTAAAGAAGGCCTAAATAAATAGCAAGACATTCCACGTTTACAGACCAGAAGACTTAATATGGTTAAGATATCAATGTTAACCACAGTGACCCACAGATTTGATGCAATCCCTATCAAAATTTCAGCAGCCTTTTTTCAGGAAAAACTGATCCTCAAGTTCATATGGAATCACAAGGGGCCTTGAATAGCCACAACAATTTTGAAAAAGAAGAAAAAAGTTAGAGGACTCACTCTTCAAATGTCATATTGTACTACCATGTTATAGTAATCGAAACAGTGTGACACTAGTATAAAGGTAGACAAATAGACCAATGGAACATAATTGAAAGTCCAAAAACAGACACACACATTTATGACCATTTGATTTTCAACAAGGTGATAAGTACAAGCACTAGGGAAATAGTTTCTTAAACAAGTGATGCTGGGAAAACTGGATATTCTTACAAAAGAATGAAATTAGACCCCTACCTCACACTATATACAATCATCAACACAAAATGGACCAAGCACCTAAATATAAGAGTGAAAACTACAAAACTCTTAAAAGATAAGATGGCAAAACTTTATGACCTGAGATTAGGCAATGGATTCTAAGAAAATGACACCAAAACACGAGCAACAAAAGAAACAATAAATAAATTTGACTTCATCAAATTTTTAAAAACTTTTATGCATCAAAGGAAATTATCAAGAAAGTGAAAAAACAACATGCAGAATGGGAGAAAATAGTTGCAAAGCATCTATCAGATAAAGGTATAATATCCAGAATACATACAGAACTTTTTACACTGCAACAACAAAAAGATAAACAACCCAATTTTTAAAATGGGAGGAGGACTTGAATAGACATTTCACCAAAGAAGGTATTCAAATAACCAATAAGCACATGAAAAGATGCTCAGTATCATTAGCCATTAGGGAAATGCAAATCAAAACCACAATGAAATATCACTTTATAGTCACAAGGATAGGTATTACGAAACAATAGAAAATAACAAGTGTTGGAGAGACTTGGAATTCTAGTGCATTGCTGGTGAGAATGTAGAATGGTGTTGCTACTGTGGAAAGCAATATGGTGGATCCTCAAAAAGTTAAATACAGAATTACCATATAACTCAAAGAAAGTATATACCCAAAGAAAGTGAAAACAGAGTCTGAAACAGATACATGTACACCAACGTTTATGGCAACATTTTTCACAATAGCCAAAAGCTGGAAACAGCCCAAGTGTCTATCAACAAACGAGTGGATAAACAAAATGTGGTACATACACACAATGGAAAATTATTTGGCAATAAGAAAGAATGAAGTTTTGAAGCATATTGCAACATGGTAAAACCTTGAACGCCTTACGCTCAGTGAAATAAGCACGGCGCCTAACACAAATGTTGTATGGTATCACTTATAAAAGATGACTAGAAATAGCAAATTTGCAGAGATAGAAAGCAGATTAGAGGCTACCAGGGGATAGGAGCGTGGGAGAATGGGAAGTGCTTGTTTGGAAAAATGTTTAAAATAGTAATAATAAATGACACCTGAGGCACCTACCAACTCATCAGGCATTGCTTTCCTACTTCGGCCTCCCAGGCCTTAAACAAACAAACAAAAACTTTTGCTTTTTTAGTCAGCATATTAAATGGTTAATAAAAATATAAGGCACTTCAAATAAAGTACCAACTTGCACAGGAGCCTTCCATCAGTCCAGCCACCTGGCCTTACTTCTAAGCACTTGAGCATAATAACAGGGTTAGAAAGATACTCTGTTTAAACAGACTGTGAAAGGTTTAGTATTTTTCCATACCTCGATCTCCCGGCTGTATGTATCACGCTCCAGTGTCTGAGTACATGCGTGCTGGAGGGCCCCAACCTAAGTAGATCAGCGTGAATCTAAGTCCTTACCAAAAGGGAAGGCCTGAAGCACGCATCCAATGGTCACCGGTTTAGGTCATGGCCCCCAGTGTTGGAGCGTGTTGGCTGGATGAGGGGCTGGAGCTGAGCAGATCCTCGTAAAATCTGTGAGTCCAGTTGCTGAGGGATCATTTGAACCTTGTGCTTCTCTGAGGAAGCTCCCAGCAGCAGCGACCTCTAAATCCTTAAAAAGCTAAAATGGTCTAGAAAATATCTCGGCCAAAGTTCTGAAGGACGCCAAGCTGCCTCCAATGCGCCAAGGCTGCTTTGGTCTCTCGCCTCAGCTCCCGTTTCCAGTTCCCTCCGCTCTGCTATCCTGGGATGGGCACCCTCGCACAGGCAAACACGCTGGGCTGTGCCTTTGAGGCTGAGTCTGGAACACAGGATCCCGCTCACAAGCACTGCTGGGAATGTGGAGCCATCCTTATTTTCTGTCTTTCTTAAACAGAGGTTATTGAACGATATAGTGTTGTTGACTCAGATTAATCGTTAGAGACATCAAATACTAGGCCGAAATGGGAAGTTGCCATTGGATAGGGCTATTTGCCCTTCCACTGAATACTCTCATCTTAATAAGAATAATAACATTTTTTGATGAAGCCCCATTGGAATTTAATTTTAAGCTACTTATAGCAAAGACTATTTTCATTATGTATTACAGTGCCATTGGGAATTTTAGCATAGTGGGCTTTACATATTTCTTGCATTCTTTTATTACGTGTTTACTATGTGCTATGCCTTTTACATTGGTTATCTCATATAATTCTAATTACAACCCATTGTGATATGCTATTTGTTATCTCTCATTTAAAATAAGAAGCTGGGTTTTAGAGAGACTAACTTGGTCAATGTTACATAGCTTGGTCTGACCCCAAGTCTGTGCTTTTAAACCCACATTGTACATCCTTCCCAAATATCCTACAAAGTAGAAGACATAGTCCATGTTACTCTGTAATGTAACATTGGGCAAGTCTCTTTACTTCTCCAGGAGAATTCCTTTATTTATAAAACAAGTAGCTTGGGTTGGTCTAGACCCTCCTTAACATTCCTTGACTCTATAGCTAACCTGGATAAACTCCTAGCAAAACATAAACTGGGAAAGAATGTGTATAATGTAGGGTGCAAACCCCTGCACATGTTGATTGGACATGCCAAGTATTCTGAAACTTTCTTAAGTTTTATTCCTTCCTTTACCTTAAAATAAAATATATATGGCAAGAAAAGAAAAATGTTGTTTATAGGCTTGATGAATGGGTTTCCTGTGTTCCTGCTGGGGAATATGTTTAAGTTTAAAGCCATGAATAAATCTCAAAACCAAGACATCATCATTTAAAAATGAATGAATCACCATAGAGATACGTAAAAATGCAACTGAATTCACCTGACATTTTTTTAAAAGCCACATACCGTATAATATTTTAATTAGTGTTCTTTATCATAAATTCTGATTTTAACAAAAGTATTTTGGGTGATAGTTCTCTGATATGTACATTTCTTACTTGCACCCATCCTCAACTTTCTAGTTCGATAATGCTAGCAAGTTATAATGTCTCAGTCAAGGAACATTTGGATCTAGAAATGGTCACTTCAAAACTGTTCAAAAATCAGTGAATGATCCAAATCTGTTCAAAACTGTTCAAAAATCATTCAATGATCCATACTGCACGTAGGAGACTTACAAATAGAAAGTCTCCTATGTATAGTATGATAAATTATTTTTCCTCTTTGAAGGTTTGGCATCTGGAATTTAACTTGCTCTTGAAATATACAATGTCCCTATAAAATGTAGTCAATTTCATGTCTATATTTGTAAATCGATACTTTATGGGCAGAGTATTCTTGTACAGGCCAGCCAGCAGGTACTATGATACAATTGTATCCCTTCCTCCTAAGGGTTCTTTTCAGTTTTATGCACTTACTCCCACAGTTGTACACAACAGGAAGCCTTGTTTGGGCTTTCTGGCATTTTTTACTATAATATATTGCTCTTGAATAACCTGCTCATCCTCAACTTATTACTAGACAAATAATAGGGGTACTGAAAAGTGAAGTCAATATTCAACTTGTCAAAGCACTCAGAATCCTAAAAAACACTGAACCAAGAATTTAGTGTATAAAATTATTCTTTTCCTCATGTTTCCTCTCCCATCTGTTATTCCTAGTTCATCATCCACTACAAGCTCAGGCCAAAACTTTTGCCCATTGGACCTACCATTGGAATTTTAATATATCTTTTAAAATCAAATCTAGCATCTTATTGAGAACATACTGAATGACATAAGTAAAATAAATATGTTAACATCACTCTTTCTTTCCTGTTAATCGTTTCACAGTGGCAGCTGGGATAGAGCTACTCTTACGTTCTTCAGGAACAGAGAAAAATTGCTCCTTCTTTTTCTGAATGCATTAAGACAGACCTGAAAATATAATTTCCTTTTCTTTTACCCATGGGGGGAGATAACCCAGATTTTAATTTGGCAGATGTGCTATCTCTGTTGATATGGAAGATCTCCTTTTGATATTCTGTCACCAAAATGAAGCAGAGTCCTTGATTTTTCTTCCTCCCCGAAGCAAGAATTAACAAAAGAAAATCGAAGAAACAAGCTAAGGAGGAGTTCCTTTCCTATCTTGCCAGAAACACACATACTCACCCCTTCCCTGGAGGTGCCACAGCTAATATGGCCCTTGTAACTAAGCAAAAAGTCAAGAGTCTAAAAGGAAATTGGCTTATAGTTCTCAAGAGCCAATGTAAAGTGTTGTACTTAAAGACAAACATAGCAAACATGCTGTAACTCAACATCTTGTTGTTAAGTTATAGGTTTGTTTGGGTTTAGTGACAGCAATGTGTTTAGACATGCCCATATTTTTCTGGGTTAATAATGCTTAAGTTTTTAGTTGTTTAATTTTCTGAGCCCATTTAGAATGACTTACCAATTATATACAAGTGTATATCATGTCAGATGATTGTTTTATATCTGTTGTTTTCCATCTTCACCCTCAGCTGGTGACCTTACTTCTTAGTTCACTAAGAAAATTGAGGTAAATCAGAAGAGAATTTCCATGGACAATCCCTCCACCCCCACCATATGTACCTACATCCCAGCATCTGTCCACATATCCTTCATACCTGCTATGAGATGAAATTTCCTGCTCCTGCTATAGCCAGTCTCCCTTCTTGTGCACAAAATCCCATGTCATCCCATTCAGGACACTGCCATCTCCCTTCTCTCCTACTATCCATTTTTGTTCTCTTCCGAATCATTCTTATAAGCAGACAAACATGTCCTATTTTACATCTTAAAAAGAAAAACTGTTCTTAATCCCATTTCCCTTTCATGCCATCACCTGATTTGCCCCCTCCCTTTGGCAGTAAAAGTCTTTGAAAGAGTTCCTTATACTCACCATTTCAATTCCTCATCTCCAACTTCTCTTAATTCCATTCCACTCAGGCTTTTCCTCCACCACTGTATTAAAACTGGTTTTCTGTAGATAATCAGTGACCTCCCTATTGCTAAACCCAGTGGTCAGTTCTCAGTCAGCAGCGTTTGAAATAACTCCTTGATGTTGCTTCATTATTAAATGAGGAGAGACATGCAGATGACCCTGGAGACTCATTTCTTCTTCCCTTGGTAGCTTAACAAGGCTGAGTTAGCTCAGCGGAAGAGCTGGTGGATTCTAGCTGCTGAGCTCAGAGGCTCTGATTTTCTGAGAGACACTTCCTCAAGGAGGAAGCTACCATTGTTACAAAGTAATCTAGACATTACTGCCTAATCCTATACAGAAGTAGAATATCATGGCATGGCATCCTTCAGTTGGAGTCCTGTCTGTGGGGATAAGGAGAGTTTCTGTGACTGTTCTGTTTGCTTCTTAAAACCTTTTTTGCATGTGTGCTACACAGTATTCACAAGTGATGTTTATGAATGAGATCCCTTTGTTATTATCTGGCTTCCAAAATCCCTCATTTGTGATGAAATTTCTCTTACTATGGAAAGGACACCCTTAGTAATTCTGTCCAGTCTCATGGATTCCATTTCTGGGCCAGATGTCTCTCTCTACTATGAAGAGACCATGACTGAGGTCACTGGGATGTTGGTAATGTTCTTAACCTAGATCTGGGTGATGGTTAAGTGGACATGTAGGAATTCATTGAACAGTGCACTCATTATTTGCTTATTTTGTGTATGTTTGTTATCCTTCAATAAAAATTTATCAGAAAAAGTCATGTTGGAGATGTGTCATCATCAAAATGGGTGTTGCAGCCCAAGAGGGCCATGCCAGTCCAAAGGCCAATGAAGACAACGAGCATTTTCTGATACATGAACTTTTATTCAGGGCTTACTTACAGGGCAAGAAGTCGTGGAGAGATCATGATGGCTCTCTCAGGCCAGACAGGCATCACATTCACAGGAAAGTCAAATGCACAATGCAAAAAGGGCAGAAGGCCTTTTATAAGGGTTTAAGCCAAAGGCCTTAGTAAGGGTGGGGGGATCATAGATGCAGGAGCAGGTCACTCTGACCTGGGGGGTGGTGCAGGAAGGACTAGAATAACACTTGAACAATTACATTTTGCTCTTTTTGTGAGATTAAGAGCCTCTCACTTCCTACCTGCTTCCCATAAAGTTACATTTTAAGGTCAATTTACCCTTTTTCTCTTCACTGGCTTAGAAAGACAATAGGTTAAACATTTAGCTGCCTGGGTCATGCAGACTGCTGTGCACCAAAGATCTGCAGGACTGTTTTGCTCGGGCCGCGGGTTGCCACAATCCACCCCTGCACAACAGTTTGCATTGACCATAGGACAGGCTTTACATCTATAATTCACAACAACAATACAATAAACAACATAGTAATAATACATTGGTACAGAGAGATAATAAACCTATTAGCAAGTGGTACTATGGCCAAGTTAATGAGTTTTACCATTTAGCACAAGTACTTCCTGGGCTAAAATAGCTAAATGATAACACTACCAGGCATGCTGCTTTATTCTATATCTAGTTTTTACCATTTTTTCAACCTTGATGACAGAAATAAACTTCCCTTTCCACCAACTTTCTGCAACTTTCTATATTCATTCAGGTTTTGTTCCACATTCTCTATTTTTTTATTCTGATACAACCAGTCATTTAGGAAAAAATGACTTCCTTTTCCTTCAATAATAATAATAATAAAAAAGACATCCCTCATACCCTTTACATTCAAGTCATCAAAATAATTCTGGAAATTGTTCTTAAGCATTTCACAACATATTATTACCAATAACATTACACTTGTTAGAAGGCTAAATACTGAAAACATTTTAGTCAATGCATTATTGAAGTAGTAACACATTTTTAACAAGAATTAGCAACACATGTAAGCGCTAAATTGAACAGTTGAGTGGTTTAACTCCTCTCTCTCTCGAGAGAGAGAGAGTATATAGATATACTGACTCTTCATAGTAGATAGAAGGGTTCCAGGTGAGAGGGTTTTAAATACCATGTTTCCTTCCCCTGCAGGGAGCCCTTCAGTGTCAGAACTACAGTTAGTTTCCTATGTAATTCTAATACCCATGGGCTTAGGATTCCCAACCAGCATGGCTGCATGAACCAGAACCAGAGCCAACTGACCTTATTTTCCCCAATTTCTAGTGTTTGTGGCACAGGCAAGAGAAAGTTATTATCATTGTCCTGTTGTGGCTTGAAGGCAGCCAGCCCCTTTATCTGGAGTTAATGCTGATACAGTCCTTGAGTCTGTTGTTTCTATCATCCTTTAAGAGTTTAAACATATCCACAGTGGTTAAGGCATATTTTGTCCCTTTGGACAGAGAAAGGAGGCCAATGTAGTCTACTTGCCACCAGACGACAGGAATCTGGTGTCCTTGCTGCCCAGTCTTCTGACAAAGCCATTCAGCCACTTCATGCATCATTGGTGTTAGGCTGTAGAATTTCACTAGGGCATTTGCTTCTATGTTACTTGGTAATGAATTGGTGTTGTGGGAAGAGACATGAAAAACAGTTACCTTATATTTGTGGCAGGCAGTCTCAGATGTCTTCCCACCAGTTGGTGTCAGTACTGGGCTGGAAAGTCACGGCTGTCCAGGTAGCAGGTTGTCCATGTGCCAATCCATGCAGAGTCAGGTGTATTTCTTTGTCCGTCAACAGTGGGCATGGGAGGAGCCACCTCGGGAGATCATAAGGGAACAGGACATGCTGCTCTTTCACATAGGAGGCTGGTCCTAAAATTCCATGCATCTCTGTACTTAAAGAGCCATTGTTAAAAATGCCACTTCATAGGATTTAGACTTTCCACTTTGTCAGTGTGCTCACCTGAGCACTCCCCAAATGGGGCTCATTTATAGTGTCCCATATCTGCATATCTATATGGATATGGTCTTCTGTAAGGTCACTGGGCATCTGAGATAGACCTTCAACATTTGCAACAGAGGATTACAAACTGTGCACAATTGCTCTTTTAAAGGGCTATATCTGAGTTCTGTGCCCTTTCATAGTTGGGACTAGAATTTAACAGGTACACATTTAGCTTGTTGCCTTTGCCACAAACCCCACCCAAAGCCAATATTGGCACTGGCCACATCCGAATCACAGGGTATATTGGGGTCCACCTGCCTTAGTCTGTGCTTGCAAAATAGTTCATTTAGTCTTTTTAAATACAGCCCACTGTGGAAAATCCCATTCCCACACTTTTCCTTTTCTAATTAGGGTATACAAAGGTTTTAAAATTGGTAATAGATAGAGTATAAACACTTTCCAATAACTTAACAAACCAAGAAAAGCTATCAACTGTTCAGAAGTAAGCAATGTGGGATAACTTTGCATTTTAACAACAACAGCTGAAGGAATAGCCTTAGTTTTACCCAACCAGACAATACCCAAGAGCTTGATAGAGTAGTCAGGTTCTTCTGGAGGTTTCTACATTTGAAGGTATCCTTGTGGAAGCACAGCAAATGTCCATTGTTTTCCCCATGTGAAGCTTAACACAGGTTGACTGGAAAAAATCTAAAAACATTCTAAATAATATATTTGCAAGATTTAACACAAAATGAAATAGGAGCAACCAGTTTGCTAATGGCTCTCTAGGTTTTTGTCAATATTGGTTACTCTTATCTCTTAATTTGGCTGGGGAAAAAACTCTCAGGATGAAATAAGCATATTCTGATTAGAAGTTGCTGCTACTGCCCCACCTTCTTCCTTCCACAGGGGATCAGGGTGCTGAACTTCCTCTGCTTTAACTCTTTATTGGAACAGAGGTCAAGTACACCTACTTTCCTTAGTATCAATTTCCCAGTTAGACAGACGCTCATCGTCTTTTGATGAGGAATCAACAGGGTCCCACACTTTACAGTTCCAGTCAGGGGAAGCTAGGATATGCCTAACTTGCCCTTTGGGCAGCTTATGCCCTCTTACTCTAGTGTGCTGGTATACCAATATTTCTAAACTTTTATCCAGAGCATCTTTCAATTCTGCTTGTGTTAGCCTCATATCTTTTTCTAGCTTTAATTTACCTCCAAGGTGGCTTACGGCCACTTTTGCTACTAAAACTTCCTCAGTAGTGGCGCATACAGCCTCTAACAATGGCCAGTCCACTGCAGCCACAATCTGTCAGACCTTTTTTCTTTCTGAATCTCCAGTGGTCCTGTAGCCTGATACAGGATGGCTATTTGTCCAGCCAGAGAGTTATAAACATTTCCATACTCCCTCGGCAGATTCCACTCATCTAGGAGTTTAGCCACCCCTCCCCACAGACATACATTCCACTGGGAGGGTGGGCAGCCCTTCCCACATAGATGTAGCAGGCCTCCCCAGTATCCCACCCAGGGCCTTCTCCTTTCCCCTTCCCAAGTTCAAGTCATCAGTGCCCAGGATCTCCTTAGTCTCTGGCTGGTGGCTATTTAATTCTCCTCACTGGCTTGTCAATTGTCACAGCCCAAGAGGGCCATGCCAGTCCAAAAGCCAAAGAAGACAACAAGCATTTTCTGATACATGAGCTTTTATTCAGGGCTTACTTACAGGGTGAGAAGTCATGGAGAGATGATGACAGCTCTCTTAGGCAGGGCAGGTTCACAGGTGTTCACAGGAAAGTCAAAGGCGTGATGCAAAAAGGGCAGAAGGCCTTTTATAAGGGTTTAAGACAAAAGCCCTCCTAAGGGTGGGGGGAGCATAGATGCAGGAACAGGTCACTCTGACCTGGGGGGAGGTGCAGGAAGGACTAGAATAACACTTGAACAATTACATTTTGCTCTTTTTGTGAGACTAAGAGCCTCTCACTTCCTGCCTGCTTGCATAAAGTTACATTTTAAGGTCAATTTACCCTTTTTCTCTTCACTGGCTTAGAAAGAAAATAGGTTAAACATTTAGCTGTCTAGGTCATGCAGACTGCTGTGCACCAAAGATCTGCAGGTCTGTTTTGCTCAGGCCATGGGTTGCCACAATGGGATTTAGCTTTATTTCATAGGAATGCTGTGATTATTTAAAAAGGCAACACATTTGAAAATGCCTGTCTGCTTGTAAGACATCTTTTTTCTTTTTAATGCACTGATGATATTTACTCCTTTTTCTATAAGCAAGATTTCCCATGCATTTAAAGAACTAGTGGGTCTTGAAGAGTTGAAGAGGCTACTTTTGTCATGGAATGGGACATTAACTAATCATAAAATATTAGTAAGGGATTGAAGATATCTTGAGGTCAAAGGGACATTGATTCTAGGGAGGAGATGATCAAGGGGTATGTCATGATGTACCTGATAAAAGGGAAAAATGTACCTGTGTGTATGAATTTAAAATAATAGCATGAGTTTTTCTATACTGATGTGGAACCACTAAATGAAAAAGTGAAGTGCTGAATAGTATTTAGAGTATCTTATCATACCATGCTGTGTGTATACATACTGAAAGATCCTCATAGGCTTGCATAGGCACAGAAAGATAACCAAGAAATTGGTTGCCTCTGTGAACAAAAGTTCATGGGCTAAGAATAAAAGGAAGCAAAATAGGAGGAGCCAGGTTTCTTGACACCATATAACCTCTGTGTCAGTTCTGGACTGTGTATGTCAAGATATTTTCACAAAAGAGAAAAATAAAACTCTGTCTTGTTTAAATCATTGTTATTGTAAGATATCTGTCATATGTGGTTGGATCTAATCCCAAATACCACAGTTCTATTTTGCACTATTTAATATGTTTTTGTTTTTGTTTTTGTTTTTACCATGAGTAGGTTTTATTTTTTGAAAATGTTAATAAAAATGAAAGATTATGATTTGAATGAAGACTGCATTGAGAAAGCACAAATAGAGTAATTGAGAGAAACTAAGAAATCTAGGAAAAATATATGGGACTTACTTCATATATATGAAAGGGTCAAGGGAGATGATTTAGGCAAAATTGGCACATAGGTGGATTTTGACTTTGACATCTTATCAATTGCCTTCATCCACAATTCTCTCCTTTTATAATCCCTATTCTTACTCCTGCCCCTAACCATTCTTCACAACCCCATTTTCCCATTTTCCATTCTTGTTCTTTGTTCACTTTCCACTAATGATCTATTAAGAATTAATAGTCTGGGTAAAAAATATAATTAATGCAAACTGGATTCCATGGTTAACAGTAACATTATAATATGCATCCATTAAGTGTAACAAAGGCAATATACCAAAGCTAAATGTCTATGAGAAAGGGCTATAAGGGAGGGGTGTGGGATTCTTGGTAGTGGTGGTGTTGTCTGACCTTATTATTATATTGTATTGTATTGTAATTTTTTCATCTCTTTTATTATTCTTTTTAAAATTTTTTTGTTGGAGTAATGAATATGTTCAAGTGGTTATTGTGATGATGAATGCACTATATGATGATACTGTGAACAACTGATTGTACACTGTGGATGATTATATGGCATGTGAACATATCTCTATGAAATTGCAGGGAAAAATATAAACAGAGGGATACAAGTGCTGGAGAAAACCTGGAGAGAAGGATGTACCTATTTACTGTTGATGGGGAAATAGAATGGTATAGGCTATCTGGAGGACAGAGTGGTGGTTCCACAAGAGGCTAAGTATGTGGGTGCCAATAAGGTCCTGCAACCTCATTATGGGGTATATACTTAAAAGATCTGACAGCAGGGACACGAATGGACATTAGTGTTTATGGCACAGTATCCACAATATGCAATGGATGGAGGTGGCCTAAGGGTCCATCGACTGATGAATAGAATGGTGAACTGTGGTGTATGCATATGAGAGAATATTGAGTGGTTGCAAGAAGGAATGAAGATGTGAGACACACAACTAGATGAATGGATCTTGAGGACAACATTTTGAGTGAAGTACACCAGAAATGAAAGGACAGACATTATAATGTCCCACTAATATGGACTAACTATAATGTGTAAACTCTGAGAATTGAATCTTAGAGCACAGCTTATCAGGGGAACGCTTATTTTAATGGTCCCTAGATTGCAAGCTCTTACAGCAGTCACATCTATTCCTGAGTTGTAATGGTTATCTCCAAATTCTGAGATGTTGAGCTCTTTTTGTGTAACCTGGTTGGTCTCTGGAACTTTGGGTATCTGTGTGACACCTGAAACTCAGAACTAGAGCTCAGCAGCTATGAATGTGAGTATCAATACAGCAAGTGTTCAAAAAGCTGAAAAAGAGTTCAGACTTCAACTAGAGATATGAATGAAGCAGATCTGGTTAGGACTAAGGCAAATCGGGCCAAAGGGTAAAGGATGATACTAACTGTGTTTTAAAACTTCAACTTCTGTGCGAGACCAAGGGAAGAGATGTTTATATGGTGCAGGATCTATACTTTCTGCAGCACACTAAATAATTTAACTTATATGGTCAGTTTGTTCATACACCATAATACATTGAACTTTGAATAAGAAGTGACATCTGGTAGGTTTGTACAAACTAGTGTGAAATCCCAATATATCCCAAAGTAATCTGGGTAGAGAATAAAAACATATCTGCAGGGCCTCCCTGAGGAACTGAGGAGAAGTGTGGAAATGTTGCACTTCTCTACCTGGTTGTTGCTGATATTCTCATAAACACTGAGGACTGACAATTTAGTGGGCCGAGCCTTCAATCTTGGGTCTTGCTCATATGAAGCTTGTTACTGCAAAGGAAAGGATAAGCCTATTTATAATTGTGCTTAAGTGTCTCCCCCAGAGAACCTCTTTGTTGCTTAGATGTGGCCCCTCTCTCTCTCTCTGTAAGCCCACTCAGCAGGTAAACTCACTGTCCTCCCCACTTCATGGGACATGCATGACTCCCAGGGGTGTAAATTTCCCTGGTAATGCAGGATATGACTCCCTGGGATGAGCCTGGATCCAGGCATCATGAGATTAAGAAAATCTTCTTGACCAGAAGGGGAAATGAAATGAAACAAAATTAAGTTTCAGTGGCTGAGAGATTTCGAATGGATTTGAGAGATCACTCTGGAGGGAATTCTTATGCACTATATAGATATCCAGTTTTAGTTTTTAATGTGTTGGAATAGCTAGAAGTAAATACCTGAAGCTGTCAATCTGCAGCCCAGTAGCCTTGATTCTTGAAGATGATGGCATAACTATGAGCTTACATAATGTGAATGTGTAATTGTGAAAACCTTGAATAATATGAGTGAATGGGGGTAAGGGATGTTTTGTGTGTTCTTTTTGAGTTTTACTCTTATTTTAATTTTTCTGGAGTAATGAATAAGTTCAAGGGATGATTGTGATGAATGTACAACTATATTATGATACTGTGAACAATTGATTGTACACTGTGGATGATTTTATGGTATGTGAATATATCTAAGTAAAGCTGCTTTAAAAAAAGAATAGTCAATTTGCAAGAGTGTTAAAACTGAACAAGTAAAATGATCATCTGCTAGAGTTGTAAAGAGAGGTAGATCTGCAGGGAGTGAGGGACTCTAGTCTACACTAGGAAGGCACTTCCTCTTTTTCTTTTCTCTTCCCCTGGATCTACTTGATGTCAGCATTCCACATCTTAAGGCACTGCTTTTTAAACTATGGCATATGTCCCATTAGTGGGTTGTGAAATCAGTTTAAGAGAGTTATAGCCCTATTAATAGAATATAGAATAAAATTTATTTGTAATAGCCTAACTGGAAACAACCCAAATATCCATCAACAGGTGAATGAATGAACAAATTGTGGTGTATCTATGTAATGGATACTACTCGGAAATAGTATCAATTAACGCATGCAGCATGGATGGATATAAGAATAATTATGCTAATGAAAGACATCAGACAAAAAATCTATACTTTAAGGTTCTATATTTATAAAAATCTAGAAAATAAAAATGAATCTATAGTGACAGAAATTGGATCAGTGATTTTCTGTGGATGAGGGAGAGAAGAGAGGTTGAAGGAAAGCATTACAAAAGGCATGAGGAAAATTTTGAGTTTATTGGATATTTTCATTATCTTGATTGTGGTGATGGTTTCACAGTTTTGACATATGTGAAAACTTCTCAGATTGTACTGTTTAAATATGTGCAGTTTACTGTTTTTAAATTATACCTCACTTAAGGTGTTCATGTGCATTTCTTTTCAATTATTTCTCTTAAAAAAACTATCTTCAATGAATTAATTTCTGTTAATTTGTGTTCTTGCTTTCCTTAGGTGTGGTTTTTTTGCCCTTCCCTTCTGCTTTTCCTTCTCCTTCTAAATTCTGGTATTGAATCCATAATTCACTTATTTTCATTTTCTTGTCCTTAAGAATAAAATAATTTAAAGCTATGAATGTATCTCTAAGTAAAGCTTTGAGGGCTTCTAATATATTATTTTAATGTGGTATTTCCAATATTAATAATTTATTTGGGTTTTCATTTTTTTTCCCCAACCATTGTGTGGCATTTGTTATAGCAGCTGTGAGACTAAGACAATAGCTAAAGAGCATATTTTCAAAGCCCTTGCTTTTTTGTTCTTTGATAAGTGTTTTTGACTAGTAGACTCAAACTTTTCCTCAATTCAGAAAAGATTTTATTTTCCTGTTGTTTCTTTGAACTCTATACATTCCTTCTAGAATCCCCATTTTGTGACATCTTCCATCTGTGTTTATGCTGTAGAGTCTCCATTTGCCCCTCAGGGTCATTCTTAGTGTCTCTTAGTCCTGCTATGTTTCTCAGGAGGCTGACTTCTATGAACTGCATAGAAGCCCAGGTTCTCTTGTCTTCTGGTTTCTGGTTCTGAGAAGGAACCAGCAAGAGATCAGAGGGTATGAGTAGTAAGTTCAAGATATTTATTCACCCTGCTTCCTCCTTACCATGCCTCTACAAAATCCCAACACAGCTCCCATTGGGTGTTACCTCTCCAATGGCTAATGAGCAAAAAAGATAATAAACAATGCAATATAGCCAACAGATAGATTAAATAATTACAATTTGGAATATTTGCTGTGAGGAAATAAATGGGGTGTTGTGATAGAGAATACTTAGAGACTGTGATCATAGAAATCTTCCCTGTGGAGGTGACGTGTAAGCTAAACCATGAGCAGGAACCAGCCATATGAAGAGCTGAGGAAAGAATGTTTAAGACAGAGAGAACAGAAAAGTAGAGACTTTAGGTATTACAGGAACAAAAAGAAGTCCAGTGTGACTGACATATAATAAGAAAAGACAATTACTGCATGAGATAAAGATGAAAACAGGATTTAAAGTGCAATGGAATGCTATTTGAAGGGTTGTTAGCAGGGAGAGATAAATGTTTGTAAAGGATTGTTTTGAAAGTTGTGTGGAGGATAAATAAGTTTTAAGAGAGCAAAAGAGAAAATGGGCAATCCAGTTAGTAAGCTATTGCAGAAGGCCATGTGAGAGACATGGTTTGGACTAAAGTGGCAGCAGCAGATTATTCCTAATTATATTTACTGATATATTGGATGTGAGGGATGAGGAAAGAAAATGACTCCACTGTTCTCCTTCTTGAGCACATTGACAGAGATAGGGAAGTCAGAGGGAGAAATAGCATTGAGTGGTAGGAGGATGGAGAAGGAAGTCTCATGTTTGGTTTGGTTTTGCCAAGTCCGAAATGCCTATGAGATAAGCCAATATGACAAAGTAGATGTTAAGAAACAGTTATTCATATGAAATAGAAGCTCAGAGGAGAAATTTGTTTCAAAATTATAATTTGACCATTGTTAGCACAGAGATGATGTTTAAAGCAAGTGAATATCTGTGGAAAGAATGTAGATAGTGAAAGAAAAACAACTCAAGGTCAATCCCTGAAGAAGTTCAGCACTTAGAGCTTGGGAGAGGAATTTGCATTGAAGAAACAGTCAATATTATAAAAAGAAAACCATTAGAGTGCAGCTGAGAAGTCAAGGAAGAAGAAAGAAAGTATCCATTGGATTTCACAATAATTATTAATTAATTAATTATAATTCTTAATAAAAGAGTGTCTGTGGACAAATGGGGGCAGAAGCTAAACTGGATAGGTGGAAGCATGAATATTTGGTGAAGAAATTCCAAAAATGAGTGTAAACAACTCCTTTGAGATGTGTTGCTATGAAAAGGAACAGAGACATGGTGTGGAATATGGGATAGGAAGTTTCAGGCTCAAAGGAAGGCTATTAAATTATTTTTTAATCTAAGATACTAGTGTATGTGTTTAGAAGGAAAGGAAGTTAATGATGCAGGAGAGAAAGGAGAAATTTGCAACTGTGGGGTCCTTGATTTGGCAAGATGGAATAGAAGGCAGAGCATAGGGGAGGGACTCAGGGATTGCTCATTGTTGGGAGAAGAGACAGGTTCTCCACTGTAACAAGAAGCAGAAAGAGGATAGACAAGAATGCAGGCAGGTTTGTGTGTTTGGTGTTGAGAGTATGAAGGAATTCTCATGAAGAAGAGAGGGAAGGAAGGAAAAGCCAGACTATGGTGCAGTTCTGAGAAAGTTTCAACAAGGCTGATAGAGAGTCCTTGAGCCAAAGTCTCCTGTCACAAGAGTTTCACATTTTATGGAAATGGGCCTACCTTAGTATCCTTGTTGCATGGGATCACAGACAGAGAGGAGCCTGTGGGAAATGTGAACTTAGCATGAAGGCAGTGGTGGATTTAGAGGGCAGCAACTGCAGCCTTCTATGGATGCCACAGATATATTGTTTTAAAAATTTCATTGCTATAAATGATCCTGAAATTAATATCCTTATACATTTCTTCTTGCATACATATACAGGAATTTCTCTGGGATTTATATAAATAGTTGTAGCATTACTGGGTCACAAATTATATGCCGTTTCTCTTTTACAAAATCTTTTAATGTAATTCAAGATTACATTTAATGTAATTCTTCAACATGGATTTACTAAGTTAATCTCCAAGTAGCATTGTATAAAAATTTCCAAGCTTTTCCATCACTTGATATTGTCCATTTAAAAATAATTAATCTGATGGGTAAAAAGCAGAATCTTATTTTTGCTTTTAATTGGTATTTCTCTGATTATTTATGAAGTTGAACATCTTTTTATAGATTTATTGATTCTTTGAGTTTTTATTTTGTAATATATTCTAGATACTGATCCAATATATCTGTTGTATGCCTTGAAAATATTTTCTCTAACTCTACTGATCATCTTTTTACTTTGTTTATGAGACTACTTAAGAGACATTTGAATGCTTGGACAAGGCAGAACTCTAATACTAACAGATTCTGGTTGGAGAAACCTGGGACCATGAAATAGTGGATGGTAACATCAAGTTGGATGCCCCTAAGTGTGTCACTTCTCCATACTCCTCTGAGTCCTCAGAGTTTGCAGAGGTGACCCACTTCTTATAGTAAGAGCTAGCACTTGACTTGCACTGGAGAATAGTGTGTAGGCCCCTCTCCCAAAAAACAACAGGTTCCCTCCACCAGGGGTTGTCCCCATCTTCTTTCCTGGCTGTTAGATTAATAACTAGCATGACCTAACTGAGAAGTGCTGGGCCTGGTAAGGGAGGAAAGAGATTATATACAGAAGGAGCTCTAAGAACTAGGTAGGTTGTATTGGTAAGAGTCATTGGAGTACCATTGGGATTGGATATTGAGGCTGTTGCAGTTTGCTAAAGCTGCCGGAATGCAATATACCAGAAATGGATTGGCTTTTACAATGGGGTTTATTAGTTCACAAACTTACAGTTCTAAGGCCATGAAAATGTCCCAATTAAGGCATCAACAGGACAATACCTTCTTTTAAGAAAGCGGATGATACCTGGGGTTCCTCTGTCACATGGCAAGGCACATGGCTGGAGTCTGCTGGTCCTCTCCTGGGTTTAGCTTCTGGTTTCCATGGCTTTCTCCAAAATGTCTCTGGGCTTCTGTCTTAGCTTCTCTTCAAAATATCTCTGCCTTTTATCTTCTCATAAAGGACTCCAGTGAAGGATTAAGACCCATGTAGAATTGGGTGGGTCACATCTCCCTGGAAACAACCTAATTAAAAGGTCTCACCCCACAATAGGTCTGCCCCCATAAGAATGGATTAAAATAACATAATCTTTTCTTGGATGCATAACAGAGTCAAACCAGCACAGAAGCTATGTGATAAAGGGAACCAGACATAAGACTGCATATGCAAGAATATGCTGATTTTGGGTCACTTTCTCAAGACACAGAATTTAAACCCCTGTCAAGGCATTAGGGGATGGCATGATCTCACTGCTAGGATGGCTGTTAGAGGCCTGGAGAAATAATGACCAATGCTGAACAAGTAGACAAAGGAGGAAGGAATGAAGGTGCAGATAGTGGTGTACTAGAAAGGATATATTGTATAAAACCAGAAAACCTGACAGAGGATTATGTTTCATGGAGGGTCCCAAGAACGTATCATTCAACAACATGATGAAGAATGCACTGGTGAGAAGGACACTAGACAGCATCCCCCAAAATTTGGTGGGAGCTCCCCTCTGCAGGCAAGATTTGGTGATAGAGGAGGCAACCACAGAGCTCATTAATATCATGGAATAATAGGGCCCTGACATAAGAGAGGAGCTGGCAGTGCTTAAGTGACAGAAGCCAGAAGGACCAAATTCCCATAATTTCCAACAAAATTGTAGAGGTAGTCAAGAGGACTTGACTGGCAGGGAATTACAGAAATGATAATTAGAGCATGGCATCCCCAGATGCATATTAGACAGGTAACCAATAAGGATGCTGCTTAACATTGATAACAATAGCAACAAAAAACCCAGAACTCTGGTTAATGTACAACTCCCAGAGCGCCCACTGTATTTATTTCCCCAGCCCCTGAATGTGTAATTGCAATTCTTATACTTTAGCATTGGGTTTACCACCATCTTCCCTTCCCACTCCCCTGAGCCCTCTGCCCATGCAAATTAGTCCTTGACCTATGGGATAAGAACTACCATAGAGAGGAAGGAAACAGCAAGTGGAAAATTCTGAAATTACTTCCCAACCAGCGCTAAGATAGTAAATCAAATACAATATGATGACACTGGGGTGAGATGGTAGAGATTAGGGCCTTTGTTAAAGACCTAAAGGATGCAGGGTGGTGGTCCCTATCACAGTTCTGTTAAATTAGTTGGTCTGGTCCCAGTTGAAACTGGGTGGACACTTGTGAATGAATGAGAACTGCTACAGTCTTAACCAGGTAATAGTCCCTTCACAGTGGTTGTGCTTGGGAGGAGATGGGTAGGGCATGGACAGGGGGTGGGGGATTGTTGCTACTGCAGAATAATAAAGCCTTATGCTGTCGTTCATCTGGAGAATATATTCTTTTTAATCTGAATCAGGAAAGAGGATCAGAAACTGTTTGCATTCAAGTGGAATTGACAGCAATATTCATTTACAGTTTTGCCTCAGGGCCTGGTAACTGTTCCTTGTGTCAGAGTATGGTCTGAAGCAATCTGGATGGCCTGAACATATCACAGAAGACCACACAGATCCATAGAGTCAATGACATCATGCTAATTGGACAAGACAAGCAAGAGGTAACTAATATGCTGGAAGCCTTGGAAAGGTACAGCTGCTGCAAAGGGTTGAAGATAAACCTTATGGAATTTCAGGGACCTGCCATTTCAGTGTAGTTTTTAGCAGTCCAAAAGCCGGGGGTATGCTGGCATATTCTCTACAAAATACAAGCTGAATTGCTGTGTCTGGTATTCCCCATCACAAAGAAGGAAGCAGAGTCCGGTCAGTACCTTTTGGTTCTATGAGCTTGCTTCCATTACCCGGATTCCCAGCTGGGTAACTGGTGGATGGTGATGTCATTAACAGAAGTAGGACAGCTGGAGGAGGGACAGTTTTGCTTGAGGAGAGAGGGAGAATTGAAGCTGTAACACCAACAGTCCTCTAACCTCAGATCAGGAACAGCCCTGACAGGCAGGGTTATTGTGTTCCAGTGGAGATGAAGGGGCCATGAGGCTCTATTTACATATAGAAGAGCACTGCAGAGGAAGGAACCCAAAAAAACCTTCTCTGGCATGACACTTGTGTTTAGAATGTGTGACAGTTAAAGAGGAGTGTTATTTCACTAACACCATGAGAAGTTAAACATTGCTTATTTACCTTACACTCTTACCAAACTCCATTGAATGGCATTTTATAATGGCATTTTAAAGCTGTTGTTTACTCATCGAAAAGTAGATGTTGTTTACTTATAAACATCAAACAAGTTTAGGCACACATCCTGCATTAAGCAAGGAATGTTTTTGGTGCATTAGAGAAGTAGATTGAGCTACAAAAGATGGTGTTTATATTCAAATATAGATATAATTAAATGGCAGTAGGTTGAAAGCCCTATACAATATCTTTTTTGCATTATGTATGTAATTTATTTCTATAATGCAAAAATCAAAACTATTCAGTTTTAAAGTTGTATAAGGATTTTTTAAAAACCAAGAGAATGCTTGCGCTTGAGATAGGGAACTGGAGTAAAGGAGTAGGAGGGGGACTTTCATAATACATACTCTTTAGAGCATTTTTAATTTTGAGTCATGTACATACTATCATATATATAAATGAAAATTTTAAAACAAACAGAAATGAAAAATGTCATATTCACAAAAGTGTCCCAAATTATAAAATCCTTAGGAATAAAGTATAACCATAAAGAGACAAGACTTTTGTAAGGAAAGCTATAAAATAAACATTGAAAACATAAAATAAGACCTGAATAAAGGAAGCAAAACTTGTTGCTGGATGAAAGATTTAATAGCATAAAAATATCAATCCTTTCCAAATTAATATAATATTTTAATTTGATTCCCATCAGAATTCCAATAAGTTGGGACAAAATCATTTTAAAGTACATATGGAAGCATAACTGCCTAAGAATAGCAAAGACAATTTGGAATAAGGAGCATCAATGAAGGGGCCTAGTCTCACCAGGTATTAAAAATGTACTAAAAGAGTACACTCAAAGTAGAATGGTAATAGCACTGCAATTTATTTAACAAAATATGCATATAATGCTTATTGTGTTATCAGAAGTCTTCTAAGTACTCTACAAAACTCATTTAATCCTTAAAACTAACCCTTTGAAATAGACACTATTATCCCCATTTCACAGTTAAAGAAACTGTGGCCAGAGAAGCTTGCCCAAGGTCACAGAGCTGATACATATGGAGCCTGGATTCAGTTATGCCTTAGTCAGTATATTATGTAGCCTCTTGAAAGCAAATAAATCATTGAAACAGAATAGAGAGTCTAGAAAGAAATCCACCAGCAAATGGAATCTTATTAGATGAATAGAATTTTGGGGAACAATACTACCCAGTGCTGACACAAATGCTTCTTCAAGGAAACTCTCACATGTAGAAAAACTCATTCTCACACTTCACTGTTTTACATATGAATGTATGCACAAGGAGGGTTATAGAAGTTCTGCATATATGGCCAGAACTGGGAATCCCTGAACCTCCATCAGTGATCGAATGATCAAATTGTGAAATAAATAAATTGGGACATAATGCAATTATTAAGAAGGAGTCATATCTATATCTTCTGACCTGGAGGGATTGTTACATTTTTAAGTTTTAGTAAAGGAAATTGTGAAATAATTCATATTAAAAATCATGTTTGTACACACATATATACATATATACATACTTATGCATGGATTTGAATAAAGATGGAGAAATTTATTCAAGGATATACAGCATGGCATTATCATTGATTACTTCAGGAAATAGTGTTTGAGAGGAGATGGAGGCAGAGAGAATTATTAATGATTTCATACAAAAATCTTTCTGTTCTTTAATTGTCACAACAATTTTCATTTTTAAAAATATCTAAGGTAAATTTCAGACTTTGTGAAGACTGAGGGTTTTAGGTAGTTCATTACATAAAATATTTGCAGTTGCCAAATTTTAGGATCTACTTCTAGAATACACATTTTAGCTTTAACCTATTCATTTACTTAAAAAGATATAAAAGCAACTTATTTGCTTCAATTTTTTCTTATAAAATCAAAATGTTCATATAAGATGCTGAATATAAAATATATTCTTTCTTGAAGAATAAACTTACTTCTGGAAAAGAGTGCTAATGTCATCATTCCCCAAAATGCCAATATTATCTAAGTTTACATGATAGAAAAGTTCTGTTACATCACTGAAGAGATTGTAAAGTAAGGAATTTAGCAAGAGGAAAACTAAATACAGATAGATTGGGACTGCTCTTTCCCCTCTGTGCTGGATAATTTCTCTTTGCACCTCCAAAGTCATTCTCACTCTTTTCCACCATGCTCTAAGTCCAGGAAGCTGGCTGCTATGGATTGTATTAACCAGGTTCCTTTGTTCTCTGGCTTGCGGGTTGGATTCATGCAATGGGAAACATTGGTGAGAGGCTGGAGGCCAAGAAGAAAGAATAGTTTGGCTCCCTTTGTTGATCTGCCAGAGTCCCTCTACAACTCCTTTAGAGTGGTCCGTCTCCCATGATTTCAACTCTTTCTGGGTTCTGGTCACTGCAATCCTACCCCACCCCTTTGCTTGTCCCTTTAGGCAGT
Source organism: Choloepus didactylus (assembly GCF_015220235.1). NCBI lineage: Eukaryota > Metazoa > Chordata > Mammalia > Pilosa > Megalonychidae > Choloepus > Choloepus didactylus. The sequence goes on along the minus strand of NC_051317.1, from coordinate 70,475,952 downwards.
TCAGGGAAATCATCACTTCTGATTTCCCTTATGTTAGGTTGGAGTCATTCAAGAATCCACACAATGCAGCGAGTCAAAGTTTAAGTATAAAGTTTAAGATTTATTAGAGGAAGAAAGCAGGTGGGAGCCAGCAAAAAGAAATAAAATAGCTGCCACTCTTTCTGAGAGTGGCATTTTTTAAAGAGAAAAAAAACCACATGGGGAGGGAAGGGTGTCCTGTGCTTTGAGCGGGTGAGGGCTTAACAACTTCTGAGCTGATTCGTTGCTAGAGTTCTAGCACACTACTCTTCTTTGATGTGCAGCTGTATTATCTATGTGGAGGAAACAGGCCTTTTGGCTTGCTTGTGGTCATTCATCTTATGGACATATCTGATCTTGCCTTACCTGCCTTTTGGGGTCAAAACACCACTATGACTGGAATTTCTAAAACAGCCTTCAACCCTTAGTTTATGGCGCACCTGGTTTCTATGAGATAAGCTGCAGGGCCCCTGGATCAGACATTCCTTCTATATGTTAGACTCTTTTTTTCTGGTATCTGACATTCCTGCCTTTTACTTTTAATAAAATTGGCAAAAGTTTAGGTTGAATTTTGGTTAATGCTTTAACTTTGCTCGAGGCAACTTTTGGAGGGAGTAGGGGCATTGTGTTCTTTCTTTAGCTTCTTCCAGCTGGGTGGGGTCATAGTTGGGGAAAGTTGCCTTGAACTAAGTTTCAGCATTATTAAATTGATGCTTGTACATCTTCTGCAGGAATGGGCAGATAGTGAGGCTTTTGCTGTGGCAGGAGAAAACTCTCGAACTTTTATTGCAACAGGAGTATGTTTTTGGAATTTTGCTGTTAGTCACGGCTGCTATTGACCTATTGATAAATTTAAATAGACATTGTAAGAGACAAGGAGCAAAAAGGAAAATTAATATAAGGATAATTAATGCCCCAATAAGAGGAGCAGAATAGCTCATAGTGGCATAGAAAAGAATGAAAGAAAATTTGAGAGAAAGCTTTCTAACCAGGAGTCACCAACATTTGCTAGACTATTTTTTATTATGTTTATATTTTGTTTTAATACTTCTTCTAAGTTTTGTTCAACCTGCCCTGTATTATTGATGTAAAAACAACAGGTTTCATTTATTATTGCACAAGCTTCTCCTGCTGTTGCAGTTAGAACATCTAGTGCTCTTCTATTTTGTATGACTACTTTAGCTAAACTATTTAAAGATTGTTCTTGTTTTTCTAATGCCTCTACAGTGGCATTCCATGTTTGTTGTAGCATTCAGTATATATTTAAAATGGAGGCTTCTAGCATAGGAATACCAATGAACCAAAAAAGGCCACAATATATAGTGTGACCTAGCCCTGGGTATTCTAAAATTGGATTGATGTGTCCTTGGTTTGGATTTAGCATTTGCGTTTGTGTTCCAGAGGCTTAATTCTCTACATTTTCAGGCTTTCTTGACACTTATTTCAAGAAAGGATCCTAGATTAGGAATTTATCCTGAAGAGGCCATTTCAGCAGGGGCTAGGATTTGAGTGTTGGGAACTAGTGTGGTAATAGTACAAGTTCCTGTCCACCTTTCTGGGAGTAGCAAGTATGCTGTGTCTCCACACAGGAAATAATACCCGGTGCCTATGAGAGAGAGAGCTGTTGAAGATCCTTGAAGGCGGACATAATGGGAGTTAGTGGGGAAAAAGTTTGGGGATTTAAGTTTTCATTTCCATTAAACTGTTCATCTATGCAAGGGGAGAAAAGTGAGGTTTGCAGGGGTCTCACTGGCTGATTTGACTTTGGCATATCATGTTGTGGAAAAGGAGTTGAAGGAGATTATTTCTTTTTGATATTTTTGGGAATGAGGTACTGGGAGTTTGGGTTAAGGTTGTTTTGGTACAAAATTTTTTATTTTTAAAGTCTTTGCTGTGGCAGCACTGAAGGTGTTGGGGTTTATGGACATTATTTATTACTTGGAATAGAGCTTGGGGAGACTGGTTAAGGGCATGATTTAGGCATAGACATTCTCTTGATGTGGAACTATGCTTTCCTAAGCTCCATAAAGAGTCTTTACTTATAATTTTGGTGAAATGATTTTTTTTTAGATTAAAAAGTCATCCTGTGCAAGTTCCTAGGTTGAAAAGTGGGGTGTTGTTTAAGCAGCTATTGAATATGATTATGTCTTTGATGTACTAACTTATAGCATTTTATACATTAGATCCCCAAAATAAGAAGCTAGTATGATTAACATATGTAATATAGTTATTTGGGTTATTAAGTTCCCATTTAAGTAAAGTTGAGTTGAAAGTTAACGTATGATTACAGAAGGAAGTGTTAAGATGCCCTAATGTAAGGGCTTTAGGGTTAGAGGAAATGTGAGAGAAGCATAGATAAGGTTTGTCTTCTAGTTTAGGTACAGTTTCAGCGGGGCCAGGGCCCCTCTGTTTGGGTTTTTGGTGCAAAGATTTAAATTCTTTTTCAGATGAATTGTTAGGGGGAGATTGATTGTTATGATACTATAATTTATATAGAGGCTGATTATCAGAGTAAAGTAGTTTAAAACCCTAATATTGAGAGGTTATGGTAAGTAGCATTTCCAGGCTCACTGGAAAGGCAGAGATAGAGAGAGAGGTGGAGTGTATAGAGTTTGGACATATCCAGCAGTTGGTTCTGTTAATGGTTGTAGCAATTCTTGGAATGACAGGTGCAAATGGATGTTGAAGTTGAGAAGATATTGTCACAGTTAAGAATGTTGTAGTTGGAAAAGCCACATAATAGAAGGACATTAATTATGCAAAAGATCAGCTATTAGGAGGCTAAGAATGAAGGAATATAAGGTGATTTGATCAGGGGTGTATTCTTGCAGATCTCCTTGAAGCCAGAGATCAGTAATAAAATCTAAAAGAGTGTTTAGGGTGAGCGGGCTTTTGAGTGATGACCAGGCTAGGTTGTAAGAGATTATTTGTAAAAAGGTGAGAGCAGAGGAAAAATTAGGCATGGGGTAATAGTGCTGAGTGCCACCAAATTAGGGTAAAATTAGTTCTTGGGAAGTAATTGAGACACATTTCTTCTAGTAGAGCTAAAATCACTATGTGAAGAAGGAATGCAAACGTGAAAATAAAAAATGCCAGACCACAGATACGGCAGGCTAAAGTACTCATCCTATGCTGGGTCGATTTTGGAGATATTAAGCTTGAGTGTTCCAGTAGGCATGCAGGAATATCGCTGGGTGTGGTCTCTCGTTGGGCTGATTATGACCTTAGGGTTTGTTTCAGCAAGCTGTTGAGTTAGTTTAAGCCTGGAGAGGTGAACCCAAAATTTTAAGCCTGACAATTTAGCTGCTGTTGGGGTGGTAAATAAAACTAGACATGGTCCCATCCAAGAGGGGGTCAAAGATTTTAGTTGGAGATTTTTTAGATACACATAATCACCTGGGGATATATGAGGATTAATGGGGTTTTGGGTAGTTTGGGGAAGATTAGTATTTGCATAATCCTTGAGAGTTGCTCAAATTTGATTTAAAATGGAAAGGTAGTCTCCATAGGAGGAGACTGGGGGAGGGAGACTGCCAAGCAATAAAGACCTTCCATACATGATTTCAAAAGGGCTTAACATATGAGGCTTATGGGGGACACTCCAAATTTTGAGAAGAGCAGGTAACTGAGTTTGGGTTTTTAACTTGGTTAGGTGCATTTTAATTATGCCATTCATTCATTCCACCTTGCCTGATGATTGAGGCAGGTATGGGGTCTGTAGTTGCCAATGTATACCTAGGGCTTGAGACACTTGTTGTGTAATTTGGGAAATAAAGGCCTGGCCATTGTCTGATTGTATGGGCATAAGGAGGCCAAACCTGGGAATTATGCTTTGTAATAAAACAGTAGTTACTTTAGAAGCTCTTTCTGAGGTGGTAGGGAAGGCTTCAACCCACCCTGAAAAAGCATCTACAAAAACTAAAAGGTATTTCACCTTTTTAATGGGTGGAAGGTTAGTAAAGTCAATTTGCCAATCTTGTCCAGGGATTTGTCCTCTTGTTTGATGGAAAGGATAACGGGCTGGTTTGAGATTGCCTTGAGGGGTGGAACACTGACAGATGTTGCATATTTTTGTGATGTGCTGGAGTTCTGAGTAAAGGTTAGGATTACTTAAGGTTTGAGATAAAAGAGAGGCGAGTGGCTTGGCATTGATATGGAACTGATTATGCAGGTTAGTTAAAATTTTTCCTGCATGCTGTTGTGGCAAGACTACTTTATCATTTATGTAGAACCATTCTTCATTAAGGGTGGCACCAAGCTGGGCTAAATCTGTTTGCTCCGAAGTGGAATAAGCAGATGCTGGGGTGGACATTGCTAGAAGTTGAGTAGGGGTTTGAGCTTGTTTTTTTCTTCTTTATCTGCTTTTTTGTTACCCATTGAAATGGGGTCTTTGCCACTTTGATGACCTTTACAATGAATAACTGCTACCTGGGTGGGGATTTGTGCTGCTTTGAAGAGTTTAAGGATAAGAGTTTTAATAGTCGGAGAATTTTTAGAAATAAGATATCCTCTCTCTTTCCATATAGCTAGATGCGAATGAATAATATGGAAAGCATATTTAGAATCAGTATAAATGTTAGTGGGGGAACCTGCAGCTAATTTGAGAGCTTGAATGAGGGCTATAAGCTCGGCTTGCTGGGAAGTGGTGCCAGGGGGCAAAGATCTGGACTTAATTATTTCCTGGGAAGATATTATGGCATATCCAGCTTGTTTAGAAGGATCTTTAAAAGCGCTGCCATCAATAAACCAGGTGTTAGCTGATGAAGGTAGTGGAGAATCTTTTTTGCTGGGAAATGGGTGGAGAAATAGATCTATAGTTTCTATACAGTTATGCACAGGTTTTTGGTGCTTTGGAGGAGTAAGGAATTTTGCTGGGCTAGGAATGGTAGGTGAATAGGATATTGTAACTTGGGGGTTATAAAGGAGCTGTGCATGTAAAGATTGAATACAAGAGGGGGAGGTGCTAGAGATAGCTTGGAAAGTTAAAAGAGAAGGGAGGTTAAGAGAAGAAAGGGCAGACAATTGAGCATATGGCACAAGTTTAAGATATACTTGTATAAGAAGTGCTGCAGAGGCTAAGACTTTGAGACAAAGTGGCCACCCTAGGAAAGGGGAGTCTAAAGCTTTGGAGAAATAAGCAATTATGTGATTGTTTGGTCCACTTATTTGGGTTAACACTCCAAGAGCAAAACCATCTTTAGTGTCTACATATAGTGTAAAAGGCTTGTTGAGGTATGGAACGGTTAAGGCAGGAGCCTGTGTGAGAGCTGTTTTGAGATGTTTAAATGACTGTTTAATAGCTGAAGGATCATCTAGTGGGTCCCAGAGGTCTCCCACAGTGACTTGATATAAGCTTTTAGTTATAAGTCCAAAATTGGGGATCCAGTTTTGGAAAAAATTGGCTAAACCAAGAAAAGAAAGAAGTTCTTGTTTGGTTTGGGGGAGAGGAGTATTCATGATTATTTCTTTGCACTGAGTGGTAATGCCCTTTTTGTTAGGAGAGAGGAAAGTCCTAAGTAAATGACTTGTCGCTGAGAGAATTGCTCTTTATCTTTGGAAACTTTATATCCCTTTTGTTCTAAGTAGTTGAGGAGAGTGACTGTATGTTTTTGCGATAAGGCTTCAAATGGGCTGCACAGTAGGAGGTCATCTACATATTGAAGCAGCTTACTGGGATGTAAATTTAGTGTTTGTAAATCAGAGGCTAAAGCTTGCCCAAATAGGTGTGGGCTGTTTCTAAAACCTTGTGGCAAGACTGTCCATGTTAATTGCTTAGAAGTTTTGGTAAAAGGATCTGTCCAAGCAAAAGCAAACACATTTTGAAAGTTGGGGTGAAGTGGAATAGTAAAGAAAGCATCTTTGAGGTCTAAGACTGTATAATGCATAGTATTTGGGGGAATTTGAGAGAGTATTGACTATGGATTAGGAACTATAGGAGTAATAGGAATTGTGGCTTGGTTAATTGTTCTAAGATCTTGGACTAGCCAGTAAGTGCGGTTTGGTTTCTTTATTGCTAAGATAGGCATGTTCATTGGGAAGGCCACTTCTCTAAGGAGCCCGGAGGTTAATAATCTTTCAATTACAGGCTTTAGGCCCATAAGAGCTTGTGGGGTGAGAGGATATTGTGGTTTATTTGGATATTCTCTGGGTTCCTTGAGAGAAACTTGGATAGGATTATGATGCTTAGTAATGGAAGGGGTGAAAGTGTCCCATACTTGAGGATTAACTCTTTTTAGCCATGAGGGCAGAACTATTGCCTCCAGGGAAGAGTGTTTCTCCTACAGATATGAGCAGGACAGTTTGAGGCAATTTATTAATGTACTTTATTTCTGATAATTGAATGGTGGCTTTAAGTTTTGTTAGAATATCTCGCCCTAATAAAGGTGTGGGACAGCTAGGAATTATTAAGAAGCTGTGAGAGAAGTTATAGTTTTCTATGCTGCAGGCTAGGGGTAATGTTTTAAGGGGAACTGAGTGCTGACCTGTAATGCCTACAACTGAGATAGAGGAGGGAATGAGCTGCCCTGAGTGTTCAGGCAGGACAGAGTATGCAGCGCCCATGTCTAAAACAAAAGAAATGGGCCTACCTGCCACCTTTAAGGTTACCCTGGGTTCCATGGTGGTGATGATCACCATTGGGGCAGTGCTGGAGCCCAGGCCCCATCAGTCGTCTGTGGCTAGTTCGGGGACATCACCCAGTTCTGCAGCTGGTGACACCTGTTCAGGAAGAGATGGCCGCCCGAACTCCTGGGAAGAGGCCATGGGACAGTCAACCTTCCAGTGACCTGTTTGATGGCACTGTGGGCAAGGACCCGGTGGCAGGCCTTGCAGTTGCTGAATAATTTGCTGAGTGCATTGTCTGGCCCAATGGCTTGTTTTACCACAGCGAAAGCATGGGTGGGATGGCACTTTTTCACCCTCTAAATTTTGATTTTTATTATCATGGTTTAGCCTGGGCTGGCTGCCTCAAGGCATTGGCAAGAAGCAAGTAACGGGCATCCTCTCTTTCCTGCCTGACCTTCTCTCAAGCTGCCTCCCTTACTTCTCTTTCTTTCTCTTTTTGTTTTTCTCTTTCTTGTTTTTCCTGTTCTTTTTGTTTTTCTATCTGTTCTTTTTTTTCCTTGTCTATTGTTAAATACTTTAAAGGCTGTTTTTATAAGCTCTTGCTGAGGTGCTTGAGGACCGTGTTCTATTTTTTGGAGTTTCTTTCGAATATCTGTGGCTGATTGGGTAATAAAATGGGTATGGAGAAAAAGCACTCCTTCCTGTGTGGAAGGATCAATGTTGGTATATTTTAGAATGGCTTCATTGAGGCGGTTTAGAAAGGTGGCAGGGTTTTCGTTAGCCTCTTGAGTAATTTCAGAAATTTTGTTATAGTTAACAGCTTTAAAGTCTGCCTTTCTCATTCCTTCAATAATGCAAGTAAGGAAATGTTGCATTTTCTTTTTATCTGGGGATTGGTCTTGATAGTCCCAGTTTGGGTCTGCTGTGGGGCCTACATTTGTTCCCTACATGCCATGGAGAGAAACGGGATTTTCTGCAAAAAGTTTATCAGCATGGGATGTAGTGGCAGCCCAAATGCAATCTTTTTCTTTGGGAGTTGTGGTGGAAGTTATAATAACATAAACATCTTGATAAGTTAAGTCACAGGACAGGGTTAAATATTTGAATTCTTTTGTAAATTTGCTTGGATCAACTGAGAAGGACCTGAGCTGTTTCTCTACTTGGCTTAAGTCTGAAAGAGAGAAGGGAACATGAACTTTCATTATGCTTTCTCATCCTGCTACTTCTTGTAAGGGAAACTGACTCTTTGATGGGGGATTCATTATAGGTTCCGGACCATGTGATTGAGTGAAAGGAGGTGAAAAGGCTTGGGAAGTTTGAGTAGAATCTGGGAGAGGGGGACAAAAGGTGGGCACTAAGGTAGGGGAGAACTTATTAGGGGTAGGGGTAGATTTGGGAGGAGAAGAAGAGGGAAGGAGAGCTGAAGAGGTTGGAAAGGAATTGGGAGGGGGAGTATTTGAAGTAAGAGAGGGCTTATTAGGGATGAGGGTAGGTTTGGGAAGGGAAGGAGTTAAGGATGAGGGGAGAGGAGCAGAAGGGGCTGGAGAAGAATGAGGAGGGGGAGTATAGTCAGAAGGGGGATGGTCCGCTGGGTCAAGGGAGCAGAAGCTGTCTACAGGCTCTTCAGAGTTAGAGAGTTTTACAATTTTTGTACAGGGGGGAGCAGAAGACTTGCAAGGTTTTTCATGAAGAAGGAGAACTTGGTGAGAGGCAACAGAGTGGCACAAGAATGGCTGGGATCGAACAGTCCAAAAAGCTTGAGAATAAGGGGTTTCAGACCATTTGCCATTGCGCCAAATAAAATTATCAAGTTCAGCGAGAATTTGCCAACTGAAAGTGCCATTTTCTGGCCAATGTTTTTGTTGTTCTAAAGGGTATTGTGGCCAAATTGTATTGCAGAAATGAATAAGTTTTTTTGGTTTTACTTCCCCTTCCAATTGTAGTTTATTGAGACTGCAGAGTAAACATCCGAGGGGAGTAGATTTAGGAGGAAATGCAGTTTTGGAGTCACTTAAAAGTGACTGGATATTTCCCATGATAATTTAAGAAATTTAAGAGTCTTGTTGCTTTTTAGGGAACTTTGCTCATCAGAGGCTTACAGAGATTGCCCGTGAGAGGCTCACAGTCCCCCTGCTCCCTTGGGCTTACAGAGGCCACCCAAAACATTGCTCAAGTGAGACTAACAACTCAGATCTGCATGATCCATCACAACAACAAATCAGGCATCCCTGGTTTGTCATTGGGGGTCAGGAAATTGTGTGCAGTCTTTCGCTCAAGGTGTTCCCCGAGTTACTTTGACTGCTGCAATGGGGAAAAATGCTCCCAGAGCATTGGAGAGTTTTGACTGAGCACTCAGATTTTTAGGCTTACAAAGCCGGTTGCCATGTTAGAGTGGGCTGAGGTGTCCCCGGGACACTGAACAAAACTCTTGAGGGGCGGATCTGGGCAGAAAGATGTCACTTACCTAGGGCCGAATTAGTTGTAGATATTTGAGAGCCATGAGGGTGAGCCAGCGTCATGTCAAGGTGGTTTGAGTTGATGGACTCAAGCCGCTGAATGCATGGAAACCTGAACAACCATGTAGTCTGGGAACAGAGTCGACCGGAAGGCTGCCCCATTGCTCTGAGGGTCTGGGAAACTCAAACCTCAGTTGGTCCTCTGAACAGTGTTGACCGAGAGGCTGTCCCATTGCCACTTAAGGGACCAGAGACTCAAGTCTCAGTCGAACCTCCGTATCTGAGTCACGGCACCAGATGTTAGATTGGAGTCATTCAAGAATCCACACAACACAGCAAGTCAAAGTTTAAGTATAAAGTTTAAGGTTTATTAGAGGAAGAAAGTAGGTGGGAGCAAGCGAAAGAAAGAAAATGGCTCCCACTTTCTTTCTGAGAGTGGCATTTTTTAAAGAGGAGAAAAAACCATGTGGGGAGGGAAGGTTGTCCTGTGCTTTGAGTGGGTGAGAGCCTATCACCTTATGAGCTGATTGGTTGCTAGGGTTCTAACACACTACTCTTCTTTGATGTGCAGTTGTATTATCTATGTGGAGGAAGCAGGCCTTTTGGCTTGCTTGTGGTTGTTCATCTTATGGACATATCTGATCTTGCCTTATCCACCTTTTGGGGTCGAGCCACCACTATGACTGGGATTTCTAAAACAGCCTTCAACCCTTAGTTTATGGCGCACCTGGTTTCTACGAGATAAGCTGTGGGGTCCCTGGATCAGACATTCCTTCTATGTGTTAGACCCTTTTTTCTGGGATCTGATACCTTAACCCTGCCCACCCCTTTGTAAATAGTCTCTTCAGTTACTCCTTTAAATATGCCATCTGATTCTTGTTGGGACCCTGACTGATATGGCCTCTTACTCCTTATGTGTGGAAGTAATCTATAGTTTGATCATTGACTCATGATTCTTCTATACTTTTTTCTCTGGTAAGTTGCTCCCTTCTGAAATGCCACTCATTAATTTTGTAACTATATTCTGCTTTATTGTTCAGGGTAACTTGTTGCTCTAACTCTATGCAGATAGATTTAAATCTCTACAGAGAAAGAGAGAAAAGAAGCTGATGATGTAAGCATTGGCAAACATATTTGATGGTGTTCAGCTATTGCAATTCCAGAGGTGGTTAAAATGCTTGAACTTTGTATCTCATTCATGGATAGAAAACAGGAAGGAATTTCACCACATGTAACCTTGGCACTGAAGGCATGGGACCTAACGAGAGCCCTGGGGATTGCTGAAAGAAACATTTGCCTAGGAATTTTCCACTTTCTAAAAGATATAAAGTGGAACTTACCCCATTGCTGTTGATCATGGGAAGGGGATAGAGATTTTATAGTGGAGCTAATAGAGAATAGTAATTGTAAAATCAGAATGAGTCAGCTGCAGAAACGAATCTTGAATGAAGCCATTTATTTCATTCAAGTCAGTCGAGAGTAATCACATTGATTTGATCAAATATGACTTTTCAGCTTGAGGATTTTGTGTCTCCAAGTTTCTAAAAGCATTTGATAGTTCATAAACTCTCTCTAGAAGAAGAAGCCCGAGTCAAAATAACATGAAACGTACCTTTGCTAAAAATATTGATGGTAATGAATAAAATCATTCCTTGGAAATGAAGATCCTATGTGTCTCTACTAGCTAATCCTATAATAAGATATTTTTATAAATTCAATGTCAGACTTAGAAAATGCAAAGAAAGTTTATATACAGCATTTATTTAACTAATTTAATTGTTGCTAAAATCTCTTTTTGTCTATATTTATATGACCCCAGGATGACTAAAATAAGTTGAAAATTAGTTGCATAAAACAGGTCTCTTGGAGGTGGGAAGAAGATGGGAAATGCTTGTTTTATAGAGTTCTAATCCCTTGACCATTCGCATGCATGAATGGTAGTGTTTGCACAGATACTAAATCTACTCTGTTGGGGCTATATGACAGAGAGCCCCATGGGATGAAATAGGAACTGGGGTCTTGCCCAGGTGGGCAGGGGTGCAAGGGTTAGTGAACTACTTCAAGGTCACCACCTAACTGGTGTTAGGAGTAATGCATTCCAGCCGTTGGGACAAGAATATCCAGGAGCTGATTAAATTTGAATGGTATCCCTGCTTTTTTTTTCCCCACAAGCAATTGTTCAGTTTCTTCTGTTATTTCAGCTACAGAATAGTATTTGTTTATACAGTTGTTATTTTTAAGATTATCTGGGCTGTGAAGACACTAGGTAGCCCTTCATATTGGAACTGCTCCCAGAAAAACTCACTTTTGTCAATTTCCACTACATTTCACCTGCTCATTGTATTTCACTAAGAGAAAGAAAACATATATATTTGAGACATGTGTAAACAGATATACACATGGGTCCCCACAGAAATCAAATTAATTGAGGATACAATGAAAATATACTCTTATAATCCATGGTTTCAATGAAAATATACTGTTATAATCCATGGTTTCAATGAAACTATACTGTTACAATCCATGGTTTCACTGCCTCATTTTCTTTAGAGCCATCTTGAATCCTTTTAGATCTTATCTCCCACTTACCATGATAGATATTTTATCCCGTCTATCAATTGTTATTAATTTGGACAATAGCCTAAGGACTGAACAGTTTTCAATTTGTTTTCTTTTGAAACATCTTTATCTTGGCAGTTCCTCAAAATTGTGGTCCATAGACTACTCGTAGCAGTCACATGAGAGACTTTATGTAAAAATGAAAAGTGATAGGCCCCACTTCATACAAACCAAATCCAAATCTCTGAGAATTGGGATCCAGATACTTCCCAAATACATCAGGTGATTTCCATGCATAGGTATGTGATCTAGAGATAATACTCAACATGGATAACTTATTTCAGGCAGTAAGTGAATTCCATGTGAGAATCAGACTCAGCAGTCATTCCCTTTATCATCTTCATAATGAAAAGTTACAACGGGTCAGGCATTGGGCTAGGCATGGAGATATGAAGTGAGCAAAACAGACATTGGCTTGCCTTCATGGAGCTTTCAGACCACTGAGAAAGACAGACATTAATCAATTAATTATCCAAGTAAATGTACAAGTAAAATTGTGTTATGCTATAAGAGTATATAGAGAGCAATATAATATAATAGAGGAACTGAAGGATGCTCAGACATCAGAGAAGGCTTCCTTGAGGAAAGTCACACTTAAGCTGAAAGAGGGGTCAACAGGAACTAGGAGAAAATGGGACACACCACCATTCTAGACAGAAGGAACATCATAGGCTAAGTCTGCAAGTCCAGGGCATGGGACCTAGAGGATACCTGTGTGACCACAGTTAGGGGGCAGGGGACAGGGGCATAGGGTGCATGACATAGAGGTCAGATTTAGACATTTTCTCAGATTGAAATAAATGGACTTGTAGCTTGTAGATGAACACCTGGTTTGTTAAGAAGATACAGCATGATACAGTGGAAAGATTCTGGAGAGAGATAAAGAGATATCACCCTGTTTTGCCACCAATGATCCTGTGTGATACAACTCTCTCTGTGAAACAGAACAAGCTCCTTGGCCCTCATGAGTTTCAACTTTCTAACCTGTAGAGTATGAATAATAAAACCTAATTGCAGTTGTTATGAGAACCAAAATGAGGATGAGGGATGTGAAAGTACTTTGGAAAACATAACACACTATAGGAATATCAGGAATTACTGCAGTTTTACTGTATGTTTTTAAAGTATTTTCTCTGTCTTAACTTTTATTGTTACGCAGAATAGGGAAGTTACCAATTTATGAAGCGTTGCCATGAACTCAGCACTCGATCTTGACTTCTGCTGGCTTTCATCCACCATTTCTTACTACTTATCTACAGATCTACCCATTATGATTGCCTCATTTCATCAGCTTCAAATGACCCATGTCCCAGTTGGCACTTGTTAACTAACAGTCTGAGGATGCATTTCCCACCAATTTCTGGCACCTTTTCTTTTCTCCCTTAGCCTTTTTACAACTGTAAGATTCTTCACCTGATGCCTTTTACTCAAATCTATTATTCAAATCACTGAACATACCTAGTAAATACACAGTATTTTAGTGTCCCTTGTTCCGGTGTCCTCTTCTTAGCTGTTTAGTCTCTGAAAGTTCTGGCTTACCTCAACACCAGTCCCAGATATGGTACCATTTTAAATGTTAGGGGCCCTTTTGATCCATATGTCTTTTGGTTCCTGTACATTCAGAAACACTGTTGAATTGAACTGTTTCTTCCCTTCCTCTGACCCAGTCATCTCTGCTGCCCTAAGCAGCTCTAACCTAGCTTTCTTTCCATGTGTGTGCCAGTTAAAATACAAGCAGTGATTTAGACTCTTCTTGATCCTAACTCTGTAGAACTTTCAGACAGATGGGCCTCCTAATTAGGCTCTCTCTTACTAGATTCTTGGGGCAGACCATGAAGAAAGTAGATGATGATTCCTTGGAGAGCAAGACCTTTCTTGTATATTCCTTTTCATACCCTCAAAGTGAAGGGCTGAGCCCCAGTTAGTTGTGCACCTGGTGCCAGATCAGTGAGCGAGTGGGTGGATAAGTCAAAGTTATGCTTTCAAGACCCCTAATTGGCCAATTATAGCAGTAATGGTTTCTATTTTATGGTTTTCAACAGCTTTCTCTAGCTTATTTAAAACTACTTTATAGGAAAGTTTACCTCCTACCTCTTTTGCTCTGCTCCAAGATAAGACACCATTCCTTGGCTCTTTTGGTTTACTGATGAACCTATTGCCTTCTCTAGGGGAATCCATTCTTTGTTGCATTCTGGCAGGGTTCCAATTCTAGGAGACTTGACAATAATCTCCAAATGCTTTGCATATTATTTCCCAAAAGGTCTGGGAGAGATTTAAACAAAACAAGGGACAGCATCATTTACTCTAGATTGTGGTGTAGAAAATATGCATATTAAAATTCATCTTGGGCCCAGCTTACACAGTTATGAAAATTAGTTTTAGTTTATTCACATATCTAATATTGTCAATGAAGCAAATGTGGGCCAGGAGAAAAAGTAAGTCTATTAAAAGTTATGAAAAGCTCTTAAAAGACCTACCTTCTCTTTTCCCTCAGTTTGACATGGTATAAAATTGATATTAAAGGAAAGACATATGCAGCACGAATGGCAGTTATGGTCTCCTAGGCTTCCTCTGCTGGAAGTGCCTGAGTCAATTCTAGCAGAGCCACGGCAGCTGTTCAGGGCACTGTCTCAATGGTTAAAGAGTCAAAATGACTGGATGTGTGTTTAAAGTGGTCATTCTGATTGTCAAATATCAATCTAAATAAAGAAAATAATGAAAGATTAACCAATAAAATGCAGCATAATCTAATAATCAAGTTCACAGAGTAGAAATTAGCCTAAACGGTTGGATGGGAACTATAGGATATATGAGAACCAGGTTTCCTGCTGTTGGAGAAAGAAGTTACAAATAAGTAAAGGAGGAAGGTACAATGAACCTAGTAAGAGTAAGTTGGTGTCAGAGATATCATTATGGGCTCATGTTTGTTTATTTTAACATGCATACAGATGAAGGAAAGAAAGAAAGGAAGGAAGGAATGAAGAAAGATTAGTATATTAGTTTTAGCCATGTAGAGGAGCAAGAAATCATGACACCCAGTAGCAATGGGCACACCTGGCACTAAGAACTTGTTTTCTAAATACCCTTCTCCAACAAAAGGAACCATACCTCCCAGGCAAACTAGTTTATTCCAGGACTAGGTCAGGGAAAATATAAGATTAGTATGAATATTTTGTGATGTCTGAAATTAAGGATGTGCTAAAAAAAAAAAAATGACAGCATATCAAAAGGGCAGGATGAGTAGAAAAATGGGGAAAAAACCTAAATGAAAAATAGGGTGGGATGGGGGGAGGTGATTTGGGTGTTCTTTTTTTATTTTTATTTTTTATTCTTATTTTGACTCTTTCCGGTATAAGGAAAATGTTCAAAAATAGATTGGGGTGATGAATGCACAACTATAAGATGGTACTGTGAACAGCTGATGGTACACCATGGATGACTGTATGGTATGTGAATATATCTCAATAAAACTTAATTTAAAAAAAAAGGTATAGGAGCCAATGTGAAAAAGCTCCCAAAGCCCAAAGTTAGAACAGCATGAGCAACAAAACAAGCAATGATAATATAGGATTCTAATCATAGAATTAAAATAAATATCCATGAGTCATGCTAAAATATATATATATATATATATATATATACATATGAATAAATAAATGGTCAAGAAGTGACAACTCTTCCTTTCAGAAGAATTCCAACTAATAAATATTAAAAGGATAAAGGAAATAGAAAATCACCAGTTGCTGGAGGGAAGGTACATTATGGATGCTAAAATTCATTGGCTAAGTTTAACCAGAAGCAAGGTAGTTGCATAATCTCAAAGTATCTCTGCCAAAATAGTAAGTAATTACAAAGGGGAAAACAGTAAATGTTTCTACCTGATCAAGGTTAATAACACTAGAAATACATGTTGACATCATGTAACCCCTGACATGATACACCAAAAAGGACACATCATCTCAGTGCTATCCTTCCCAATAATAAATAACCTCAACCTAATTATAAAAAACATCAGACAAATCCAAATTGAGGAATATTATTCAAAATAACTAACTAGTACTATTCAAAATAACTGACTAGTACCATTCAAAATGTGAAGGTCATGAAATATAAGGGAAGACTGTAAAGGACCAGTTAGCAAATATTTTAAGTTTTGCCAGACATAGAGTCTATTTCAACTAATCAATGCTAACATTTTAGTGTAAAAGCAGCCAGAGAATATGTAAATGAACAAGAATGGCTGTGTTTCAATAAAGCTTTATTTACAAATGTAGGCAGTGGACCAGATTTGGCCTGAGGGCCCTAGTTTTGCCAACCTCTGACCTAAGTGCAATGTAGGTCCTTGATTTGATCCTAGATTGCATACTGGAAAGGAGAACAGGTATTTTGTGGAAAACACTGGTAACATCTGAAAAATTTCTGTTCTTTGGTGAATAGTATTATACCAAGGTGAGTTTCTTAGTTTTAATAAAAGTTCTATGGTTATGTAAAACGTTTACATTGGAGAAAGGTAGGGAATGGTATATACTTTGGACTATTTTGCAACTCTTCAGTAAGTCTAAAATCATCTTTTTAAAAAAAAATCCAAAAACATAAATAAGTCAAATACATACATGTATGTACATACTTAGATACACACATACATAAAGGAAATTGAAGGTGGCTAGTAAAAGAAGAGGCAGTATAAGTTAACTACAAGAAGAGTCAATGCAACTGCAAATTTGGTCAGAAGTATAATATTTGTAGTCCTGAGAAGCTTTGAAAACAACTACAAACTGAACTCTTATTTTAGTTTTTCAGGAAACTCAAGTCACTAAAAAATTTTCCCTTTAAGCACCTTTTGTTCTTTCCCCTGTAATAAGAGATGGGCTGGGGCCATTAGAGGGGTTTAGAGATTTTAGAGATAAATGCATAAAAGTATCTTCATTTGTAGGGAAATCCTTACAATTTTAAACTACTGAAAGGTGAGATTTATGAGCTTGTCAAAGCAGTTTCTTCTAACATGGTTGAATGACCCTATGATTGATTACAGGCTAAATTGTCAATTTATTTAAAGAGCTTGGAATTCTTTGTGTTGTTAGAAATATAAAAGAAAACTAAAAAGAAAGCAAAGACAGACACCTCTACATATACATGTTGCAGACATTATTCTATATTCCTTTTAAACCCACCTAAAAATGCTTAATTCATGCTGCTTTTCCCAGGAAATAAAGAAATGCTGGGCTGGAGAGAGGATCTGAATTTAAGATGCAGTTGAAATACCATTACTTTCCCTGGTGGGAATCATACACTTAACAACTGCCGGACTTTTTTGTTTTGTTTTGTTTTGTTTTGCATTGTTTATAACTGTACTTAGTGGGTCTTAGAAAATCATTTACCTTTGAAGCACCTAAACTCATAAATCATCAGCTAATCATCAAACCTCTGATGAGTTAATCACCTAGTAGTTACTATGTGATACCTTCTTGCACTCCCCTTCTTATTCAATGCTCTTATTGGGTCTAATTCTGAAATCAACCACAAAATAATCATTTACCACCACCTCCAAAGCAACAGCCTAGTACAAACCACAAGCTTAGTTCCCCCAGAACCTCTTATCTATTCTTGTATCTACTCTTCAGTTTGTTCTCCATGTAGCAGCCAGAATGGTCTTTTAAAATTGGAATTCAAACCACAACACTTCTCTGAGTTATACCCTCCTGTATTATTTTACCATTCAATTAAGAATAAATCCAAACTCCTTTTCAAGAACTTTAAGTGCTTATAAGGTCACTCTTGTTTACCTCTTGATCCTCATCTTAGACATCTGCACTAATTTATCCCTTTATCTGGAATGTTATTCCTCCAGATCTTTTTGTGGCTTGCTTGTTTTTATCATTTAGATTTCAGCTCAGATGTCAAAAAGCCCTCCTTAGCTTCATATCTGAAGTTGCATCTACCTATCAGTCTCTCTCTATCCCATTAAACTCTTTTCTTTATAGCACTTATTCTTTGCAATTATCATGTTTCCTTGCCTATGGCTATTTTCTCCAACTAGTCCCTTGAGGACAGGGACCATTGCTGTCTTGGTCACCACTGTAATTCCAATGACCAGAACTGTACCTAGTACAAGTAGGTGTTCAATAAATATTTCTTTATGAAAATAAGTGAATGTGTGAATAAAGTAATGCAAAGCACTGTGCTAAGCAATGTGGTAAATGGTCAAGATTAATTTCTGTGTCCAAAAAGTTTATAATTCTAGTAATAGTCATGTTAGGAAGCATAAAGGAGCTAATTTACAAGACATACTATGAGAGGTTCAAAAAGACAAATGTAATCCCAGGTTATGCTGGTACTTAGGAAGGAATGATGAATTCTGAGATAATGGTGGGGATAATTAAAATTATGCCTCAAAGGGTGAGAAAACTTTAAGATGAAAACTTTTAAAATGCAAAAGCCTGTGGCTGCAAAGAGGGTGGGTAAACTGCCCTTTCCTTTTACTCCTCCAGGCAAAAGGAGTAGCAGGACTAAAGCCCATCAGTCAATGTAGATGTGGATATCTGACAGTGGGAAATGAGAGCCAAGTGTGCAGGGTTTGTGATGTTAGCTGAGAAGTCCTCTGCTCATTATGTGATAATTGGAGCTATGGAAGAGGAAGAAATTTTGGAGGAGAAGGAAAGTGAGTAGAAACAAGTGTAGAATAAATAACTACATTTAAGAGATAGGTAAATATAAAGGCACTATGAGAGACAGAGAGAGAGAGAGAGAGAGAGAGAGGGCATGTGGTAAAAACTTATATTGTTGGTCAGCCATTTCAGTACAATTTTGAAACTAACAAGCATAAACATTCTTGAACTTTGGTAGGAGTTTAACTAGAAGGATTACAGAAACTAAGGGAAGAGAGGTTCAAGAGGAGAAATTGGTCAACAGGGTCAAAGAACAAGTTAAGGAGGACTGGGAATTTGATTTGGCAATCAGGAAGTTGTTGCTGTTCTTACTGGGAACAGTTTTAGAGAAGTCCTGGAGGCAGATGCCAAAAAACAGTGGAATTAGGAGAGAGTGGCCAGTGGTCAAGTGGAGGGAAGGCAGTAAGTTTAGCTTTCTTTCAATAAATCTGATGGTGAATAAAGTTATGAAGTTAGAGAAAGCTGTTTTTTTTTGTTTTTGTTTTTGTTTTTTGCAGGCGAGAATATATAGCTATTGCAAATCATCTTATGGAAATGGGAGGGGGCTGGTAACTGAGCTGGCTGCATCACTGAGTGTGTCTGAGTCAAAGAAAGCAGTTAATTCAATGTGCAAATGTCTTGAGTGCTAGAAGAGTTCCCTCATGGTGAGTGAAGTGAAGGAAATTAAGTGCCAGCCAATCCAACCTGTTAAATTGAACAAATTTAGTTAAATTTGGCTCAAAAACATATGCTCTATGAAATGCATCTGTTTTAGTGCTGTTTTCTTTGCTTTGTGTTCCCTTAGGTTTTTATGTTTTTAGAGTTTTTGCTTTTAAAAACATTCACCTTATTTTGACTGAATTAAAACAATAAATATTTTTTCACATTTTAGTCAAGATAGATTAGTATACTATTGGGGAAATACTGTATGTGTGTTGTGTGTATGTACGTGTATTAGGGGGATTCTTAAGTGTTAGTGAAAATGATTTAGGGCAAATGGATGGGATATAATTTAGGAAGGAACCTAGTTGGGAAAGAGGCAGGGACAGTTGTAGACATTGGCCCTTTCTTACTAGGGCAGTTGTCCCTATTGTGTTACAGAACATAGATCCATCAACTCTCACGCTTTTGGGGAGCTCAAAACAATATTCAAACTTCAGATTTGTTTGAATGGCTTCTCCCTTTGAGTGTAGGGACCTCAAGTGCTGACCCTTGGCCTTCTCCCTACACTGTTCACTACCACAGTATCTGGCATGAGACCACGTACTTTGTGTGCTCTTTACTACTGCTAGTGGTCAGGATCAAATTACAGAACAGCTCTAAATTTCCAGAGGCACGTGGGATTATCCAGACTTGGTCTGAGGCAGTTTTAAGGACATGAATGGCTGAGTGAAACATGATGCTAATTCTGTATTTAATGTAATTTCTTAAATTAATAGCCAGGGTCTGGAAGCTATAAATGTCTCTTTCCCAATACCCAAGGCAATAGCTAATTATTCCAATGTGAAGGCTGTCGATGGAGCTGGTTGGAGAGGAAATCCAATTAAAATGGATGAAATTAAATGAAGAAAATACCATTCAATCAGCCAAGAAACACATATTTGGTGCCTAGAACTTACTATATCCTGGGCACCAGTTTGGTGTTTGTCATTAAAAAATAAATGAGAAAATAGTCCCTGTCATCAATAAACATGTGAGATGTTGGCCATGAGATGGAAAAGCCTGCCTCTCAAAGATATAACCAGGTATCTAATGACTCAAGAGAACAGATACAATAACAAAGAGGCAGATCCACTGGAGGGTCAGTCATACCTAACATCCACAAACCACACAGCAGGTATTGACAGTTATTTGGACATTGTTATAAAAGCCAAGAGGATAAGCGAGGGAGACTTTGATATAGCAGGGATCTCCTGCCATCTCCTTGGGCCACCAAGAGGCTAGCAAGGCCCTGAATGCAACCTTTCTATTGCAGGAACAATTGTGCAAAAAGATCAGATGAGATGGCAACACAAGCTTTCAACAGCGGCCATATAGACACAGATTATGAAAGTGATGTCTTAACAATGTAATGATGAAAGCAACAGAAAAGTTGTGAGGTAATATAGCAGAGATTATCAGTGTCACCTGCCACTTCTATTCCTTTACTTATTTTTCCTGCAGTCCACATGTTGTCCATCATTTCACCTCTGGACTCAGGATTGGCCTTTTTACTGCAGTGAAGAATTTTACTGAGTATCTTGTTGGTCCTTTCTGGATTTCTCCCATTTGACTTTGCCTGAGCTCTGGAAACCAAGGATATCTTTCATTTATGACTGCCTGAAGTGGCTACTCTGGATTCTGTCTGATGACAGTCTACCAGACTGAGGAACCAAGAAAAGCTGGAGGCATTGGGTAAGAAGCAAGTGGGAAAGGGCAGAAGGCCTTTAGCCAAATGCTGATAATTGCGGTCAGAAAGCTTGATTATAGCATCTCATCAAATGAGCTAGTCTGTTAGGTCACATTCAACCCCTATGTCATGTATCTATTCAAAGTTCAGACTCCAACTATGCGGTATCATTTGCCAATATCTGGTAAGAGATGCCACTTTCTCTAATTGAAACCAAATTTCAAGACCAGAGGTTTCTACACCTTTCAGCAATTTGTATGTGTATGTATGTGTCTGTGTGTGTGCACTTTCTTCTTTTCAATAGCCAGACTACTTAAGGCTTTACTTTTCAATCAAAACAGCCAGTCAGGCTATTTCTAACACACATCAGTGTGTCCTGTGGGACCTCAACATTTATTTTTCTACCCTTATATGACTTTTCTTATTTCAAATTTAGATTTTCATCTAAATTTGAATATGTAACTGAATATTAAGCATTGCCATCCACATCTGCCTGAGAGTCAACCAGTTCAGTTTCAACAAAACAACCATCTTGGATGACAATGGTATTTGTTTGTAGATCTGTTTGAGCATTTTAATACATTTTCCTGCATTGTTTCAAAATAAATAAGTGAGAGATGGAAAAAATTAATGTGCTGGTATTAGTAATAATACAATTAAGACAAAGATGGAGAGAGCTTAAGGCAGGCCAAAGGATGTGACTTTTCAGCCTTGTTTGGATGTATACTTGTTGTAGTTTCCTAGGCTGCTCAAAGTAAGTACCATGAAATGGTTCACCTTGAACAATGGGAATTTATCAGTTTATAGGTTTAGGCCAAGAAAATGTCTAAATTAAGCTATCATCAGTGCTGTGCTTTCTTCCTGAAGACCAGCTGCCCGCGATCCTTGGCTCCTCTGCCACATGGCAAGGCACATGTTGGTATCAGCTGGTCTCTTCCTTTTCTTCTGAGTTTTGTTGATTTCACCTTCTTGCTTCCAGCTTTCTCCTCTTCATATGTATTTCATTCTCTTAAGAAGGACTTGAGTAAGAGGAGTAAGACCCATTCTGATTGAGGTGGGTCACATCTTAGCTGAAGTAGCCTCATCAAAAGGTCCTACTTACAGTGGGTCTACACCCACAGGAATGGATTAAATTTAAGAACATGCTTTTCTGGGGCACATACAGCTTAAAACCACCACAATATTGGAAGTAAGATGGTTGGATTATATGGTTAATTATGAAGGAAGAGAAAAGAATTTTAAAACTCCATGAAATACTGGTAAGACACTGTTAAAGATTATATATCCAAGAGGTGAAGTGTTATAATAGAAGAAATAGAGAGATTTTAAAAATTTGTAGGGAGTCTTAGTCCATTGATCCCCTAGAGAATTCCACAGGTGTATATATCGTCTGGCAGAGATACTGCTTTCTTTAAACTGAGCCTTTCTCCTGACAATTAAAAAAATAATTTATAAAACATTACCAAAGTTATTATCAAAACCTTCTTCCCATCCCTTGCAAAATTACCATAAGCAGGCCCATATCTCCCTCATTAAATAATTTGTTTCTCTTTATTAAACATGACTTCAGTTAAACTAAGATAATTAGAACTTGAGGTAAGAAATTAATAATTAATTTGTCTTTTACATTATTAGTGTTTAATATTTGTTTTTAATATTCATAGATACATTGAAAAACATTCAGGTGTTAAACAGCTGTGTTTTTTTTATATGTGAAGAATTTTAGAATCATTTTTTGTTCTCTGAATATAGACCTCTCTTCCACCTTGGTTTAGTTATTCTATTTTCAAACATTCTCAGGAAAGCTGTTTGTGTATAAAAGTTGCAAATTGCATCTAAATAACACATATGTTCCATGCCCTCAAAAACCTTACAGCCTTATGTGGTGTCTGAAATTCCCATCCATAGAGTTACTCCCTTGGGTTGAAGCTTTTGTTACAATGTAAACAATGGAATTTAAACAAAAATAACAAAAAAATACTTTTTTGATGACTGCTTTTCTAGAATATATTGCTTATGTCCCTCCATTCTTGGAGTATACAGAACATAATGACAACTGTAATTAATTGTTTGGTATCATTACCAGCACATATTACTGTGCCATTTGGTATAATATAAATAGAGCTTAATGACGGATAGGCATAGGGTATTATGGCTTTACTTATATATATTTAATAGTAGCCATTTAACTTTTAAACATTTTCCATCTTTCTTTTTAAATTTCTACTCTTTTTTTCTAATAACATTTTACTTTCAACTGCTTTTAACCAAACTTAGAAAGTGTGTGTAAAGTAAGATTTAATAGGCTTTAAATAAGGATCTGAGGAGCTCTTCTAGAAATAATAATTATGAGTTTAGGCATATGGTTTTGGAGCTTGGCTTGGCAACTTAGAGGCTTTTTTTAAATTTTTAATGCAATTTTATTGAGATATAATCACATAGCATACAATCATTCAAAGTGTACAATCAGTTGTTAACAGTATTGTCATATAGTTGCGCATTTATCACCACAAAGTTTGAACATTTTCATTATCCAAAAAATAAAATAAAGATTAAAATAAAAAAGAACATCCCAAACATCTCATTCCCTTCCTCCCCTCCATTGTTCATTTCCTTTTTTTTTGGCCAATTTATTTTTGACAAGACTGCAAAGTCCACTCAGTTAGGAAAGAATAATCTCTTCAACACATGGTACTAGGATAACTGGATATCCATATGCCAAAAATAAAATAAAATAAAATAAAATAAAATGAGGTCCTCTCTCTCACACCATACACAAAAATTAACTCAAAATGGATCAAAGACCTAAATATAAGAACCAAGACTATAGAATAAGCAAACTCATAGAATCAGAATCTAGAATACAGGTTACCAAGGGGTAGGTTGGAGGTAGGGAATGGAGAGTTAATGCTTAAATTGTACAACGTTTCTCTTTGGGTCTATTGTAAAATTTTGGTAATAGGTGGTGGTGATAGTAACACAAAATTGCAAATGTAATTAATAGTACTGAATTGCATACATTAAAGGGGGGAATTTTAGGCCATATATATGTTGTTTGAATAAAAATTAAAAGAAAAAATCATCTAGGACCATGTTAACCACAGGGCAATAAAATTACAGTTTAACAAAAAATCAATCAATAAGGATGGTTTAAAATCTATGTCCATGGAAATAAGGAAGGTGGGGCACTGCACTTTTAATCTGGCTAAGGAGAAATCAATTAAAATGGAAATTACCAACCATTGCAAAATGAAAAGCAGTAAGAGTTCTAAATATCAAAACCAGTGGGGTGTAGCCAAACTGGTACTCAGAGGAAAATGCTTGGCCTTAAATGAATTTATTAGAAATCAAAATTGAAAACAAGGAAACCAAGCTTCCAAGAATCTAGGTGAAAGCACACAAAATAAGCTCAAATAAAAGTAAAAGGAAGTAATTAATAAAGTGTTTTAGTTTGCTAATGCTGCCAGAATGTGAAACACCAGAAATGGATTGGCTTTTATAAAAGGGGGTTTATTTGGTTACACAGTTACAGTCTTAAGGCCATGAAGTGTCCAAGGTAACACGTCAGCAATTGGGTACCTTCACTGGAGGATGGTCAATGGTGTCTGGAAAACCTCTGTTAGTTGGAAAGCCATGTGGCTGGTGTCTGCTCCAAAGTTCTGGTTTCAAAATGGCTTTCTCCCAGGACATTCCTCTCTAGGCTGCAGTTCCTCAAAAATGTCACTCTTAGTTGCACTTGAGGTATTTATCCTCTCTTAGCTTCTCCAGAGCAAGAGTCTGCTTTTGATGGCCATCTTCAAACTGTCTCTCATCTGCAGCTCCTGTGCTTTCTTCAAAGTGTCCCTCTTGGCTATAGCTCCTCTTCAAAATGTCACAGCTGCAATAAGTTTCCTCTGCCCATCAGCTCATTTATACGGCTCCACTGATCAAGGCTCACCCTGAATGGGTGGGGCCACACCTCCATGGAAATATCTTGTCAGAGTTATCACCTGTAGTTGGGTGGGGCACATTTCCATGCAAATCTAATTAACACCAAATGTCTGCCCCACAAGACTGCATCAAAGAACATGGCTTTTTCTGGGGGACATAATACATTCAAACCAGCAAATAAAGTCAGAATCAATGAGAGAAAATACAAAAAAATAGAGTTGAGCAAAACACAAAAAACTGCTTCTTTGCAATGACCAACAAATTAGACAAATGTTCTTTCTGATAAAGAAAAAGAGAGGGGAGAGATAAATAATGATAGGAATTAGCTTCAGCTCCAGATTAGATTTTTTAACAAATAAATTTTCAAAACAGACACATAATTATTTGATAGGAAATCATAAATTACCAAAATTGTGTAAGAAAAGGTATAGGACTAGTATGGACCAATAGCCATAGAAGAAAGTGGAAGGATAGTCTAAGATCCACCTTTAAAATTTGTTGCAGGCAGCCTCTAAAATGGCCCATAATAGCACCTACTTGTATTCACACCCTTGTGTAATCTCCTCCCTTTGAGGATGGCTGGACTGGCAACTTGCTTCTTCTAGCCAATAGACTGCAGCAAAAGTGATGGGATATTACTCTCAAGGTTAGGTTACAAAATAGACAGTCACTCTTGTTTTGCTACATGACTCTCTCCCTTAGTGAAGCTAGTTGCCAAGTTGTGAGTTGCCCTGGGGAGAGTTCCATGTGTTCAAGAACTGACGGGGCCTCTGGCCAACAGCCCATGAAGAACTGAGGTCTTTAGTCAGACAACCCACAGGAAACTGCATCTTGCCAACAGCCATGTGAGTGAGGTTGGAAATGTATCCTCCCCTTAAATAGCCCTGAGATGACTGAAATCCTAGCCAACACCTTGATGCAACCTGTGTGAGATCCATGCTTAGTTTCTTGATCTACAGAAATTATGAAGTAATAAATGTTTTTTGTTTTAAACCATTAAGTTTTGGGGGTAATTTGTTACACAGCAATATATAACTAATGCAAAAATAGGTCCTAGGCCCAGATGATTTTCTGTATTATGTAAACACTTCCTGAGCATAGGAAAAGATGGATGGCTATTCACCTCGCTTTTGGAAGTTAGTCGAACCCTGATACCAAAGGTGGGCAAGAACAGGATATATAAAGAAGATGATAACTGAATCACTTTATAAACACCAAAGAAAAAGTCATAAACAAACATTTAACAAGAGAAATCTAACAACATGGTAATTGAATACTGAATTGTAACCATGTAGAATTTACTCTTAAGAAAGCAATACTTTAAAAATATATATATATTTAATACTTATTATGTACTAGACTCTTTTGTAGGTGCTTTACATGTATTTAGTGATTTAACCTGCATAATAACCTAATGAGGTAGTACCTATTGTTTAAACCCAATTATATATTTGATGAGACTGAAGGGAAGAAGTTACACAAGTCCCAGCATTACCCTGATGATAAAACCAGATAAAGACATTACACAAAAGGAAAACTATAAACGAATATCTCCCATGAATATAGATGCCAAAACTCCCAACAAAACCCTAGCAAATTGAATCCAACAATATATTATTGAACCTTCCTCCATCTCTTTCTCTCCTTTCTTTGTTTCTCTGTCAGTAGGGCTACCTTTAATATCTGAAGTAGGGCAGAACTTTTGTTAGCAAAGTCTCTCAGCATTTGTTTGTCTGTGAAAAATTTAAGCTTTCCCTCAAATTTGAGGGAGAGTTTTGCTGGATAAGGAATTCTTGGTTGCAAATTTTTCTCCCTCCGAATTTTAAATATGTCATGCCATTGCCTTCTCGCCTCCATGGTGGCTGCTGAGTAGTCACTACTTAGTCTTATGCTGTTTCCTTTGTATGTGGTGAATTGCTTTTCTCTTGCTGTTTTCAGAACTTGCTCCTTCTCTTCAGTATCTGACAATTTGATCAGAATATGTCTTGGAGTGGGTTTTTTGGGATTTATTCTATTTGGAGTTCACTGGGCATTTATGCCTTGTGTATTTATATTGTGTAGAAGGTTTGGGAAATTTTCCCCCAAAATTTCTTTGAATACTCTTTCTAGACCTTTACTCTTCTCTGCCCCTTCTGGACCACCAATGAGTTTTATATTTGGATGTTTTATTTTATCTATCATATCCCTGAGGTCCATTTCAATTTTTTCAATTTTTTTCCCCATTCTTTCTTTTGTTGTTTCATTTTCCACTTTGTCCTCCTCCAGGTCACTGATTCATTGTTCAACTTCCTCTAGTATTGTACTATGAGTATCCAGAATCTTTTTAATTTTGTCAACAGTTTCTTTTATTTCCATAAGATCATCTCTTTTTTTATTTACTCTTGCAATTTCTTCTTTATGCTTTTCTGGGGTCTCCTTCATGTCCTTTATATCCTGTGCCATGCTCTTGTTGTTTGTCTTTAGTTCTTTGATTAATTGCTCCAAGTACTGTGCCTCTTCTGATATTTTGATTTGGGTGTTTGGGTTTGGGTTCTCCATATCATCTGGTTTTATCATATGCTTTAAAATTTTCTGTTGTTTTTGGCCTCTTGGCATTTGCTTAACTTGTCAGGTTTCTTTTAAGATATGTAGGCTAATACAAAGACTAATCTCTAATTTGTCAGATCTACAGCTTGGTGGCGTAAACTTTCTCTCACCAACCAGCAGGTGGCATCTGTGAGCCAGTTCTCCCCAACTTTGTGGTGTGTGGTGGTCTGATTCTTGTCGGGTTCCAATTGGTACAACCAGTTTGGGTGTGTTGTTGATGCTGTTCTCCCTGAATGTGGGGCTTGTGTCTGAGCAGATAGAGAGGGAGGGCAGCTTTAATAATCAAACCTCCCAGGTGTTCCTGGAGATTTAAGGCTGTTGCAAGATTCTAAGCCTTCAGGTCAGTCTCGCCACAGATTGTCTCTGGTGCTGACCCACAAGTCATTGGCATTGGCATATGATCCCTGGGATTTCCAAGTGGGTCCCTCTTCCAAGCCGTGCTCTCCTATGGCTTCTGCTGAGGGAAGGCTGTGCTACGTCATAGGTGAGCGCCGTCCCCCAAGGGAAGTTCTGGGCTGCCGGCTGTGTAGGTGTGTTCCCAGCCTGCTGAAAAGACAGCTGTATGGGGGGTGTTAATTTCCCACTTTTTGCACAGCTCCACCTTCCTAGCTCTGGGACAATTAGCTGTGGGTGTGCAAAAGGCTATTGTCCATGCCCGATATGTGGCATGTGTGTGTTGCTGGAAATACTTCCTGTCACACTGGGTTTTTTGGCGTGGCTCTGGGCTGTGGCGCTGGCACCAGGCAGGAGCATTCCCAGCCCACTGGGAAGATGGCTGTAAGGGGTGTGGTTATTTTCCCCGTTTGGCTCACCTCTCCCTTCCTCACTCTGAGACAATTAGCAGCGGGTATGTGAAATGCTGTCACCCATGCCAGATATTGAGGTGTTGGCACACCTGTTTCTGCTGAGCTTCTCTGTGCGGTTCTTGTGGCTGTATCCGCAGCCGCTTTTGAGTTTTTTAAAAAATAACTAGTCCGACTCCAAATGCCAACCCACAGTTTCCCCACAATGCAGTGTGGCTGCCGGATATTCAGCAGGCTTACTCACTTGTTTCAGAATGTGGACTCCCAGTTTCACCAAGTTCACCGTCCCTGTGGATTTAGCAGACCTTGTCCAGCTGGTGCATTGCTGGAACTGGTGTTCTGGGTCACTTTCTGGCTTTTATCTAGTATTTTTCATGGAGGTGTTTTTTCTCCCTGTCTTTCTTAGCCGCCATCTTCCGGAAGTCCAACTTAGAGGCTTTTTGATCGCTGTTATCTTCTGAGGCTGAAATTACCCAATGGGTGACAGCTGGAGAGGTGAGATTTTACCATAATGTGCTCTGATAAACTAATGGCTTTACAAGTATTCCTGAATGATTAGTAATTTTCCCTCTTTTATTACAAAAGATTCTAAGCCTACCAAAAATAACAAGAAAATATGTTATTTTAAAAATATACATACATCCTAGACAAATTAAATAAAATATTGACATTTTTCCATATCCACTTAAGTTTTTTTAATTAAAGGAATGTTGCAGAAACAATTGACATGTCTTTTTATATTCTTCACACATTCGCTTCTCCTTCTTCCTTCCCAGAGGTACCCACTTGCCTGACATTTGTGGATATCCTTCTGTCCAAGAATTTATACAATATTTATGTATTAATAACTCATTAATATAATAGAGCTTAATGTTTTCAAGTTTTATATAAATGATATCATATTGTATGTAGTATTCTGCAGTTTGTTTTTCACGCAAACTTAACTTTTTAAAAGATTGATCTATATGATACATGTAGCTCTAGTTCATTAATTTTAAATTCTATGCAATATTCCATTGTATGACTTGACCACAATTTATACCCACTGTTCATTCTTTTAATTAGTGCTGCTATAAACATTCCTGTACATGTCTCATTACACACATATGTAGGAGATTTTCCCTCAAGTATAGAGCAGAAATTGAAATAGCTAGGTTTAAGAATATGTGTATTGTACATTTATTAGATATGACAAAGCACTTTCAAGGTGGTGCCAATTATTATTCCCATCAGCAATGCCTGGATAGTCCTATTTTCTCAACTCCTTGGCAAATGTTGATTTTGCTAGATTTAAAACATATTTGCCAACCTGTGCTGTGGTTTTCTACCATTGTTTTAATTTGTACCTTCCTGATTGTCAGGGAGGTGGAGCATCTTTTTAGATGTTTAATGGCTATTCATGATTCTGCTGCTGTGAGTGGGTATTCATATCCTTTGCTCATTTTCTCCCTAGCTTGTTTGGATTTTTCTTATTGATTTTTCATATATATTTGACTGCCAATCATTGTGTGGTGACTATCTTATTTCAGCCAGTGGATTTGAAAAAATTTATTTATGCTAACTTTTGTTTTATACTAGTTCTTGAATGTACAAGATATGAACACATTAGTCTTTTCCTTCTGGGGTGATGCATTTTTTTTCTTTATGAAACATTTTTCTACCCCAATATCATAAAGATGTTTTTTCCATCTGGTATATATTTTTGTGCATCTCATGATCTAGATAGCTGGTTTTGTTTTTCCACACAAAGAATCAATTCTAGATTTCTTTGGGGATCATTGACATCTTTAGGATATTGATTTTTATACATAATGGAATTGGTATAAATTTTTGGTATATATTATGTTGGTATAAAATTTTCATTTTATAGATAATGCTACACCTATATATCATCTTCCTGTTGAGAAGGTAAGTTGGTCGGATAAAGTGATTTTTGTTTTTCACACTCAAACTCCATTATTGATATTATAATTAATACTGTTGTTAGTCATAGTGCCAAGCTCCATCCTCAGTAGGAATACAATAAAGTCATCATTTGTCCAAAATAAGCATCAGGGGGTCCCATTAGCAATGACTAATCCATGAAGCAGAGTAACAGTGTGACAGCTAATAATGTTGATTGGTTATTATGGGCCAGGCATTATTATTAGTACTTTAGATGAATTACATAACTTAATCCTCACAAATATTCTTTGGGCTAGGTTCTGTTATATTCCTGTTTTTCAGAGGATGCAGAAAAGGTCTAATAATGATAATGCTGTCATCATTTGTCAGTTTTAACCATGACCAAAAACCACATTGATGAAAAGAATATGTTCAAGTGTTCTAACATTCCATTTGTTCCAGTGTCTTCATTGCTAGTTAGAGAAGTGCCTATTGTGAAGTCAATGGGAAATACAAATATTTACCCATATTACTTGATTTTTGTAGTGATTTTGTCTATAAGTATATAAGAATTATTATTTTGTTCAGTATAGCCTGATGTCTTGCTGTACCTTGAGAATAATTCTTGGTATATTACAAACAAGGCACATTGTTAGTTGTTTTATTAAAGTAGCAAACTCTAATTAATCCAATCATTGGCAGTAAGAACCATTTGGTGAGTGAGATTTTAAGGACAGCTTTATCATAAGTAGAAAGCAGATGCATATACAGAGAACCGCAGCAAGTATTTCATCATTGTGTGGAATAATCTAAAATTATTTAGGGCAAGTAGGAAGGATAAACCAGTCTGACTTAACCTTGCAAAAAAATGAAGAAACATAAAGCTACATACTATGTTAATCCAGAATAGTTCCACCTCCAGAATAGTTCCACCTCTCCATTTTGAGAATTCCCTAGTCTTACATTAATTTAGTGCTTTTGCCAGCTATTAGTTGAAATCATTATGTCCTCATCATAGTATAAAAGAGTTACAGCATGGTATAAATTAGATTCTTAAAAAATGTGCTTCATAGTACAATTACAGCTTTAGATTCTCGCAGTGATGTGTAGTAGTCCAGAGCAATACAACAGAATTTTATAAAACAAATGCTTAAATTGTCTACTAAACTCTTAGAAAAGAAACAGTAAGAGAGACATTTTCTATGGTAAGCATTAAAATGTCTTTGTAAATTAGTTTCATGTCATTTTAACAAATATGTCTTGAAGGTTTGTCATAACTTACATACTATACCAATTAAAGATACCAAGATGAAATTCTTAGTCACCCTCACCCATCCTCACCCAAGACCAAGACAATTAATTAGTAAATTACTACTAGCCATCATTTAGTTATATCCTGAGAGTGTAGACGAGAAGACAGATTAAGGTGTTTTTGTTTTGTTTTGTTTTGCCCTTGGTGATGTCATACATTTTTTAAATTTTTAATTAAAAATTTTTTACAGACTCCCAAGATTAAATTTTGATGGTAGAATGGTTGCAAAAATGGTGTCATTTTCTGCTCTTCTCGGTATTCATGTCTTTGGTAATGTGACTTGGCAGCTCCTCCCATTGTAAAGATGGAGTCCAGCCATGTGACTTGATAGAATGTTGAAGAAATGACAGTGTAATGACAGTGTGCTAATTCCAAGCTTAGTCCTTAAAAGACATTGTGCTTCTGCTCTCTCTTGGAACCCTGCAACATCCATGACAAAAGCCCAGGGTAGCCTGACCAGCCAGCCACAGAGGATTTGTTAGTTGCCCACAGTTGTGAGCAAGCCGTATCGAGATCAGCTTACTTTCTTCCAGATTAACAGCACTGCCCAGCCCATCCATAGACTCAAGAGAAATAATAACTAGTTGTTGTTTTAAGGCTTAAAATTGAAGCTATTATGTTTTGGAGTGGTTTGTTATGCAGCAATACCTACTTGATATGAAATTATTTGTGTACATGTTCCAGAAAGGCAAGTTTTATGGAAGGACCTCAGGAAATTTGGGCAGTCAAGGAAAACCAGGAAAGAACTTAGAGGCAAGACCTGGTGGGGAGGTGCTGAAATTAGGACAATTGAGAGACTATTGAGTCAAACATGACCAACTTCACAAGCTCTTCAACAACCAAGCCTTTTAGTAGGAGCCTCTAAATGTCCTCAACTTATGTTTGTGATGGCCATTTTTGGGGGGCTCAAAAACTTATTGTCAAAAGCCCATAAAATGTGAGCGCTCCTATCCTCATTTTGCAAATGAATAAGAACAAATAGAGGCCAAGCAATGATCAACAACCTACCTTAAGTCACGCAGGTAATTAGAGGCAAATCTCTCACTCTGGTTTTCCAGTCACATCCAGTTTGTTACAATATTCTGTGGAATCCTGCCAAAGGGTCCCCATATTTGTCCATTCCTCTTTCTTTGCTGTCTCCTCTATAGTTCATGTCCTCTTCACCTGGTACCTGATTTACTACAATGGCCTACTCGTGATATTTCCTTTTCTTGCAATGTTTCATGGTAACACTATTAGCATTTTAGGTAGGCAGCTCTTCATTGTGAGAGATCATCTTCTGCATTGCAATATGTTTTGACTCCTTGACCCCAAGGCGATACATAGTTTTCTCACTGTGCCTTTTCTGCCTCCCCCTTTGCACACACTGCGTCAATCAAAAATACTCCCATATATTTCTAACTGTTCCCCTCTACCACCGACACTGTGAAGGGGGCACTGAACCATTGCACCCACTCTTGAGAAACCTTTCCTAAATTATTCCTTTTGGAGACTTTCCTGATGAATACAGCCTATTTTATTCTTTGCATTTTCTGTCTATAGCAATAATTGACATTTTGTTATATTTATTCTCAGCTTCAATTTATTAGTTAAGACAAAATCTGTACATTGACAAACATTTTGGTTCATGAAATAGCTCTTGTGGCTAAGCCTCATGTTCTGAACTAGACCTTAAGCTTCTTGGGCTTTTGCCTATCTCACGGCACCTCCCTCAGTGCTAGGTCTGTGGTTTGTAGTCACAAATACCTGTCCAGCAATTGACTGACAATTGGAGGCTACCAGAAAGCAACACAGAGCTCCTGGAGTTGTAACCACTTTGAATTTGAATTTGTTGCATTCTGAACTTTGGTTTTCTCCTTTTTTTTTTTGTATTTTCTACATTGCTTCAGTACTGGGATTTGCCATCCTCCTACAGACTATGAAAATACCATTGTCCCCATGGGTTATGAGCCTGGCTGCCTAATTGTTACTGAAAATCATAAAGATGTCTCAAAGCTCAGGCTCCCTTTGTTTGTGTAACACACAGGACTGCTTCTAAATCCAGTGTATTGTCTGTGCCCTCCTGGACAAAGCCTCCCTTAGGTCGTCACATGCACGAGCAGCATCAAACTATTCCCACCTATTCCCATTAGCCTTTGTATTTACTATTTTCTGGAACCCTTTTCAAAAATAATTGTCATGTATTAATAACCCTCCATCACTTAGCTCTGTATATTTTTTTTCTTTCTTTCTCCATATCTCTTCTCCCTTGAACTTTCAAACCGCCCCCCCATCCCTCAATCTCCCCCACTAGACATTTACTGCAAAGGTCATGAGGTTTTCTGTTCAAGCATTTCACTGCCATAACAGTTCATTTCTGGACTCATAATGCATTTAATCTTTCTGAATTTCTTCGACCTTCTTAAGTTTTCATTCAGGAACATGGTGCTCGGCATGTTCATAGTAAGTAGTAGAGCATGAAATATCCCTTTGTGGTTCAGTACAAGGAAATGAGCTTCTAAAAATCTATTTTGAGCATAATCATCTGACAGTCATTCAAACCCCTGATGGAGCAAACCAGTAGAAGGTTTATTACTGCTCCAAAGTATACCTCTGATTTTGATAGAGTTTCCATACAGGAAAAAACAGTTGTTACATACTGCTATTACTTATATTTTTGTTCAGTTAACAATATATTAAGAAGTAATAACAGTTTCCTCTCATTTCTGATCTTTACAAAGAACTGTTTTTCAGAAGTATTAAGTCCTAGAAGTCATTAATGACTGTCTCAACTGATGTATTTAGAAGGACTTTAACGTGGGCTCCATGATTTTAGCTCACATTGGAGACCAGTTACACAGGACTGTTCTCAGCATGAAGCCGTGACCCTCCACACTAACCTGAACATCTCTTAACTTTCAGAATACCTGCCTACCCAGAAGGACTTGAATTTGATGTTAGCGGGATCCTTAGGGAAGTCTTCTTTGTATAAATAGAAGGTAATTAATACTTTGTACTTTGATGTCGTTTTTCCTCTTGATGTAGGGATGGAGCTGATGGGCAATGTAATGCTTTCTTTAACCATAGGAAAAGGTGAGACTGGAGGGGTGAGACTGTGCTGATGATACTTCTTGTTCCTTCTCTTTTAGGTCTGATGACTTAACAAGCTGCCCACACACCACAAGATGCAAACGTCTGCTACATGTGCATTGTGAGCTAACCCTGTACCTAATGTTTTCATTGCCTGGTCCTCACTATACATTTCCTGGACAATGTTTCAGGGTAGTAGAACTTCCTCTCTGTGCAAAAATATTGTGAATACACTTCTCTAGGCAAATTAATGACTGTTTTTTCTCCATGTCCACAAGCACGGTCCATATTCATTTTTTTAGGACATTTAGGGGTATTTCAAAGTCCTTGATGTTCTCTGAGGTTATGGTTTTCTATACTTTATTAGGGAGAGCCGACTGCAACAGTGATGGAGAGAAAGTCAGACATGCTTGGCACATTTCTGGGTATGTGATTTCTAATGTGGTTGGTTACTGTGATATGAACAAGTAAATGGTGAGGAGGGGCTATGTAGAAAATTCCATGATTGCTGCTGCTTCTCCACAGAATGAACAAGAATGGAAAACTCTTTAAAAAATGGCCAGTGTGAGCTTGGCAACTTTGCCATTAAATTGATTCTTTTTTTTTTTTTTTTTTCATTTTTATTGAGATTGTTCAGATACCATACAATTATCCAAAGATCCAAAGTCTACAATCACTTGCCCCTGGGTACCCTCATACAGCTGTGCATCCATCACACTTAATTTTTGTTCAATTTTTAGAAACTTTTCATTACTCCAGACAAGAAATAAAGTGAAAGATGAAAAAAGAAAAAAAGAAAAGGAAACTCTAATCCTTCCCTATCCCTAACCAACCCCCCTCAATTGTTGACTCAGAGTATTGATATAGTACATTTGTTACTGTTTATTAAAAAAAATGTTGAAATACTACTAACTGTAGTATATAGTTTGTAATAGGTATATAGTTCTTCCCTATATGCCCCTCTATTGTTAACTTCTAATTGTATTGTCATACATTTGTTCTGGTTCATGGAGGCGATTTCTAGTATTTGTACAGTTGATCATGGACATTGCCCACCATAGGATTCAATTTTATACATTCCCATCTTTTGACCTCCAACTATCCTTCTGGTGACATATATGACTCTGAGCTTCCCCTTTCCACCTCATTCACACACCATTCGGCGCTGTTAGTTATTCTCACATCTTGTTACCAACACCCCTGTTCATTTCCAAACATTTAAGTTCATCCTAATTGAACATTCTGCTCATACTAAGCAACGACTCCCCATTCTTAAGCCTCGTCCTGTATCTTGGTACCTTATATTTCATGTCTATGAGTTTACATATTATAATTAGTTCCTATCAGTGAGACCCTGCAATAATTGTCCTTATGTGTCTGGCTTATTTCACTCAGTATATTGCCCTCGAGGTTTTGTCATCAACCCATTTTTTTTTTAATATGGTTTTGTTCACTCACCATACATTCCATCCCAAGTAAATAATCGATGGTTCTCTGTATGGTCATACATTTATGTGTTCACCACCTTCACCACTATCTATATAAGGGCATCTACATTTCTTCCACAAGGCAGGAGGGAGAGCCAAAGAAGGTAGAGAGGCAAAAGAAAGAGGAAAAAAAATGACAGCTAGGAAGCAGCAAAAGGAAAAATAACCTTAAATCAAAGTAGAATAAAGAATCAGACAATACCACCAATGTCAAGTGTCTAACATGCCTCCCCTATCCCCCCCCTTATCTGCATTCACCTTGGTATATCACCTTTGTTACATTAAAAGAAGCACAATACAATGATTCTATTAGTTACAGTCTCTACTTTATGCTGATTGCATCCCTCCCCCAAAGGCTCCCCATTTTTAACACTTTGCTGGTTGACATTTGCTTGTTCTCTCTTGTAAAAGAACGTATTTGTACATTTTATCACAATTGTTGAATACTCTAGATTTCACCAAGTTACACAGTCCCAGTCTTTACCTTTCCTCCTTTCTTGTGGTGTCTCACATGCTCCCCACATTCCTCTCTCAACCGTATTCATAGTTACCTTTGTTCAGTGTACTTACATTGTTGTGCTACCATCTCCCAAAATTGTGTTCCAAACCATGCACTCCTGTCTTCTATCACCCTGTAGTGCTTCCTTTAGTATTTCCTGTAGGGCAGGTGTCTTGTTCACAAAGTCTCTCATTGTCTGTTTGTCAGAAAATATTTTGAGCTCTCCCTCATATTTGAAGGACAGCTTTGCTGGATATAGGATTCTTGGTTGGTGGTTTTTCTCTTTCAGTATCTTAAATATATCACACCACTTCCTTCTTGCCTCCATGGTTTCTGCTGAGAGATCCGCACATAGTCTTATTAAGCTTCCTTTGTATGTAATGGATCGCTTTTCTCTTGCTGCTTTCAGGATTCTCTCTTTGTCTATGACATTTGATAATCTGATTATTAAGTGTCTTGGTGTAGGCCTATTCATATCTCTTCTGTTTGGAGTACTCTGCGCTTCTTGCATCTGTACTTTTATGTCTTATAAGAGGTGGGAAATTTTCATTAATTATTTCCTCTATTATTGCTTCTGCCCCCTTTCCCTTCTCTTCTCCTTCTGGGACACCAATGATACATACATTATTGTACTTTGTTTCATCCCTGAGTTCCCGGAGACGTTGCTAATATTTTTTCATTCTTTTCTCCATCTGCTCCTTTGCGTATAGGCTTTCGGGTGTTTTGTTCTCCAGTTCCTGAGTGTTTTCTTCTGCCTCTTGAGATCTGCTGTTGTTATGTTTGCATTGTGTCTTTCATCTCTTGTGTTGTGCCTTTCACTTCCATAGATTCTACTAGTTGTTTTTTTGAACTTTTGATTTCTGCCGTATATATGCCCAGTGTTTCCTTTACAGCCTCTATCTCTTTTGCAATATCTTCTCTAAACTTTTTGAATTGATTTAGCATTAGTTGTTTAAATTCCTGTATCTCAGCTGAAGTGTATGTTTGTTCCTTTGACTGGGCCATAACTTTGTTTTTCTTAGTGTAGGTTGTAATTTTCTGTTGTCTAGGCATGGTTTCCTTGGTTATCCAAATCAGGTTTTCCCAGACCAGAACAGGCTCAGGTCCCAGAGGGAAGAAATATTCAGTATCTTGTTTCCCTGAGGGTGTGTCTTAGAAAAGTGCTCCACCCTTTGATGCCTCAGGTCACTGTGCTTTTCTGCCCAGCAGGTGATGCCTGTTAGCCTATAATTCTTGACTGCTGTGAGGAGGTATGGCCGTGTTCCCCCAGGCTCTGGGGTCTGGTTCTGAATGGAAAGGGCCCCACCCCTTTCCTCCTAGAGAAGACAGACCCCCCAGGTGGAGGTCATTAGCATTTCAATGGTCTTGCTCTCTGCTTGTGCTGTCTCCACCCTTCTCCGAGTCACAGCCCTGGAAACTGAACTTGACTGGGGCTTTCTCCACTGAGCCGAAAAAGAAACAGATAGTCCCCTTCAGACCCAGTCCAAGGTGATCCTCCAGCTCTCCAAGGTCAGTGATCATCCAAAGCCTCTGTCTGCTTTTTGGGGATGTGTACCTGTAGTGAGCAGTTCACACTCACCACTTAAAACCCCAGTTGGAGCTCAGCTGAGCTATATTGGCTTGCTGGGAGAGAGCTTCTATCTGGCACCACGAGGCTTTGCAGCTCGGGCTATGGGGGAGGGGGTCTCGTGTCTTGGATCCGCAGGTTTTACTTACAGATTTTATGCTGTATTCTCGGGCATTCCTCCCAATTCAGGTTGGTGTGTGATGAGTGGATGGTCTCGTTTGTCCCCCCGCAGTTATTCTGGATTATATACTAGTTGTTTCTGGTTTTTTGTAGTTGTTCCAGGGGGACTACTTAGCTTCCACTCCTCTCTATGCCGTCATCTTGCCTTGCCTCCTAAATTGATTCTTAATTGTTCTTACTTGTTCAACACAAATGACAAAAGCCTTTCTAAATCTCTATCTCTTGAATCCTATTCACTCAGAGTATTGGCAGTCTGTGCTGATGATACTTCTTGTTCCTCCTCTTTTAGGTCTGTTACTTAACAAGCTGCCCACACACCACAAGATGCAAACATCTGCTACATGTGCATTGTGAGCTAACCCTGTACCTAATGTTTTTGAGTTTCATGGAAGAATTACAGCCTAACTTAAAAATGTGTGAGCTGTGAATTCACCTGTGATATTATCAAACTGTAAATCATTTTATAACTGTTACAGACATCCAGTATGAACAGAGACTGCAAACATATGCTTGTATCTCTGCCCTCTTGTGTTGGCAGTTAGAAGCTGAGTGGCTCTTGTAAAGTCAGAATGATCTCCTTGAATGAGAAAGTGGTGATTATTCTTGTGAGAGATAGAGGTGGCCTCAAATTATCTCTGGAAACTCTCAGGTAAGGGAGAAGGATATGCATGGTGGGGGTTGGGCCAGCTTAAACCACAAATGAGCTATATATTAGGTTCTTGTATACACTTTTATTTGAATTGAGTCCAGTGACAAAAGTTCAAAACCTGCTTTTTAACATGGTTTAAAATTAGTTTTTTATGCTATCTCCCACTTTCATCTCTTTCTACATCACTGTACTTAGTTTCTTAATCTTCATTGCAATCAATCTACCAATTAATAAAGCCTCTATGGCCTCCTTTTAGAAAGCTTAATTGTGGTGGGAAATGAAGATGGCACCATCTATGGCTCAGAACTGTTTTTCAAGGGCCTTCATACTACTCCATAATCTTTTCCCTTTTTCTCCACTTTTCTCACTTTGCCTCAACTCTGATTTC
This sequence comes from Choloepus didactylus, assembly GCF_015220235.1. Classification (NCBI taxonomy): domain Eukaryota; kingdom Metazoa; phylum Chordata; class Mammalia; order Pilosa; family Megalonychidae; genus Choloepus; species Choloepus didactylus. The sequence continues at coordinate 70,436,908 of NC_051317.1, read as the reverse complement.
TACTTTACCCTCTACTCCAATACCCCAGTATCATGCCTACCCCCACCAACCCCCTCTCTTTCCTCCATCCTTTCTAATTCTTATCTCTGGGGGGACCACAAAAGGCAGTGAGGAAGAAAACAGGAGTCAGAGATAGAGAAAAACATGTCTATGGTACAACCACAGTGATATCTTCCCTTGTTTGCATTGCCCTAATTTGCCCAACTTCTAAGGATCTTAGTTTCTTCTATTTAAAAATATGCACTATTTGCATGAAATTCTTCAGAGCAAAGCAAAGAACAGCTCTAACTTCAGATAACTTATGATGCCCACAAATGTGGATTCTGAAGTCTTCATGCTTCTCCCAGCATGCTTTCGCTAATTCTCTATAATATCTGACCCCTGCCCCAGGGGTGCCCCACATCATGTCCCTGGGAAAAAGTGAATTATCAATGAGTATAGAACATGGGCTGGAAAACATTTTTCATGAGGGGCCAAAGAGTAAATATTTTATTGCAGGCCATACAATTTCTGTTGCAACTACTCAACTAGGCAGATGTAGCACAGAAGCACCCAAAGACCATAAACAAACAAATGGGTGTGGCTGTGTTCCTATAAAACTTTATTCATGGGCACTGAAATTTGAATTTCATATAATTTTCATGTGTCCCAAAATATTCTTTTGTTTTTGTTTTTTCCATAGCCATTTAAAAATGTTAAAGCCAATTCTTAACAGTTCAGCTGAACAAAAAGAGGCAGTGGGCCAGATTTGGCTTGAGGGCTGTAGTTTGCCAAACCCTTAATATAAAAGATAAATTCTCAGAGGCTAGGAATTTTATGAGTGTCATAAAGTTTCATTTACTTCTGTTTGGGTAAGGATCTTTAAATATTACATGTCTCAAGGCTCCAATTATTCCAAATCATAAAAGAGGAGACAGAGGTGTTCCATCTTAAAAGAACTGAAAATTGTGCAGGAAGTCAACTTTGTAGGCTATGAGGGTCTATATATGTCACCTTTTAAATTCTCATTTGTGAGCCACCATTATAGACAGATGGTCTCCTCTTGTGAGGTGTTTTCCTTCTGCAATTACCTCTGTCTAGGAAGGAGACTGGAATTGGCTGCTACAAAGTGATGTCACACTCAGCGTGATACCCAAAGGAGGGGTAGCAGCATTAGGAAAAAGCATGTGAGGAGGAGAAATTTTTTTTAATTTCGGTTGGAGGTTTTCAGTCAGATCCTATAACAGCAATAACCCAAAACTAAAAGGGGAGGGCAGTTCAAAATTTAACTCCAGTGGTCTCTAGAAATATTTTATACCACTGCCTCCTTCAGTTAAAAACTATCTTTCAAGGAGAATAAAATTTCCAGAGCACACTTGCGTAGCACTCACTGGCAACACTCGGCTTTTTGCCTCTGAACACCTTTGATCACTTTGAAAATAAAGGGCCTGGACAAGAGACAAAAACAAAAACTTGGCTTCCTGTGAGGTTTTCATCACCTTTGTTACTTTCGGAGCTGTAGTCTACGATCTATAGCCAAGCAACGAAATGACTGCATCATTTGAACAGCAGAAAATTGAGTAGAAAAAGTGAGTTTTGAAGCAGAAGGACAAAGTACAGAATCAAAGGCCTTTGCTTATAAATGAGCTCTGTTCAATCTTTCTTTCCCATTTATCTTCTTGTTGTTGTCAGACCATTTTCCAACTAGATATCTAGTTGGAATATTTTACTTGAAGGTAATTTGATATCTAAAGAGAAGGGCATAAAACCACAACATATAACTTGTAGAAGTACTGGGTTTTCATAGAACTCAAAGAACCAGTTGTTGCAATGACTTAAAACCCTGAGGCAAGGACATTTTATTAGTACAAACAGTGCCCAATTTACAAATGGATTGTGGGCCAAAAGTTTATTTGTAGGTCAAAGTCAGTTGCTTGTAACTTCAAATTCATTTGTTCATAGGAATAGTGTTGTTGGTGCTGGCCAGGCACCTGTACTTAGTCACAATGGCCTGTGTAATTCAGTGTCATATATTGGAAACAGTTAAATAACACTGTTACGATGTAGAATAGATACGAACTTCTCAGACTGCGGTATGCAGGGCTATATCAATGGATATGTCAAGCCATGGACTAAACATGGGGCATCTTCCTGGCAGGCTAATTTTGCTAGAAGATTTGGGGAAATACTATTTCTAAATTAAATAAGTATGTATGACTTACTGAGTGAAGTATAAAATCCCTGATAATTTTCAAGGTAAAGCATGAGACATCAAAAGTATCTTGCTCTTAAAGCTTGAAGCATTGGTCTAACTCCCCAGATTTTCTTGATTTTTAAGCTCTCCTATGAGTCAAACTAGATGAAGTGTGAGATGCAAAGCAGTTCAGTAAGACAGCTCTATGTTTACCTACAACAGGTAGCTTCTTGAAGTAGACCCCTTACGGCCCCACCCAGGCTAAGACAATTACTGAAGCTCAGCTTTATTTAAAAAGCAAATCACTAAGTTAATGGGGGAGAGGAAAAGAAAGAACCCAAAGGTATTGAATCCTCTAACAAGAGTGGGATAAGGAAAGAAGAGCAGGGAGGCCAAGAGTCCATTCTAAAAATGAAACTAATAAAGAATCAGTGCACACATATCCATTTCAGTCTTTCCAAACATCCTTGTATTACATTAACAAGGCACAGGGGATCTCCTGACAGTGTTTCCACATCTGCCTTCTCTGGAGGCAGGGATAGCAGAGCAAGGCTGACAGTGGTTGGGAAATAGTTTAAAAAGGACTTGCTGGGGATGTTGCTGCATCTGAATTGCACAGTCTCAGAGGCAGATCCAACTGTCTGTGAGGGATCAGGGTGGGGCAGAGCTTTGCTGGGAGATGTCTTCATCAACGTTCTGAGTGTTAGACTTTTCTTGTTTAAAGGTAGTTGACCTGACATCCCTGACCCCACCCCTAAAATATTGACTGGCCAGGAGCATTTCCTACTCATTTGGTCAGTGTAAGGCTTAGTATCATTTTGGCATGATGTGCAATTTCCGAAGCCCTGGAAAAATTCACACTGCCCATGGATGTAAAGGAACAATTGAATATATTAGTGTGACAGACCCTCTTTCAGAGTATAACTACCACTATTGGATCTTTGTCTGCTTTAGCTGGGGAGGAGGACAAAGCAGCAAAGAACCAGTCATATAAAATGGAAAACTTAGATGAGGAAATGTCATCTAAGGAAAAAAGGAAGAGAAAGAAGACTTAGCAACAGGTACAAACTTACCTGACAGCATTTTTGCTGAGGGAGGCCATGCTCAACTGTGGATGAACAAATAGAACTTAGGGTGTTGGTGCCATAACTTCCTAAGCTACACAGACACACACACACACACACACACACATTTAATAGAGATTTTTTCTGACTGATGCCAGCTGTACTTTCACTTCAGAGAGTCAAGTTTAGGGAGTGTCATTAAGGGCAGAGTACATATAGAAGGAAGAGTAGGAGAGAGATGCTCGAGGTAAGTGTGAGGAGCCAAGAGAAGTCTGCATGTAACATGGAAGGCTTCCTCAGTCCACAGTTCCACCCAAGACCAGCTCTCTTTGTCTCCAACCAGTTGAGAACTAAGAACAGCTATTAACAGAGGAATTTGAGTGTTCTCAGTTATGGAGAGAGCATAAAAAAAAACTTGTCCCAACCTTTACTGTTTAATTGCTCATCCTGAGGTGAGGGCTACACAGAATTTAGTGAGAGACTTTGGTGTCTCCAAGAAAATGCCTTCCTCAGTGTTGCAAATCTGCTCTGTTCCAGCTGTTCAAAAGGGGAGATGTTTAGAAGTGGGATTCACCCAAGTGAGAGAATATTTTGCATTGTTGCAACAGTTTTTAAAAATTTAACTCTTTATTTTGAAATAATTTTAAACTTGCAGAAAAGTTGCAAAAATAGCATAGAAAGTTCTTGTATCCCCTCTTTCAGCATTCCCTGATGTAACATCTTATATAACTGTAGTACAATTATAGAAACCAGGAATTAACACTGGTATGGTACTATAACTAATCTATAGAACTTACTCACCTTATTTCACCAATTTTCCCACTAACGTCCTTTTCTTGATTCAGGATTCAGTCCAGGATTCCACCTTGCATTTAGTTATCATGTCTCTTTGCTCTCCTCCAATCTGTGACATTTCCTCAGACTTCCCTTGTCTTTCATGATACCTTTGAGGAGAAATAGTAATTTTTAGATGGTCCCTCAACTTGAGCTTGTCAGATGTTTTGTGAGGATTAACTTGAGGTTATATATTTTTGGTCAAAATACCACATAAATGATGTTGTACCCTTCTCTTTGTGTCATTTTTGGGGTATATGATGTTACAATGTTTTATTACTTACAATATGCTCACCTTGGTTAGAATGGTTCTGCCAGGATTCCCCACTGTAAGGTTACTATTTTTTATTTTGTAGTTTATTAATGTCTTCTAGTGAAATACTTTTGAAGCTCTACAAATACACTATTTTTCATCATATATTTTCCCACTAATTTTAGCATCCAGCAATGGTTCTTCTTTGCAACAACTATTACTGTGGTGTTTGCCTAAAGGTGATTTTCTGTTTCTCTCATTCCTTCAACATTTACTAACTGGAATTCTACTATAAGGAAGAATTGTCCCTTCTCTCCCATTTATGTACTTATTTAATTATTTATCTATATCAGTAAGGACTCATGGATTTTTTATTCTACAGGTTATAATCCAATATTATTATTATTTCTTGTAATAGTTTTTTTTTAATGCCATACATTCTGAGTTCCTATAAGGAGAAAATATATAAGGAAACAGAGAGATCCTCACACCTATCTCTAGATATTAACTTTTAATGCTAGGCCTGAAAGAATCTTCCAGTAATACTAAAGATAAGATAGAAGGCATGAGAAAATATTTAGTATATTTTGGTGATATATAATTCTGGAGAGCATTTTCCCAAGAAATCAGTTTAAAGATACTTTCAATGACTAGAGATAAGGTTTTGAAAACCAGGGAAAAGAAGATATTCATTTAGAAGATGAGGATTCCAATATGGAATCCAGAGATTTGAGTGCTCAGAATTTGTCTACCATGTAAAGGCACAACTTCTTTTCCTCTAACTGCATTCCTGTCCCTGTTATTTCCAGCTTACTAGGAAAAAAGAAAAGAACACAAAATCCACAAATATTTTGTGTAGAAGAACTTCCTCCAGTGCACTATTTCAGAATCACTTTTCTGAGAAAAGCCAAAAACAAACAGTGGTAAAATGTCCTAAACATTAGTCTTTTCCCCTGGGTGAGCTGTTCTTTAATGCTGGAACTCACCTCCCACTCCCTTTCCAGATCTCTCATGGCTCCTTCACTTTTCTTAAGACCATTACCACATTCAATCCCTGTGTTGTAACTTTTGACTATTTCTAAACTTCCTAATCTTTCCTACTCAAAAGCAGGCTGTTTTATTTGATATGGATGAATGATCCTTACTTTATAGGATTGATATGGTGCTGTGATATTTTTTTAAGAGCCCCCTTTTTTTTAGATATATAATAAAATTTATGGATTTCATGATGTGATGTCTCAGATTTATTTCAAAATTATTCAGGATTGGGGATGGGAGTTGGGTAGGCTTTATAGAGTGTGTAGGAGAACATCTTCATGGCATTGAATCAAAAAGAACTTCTTAAATGATACTTCAAAAGCACAAACCATATATAAATGTTGATGACTTTGATTGAAGTTAAAGTCTTCTGTTAGAAAATGGTGGAAAATGTGAAAGACGTAGATAGATGTCAGAATGAAAAAACATATTTGCAATATCCAAAACTGATGTGGGATGAATATCTAGTATATACAATATATAATCTTCAGAGCAACAACAAAAAGGACAGTTATCCCAAAGGAAAAATGGATGGAGATGAACAAGTAGTTTACAGAAGAGGGACTCCTCAAAACTAGCAAGCATATTAGGAGAGGCTTAATATCAGCAGACAGAGAAATGCAAATTAAAACAATAGAGATATTACTTTATTACATTGGTGAAGTTTTAAAAGCTCTTAACTTTCAAGTATTGGTAGGGACGTAAGACTCATACACTCATGCATGGCTGGTGGATTACAGGCTTGAGTGGCCGTTCCAGAAAGCAATCTGGCAGAACTTAGCCATAGTAACTGCATGAAAACCCCATAAATCAGCAGCCATACTACTGAGTACATGGGGCATTCTTATCTCACCATTGTACAAGTGTCAAAACAGGAAATTAACATTGATACAGTAGAATTAACTAATAACATCTGTAGAGACATTATTCATATTTTGCAGATTGTCCCATAAGATCCTTTTTCTGGTCCAAGATTCAATCCAGGATCCTATTTTGCATTTAATTTTTGTGTATTCAATTTCTTGAACCTGAGACAGTTCTTTAGTCTTTCTTTGTTTTTCATGACCTTGACAAATTTTAACAGTACTAGCCAGATATTTCATAGAATGTCTCTTGATTTGGGTTTATCTAATGTTTCTTTTGGCACAAACACCACAGAAAGATGTACTCACTGTCCTTCTCAGTGCATTCTATCAGGAGTTACATGATGTTGATAATATCTCATTACTTGGTCACGTTAACTTTATTATTTCATTGAGGGGTTTCCTAGGTTCCTCCACTGTGATGTAACTATTTTCCTTTTGTAATTAAAAAGTATCTTTTGCCCATTATTTTAGCATCTATTGATGATTCTTGCCTGCAACAATTACTACCGTATTGTTTGCCAAGTAGTGATTTTTTTCTATTTCCCAACATTCTTTCTACATTTATTAAATGGAATTTTACTGTAAAGTGGAGCTGTCTCTTATTCTTCATTTATTTATTCAAGTATTTATTTATGTCATTTTCAATTCATGGGTTCTTATTTCATTCTATGGTTGATGTAAATCATTATTTATTTTATTTCTCAAGTTGTCCCAGATCAGCTATGGAGACTCCTGCAGGTTGGCTCTTGTGTCCTTTTGATATGCCCTATAATTTTCAGAGCACTTTCTTACTATCCTGGGAAGCTTTTAAAAATCTTAATGCCCAAGTCTTACCCCATAATGATTAAGTTAGAAGCATTTTGGGTGTGATTCAGATTCATTATATATTTTTTAAACCTACAGATGATTCTAATGTGGAGTCCCAGTTTTCTACAAATCCTAGAAAAGTCTCTCTTTGTTACACACATACACACACACACAGTGGGGTGTGTGCATGTGTGCCTTCATATGTGTACATACCCTGAAGGAGCAGGAAGATTACATGATAATAATATAATTACCCTAATTAAGTACTAAGTAAGGAAAAGTAGGGCAAAGTGGACCCAAATAATTTGGTTTTACATCTTAGTCCATGAACTAGATAGGATTAGGCATGCCCATGGATATCAAACAAACCCCAAAAAGTAGAGAATTAAACAATATGGAAGTTTATTTCTAGTTCACAACAAAGCCTGTAGATGGGTAGTCCAAGTCTGGTGTGGCACGTATGCTAAATGAAATCTTCTTGGATTTAGGTTCTGTCCAGCTCACTGTTCTTCCATCTGTCGTGTCCAGGCTGGCAGCTAGAGCTTCAACCGTCATGATCATGTCCACAAAGGAGGGGAAAAGGGTGGAAATCAGATGTTTTCATTTTAAACTCACATTTTTAAAAATTAGTATTTTTATAAAACATCATGCATATGTACATAAATGTCTATAAAACATGCATATGCTGCCTTACAAATGCTTTTGAAGTGAACACACATACAGGTCAAGAAATAGAAGACTAATGGCGTCCCATAAACCCTCAGTGTCTCCTTTCCCAGGGAGAACCTACTCACTCTCCTTAGAGGTAACTGCTGCCATAACTTTTATACTAAATATTTCCCTCATTTTCTTTATGTATCCCTAAACATTATGGTTTTGTTTTGCCTGATTTGGGATTTTATATGACCAGAAACATGCTATAAGCCTTCTTTCATAACTTGCTTTTTCTCCTTCAGCAGATGTTTGAGTTGTTCATATTTCTGTAAATGTCTGCAGCTGATTCATTTTTTAGTATTGGTTGTTGTTCCATTGTATAAATATAGCCTACTTTATCGAGTCTCATGTTGATGGTCATATTAATTGCTTTTAGCTTTTTGCAATTATGAAAAATGTTACTATGAACATATTTGTACATCTCCTGGTTCACATTTGCACTGGTTTCTGTTGGTTATATATATAGGAGGAGGATCACTTGTCTGGTAGGGCAAAAGTATCTTCAATTTACCATATAATACCACAATGTTTACAGCCCCACTTGCAGTATATGAGAGTTTCTGATTCTTTACATCTTTGCTAAAGCTTGGTCTTGACTGACTTTTAATATTTAGCCACTCTGGTAGATGTATCAAGTTATCTCAATGTGGTTTTAATCTTCATTTCCCTGACTAATGATGTTAGACACATTTTCAAATATTTGTTAGTCATTTGCATATTCTTATTTGTGATGTGTCTTTTCTAGTCTTTTGCCCATTTAAAAGACAGCAAAGCAGTATTTTAAAATTTTAAATTTGTTGGTTACATTGTTGAAAATATCTTCCTTCTCCTACTTTATGACTTGTCCTTTCATTTTTTTAATAATGTCATTTGATGAACAGAAGTCTTAATTTTAAAGTAGTCAAATTTATCAGTGTTTTCCTTCATGGTTGGTACTTTTATGCCTTGTTTAAGAAATCCATCCAGACTATGTGGTCATGAAGATATTTTCTTATATGACTTTCTAAAAACTTTATAGTTTTGATTTTTAGATTTAGACCTTTAAACCACCTGGGATTGATTTAGGTTTTGGGGTGACATAAGAATTCAATTAATTTTTTTTAACATGTGGATAGCCAGTTGCTGTGAAACCATTTATTAAACACCTGTTCTTTTCCCACTACTCTGAAGTGTCACTTACACAATAAATGGTGTATGCACGGAACTGTTTCTGGGTGATTACGTGTTTTACTCTTTTTGTCTACATCTTGTCAATAAACATTGTCTTGATTTTCATAACTTTATAATGTATCTTGCTATGCAAGTACATCCACCTTTGTCTTTATCTTCAAAAGTGTCTTGGTTAGTGTTGACCTTTTGCATTTTTCTACATATTTTAGAAGCAACTTCCCAAATCTCAAATGCACACACACAAACACATATACAAGTGGTCGGGATTTGGATTGAAATTGCATTGACTTTATAAATCAGTTTGGGGAGAATGTATACCTTAATTAGATTAAGTCTTCTTATCTATGAATAAGTGTATTTCTCCATTTATTTAGTTCTTCTTTAATGGTTTTCAATAGGTTTTGTAATTTCCCCTGTAGATGTCTTATATATCTTTTGTTACATTTATTCTAAGCAATTTTTATTTGTTAATATGCTTATAAATTATATCCTAAGGTTTAATTTTCCATTGGATTTTGGTGTATAAAATATATTTTATTTTGTATATTTGTGTTTTTTTTTTTTAATTCTGTGACTTTGCTCAACTCTATTATTAACCTAATAGTTTACCCTAGAATTCTTTTGGGTTTTCTTTATGCATCATCATATCATCTGTGAATAAAAACAGTTTTGTTTCTTTTTTTCCAATCGCTATATCCTTTTTTATTTTCTATTGCTTTGCATTCTACCAGTATCCTCTAGGCCTTCCAGTACAATGTTGAATAGGAGTGGTGACAGCTTTTATTCTTTTCTCATCCCTGAAATCAGAGAGAAAGAGTCAAAATTTTTTTGCCTTTAAGTATGATGTTTAGTGTAGGATTTTTCTTGAAGATACCATTTGTTCTAGTTTGCTAATGCTGCTGGAATGCAAGACACAGAGATGAACTGGCTTTTATAAAAGGGGGTTTATTTGGTTACACAGTTACAGTCTTAAGGCCATAAAGCATCCAAGGTAACACATAAGCAATTGGGTACCTTCACTGGAGGATGGCCAATGATGTCTGGAAAACCTCTGTGAGCTAGGAAGGCACATGGCTGGTGTCTGCTCCAAAGTTCTGGCTTCAAAATGGCTTTCTCCCAGGACGTTCCTCTCTAGGCTTCAGTTCCTCAAAAATGTCACTCTTAGTTGCTCTTGGGGAGTTTTTCCTCTCTTAGCTTCTCCGGAGCAAAATCTGATTTCAATGGCAGTCTTCAAACTGTCTTTCATCTGCAGCTACTCTCTCAGCTTCTGTGCATTCTTCAAAATGTCCCTCTTGGCTGTAGCAAGCTCTTCATCTATCTGAGCTTATATAATGCTCTAGTAAACTAATCAAGGCCCACCCTAAATGGGTGGGGCCACACCTCCATGGAAATTATCCAATTAGAGTCATCACCCACATTTGGGTGGGTCACATCTCCATGGAAATTAGATTGTAATTAGAATTACAATCTAATTAACACTGATACCTCTGACTACACAAGATTACATCAAAGATAATGGCGTTTTGGGGGACATAATACATTCAAACCAGCACACCAGCACACTATTTATCAGATTAATGAAGTTGCTTTCTATTTCTAATTTGCTAAGAGTTTTGCTTTTAGTCTCATGATGCTGAATTTTATCAAATGCTTTTACTGCATTTTCACCCCTAGATGAATGAGAGGTTGGAAAATGTTGTCATCATTCAATACAGCTATTTTCCCAGCTAAATATTGGGGATATAATACTCCAGAAGAACAGAAGACTGAGCTGGGGACCAGTAGAATCTCTGTCAAACTTTCCAATATGTAGTTCCCTTTCACTGTTTAGAGATTTTTGGTATTGTTAGTGCTTGAGTACAGAACTACTCTACTTTTCTATGGAGAAGAAGACATGTAGTACATATTGTGGGTTCCAAATCCTTAAATCTTAAGAAGGCTTCCTGAAGGCTTTATTTTGGATCTAGATTTCTATGTCAGAGAAGGAGTTTGCCAGAGCGGTAGAATTCCTTTACTCTCCGGGCATATGATGTTTTGTGGACAACAGGCAGATATTCCACTGTTGACTCTCCCTTACCCTTGCTGATTTACATTCATCTAGTCCCCTGCCATATTTTGAATTAAATTTGAGTTTAATTTCTGGAGCTTATTTTCATAATTCCTGGGTTACTCAGAGAAATGACATAATTTAAATAAATGACTAATGGAATTGAATTTTAATAAAGGTACAGTTTAGATTTTAATAAAGATGACTGTAGAGCCTCTCTGAAAAGCTAAGTGCTCATCTTTCTCCAGCCCTTTCTCTTAAAAGATAATAAAGCAGAAATCACTAGCTTTTGGAAAGAACTCTGAATTTAGAATCAGGAAATGGTGCTGTCTGTGGCAAGGATGGAGGAAAACTCTCTGGCCTCAAAGGGCTCCAATTCTTTACATAAGTCTTCTTATCCAGTCCTCAGGTCAACTGAGCTCACCTGGACTAACTAGGACATTGTAGTATGATGATCTTTATTTATAGAAAAAGAAATTGAGGCAAAAATTCTAAAGTACTTCATGGACTTAAAAAGTATGAGTTCATCCAAAGTCCCAGAGGCAAAGTGGCTTTTGATCAGACTTTGTTCTTTATTTCACTTATAATATGATGCCTTAGCTTAAATGATTTAGAAAGGAAAAGATCATTTATGTATGTGTGAATTCAAGAGGCCCTGATATTTTACCTTTAAAACCATTGCTTTCCCAGACAAATTATCCTCTTTCTTTATGTTGACACCTATACTGACTTTTCCTATAGCTGTTCATATGCTTACTGGAAGATATATTTATGGGTATCTTCCCACTGATTATTTGGTCTTTATGAAAAATAATAAGCAGGTATTACATCAGTGTGCTAGTTGTCCATTCATCCTTGAGGACACTGGAGGATATATTGATCACTAGTCAGTTTGACTTGGATAATTGTCTGCAATTGCTTTATTCTTTTTATTTTTGTATATATTAGGTACTATTCTGGGTGAATTCAGAGATCTAGGGCCTGGGAAAACCCAGTTTTAAAACACAGAGAGAGAGTGTAAAGGTAAGGATTTTTTATTCATTTGACCAAGAGACACACATATATTCATGAAGTCAACCAATCAGTACATCTGCATATAGATGCACACAAATGCACACACAGCAGATAAGGGATGTTTCTTTAGGGCAGGCTTCAGCTATAGATAAATTTATCTTCTAGTATACTAGCTCAGTGATCTCAAGGTACAGATGTAGATTGAAGCAGGAAGCTGGCTTGCATCATGTATATTGAGTTGAAAACATCCTCAAATTCAGACACATTTTTTTCACTACTAGCATTTTGTTTGTATATGTCCTTTCTTCCTAAAAGTACAATAAAAAGTTTCATTAATTATATGTTCTGGCTTTCTAGTTAAGCGAAATTGTACAATATATAACTTTTTTTTTCTTCTTCCCATTAAATAAATAGCAAATCCTGTCTTTGTTAGTCCTTTGTGAGAAAAGTATTTTGAACCAATTGTGAAATAGATCTAATTAGTTAAAACAAAAACAGAGCTTTTAAAAACATGGCTTCATTAAAATCATCTGCTTCTTTATTTAAACAGCTTTTCTCTGAATTCCTTTTATGAGGGAAGATGTGACAAAAAAACAGAGAAAAAGAATGCAGACATTTTAATAATTATATTTCATTTTGGTAATTATAATTTATGGAGTCACAACATTTAAGCACTGAATGCAATTTTATATACATTTTCATCCAAAACCCTTTCCATAAATGTATTATATGAGGCAACAGTTCTATATATTTTGTTTCTAAATCATTTTTTATGAGAAGGCCATTTGGGAGGAAGAAAATGCTGTAATTTATGGGCTTTTAAACATTGGCCTATGTAATTTTCCCTGAGTGTAGATTCCTATACTAGAACTATTTAATGTCAGGTATGTTACATAAACTCTGTAAGTCTCAATGTCTTACATATATAAAATGGGAAGAATACAGTTTACCTTGCAGGATTATCAGGATTAGAGGAGATACATGTGAAAGGTGTGGTATGTGGAATCCAAGAAATAAATGTCACCTTTTATTAAGGTGTATGCCTGGGGCTTCCTTTCTAATTCTAGCTTCTCTGCTTTGCTGTGGATGCCGTGCCCTGGGCACTATTTCAGCAAGAGAGTTAGAAGTAACTAGAATTAGAGCAAATTGCTTAAACTTTAATGCTTGGATACTTGATGTCTATTTAGGCTGTTCAAAGCCTTTGTTTGTCTTTTTCCTGGTCTTCAACAGAATTCCATATAGTCCCTAAATGACTTATGCTTAAGTAATGCATTTCTATAGCTTTAATGATCCACTGAGGTTTTCAGATTCAAGGGCAAGTTATTCTGTTTTGGCTTAGAAACTTTGAAATCTCCTTATTGTGAAATCACTCATTTTTTAAAAACTCTGAGTAAGGCAGTGTTGAAGAGAGATGGTGCAGCTCTAATGAATAAGCTACGTTTTCTTCAATAAAAATTTTGGACTGAATAAACATTTTAAACCCTTCCATGTCTCCTAAGAGGATATTTCCTCAAGCTCAATTGGAAAACAAACAAAAGACTGGTTCTGAATATATGTGATGTCCTCTCTCATATTATTTGGTTATATTTTTTAGGGAAAAAGATGACCTTTAATTTGGATTCCACCTGCTTCTAACCTATTCATTTGAAATAATGTGGGTAAATATTTGTTCTCCAAATTGTCTTATATTTTTAAAATTTAGAGTTTCTCTTAATTCATTCCTGTCTTGCAGGAAAGGCAACACGGGATACCAAATACATGTATAAAACATGAGCAAAGCTATATTTCCTGCTTTCCCTATTTGCCATGGGGGTCTCATGAGAGAATGGGAGTGAAAATGTCAAATAACATCTCAGTGTTTTTATTAGTTTTCTATTGTTGCTGTAACAAATTATCACAAACTCTTAGTGGCTTAAAACAACACAAATTTATTATCTGTCAGTTATGTAGGGTACAAGTCCAAAATTGGTCCTACTGGGCTGAAATTAAGGTGCTGGCAGGGCTGTGTTCCTCCTGGACACTCGAGAGGCCAAACCATTTTCTTACCTTTCCCAGCTTCTGGAGGCCACCCATATGCTCCTGGCCCCTTTCTCGGTCTTCAAAGACAGCAGTGTTGGGCCCAGTGCTTCTCTGCTCTGGTTCCCTCTTCCTGTTCCCTTTTCTACTCTTCAGGACATTGTGATTACATTGTACCCACTGGGATAATCTACTGTATTCTTCTTAGTCAGCTGATTAGCAACCTTAATTCCACTGCAACCTTATTTCCTCCTTGCTATGTAATACAACATGTTCAAAAATTCCAAGGATTAGGACATGGACATCTTTTATTATTCTGCCTACCATAATATTATTATGAAATTAATTTTGACCTTTTGAATCCCCTAAACAGGACTCAGGGACCATCAGAATTCCTCGACAGTATTTTGAGAACCACTACTCTATGATATCCCAAATACCTATCGTGTGCTTGGCAAGTTACTTCACAAGGCAGCTTTACCTTTTTTTATAATAAAGTAGATATAATTATTAGAAAGTTCTTCTTGAAGTCTACTTCTCTGTAGCGACCACACAGTAATACACTTCTATTCTTTGGAGCTACAAAGAATGAATCTAATCCTTCTGCAATGTTGAAAGCCATTCACATATTTAAAGATTGCTATTATGCGCCACATGACTTTTCTGCATGTTAAACATGGACAGATCTTTATAAGAAAAGTTATGACATCAGTAATGATATTTGTCCAAACTCTACCTTGTCTTCATGGCCCAGTTTGAGTTTCAGATTTTCCATAAAACTTCCCTGATGCCATTAATTGAAAATTATCTTTGCTTCCTGTAATCTCATGTTGCATATTACCATAAAGCTTATTTATATTCAGGGATATGCAGCCTGAGTAGATCGTAGATTTCTTGAGGGCAAGGTCTCTCAGTCATTGGTGCTCGCATTACACAGAGCTCAGTATATATTAGAGAAGAAGCTCATAATATTGTTTTGAATGAAAGGATATAATTTTGGAGTATGGATCTCAGTGGGAGCCCACAGTTACCCTTGGTTTCAGAAGCACATGAGCATGTTTGGAGGTTCCCTGCAGGAGACCTGAGAGCAGAAGTTTCTGCCTGCAGGGAAAAATCCTACGGGAACAGAGAATAGAGACCCTTCCTGATTCTAGGAGCCTGCTTGAGTCTGTCAGAGGAAAGACAGAGTGCAAAGCAGGTTTGACCACTCAGGCTATTCTGAGTCCTAGGGAGGGAGGAC
The DNA here is from genome assembly GCF_015220235.1 of Choloepus didactylus. Classification (NCBI taxonomy): domain Eukaryota; kingdom Metazoa; phylum Chordata; class Mammalia; order Pilosa; family Megalonychidae; genus Choloepus; species Choloepus didactylus. Next base: position 70,421,672 of record NC_051317.1, on the reverse strand, counting down.
AGAGAATGAAAACGAAAAGCACCAATCCATGAGCATCCCTGGAAGAACTGGTAATGTAGTTCAGCACCAGTCTGGGGCCCATGTTCTACCAAGTGACTCACGATGGAGGGATTCTCCCACTTTTCTAGAGAACAGCACACAGCCTCACTAAGGAACACATTTCTGTTCTATAGCAAAGGGAGCTGCTCGAGGCTTCTGCTTAGATGGGGCTGAGCACTACTGGTGTAGGCACCAGCACCCTCAACACCGGCAAAGGCAGCTTTCGCAGAGACAAATTGATTGCTTAAATTCTATTTCTCAAGCATCAATGCAATTATTATTCATTTATTTTTGCAACTGTTATTCTGTATGACATCATTGAGGAGGTGAGGAAACATACGGCAGCAGGAGCTCCCTCTCCTCTCCAGCAGAAGCATTTTCCTCTTCCTTTGAACTAAGTCAGTGGAGCAGGGGCAGAAGCCACCCAGTTATGGGAGGCACAAGGAGCAGCAAACCACCTCGACCTGGGAGGAGGCTGGGGAAACTGTCAGGCAGGGACTGCTTCTTACCTTGGCCATCCTGGCTTGACTTCCTCACGGCTCTGCCACCTGGAGGAAGAACCTCAGTCTATCTCCCATGTATTTCTGCTGGTAGAGCAGTTCCTAAAATGTTAGAATCCTTCCCCAGGTGATGAAATCTAGCATTTTGCCATAGAGCTCTGTGATATTTAGTGTCTTCTGCAAACACTTTAATAGGCTCTTTTTGGAATCAATTTTTTTCTTGAAATCAAATCTGTTTACCATTAACACTTACAAACATTTTAGAAATATTAGCTTCAAACTAATTAGAAATATACTTAGTGTGAAAAAGCTAATAAATACTGTAGTTCATCCCTTCCTTGTTCATTAATTTAATCAGATGAACATGCTGGTCTTAGTATTCTGAAGATTAAAGTATATACATGGCACTGATTATCATAGTGATCCATAAACTAAATCATCAAGTTCTCATCCAACAATTTCATGACTCTTGTGCCGGTTTGAATGTATTATGTCCCGCAAAATGCCATTATCTTTGATATAATCTTGTGTGGCCAGATGTATCAGTGTTGATTAGATTGTAATTCTTTGAGTGTTTCCCTGGAGATGTGCCATACCCAACCGTGGGTGATGACTCTGATTGGATAATTTCCATGGAGGTGTTACCCCACCCATTCAGGGTGAGTCTAAATTAAATCATTGGAGCCATATAAATGAGCTGACAAACAGAAGGAACTCAGTGCAGCTGAGAGTGACATTTTGAAGAGGAGCTACAGCCAAGAGAGACACTTTGAAGAATGCACAGGAGCTGCAGATGAGAGACAGTTTGAAGACGGCCACTGAAAGTAGATTTTGCTCCGGAGAAGCTAAGAGAGGAAAAACACCCCAAGAGCAACTAAGTGTGACATTTTTGAGGAACTGCAGCCTAGAGAGGAATGTCCTGGGAAAAAGCCATTTTGAAACCGGAACTCCGGAACAGACGCCAGCCACGTGCCTTCCCAGCTAACAGAGGTTTTCCGGACACCATTGGCCATTCTCCAGTGAAGGTACCCGATTGCTGATGTGTTACCCTGGACACTTAATGGCCTTAAGACTGTAACTGTGTAACCAAATAAACCTCCTTTTATAAAAGCCAATCCATCTCTGGTGTTTTGCATTCCAGCAGCATTAGCAAACTAAAACACTCATCTTGGTTCAGGGTTAGAAATAACATAAAAACACAAACAACTGAAATGGTGGAACTGTAACCCATAATACTCTTAGAGATTTGCTAACTACTTGTTAAATCATACTTTGAAAGTTATCACTTTTCTATATATATGTTATATTTCACAACAAAAAAATGTAAAAACAAAAACAAAACACACACACACACACACAGATGCCACTCTCATTAAATGAGAAGAACACTGGTTTTGCCTCCCTACCTTCCACACCAAGACATGTGTATCTGCATTCATCTTTAATTGCCGGAGTCTCTCCCACTTATTGAGTGTGCTCTGTGGCAAGCACTGAGGTGTCCCCTACCCACATTAGTCTTTTCCATAGGGTAGCTCCTCTCCCTGCCTGGACACTGGGTGTTGTGCTCTGACCTCAGCTGAGTTGTAGCTAGACCCACCTGTTTTTCAGATGTTGTACACTGTCACTGGTCACTAATATCCATGGTCCCTGCTGTGGTCTGTGGTCACCAGGTAATTTAGTGTCATGCTTATATTGATACCAGATTCCTGTGGGCTCCCTAACTTGTTCCCAGCCAGAGTTTTGGATGTTACATCACACTACACTAGGCCAGTCTGCCAAGACCCCTTTCTGAGACATTGTTGGACTTGAGGCTTTACTCCAAGGCTTGTACTCTCCCAGGCTAGAAGTAAGGCACAAGTCCTGTCTGCTATAGGGTTTACCCTAATCTCATCTGGGTGCTATGTTTACCTTGAAATGTGCTTCTCAGATGTCTGACTGTGAAGAGTGTAATCGACTGACAATGCCAGGTACTGTGTGGTAAAATGCATCACTGCTATTACATGAGGCCACACTTCCAAGGTTGTGCTCTGGGTCAATGAGTGAGAATGTTAGGATAATAAGGGAGGTAGGCCAGACCTGGGAAGCAAGGGGCTCCTCTGATAGACAACTTAGGCTCAAGGATTCCCTGAGGCTTTGTCAAAATCTTCTTAGAATGGCACTGCAGTCTACGATCTCCTTCCTTCCTTTTTTCCTCCTTCCCACCTTCCCTCCCTTTCTCCCTCTTTAGAGTCTGACAACATTTCTGGTTTCCTCACCATTTTCCCACACCAGTGTTTCCCCCCAGTAAATCCCTTTCAAGTCTAGACCCATTTTGGCATCTCTTTTTTCTAAGACCTCGATCAAACAATTTAGAGAATCTAAAATTTTAGTTTTCTTGCTTTCTTGAGGACATCCTATCTAGGATCCAAATCTTAGCCAATCCCTTCCAATATCCTCTTCCTACTTTCTAATTGGATTCTTATTTTATTTTGGGTTGGAGAATTGCTAACATTATCTTTCTGTAAATACTTCAATTTTATGCTTTTTTTTTAAAATTCTATAATCAAGTGTCTAGCTTTCTTTTTTATTTGAAAAGTCAAGCTTTTGGAATATCAAAGTCAAAATTCCAAAACCAAACAAGTCAAGAATTTTTTTTTCTTCCTGCAAAGTTTGACTCTTATTTTTGCTTCCATATTGTATATTCAACAAATGTTCATTCAAAAATTCAGTCTACCCTTTGGTTTTAAGATGTGTCCAACTTCTGTAGGCAGTACATGGTGGGGAGAAGCATAAAATAATGGTGGGGCACACAGGAAAGGAAAACAGTATATCATCTTAAGGTATCACTTAATTTCAGTCAGCATCAAAAAGATTTTCATTCTCCTCTAGGTTCCCTGGGGAGGACCTATAGAGAGGCACTTGGAGTGCTGCACCTGGTAAAATTCAGCTACAGGGAAATGTTACATCGTTTTTTTTCCCCTACTTCACATCCACTTCTTTTAGGGTTAGCAGTTCAGTATTTCAAATATTCTCCGTGGACTATTATAGACCCTCAATGAGATCTAGAGCAAGTCAGCTTAAGACCAGGATCTTGGCCCTGTGAGAGAAATGGGATATGCAGAGGAAGCATATTTTGATTTTTAAAAAGTGGAACATATTAATATTTAGTTTGAAAGTGTACTTCAGAATGCTTTAAATCTCTTCAGGGTTAATCAGCAGAAGTAAGAAGATTGAGCAGGGAGGGTCAATGAAAAATTATGACTGGTATCTGGGACTGTGAGATGCAAAAATAATGGAAACTTTCCTTCAAAGGAATCTAGCTCAAAATGCAAAAGAGAGGGATTTGAGGGGGGCATCTTTCCATGATGACTATTAGGAGTTTAAAGCAATGGTGTGCCCTTCTTTCTGTTTTACTTTTTGTAGGAAAATGGAGTTTTTTTTTTTTTTTGCAGGAGTTTTATCAGAAAGAGAATGGGTAGCAGAGCAGAAGCTAATAGGGGTTAGGAAGTCTCTAGAGGTCAGAAGGAGACCTGAGAACAGAGCTCAGGTCCTAGGTCAGGCCAGGCTTGGCTGCTGTCCACTCTCCTCACTGGTCAAGGCTGAGAGCTGAGCAGGGACTGTTCCCTCCTGTCATTGAAGGCCAATGGAGTCACATACGTGTACGGGGAGGCTCTCCATGCTCCCGTGGCTAGGATTCCAGGGTGGAGGAGAGAACCTCTGGAAGAACAAGCAGGGTGGGACCCTCAAAGGAGATAAACATTTTATCCAGTATCTAGGCCCTGCTATAAGATCTTGGTGAGCCAGGCTCAGTATTCCAAAGAAACAGATTTTGGAAGGAGACATAGTTCCCACCTTCTTAGAAGAGAAGAACTTAGCAGAGACAAAACATCCTTTGTGGCAGCTTATAGACAAAATAGGAGGGAAAATTTATGGAGTATATTTTGTTATAAAGCCATATATTTCTCCATTTTTTTTTCTTTTTATATTTCCCAACAACTTAAGTGATGGTGAAGGCTTTCTATTCTCAGAGTGGTGGAAATGAGAGAAAATAAAAGTCAAATTCTTATTTTCAGGCTCATATAGTTTTCTGTAAACTGTAACAGAGACAGCAGTTTTGAGAGCCCTGGCTTCCATTGCAAAAGCTGATCATTTAAGAGATAAAACTATTCACCTGTTTATATTTATCCACTGATAAATTCTTTTATAATTCTAAAAGTTTCCTTTTAAATATGAAGAACTATAGGGTGATATAGACACAAAACATGGAATTTACAACACAATCCACAAAGTGTGGACGAATCCCATTAATTAACAGAAAGCTTTCCTGCCATGCAGAGAAGAGATGATGATTTTTTTCTGGATCAGGAGGAGGAGTTTATGGGAGAGAGAAAGAGAGTTTTAAGAAAAAAATGCATGTGGATAGTACCTACCAAATTGTATAGCAACGATGTAAACCATTTATATCATCACAGAAAAATTGGCCAGTGTTGCTCTACACTTTAATTTCCATGAGATAAGAACTAGGTCTGGTTTTGCTCACCATTTTGCCCCCAATGCCTAGCACAGGGCATCTCAAATATTTATTAAATGAACAAATATGAATGTTTGATATATTACTATTTATTATTTCCAAAATAGAAAACAATCTAAATGTCCAACATCACAGAAATGGTAAAGTAAAAATGGAATTATGCAATTGTTAAAAATGTTTGTAGTTTTTGTAATAACATGGTAAAATGTTTATTAAATAAATAATGGGAAGTAAAAAGGAAAAGAATTAACATTATACATACAGTTGGATTATTATTATGTAAAACAATGTGTATAGAATAAGAGAGGGACAAAATACTAATATCAGTTATCAATAGATAAGGACTATGGGTGATGATACTTTGTCCAGACATTTTTATGTATCAAAGTTTTCTGAAATGAAAATGTCCTACCATAATAAAAGATTAATTTATATGAAAAAGAGTTTTAAGTGCTGGTATTTGGCTCTGCCCCTACTCTTATATTCTCAAGGGGTTGACACTGGTGTGTGTGTGTATATTTGGGGCGGTGGAAGGAGGGCATGTGATTGAAATTGCTGGATATGTTTTGCTGATGAGTCTTGTATCCCATTTTACATTTGAAATGTAATAGAAGGAGATGGCCTTTCAGGGTGCCCAAGGTCAAAAAAAGGTGGCCGCTGTAAAGTTAAATAGTCACTGCAAACATTCCCTGCCCCATGGGGTGTGGAGGATCTGAAAAGTCCTGTTCCTTGAGGCAGGTGTGAAAAGTTACTTAGAGTGGAAGACCTATCAGGAGTTTTTCATGGTGCAGGAGAGGGGAACTGATAAACAAGACCTCAGGATGGACAGCACTGGCCAGGGACTGGAAAAAGGATCCAGAGAGTCTCAGAGTTCAGTTGGCACATTGTGAGCCTGGAAGCCAAGGCAGCAAGGGAAGAACGTTGACCATGTTGAAAAGCAGACTAGACAATGGCCAGTTGGGGAGGTACACAGAGAGGAGGCTGGGCCAGGGAGAAAAGGAAATAGATAGAATCCCAGGACACTGAATCTTAAACTGGAAGTGACCCAAGGTATTGGAGAGGACTGGATTTAAGCTTCCTGTCATTAGTGGAAATGTGGAGTTCAGGAGCTAGTGGCATTCAGACTGGAAACAGGAATATCCAGCTTTGCACATTTGACTTTTGTGACCATGTAAAAATTCATACTTTCTGCATAGTCCTTTATTCAACAAAGACTTTTGAGCACTAGATATCAAGCCTTGGGCTTCATTCTGGGGACATGAAAATGAATAAGTTAGTCCCAGCCCTCAAGGAGCTGAGAGTTGATGAGGAGGAAATTACATAAAAATAAGTGCAATGAAACCCAGGGTCCAAGGTCACAGCCAAGATAAGGGATAAAGCGGAAAGTGGTCACTATATGTGACTTCTAATTTCAGCAGTGTTTTAAAACTTTACGTCATATGATTACATGACACTGATAGCTTAACCCTTGCCATTGTTGGGAGGAAGCATGACAAAAGTAACAAGACTCAAAATTTAGCGACATTTGGAATTGGGAGATGACAGAACTGAGGGTTTCAGATCATTCACCTCTTACCTGTATGATCTAGGGTCTCCCTGAGACTCACCTTCTTGTTTTGTTTTGCTTTTCAATTTTAGTTTTTAGACTTTATGTCAAAACGTGAGATCTTACAGATTTTCAGTCTGAAATTATGATCAAGGGGCTAAAAAATACCAATTAGGATTTGGCTGTCATGATAAGAAGATCCTACATCTTTTTCCTTTCCACCATCCTACCAGGTGAGATACTGCTACTGATTAGATGATTTGGTAAATAGAATTATATTTTGGAAAAGACTGCAATCATGGCTATAAATCAAGGTTGTTGAAATAAGAAGTCTTTATGTTTAAATGCTACACATTAAATACATTTTGGTTCAAGGTAGGCTATGATAGTATGATTAACTACACAGAAAACACTGAGGCCCCTGGATGAAGTAGTAATTAAGCTTTAGCAATTTGGATCAATAAGGAAAGGCTTACTGAGCATCTACTCTAAGCTAGACTAGTTACACTAACAGAGGAGACAGATTGATAAGCTAATGGTCCAAACCCAATAGTATGAGGAGGCAGGGCAAGATGGCAGTGTAAGGAGGTGTGGAATTTAGTTAGTCTTCTAGAGCAACTAGCAAAATAGCCAGAAACAACTAGTAAATAGCTGGAACAATTGGTTGGGGGAAGTCCAATGACCAGGTACAAATTGTACACCAGTCTAGAATGGGTGGAATGGCTGAGATCACAGTTAAGGGAACTGTACATAAAGCCCCAACTGTGAGGATTTCTCAGTAGAAATCATGGAGGCAAGAGGGCAGTGGTATGATATAGTTAAGATACTGAAAGAGAAAAACTGCCAAGCAATAATTTTATATCCAGCAAAACCGTCCCTCAAAAATGAGGGAGAGCTTAAAATATTTTCAAACAGACACTGAGAGACTTTATGAACAAGATATCTGCTCTACAAGAAATACTAAAGGGACACTACAGGCAGATAGGAAAGACAGGAAAGAGAGGTTCAGAGAACAGTGTGGAAATGAAGACCATCAGTAAGGGTAAAAGAGAGAGAAAAAATAAAAATAAAATAAGTTATAAAATATAAAATCCAAAAGACAAAATAGTAGACAGTAGACATTACATTGAGTGAAATTAGCCAGAAATAAAAGGACAAATGCTCTATGGTCTCACTAATATGAGCCAACATTAATGGGCAAAACTTAAGAGTTAAAGTTCAACACACGTTATCAGGAGATAGAAAGAGGGTAGAAATCAGACATTTAATGCTAGAGGAGTACAGAACATTCAACAGGACTGATTGTATAGATCCAGAAATGGATAGCACAATATTGTGTGATGGTAGCACAATATTGTAAGAACCCTGAACAAAGATAAGTGTGAGTGTTTGAAAGAGGAAGGCTAGGGGATTGTATGCCACCAGATAGAAAGATAGAAGATAAACACTGGGACTGTATAACAGCAAAACCCAGGGTGGTCAATGATGGTGATTAAATGTGCAAATATAAGAATGTTTTTACATGCGGGAGAACAAATGAATGTCAACATTGCAGGTGTTGAAAATTGGATGATATAGGGGAAAAATTACAATCAATGCAAACTAGAGCCTATAGTTAATAGTAACATTGTAATATGCTTCCATTAATTGTAACAAAGGCAATATACCAAAGCTAAATGTCTACAAGAGGGGGGTATAAAGGAGTGGTATGGGATTCTTGATGTTGTTGTTGTTATATGACCTTTTTGTGGTATTTTATTTTAATATTTTTTCTTCTATATTTTATTTTTCTCCTCTTCCTCTTTTTTTTTTTTTTTTTTTTTTTTTTTTTTTTTTGCAGAAGAAATGGGAATGTCATGGTGAATCCATAGCTACATGATTACACCAGGAATCATTGGTTGTTTACTTAGGATGGATTTATGATGTGTGAATAAATGGTTTAAAAAATCAACAGAGGGATACAAGTGCTGGAGAAAATGTGAAGAGTGTGATGTATCTATTCACTGTTGGTGGGGAAGTACAATGGTGCAGTCCATCTGGAGGGTAGTGTGGTGGTTCCACTGGAAGCTAAGTTTGGGGTTGCCATATGGTGTTGCAACCTTGTTATTGGGTATATACTTGGAGGAACTGAGAGCTGGGACATGAATGGACATTTGCACACAGGTGTTTGTGGTGGCAGTATTCATTATTTGCAATGGATGGAAGTGGCCTAAGGGTACATAGACTGATGAATGGAATGGTGAACTGTGGTGTATACATACAATGGACTATTGAGTGGCAGCAAGAAGGAATGAAGTTGTAAGTTATGCAATTAAGTGAATAGAACTTGAGGACAGTATGATGACTGAAATAAGCCAGAAACAAAAAGACAAACATTTAATGTCTCACTAATATGGACCAACAATAATGTGCAAACTCTGAGAATTGGATCTGGAAGCATGGGTTATCAGGAGAAGGCTTATTGTGAAGGTTCCCAGATTGTAAGCTCTTACAGCAGTCACATCTATTCATGAGTTGTAATGGTTATTTCTAAATTCTGAGATGCTGAGCTGTTTGTGTGTGACCTGTTCAGTCCCTGAAACTTTGGGTGTCTGTGTGGTTCCTGGGACTTGGAGCCAGAGTTCCACATCTGTGAATGTCAGCATTACCCCATTCAGCAACTGTTAAAGAGGCTGAAAAGGATATCAGACTTTTATTGGAGATATGAATGAAATGAACTTGGTTGAGACTGGGGTGGATCAGACTAAAGGGTACAAGATGATATTGTCTGTGTTTTAAAACTTCTGTGTGGGATCAAGGGAAAACATGTTCATCTGGTGCAAAACCTAAATTTTCTTTAGCACACTATATAATTTAACTTCATTGGTCAGTTTACTCAAAAACTGTAATTACATGGAACCTTGAATAGGGAGTGAGATCTGGTTGGTTTGTACAGGCTAACAAGAAGCACCAATACATCCCAGAGTAATTCAGGCAGAGAATAAAAATTATTTGCAAAGTCCCCTTGAGGAACTGGGTAAAAATGGAAGATATTAAACTTCCCCAGCTAGGGAACTCCTGATATTCTCGCAAGCATTGGTGACTACTAGTTTAGTAGGCTGAGCCCTCGATCTTGGGATTTGCTCCTATGAAGCTTGTTACTGCAAAGGAGAGGCTAAGCCTACTTATACTTGTGCTTGAGTGTCACCTGCAGAGAACCTCTTTTGTTGCTCAGACGTGGCAGATGTACTTACTGCCTTCCCTCCTATTTGGGACATGACTCCCAGGGGTGTAAATTTCCCTGGCAACGTGGGATGTGACTACTGGGGATGAGCCTGGACCTGGCATCAAAGGATTGAGAAAGCCTTCTGGACCAAAAGAGAGAAGAGAAATGAAACAAAATAAAGTTTAGTGGTTGAGAGATTTCAAATGGAGTTGAGAGGTCATTTGGGAGGTTACTCTTATGCATTATACAGATATCCCTTTTTAGTTTTTAGTGTATTAGAATAGGTAGAAGGAAATACCTGAAACTGTTGAACTATAGTCTAGTGTCCTTGATTCTTGAAGGTGAGTTTATAATTATATAATTTATATGATGTAACTGTGATTGTGAAACCCTTATGGCTCACACTCTCTTTATCCAGTTATGGACAGATGAATAGAAAAATGCAGTCAAAAAGTAAATGAAAAATAGGAGGGAAAAGGGGTATGGGATGTTTTGGGTGTCCTTTTTTACTTCTATTTTTATTTTTATATTTTGGAATAATGAAAATATTCAAAAATTGATTGTATTGATGAGTACACAACTATATGATGATACTGTGAATGACTGTACACTTTGGGTGATTGTATGGAAATCTGCTGCAGTTTGCTAATGCTGCCATTAAGCAAAATACCAGAAATGGATTGGATTTTATAAAGGGGGGTTATTCGGTTACAAAGCTACAGTCTGAAGGCCATAAAGTGTCCAAGGTAAGACATCAATAATTGGGTACCTCCACTGAAGGTTGGCCATTGTCATCTGGAAAATCTCTGTTAGCTGGGAAGGCATGTGGCTGGCATCTGCTTGCTCCCAGGTCTCACTCTGTTGTTCATTCATCTGTACATCCAGCCTTTCATACCAAAAAGATTGTTGACTGCCTGTTATTAGCAAGGTTATCTGACACCTTGTAATATAAGGGTTATAAAGGTAAATAAGGTAATTCCCCATCTTCATTAATTTCACCTTCAATAGAGGAAGATATACACAGAAAACAAAGGAAAAACCCAAAACAAACAATTATAAGCAATAAAGGCAAAGTAAAAGTAGGAGAGGTGGTTTATTGCCTGAGGGAATCAGGGAAGCCAGAAAGACCTCTTCAAGAAGCAAATCTGATCATGTCTCTCCTCCACTTAAGTCCCTCTAATAGCTCTCCATCACGTTCAGAATAAAATGCAAGTTATGAGCATTTCAAACCAACCTCCAACTTATTAGCTAGCCCCAAATCCTGCTGTTCTCGCCCTTATGCACTATTCCTTAGCCACTCTAGCATTCAACTAAAACAAGATGTAGAATATAGATTTTTTTAAATTAAATTTCATTCTAGTTGTGTGTTTTCTGTTTACTCTGTCAAAGGATCCTCTTCTGTAATATGTCAAAAACAATGCAGTCACCATAAAAATAGTTTCAGTAAAGAGTCAAAATTCCACATGACAGATGGCAGGGGAAGAAAGGAAGGATTTACACCATCATACCCTCAGCATTTTGCTTTGATTGCAAAGTGATGTCCTTCCGTAGCCTAAGAACTCATACATGGAATGCATTAGACTCTCCCAGAGTGCTTGAAAATCTGACTACTATTAAGTGTGCCTTGGGTGGGACCCATAAATTGGCATTTTAACTAGTATCCCAAGTGATATAATTTAGTGATCAGTGGAGACATTTGGGAAATTCTGCTTTAGGTCACACCAAAAGTACTCCTTTGTTAAAAACAAAAACAAAAACAGAAATCAAGCAATATTTCCTCATTTGATTAGAGGACAAGAAAAATAGGGTTACAAAACCCCATGTTTGAGAGAGTAAGGTTGCCAACTTTGCAAACAAAATAAACATACAGGAAATGGAAGTAAATTTTAATTTCAGATACACAATGATTTTTTTTTTTTTTTACTTTATGTCCCAAATATTGCATGGGACATAGTTATTCTAAAAAGTTATTCTTTGCTTACCTGAGATTCAAATTTAACTGGATGTCTAGTATTTTATTTGGCAACCCTAATGAGAGACAGATTAATCAACTTCAGTGAAATGGGTTTTAAAGTTATACTCATGTTTGCCTAGGCCTAAGAAGATAGGTTAAAAAGGAATGATAGCATTAACAACTAGCAAGAACTGAAACAAACATGTCTCTCAAAACTCAAGAAAAGAGTTAAAGGATGGCAGTAACAGGGTGAGAAACAAATCAAGAAAAAGTCACCTTAAAAATGGTAGGTAAGCCAGCCCAATCAAGATGGCAGTGTGAGGTGTGTCAGGGTTCCATCTCCCCATAGAAACTTTAAACTAACAGCAAGAGCTGGTTGAGACATCTTTCTCAAAGCTCTGGAAATCAGTTAAAGGAATCCTGTAACAGGGTGAGTGCCAAATCAAGAAAAGGGCTATTTAAAAGTGGTAGAATCTTGCAGCCCCCTGGCTGGTACATACCCCTCCTCTCATCAGCTGACCCAGAGCCTGCACTCCCGGTGTGGATCCATGGTCCCAGTTCTGTAGGAAGTAGAGTAACCTTTGTGCATATATGGGGAACATGCATGTCTGGCCCAACCTGTCTGGTCATGGCCTGAGGTACTTGCTGTACCAGAACTTGTGCTGTGTGTAGAAGGTTGTTCATGGAACTCTCCTACAGAACACTGTGGGAGAGCAATCAAATTATACTGCCTGGTGCAAGAGAATGTTGGTGGTGGGGCATATAGTACAGTGCTAGGGACTATGAGAAAGAGAGATTTAGATCTGTGTAAACCAGGGAATTCCTAGGTCCACAAGTGCATGCACAAGATGAAATGCAAGTGCAGAAAGAATCAGAGAGGACCATATGCTTTGGCCAGAGCTATTCTCTAATTCATTGTATGGATAAGCCCTGGAGGAAAGCATTCTCTCAGGTCAATCTGCAAAAATGGGAAAGGTGTTTTCTTTTTTTCCAAATCTGTCATAGTACTAGCTGATACAATCTTAAGGAACAGACACTTCAGTGTCTAAATTATAGTGGTAATACATTAAAATATCCAAATGTCCATTGTTCCGGATTGTTAATGCTGCCATTTTGCAGAACACCAGAAATGGATTGGCTTTGATAAAGTGGGTTTATTTGGTTACAAAGTTACAGTCTTAAGGCCATAAAGTGTCCAAGGTAAGGCATCATCAATAGGGTACCTTCACTGAAGGATGGCCATTGGCATCCAGAATATATCTTTTAGCTGGGAAGGCATGTGGCTGGTGTCTGCTTGCTCCCAGGTTGTGTTTCAAAATGGTGTTCTCCAAAATGTTATTCTTGGGGCATTTTGTCCTCTCTTAGCTGCAGTTGCTCTTCAAAATATCACCCTCAGTTTCTCTGATTTCCTTCTGTTGGTCAGCTTTTTATACGACTCCAGTGATTTCATTCAGACCTACCCTGAATGGGTGGGGTAACACCTCTGTGGAAATTATCCAGTCAAAGTTCTTGCCCACAGTGATTGAGTCATATCTCCATGGAAACACTTAATCAATAGGTTCCAACCTAATCAACACTAATATCTCTGTCCCCAGAAGATTGCATCAAAGAACATGGAATTTTGGGTGATGTAATATATCCAAACTGGCACATTCCACCCCCTGGACCCCAAAATGGCATGATCTTTCCACATATAAAAATACATTCATCTCATCACAATATCACAGAAACTTAAATTATTTTAGTAACAATAGGAAAGTATAAGATCTTATCAAAATCAGTTTCAGGCATGGTCTTGTCCTAAAGTAAAATTCCCTTCTGGCTGTGGACCTGTGAAACTCAGAACAAGTTATCTCTGCCAATATACAGAGGAGGGACAGTCATAAGATAAATACTCCCATTGCTGTAAGGAGAAATTGAAAGGAAAACAGGGTTAACAAAACAGCTCTGAAAACCTGCAGGGCAAACTCCATTAGATTTCAAAGCCTGAGAGTCATTTACCGAATGACATTTTATCCTCAAGGCTTGGGAGAGTGGCAGTCCCACACTTTTCAAAGGCTTACACTGTAGCTGTTTTCTCTCCAAGCATTGGGGTGAGTGCTCCAACATATCCATGCACTGGGGAGACCACCTTCTTCTCGGCCCCACTCTCTTCAAACATCAGGGACCCACCCAGACTCTGCCTCTCTGGGGCAAAGTCTCTCCCCTCTCCAAACAGTGAGGTGGTGGCCAGGCTCTCCCCAATCCCTGGGGAATCCCTGACACATATGGCATGTGAGTATATTTCAATAAAATTTCATTAAAAACCCAATAGTGTGTATGATAATGAAAACATATGCTAAACGTTAACAGGAAAGGATCAATTCTACTTCTGCAAGTATACAGGTGTCATCATGTTTGGAGAGGCTTTACAGAGAGGTGATATTTAGGCTGACTTTGTGATAGACTATAATGGTTTGAATTAAGAATGTCTCTCTCCTGATCCTTTGTGAAAGATGAAAAAACTCTAAAACAAATATAGGCAACATAACAAATACCTTCGGACTGGATAATTTTTTGTTATGGGTGCTGTTTTGTGCATTGTAGTGTTTAGCAGCATCCTTGTTCTCTACCCACCAGATGCCAGTTGCAAGCCCTCCCCAGTTGTGACAACCAAAAATATTTCCAGATCTTGCCAATGTCTCCTGGGGGGTGGGGAGGGTGCAAAATCACTCCTGGGAAGACCACTGTCCCTATACTAACTCTAGAGTTGGGTAGATCATCCCCTCCATGCTTTAGGGACAAGGATGTCAAAAGCGAGGGAGGACATTGAGAATGGGAAAAGGGCACCAAAGTGGAAGTTGGGGCCAAGCACTGAGCTTCCCTTGCCATCATTTCATCCTGGTCTGGGTCCTTGTTCAGCCCTTAGATTTTTTAAATCTGTGTTTTGTTGTGTTTAACAACATGCCAAATCTGAGGATCAAATTCATCTCTTCTAGCAAGCTATTCAAGTTATGGAAAAGAGAATTACTCCAAACAACAGGAAATAAAGAAGATAATGTGTCTGTCTAGTGGTCTTGGGTTAGTGAGCTTGCAGAGAAGTTGTGAGCAGGCTAGTTCCATTTAATGTGCTCATTAGTGGGCTGATGAAAAACACTGTTACATTCCTAAAACACAATCTGCAGCTAGACCAGCAAGCAGCTTGAGCCCCAGACATACATAAAAATATCCTAGGCAGAAAATAATACATTGAAATTCATTTGGAAAAATTTAAGCTAATGCATTTGAAAAAATACACCCCACAGATTTTCTGATGGGGAAAAAAAAAAAAAAACTGGTGAATAATATTGCCTAAAAAGCACATAAATGTGCATACAGCATGCATTTTGCAATCTGATTTCAAAACAAAAAAGGCTAAAACAATTTTGAGTTGTGTGAGGCTTGTAAAAAGCAATCGCTTCATACACTGTGACCCTGAGATCCTGGGGAGTAAATATATCCAGGTGAGATCACACCTGCAGTATTTTATTTGCTTTGGCTTGTTCAGGTCCAGGATAGATGTAAATTATTTGGCAAGAGTTCAAGGGTGAGCAGTGATGAAGTTGGGAGAGGAGGTGGTTGGAGGAGATAGAAAGTGGGGAAAATAATATAAGAGCCAAGAGTGAATACTATGCCAAATAAACATATTATTAGATTGATTTATGGTGGAATCATTAAAAGTGACTCAGATGCTATAGCAAGGGGGGTAGTCATACTACACACATACAAGTGTGACTAGCAGTAGACATAGTCTGAAAGTAGTTTTATTACAACAGTGCTCTATAAGACATGCTGCTTATCTGCTTTTACCCATTTGGGCCACCAGAATTATATTGGTTAAGGTTCTGACCACACCAGGCACTATATATAGCAATACATGGAGGTCATTCTTTAAAAACAACAAAAGGACACTGCACTATGCATTTTACCACCTCAACAATGCCAAGGATATGTTTGTGTGTATGTGTGTATGTCTGTCTATTGTCTATTGTCTATTTTTATCTATTTCCACACCAAAGAATGAGAGATAACTCATAACTAGCATAGCCATGAGAACAATCTATAGAAATTTTTCTCTGTGTCCCATGATGCATCTCTCCCAATCACTCTGTGCTGGGATATTCATTGCTCCCTGAAGGACTTTTGAGCTATGCATGAGGAATTCCTTCATTTTTGTCTATGTACATGATACGCTCAAAGTAGAGTGTTTAGGTATTAGGTTTTCTCCTAGCTAATTTGTACAGATGCACTCTGCAGCATACTGATTGTTCTCTGTTTACCAACCCTAAGTGGCACTGAACTCTCTGTGTCTCCCATTAACTTAATATAGATGCGCATTTTTGGCCCCTACTATGGCTCCCAATGGGTTGTATCAGGGCACTTGTATTCAGGGGCACTGAGAAATGTGTGGTGGCATATATGGTTGTCACAGTGACTGTGGGAAGTGTGACTGAAATTTGGTGCACAAGAGCTAGAAACACTAAAAATCCTGTAATGTGTGAGATAAAAGACCCACACAAGGAAAAACTGACCTGATCAAAACTCCACGAGTATCTTCAGAAGAAACATTTTAGCTTCTAGCTTCAAGCAGCATTCTGTGGATGCCTGTGGTGACTGGTAACTGGGCAGGGGAGGTGGTAGATTATATGCCCTAAGGTAGCCCTGGACCTTACTCTTCAACCACTTTCTACCTAATATCATGAAGGCCTTGTTCACATGCCAGCCTTCTGTTTGCTGAAAGACATCAAATGCATTTCTCCCTTGTCCAAAATATTTTTAGCTTTTGAGCCCTAGCCTCCCCAGTTCTAAAGAATTCCCTGCTAAGAGATGTCTATTGATTATTTCAGGTCATTAAGTTATTATGTATTGCTACCAAAGCATACTTAATGCTATGCTTAGATTATGCAATGAAAGGCAAGAAGAGTGTGGTCCATTCTGGGACATTGACAGTCACTGAAACCATCCAAATGAGAATTCCAGTTTTAATAAGTTATCTTTATGGATAAAGGATAAAGAACTCCCATTATTTAGGTGATAGGGTATTAGGCTTATTACTATTGTTTTTCAGAAAACCCATAGAGATAACTACAAACTCATACGATAATTACAAGGTAATTAGTCAACTGTTCAAATTTGGGTTAAATGCTTTTAGTAGAAGTTCCACTAAGCCCATGTAACCCAGGACTCATTATTTTTTAACTTGCTTCCCAGATGATGCTTATGGAGTTGGTTCAGGCGCTGACATTTGGAAACCATGATTTAAGGTGCTATTTCTTTCTACCCACTCCAGCTGTCAAGGTCTTTATGACCAGTCTATTGCCTCTCCACATTTGCACAGACAAAGGGAATAATGCCCTATCTATATATGGTTTAGTAAAATATGGAATAGCTACTTTTAAACATGACCTACTCCTATTTTGACTGAATTATATGGGGGTGGCAGTGATAATCATTACAGTGGCACTGGTGGCAAAAGGAGAGGTTTATTGTCTTCTATTTGATCAGAACTACAAACATATGGTTGGTATATCTCATATATTAAGTATGAATTAGTGGAAACAAGGCTATGCTTTTTTGGCCATTTAAATTAGAAATTACAGTAAGGAAACAGTTTATTGTAGGAACACAGGATTTGAAGTTAAAAGAGACCTTAGTGATAATCTCTTCATTTATATCTTATAAAGCTGATGTCATAAGGCATTAAATAATATGCACAAGCTTACATGTCAAGTTATAAGAAAAACTAGCTCCTCAATTATAAAATAATGCTCTTTTCACTATACCATAAAGGTACTCATCTTTAATTTGTTTCTAATTTCTGTAGCTCTGTTCAGTAGGATTTATAGGCCAATATAGAAAACAATATGGACATTTTGTTCTACCCTTCCAGCCTAAACCCAACCCTGACACTCTACTTTTGCCAACCTGATTGCACCATTATCCATTTTGGGTCTCTCTGTCTCTAGTTTCTTCCATTTTTAATGAATTGTACATGTTACTGATACAATAATTGTCCTAAAGCACAATTCTGATTATGTCATTTTCCTATTCAACCCCCTAAATGACTGCTTATAGAATAATAAGGAACTAGTCTGAAATTTGAGCCTACATTCCAATTTGCTAATGCTTCCATTATGCAAAATACCAGAAATGGATTGATTTTATAAAGGAGATTTATTAGGTTACAAATTTAGAGTTTTAAGGCCATAAAAGAGTCCAAACTAAGGCATCAATAAGAAGATACCTTCACCAAAGAAAGGCCAATTGCATCCAAAACACCTATGTCAGCTGGGAAGACACGTGGCTGGCATCTGCTGGCCCTTTCTTTCCAGGCTGTGTTCAAAATGGCTTTCTCCAAAATGCTTCAGGTCATCTGTCTTAGCTCCTCTCTCTCAGATCCTCTGTGTCCTTGCTTCTTTCTCCCAGGATGTTTCTCTCTGTGTCTGGATGTGTTCTCTTAGCTTCTCTGGGGCAAATTCTGGGCTTCATCTCTTAGCTTAGCATCTCCAAACATCCTTATGTCTGCATCTCCAAGCATCTGAATGGGTGGGGTCACAACTCCATGGAAATAATCTAATCAAAAGGTCTCACCCACAGTTGGGTGAGTCACATCTCCATGGAAACACTCAATCATAAGTTTCCACTCAACAAGATTGGGTTAAATGATTGTGGCTCTTCTGGGGTCCATAACAGTTTGAAACCAGCACATTCCACACCCTGGACTTCAAAAAGCCATGTTCTTTCCAAATGCAAAAATTCTTTGCATCACAGTATAGATAAGTATGAAGGTCTTAACATTCTCCTCTGGCTGTGAACCTATGAAACTTAGAACAAGTTATCTGCTTCCAATATACAAAGGAGGGACTGTCATAGGATAAATGCTCCCATTGCCATAGAGAAATATTGAAAGGAAAACAGGGTTCATAGAACTGAAACAGTTCCTAAAACCTGCAAGGTTTGGTTCATTAGATTTCAAAGTCTGAGAATCATTTATAGAATGATGTTTTATCCTCTGGGCTTGAGAGAGTGGGAGTCCCACTCTTTCCAAGGGACTTTGTGGCAGCCCTTTTCTCTCTAAATTCTGGGGTGAGTGTTCCAACATATCCACACTTTGGAGAGACCATATTCTTCTCAGCTCCACACTCCTCAAGCATTGGGGCACCACCTGGATTCTGCATCTCCAGGGCAAAGGCTCTCCCCTCTCCAAAGAGTGGGGTGGTGGCCAGGATATCCCTAATCCTCAGGGAATATGCTCCCCCCTCTCTGAGGCTTGGGATGGCAGCACTTTCTCTGGGCATTGAGACACAAGGACCATCCTCTGCCTCCAGGATAAACACACCCTTTCCAAATGCATAGGTTGCTCTGCTCTCCTTGCCCAAGATTTCTTTGCTTCAGACTTGGATTCCCTGGTTCTCTCTTCTCTGAAGAAATTTTTCCTTCAATCTGTCCCTTTACTGTCCCTTTTAATTCAGACTGGCAGTGGTTCCATTTATACAGATCTCCCAAAAAATTTGTTGGCTTGGCATGCAACATATGGAGGTAGAAACCCTATCAGACAGTAGGACTTCCCACAAATCCTTCCTGGATAACTCTATCTCCAAACTTGGTTTGTAATAAAATGGCTGGCTGGTTCCAGGTTTTGTTAAATCTTCACATGGGGCTGTAGCCTCTGGGGTTTCACTTTATGGAAGCCCAGAGATTTCCAGACCATCACTTTCTGGTTTCTTTGAACCCAAGAGTTTAGTTCTCAGCTTATCTCTTTCCTCTTGCATTTTACTATAAGCTGTAAGAAGAAGCCAGGCTGCATTTTCCATATTTAATTTGGAGATCTCTTCAGCTAAGTTTTCCAGCTTGTTGCTTTCAAATTCTGCCTTCCATCCAACACCAGGACTCAATTTTGCCAAATTCTCCACCACTTTAAAACAAGGATCACCTTTCTTCCTGTTGGCAATGACACATTCATCATTTCTGTTTAAGGCCTCATCCAAAGTATCTTTAGAGTCCATATTTTTACCAACGGTCTCTTCAAAGCAATCTAGGCCTTTTCTAAGAAGCTGTTTTCATTTAAAAAGCCATTCCAACATGTTTGGTATGAGCGAACTCAGCAGTACCCCACTTCTCCTGTACAAAAATCTATTTTGGTTTGCTACAGCCTCACTGAAGAATGACTGATGGTAACTGAAACACCCTGTCAGCTGGAAAGGCAAGTAGCTGGTGTGTCTGTTGGTCCTTTGCTCCCAGGTTGTGTTTCAAAATGGCTTTCTCCAAAATGTCTCTGGGCTTCTGCCTTTACTCCTCTCTCTCAACTCCTATGCATCCTTGCTTCTTTCTCCCAGGGCATTTCTCTCTAACCATCTGGGGGTCCTCTCTTAGTTTCTCTGGGGCAAACTCTGGGCTTCATCTCTTAGCTTAGCATCTCCAAATATTCTTCCATCTGCATCTCCAAGCATCTCCAAGCATCAGCAAGTGTGTGTGTCAGCTCCTGAGCTCTGTTAAGAACTCCAGTGAACTAATCAAGACTTACCCTGAATGAGCAAGGCCACACATCCATGGAAATTATCTAATCAAAAGGTTTCGCTCACAGTTGTATGAGTCACATCTCCATGGAAACATGCAATCATAAGTTTCCATCCAACAAAGATTGGGTTAAATGATCATGGCTCTTCTGGGGTCCGTAACAGTTTCAAACTGGTACTGCCTGTTTTGGCAATTTGTTGATAAGTAGCAAATCATACAAAACTTCAGAGTCTTAAAACCACAACAACGATTTATTAATTATCACAAGTCTGTTGACTCAGAGGGAGCAGTTCTTCTCTGCATGGTGTAGCCTGGTGATTAAATCACCTGGAGGTTCACTGGGCTGAAATGTCCAAGATGGTTCACTCACATGGTTGGGCTGCATTCTTATAGAAGCTCTAGTGGATGAGAACATCCAAGACAGCTTGCTCACAGGTTAGTAGTTTGTTCTGGTTGTTGGCTGGGAGTTCAGTTGAGGCTGTAGATGGCAATGCTTTTGATTTTATTCATGTGGTCTATACACATGGCTTGAGCATCTCATGACATGACAGGTGGGTTCCAAGAGAGAGCATTCTAAGAGATGAAGGCAGAAGCTGCAAATCTCTTAAGGCCCAGACTCAGAGATTTAACTCTGTCACATCTGCCACATTCCATTCATTAAACAGGTCAAAAGGTCCTTTGAAGTTTCAAGGGGAATAGAAATAAACTACTTTCTGATGCAGGGAGTAGAAAAGGCTTGGCATGAGCTGGCAACAAATTACTAGTTTTATCTTTATTATTTCCCTGCAGAAATTTTTCTTCCAGTGAAATTTAACTGATTTCAGTTCTTAAACATCTAAGGCTGGTATTTCTAGCCTTCATGAATTTGTTTCTGAGAACACAGGGCAGCATCTCAATGTACAAATTTTTGCTCTGTGTTTAAAATCTCATTTCAGCTAACTTCTTTTTTGAGGTCTCCAGAGGTATATTTTCCCCCTTCTGTCTTCCATTTGTATTTTGATAGGCTGTAATAGCCTGTGTAAATTATCCCTTTACCTTGATTGTCTTTTGTCAGGTTGAATGCTCTTTTAGGCTGGGGAGTATTTTCTTCATATAGCCCAGCACTTAAAATACATAATTATTTGATAAATGAATGGAATGTTATACATACACACCACTGCGTAGAATATAAACCATTATTTTAAGCATAATAACTTTAATACAAAATGTCACCTAATCTAAAATGCTGCTGATTTTAAGACACATTTATTCTGTGTACAGAAAGAAAGTATCATTTAAACTATAACATGCCATTGATTGTAAACTACATCCCAATTACAGTTAAGTTAAAATGGGAAAAAGTACATCTTGTATCTGTTTCTGTAACATGATGAAATGGGCTCACTTTTCTCTGCTTTTTACCTCTAAACAACCTGGAAATAATTCAACAAATAATGGTAAAATGACTCCAAAAGCTAGAAAGAAGTGGGAAG
The DNA here is from genome assembly GCF_015220235.1 of Choloepus didactylus. NCBI lineage: Eukaryota > Metazoa > Chordata > Mammalia > Pilosa > Megalonychidae > Choloepus > Choloepus didactylus. The sequence goes on along the minus strand of NC_051317.1, from coordinate 70,399,911 downwards.
GCACTGGCTAGGGACCTCAGGGCTTGAGGAACAACAGCACATTGAGTTCACTGGGTTTTGTTTGTATCTGAAATCCTGGACTGGGTATTCCATAGAGGCCTGTAATCCAGACCTGCCAAAAGGCACTGACAAAAAAATGCCGCAGGCTCTGGCTAAAAAAACAGGAAAGGGGAAGCCCAACAGAGATCTTCTCAGGAGCCCCACAACTGCGGTACTTCTCCATGTGGTTTGATCCTCTCTCAGGGACAGGAGCAAACTACATGCTCCCCAATCCATATTCCACAACCAGGCCACCGGCTGCCAAGCCAAACACAGGAGCCAACCCAATCTTCCCACGGAAGAAGCATATGCAGAGCCCAGTGTCACCCTGCCTTTCACCAAGTGGCATAAGGAGATCCAGGTCCAGAGACTTCTACCACCTGCAGGGATTGAGAGGGAGCCTGAACTTGCCAGAAGAATCAAGCAGAACAGAATATCATTGCAATGACTGGGAAAATGAAACTGTCATTGGAACTAGATACTCCCATAAGAAGACCTACAAGCTAAACCTAAATGGGGCCACAGCCTGATAAAATAGAAGATTTAAATAAGACCAAGAGTTTCCTAATATAATAATCAAAATATCAAGTGCATACTCAAAATATCACATGTCAAATCCAGAACCAGAGAAATGACAATTTGGATGAGAATATAATCAACTAATGTCAATTCAGAGGGAATTTTATGACGAGGATTTTAAAGCAACAATCATAAAATGGAGTCTCTCGAAACAAAGGAAATTATAGAAAATCTCATCAAAAAAATAGAAATGATAAAAAGAACCAAATGAAAATCATAAAACTTAAAAAAAAACAAGAGTATGTACAATCTTTTCAAGTGCGATGGAACATTCACCAAGGTGGACCATATCCTTGCCATAAAACCTTAACAAATTTAAAAGAATTGAAATTACACAGAGTATGTTGTCTGACCATAATATAATCAAATAGAAATTGCTAATAAAAAAGCAACAGGAAAATATACAAACACCTATAAATTAAATGACACCCTAAATGATCCACAAATCAAAGAGGAAGTTTCAAAAGAAATGACAAAATACATAGAACTGAATAAATATAAAACACACAACATAGTAAGATTTGTCAAATGTAATGGGAATGTTCTCATATCGATTGTGGTCATGAAAGCATAATTATATGATTATACCAGGAGCCATTGATTGTGCACTTTGGATGGATTTTATGGTGTGTGAATAAAACTGTTAGGAAAAAAAAAGAGGAATTGATGGGGGGATGGGGGAAGTGAGAAATGACTAGGTGGATCATGGAACAATTTTAGTACAGTGAAACTATTATATATGATATTTTGTTGGTGGATACACGACATTATGCATTTGTCAAAAGCATTACAAATGTACAACCCAAAGAGTGAACAACTGTAAACTTTGGTTAATAGTAGTTTGCCAAAATTGGTTCATTAACTATAACAAATGTACTACACTAAGGCAATGTGTTGATAAGAGGACAGACTGTGTGTGGGGGGAAATGAGAGAAAGTATATATGGGATCTCTCTGTAGCCTCTGTGTGGTGACCCAGGTCCCAGGGACCCTCCCCTCCATAGTGAAAGTGAGTTATTTCATGTAGTTGTCTACTGCCTACTTGCCTGGGACAGATGTTAAAGAACATAAGAACTCCCCAGGGGGGAAAGAATGTACAAATGGTATCATAAACAAAGAATTAAAACTCCCTTTCCCTGATCACTGTTGATAACAAATCTCCACACCACTGTGTCACAAGACCCTGCCAAAACTCTGTTCTCACTCCCTATGGAATGTCTTTGTCTTACCCCTTATAAACCACCCCCTGGCATCCTCTGATCTTTGTGGAGTGCTAATGTCCATCTTTCCCAGCCAGCCACCACCATGGAGCCATCTCTCCTGTTCATAAGTCCCATTTAAACTTATGTCTAATTCTGTGCCTGACATGTTCATTGGTCTTGGGGCTGAGCTGGGTGGGTAAAATTGGTGAGCCAGCCAGAAGACCCAAGAGCCACCAGCCATAGACAGCATGAGTCCTGGGAAGGGAGAATACATTGGGGGAATCCCAAATTGGCTTGTGTTATCCATGTGCAGAGGGGTGGCTGCCCTCCTGGACAAATGGGGACCATATAAGAGTATGGGGATGCCCTGAAAACTCTAGGGGAGAGGAGTGTTGCTAACTGTTTTGCAACAAATAGCAGAAAAATTAAATTTGAGTAAGAATAAAAGGGACTGCCAAATAGTGGCAGCCATAGCATGGCCCCTGTTAGGAGCCTTGAGGATGGCTACCAAGACAGAACAATCAGTGAAAGCTACTGCATGCCATTTAGAGGAGAAAATAAAACTATAAAGAGATATGTGCCTTGCCTAGGTAGAAATGAAGAATCCTCTGATTGCTTTCTCTGAGAGGATGATCAGTTAGAGACTCTGGCATGCAGATATTCCTGAATCTAAGGCCATAAGTTGCCTCAGGCTCAAGTATGGAGGATTTTAGTTATGCTGGGATGGAATCCCAAAGCATGGAGCCCCATAGACTCCTCCTCAGAAGAGGAAGAATGGGAGGCAGAGGAAGATGAAGAGCCCCAACATGTGTACCCCATAATACAACAGAAATGGAAGGCATTACAAGATCAAATCCCTGGGGTTCAGCAGTTCCAACCTCCTTAACAGAAATTACTATGGGAGATTAGAGCACTGCTGAATTGGATGATTTAGGGCAGTGGTATAGACAAAAACTAGAGAATCCCTACATAATTGGCTTCTAAGGTTATGGGACACCAGAGCAGAGGGGGTTGTGCTATCTGGAGTGGAAACAAGTAAATTGGCATCTATTACAACCCACCGTTCACTACAAAAACACTTCTATGCTACCTCAGCTAATGTGAAAAATGCCTCCTTATTGGTATGACTGGTTGATGGGTGCAAGGCTGCATGGCCTAATGAAGGGGATATACCACACAACTCCCCCCATTGGCAAACTATGGAGAAGCTTCAAGATGTTTTAAGGGGGCTGGGAACGAAACACACCATTTATGCCACATTTTTCATAGGTCCTGACACTGAAGCTTTTACTGCAGAAATGAAAGCCATGGTAGTGAATACTGCCCCAACCATTTCTATGGGCCTCTCATGTCTATCCTAAGTCTGCTAGTAGAACACTGGGTTTCCCTTGCCACTCAGGCTGTAGCTGACCTTGGAGAGGGAGAGAGGCTGCATAAAATGTGACAGGAGTGAGGGCAATGGGAAAGGCTCCCTGGGGGCATGGCAGCCCTAATCCGGTATCCTGCAGCAAGCAGATATGGGCAGGTTTCCTCACTGAAGGCACAGAAACAATAGCCATATATAAGCTACCTAAAGCAGTCCTAGTAAAACTATGGTGTAAACTGCCTAAGGGCCAAATATTTACTGAAGTGAGCCCCCAAGCCTCTGAGAGAGAAAGAAAGTCAGGGAAGAAACCTCCGTTTGGAGCTCAAGCCCAGAAGCCCTCCACTTTCCCAGTAGAAGCATGGCAAGCCCATTTCCTTCTTCTATATGGGGGAGGTCAAGATCCTTGGGTGCAAGGAATAGCTGGGGACCCTTGGGATCAGAGGCCACATGTAGAATCAACCTGTTACTGTTCTCCTACTAACCAGCAGCAGGTGTTAACACTAGTAGATATGGGAGAGAAATGTACCTTAATCTATGAGAATGTAGCCAAATTCTACAGGCCAGTACTGGCTATAGAAGGCTATGGCGGGAAAACAATCAGAGCCAAATTTGATCTTGCAAATTGAGAGATTGCCCTCCCAAGTGTATACAGTATGTATTTCCCCTATACCAGAACACATTTTAGGAATTGATCTTCAGAATGCCATGTTATAGAGCATTATAGTGTAATTCTGCCTCTGGTGAAGAGAGATCAAAGTGATCTTAAAGGGGCAGGCAAAATGTTCCCTAGCAGGGCATCAAGAAATCTAAGCCATTATCAAAGAGCTGGAGTGGGCAGGGATAATAATACCCCCTATAGCCCTTTCAGTAGTCCTGCATGGCCAGTACAAAAACCTGACAGAATGTGGTGCAAGACAGTAGATTATCGAGGGCTAACAAAGTAACATCACCATTGTATGCCACAGTCCTGGACATCATTGATTTATTACAAGAAATTAGAAACCAATAGTGTCAATATCATTTTGTAATGGATCTTGTTAATGCTTTATTTACTATCTCCCTAGAAAAATCAAGACAGCCTGCATTCACCTTCTCCTGGGGATGCCAACAATGGACTTTTACTGTGCTTCCCCAAGTCTATGTACATAGCCTGACCATTTGCCATGGTCTCATGGCAAAGGATTTGGCTAAGAAGAAAAGTCCCACAAGTGTAACTCTTTCACTACATTGATGATGTCGTATTAACCAGTAACTCTCAGAATAAAAAGAAGCCTCAGGTTCATTGCTATCTCACCCTGAAAGTTGGGGATGGGCAGTCAACGACATCAAATCACAAGGCCCTGGCTGCTGTCAAATTCTTGGGTATTGTATGGTCAGGTAAGACAAGAACTGTACCTTCTGCTGTAGTTGATAAGGTGCAATGTTTTCCCATGCTGCAAATGCCAAAGCAACTAATGACTTTCTTGGGGTTGTTGGGGGTATTGGAGACATTTTGTTCCTCACTTGGCCCAAATGTTAAAAGTTTTGTATGTTTTGATTAGGAAAGGACATACCTGGGAATGGGACACCTCCCAAGAGGCTGGTTTTGAAACACAAAAAGGGCAATAGCACAGGCACAAGCACTGGAAGGTGCAGATCCAGACCTGCCCTGTGAATTGGACTTAGCCAACACAGATATTGGCTTTGGGTGGGGTCTGTGGCAGAGGCAACATTATAAACAAATGTCCCTTGGCTTTTGGTCACAATTATGGAAATGGGGCAGAACTGGGATACAGCCCCCTGGAAAAGCAACTGTGTGTTTCATAAAATGCCTTATTTTAAGTGGAGGGACTGACCCAAAGATACCCAATAACCTTGAAAATGGCCATCCCTTTTCAGGGATGGATAACCAACACAGCTTCTAAGCCACAATCTGGCAGTACCCAACTAAGTACACTGACCAAATGGAAAGCCTCTGTGCTACAGTGCAGCATTTTCAATATCAGCCCTCTGAGGGAAGAAATACATGAGATTCTCAGACCAGGGTCCTACATAGAAGATTCAACAGCTAATGTTGCTGCACCTGGAATAGCTGTTGAAATGCCCACTATAGAAGGCATGGGTGCAATTCTTGAGTTTGCTTGGTACACTAATGGGTCTGCTAGTGGGCAGCCTCCCACATGGACAGCTGTGACAGTGCAACCCAGTACTGACACTATATGGTGGGAGACTGGCGCTATGCAAAGCAATGGGCTGAGTTAAGAGCAGTGTGGATTGTAATAGTGCATGAACCAAGAGATGCAGTAACTGCTGTACTGTTAGCTGGGTTGTTTACAAAGGCCTTATGACCTAGATGGCAACTTGGAAACAGAAATGATGGATAATCATTGGTCACCCCTTCTGAGGACAATAATTGTGGAAACACATCTGGGACACCTGCCAACAATGAAAGGTAACTGTTTATCATGTCCTTGCCCACACTCCCAACTCATTACGCAGGGAAGTGGAAGCAGATGCACATGCATGGGTTTGCAGCAGCATAGCTGAAACCAGGGAAGTGGTGGAGTAGCTTCATCCGAAAAGTGGACAGCAAGGGTATCAAACCCTGTGGCATCTGGTTCAACAGTTCCAGTTGCTAATCACATGCTAGCATCTAGTGGACATCACTAGAGAGTGCCCTTCATGCTTCCTGCATCAACCACCTAGGCTACCACACCAGATGGGACACAACAACCAATTGCAAATCCCAGTGAACTGGTGGCAAGTAGACTACATAGGTTCCCTCTGCTCTCAGAGGGGGTGAGGTATGTTTTTACTGCCATGGGCATGATTACAGGACATTTTTAGCTTTCCTGGTAGGGAAGGTGAATGAGCAGTCCACCATACACTGTTTGGAAAGAATGAACACTCTGTATGGCATACCTACACAGACAGTGATCAGGGGACCCCCTTTCACTGGACAAATGACCCAAGCATGGGTTATGGACAATGACATAATGTGGACTGTCCGTCTACCTTATAACCCCAAAGGTGCAGGCCTTAATGAAATAAATGAGTGGTTTGTTAAAGAAATAGTAAAAGATGGTAAAAGGTCCTTGCAGCAGAGGACTAAAAGGCTCTATCAGGCCTATAACTTGCTTGAATGCAATGCCAAGGGCTGCTTCACCTGCCCCCACTGAAATGCTAATGGAGGGACCAGTGCAAGCATTGAGAATCCAAATTAAAAGGCCAGCTGCCTTACAGCCCAAGTGGGGAAATAGTATTAACTTGTTGTTGCCTGTGTCTGCCACCATAAGAAACAGGAGAAACGAGGTCAATTTGCCTTGGTGCTGGCCTGTGCAGCCACATTGGTTAGGAATCCTAAGTCCATGGAGAATAAACATTGTAATAAGACCTAAATGCCTGTTCACCAATACGGGGCCTCCTATTCCCAAGGCAACCTTATGCATTACTATGGGGACCCTTCTTATGCCCAGATTAACAATTGATGAAATGGTAGAAGATTCTCAAAATTTTCAGAGGGAGATTATCTTGTATTTAAAACCTGCCCATGATATTCCTTTGTCTGGTAACTTGTTGTCAACCAATGGAACTCTAGCATGTATATTGTTGGATCAGCAGGAAATACCCCTTATTGTTCCACATAAGTGTCTTTTGTTTTGCCCATAGCACCCTAGCAAACACCTTCCTACAGTGGGCTTCAGCAGTCACTCCTGCCCACAATCAAACCCAATGTTGGATTTGCACAGACTTGCCATCTTAAGACACTACCAGCCTTCCTTGGACTGTGACCCTGGGAATTGGACTGCATGGAATACCCTGCTAGCCTTGCAGAATTCAACACTTCAGAAAATCTGGAAAAGAATATTCTCTTTAAGACTGAAATCCAGCTGCCATCCTATGACAAGACTGGGGCTTACATCTCCTCCCTTGTACAGGAACAGGTGCACAAGCAGTATCCTCCATATGATCATTTAGGGTAGCTGATGGCAGAAGCTGTAGAGGTAGACTATATTACCCCTGTCTGTATGGAACGACTTGACAGGATTCCTCATGTGGGGTGGTTAACCCAAAATTGTGTAATTTTACTGTTAAACTACAAAACAATAGTCTTTCTGTTGGCAAAATATCTCCAACTAACCTAGGGCATATCCGCCACCTAAGGGATGGCTATGGACCTATTGGCAATATGGTTGGCCCTATTTACCCTATAACTGGACAGGACATTGTATGTGGGGCAGCCCTATGTCCCTGCTACCTTATATGACTCTTTACCCCATACTCCAAGTAACTGTGAAATGGTTAAAGCTAGATATAGAATAAAATGCATTCCCTGGTGGAATTATCCTTTAGCCATTCTGGCACCAGGTGGAGCTGTAGTAGTTACTGAAAAACATGTGGCAGCTTTAGCCAATCATACTGCCCAAGCACTTAATGATTCCAAAGAGCTCTATCCTCGCTAAATGGAGAAACCACGCAGCGTATAAAGCTGGTTTTACAAAACAGAATGGTCTTAGACATTCTCACTGCAGCACAGCATGGCACCGGTGCCTTAATTAATAAGCAGGCTGCATATATATCCCTGATCATCCACACAATGTTTCACAAGTTTTAAATCTTATGCAAGAGCACATACATAATACTGACCAATTATCAGTAGACCCCTTGTCTAAATGGCTTAATTCCTTTTCTTGGCAGCATCTCTTCATGGGGTTGTTATCTCTGTGTGTGGGACTTTTAGTGTTCTGTTGTCTCTTATACTGTTGTTGTGAACTATGGATGCAATGTCTTGTTCCATGATCAACACAGTCTGCTGCATTGGGGGTGGACTGTGGGGTCCCAGAGCCTGGACCCCTTCCTCTCCTTAGAGAAAGGGAGTTATTTCACTTGCCTAAGACAGACATTATAAGTCATCAGCAGAGCAATAGATGATGGATGATAGACAGGGAGGGAGGGAAAGAAATAGCGGTGTGACAGCATGTTAAAGTTGGTGGATTGGGGTATCGGGGGAAAGGGGCAGGGTATGCTGGAGTTCAGTGTATGGGGTTTGTATTGTTTTCGCAACTGTTCCTATAACTTTGAATTTATTTCAAAACAAAATTAAAAAAAAAAAAGTCGTCAGAACTCCCAAGGGGGGAAAGAATGTAGAAATGGTATCATAAACAAAGAATTAAGACTCCTCTCCCCTGATCACTGTTGGTAACAAATCTCCACACCCCTGTGTCACAAGACCCTGCCAAAACTCTGTTCTCACTCCCTATAGAATTTCTCTGTCCTAACCTTATAAACCACCCTCTGGCATCCCCTGCTTTTCATGGAGCACTAACTTCCATCTTTCCAGGCTGGCCTCCACCATGGAACCCTCTCTCCTATCCATAAATCCCATTGAACCCATGTCTAACTCTGTGCCTGGCATGTTCTTCGGTCTTGGGGATAAGCTCGGTTGGAATGTTCTGTAGTACTAGAACTGCTCTAAAAAACAAAGTCTATTAAAAAAAAGGACAAGTGTCAAATTACAAGACAGTACTCTTAACTTATATAACAAGTCAAAAGTATCAGAAATATATAAACTTTCCACATACCAACAATGAAAAATAAAATTGCAAACTGTGTATTTATAATCAATTTAAAGGAAGAGAAATACCAATGACCAATAAATATAGGAAAAGATTTCCAATCTCATTAGTAATTGAGGCAGTGTAAATCTAAACAATGATCTTTACACAATTACCTTATTAAAGAAAAAATAAAAGAATTCATATGTAAAAAAAATGTGGAATGCAGCTAACAGTGCTGAGAGGAAATTTTGTAGCATTGAATGATTACATTAGAGAAGAGGAAGAATCTCAAATCATTAATTTAAGTTTGTACCTCAAGAAACTATGAAAAGAAAAACAAACAAACCCACAGCAAGCAGAAGGAAGGAAATAATAAAGATAAGAATTTTTTAATTCTTTGTTTCGGGTAACTTATACTACCTTGGTACAAAATCATTCACAGCTATTCAAACATATTTCAAATTATTCGATGTCTCCTAGGTTTGACTCCTTGGATTATCCCCAACAAACTTGTAATGACAACTTGAATTAATCTTGCTTACTTGTGATTTGATCTCTGTGATTCTGTCAGAATATTCTGGAAAAGGTCAAGTTTAGTTAAAAAAAAATACAGGGCAAAGGCTTAGGGAAGACAAACTGGATGCTATAGAGATAAAACTTTACTTGAAGTTTTCTGGAAACTTCTAAGTCAGGAGAGGGTAGCTTATATCAAGGGAAAAATATTTTCAATGGATAAAGGAAGGAACCAAGAGCATATTACCTGCATTCATTGCTGACTTCTCTTCCCTGCCAGAAAAGCAGATATCATGGGTGCTAGACGTGGGCTTGGGTCTGCATTCCTGGGATCCTAGGTTGGGGATGACATTGTTTCTCCTTCCACTGCAGCATGTGGAATTCAGGAAAATATTTTAGAGTAAACCATATTGGGCATACTGCAAAATCAAAGCGAGGCAAATACTTCAATCAAGTTATTGACGTGAAGGATCTGATTAAAGAAGAACCTTCCAATGCTCAGATTATTTTTCTGTACATAGGAAGCTGTAGGGTTACTTGCTAGGGCTTCCATAGCTACCTATAGCTATTGTAGTGCTGGGAATTTTTCCATCATCCATGTTAAACTATTCCAGGAGGATGCCTTCTTTCCACCTTTCAAAAGGTTTCCTTGGACTTGAGTCTGTGTGCTACATTTTCTGACTATTTAGGTTTGTTTTGTTTTCTACTCTTAAGAACTTCCAGCAATTGCTCTCTCATCAGCACAGATGGAAGTAGAATACCAAATACAGACTTTGCTCTTTGGAGGTAAGCTGATAAATTTTCTTATAGCATACATTTTAATGTACTCTGGAGATGTTTTTGATGGAAACAGATCTCTAAATTTCCCAATACTTCTAAATTTTCCCTAATGAAATTAGATTCAATATACCTAACTTTGCTTTTAAGAGCATTTCAGGAATATGTATACATGCATATATATATTATATATATATACACACAGACACACACACACACACATATATATATGTGTTGAGGGCTATTGATATAAAATAAAATGATTCAACTGTACTAACCTTTGGCATTTGCTTGTCATTTTACGTATGCAAAGCACCATAGAAAAAATTTGGGAATCACCTTAAAATCACCTCCATGTCAAAGAGTCAAATAGGAGCCTAGAAAGACTAAGTGACTTCCCACTTTCATTCTTTGATTTGACCTGATAAATACCTTCCTGTGTAAGGACATGTAATGGCTCCCTTCTCACCTGAGTGGGAAAACAGAGGCATCTAATAAAAATCTGGTGTAGCTACTCTCTTCTTCAGGTTTCAGCCCCACCCTCCCTCATTCCTTTTTCCCCTCTGATTTCCCAGTTTCTGTACTATTGCCTGATTTTAAGATAACATTAATTTTATGGTAATTATTAATATAGCATAAAACCTTTAATCAATTTGCATAAAATTCTTCTTGACTCTTAATAAAAATATGTGATACTTTGTTTATTGGAACTTATGCCAATCAAGTCTGAAAGTAAACTACTAAGTGTTGTTTTGTTAGTCCACAAGGTGTTTTATATGTTGGTTAAAAGGGGACAAAGCATATTTAAAAGAGAATGATCTGCCAATGGGTGAGCTGAAGTCATGTAGTCTCTCTGCCGCCAAGACTAGCAGTGGGAGTGTTCAGTACTTGCAAATGGGCTAGAATCCTTTTGGTGTCAAGGATATGTCTAGTGAGAAGACAGAGAAATCTATCCAAAGAAGAATTTTTAGGGTAGTCAAAAGATTGCCCTCATAATGTGGCTGCTAGAAGTGTCTAAAAAGAAGCTTCCTTAGGAGAATGACAAAATTGCTTTAGAATAAGTGTTTTGCTGATGCTAGTCTTTATAGAACTTTGTTTCATGTCTGAATTATTGAAGGTACTTATCTTAGTTTAATCTGTTCCAAAAAGTTTGCAATGTTTGCTCTACCAAGTCATTTCATTCCACTGTGCCCTCCAAGGTCCAGGGAAGACTGCTATTCTATTGCCTTAGGATTCTTCTGTATTCAGAGAAGACCAGGGTATTGAGACTATAAGATGAAGTATAAGTCTGCATTATTATGTGAAAATGAAAATGTGAGTTCTCCTGATCCTTCTTGGTGGCAGTTTGTCCATATGGTCACTTACACTAGACCTCACTGATGAGGATTAACAAACACTTTGAGCTTTTAGATTCCAACCACAAACTTCTGCGTTATGAGAGAACAGAGATTTCCATGTGAGGGTTATATGTTTTAAACATAGGTTTACTATTTCACTAGGGACCGCACATCCTTCTATCTAAAGGCTTAGGGATGGGAGAGGGACATCATTTGGTAGATTTATTATTGTTATGGTTATTGGTGTTTTGCCTCTTTTGACACATGTTAAAAGAAAAGAAATGAAATGAAATTCTTCATCAGTATTTCAGTCTGTCCACTCAATCTGAACCCAATTCCTCTCCAATAAGATTAAATTTGAAGTAGGCAGTGTAGTGTGATGAATGTTAAGTAGTTCAATAGAAATAATTAAAATGTAGAATTGTCTTTGATTATGGACACTTTGGATCATTTTCTTCTCCATCTAATTTAAATTTCCCGTCATACTGAAAGTTTTCTTATTAATCTATCATTATCCTAACCACTTGTAATCCAACAAAGCTACTGTTTAACTCAACTATAGCTCAGCTTGGGCTTCTAAATCTGTAGCTGCCTAGAGTTGTAGTACATTAATAAAGGCATTGCCATTTGGAAAGAACAGTTTCTTAGAGCAGTAGAATTTCATAACTACAAGAAACTTTAGAAAGTTCTTAGTCCAATAGCTTCATTTTACATAAGAGAAATAAGACCCAGAGGAATAAAAGTATTTGTTTATCACATAGCTAGCTGGTGCCCAAGTCCATGTTTCATTATTCTAGGTCCAAAGTTGGTATCACTATGTCAAAGTTCTGCCGCTTATAGGACTGCTTTCTCATCACATATTACTGCCAGGTTTGCTGATGGCTAATGAAGGAGCCTCTGCAGAGGCAGTAAAGTTTAGCGGATTAAGAGTTCAAACATGTGGTTGAGAAAGTTCTGATTTAGAAACCTGATTGTACTGACTGTGCTTTTAGGCAAACTGCTTACCCTCTCCTGGCCTCATCTGTAATATGTAGTTTATAATCTCACCAAATGTACAGGTCATTGTAAGGCTCAAACAAGATAATGCATGCAAACTGTTTAGTACAGGCCCTTCCACATTATGGACTCAGTATGTTTCAGAATGTGGGCCCTGATTCTGATTTTGATAACCATGAGCTAAGTTCAGTACTTTTAACACTGAAGGCTTTGTCCCTTTATCTTTAACCAACAGAGCTCTGTAGGTAGAGGGTAAGAAGAATACAAATCAATCTGAGCAGCAGATTGGTTCTAATGTTTTGATTTATTAAATCTAGCAGGGCTGTAGAAAATTGCATATCTGAATCTTTTCCCAGGGCTTCAGATAAGATTTACCATAAGCACTTCAGGCAGCAAAGCATCTATCTCAACTTGTGACATCCGTGGGGATAGAGATTTCAGAGCCCATTTAGTGAATCCGTTTTGGGGCTCTGACCTCCATCTTCTTATCAGCTTACCTACTGACAAATATCAAGATGGGAAGAAAGTCAAACTTTAATCTACAGTATGCTTGTAGCAAGATGAAAAAGACTTCCTAAGTGCATGTCTTAAGTTTGGTTTCCTCAGAAGCAGACACTAAGACAAGGATTTGGGTGTAAGTAGTTTATTTGGGAGGCAATTTCAGAAACCATCAGTAGTAGGTAGGGAAATGAGAGAATGAAGTGAAACAGGTGCACTACCAAGCAGGTAATTGCTCTGGGCAACTGGAGTTCAATCTCTCTGGGGAGGTAGGTGTAGAACACACCTAGCTTTATCATGCCTGATAGGTGAAGAAGCTAGGATATTTATCATTCAGCTTCAGCCATTTCTGACTGACGGTTGTTCCTGGGAGATTTAATTACCAGGCTCTTCTGACCTGACCCATAAATGGGCTGACAGAAAACCATCTGGCAGGGGATTGTAGTTGAATACTGCAGGTGTTAACATGGTCAGTGAGTGTGAAGGAAATATGTCTGCTGCAGAATGTCTTACAATAAAAACAACAACCACTGAAAAGCATCTAGCCCTGGAATATAATTCATGAAAAAAAAAAATATATATAAATAATGAAATGTCCTTAAGAAATAGTGATCGACTTTAACAGCCTCCTTCTCAGAAAAGCAGGGAGGTGGACCATAGATGCCCTTCTGCATGCGAGGATGCACATTCCCAGACTCACATCATTCCAATCCAATCTGCATTCATTTCACCAATAATTTTTGAAAATATGACTTATTAGAAATAATTCTAATAATTCCAAAACATAGCAATAGGCTATTATCTCTCTGATGCCCACTTCTCACAGCACACAGTGACAAGATGCTTACCAAGTTGGTGGAAACATCAACAATCTAAGATCTGGCTCTCCATTAAGCATTGTATTCTGCAAAACTTCAGTTAAGGGTGAATTATAAGTGGGCACAGAAGGATAACATAGATAACCCTGAAGGAATAAAAATGTAAGGAACGTTAACATGAATCTAACTCAAAGTTCAGAATAAGTTCAAGCTGTTACTCTGGCATATGCTTTCACTTGGGGCTGGAGTGAAGGGTGGGAAATTTCAAAATTACCCAACATGTTTTCTTATTGTACTTGGAAAAATGTCCAGTATTTTTTTTTTTTTCTTTTCATTTCTTTTTCCCTTGACTAACTGAGCCCAATTGCTTGTGTTTCTGGGATGCATTCACCCAGCTAAGAATTAAAGCACTATATATCTTGGGTTTCTCTTCTTCTTTACCAAGGCTTACTGTTCTACTAATTTGGAAAAGACACTAATAGCATGTATTGAATTTATAAACATGTTATTACTTACTATAACAACAAAGCAAAGGTAGCCTTGCCTTTTTAAGTCAAGGGTTTTGTTTAAAAATTATGTTCAATGTCTTAGCAATAGCTTTTGAAAAGATGAATTAACAATAACTTACCCTGCAGAGGTACCTTTTTGATTAAAAAAATGCACATTGGAGTTGCACTTAAATGATCTTTGTATGTACAAGAACCTGAGGTAAAATTAATTTGTCCTTCAGTATACCCCAATAAACAGATGAAATGGGAGACCCAAATTAATTAAAAATGTGTCTATGGAAGCAGACACTTGCTTCCATTGTACATTAAGTAGGAGATTCAGGTATAAAATTGGTATGCTCAATTCAGTGCTTTGATTGATTATTCACATATCAATCATGACCAAAGCTGAATAGGGATACTAGATATGTTTTGGTTGCTTTTGGTGATTGTAATCAGTTAATGGAGTATTATAGGACTAGTTATTAAATAACTGATTAATGACTAAGCAATCAACTAAGAAATGGTTAAAGCCTTTTCTTGGATTAAAAAAATGTAGACTTTATAGATCAGGAATTAGCAAACTATGGCCCATGGGCCAAATCCAGTCCACCATCTGTTTTTATAAGTGGAGTTTTATTGGAGCATAGACATCTTCACTCATTGTACATATTGTTTATGGCTATTTTCACACTATAATGGCAGAATTGAGTAGTTGTAAAAGTGACCAATGGCCATAAAGTCTAAAATATTTACTATTTGGATTTTTACAAAGTAAAATGTTTGCTCACCTCTACTACAGTGATGTTACTTTTGTTTGTACATAAGAATGTGGGTTTCATTGTCATGTGTGCATTCTAACATCACCTGATGATGCTGACTCTGGTTGGCCTTCTTGCAAATGAATTTAGTCACAGGAGAGATTGACATACCAAAAATTTAGAATGTAAATTAGCAGAATGGGAGGAAATCATATAGATCATGTACTGTGAGTTTCTACTTTTATAGAACAGGATGAGATCAAGAGCTTAAGAGTTCCAAGGAAACTTAGCTCATGGCAGAGCCAGATACCATTTCTCCTAAAGAAATCATTGCATTTCTCTTAAAGAAAAACCCAGCAAAAGCCCTTCTAATGAAGCCTGGGTCCTTCTGATGAAAAGACAGAGAGTATTAATTTTGGTCTGTCGAGAAGAGTGCTACTTTATTTGCTTAGGGAACACAGTTACTCTAGCACAGTGTTTCTCAAACTTTAGTGTGCATCAGAACAACTTAGAGGGCTGTTTTATATGAAGATTGCAAGGCCTCGACCACAGAGTTGCTGATTCATTGGGTCTGGATTAGGGCCTGAGAATTTGCATTTCTATTAAGTTTCACAGAAGCTGCTGGTCTAGAGACCACACTTTTAAGAACCACTGCTTGAATATAACTGGAGTTGAGTAATTTCTGACCTCAAGTATAGGCACTTTGTCCTAAAGCCAAAACTCATGGCTTATTAGAGAATGGCAATCAACACGAAACCAACAACAATCTCCTTAAAGGTGGTTCTTTTATACCATTGTAGTATACCCATTAATTAAAAAAAAAAAGAAGAACAAGAATGACTGAATGAGATTAATCAAGTCTTAGTCATCAAACTATTGCAAGGGAGCAGGGACAGTTACAAAGGGCAGATAGAGTAGGATGTTTTCATTCTGTGGCCCTGTGGCAATTGATGGTACAAAGTAGGAGTTCTTGTAAGGTTAGGAGAGGAGGGATGTGACATATGGGGTCAGTCATATGTCAATATGTTCTCAGCATCTTTAGGTGTATGATTCATTAGGCATTAAGCAGTGAATCAGAATTTAGGTTGTGAGAGGGACTACAGAGATCACCTGATACTCTCCTCTCCTCCTCATATAAATTTAAGTTAATTGAAGGTATGTGTGTGTGTGTCTGTGTGTGTATGGATTTCTGTAAATATTTATCAATAAACATTTTAGGCTAAAGAGCTCAATCTGCCTTAAGTTCATAAATTCACAAAATCCCTTTGTGGTCAAAGCTTCTTTTACAACTAGAAAAACAAGGCAATCAGAAGAAACACTAAGCACCTAATATCACACAACAAACCAGTAAGAGGACAAAGGAAAAGGCTCAATTCCCTTGATGCTTCATGAATAAGGCAGATATTAATGGAAATGGATAAGGGATAGAATTTTATTTTTCTTGGATACTTTGTAATTTAAGTTGTTTTGCCTTTTCTTGAGGGGACAAGAGAGAGAGATTTAATCTCAGAAGATTAAATTTGAACTGGGCAGGGGTGAACAAATATATTTCACACCCCACCCTGTCACCAATCATCAGTAAACACGATTGAAGTGGCCTCTCTTACGAAAAAGTTCGAAAAAATCCGAACTGGGAAAATCTAAACCCGATGTTTCTCACTTCCTTCCAATTTCTCCTTCATCTGTTGCAACACTTCACTTTTACCCTGTATCTGTGCCCATGGATTACTGGATTGCTGGCACTGTGGTCACCCTGGCTATCACTCCTGGGATTACAAGGTTCAAACTGGGCATGTCTGAAGCTGAGTTTACCCACTCCTCCCTCTCCTGCCCTTAATTGCTCCCTCTCTGGATTTCTTGCTTCTGTCGAAGTTATCCTTTGCCAGTCACATTAGCTCAAAACTTCAGAGTGAAGCCTGCCAATCCCTTCTCCCTTCTGAATCTATAGCCTGTTACCAGTCCTCTCAATTCCTTTTTAATACTGCCTTTTATATCTGTTCCACTCTCTCTCCTCTCGTTCTCTTCCTCTCCCATTCACCCACTCTAAACCTTTGTCAGGGAATGATGGTTCGAGTGTACTGCTTAAAGTCAGACGTCTAGACTTCTCTTCCAGCTCCAATGTCTGCTAGTTGGGTGAATTTTCAACTCACTTGAAGTCTCTGAGCCTCATTTTCATCATTTCATTGCTAAAACAGTAATAATAATCTTTGCCCACAGAGTTGTTATGAGGACAAAATAACATACACAAATATTTAGCACAATGTCTGACATGTAATGTGTCCCCAGATAGGGCAACTATATAAGTTATCATTCAAGAGGGGGATTTTTCTGTGTAGCTTCAGTTTTCATTTTGCCCCTTATACATAATTATTCATTTTCCTATCTAATTTTGTATTCATAATTTTATTTTATTTTCCTATGTAAAGCTCCACAAATTGTAGAATATTAGATGTCACAAGCTCTGGATCCATCCTCCCTTTGAGAGTGGCAGAGGGCCATATTAACAATTACGCACAGACAACAAAGCTAATCCAGGAGTGTTCTAGGCAAACCAGGGTATATTGTCACTCTTGAGACAGGCAATGTGCTGCGAGCCCTGAATGTTCCTCCATATTCTTGCTGGGATGCCAAGAATGCAAGACGCTGACTTCTCTTTCTCTGAGCCATTCTTCAGGGTTTTGTTGGCAGCAAGCTTAGGACAAAGACTAGGCTTGTTTACTGCTTGCTGTAAAGATGGTAGATTTCCCAAGCTCAGTGTTCACCCAAGTTGCAGTGCAAACCATCTGCATGTGTAGCAACCCTCTGGGCCCCCCGAAATTTGGGGTCAAGGGGAATTGATACAAATATGCTGATGCTCAAGCTGCTTGCTGTGCTGTGAGTAATAAAATCCTTTGTCTCTGACTCAGAAGTCTCATTTCTTCTGCCAGCATACACAAACGGTAACAGGCTTGCTTATTTGCTTGATAGGATAAAATCAAATCCCAGGCCCATCAGTCACCCTTCCCAATAAATGACAATTATCATCTCATGTGTTAAATTTTCTAAAACCTCCTTTACTGGCCTTTAGTCTCTGACCTATTTATTACCCTCTGCAGACCCTTTCCAGAAGAGTCTTCATAAAATCTCTCTTTCACTGTGTCAATCCCTTGGACAAAAGTCCCCAGAGATTTTTTCTCCACATGCCTAAAATACAATGTTGAAATTGTTCAGTTAGACATTTGATTGTCTTACCTTTGTCCTCTATTTACACATTTTTCCAGCCTTATCTCTCACTTCTCTTACATGAAACCTCTGCTCTTCTTAAGGTGGTCCATCATTGTCTTCTGAAAATGTTAGGCGTGTTCACATATTTGTGTCTTTGTTCTGCTAGCTCCCAGCACATGGAATACTCTTCTTCTCTCACAAAATAATTCTTCCTTCCTTTGTAAAGAGGGGAGATACTTGAGGAGTAGAAAACAAGTTTATGGTGGCATATAAAGCATAGATAAATCTTATGTCAGTCCTTTGTGGAACCAGAAACCTGTTCTGGCTACCTCAAATGGATAAATGGATATATATATCATGCTAATGGCTAATATTTAAAGTGCTTACTATGTTCTGGGTACTATTACAAGTATTTAACGTTCATCAACTCATTTAATCCTCACAAATCTCGTAAGTTACAAATGATTATTATCCATATTACTGAAAAGGAAACTGAAGTGCTAGAAGATTAAGTAAATTGCTTAAGACCGCATTATAAGTAAGGTGTAGATCCTAGATTCTAACATAGACAGTCTGACCCTAGATACAATTTTGTTGTAAAATTCAAAATAAATGTTAGGTTTTTTTCATTTCCAGAGTCAGCAATTGATAAGTTTTCTGAATTTAATTGTTATATTGTCACCCTAGGATAGACCAAGGGTTCATTTGGCCAATGTTTAGTCTTTGTTAGTGTTCTATTTTTTTTTTTTAACTTTTTCTTTGCTAATGGAGAGAATAGGATTGTCCTCCCATAATGTCAATAGCAACAACAAAATCCTATATTATAATAGGATTTAGAGCGGATTCAACCAGTATAGTAAATATAGGAAGAAGAACTCTAGATAACAACAACAAAAATAAATAAATAAATAAAAATAAAACCCCAACACAGCATTTTATTAATCTGGGCATGCATTTTGAAACTCCTTACAGGGTTGAAGAACATGGCTTCATATGAGACCAAAGTTGGACTTTAATCTTCTTTGAATTAAAAAAATAGCAGGACCCTTAGTTCAGACTTACCTTCTTGCTCTCAGACAAAGAAACTTAGGGATGGGAGCCAGGAGAGAGATCAAGAATGAAGATGAAAGGGGGCCCAGCACAGGTGTGGAATCTGCACAAAAGTGCTTAAAATATGGAGACAGGAAGTAGGAGGATCTGCTGTGCCTGAACGCCGGACACCAAATAGAAACAGCAGCACGCAGGATGAACCTCACTCTAATAAAGAATCATCTCAACTACTAGGAAAATGGCCAAAAAATGTCAAGCTTTTACCAATCAGATGAGCAGTTTATTCTCCACCATGAATGGGAAAGAACTCTGTGGAGAGAGAAAAGCAAGTGGTGTTTCCTTCAACACTGACTATGCAGGGGCGGTCGTGAAATTTCTTCCTTTGAGAAAATGTCAGGAAAACAGAGAAGGCCCTCTCCTTCTTTACCTCTACTTTTTATTTAATAAGCATGTTTAATTTTTAGAGTGCTTTTATATTTGCTGTCTTACCTGAACCCTTCAAAGACTTTATGAAACAAATAGAGCAGGTGATGACTCTGTAAAGCTTGCCGGGATATGAAGTGTTATTTCTAGCAATGGCTGAGGGCTGAGGTAGTTGGGGGCCAGAAGAGGTGAGCTGCTGCCAGGCGGAAGTCCTGAGACCCAGGATGGGTCCTCATGCAGCATCTCTGCTTCTCTCCGTGCTCTCATCTGGCAAGGAGAAATGTAGGAGGTAAATGGGAGGAGGAGAGCTGAATCAGCTTCCTGGATGCCAGAAAGTGCAGGTCGCCATCTCCCTTACTGAGCAGAGTGGGATCCTCAAGGGCCATTAAAGGAGAAAAGGCTCCGTGCTTCCACCCTATTGTGTCTAGGATGGTTTTTCTTTGTAGACTTTTCCACCCTGAGGTAATTTCTCAGGGCCTGTGATTCTCACCATCAGTCAATCCCCACTCTGCTGTATCTAATGCACAGGCCAGAATGAATCGCAATCACACTTCTGAAAGTCAGGAGGGGTAGGTTTGTTCATATTCACATAGGCTTGGGCAGGCGTTTTCCTACTTCTGAGGATTTGACCCTTTCACTGTCAAATTTTGGACATGGCTGTTTTATGGCTGTCTTATGGGTAACTGAATTTGCTGGGTGTCTGGTATCAAGATAAGTGGAATTATATCTTAATCAGAAAAGAAATCCCTTTCAAATTTCTCACCTGAAGAGCTTCCAGGTCTTCTCTCTAGGGAGTTAAGTTTGGTATTTTCATGGAGATGAGAACTGTAGCTCAATTTGGCTCAGAAAGAAGATCATATCCTAGGTAATAGGGAGGATGTTTGTGGATTCTATCAGTATTCATTGTCAGACTGAGCTACAGTCAACTGAAATAGAGTGGTGCCAAAATATTTATTTATTTGTATCTTGTTTTTCTGTTTTTTATTTTTTTTTTAAATGCCAAGGTGCTATCATCCTTCTTTAAAAAAACCTTTCTATTTTGAAACAAAAACAGGAAATGTGTGAAAATAATACAGAAATAATAATGGACAGGACTCCAATGGACCAAACCCTCACCCAGATGTCCAGATTTACCAACTATTATTTGTGAAGGGAAATACAGTACCTTGTTCTTTAAATTTTTTTTTAATTTGAAATACTTTTAAACTTACAGGATAGCTACAAAAATAATACAAATGCCACATAGAGAAATCTAACATATTCCTACACCCCCAGATATCCAGATCCACCAATTTTAACATTTCCCATATTTGCTATGTCATTCTATCAATCCATCCATTTTCTGAACATTATACTCCTCGAATAGTTAATACTGCAATGTATATTACCTAAGAACAAAGATATTTACTTGTATAACCACCTCAATGTAGTTATCAAGTTCAAGAAATTTAACATTGATATGAAGCTTACAGTCTATATACCATTTTTTTCATATATCCTGGCAATGTCCCTTTGAGCATTTTCTCCTCCCTTGCTAGATCCCATCCAGGATTGTGTATTGCATTTAATTGTTGTTGTCCTTTTAGTTGTTTGTTCTTTTTTTTTAAATTGCAGAAACATATATACAACATAAACTTGCCCATCTCAACCATTCCCAAGCATACCATTCATTGGGATTAATCACATTCACAATATTGCACAACCCTTACCAACTTCCATTACTAAAACTTTCCCATCTCCCCAAACAGAAACCCTACACCTCTTATGCAAACTCCCCATTCCTCCTTCCCCGCTCCTGTCGTTGGCAACCTGTGCTTTAGTCTCTGTCCCTATAAACTTGCATATTCTCTGATATTTTCTTTGTAGTTACAGTGGAGCTTAAATTTAACATTCTGAATCTGTAACAATCTCATTTGCTTTGATATCAACTGAACTGCAATATTATACACAAACTATGTTCCTAAATCCCTCCATCCACCCTCTTTATATAGTTCTCGTCACAAATCACGTTTATACAATATGAGTCCAAATTACTAATTATCATTACATTTTATGCATTTGACTTTTAGATCCTATTGGAAGCAAAAATTTGAGTCACCAACCAAAACAAAAATACTACTGGCTTCTATACTTACCCATATTGTTAAACTCACCAGAGATTTTATTCTTCATGTGACTTTGATCTATTGTCTATTGTCTTTTCCTTTCAACCTACATATTGGGTAAGTCATGGACATATTCAACAGCCATCTCCCAGCCCTCGCCTAACCCCCTCTTTTTCCCTTCTTACTTGTTTGCATGCAGGTATTTAGTATGTTTCCATTTTGCAGGAGACCACTAGCAGCTTAGGGGATATGTTAAATTTCAACCAGCATGCAGGTGGGGGCACAAAGGTTGCTTAATGAATGCTGTTTTGCTAATTGGCAGGGGCCCTTCCCCCTGGGGTGTATAAAACCCAATACTTGAGCAGCACAATTGTCCTTCTTCTCTCATACAAAGCAGGGCATGTGAAGTTGTGGACACTGACCTGCAGTTTTGGCCTCCCCTGGGGACCTGCCTTGATGGTATCTCTTCCGCTGCTCTTTTGGACCTTTTGTGCTGTGTAAGTATTAAAGCAGACATTTGCTGAAAGTCTCTGTTATGCCTAAGCCTGTGTTCCCACCATGCACAATATAGCAATTTGCTCCACACTGCAGAACTCTCTTGTAGGGTCAGTCTAGTGATGACAAACTCCCTCAGTTTTTGTTTATCTGGAAATGTCTTAATCGCTCCCTCATTTTTGAAAGACAGTTTTGCCAGATATAGAATTCTTGGTTGGCAAGTTTTTGCTTTCAGCATTTGAAATATGGCATCCCATTGCCTTCTTGCCTCCATAATTAATGGTAGGAAATCTGCATTTAATCTTATTGAGGTTTCTTTGTATGTGACACATTGGTTCTTTCTTGCAGCTTTCTGAATTCTCGTTATCTTTGGTATTTGACACTGATTATAACATGGTACAGAGAGGATATATTTGGGTTTATCCTGTTTGGATTTCATTGAGCATGTTGGATATGTATATTCATGTCTTTCATTAAATTTGGGAATTTTTCACCCATTATTTCTTTGAATACTTTCTCTGCCCCTTTCTCTCTTTCTTCTTCTGGGACTCCCACAGGTTCTTCATGCTCTGTTCACTTTTCTTCATTTTGCTCCTAAGACTTAATGGCTTCAATTGTCTTATATTTACATTAACTGATTCTTTCTTCTGCCAGTTCTAATCTGCTGTTGAATCCTTCTAAGGAATTTTTAATTTCTGTTCCTGTGGTCTTCTGTCAGGTTCCTTTCATAATTTCCATCTCTCTATTGATATTCTCTTGGTATTAATTTATCATTTTCCTGATTTCCTTTAGTGTTTTTTCAATGCTTTCCTTAGCACTTTGAGCATATTTAGGACCATTTTTTTAAAGACTTTGTCTGGTATGTCCTAGATCTGCCCTTCCTCATTCATGGTTTCTAATGCTTTCATTTTCTTCTTTGTCTGGACCATAGTTTCCTGTTTCTTTTTATGGTTTGTAATCTTTTGTTGAAACATGAACATTTGGATATTTTAATGTATTATCACCAGAATTTAGACACTAAAGTGTCTGTTCCTTAAGATTGTATCCAGTTAGTACTATGACAGAGATTTGGAAAGAAAGAAAACACTTTTCCCATTTTTGCAGATTGACCTGAGAGAACACCTTCCTTCAGGGCTTATCCATACAATGAATTTAGAGAATAGTTCTGGCTGAAGCATTGGGCCCTCTCTAGTTCTTTCTGCACTTGCATTTCATCTTATGCATGCACACGTGGCCCTAGGAATTCCCTGGTTTACATAGTTCTAAATCTCTCCTCCTCTTCCCTAGAAGACAGTTTCTCACAGTTCCTAGCACTGTGCTATATGCCCCACCACCACCATTCTCTTGCACCAGGCAGTATAATTTGACTGCTCTACCACAGTGTTCTGTTGGAGAGTTCCATGAACTCTACACATATGACAAGTTCTGGGAAAGCAATACCTCAGGACATGACCAGACAGGTTGGGCCAGACATGTGTGTGTTCCCCATATATGCACAAAGTTTACTCTACTTCCTCCAGAAATGGGACCAGGGATCCACACTGGGAGATCAGGCTCTGTGCCAGCTGATGAGAGGAGGGGTATGTACCAGCCAGGGGGCTGCAAGATTCTACCACTTTTAAATAGCCCTTTTCTTGATTTGGCACTCACCCTGGTACAGCATTCCTTTAACTGATTTCTAGAGCTTTGGGAAAGATGTTTTAACCAGTTATTGCTGGTTGTTTAAAGTTTCTATGAGGGGGTGGAACCCTGACATACCTCAGTCTGCCATCTTGATTGGGCTGGTTTACCTACCATTTTTAAGGTGACTTTTTCTTGATTTGTTGCTCACCCTGTTACTGCAGTCCTTTAACTGTTTTCTGGAGCTTTGAGAGAGATGTTTGTGTCATTTCTTGCTGGTTGTTCATGCTATCATTCCTTTTTAACCTACCCTATTTGGCCTAGGCAAACATGAGTATAACTTTAAAACCCATTTCATTGAAGTTCTCTCTCTCATTAGGGCTGCCAAATAAAATACTAGATACCCAGTTAAATTTGAATCTCAGGTAAGCAAATAATAATTTTTTTTAGAATGACTATGTCCCATGCAATATTTGGGACATGCTTAAAGTAAAATAAATATGCTTGTTTACCTGAAATTAAAATTAAGCTTCATGTCCTAAATATTTATTTTCTTTTCAAAGTTGGCAACACTACTCTCTCAAACATGGGTTTTTTAATCCCAATTTTTCGTGTCCTCTAATCAAATAGGGAAATATTGCTTGATTCCTGTTTTTGTTTTTGTTTTTAACAAAAGAGTACTTTTGGTGTGACCTAAAGCAGAATTTCCCAAATGTCTCTACTGATCACTAAATTATATCACTTGGGATACTAGTTAAAGTGCCAATTTATGGGTCCCACCCAAGTCATACTTAATACTAGTCAGATTTTCAAGCACCCCAGGAAAGTCTAATGCATTATAAGTATGAGTTCTTAGGCTACTGTGGAAGGACATCACTTTACAATGAAAGCAAAATGCTATGGGTGCAATGGCATAAATCCTTTCTTTCTTCCCCTGCCATCCCTCAGTGGATTTTTGACTCTTTCCTGAAAGCATTTTTATGGTGACTCCATTGTTTTTGATATATTATAGGAGAGTATCCTTTGACATAGTAAACAGAAGACATGCAAGGAGAATGCAATTTAATTTAAAAATTCTGTGTTCTCTATCCTGTTTGATTTGAAGGCCAGAGTGGCTGAGGCATAGTGAATAAGAGAGAAAACATCAGGATTTGGAGCTAGCTAAGTTGAAGGTTGGTTTGAAATGCTCAGAACTTGTGTTTTATTCTGAATGTGATGGGGAGCTACTAGAGGGATTTAAGTAAAAGAGAGACATCAGACTTGCCTCTTTAAGGGATCATTCTGGCTTCCATGATTCCCTCAGGCAGTAAACCACCTCACTTACTTTTACTTTGTCTTTATTGCTTATAATTGTTTGTTTGGGATTTTTTCTTTGTTTTCTGTGTAGACTTTCCTCGATTGAAGGTGAAATTAATGAAAATGGGTAATTACCTTATTTATCTTTATAACTCTTACATTTCAAGGTGTCAAATATCTTTGCAAATAACATTAGTCAATAATCTTTTTGGAATGAATGGCTAGATGTAGGATAAATGAAGCAACAGGGTAAAGCCATACCTGCATTTGATTTAATAAGTGTAAATAAATGCTGATTCTGTAATTAATTATTATATAGCTGGCACCAAAAAATGCAATACAGCCAGACCAGATCTTCAATATAGGATAAATAACAGAAATCCAAATAACAATACTTGTCCTGTGAGGTTGGTAGTTTCCACTTAGGCCAGACCAGTTTTGTTGTAGTACATTACGATTTATCTAAAATAAAAGCATTTATCATCTCAGTAACTATTTTGTTTGGAAGTCATCACAAGGAAAGGACAAAAATTGTGAAAGCAATACTTCTTGAACCCATGTCATATTTTCTGGTTTGTTCCAGTTTGCTAATGCTGCCCTTTTGCAAAACACCAGAAATGGATTGGCTTTTATAAAGGGGGTTTATTTGGTTACAAAGTTACAGTCTTAAAGCCAAGGTAAGGCCTCAACAACAGGGTACCTTCACTGAAGGATGGCCATTGGTGTCTGGAAAAACTCTGTTAACTGGGAAGGCTCGTGGCTGGTGTCTGTTTGCTCCCAGGTTGTGTTTCAAAATCAGGCTCTCCAAAATGTTGCTCTTGGGGCATTTTGCCCTCTCTTAGCTGCAGCTCTTCTTCAAAACATCACCCTCAGTTGCTATCCAAAATGTCATTCACAGCTGCTCCAGCATCTGGGCTGTGTGGCTCTTTTAAAAGTACTCCAGTGATCCAATTAGGACCCACCCTGAATGGGCAGGGTTTACACCACCATGGACATTATCCAATCAAACCTTTCACTCACAATTGATTGAATCACATCTCCATGGAAACACACAATCAAAGGATTCCAATCTAATCAACACTAATATGTCTTCCCCCACAAGATTGCAGCAAAGAACTTGGAGTTTTGGGTGGCATAATGCATCCAAACCAGCACATCATGTGAAAAGGAGATTATCTGCATAGTATGCATATGGCATACTATTAACTATGGCCAAGTGTTATTGTCTAATGCCCTTATTGCTTTTCCACATTTAGGCCAGAATATGGGAGCAAGATGGAAGAATAACAACACCTTGCATTTTCATATCACCACAATTTTTAAGTGTCTTAAAATGTTCCTCTGATGTTATTCAAATTTGTAGGGAATATATAGCACTGTGCAGTTAATATTTGCTAATCAAAGCAAGTATGCAGGTGATGTTTCCCACCCCTCCACTTACACTTGATATGATTTGGACAAAAATTTATCCCTCAAATTTCTAGTGGGGTATGGAAGTCTGGCCATCCCAGAAGGACTGCTGCCTGAGACATAAAAGGGGAAGAATGGACTACATTTCCCTATGGGTTCTGGGAATTTGGGATGATTGTGTGTCTGACATTGGGTTTTTGGATGGCTGTTGAGCCAACAAATTAAGCCAACAAAAAGAGGGAGGGATCAGGGTGAGAAGACCTCTGGTTGGTAACTGATAAGCTTGCATCTAGGAAAGTAGACAGTCTGGGCATTCTGATCTTGACTCTGGCTAGGGCATCAAAAATAGCCCAATTTGTTATTTATGAATTTCTCCCAAATCCTTGAGAGTTTAGCTGTGGAGCATATATGGCAGGCTGTCCTCTCTCATGTCTGGCAGTGTCCTATTCACAACCCCATCTTATTTAGACCAGTCCTGCAGCTTTCTATCATCAAATTTTCTCAGAGGTTTGCCTTTCCCCTTCTTTTCTGGTGCTTTTTAATAAAATTTCTTAAATATGCACTTAATTTTTGTTCATTAAAGCTTCTAAGATAACGTAGGAGAATATCTTCATGACCGTGGGCTAGCAAAAGACTTCTTACCAGAATTCAAAAAGCACTAACCATAAAGGAAAAGACCAGTAAATTATACGATATTAAAAATAAGAACTTGTACTCAGTCACCATTTAGAGAATGAAAAAAGTGTGGGAGAAGATATTTGCACTAGATATAGTATCAAATAAAATTCACAATCTATTTTTTCCATTTAAATATCCACTTGACCCCAAATCCTTACAACTCATAATCACTTTCTTGGGTGGAGGCCTTTTGGCATAATTTGTGCCTGATACAGTGAACAGTGTTGCTGAGGGTGATTGACCCTGGTTGGTAACAATAGCTCCTAGATACATATAAAGAGAGAGTATTCACAAGGTTGTTTTTATTGGTTCTATTCAGAGTTTAGGAATTTATCTCCATTCATATGACCAACCTGAGGCTATTTAGTAGCTTTTTATTTTTATTCCCTAGATCTATTGTGGATCCCAAGGTGTTCGCCCCAGTACTCCCCCACCAAATGCAATGGAGACTGATGAGAAATGAGGAGCATGAAAGACTGAACTAATTTCTTTTCAGTTGAGAGTTAAGAAGTTTATTATGGGAAGATAGGATGGTTGTGTCTGAGATGAGTAGACTTTTCCTCTTGCCATTTACTATAAGGCCTGGAGAATGATAAATACCTTTCTGCTGAAGAAGGTCAGTGTCTGGGATTGCACTGGAATATGGTTAAGTGATTAAAAAAATTAAGGAAGTGCCTGGAACAAGGCCATTCTGATAACAGGTAATAAAAACCCACTCAAAATTCGTAAAGCATAAAAGAATTTTATACCATGATTTGGGGGTATCTAATGGGATACGTGAGCCATGAACATGAAAAAGGTGCAGCTACAGCTAGAGATGTCACCTGAAGGAGAGAGCAGTGCAGAAATACTGTGACTTCTCCCCCCTCCAATCCTCCAATCTCATGCCATGGTCTCTGAGTGGCCAAACTTACAGGGGAGGCATGAGAGAGTGGGAAATAAGAGTACGTAGTAGTCAGTCCACTACTGGAGGAAGGAGATCACAGGGGAACAGATTTTAAAGATGCAAATAACATATAGTTGCCATTAAAATGTTTTTAAGAAACTGAATTCATTGTAGAAGGTGTGGAAATGGTCCAGGAAATCCCATTTGAGAGTATTATTTAAGACAAAGTCTTTCTAAGGAAATATCTAAGTTTGAGATGTTTATATGGAAACTACCAGGAACAGATTCCTAAAGTAGTGATCTTCTTTATGTGTGCTTGGCATATGCCCATGTTAAAAATGCTCATGATATGCATTTTCACACTTTTCATATACTTTCTCTACTTACTTAGATATTTTATAACCTTCTGAGAAATTTTTCCCATTACTTAGCACATCATGTTGAATTGAGTCTTTGCACATGAATTCGTCTGATTCTCTTAAGACAGTTAACCCACCTGGTTTCCTTTTACTGTACATAGCAAGTTAGTCTCTTGAGGCAGAGAATATTAAAGGAGAATAAAATTTAGTTGATTTCCATCTACAGCTTAATATCTCTTTACTACTTTGAAACCATGATAGGGTCTGACACAACTAAGAAATTCCAATCCAACAGAGGTTACTATTTTGTAGGGTACAGTGGAAACTATCTCAATAATTTATTATTCCAATTTTATTTTATCCAGAACAGAATTATAATAATCAAGAATCCAAGATGTCTCTCTTTGTTTTTAGGATATTAAGAAATTGAAGACATCACTAGTGAACCCAGTCCATTGTTGTTAGAAAGACACTGCCTGCAAAGAAATAAACAGCCCAACTCTTATAGCAGTGGAGTAAACAGGAACATACTTTGAACTGAGATTTATGAGAGGCAGGTTCTCAGAAGTTTCATCCCATTTGAATATCTTCTATAATTCCATGGCATGTTTTCCATTCAGGGATTCTAATAAAGTACAGGACTTGTACTGGGTCTGAAATGTCCCTCCCTTCCCTTATCTGTCAGGGGGCCAATTAATTCCTGATATAAGTGCATCAAATAACTTTTTGAGTCAAGATCTCATCTAGTGCCTAGGATAGACTTCTGGGCTACTGCTATTGACAAAGAGGCTTGGAATTAAAGGGAAGATGCTTGATTTATCTTTCTTAAATCTACAATGGTGAAGTCTCTATAACAGAACAATCAATAACACTTTTTCAGGAATTATGGAAATATTCTACAATTTATGCTGTCCAATATGGTAGCTACTAGTCATATATCTTTATTGAGCATTTGAAATTGGATAGAGTGACTGAGGAACTGAATTTTTAAGTTTTGGAAATTTAATTCATTTAAATTTAAGTAACCACATAAGACCATTGCTGCTATAACAAATTACCACAAATGTAGTGGTTTAAAATGACACAAATTTATAATCTTACATTTCTGGAAGTCAGAAGTCCAAAATGCATCTTATGTGATACAAAACAAGGTGTCAGTAAAGCTGCATTCCTTCTGGAGGCTGTATGGGAGAATCCATTCCTTGCTTTTTCCAGCTTCTAGAGGCTGCCCACAGTCCTTGGCTTGTAGCTGAATCACTCCAACCTCTGCTTCTATTGACACATTTCCTTCTCTAACTTTCCTGGCTCTCTGTTCCCCTCATAAAGACACTTGTCATTATGTTGGTTCCACCTGAGCAGCCAAAGATAATCTCCCCATCTCAAGGTCCTTATCTTAATCACAGTTTCAAATTCCTTTTTGAAAAGTTAACACATTCACAGGTTCTGAAGATTAGGATGCGGACATCTTTGGGGAACCAGTATTCTGTCCACCACACTACTGTACTGGACAACATAACCCTGTAGAGAAGTCAGTACTGGACAGATAGGAAAAAAGCTAGAGGAAGTGAAGTCACAGGCAGATATGCCAGAGGATCTTAGTTATAGAGACAGAAGTTAAGGTGCAAACACTATAAAATGGTTATGTGCTCCAATAGGAATCATGATGTAGGAGAAGGGATATTGTATCTGAGAATCAAGCACAGAGATGCATTTATTGGCCAAAATAAACTGTCATCTATTAGAAATAAGGGCCTTAAACCAAATTATCTGAAAGTTCTGTAAGAATAAGACTGATTCCTTTCCAAATTTCTCTGCTCTGTAATGCCCAACTCAGTCAATTGTGCCAGCCCCAGCAGGTCATGATGGATTATTTGTTAGCAGAATAATGAATGATCGAAAAAGGTAGGTTGAATTTTCACAAGCAAGCTACTTAGGCTTCCAAGGAAGTTCCAAACCTTTCAAAATGTTTTCTTATTCCAACATTGTTACTGTTGTTCCAAATGTTTCTGTGTAAATTCATCATTTAGACTTGACTTTAGAGTAAGCTTACAAGAAATAACATCACTCTCATTACTTTATTCTATAATATCATTTCTAACTTAAATTAGTGTTTTGTATTGTGATAACTACCCTTATTCGTCTTGTAATAATTGGCTTGTAATAATTTCTATTGGAGCATCATCTACATACAACATTTATGCTAACTAGTTATGCCATTACCATTCCTGGAATTCAAAGAACACACCTAACTTCTATTTGTATGTCATTTAATGGAGGCTTGCAGTTTGAACCTAGCAAATAAGGAGCCAGGGGACCTCCTAAGTGTCACTGATTTTTTAGTATAGGATTCCAAAATATAAAGAGCCTCCTTTGGCATGTTGACAAGCCAAATAAAGAACTAAACTTGCTTTTCTCCTGTATCTTCTGTCTTTGTGAAGAGTAACCTAAGCTAGGATCTTGAAAATTATTCAGATCCTCATTCTCCCTTAGAACCTTCTGTCCATTCATCTGGTTCATTTCACCTTTTTAATGTCTCAGATACCTACTTTTCTTGTTCAGTGCTGCTGCTTGCCTTTCGGTCCTCTTCAGTTTTTGTCTGAACTGCTACACTCATCATTTAACTTTTCTCCCAGTCTTTGACTTTACACCTAATCCCTATACTAACCCTTGGTCTTGTACACTCTCTGTTATGCATACTGTTGCTTTCAGGTATGCACATGGGGATTCTGGGATTCTCTACCCCTCAAAGTGCAAATGTTTCAGAGGTGGTGGTTCCAAGAGGAGGAAGCCTTCCATAAGTGAATGCATCAAGAGTCCCATTAAACTTCCAGCTATAGGTGCTGTTTGGGCCCAGGCCCAGCTCTTGCATTGCACAGGCAGGGGCTGCAGTGAGACTAGGCACAGAAGTGGACATGGGTTTATTGGGACTTATGAACAGGAGAAGTTTTCCATTGATGGCCAGAGGGACATTTAGTGCTCCACAAAGGGAACAGAAATGCACAATGCACAAGGCAATATATGATTTCAGAGCAAAGACATTCCATATAGTATGAGGACATCAGGTCTCTACTATAATCATTAATCAGGCCTAAGTCCTGATGTTTTACCTAAGGTAAGTGTTTAAGATGAAGATACAATCAATGTTATTTTGTTTACATCCATAATTATATTCTTCCCCCCTCCAGGGAGGTTGTTTACCTTCTTGACCATTGTCCTTGGCTGAAGCAGGTCTCTTATAGGCTTTAGGAGGGGGCCAGGGCATCAGGCCACCATAGTTTCCTGCTGGGAACCACCAGTAGGGAAGGAAGTAGCACCATATTAGCAGGAGTAATTGTCCCTAAGACTATCAGGATAGAGTAGGGCTGTTGTTATTCATTGGGGCAGGGAAGACGATGTTTGGCTCCCAGGTGATTCAATAGGGTGACCCTTGGTTCCCTGCTGTCTAATTTTGACATTAAATGGACAAGTGCAGAAGTCATATTTGTGGAAATATCAGAGGACTCTAAATCTCAAGGACAAGAGTCAAGGTCACCCCATTAGGTAAGGCTCTTAGACTACCAGTGGTGCTAGCTGGGGATGAGCGCAATATAGAATGGATAATAGAGCAAGGAAATAATGAGTATTATTTGACACCCTGAGACTAGCTGTAATCATGAAGCCTCTGACTTGTTCTACTAAACTTCCTCTTGGAAATTTCCCTAGGAAAAGGAACTAACCAGAATGCTGGAGGAACTCTTCCTAGATTGGATGAAGCAAATGGATTTGAGCAATGCAGGGAGTGAATTGTAGTGGATGCTAATTTTATGCACCGCCCAGATTCCCTCTTCAGGACCAGGGCACCTATTTACCACCTGTCAGGAGAGCTGCCTGCTGATTTCTCACACCTAAGTCACTCCTCAGGCATAGCTGTCATCCAAAGGGAGCCTTCTCAACAAGGTTATTAACCCCTCCCTGGGAGCAACTACCATGAAAAACAGGTCAATGTGGGCTACAAAGGTCTAGGCCTCTTAATTCAACTTGGGACATCAGTGGAGAAACAAACTCGCCCAGAACTCCCTGTGAGAATGACTGAGGCCTCTTTTGTAAATATATTGCAGTTCCATTTCTTTACCAATTTTGCTTCTCTTACTCACACCTTACCGGTGTTTTGCTCAATAAGCCAACTGCTTTCAGATCTTCATCGCAGTGTCTCTTTCCATGGCTCTCCCAACTTATGACATCCAAGACTACAATATTTTCCAAGTTGGTAACTAGGGAGGTACCATTTAAAGGCTTAAAACCAAGTACATTTTTGTTAATGAAAATGGTGTTCTTGAATCTTTTGAAGTTAAGGGCATATACAGCTTGTTATCAATTGCTGCTTCTTTGCTCATGGGACTGGCTGGTTTAGCCACTGACTCATGGCCTCTCCTCAGGTACATTCATTTGAGATCCTTGGTCTCATTTTAAACCAACCAGGAAATGGGGCCCAAGTGCCAGACTTTTGAAAATCATGTTAAATCCATATTAATTCAATTTTTGCTAATTTGGATGTATTTTATGCTCTATTTCCAACTGACACTTTTTTAATCTTCCCGATTTTCATTGTTTACTAAAAGATGAATGATGGTACCATGACCTTGATTCAATTGGCTAAAACAAATATGTGAGATGAAAGAGATTTGCCAGGCAAGTAAAATTTTCCAGGATACAAAACAAGTGGATTAAGGAAATCAAAGTTTTGCCTCATAGCCACTGTGCTGCAGTAGTCACTGACAAAGATAAATGAGACATGAAATTGTGTCCATGTTATGCATTCAGTCAACATATCCTAATATGGAGGGGACACACTTATTAAGGTTAGTACAAGTCTGCACAATTTTATGAATGACATGGCAGCATAACCTCTAAAATACTGGTTATAAGATTTCATAAAAGTGCACTGAAGCCTCCAGCATGTAAGTCTAAATTTGGGAGGGAGGTATTGCTTTGTGTTATGTTCTCCTAGTGCATTAATTTTACCTTATATAGAAACCTTAAAAGTTGTATATCTTTTATAAGACTTTTTAGTTAGAATTAAAGATTTAGAGTTTTAGAGCTGTCTTGTGTTATAATTATCAACTGCTGTTTTTGCCTTGCCTTCTGTATAGTAAACTGTCTGTAGTCAGGAATTGTTTATAGCTCTTTTTGTATATCCTAAAGTACCCTGTGTAGGAATTTTTAGGCAGCATGTTATCAATTAAGTATTTCTAAATTTAATTAGAGTTGGGAGAGCATTCAGGACTCAATTAGCTGAACTTGTCATTGTTTGAGATGAAGAAACTGAAGCCTGGAGTGGTAGGAAAGAAATTATTTATAGAAGGGCTAACTAGTGCAAACCATAAAACAGACTCTAATTTTTAAAAAAATAAGAATTCAAATATAGCCTGTTCCTGAATGTATTTTGCAATTACTTAAATCTCCTTAGAAAGATTTAAATTGCCCATAATTAATTAAGGAAAATGGTTTGTTAAAAATCACCTCTCTGGATAAAGATGGTAAGAGTAAGATTTCAGGGCTCCATTCTCCCCACTGAACTTTTGAACAACAAGCAAGAACTGACAGAAACATATTTCTCAAAGCTCCAGAGAATAGAGTTAAAATACTGTAGTAACAGGGTGAGCATTAAATCAAGAAAAAGGCTACTTAAAAGTGGTAGGATCTCTGGCCCCCTGGCTGCCTCACCCCCCAACCCCCACTCCCAGTGTGGATCCCTGGTTCTAGTTCTTGTGTATATTGGGAACATATATGTCAGGCCCAATCTGTCTCATGGTGGCATGAAGAACTGAACCAGGAAATTCATCATAGGCTTGCCATCCCAGAACTGGCCCTGTGTGTAGAAAACGGCTCAGGGTGCTATTCTATAGAACACTGTGAAAGAGCAGTGAAGTGGCTGCCTGGGCAAGGGATGCTGCCTGTAGGACATACATTGTAGTACCAGGGACTCGGAGGAAACGGTTTCCTAGGAAAGAGGGGACATTCAGAACCATGCAAGCTGGAGAATTCCTAGGGCCACATGTGCATATGCGAGACAAGGTGCATGTTTTAGCTTGCAGCTATTCTCTAAACTCATTGTATGAATAACCCTGAAGGAGAGCACTCTCACAGGTTAAACCTTCAAAGACTGGGATAGGTGTTAATTTTCTCCTCCTCCTCCTTCCTCTTCTTCTTTGTTAGCACTTGACATTCAAAGACATCTGTGTCATAACACTACCTGGATACAATTTAAGGAACAAATGTTCAGAATCTAAATTCCAGTGATAACACATTAAAATATCAAAATGTCCAGGTTTCAACAAAAGGTTACAAAATATGTAAAGAAATGGGAAGTGATGATCAAAGCAAAGAAGAAAAAGCATTAGAAACCAACAATAAGGAGGTCCGGGCCTAGAACATACCAGACAAAGTCTTTAAAAATATGGCCCTAAATGTGCTCAAAGAGAAAAAGAAAAATATGGACAAAGAACTAAAGGAAATCAGGAAAATGATAGATCAATACTAAGAGACTATCAAGAGAGATGGAAAATATGAAAAGAAACCCAACAGAACTGAAGACTGTGAGAACAGAAATTAAAAATTCCTTACAGGCATTCAATAGCAGAATGGAGCTAGCAGAAGAAATAATCAAGGAACTTGAAGATAAGGAAATTGAAATCAGTCAGTCTGAGGGGCAGAATGAAGAAAAGTGAACAGAGCCTGAGGAACTTGTGAAATAATATAAGCATTCCAGTATACACATTTTTGGAATTCCAGATGGAGAGAAAGGGAGAAAGGGACAGAGAGACTATTCAAAGAAATAATGGCTGAAAACTTCCCAAATTTAATGAAATATATGAATATACATATCCAAGATGATCAACGAAAGCCAAACAGGATAAACCCAAATAGACTCATTCTGCACCATGTTATAATCAAATTGTCAAATGCTGAAGATAAAAGATAGAATTCAGAAAGCTGCAAGAAAAAAGCAATATACCACATATAAGGGAACTTCAATAAAATTAAGTACTGATTTCTCATCACTAGCCATGCAGGGAAGACGGCAATGGGATATCATATTTCAAATGCTGAAGCAAAAGAAGCCTGCCAAATACAGCCCCCTTCAGGGACTCGGGGAAAATGTAGAAATATTAAATTTCCACACCTTGGGAATTCCTGATATTCTTGCAGGAACTGGGGACTACCAATTTAATAGGCCAAGCCCTCAATCTTGGGGCTTACCCTTATGAAACATATTCCCACAAAGGAATGACCCTACTTATAAATTATACCTAAGAGTCACCTCCAGAGAACCTCTTTTGTTGCTTAGATATGGCCTCTCTCTCTGGGCTAATTCTGCAAGTAAAGTCACTGCCCTCCCCCTATGTGGGACATGACTCCCAGGGATGAGCCTGGCCCTGCCATCATGAGATTGAGAAAGCCTTCTTGGATCAAAAGGGGGAAGAGAAATGAAACAAAATAGAGTCAGTGGCTGAGAGACTTCAAATACAGTCAAGAAGTCATTCTGGAGGTTATTCTTATGCATTATATAGATATCCCTCTGTAGTGTTTAGTGTATTAGAATAGCTAGAAGGAAATATCTGAATCTGTTGAACTGTAATCCAGTAGCCTTGATTCTTGAAGATGATTGCATAACTATATAGCTTTGAAGGTGTGACTGTGTAATAGTGAAAACCTTGCAACTGATGCTCCCTTTATTCAGTGTATGGACAGATGATTAAAAAAAAAGACAATAAATAAATAAATAATAGGGGGAGATAAGGAGTATGGGATGTTTGAGGTGTTTTTTCTTTAATTTGTATTTTTTTGTTGTTTAATGAAAATGTTTGAAAATTGATTGTGGTGATGAATGCACAACTATATGATGGTACTGTGAACCACTGATTGTACACATTGAATGATTATCTGGTATTGCATATGTCTCAATAAAATTGCATTAAAAAATTGCCAACCAAGAATTCCACATCTGGTAAAACTCTTTCAAAAATGGGGAAGGGATTAAGACATTTCCAGAAAAAATAAAAGCTGAGGAAGTTTGTCATCACTAGCTCGGCCCTACAAGAGATGCTAAAGGGAGTTCTGCAGGTTGAAAGGAAAGGACACTAGACAATTTACTTAAGCTACATGAAGAAATAAAGAGCTCTGGTAAAGATAATATCATGGCTAAATATAAATACCAGTACTCTTGCATTTTTTATTTATAAATACACTTTTTAATTCCTTCAGGATCTAAAAGGCAAATGCCTAAAATATAATGCTAAATAAATGGGCTTGGATTCATAATGTATAAATGGTTAATTTGTGGGTGACAAGAATTACATAAAGGTGGGGAAATGGAAGGGTATAGGAACATGGTTTATACAGGCTATTGAAGTTAAGTTGGCATCAAAGAAAATGAGAATTTTATACATTTAGGATGTCAAATTTAAGCCCCATGGTAACTACAGAGAAAATAATAGAAAATAGACAAACTCATAGAAACACAAAGGAGAGTACAGGTTACCAGGAGTGTGGGTCAAGGGCAATGGGAGTTAATGCAAAATGAGTGTAAAGTTTCTTTTTGAAGTGAAGGGAAAGTTCAAGTAATGGATGGTGGGGTGGT
Source organism: Choloepus didactylus (assembly GCF_015220235.1). Taxonomy (NCBI): domain Eukaryota; kingdom Metazoa; phylum Chordata; class Mammalia; order Pilosa; family Megalonychidae; genus Choloepus; species Choloepus didactylus. Next base: position 70,362,855 of record NC_051317.1, on the reverse strand, counting down.
GGTACTGCAACATGGTGAATGTGATTAATCCCACTGAATTGTATGCTTCAGAGGCATTGGGATGAGATGATTTATATTGTATATCTACTTCCACAATTAAAAACAATAGAAAGAGAAGCCAAAAGATATAATGTCAATTAAATGCAATACATGATACTGGATGGAGGGCAAAGGGCTCAAAAGGAAATTGCTGGACATAGGAAAAAAATTGGAATATAGAATGTAAGCTTTATATCACTGTTAAATTTCTTGAACTTGATAACTGTGCACTTAAGTTGACTACATAAGTGAGTATCTTTGTTCACAGGAAATGTATATGGAAGTAGTATGTGTTCAAGGAGTATGATGTGTGAAACCTGTCCTTAAATGTTCCAAAGATAGATAGACACATAGATAGATAGGATAGATAAATGGGTAGATAGATGGTAGATAGAATCATACAGCAAAGATGGGGCAAATGTTGAAACTGGTGATTTAGGTGTCTGGGAGGAGTGAGGATATGTTGGAATTCTTTGTATGGGGCTTGTATTATTTTTGCAACTGTACTAAGTTTGAAATTATTTCAAAATAAAAAGTTTTAAATGCAAAACACCTCATCTTATGTGACGTCTTCTGGTGATTATAATTCTTGTATGAGAAATTTCTGTTTCCTAAATAGTTTCAATTTTTTAGTAGAAATAAAGCATTTTAGGTCCATAGGACAAAATTTAGTGATTTCTTCCTTCTTTAAAGTTTCTGAAGACTGATTATCCTTTAAACATGAAAATTCTACCTATCCATGAAATATATTACTAATCTGAATTTTGGAAATTTTTGCTTGTTAACAGTTACAAGTATTGAGCTAAAACAACTCTTTTTATATTATATTTTGTATTATAATATCAGAATCTTAGGCAATACCATGATAAAATCTATTTTCTTGCTTTCTTGGCTACAGCTATATTTTCCCCTCTATTAGGTGTTTGTATTGTTAAGTATCATATAAACTTCTAGAAGAGATTAAGTTAACTATTAAGCTTAGAGACAGGGTGGCATCATAGACATGTGACCTGTGCATTTGCACCAGGTCTCATGCTTAGAAGGACCATGTGCTTGCTTAACACTCTGCTATCACTGTCTTAAAATTTGTAATTTTTTAACAAGGGCCCTGCTGTTTCATTTCATGCTGGGTCCCAAAAATTAAGTAGCCATTCCTGTTTAGAGGTAACTAGAAAAGTCAACAAACTCTTATCATTCCTTAACAATTCTAATAAATTAATTAACATTTTTCTTGAAAAACTTCAGTTAAAGAATATCTGCTAATTGTGGTGTGTGCAAGTTTGGATATAGTATGTTCCCCACAAAGCCATGATCTTTTAATGCAATCTTGTGGGATATTTGGACTAGGTTGTTTCCATGGAGATGTGACACACCCAACTGTAGATGATACATCTGATTAGATTATTTCCATGGAGTTGTGGGGTTGCCAATTCAGAATGGGTATTGATTAGTTTGCTGTAGTCCTTTAAAAATAGCCATCACAGGCCAGATGGCTGCAGCTGAGAGGGACATTTTGGAGATGGCTGTTGAAAGCAGACTTTTGCTGATACTTTGGAGATGCTAGCTCAGAGTTTGCCTGGGAGAAACTAAGAGAACACCACCAGATGCTTAGAGAGAAATGTCCTGGGAGAAAGTCATTTGGAAATCAGAACCCCAGAGCAGATGCCAGCCATGTGCCTCCCCAGCTGATAGAGGTTTTCCAGACACCATTGCCATTGTTCAGTGAAGTTACCCTATTGTTGATGCCTTCATTTGGACATTTTTACAGATTTAGGACTGAAACTTTGTAAACTGTCACAGCCTGAGACAGTTTTGCCTGTCAAAAAACCAAAGAAGACACCAAGCATTTTCTGAAACATGAACTTTATTTGGGGCTTACTCATAGGGAGGCAGAAATCAACAGAAATCGAACAGCTTTTTCTCTTGCTGGGTGGGTACCACTTTTGCAGGGAAGTTGGCCATGCAATTGTAAGAGGACAGCAAGCCAGTTATAAGGGTTAAAGACAAAGACATTCTGAAGGGTGAGAGATCATCCTGTGACATGGGGGTGGTGCAAGAAGGAAAGAATTATAGAATGGGGCTTTGTAAATAACCACAAGAGTGATAATACTTGGGGGCCAGGAAGCAGGTAGACAAGATTAACATTATTGCTCTTTTGTGAGACCGAGAGTTTCTCACCTCCTGCTTCCTTCCTGTTTAAAGTTACAATTTACCATTTTTCTGTTTATTGACTTACAACGATGAAAGGTTAAATATTAGCTGCTGAGGTCATGCAGACTGCTGTGCACCAAGGTCCACAAGCCTGTTTTGTTCAGACCAGGGGCTGCCACAATCCACCCCCAAACAACAGTTTGCATTGACCATAGGACAGACTTTACATCTGTAATTCACAATACAATAAAAAACATAGCATTAATATACTGGTATAGGGAGATAATAAACCCATTAGCAAGTGGGGCTATGGCCAATTTAATGAGTTCCACCATTTAGACAAGAGGATCATTAGATAAAGGATCACTACTTTGTATGTGATTTTGCATATGATCAAGAATGTGGGTTACATGTCTGCCATTGGTGGGTATTCTGCCACGCTAGCATGGCATCCCAGGTGGTCCTGTTGGCCAGAGCAATAGTCCACAGAAGGCGAATGGCGCCAGACAAAGGCAATTCAGTGCATACTCAGCACTGGGACCTCTTCTGGGCTGAGGTTACAGCAGAAGCCCACCATAGAAATGTATCTCCTACAGTGCTATGGGTGAAAAGAAAGATGTTTATGGGGTACAATAAGGGGTAAATCTGGGTGATCTAACAATACACAAACTACCTTCCCATCCATAAACAACAGTGTTCCAGGCAAAGGATCATTGTTGGGGGATTTGAGATACCACACCTTTCCCCCTAAGGTTGTATAAGGCTTTCAGGGGTTAGATCTAAAGTTAACCTGGGCATAATGAGTCCACAAAGTAATACATATAGTTCCCTGGAGTATGGGGGACTGCGATTAACAATATACACCACTTTAGGTATTTTTTTTTTAATAAATTGTGGTCAAATATTTAAGTTTTGGGCAACCCCAACCCCCCATGGGCTTAGGATGCCCAGCCAATGAGGCTGCATAGAACAGGACCAGAGCCAGTTGAACTTATTCTGACCAATATCCAGTGTTTGTGACACAGGCAAGTGCAGGTTATTATCACTGCCTCACTGCAGCTTGAGAGCAACTGGCTCCCTTATTTGAATTCATAAGGCCTGCATGGGCCCTGCATTACCATTACCACAGTAGCAAGAGCAGCCACTTTGGGTCTGGAGTTAATGCTAATCAGAGCTGGATACAGTCATTGAGTCCATTGTTGTAAGTTTTTATTATCCTTTAAGTGTTCCTTTAAAAGACCATTCATTCTTTCAATTAACCCTGCCACCGTGGGGTTTTAGGGCAAGTGAAACAGCCAAAGGACATCATGTTCTGTAGCCCAGGCCTGGGTTAATTGCCCACCGAAGGGGGATCCCCTGTCACTGTCTACATGTGTGAGGACCACAAAAAAGGCACTTCACTTTTCTAAACTAAGTATGGTAGCTCATTGGTCAGCTTTTCCTATTGAGAAAGTTAATAAAAGTCCCATAGCCATGTCTACAGTCCTAAAAGCATACCTTGCACCTTCAGATAGAGGAAGCAGCCCAATGTAGTCTACTTGCCATCAGATAACAGGAATTTGGTCCTGACCAACATGTCCAAGCTGGTGAGGAAGCATTCTGTGCCACTGCAGCACACAGAAAGGATAGGCATCTACTACCTCTTTTAGTTCATGCTGATAATGGGCTATTGGAACTGCTGTGCCAATTTCCACAGGGTTAGGTGGCCTCAGTGCCCAGTTTTCCAATGTAGCCATTCATCTGCCTCATGTGTTGTTGGTGTCAAGCTGCAGATATTCATCAGGGCATCTGCTTCAATGTTGCCAGGCAAAGAGTTAGCATTATGGAATGATGCATGGAAAACAGTTACCTTATGCCTTTGGCAGGTTGTCCAGATGTCTTCCCACATTTCCTTCCCCCATAAGGGGCAACTGATCACTGTCCATTTTTCTTGCTTCCATGTAGCCATCCATACTGTCAGGCCTCAGTAAACAGCCCAATTATCTGTACAAACAGTTAAAGCATCTCCAGGCTCATGGACAATCACCATTCATACCACACATAGCTCAGCCCATTGGCTGCTTTGCAGAGTTTCTGTATCCCACCACATGGTATCAGTGCTTAGCTGGACAGCCACTGCTCTCCAATTAGCCAGTTACTCATGTGCCAACCCATCTGTATACCAAGCAGAGGGTATACTTCCCTTTCCATTAACAGTGGGAATCAGAGGAGGAACTACATCAGGTAGGCAGTGGGATAAACTGTTCTTCTCTACAGGAGACTGGTCCCAGGATTTCATGCATTTCTGCACTTAAAGGGCTGTTTTTGAAAACACTGCATTGTAGGAGGTAAGTTTTCCACTTCATTAATGTGTCAGCTGAGCACTCCCAGGATGTGGCTTGCTTATGGTGTCAGAGATCCACTCCTGTATAGGTATGGCTGTTCATAAAGTCATTGGACATTTTTGAGTTAGCCCTTCTACTCATAATAGGGCATTATAAGCAGCACACAATTGCTTCTCTAAAGGACTATATTGAAGTTCTGCTCCTTTCCATAATTGTGACCAAATTCTGATAGGTACACTTTTAGCCTGTTGCCTTTGCCACAAACCCCACCTGTACCAGTTTGAATGTATTATGCCCCCCACCCCAAATGCCTTGATGCAATCTTGTGAGGGCAGACATATTAGTGTTGATTAGATTATAAATCTTTGATTATTTCCATGGAGATGTGACCCACCCACCTGTAGGTGATAACTCTGATTAGAGAATTTCCATGGAGGCATGAACCCATCCATTCAGTGTGGGCCTTGATTAGTCCACTGGAGCCTTATAGAAGCTCAGAAAGAAGGGGCAAGCTTGCTAGAGCCAAGAGGGACATTTTGAAGAACTCATAGGAGCTGAGAGAGGAACTGTAGCTTACAGAGGCATTTTGGAGATGGCCTTTGAAAGCAGACTTCTGCTCCAGAGAAGCTAAGAGAGGACAAATGCTTCAAGAGAGCAACTAAGAGTGACATTTTTGGGGAGCTGAAGCCTAGGGAGGAATATCCTGGGAGAAAGCCATTTTGAAACCAGAACTCCAGAGCAGGCACCAGCCATGTGCCTTCTCAGCTAACAGAGGTTTTCCAGATGACACTGGCCATCCTCCAGTGAAGTTACCTAATTGTTGATGCATTACCTTGGACACTTTATGGCCTTAAGAATGTAACTGTGTAACCAAATAAACCCCCTTTATAAAAGCCAATCCGTTTCTGGTATTTTGCTTAGTGGCAGCATTAGCAAACCAGAACACCACCCAAAGCCAATGTTGCTACTGACCACATCCAATTTGCAAGGTACATCTGGGTCCACCCCCCTTAAAGCTTGTGACTGCACCATGGCATGATTTGATCTCTCAAAAGCAGCCTGTTGGGGAATGTCCCATGCCCATGTTTTCTCCTTTCAAATGAACAATACAAAAGTTTAAGAATTTGTGCTAGGTGAGATGTAAAAAACCTCCACTAACCCAATAGCCCTAAATAAGCCATTAATTGTTTGGGAGTATGTGGGGTAGGATAATCCTGCACTTTATCAAAGACAGCAGAAGGAATAGTTCTTGTCTTACCTGACCAGACAACACCCCAAAATTTGATATAACACCCAGGTCCTTGCACTTTTTCTCAGTTTATCACCCATCCTCTACTCTCAAGGTGGGTCATCACTGTTTTAGCAGCTTCTTCTAGGCCTGGAAAAGAATTACTAGTTAGCATTATATCATCAATATAATGGAACATAGTGGCAGTATCAGGAGGTGTCCATTTTGTTAAATCTCTAGCCACTAGGCTGTGGCAAATAGTGGGGATGTGAATATACCCTTGTGGCAACACTGTGAAAGTCCACTGTTGTCCTCCCCATGTGAAGGTGAGCACAGGTTGACCTGATGATACTAGAGGATTGATAAAGAAGGCATTAGTGAGATCTAACACAAAATGAAACAGGCCTAATTTTGTGCTAATATCCTGGAACAATGTGGCAATGTTCGGCATCACTGCAAACAAAGGAGGAATTACCTTATTTAGCTCTCTATATTCAATAGTCTTTCTCCAAGGGCCATCAGACTCATTTACTGGCCAGACTGGACTGTTGAAGGGGCTATGGGTGGGAATAATAATACGCACCCTTTCTAACTCCTTTATGGTAGCTGTAAATTCCTGGTGACCTCCAGGTAACTTGGACTGGTGAATGGCAACTGTGCACCTAGGAGGAGGCAGCTTTAATGGTTACCCTTTAGCATGTCCTCTCAGGACTGCATTGACAATTCAATACTGGAGGCAGAATTCCCCTATAGTGGTTTGCAGGGTGATATTCTGCAGAAAATCCATCCCCAGTGTAGATTCCATAATAGAGGATGCATATATATATTGTATAAGTTTGGGAAGGTAGGCAGCCAATTTACATTAAAACCTGTTTTTAAGTTGCTTTAACCGCTTGGCTCCCATAACTAAGTTATGGTTAGTGTGGGGTCTCCACTTTGTGGTTTCCTCCCATGTATTAGGGTACATTCTGCTCCTGTGTCTACTAGGGCTAAAACTCATCATTCATTAGTGGGAGACAAAAAATAGTAAATTCAATGTGCGGCCTCTGATCCCCAGTGCCCCCATAAATTGCTCTTATTTGGGGATCTTGGCCCCACCCCTAATTGAGGGAAAATGGGGTCTCCCAAACTTCCTCTGCTGGTGGAGTGGAGGGTTCTGTTCATGTACCATGTGCCTGATAGCTGAATGCAGCTTTTTTTCTGAGGGTTTAATTTCCTGCTTAGCAAACCTCTGTTCTTTAGGCAATTTACTCCACAGCATTTTGTTGTCCACCAATTTCCTCTATTTCTGTTCTGGCTGCTATGAAATCTGTCCATATTTGCTCTAACCCCCATTGCTCTAACCCAGGCCTTGGTTTTCTGCAGATGGCCCACTTCTCCCAATTCTGTGATCACTTGGGCAGCTACCACAAGAGGTTTTCCTGTTAGGGGCTTAAGGAGGGGCATTAAAAAGTTCCATGCCATTGATTAGGGGCCATGTGCAGAATTGTTCACTCAAGTGAAAGTGACATCATCTCGTCCCACAGTTTCATTAGTGTAAATCAAATGTTTCATGCCTAATCCCCAAAGTATATCCTGAAGCTCCTCTATGCTATTCCACTGTAGCAGGATGTGGGGTAAGTACCTTTTCTGTTGCCACACAATTTTACATTGTGTGACTAACCACTGAAAAAGAAAATGTCTCCATGTTATTTCCAAGTGAGTACAATTGCTGGTGTAGGGAGGGGTGAGTGGAAATGATAGCTAGCTTACTCATTTCTCACTCAGTGAGCAGAGTGCTCTCTGCACCATCATCCCATAGCCATAGCAACCAGTTTGTTAATGGCTCTCTAGACTTTTGCTGATATTGATTCCCAATATCCCCTAATTCCACTGGGGAGAATTCCTGTGATGTGACAAGCACCTCTTGCTCATCAGATACCTATTCTGCCTCATCCTCCCCTCCTTCAATAGAGCCTACCAGCCATTCTGATTTAATTTTGTGCCAGACCAGAGGATGGATGAGCTTATGCTCCTCTTACACCTCCCATTCCAACTGTGACTCTTCCTCTGAAGAGAAATCCACAGGGTCCCAAACCTTAGGATCCCAGTCAGGTGAGGTTAGAATGCATTTGATTGGCATTTTTTGCAGTTTGTGCCCTTTCACTTTAGCATAATGGCACACAAGTATGGTCAAATTGTCATCTACCTGCTTTAATCTTTCATTCAAAACATCCTTCAACCTTGGCTTGTGCCAGACTCATATACTTTTACAGGTTTACTTCATCCTCCACATGGTGTATGGCCACCTTTGCTGTTAAAGCTTCCTCAGTAGCAGCACATACAGCCTCTAACAATGGCCAAGCCACCACAGCTGCAATCTGGTGGCTCCCATTCTGTTTCTGAATTCCCAAAGCTCCTGCAGCCTGCTGCAAGATATCTATTAGTCCCGCTGGGGAGTTGCACACAGCTCCATATTCCCTCAGTGGTCCCCATTCATCCAGCAGGGTAGCTACTCTTCCCCAAATCAAAGTCCCGGGCTACCCCAGTATCCCCCCTGGGGTCTTTCCCTTCCCTAGTTTCCTGCCTGCAGAAAGTACGGGCCCCTTGATCTCCTGGCTGGCTTGCCAATTGTCACAGCCTGAAGCAGCTTTGCCAGTGAAAACACCAAAGAAGATGTCAAGCATTTTCTGAAACATGACCTTTATTTGGGGCTTACTCATGAGGAGGCAGAAATCAGGAGAAATCAAATGGCTTTTTCTCTCACTGGGTAGGTACCGCTTTCGTAGGGAAGTGGCCATGCAATGGAAAGAGGATAGCAAGCCAGTTATAAGGGTTTAAGACAAAGACATTCCTAAGGGTGGGAGAGCATCCTGTGACATGTGGGTGGTGCAAGAAGGAAAGAATTATAGGATGGGGCTTTGTAAATAACCACAAGAGTGATAACACTTGGGGGCCAGGATGCAGGTAGCCTAGATTAACATTGTTGCTCTTTTGTGAGACCAAGAGTTTCTCACCTCCTGCTTACTTCCCATTTAAAGTTGCAGTTTACCCTTTTCCTCTTTGCTGGCTTACAAAGATGACAGGTTAAACATTAGCTGCCAAGATCATGCAGAGTGCCATGCACCAAGGTCTGCATGCCCGTTTTGTTCAGGCCAGGGCTGCCACATAAACAAATAAACCCCCTTTAAAAAAGCCAATCCATTTCTGGTATTTTGCATAATACCAGCATTAGCAAACAGGAAAGCATGTTATGGTTAATTGGAATTTGGTGCCTGTTAGGTAAAACTCCCCACCCCCAACATGCATGCAACTGACCATTAGCAAATATTCCAGGAAGCAATCTGCACCCACAGTGGATATGACTGTTTACCCTTAGCTAATGCAGCAGTTTGGGCAAGAACAAAAATAAAATTTCCATAATGTAATAAACTCTCTGATGCCAAGTCCTTATCTTACCATGACCAAACCAATCTCCTGATGTCAACTCCTTAGTTCTCTATCTAACTTCAACCCCTCTTCTGAAGGCTATGAGATTGTACTCCTGCCTTTGTTCAGGGCTGTCACCATTTTTAGTTTCATCCCACCTGCATATGAATGAAAGTTTCTCTGATTGTGTTTTGGTCTCTTCTCTTCCCAGTCAAAAAAGCCTATCAGTCCCTAAATTTTTTTAACTTCCTCTGATTAAAAATGCATTCAATGACTTTTCTGTCTGTCTTGGTAGATACAAAATTGAATTGTTTAGTCAACAGAGGAGCTTGGGTTATATTGGTTATAATCCTGGCTGTGAAGATGTACAAAACAGGATGAGTTCTGCAATAGCTAATGAACTTAGTGAATCTAGAAACATGTCCATCACATTCACAACTATTTCCCTAGAGCTTTGGGCAGTGCTTGGAATATAATATTTTTCCAAGCAGAAATATAATATTTTCTAATGAAGTCTCTGGTTTATGTAGATTTAATTTGGAGTATTCTCTCCTTATTAGTATATTCAGAAAAAATGAATTTATGCTGGTTACCTGGGACCTGATTAAATGAGGATTTACTAAATACTGTGGGCTTCATTGAGATATGTACCAAAAATATCAAATTTGCAACTTTTTGTACAGAACTTCTTAGATGGAAGGTGTGGGGTTAGAGGAAAGAGGTTTGGGGAAGTGGGAAAACAGGGAAATAGAAGAAGGAAATTGGTAAGTCCAGAGAAAAATAAGCTCTTTGTTACCACCTAGTAGGGTGATATTTAAAAGAAATTAGTTCAATCATATGTGCAGTAAGAGATTCAAATTCCCTGTCTCAAGGAATTCTTTGAAAGAGGAGGGTTACATTTATTGGAGTCATATATGGAACTGAGTTCCTGCTTCTGCTAAATCAGTTGAGTTTGAGGATTATCTTGCCTTGCCCTGACGTACTGTCCCTGGCATTGACCATGATTCACCCTGTGGGAACCTATATGAATGGTAAGAAATTTGAATAAAAATTTGTGGCAAGGGAGAGGGGCAGGTCTTTCACACACATGTACAATTTGAATTTAATAGTAACTGTTCCCATTCTTAAATATCTTTCTGCTATCCTAATGGGGAATTTCTCACTGAATAATTTTCCTCCTTGAGCTCTGGCCACCTGCCATGTTACTTGTTCCCTCTGTCTATGACCCATACTCATCTCTGCCCCTTTCCACTCTCACTACTTATCCCGTTTCTGTATTCTATCTCCTTCTAGACCTTCAACATGTATCTATGTTCTCTTAGCTTAATTTTACACAGACAATTCTATCCAGGATGGGAATGGCAGTGAAAAATGAGGAAAAGTCTATGAAATGCACACTTACTTAAAATTAGTATATTAATCCTATAGAATATGTAGCACAGAAGGTTGTTGGGCTTTCCCCTTCCTCGGTGTTAATTAATAACAAACTCACGTCAGCTAATTAGCAAAGGTTTTCAGAGTTAAACTCTGTTTTCTAATTCAAGTTCTTTCAGTCATTTTCCTAAGGGTGAAACTGTAATTATTTATTTTGATGAAAAGAGGTTTTATAAAAAAAACACACTAATTTATTTATTCAAAATATGCTAAGTGCTTACTATTTGCCAGACACTCTTCTAAGTGATTGATTTATATCAGTGAATAAAGTAACAATCACAGGTCTTATGAATTTTATAGTAGAGGAGAAAGAATAGATAATAAACAAATAATTAAATTATATTGTGTGTTGGTAGTAACTAATAATATGGGAAAAAAAAGAAAAGTAAAGTAGAACAAGAGGGATCACTGCTACACATAAGGTATTGATTAAGGTAAATGTTATGTGATAAGAAATAACAGTTCCCTTGAAGAGCCCATAATCTAATTGGAGAAATAAAACATAAATACTTAAAAATTAAAACAGCCAACTATCACATATCACATAAATTCTAAGTACCAAATAAGTGGTATGCAAATTAAATTATAAAATAGCTATCCTGAAAGAATGCTGAACTATGTATGAATCAACCCATATTCCAAGACCAGTACCTTTTTTTCACTACAAGTGATTTCAATCTCAGATTTCAACAGGCAAATGTTTGATTTCTGTTCCAGTTATCTATTACTACCTAGCAAATTACCTCTAAACTCAGCTGTGTAAATATTTATTTTCATCATGAAACTTCAAGCTGTGTATGGCTGTGCAGAGATAGTTACACTTGGTGTAAACTGAGGCAGCTCAGTGACTAGCGAATGGAACTACTTGAAGATATTCTCATTCACCTGTCTGGATATTGATGATTGTTGACTGAGACTTTAACTTGGGCTGTTGATTGGAATACTTACACATGGCTTTTCCGTGTGGTCTAAGCACCCCTACAACATTGGTGGCTGGATACTAAGGACAAGGTGAGAGAGAGAGTGAGAGTGAGAGTGAGAGAGAGAGAGAGAGAGAGAGAGAGAGAGAGAAAGCTGTATTGCCTTCATGATCCAGCATTGGAAATTAAGAAGTTTTGCTTCTGTCTCTTTTTTCATCAAGGCAGCAACAAAGTCCAATTTTGGGGTAGGAGGGGACCAGTCTCTACCTCGTGATGGGGTGCAGCAACACCCAGGAAGAGTATGTGCGACTACAAATTGTGCTGTGGTCATTTTTGAAAAATACAATCTACCACAATCTTTGAACTTCAGTTTTTTCATTTTTTAGCAGTACAGTAAATTCAAATAATAATTATTCATACCTCAAACAGTGAGAATTCAATGAAATAAAATACAAAATTTGTATTTGCTAACAAAAATAAAGACATTAAATAAATTTGCACTATCTTTGCATACTCTAAATGTTTTCAGGACTTATCAGCTCTAGATACAAATAATTTGACCTTAGTACTTGTACACAAATATTTCTGGGCCTTTAACTTCCTGTGAAAAGCCTACCCCTTTCCCCAGTGTTTTGATTTGCTAAAGCTGCTAGAATGCAATGTACCAGAAATGGGCTATCTTTTAACAATGGAGATTTGTTAGTTTACAAGTTTACAATTCTAAGGCTCTGAAAATGTCCAAACATCAACAGGATGATACCTTCTCTGAAGACCAGTTACCAGTGAGCTTGGGCTCTGTCAGAGAGCAAGGCACATGGTGATGTCTGTTGGCCTTCTTTCTTGGGTTTTGTTGCTTGCAGCTTCTGGCTTCAGTGGCTTCCTCTCAGCTTCTCTGGAGCTTTTCTGTAAACTTCTTTCAATTTTCTCTCTCCACTTCTGTATATGTTTCATCCTCTTATGAAGGACTCCAGTAAGAGAATTAAGACCCACCTTGAATGGGGTGTGTCACATCTCAATTGAAGTAATCAAATCAAAAGATCCTACCTACAATACATCTACACCTACAAGAATCAATTGAAAGAATATGATCCTTTATGAGGTACATACAGCCTCCAAACTACCACACACAGCATACTTTTGGAATTCTCCAGAGATCTTTTTTCATGTTTATTTCTACAGTGTTCACAATACTCCATGTGATGTTTCTGCTACTCTACCTTCTAGGCACATCAGCTTCATGCTAGAGGCTGCCCAAGGTAAGCCAATTGGGGAAATTCTCCCTCTAATGGAGTGAGCTGTGTGCCTCACTTCATTAGAAGAATTCCAAATAGCTTCCTGGATACTTATTCTGGTTCCTGTAGGAAATTATGTCCAGAGATTCAGCCTGCTGAGTTATAAAGATAATGTTCCTTTTCCATTGAAATCAGTCCCCTGCCCCTCCCAGACTTCTCATAAATGCTTTATTTTTTCTTTCCTTATTTGGTTCCAAAATATTTCTTCAGATTTGTTATTTGTCAAAAAAAAAAAAAACAAAAACATTATGTGGTACTTCTTACTCTGTACTGGCATTTTACACAAACATACACACACAACTCACAACTAGGCTATAAGGCAGGTACAATTATTATCCTGAGGATACTGTGATTGTAAGGCCAGGATTTGAATACAGACTGTGTATATCTGCATTCCTTGTTCTCTTCACCGGTCACTATTGTGGCTTCCATTGCTTATGCTCCCTATACACTTCAGAACTTGTCCAATACTTTCTTCTCATCTCTATGTGCTGAACTGATATGCTTTGCTGTTAAAGCAACTGATCACCTGCATTATGTGCCACTGTATTCTCATAATATTGTGCTGTACTCACCTAAGAGGATTTTCTCTTATCAGTAGAGCTGATTCTCATCTCCCAGCATCTCTCATGGGTCCATGTCTGCTTTCTATGCTGGACAATTATCTAAGTGATAGAAACCATAGAATTTGATAGAATTAAGAATTGCCTATCAAATGGTAACCCATTTGAAAAGTTAAATTTATTATAACTACTGCAGTAAGTGTGAATAGCACCTTGACAGAGTCTCAGTGTTTTCAGAAGGAGAAATTAATGAGAGAAAGTGAAATGGGATCTGGGTTCAATAGGATTAAAGTAGATCTTTCAAGGAAGGGAACCAGTTGGGATTGGGAAAATTCATGATAGAATAGCTTAGGATTGATGTACATAGGGCCTTGAAGCAAATCTTTATAATTAAACTTTTGTTGATAAGCTAATTGTTTACCTGGCTGAACAGACTAATGTCCTCTATTACTGATCTGTGGGAATTTCCTGAAGTAAACAGTGAAGTTCTTTATTGGTTAATAGTCATGTCTTTCCCAGGCAAAGATTTTCTGGGACAAACATATCATGTTGATAAAGGTAAAACAGTCTTATCTTAGTCATGTTGATACAGTTGATCTCTATTCTCAGACTCTCAATTCCAATCCCCTATGATATGGTCAGACCTGCTTCTCTGGTTCTTCAGATTTGTTCAGATATGGTTGAATCCTGGGGTGAAAAAAACTAAGATCCTCAACCAAAACTAAGATCCTCAATCTTGAAGTTTGCTAAATACGGATCCCAAATTTAAGATGTTTTGCCCAAACCATTGTTTGATTATTCCCTTGGACAGCTAATTTCAGAGAAACAAGTTTCTAATCCCTGGGAACAAAATTAAGGAAGAAGAGAGACCCATGTAAATTTGTCTCAAGATCTGTCTGAAGAAGAATCAAAGATAATTTGTAGAGGTAAGGCTTGATGGATCTTGTGGGAGATGGAATTGTGTACCCTAATTTAGACATGCTCTTGATCTTCATCTGCAATCCTGTGGGTGTGAACCCATTGTAAACTGGACCTCTTGAAGATATTATTTTCAGTTAAGGTGTGGTCCATCTGAATGAGGGATTAATCTGGATTACTGGAGGCCATATAAGGAGAAAGCCACAGGAAGGTTCTGGAAGCTGGAAGTCAGTGAGAACCTGGAAGAGAAAGGAGAGGAAATTGCCATGTGAAGGGAAAGCCAAGGAACCCTGAGGATTGATGGCAAGTCAGCACCACATTTTTGGGGAGAAAGTATGTCCCCACCAATGTCTTGATTTTGGACCCCTCCTAGCCTCAAAACCATGAGCCAATACATTCCCATTATGTAAGCCAACGTGTTGTGTGGTGTTGGTGATAGCAGCTCCGGCAGGCTAAGACAAGTCTACACCAGGAAACTGAGGAGTCGTCCTGGCCCTAGGCTGAATCTATGACTCAATAGAGGTGATGTGGTAATTTTTAGTGCAAAAGAATGCAGGTTTTGGAGCTTCTTGGAAGGGAGGAGCATATAGAAAAAACTAGAGATATACAGTGGGAAATTAGTGACATATATATGGTATTTCTTTGGAAGGCTTGCCTATTTGTAATTTGTGAAAATCTGATAGTCAATCAGTACTGTTGGTTTTGTAAAATAGTGTAAAAAAGAAAAAGCTAGTAATATGTGGCCAAATATAATCTCTAAGGAAGTACTCCACTACCCACTCCCCTTGCCAAGTGACATTTTATGTTTTTTTTGATGCTTGTGCAGAAGAAAAGTTTTTGCCAAATGACACAATAAATTAATACACTTCCAAGAGCCTCTTGTGAAATACTAAAGTACCCTTCCAAATCAGACATGGCTGTCTACCCATTGTTCACATTGATAAGAGCATTTAAATGTAAACTTTCCTGAGGATTCAGATGGATACTTCATGAATTATCCTTCATAAAATGAGAAAAGTTAATTTACTGCTAATTGTTTTCACAAGGCCAAGAAAGGAATTTTCAAATATGGGGACATTCTGTAAATTGCTGTAATGTTTGTGCTTGGATGATCAGTGATTAGAAGGGAAAGGCATAAATGCACACAGTCTCACCCTCCTGAGATGCTTTCCAAATTAAGCATATTCTCTACCTTAGGCCAGATATTCTGACTACTGCCTTCAGGAAGGTGCAAGTACAGGTATAAAATGTGGCAAGTGATCCTGATGCAAATGGCCTGCAAAATACACTGAGATAACCAGAAGAAATTCTACCTACTATAAATAATCCAGAGTTATTTTCCTTTCTCATTCATTTTTCCAGACTGATTAGCATTAGCATTAGTAGTCAAAGAAAATGGTGTTTGGAAAACACTGAGTAATCTGAAACTAGAAAATGGTACAAGACATTCACGCTGGAGCTGTGCAAGTTCCAGAGGTGTGTCTGGTAGGGGAACTGGGTTCAGTGATGTAAGTAAAATTTTTTAACAGGAGTGGAGTCCAAGATAGGCTAAAAGCACATTCCAAAGGAGGTCAGAGCACAGCACTGGAGAAACATGGGAAATACTGTGGACACAGAGAAGTCTGCCTGGGGGAAAATAAGGTTTCAGCCACTATGCAGAGGCTTATATTCCACACTTGGGGAAGGGTCCTGGACACAGAGACCAGCTGGAAAGCACAGCTGGGAGAGTAAATTGGGGACCCAGTCATTTTAAGATGGGGTTCTCAAATATATCTTCACATTAGAAGGTTTTAAAAAATACAGATTCTATTGTCTTCTTCATAGCTATTAAATCAAAATATGCATGGGTGTGTCCTGGAAAAGGTCATTAAATTAAATATTTCCCAGGGGATTATAATATAGTAAGTTACCTACTGGATTTGGAATACAGTGTTCCAGTGTTTCTGCTGATGTTTCTCAAAGTGGGCTCAAGGATCACTTGCTTCAGTACAACCTGAAAGCCAAATAAAATGTAGATTTCTATGCTTCATCTCAGGATTATGGGATCAAAATCTTGGGATGGTTCTATAAAACTCAATTTTTAAGATAGACTTAGTTTTTTAGACCATTAGTAGGTTTACAAAATTTGTGAAGAAAGTACATAGAATTCCTCTTCCCCCATAGGCAGTTTATCCTATTACTAACATCTTGCATTAGTGTGTTATGTTTTGTTAAAATCGATGAAACAATTTTGAGTTTACATTTGGTTCACTTTTTGCATTGTACAGTTCTGTGGGATTTGACAGATGCATGTCATGTATTATGTATCATGTAAAATAGTTTCACTGCCCTAAAAATGCCCTGTGTCCTTTCTCTGTAAGTCAACTTGGCAGGTGGACTTGCTGCCTTCCCCCCATGTGGGGCATGACTTCCAGGGGTGTAAATCTCCCTGGCAATGTGGGATATGTCCCCTAGGAATGAGCCTGGACCTGGCATCATAGGACTGAGAAAGTCTTCTGGCCAAAAGGGGGAAGAAAAATGAAACAAAATAAAGTTTCAGTGGCTGAGAGTTTTCAAATGGATCAATGGGTTATTCTGGAGATTTTTCTTATGCATTATATAGATATCCCTTTTTAGTTTTTAGTGTATTTGAATAGGTAGAAGGAAATACCTGAAACTGTTGAACTGCAGTCCAGTAGCTTTGATTCTTGAAGATGATCATATAACTATATAGCTTATACGGTGTGACCAGGTGATTGTGAAAACCTTGTGGCTCATGCTTCTGCTATCCAGTGTATGGGCAGATGAGTAGAAAAATGGGAAAAAAGTACAGGAATATTGGGGGAAGAGGGGTAAGGGATGTTTGGGGTATTCCTTTTTTCTTTTTCTTTTTATTCTTATTTTTATTTTTTTGGAGTAATGAAATGTTCAAAGTTTTATTGTGGTGATGAATGCACAACTATATGATGATACTGTGACCAATTAATTGTATACTTTGGATGATTGTATGGGATGTGAATATATCTCAATAAAATTGCATTAAAATATGTCCTGTGCTCTACTTTTTCATTCTTTCCTCCTTGAATTACCCCATATCCCTGGCAATCCCTGATCATTTTATTGCTTCTATAGTGTTGCCTTTTCCAGAATATCATGTGACTGGACTCATACAGTTTGTAGGCTTGTCAGACTGGCTTCTGTCACTTAGTAATATGCCTTTAAGATTCTTCCATGTATTTTCATGACTTGATAGCTTGTTTCTTTTTATCACTTAGTAATATTCCATTATATGGATGAACAAGAGTTTGGTTATCCACTCACTTCTTAGATGGAATCTTGGTTTCTTCCATTTTCTTCATATTTTTATTACTATAATGATATGCTTTATAAAATTTTTATACTATTTTTCTTTATTGGAGAAGTTGTGGGTTTACAGAACAATCATGCATACAATACAGATATTCCATGTGCCACCCTAATATTAACACCTTGCATTGGTGTGGAACATTTGTTACAATTCATAATAGTGCATTTTTATAATTGTACTATTAAAAATAGTACATGGTTTAAGTTAGAGTTCACTGTGTATGTAGTGTAGTCCCATGGATTTTTAAAAAATTTTATTATGTTAGCATATAATAAATCTAAAATTACTCCTCTTAATCATATTCAGATATATATTTCAGTGCTGTTAAATGAATTTGCAGTGTTGTGCTACATCTGTGCACCATATATTACCAAAATACTTTCATCATTCCAAATAGGAACTGTTCTAGTTTGCTAATGCTGCCAGAATGCAAAACACCAGAAATGGATTGGCTTTTATAAAAGAGGGTTTATTCAGTTACACAGTTACAGTCTTAAGGCCATAAAGTGTCCAAGGTAATCATCAACAATCAGGTACCTTCACTGGAGGATGACCAATGGTGTTTGGAAAACCTCTGTTAGCTGGAAAGGCATGTGGTTGGTGTCTGCTCCAGAGTTCTGGTTTTCTCCCAGGATGTTCCTCTCTAGGCTTCAGCTTCTCTCCAAAATGCCACTCTTAGTTGTTCCTGGGGCATTTGTCCTCTCTTAGCTTCTCTGGAGCAAAAATCTGCTTTCAAAGGCTATCTCCAAAATGCCTCTGTAAGCTGAAGCTCCTCTCTCAGTTCCAGTGCATTCTTCAAAGTGTCCCTCTTGGCTGTAGCAAGCTTGTTCCTTCTGCCTGAGCTTATACAGTGCTCCAATGAACTAATTCAAACCCATCCTGAATGGGTGGGGTCACAGCTCCTTGGAAACTATCCAATCAGAGTCATCACCCACAGTTGGATGGGGCACACCTCCATGGAAACACTCAGAATCACAATCTAATCAACACTGATACATCTGTCCACACAAGATTACATCAAAGAACATGGCTTTTTCTGGGGGACATAATATATACAAACCAGTACAGGTACCCTGTACATTTTAAGCCTTAGCTTCCCTTTCCTTAACTCCACCCTGTCTTCTGGTGACCTATATTCTAGATTCCGACTCTCAGAATTTGCTTATTCTCATTGTTTCAAATCAGTGATATCGCACAATATTTGTACTTTTTGTCTAGCTTATTTCACTCAACATTAAGTCTTCAGTATTCATCCATGTTGTCCTGTATATCAGGACTTCGTTCCTTTTTACAGCTGAACAATATTCCATTGTAGGTATATACTACATTTTATTTATCCATTCATCAATTGATGGATGCTTGGGTTACTTGCATTTTTTAGCAATTATGAATAACGCCACTATGAAAATCAGTATGCAAATATCTGTTTGAGACCCTGCTTTCAAATTTTAGGAGTATGTATCAAGTAGTGAGATTGCTGGGTCATATGATAGTTCTATCCTTAGCTTTTGGAGGAACCACCAAAATGTCTTCTACAGTGGCTGCACCATTTTACATTGCCAATAGTAATAAATGTATTGCAATTTCTCTGTATCCTCTTCAAAGCTTGTTATTTTCCATTTTTTTTCTAATAGCAGCCATTCTAGTGGGTGTGAAGTGGTATCTCATTTTGATTTTGATTTGCATTTCCATGATGGCTAATGATGTTGAGCATCTTTTCATGTACCTTCTGGCATTTGTATATCTTCTTTGAAGAGATGCCTATTAAAATTTTTGCCCATTTTCAAATTGGGTTGTTTGTCTTTTTGTTCTTAAGTTGAAGGGTTTCTTTATATTTTTTGGACCTTAAACCTTTATTGGATGTGTGGTTTCCAAAGATTTTCTCCAATGTTATAGGTTGTTGTTTTACTTTCATAGTAAAGTCCTTTGAGGAACAAAAGTTTTAAATTTTGATGAGGTCCCATTTACTCTTTTTTCTTTTGTTGCTTGTGCTTTGGGTATAAAGTCTAAGAAACTGTTGCCTAACACATGGTCCTAAGGATGCTTCCCTATCTTTTCCTGTAGGAGTCTGATAGCTCTAGCTGTTATATCTTTAGTCCATTTTGAGTTGATTTTTGTGTAAGGTGTTGGGTAAGGGTCCTCCTTTTTTTTTTTTTTTTTTGTCCCGGTTTTCCAGTACTGTTTGTTTAAGAAACTATTCTTTCCCAATTGAGTGGTCTCTTTTCTCTTTTCAAAAATCAGTTGCAGGCAACCAGGAGATAGAAAGAGGGCAGAAATCAGCCATTTGATGCTGAAGGACTACAGAATGTTTAGGATTGATTGCATAGATCCAGAAATAGATAGCATAATACTGTGTGATGGTAGCACGGTATTGTAAGTACACTAAACAAAGATGTCTGTGAGTAAAGCTGAAAGAGGTGGGATAGGAGAATGTATGACACCAGAAGTAAAGATAGATGATAAAGACTCGGACTGTATAATGTGGCAAAAACTGGAGTGGCCAATGACTGTTACTAAATATACAAATATAAAAATGTTTTTGCATGTGGGAAAGCAAATGAATGTCAATCATGTAGAAATTTGAAAAAGGGATGGTATTCAGGAAAAAACATAATCAAAGCAAACTGGAGTCTATGGTCAATAGTAACATTGTAATATACCTCCATTAAATGTAACAAAGGCAATATACCAATGCTAAATGTATATGAGAGGGGGATATAGGGGAGCAATATGGGATTCTTGGTAGTGGTGTTATTTGCTGTCCTTAGTAGTATATTGTATTGTATGACATGTTATTTTTCTTTTTATCATTTTTTCTTATTGCTAAAAAAAAAAAACAATTTTTCTTGTAGTAATCAGTATGTTCAAGTGCTAATTGTGGTGATAAATATACAACTGTATGATGATACCATGAACAACTGATTGTACACTGTGGATAAATATATGGTATGTGAACATAACTCTATAAAATTGTAGGAAAATATATATATAGGAGTAAAAGTGTTGGAGAAAACATGGTGAGAGGGATGATGCCTCACCAATATGGACTAACTACTATGTGTAAACTCAGAATGGAATCTTAGAACATAGCCTAACGTGGACACAATAATTGTAATAGTCCCTAGATTGTAAGCTCTTACAGCAGTTAACTCTATCCCTGAATTGTAAGGCTTATCTCTAAACTTTGAGATGCTGATCCCCTAGCGTATAACCTGATTGGTCTCGGCAGATATGAATGTCAGTATTAGTGCATACAGCCACTGTCAAAAAAAAAAAAAATAGCTGAAAAAGAGCCCAGACTTCAATTAGTGATATGAATGAAGCAGGTCTGGTTAAGACCAGGCAAGGGTAAAGGTTGAAACTGATTGTGTTTTAAAACTTCAACTTTCATATGAGACCAAGGGAATAGATATCTACTTGGTACAGGATCTAAATTTTCTAAACAGTTCAAACACCACAATTGCATGGAACTTTGAATAGGAAGTGAGATACGGTAGGTTACTATAGGCTGGAGTGAAATAGTGACACATCCTAGAGTAATTTGGGCAGATAATAAAAAATATATTTACAGCCTCCCCCTCCCCAGCCCCGAGGATCTGGGGGAAGGTGCGGATGTGTTGGACATCCTCACCTGGACTGGTGTTGATGTTGTCACAAACATTGGGACTGGTGGTTTGATGTGCTGAACCCTCGAGCATGGGACTTGCCCTTGTGAAGCTCATTACCACAAAGGAGAGTCTAAACTTGTATGTAATGGTGCCTAAGAGTCTCCCCCTGAGTACCTCTTTGTTGCTCAGATGTGGCCCTCTCTCTCTCTAACTGAGCCATCTCGACAGGTGAACTCGCTGCCCTCCCCACTACGTGGGACCTGACTCCCAGGGGTGTAAATCTCCCTGGCAACGCAGAGTATGACTCCCAGGGATGAATGTGGACCCAGCATTGTGGGACTGAGAGTATCTTCTTGACCAAAAGGGGGATGCAAAATGAGATGAAATAGTTTCAGTGGCTGAGAGATTCCAAATGGAGTCGAGAGGTCACTCTGGTGGACATTCTTATGCACTATATAGATAACACCTCTTAGGCTTTAATGTATTGGAATAGCTAGAAGTAAATACCTGAAACTACCAAACTCCAACCCAGCAGTCTGGACTCCTGAAGACAATTATATAATAATGTAGATTACAAGGGGTGACAGTGTGATTGTGAAGACCTTGTGGATCACACCCCCTTTATCTAGTGTATGGATGAGTGGAGGAATGGGGATAAAAACTAAAGGACAAATGGGGTGGGATGGGGGGATGATTTGGGTGTTCTTTTTTCACTTTTATTTTTTATTCTTGTTCTGGTTCTTTCTGATGTAAGGAAAATGTTCAGAGATAGATTGTGGTGATGAATGTGTAACTATGTTATCATACTGTGGACAGTGGATTGTATATCATGGATGATTGTATGGTGTGTGAATGTATTTCAATAAAACTGAATTTAATAAAAAAAAAAAATCAGTTGCCCATAAATGTGAGGGTTGATATCTAATCTCTCCATTAGATTCTATTGGTCTCTGCACCTCTCCTTGTGCCAGTACCATGATTTTTTGATTATTGTGGCTTTGCAATAGTTTTAAAGTCAGGATGTGTGAGTTCTCAAACTTCATGCTTATTTTTCAAGACGGCTTTAGCTATTCTGTGCCCTTTACCCTTCCACATAGATTTCATGATTGACTTTTCCATTTCTGCAAAGAAGGTTGTTGGAATTTTGATTGGGATTGTGTTGAATCTATAAATTGCTTTGGGTAGTATTGATATCTTAAAAATAGTCTTCCAATCCATGAACACAGAATATCTTTCAATATATTTAGGTCTTTGATTTCTTTTAGCAGTGTTTTGTAGTTTTGGGGGTGTACATCTTTTACATCCTTGTTTAGATTTATTCCTAGATATTTAATTCTTTTAGTTGCTATTGTGAATGGAATTATTTTCTTGATTTCTTCTTCTGATTGTTCACTGCTTGTGTATAGAAACACTACTGATTTTGAAGTGTTGGTCTTTTGCCCTGCCACTTTGCTGAATTCTTTTATTAACTCTAGGAGCTTTGCTGTGGATTTCTCAGGATTTTCTGTATATAGGATCATAGCTGCAAGTAAGAAAACTTTTACTTCTTCCTCTCTAATTTGGAGGTCTCATTTCTTTTTCTTGCCTAATTGCTTGGGCTAGAAATGCCAGAACAATGTTGAATAACAGTGGTGACAGTGGGCATCCTTTTCTTATTCCTGATGTTAGAGGGAAAGCTTTCAGTCCTTCACCATTAAGTAGGATATTAGCTGTGGGCTTTTCATATGTGCCCTTTATCACATTGAGGAATCTTCCTTCTATACCTAATTTTCAAAGGGTTTATCAAAAAGGGGTGTTGGATTTTGTCAAATGGTTTTCTAAATTGATTGAGATGATCAAGTAGGTTTTTCCTTCATTCTTGTAATTTGGTGTATTACATTAATTTGTTTTCTTATTTTGAACCAATCTTGCATATCAGGGATAAATCCCACTTGATCATGGTGTATAAATCTTTTAATTAGCTGTTGGAATCAGTTTGCTAGTATCTTGTTGAAGTGATATGAGATAGTGGTCTGTAGTTTTCTTTTCTTGTGGTACTTTATCTGGTTTTGATATGAGAATGATGTTGGCCTTGTAAAATGAATTAGGGAGTGTTCCCTCCTCTTCAATTTTTGGAAGTGTTTGACCAGAATTGGAGCTAAATCATCTTGAAATGTTTGGTAGGATTTCCCTGTGAAGCCATCTGGTCCTTGGCTTTGCTTTGTTGAAACGTTTTTGATTACTGATCCATCTCTTTCCTGGTAACTGTTTTTTGACATCTATTTCTTCTTGAGTTAATGTATGTAGTTTGTGTGCTTCTAAACATTTCTCTATTTAATCTAGTTTATGAAATTCACTGGTATATAGTTTATAATATTATAGTCCTTTTTTATTTTAGCTGGGTTGATAGTATTGCCCCCTTTTCATTTCTGATTTTCATCATTTGTATCTGTTCTTTATTTTTTTCATCAGTCTAGCAAATGTTTATCGATTTTATTGATCTTTTCAAAGAACCAACTTTTGATTTTGTTGATTCTGTTGTTTTGTTTGTTTGTTTTACTTTCTATTTCATTTATCTCCACTCTGATCTTTATGAGTTCCTTCCTTCTGCTCACTTTGGGTTTAGTTCCCTCTTTTTCCATCAGAAAACTCTCACATTTTCTCTATCATTTCCTAGCAGGCTCAGGATTTCTTCCTGGGAGGTCCCGGACTAAATGCTAAGGACTTTGGATCTCTGTCAACAGTCAGTGTTCATCCATCCATCCATCCATCCATCCAAATATTTCAGTATTCTCCAAACTCCATGGAAGTAGATAGTGATATCTACTGGTAGTAAATATGAGGAGATGGGAAATAAGAAATCATTCTAATTCTTTTTGTTGCTGTTGTTTCCTGTTTTAAGTCCTGGTTTTCAGTTTATGGAAAGGGTATTAGTCAGTGTAGTCAGTGAGACCCTTAGGAGCAGGATCGTGTATCTTTATGTATCCCCAGGGACCAGTGGGGTACTCAAGATGTATTTGAATACATGAATACATGAATGTACTTCAGAGGGAAAATGCTAGAAACTTACATAAGGATATATGATACATGATCTTTGAGAAGCTCCTGTCCAGAATTCAATACAAAAGATAAAACAAGGCCATGAAGAAATATTTCCATACTACTCCTTTGTTCAAATTTCACCATGACTAAGTATGGGGGGATAATGGAGAGAGAGGGAAGAAAGAAGAGAACTAGACAGAAGAATCAGAAAAAATATTCTGGAGTTCTGTATGCATGGTCAAACAGGGAAAAAAGTTAAAGACTGGATGCATCAGAGGAGCCTCTCTACCCCCTCACTTCAAATCCAAGTTCCTTCTCTTTTAAGAATAACGAAAATGTACTGATGTCATGAATGGACACTAATCTGGTTGAAGTATCAGTTTTTTAAAGAAAATTTAGTAGAAATAAAATAATTCTATCCAAATTGTTCATTCCCATGGCTAGTCAAACCTTTCCTAGGTTTAAATTTTACCAAAGGATAGATTAATATTTGTGATTGACTTTGTCATTGTGGGAACCCAAGTAACCTTAGCTTCAAGGGACACTGGGAAAGAAAGAAAATGTTAGGAGAAGCTGGCACAAGAGAACTGGAGGGACATGTGAAACAAACTACTTGCGGTTGTCTTTGCAAAGGCATTTAGCTTTTAGGCCATTTTTATTGCAGCCAGCATCCAGGTACAGTCATATGCCATTGGGAACTTAAGAGCCAAACACTGCCATTCTGTTTTATT
Organism: Choloepus didactylus; assembly: GCF_015220235.1. NCBI lineage: Eukaryota > Metazoa > Chordata > Mammalia > Pilosa > Megalonychidae > Choloepus > Choloepus didactylus. The sequence continues at coordinate 70,337,872 of NC_051317.1, read as the reverse complement.
AATGTTTCTATATATTTTAAAGTAGATGGGTTTATTGCCAAGAACTTTCAGTACATGATTTCTTTTAGAAGCATGAAAGTTTCAGATCCTTTAATAAATGCTGTCTAGTTATCTTCATTCAGGCACTCAGTGGATGTATATGAAATTATAAGAGAGTTAATTAAGCATGTGTTGAATTTTAAAAGCAGCAGCTAATTACCCATGAGTATTTCCCCTGAGGCCTCTTTTTAGCAGCACTAGAAATATTTCCTATGGACCTATAATGGACAGTGCTAGCCATTGCAGTTAATTATAGAGTAAAATTTTCCCTTAAGTAAAATTTGGCCATAAGGAGTTTGAGCTGTTTCTGGTTATCAAAAAGATTCAGAAAATTTATCTATGCTGTGAAATCATGGAGAGAAAATTAGATCCTGAAATACAGTGAGAATCCCTGTTACAATAAATCTAACAAATTGAAATCATTTCAGAGGAAAAAATACAAGAAGAAGGAAGAGTTTTCGAATCTAAGAGTAAAAAGTATTTATAATTACTACAAACAGTAAATTAAGAAAATGAAACTTTACATTTTTTATTGATCATAAAATGTAGTAGGTTGCTTCTGAGGAAAAAATTACTTGAATTCCCCTCTTTCCTTCCTCAGGAATTACATCTTAGAGCAGTCAGTGAATGGAAGCAATTAGAAATTAGCCTTAACATTTAAATAAGACCTGATGAAGACCTGCTACTGTAAATCCAGTACTGTCCTTTTCAAGTTCTTCTCTTCAAAGGTTAATTTCAACTGAGGATTGGATTCTTAGTGTTCTTTTGCAGAAATATTTATACTAAAGAAAGGAATTTGTGCCTTTGGCCCAGTTATCCTTGACTCTTCTAAATTCACTCATGCCTGTAGGGGCAAGTTAGTCCTTCTGGACCAATGACTAATCATTTTCTTGATCTATTTGGTCATCTTGCTACATATCCCCTTGAACTTTATAAAGCAGTACCTGAATTGGTACTCCCATCTCATCATTTGTATGACTAACTTGAAACATTCCTCTTAAATTTTCTCTTTTTAAATGAAGTACCACAGTGACAGGAGCAGCTCTTTCTATCCTGGAACATAATGAACCTGATGTCAAATCCTGATATAAATCTAATGGTCTACAGTAACTTCCAAAGTGTTCTGAGCTTCTTCTTAGAAAGTCTGACTGGGGAAAGAATAAGAATGCACATTTACACAACAATTTGCCAAAAGTTCAGCAAATTAACAAGAACCTTGAAGCCCCATAGATTCCAGGTGAAAAATTCCTTAAATGGAGTCTTATGCCACTAAAATTTGTAGATGGACAAATAAAAGTCTTTGCAATTGCAGTTGGATTAACAGTAGTTGTTCCTAAAATTGGTGTAACAAAAGAATTTTGCTATGCCTCTTAAGTCTAACATACCGTTGAAGTCCACCTACTTTGCTATGGTCAAAAGAGTACTCAAATACTGTACTTTTTTTAATTTTAAACAATTTTTATTGTGAAATATAACATACATACAGAAAAGTGATAACTTTCAAAGTATGGTTTAGAGCAGATTTCAAATTATAGTGTCAGTTACAGTTCCACAATTTCAGTTATTCCCTTCTAGCTGTTCTAATACACTAGAGACTAAAAAAAATCTATATAATGATTAAGTCATCATAATCCTTTTCTTAAATTCATTTTTATTGAGATATATTCACATACCATGCAGTCACACAAAACAAAGCATACATTCAATTGTTTACGGTACATTATATAGTTGTGCATTCATCACCAAAATTAATTTTTGACACTTTCATTACCACACACACACAAATAATAAGAATAAAAAATTAAAGTGAAAAAGAACACTGGTTTTTTGTTTCTTCCCCCATTTTTCCACTCATCCATCCATAAACTGGACAAAGGGGAGTGTGATCCATATGGCTTTCCCAATCACATTGTCACCCCTCATAAACTAAATTTTTATGCAATAGTCTTCAAGATTCATGTGTTATAGGTTGCAGTTTGATAGTTTCAGGTATTTATTGCTAGCTATTCCAAATCATTAGTACCTAAAAAGGGTTGTCTAAATTGTGCATAAGAGGGCCTACCAGAGTGACCTCTCGGCTCCTTTTGGAATCTCTCTGCCACTGAAGCTTATTTCATTTCCTTTCACATCCCCCTTTTGGTCAAGAAGATGTTCTCCCTCCCACAGTGCAAGGTCTAGATTCCTCCTCAGAAGTCATGCTCCATGTTGCCAGGGATATTCACTCCCCTGGGTGTCAGATCCCACTTAGCAGGGAGGGCAGTGATGTCATCTGCCACGCTGGCTTAGCTAGAGAGAGAGCGCCACATCTGAGCAACAAAGAGGCATTCAGGAGGAGGCTCTTAGGCACAATTAAGGGCAGGCCTAGCCTCTCCTTCGCAGCAACAGTCTTGCCAAGGGCAAATCTGGTAGTAGAGGGCTCAGTCCATTAAACCACCAGTCCCCTCTGTGACCACTTCAGCAACCACTGAGGTGGGGAAGCCCAACAACCCTGCGTTCTTCACCAGCTCCTTAAAATATTTTAACACACTAATCATAGAGCTAACTATAAAGGATAAACTGGAGTACATTCAAGTTAGGAAGTTACAGTTACAAAAATTCCATTAAGAAACTGAAAAGCAATATTAGTTTGGGAAACAACATCTGCATCACATATAATTCATTAAAAAACTTATATACAGAAATATAAAAATAAGTCTTTCATATCAATATAGGAAGACATAAAACCTAATAGAAAAATGGGGACTTCATAAAGCAGGATATCCAAATTGCTCACAAATATATAAAAAGTTGCTCAACCTTATTGTTTTAATGGAATCTCCATTTCTGTGAACTTGTTCCTACCATACCCATCAGAAATTAATAAGCCATAATCATTCCTGGGTATTCCCAGAACGTTAAATTTACCCATGATAGCTTATCTGTTCCTATTGAGTTATCATTCCACCTTCATTAATTGCTCTCCATCACTAGTTCCCCTACATTCTGCATCATAAACCATTTATTTTAGGAATGTGTTGTTTAACCTCCAAGTATTTGTGAATTTTCTAAGTCTCTGATGGTTATTGACTTCTAATTGTATTCCATTGTGGTCAGAGGATGTGCCTTGAATAATTTCAATTTTCTTTAAATTTACTGAGGCTTGTTTCATGTCCCAGTATATGCTCTATTCTGGAGAAAGTTCTGGAGCACTAGAGAAGAATGTGTATCCTGGTGATTTGGGTGTAATTTTCTATATGTCTGTTAAAACAAACTCATTTATCAGATTGTTTAGGTTTTCAATTTCCTTATTGGTCTTCTGTCTGGTTGATTTATCTATACGAGAGTGATGTGTTGAAATCACAATTATTGTGGAAACATCCATTGCTTCCTTTAGGTTTGCCAGTGTTTGTCTCATGTATTTTGTGGCACCATGATTGGGTGCATAAACATTTATGGCTGTTACTTCTTCTTGTTGAAATACCCCTTTCATTAGTATGTGGTGGCCTTCTTTGTCTCTCATAACATCCTTGCATTTAGTCTATTTATCTGAGATTAATATTGCTACTCTTGCTTTCTTTTGGCTGTAGCTTGCATGAAATATTTTTTCCCATCCTTTCACTCTCATTTTCTTCATATCCCTGCTTCTAAGATGAGTATCTTGTATGCAACATATTGATGGTTCATATTTTTGATCCATTCTGCCAATCTATATCTTTTAATTGGGGGAGTTTAATCCATTTACCTTCAGCATTATTACTGTGAAGTCATTTCTTGAATTAGCCATCCTATCCTTTGGTTTATGTTTATCAGACATATTTTCTCCCTTTCTCTCTTATTGTCCTTTAATGAACCAATACGGAATCTCTTTAGTACTGAACCTTTCTCCATGTCTCTCTCTCCCCTCTTTGTTTCTGTGTCAGTAGGGCTCCCTTTAGTATCTGAAGTAGGGCAGGTCTTTTATTAGCAAAATCTCTCAGCATTTGTTTGTCTGAGAAAAATTTAAGCTCTCCCTCAAATTTGAAGGAGAGCTTTGCTGGAAAAGTATTCTTGGTTGGAAATTTTTCTCTCTCAGAATTCTAAATATGTCATACCACTGCCTTCTCACCTCCATGGTATCTGCTGAGTAGTCACTACTTAGTCTTCTGTTGTTTCCTTTGTATGTGGTGAATTGCTTTTCTCTTGCTGCTTTCAGAACTTGCTCCTTCTCTTCAGTATTTGACAGTCTGATCAGAATATGTCATCAAGTGAGTGTATTTGGCATTATTCTATTTGGGGTTCACTGGACATTTATGATTTGTGTATTTATGTTGTGTAGAAGGTTTGAGAAGTTTTCCCCCAAAATTTCTTTGCATACTCTTTCTAGATCTTTACCCTTCTCTTTCCCTTCTGGGACACCAATGAGTCTTATATTTGGACATTTTGTTTATGTATCATATCCCTGAGGTCCATTTCAATTTTTTCAATTTTTTCCCAATTCTTTATTTTGTTCTTTCATTTTTCATTCTGTGGTCCTCAAGGTCACTTATTTATTGTTCAGCTTCCTCTAGTCTTGTACTATGAGTATCCAGAATCTTTTTAATTTGGTCAACAGTTTCTTTTATTTCCATGAGATCGTCTATTTTTTCAGTTACTCTTGCAATTTCTTATTTATGCTCTTCTGGGGTCTTCTTCATGTCCTTTATATCCTGTGCCATGCTCTCATTGTTTGTCTTTAGTTTCTTTGTTTAATTGCTCCAAGTACTGTGTCTCCTCTGATCTTTTGATTTGGGTGTTTTGGTTTGAGTTGTCCATATCATCTGGTTTTTCAATATGTTTCAAAATTTTCTGTTGTTTTTGGCCTCTTGACATTTGCTTTACTTGATAGGGTTCTTTTAGGATATGTAGGATTATTCAAAGACTAATCTCTAATTTGTCAGATCTACAGCTTGGTGGCATACACTTTAACTAACCAGCACATGGCATCTGCAAGTCACCTATTTCCCTCCAGTCAGTTCTCCCCAACTTTCTCTTTGTGGTGTGTGGGGGTTTGATTCTTGTGGGGTTCAGTTGGTGCACCAAGTTTGGGTGTGTTCTTGGTGCTGTTTGCCCTGAATGTGGGACATGTGTCTGAGCAGTTAGGGAGGGAGTGCAGCCTTAATAATAAAACCTCCCAGGTGCTCCTGGAGATTTAAGTCTGTTGCAAGAGTCTAAACCTTCAGTTCAGTCTCACCAGAGATTGTCTCTGATGCTGACCACAAGTCCTTGGTATTGGCATATGGTCCCTGGGATTTCCAAGTGGGTCCCTCTTCCAAGCTGTGCCCTTCTAGGGCTTCTGCTGAGGGAAGGTTGTGCTACATCACAAGTGTGCACCATCCCTCAAGGGAAGTTCTGGGCCACCAGGCTGCGTAGTTGTGTTCCCAGCCTGCTGTAAGGATGGCTTATAGGGTATGTTAATTTCCCGCTTTTTGCACAGATCTACCTTCCCAGCTCTGGGACAATGAGCTGTGGGTGTGCTAATGGCTGTTGTCCACACCCAATATTGTGGCATGTGTGTATGTTGCTGGAAACGCTTCCTGTCACACAGGGTTTTCTGGCATGGCTCTGGGCTGTGGCGCTGGTACTGGGCAGGAGTATTCCCAGCCCACCGGGAAGATGACTACAAGGGGAGTGGTCATTTTCCCCTTTTGGCTCCTCACTGCCTTCCTCGATCTGGGACAATTAGCAGTGGGTGCACAAAAGGCTCTCTTCCATGCCAGATATTGAATCATTTGCACAGCTCATTCCTGCCACACTTCACTGTGCAGCCACTTTTGGGTTTTTTAAAAAAGAACTAGTCTGCCTCCAAATGCCAACCCATGGTTCCCCCACACCACAGTATGGCTGCTGGATATTCAGCAGGCTTACTCACTCGTTTTCAGAATGCAGACTCCCAGTTTCACCAAGTGCACAGTCCCTGTGGTTTTAGCTGACGTTGTCCAGGTGGTGCATCACTGGAACTGGTGTTCTGGGTCACTTTCTGGCTTTTATCTAGTATTTTTCATGGAGGTGTTTTTTTGCCCTCTCTCTCATAGCCACCATCTTAGGTTCTTCCCATACTTTTAAATTTGTGTTAACCTTTTTAAAATTGGCAGTGTTATTTAGGTTGTTGTCTTCATTCTTATGTCCCAGAGAAACCTGAATGACAAAATGTTACAGAGACCATACATCTGGCAGATGTGGAGCAGGTTGGTAAACAAGGAAGAGCTTCTGGCAACCCAATGAAGGTATGTGGACCTGTAAAAATTATATCTTTTAAAACTTGGAAGTTATTGAGTACAACTTATGACCCAATAATGGGATACTCTCAACAGCATCCCTTGACCTATTGTTTTCTACTTCTACTTAGAAACTTTGGTGAAGGTGAGTTTATTTACTGCTGAAGTAGTCCATTGTTGCAGAGCAGAGAATGTTAACATTATTATTCTATCAGTATATATTATTGTATAATATTAAAATAATGTAGTAATATTAATAGAATAAATACATTTGTTCATTCATATTGTGCAGAAATCCAACTTTTGCTAACTTCCACTCTTTAATCTTCACAAGAAATATTGCACAGTTTTCAAAAACACAACCAGTGTTCTCTTGTATTTGCTCCTTCTTCCTACAATTTTTTTAATAATTCAATTTTATTGAGATATATTCACATACCATGCAGTCATACAAAGTGTATAATCAGTTGTTCACAGTACCACCATATAGTTGTGTGTCCATCACCAAAATTAATTTTTGAACATTTTCATTACCACACACACAAAAGTAATAAGTATAAAAATTAATGTGAAAAAGAACAATTAAAGTAAAAAAGAACACTGGGTGATTTTTTTTTTTGCCCCTGTTTTTCTACTCATCCATCCATACACTGGAAGAAGGGGAGTATGATCCACATGGTTTTCCCAATCACATTGTCACCCCTCATAAGCTACATTTTTATACAATCGTCTTCAAGATTCAGGGGTTCTGGGTTGTAGTTTGATAGTTTCAGGTATTTACTGCTAGTTATTCCAATTCATTAGAACCTAAAAAGGGTTATCTAAATTGTGCATAAGAGTGCCCACCAGAGTGACCTCTCAGGTGCTTTTGGAATCTCTTAGCCACTGAAGCTTATTTTGTTTCCTTTAACATCCCCCTTTTGGTCAAGAAGATGTTCTCCATCCCACAATGCCGGGTCTACATTCCTCCCCAGGACTCATGTACTCCACATTGCCAGGGGTATGTACACCCCTGGGTATTAGATCCCATGTAGGGGAGAGGGCAGTGATTTCACCTGCCAAGTTGGCTTAGCTAGAGAGAGAGGGCCACATTTGAGCAACAAAGAGGCATTCAGGAGGAGGCTCTTAGGCACAATTATGAGCAGGTCTAGCCTCTCCTTTGCAGTAACAGTCTTCCCAAGGGCAAGTTCCATGATTGTGGGCTCAGCCCATCAAACCACCAGTCCCCAGTGTCTGTGAGCACATCAGCAACCATCAAGGTGGGGCAGCCCAACATCCCTGCACTTTCCCCCAGCAATGTTCACATTAGTGGTAGCATATAATATTTCTCTTTTTGTGCTTGCCTTATTTCACTCAGCATTATGTCTTCAAGGTTCATTCAAGTTGCCATGTTTCACATCATTCCTTCTTACTGCCGCATGGTATTCCTTTGTGTGTATATACCACATTTTATTTGTCCACTCCTCTGTTGAAGGACATTTGGGTTGTTTCCATCTTTTGGCAATTGTGAATAATGCTGCTATGAACATTGGAGTGCAGATATCTGTTTGTGTCACTGCTTTCAGATCTGCTGGGTATATACCGAGAAATGCAATTGCTGAATCAAAGAGTAACTCTATATCTAGTTTCCTAAGGAATTGCCAGACTGTCTTCCAGAGTGGCTGAACCATTATAGAGTCCCACCAACAATGAATAAGAGTTCCAATTTATCCACATCCTCTCCAGCATTTTTAGTTTCCTGTTTGTTTAATGGCAGCCATTCCAATTGGTGTGAGATGGTATCTCGTTGTAGTCGTAATTTGCATCTCTCTAATAGCTAGTGAAGTTGAACATTTTTTCATGTGTTTCTTGGCCATTTGTATTTCCTCTTCACAGAACTGTCTTTTCATATCTTTTGCCCATTTTATAATTGGGCTGTCTGTACTATTGTCATTGACTTGTAGGATTTCTTTATATATGCAAGATATCAGTTTTTTGTCAGATAAATGGTTTCCAAAAGCTTTTTCCCATTAAGTTGGTTGCCTCTTCACCTTTTTGACAAATTCCCTTGAGGTACAGAAATTCCTAAACTTGAGGAGTTCCCATTTATCTTTTTTTTCCTTTGTTGCTTGTGCTTTGGGAGTAAGGTCTAGGAAGTGACCTCCTAATGCAAGGTCTTGAAGATGTCTCCCTACATTATCTTCTAGGAGTTTTATGGTACTGTCTTTTATATTGAGGTCTTTGATCCACTTTGAGTTAATTTTTGTGTAGGGTCCTCTTTCATTCTTTTGGATATGGGTATCCAACTCTCCCAGCCCCATTTGTTGAAAAGACTGTTATGTCCCAGTACAGTGGCTTTGGGGGCCTTATCAAAGATCAGTCGGCCATAGATCTGGGAGTCTATCTCTGAATTCTCAATTCGATTCCATTGATCAATATATCTATCTTTGTGCCAGTACCATGTTGTTTTGACAACTGTGGCTTTATAATAATCTTCAAAGTCAGGGAGTGTAAGTCCTCCTTCTTTGTTTTTCTTTTTTAGAGTATCTTTAGCAATTCGAGGCATCTTCCCTTTCCAAATAAATTTGATAACTAGCTTTTCCAAGTCTGAAAAGTAGGTTGTTGGAATTTTGATTGAGATTGCATTGAATCTGTAGATGATTTCAGGTAGAATTGACATCTTAATTACATTTAACCTTCCTATCCATGCTCATGGAATATTTTTCCATCTTTTAAGGTCCACTTCTATTTCTTTTAGTAGCATTATGTAGTTTTCTTTGCATAGGTCTTTTACATCTTTGGTTAAGTTTATTCCTAGGTACTTGATTTTTTTAGTTGCTATTGAAAAATGGCATCTTTTTCTTGAGTGTCTCTTCAATTTTTTCATTTATAGCATATAGAAACATTACTGACTTATGTGCATTAATCTTGTATCTTGCTACTTTGCTAAATTTGTTTATTGCTCTAGTAGCTGTATCATCAATTTCTCAGGGATTTTCAGATATAAGATTATATCATCTGCAAACAATGACAGTTTTACTTCTTCCTTTCCAATTTGGATGCCTTTTATTTCTTTGTCTTGCCAGATTGCCCTAGCTAGCACTTCTAGCACAATGTTGAATAACAGTGGTGACTGCGGGCATCCTTGTCTTGTTCCTGATCTTAGAGGGAAGGCTTTCAGTCTCTCAACATTTAGTACTATGCTGGCTGTGAGTTTTTCATATATGCTCTTTATCATATTGAGGAAGTTTCCTTCAATTCCTACCTTTTGAAGTGTTTTTATCAAAAAGCGATGTTGGATTTTGTTGAATGTTTTTTCAGCATCTATTGAGATGATCATTTGATTTTTCTCTTTTGATTTGTTAATGTGTTGTAAAACATTGATTGATTTTCTTATGTTGAATCATTCTTGCATGCCTGGAATGAACCCCACTTGATCATGGTGTATGATTTTTTTAATGTGCCTTTGGATTTGATTTGGAGGTAGTTTGTTGAGAATTTTGGGTCTATATTCATTAGGGAAATTGGCCTGTAGTTTTCCTTTTTTTGTGGCATCTTTGCCTTGTTTTGTATTAGATTGATGTTAGCTTCATAAAATCTGTTAGGTAGTGTTCCATTTTCTTCAATGTTTTGAAAGAGTTTAAGTAAGACTGATATCAGCTCTTTTTGGAAAGTTTGGTAGAATTCCCCTGTGAAGCCATCTGTCCATGGAAATTTTTTGTGGGAAGTTTTTGATGACTGATTGGATCTCTTTGCTTGTGATTGATTGGTTGAGGTCTTCTATTTCTTCTCTGGTCAGTCTAGGTTGTTCGTATGTTTCCAGGAAATTGTCCATTTCCTCTACATTATCCAGTTTGTTGGCATACAGTTTTTCATAGTGTTCTCATAATTTTTTAAATTTCTACAGGATCTACAGTAATGTCACCTTTCTCATTTATTATTTTGTTTATATGGGTTTTCTCTCCTTTTGATTTTGTCAGGCTAGCTAGGGGCCTGTCAATCTTGTTGATCTTCTCAAAGAACAAGCCCTTGGTGATAGTTATTCTCTCTATTGTTTTTTTTTTTTTTTTGGTTGTTGTTGTTGTTGTTGTTCTCTATGTCATTTATTTCTGCTTTAATCCTTGTTACTTCTTTCTTCTACTTGGTTTAGGATTAGTTTGCTCTTCATTTCTAGCCTCTTCAGTTGCTCCATTAGTTTTCTGATATTAGCTCTTTCCTCTTTTTTGAGGTATGCATTTAGTGCTATAAACATCCCCTTCAGTACTGCTTTTGCTGCATTGCATAGGTTTTGATATGTTGTGATCTCATTTTCATTCATTTCTATATATTTAGCAATTTATTTTGCTACTTCTTCTTTAACCCACTGATCTTTTGGGAGTGTGTTGTTTAACCTCCAGGTATTTGTGAATTTTCTAAGTCTCTGATGGTTATTGACTTCTAATTTTATTCCATTGTGGTCAGAGAATATGCTTGGTATAATTTCAATTTTTTTAAATTTATTGAGGCTTGTTTTATGTCCCAGCATATGGTCTATTCTGGAGAAAGTTCCTGGAGCACTAGAGAAGAATGTGTATCCTGGTGATTTGGGATGTAATATTCTATCTATGGCTGTTAAATCAAATTCATTTATCAGATTGTTTAGGTTTTCAATTTCCGTATTGGTTTTCTGTCTGAGTGATCTATCTATAGGAAAGAGTGATGTGTTGACATCTCCAACAATTATTGTGGAAACATTCATTGCTTCCTTTAGTTTTGCCAGTGTTTGTCTCCTGTATTTTGTGACACCATCATTGGGTGCATAGATATTTATGATTGTTATTTCTTCTTGTTGAATTGCTCCTTTTATTAGTATGTGGTGGCCTTCTTTGTCTCTCATAATATCCTTGCACCTAAAGTCTATTTTATCTGAGATTAATATTGCTACTCCTGCTTTCTTTTGGCTGTAGCTTGCATGAAATATTTTTTCCCATCCTTTCACTTTCAATTTCTTTGTGTCCTTGTGCTAAGATGAGTATCTTGTATGCAACATATTGATGGTTCATATTTTTTGATCCATTCTGTGAATCTATATCTTTTAATTGGGGAGTTTAATCCATTTACATTCAATGTTATTACTGTGAAGGCCTTTCTTGAATCAGCCATCCTGTCTTTTGGTTTACATTTGTCAGATATATTTTTCCCCCCTCTCTTATTTTCCTTTAATGAACCAATACTGAATCTCTTTAGTACTGGACCTGTCTCCATATCTCTCTCTCCTTTGTTTCTCTGTCAGTAGGGCCCCCTTTAGTATCTCAAGTAGGGCAGGTCTCTTATTAACAACACCCCTCAGCATTTGTTTGTCTGTGAAAAATGTAAGCTCTCCCTCAAATTTGAAGGAGAGCTTTGCTGGATAAGGAATTCTTGGTCGGCAAATTTTCTCTCTCAGAATTTTAAATATGATGTGCCACTGCCTTCTCACCTCCATTGTGGCTGCTGATTAGTCACTACTTATTCTTATATTGTTTCCTTTGTATGTGGTGAATTGCTTTTCTCTTGCTGCTTTCAGAACTTGCTGCTTCTCTTCAGTATTTGGCAGTCTGATCAGAATGTCTTGGAGTGGGTTTATTTGGATTTATTCTATTTCGAGTTCGCTGGTCATTTATGATTTGTGTATTTATATTGTGTAGAAGGTTTGGGCAGTTTTCCCCAACAATTACTTTGAATACTCTTTCTAGACCTTTACCCTTCTTTTCCCTTTCTGGGACACCATGAGTCTTACATTTGGACATTTTATTTTATCTATCATATCGCTGAGGTCCATTTTGATTTTTTCATTTTTTCCCCATTCTTTCTTTTGTTCTTTCATTTTCCATTTTGGCATCCTCCAGGTCACTGATTCATTGTTCAGCTTCCTGTAGTTTTGTACTATGAGTATCCAGAATCTTTTTAATTTGGTCAACAGTTTCTTTTATTTCCATAAGATCATCTATCTTTTTATTTACTCTTGTAATTTCTTCTTTATGCTCTTCTAGGTTCTTCTTCATGTCCTTTATATCCTGTGCCATGCTCTTGTTGTTTGTCTTTAGTTCTTTGATTAATTTGTTGAAGTACTGCATCCCCTCTTATATTTTGATTTGGGTGTTTGGGTTTGGGTTATCCATATCATCTGGTTTTTTCAGATGCTTTAAAATTTTCTGTTGTTTTTGGCCTCTTGGCATTTGCTTAACTTGATAGGGTTCTTTTAGGATATTTAGGCTAATTCAAAGACTAATCTCTAATTTGTCAGATCTACATCTTGGTGGCGTACACTTTCTCTAACTAAGACTCGCATCCATGAGTCACCTATTCCCCTCAAGTCAGTTCTCCCCAACTTTGTCTTTGTGGTGTGTGGGAGTCTGATTCTTGCGGAGTCCAATTGGTGCACCAAGTTTGCATGTGTTGTTGGTGCTGTCCACTGTGAAGGTGGGGCATGTGTCTGAGCAGTTAGGGAGGGAGGGCAGCTTTAATAATCAAAACTCCCAGGTGTTCCTGGTGATTAAAGGCTGTTGCAAGAATCTAAATCTTCATTTCAGTCTCACCAGAGACTGTCTCTGCCACTAACTTACAAGTCCTTTGAATTGGCATATGGTCCCTTGGATTTCTGAGTGGGTCCCTCTTCCAAGTCATACCCTCCTAGGGCCTCTGCTAAGGGAAGGCTTTGCTACATCACAATTGCACACTGTCCCTCAAGGGAAGTTCTGGGCCACCGGGCCCTGGAGATGTGTTCCCAGCCTGCTGAAATGATGGCTGTATGGGGCATGTTAATTTTCCCCTTTTCACACAGCTCCACCTTCCTAGCTCTGGGACAATTAGCTGTGGGTGTGCAAAAGGCTATTGTCCACACCCAATATTGTGGCATGTGCACGTGATGCTAGAAACACTTCCCGTCACACTGATTTCTTGGCGAGGCTCTGGGCTGTGGCACTGGTGCCAGGCAGGAGCATTCTCAGCCCACTGAGAAGATGACTGTAAGGGGCATGGTTATTTTCCCCTTTCAGCTCACCTCTGCCTTCCTTACTCCTAGACAATTAGCAGTGGGTCCATGAAAGGCTATCGTCCATGCCAGATATTGATGCATACCCACAGCCTGTTCCTGCTGTGCTTCACTGTGTGGTTCTTGCTGCTATATCAGCAGCTGCTTTTGGGTTTTTTAAAAAAGAACTAGTTCAGCTCCATATGCCAACCCATGTTTTCCTTGCACCACAGCATGGCTACTGAATATTCTGCAGGCTTGCTCACTCATTTCAGAATGCAGACTCCTGGTTTCACCAAGTGCACAGTCCCTGTGAATTTAGCAGAACTTGTCCAGCTGGTGCACTGCTGGAACTGATGTTCTGGTTCACTTTCTGGCTTTTATCTAGTATTTTTCACAGAGGTGTTTTTTTTGCCCGTCTTTCTTAACTGCCACCTTCTGGAAGTCCCCTATAATTTTTACAATATAATTTAATTTACACATTGACTCCCATGTTATTACAGAATTCATTAAAAACAACACCAGATGCCACTATGCAGAGCTCTCATGACAATGCATCTCAAAAGTTGGGTGGATGTAAATTTGGCAATATGCATGTGGGTTTGGAGCAAAGACTCTGGAGCTAGGGCACCCTATTTTGAATCCCTAATCTTCCTCATACTAGCTGTGTATCCTTTGACAACTTACTTAACCTCACTGTGTCTCAGTAACATGGAGATAATATCACTGTTTACTTCACAGTGTTGTGAAGATAAATGAGCTATCTCTAAAGTATTTAGAACAACACTTGTATATCGTAAGTGATTTATAAGCATTTTTTGTCAAAATAATATTTGGGCTGAATGTGAAGAAAACTTTTAACAATCAAGGGGAAGAATACGTTCCATGGAACACATGCACACAAAATTGAATAAAATTGAGATACTAGCTTTTCAATATTATTGAATGTGGAGTCCTGTATTACATAGCTGTGGTGGTTTGAAGCTTTATGTACCCTGGAAAAACATTCTTAAATTTAATCCATTCCTGTGGGTGTGAACACACCAAATGCAGTACCTTTTTATGAGGTCATTTCAGTTATGGTGTGATTCACCTCAATCAGGATGAGTCTTAATCCTTTATAAGCAGTATTAAATTCAAGATAGAGAGAGAGCCACAGGAAGCAAGGAGCTGAACATCAAGGGAACCCAGAAGAGAAGGGAGAGACAAAGAGGCCACAAAGTGCCTTGCATTTGATTAGCTAAGGACCAAGAATCACTGACCACCAGCCCTAGAACACCAAAATCTTTTGGGAAAAAGCACAACCTTGATGATGCCTTGAGTTGGGCCTTTTACCTAACTTCAAAACCATGAGCAAATAATTTTCCATTGTTTAACCTGAACTATTTCATGGTATTCACTTCAGCAGCCAAGGAAACTAAAACAGTAGCTATGTGAGTTAGGTTAATCATAGGCCTCTTCCAAATTTAAGATCTTAATTTAATTGTAACTAATTCAAGGCAAATTCATGGAAAATTAAGCTTGCAACACTTTCTCTGTAACTCTTTAAAATATGCAAGGATTGGCAACAATGGCACCTTATATATCTCCAGTGCCTCCTCATGGATTAAGCTACATTTATTTGGAATTTGTCATCATTCAGAAACAAAAATTTCCTGTTTTGTGGAAAAAAAGGGCTAGTGGAGCCAGTGAAAACAATGAACAAAGAGTTTACTTAAAGAAGCTTGTTGTGGGAACAGTAAATGGCCCTCATCTGCTCACAATACCAGATCTGGCATCTGTGAAATTAAATGTTCTAAAAGTTAACAAACTTAATTTCTTTATAATATTGTATAATTCACCAAACTTGCCACTGAGTTTGACTGTTTTTTCCTTACCAGAACACAAAAATATTACTACTACTAATAATGATAAATGGTATTCTGAACTGTTTTTTTTCTTACAGCTTTTACAGAATCTGTGGACACCCTCTTTCAATGACTTGTCTAGAGCCCTCTACATTTCCAGTTAATTTAATACTCCCACACAAAGGCCTTGTTATATCATCAGACTGATTTTCCCCCACAACTGCATTTCAAAATACTTCCATCCCCTTTACTGAAATCCACAGGTGGCTTCTGACTTTTCAGGGTTGGAAATAGTCCTCCCATGGGATAATGAAGGTTCCTATAGCTGACCACAAGATCCCCTTTTAACAGGGGACTCTTCAGTCTCCAAAATATTCTTCATCTTTTGGCATAGCAGTCTACAGGGACTTGGTTTTATAGTCAGCAGAATAAGTTGTTCTAGTGTAAGAAGGAGCCGTGGTTTGCGGTTGAGAGTGAGGTATATTTTGTATTTGCTGCTGAGAGGCAAGTGAGCACTTGAACAAGAATGAAAAGTTAAATACTGGAGCTTTTCTACTGAATCACCAATCAGTAACCATTTCTTGGTAAGGCTATTGTGGTAGATTGAATTCTGTATCCCAATTTAGACATATTCTTCATCTGAATCCACATTCTTGTGGGTAGGAACTCATTGTAAATAGGATCTCTTGTAATGTCAGTTTTAGTTAAGGTGTGGCCCAAATGAATGAGGGTGGGTTTTAATCCAGACTACTGAAGACTTTATAGTGAGATGCAGGAAGTCAACAAGAACCCCAAAGAGAAAGTAGAAGACATCACCATGTGATGGGAAAGGCAGGGATCCCAGGGATTGCTGGTAGCCAGCACCAGGAGAATACAGACTTTGGGAAGAAGGCAAATCTTGGTGATGTCTAGATTTGGGACTTCTTCCAGCCTCAAAACTGTGAGCCAATAAATTCCTGTTGTTAAGCCAACCCGTTTTGTGGTATTCGTGATAGCAGCTCAGGCAAACTAAGACAGGTATTATAAATTAAGAACTTGTTCTCCTCAATTTTCTACAGTTTATTTTCTTCTCTCACACCTGCCAAGACAGAACTTGTATATGTGTAGATATCATTAGAAAAGATATAAATGATAAAGTTCCAGATTAAGTCCTGTTCTTAGAAACCAAAGAGAAAGAAAGAAATCCACAAGCAGTCCATCTAAAATCTGATTCCAAATGGCCATAATCAGCAGTAGAAAGAGACATGCCCATGGTACCCCAGCTATTTCCCTTTACAGTCATTGCTACAATTCGCATTAGGCAAGAGGCAATCCTAAACACTATATGAGGTCCTGTGTTTGTTTAACTGTACTTTTTAGTATTATGACACCAAGATTAAAGGTTGTGAAAATATAACATTGGATGTTTAAAAGCCACACACAACCCAAGATCCCTGGTCTGAGGAAACCTGATGATCTGGTGAGAATTTTTGGCAACCTAGTTTGGGGTTTTGGTTTGTCTTCAAAGTTAGCATAGAGCTCCATGCAGTTTGAATGCACTTTCACCAAACAGATGACCAGGAATTCTGTTGATTCCTATTATTTCTTCTTCTGTCATTTGTTTAGCCCTTCTCCCTTTTTACTGTTGCTTTGTCCTTGAGTTATAATATCAAGTGAAAATTATGAAATAATGGGGCATTCCCTTTTGAAAATCCCCCAAGCAAATTAGAGGAAATATTCAATGATAAATAATATTCTAAAAATTGGTTAACTAGAACTTGAAACAATTTGTTTAGAGGCATAGTGCTGTCCACGGTAGATCAGTAGCTAGCCCAATCCACAAAAGTCTACATTGTATATTCCCAAACTACTTTAGTAATTCCTTCCTGTGCTAGTTTGGATGTATTACGTCCCCCAAAATGCTATTATCTTTGATGAAGTCTTGTGTGGGCATGAAAAGCATTGATGGTGATTGGGTTGCAGACTTTTGATTGGATGTTTCCATGGAGATGTGATCACTCAACTGTGGGTGAGACCTTTCATTGGATAATTTCCTTGGAGATGTGGCCCTGCCCATTCAGCATGGGCTTGATTAGTTTACTGGAGCACTGTATAAGCTCAGAAAGAAGGAGCGAGCTTGCTACAGTAAAGAGGGACACTTTGAAGAATGCATAGAAGCTGAGAAGAGAGGAGCTGCAGATGAGAGGCAGTTTGAAGATGGCCATTGAAAGCAGACTTTTGCTCCAGAGAAACTAAGAGAGGACAAACACCCCAAGAGCAACTAAAAGTGACATTTTTGAGGAACTGCAGCTTACAGAGGAATGTCTTGGGAGAATGCCATTTTGAAACCAGAACTTTGGAGCAGATGCCAGCTACATGCTTTCTCAGCTAACAGAGGTTTCCAGACACCATTGGCCATCCTCCAGTGAAGGTACCTGATTGTTGATGACTTACCTTGGACACTTTATAGCCTTAAGACTGTAACTTTGTAACCAAATAAACCCCCTTTATAAAAGCCAATCCATTTCTGGTGTTTTGCATTCTGGCAGCATTAGTGAACCACAACACTTCCCTTCAACAACAATTTCTTATATATCTATTATGGATCAGATATTGTGCTGGGCATTAAGGATACCATAACAAATAAAACTGTTACTGTTCTCAAGGGATTTTACAGTTTGGTGGAGAGACAAGCAAATACCAGACAATTTGGATATATTAAATCATATTTCAGAAGTAGATTGAAAATCTGGATCTTGTCTTCTTACTTTTACGATGTGGTTAATCAAGATCCAGTCTCGTTGCTTTTTTATTTCCATTTTTACATTTGGCTCACAGGCCATACCTGGCCCACCTGTTTTTGTTTGTTTGTTTGTTTGTTTTTGTTTTTTTTTTTTTAAATTGAGATTGTTCACATACCATACAACTATCCAAAGATACAAAGTGAACAATCAGTTGCACATGGTGCCATCATAGAGCTGTGCATCCATCACCACAATTTTTTTTCAATTTTTAGAACACTTTCATTACTCCAGAAAAAAAATAAAGACAAAAAAGGGAACTCAAATCCTCCCATAACCCTAACCAACCACCTCCATTACTGAATCATAGTTTTGGTATAGTACATTTTTTACTGTTGATGAAAGAATGTTAAAGTACTACTAACTGTAGTATATAGTTTGCAATAGGTATATATTTTTTCCTATATGCCCCTCTATTATTAACTTCTGGTTATAGTGTCATGCACTCATTCTAGTACATGAGAGAGATTACTAATATTTGTACAGTTAATCATGGACATTGTCCACAAGATTCACTGTTTTATACATTTCCACCTTTTAACCTCCAACTTTCCTTCTGGTGACATATGTGACTCTGAGCTTACCCTTTCTACCATCTTCACACACCATTCAGCACTGTTAGTTATTCTCACAACATGCTACCATCACCTCTGCCCATTTCCAAATGTTTAAGTTCACCCTACTTGAGCATTCTGCTCATAATAACCACTCCCCATTCTTTAGCCTCATTCTATATCCTGGTAACTTATATTTCATGTCTATGGGTTTACATATTATAATTAGTTCATATCAGTGAGACCCTGCAATATTTGTTCTTATGTGTCTGACTTATTTCACTTAGTATAGTGCCCTCAAGTTCTCATCAACCAGTTTTTTTAAGATGGTTTTGTTCACACACATTTTCCATCCTAAGTAGACAATCATTGGTTCTCTGTATAGTCAGGTAATTATGTATTCAGCACCATCACTATCTGTATGAGGACATCTCCATCTCCTTCACAAAGAAGGAGGAAGAGTCAAAGAAAGCAGGGGGAAAAAAGAAAAAGAAAAAAGAAAGAGAGAGAGAGAGAGAGAAAAAATGACAGCTAGAAAGCAACAAAAGGAAAGATAGTATTAGCCTAAAGTAGAATAAAGAGTCAGGCAACATCACCAATGCCAGGAGTCCCATACCCTTTCCCTTTCCCTACCCCCCCCATATGCATTTAGCTTTTGTATATTGCCTTTGCTATATAAAAGGAAGCATAATGCAATGTTTCTGTTAATTATATTCTCTAGTTGCATGGATTGTATTTTCCCCTCAATCTCACTCTATTTTTAACACCTTGCAAGGTTGACATTCATTTGTTCTACCTCATGTAAAAACATATTTGCATCTTTTATTGCAATCATTGAGCACACTAGGTTTCCCTGAGTTATACAGTCCCAGTCTTTGTATTTTGTCTTTCATTCTGATGTCCCACATGGTCCTAACCTTCCTCCTTCAACTATGCTCACAGTCATCTTTGCCCAGTATACTTAAATTGCTGTGCTACTATCTCCCAAAATTGTTTTCCAAAGCTCTCACTCCTGTCTTTTCCTTTCTGTCTCCAGTGCTTCCTTTAGTGTTTCCTGTAGAGCAGGTATCTTGTTCACAAACTCTGTCATTGTCTGTTTGTCAGAGAATATTTTAAGTACTCCCTCATATTTGAAAGATAGTTTTGCCAGATATAGGATTCCTGGTTGGTGGTTTTCTCTTTCAGTGTCTTAAATACATCACCCCACTTCCTCTTTCTTTCATAGTTTCTATTGAGAAACCCTCACATAGTCTTGTCAAGCTTCCTTCGTATGTGATGGATCACTTTTTCCCTTGCTGCTTTCAGGATTCTCTATCTTTGATGTTTGATAATCTAATTATTAAGTGTCCTGGTGTAGACCTATTCAGATCTATTCCTTTTGGAGTATGCTGTGCTTCTCAGATCCATAATTTTATGTCTTTCATAAGAGATGGGAAACTTTCATTGATTATTTCCTCTATTATTGCTTCTGTCCCTTTTCCCTTCTCTTCTCCTTCTGGGACACCAATGACACATACATTCCTGCATTTCATTTTGAGACGTTGCTCATATTTTTCCATTCTTTCCTCTATCTCCTCTTATATGTAGGATTTTAGGTGCCTTGTTCTCCAGTTCCTGAGTATTTTCTTCTGCCTCTTGAGATCTGCTGCTGTATGTTTCCATTGTGTCTTTTATCTCTTGTGCCTTTCATTTCAGTAGATTCTGCCAGTTGTTTTTTTTTCAAACTTTTGATTTCTACCCTATGTACACCCAGTGTTTTCATTATATGTTCATCTCTTTTGCCATATTTTCCCTAAACTTTTTGAATTGATTTAGCATTAGTTGTTTAAATTCCTATATCTCAGTTGAAGTATAAGTTTGTTCCTTTGACTGGGCCACAACTTCCATTTTTCTTAGTGTAGGTTGTAGTATTCTGTTTTCTAGGCCTCTGGTTTCCTTGGTTAATGCAACCAGGTTTTCCCAGACCAGAACAGGCTCAGGTCCCAGAAGGAAGAAATATTCAGTATCTGGTTTCCCTGAGGTGTGTCTTAGAAAATTGGTACACCCTGTGAGGCCTCAAGTCCTTGTGATTTTCTGCCCAGCAGGTGCTGCCTGGCAGCCTGTAGCTCCAGACTGGTGTAAGGAGATGTGGCCCATGGCTGTTTTCCCCCAGGCTCTGGGTTCTGGTTCTGAATGGAAGGCAGGTAGTGGAGCTTCAAACCACCTTTTTCCTCTTGGAAAAAAACACAGCCACTAGGGAGAGGTCATTAGTATTTGAATGTTCTATCTGCCTGTGCTATCTCCACCCTTGTCTAGGTCAGAGCACTGGGGACTGAAAATTGCTGAAGTTTCTCCACTGAGCAAAAAAAAGGGACAGGAAGCCCCCTTCAGGGCAAGTCCATGGCCACTCTCCAGCTCTCCAAGGCCAGTCATCACCAAAAGCGTCTGTCTGCTTGTTGGAGATTCATATCTTGTATTGAGCAGACCATGTTTGTTGATTAAAACCCCAGTTGGAGCTCAGCTGAGCTACATTCACTTGCTTGGAGAGTGCTGCTCTCTAGCACCATGAGGCTTTGCAGTTTGGGCCATGGGGGAAGGGGGCTCCTTGCTTGAATCTGCAGTTTTTACTTACAGATTTTATGCTGCAATCTTGGGCATTCCTTCCATTTCAGGCTGGCGTATCATGAGTGGACAGTCACATTTGTCCCCCCATAGTTATTCCAGATTATTTACTAGTTGTTCCTCATGGTTTGTTAGTTGTTCCAGGGATATCAACCAGCTTCCACTCCTCTCTATGCCACCATATTCTTCTGTCTCCCAGGCTCATTACATTTTTAAAAAAATAGAGAAAAAACTTGCAAGTGAGACTATTAATCTCCACTGGTAACCTTTGCGAATCTTGTAGAATGGGAGAATGCTTGGAAGAGTCGAGACAGGGAAATATTTTCAGGTTATCAAAAAGATTAAGATGATGTTTTCCATCAAATATTGGCTAGCAAATTTCATGGCAATTTCAAGTAAGCTTTTAGGAAACATTATTAAAGAAATAGTGAACACTTAGAAATGAAAACAGAGACTAGTAGGAATTCACCAAAAAGAAATAAATTCTATATTGTTAGGATTAATTAACAAAGCAGAGAATAGTAATCAGAATAGTAATCAATGTCAAGTCTATTTTTTTTCTGAGACATCTGACAAACTCTATCATTATAGCATTTTGCGTATGCAAAAGATGGAATAATGTGACATTTGTTAAAGTCCAGTTCATCCAGTTAAATCAATTTTTTTAAAAAACAGTCTCTAAGCTTGCAACAGAATTCTGTTCTAGTTAATGTTTACCATGACTTGGATTAAGATATAGAAGGTATGCTCATCCAATTTTAGGATGAAGAAAATCAAATCTGGAGAGATAGTATTGAATGTCAGAATCAGAAACTCGAAAGATTTTTATAGACTCTAAGGAAATAAATAAATCAAATCCATTAGAAATAAGGTGGTAGATCAAAATTATCTACCATAAGAATAATGGTATTCATAGAGTAAAAGCTCCAATAAATGTAAAGTGAAGTATATGTAGAGCTAAAGTACAGAAAGTTTTGCCTGAAATGAAGAGCAAAAATTTCCCTTATATTACATGCTAGGTAAAACCAATACAGAAAATTGAACATTAAAATACATTCTGATTACTGAATGTCAAGGAAAATTTCAATGTAAAGTTAGACATCAAGACGTATACTGGTTATTGAATTCTTAAAAAATGTCTCCTTCAAATAAGAAAAATCAGGCTGGCTCAGGTATCTGTCTAGTGATACTCTGTTCCCAAAGACAAAAAAGACTTGTCCTCAAATATGAGGAAAAGAAAGATAACAAAGAATTTTATTTCCACCCAACTTGTTGAACAAGTATAAAGTTATATGATTTTCATTCTCACACCTGAAATATAACAAGAAAACTCACACCTATGAGTTCTTCTTGAAAATAATGTAAAAAAAACTAAAGGATACGTTAAAATACAGAACTCAATCTAAGAATGTGTGGTGAAAGGATATTGAGCATTAAATTCATTTAATTATAAAATCTAAGACTAATAAATTGTAGAAATGATGGCTGAAGAACAGAATACAAATGTTATAAACTCTAATAAAATAGGAAAAGAAGTAATAGAAATGTGGAAGTAGGGAGAGAGTGCATGATTCTAAGTTTGAGGACTAATTGCATCCTCTTTTAGAGCTGGAATTTGATACTGCCTGAAAATGGAAACACATAATAAAAAATTCATACCGCTATTATCTTTCACGTCTTTTTCTTAAGAAAAAACTAACATCTTATGTAAAGAAACATTTATTTGAAGTTTACAATTAACTTCAGTTTTAATTCAGTTTCTTTTTATATTTAAAATTCAAGAAAAATATGTTTTTTGCTGTTAATTTTTAAAGAGCATGCATAGTATGATCATATTCTCATAAATTTTTTTCTGATTATATCTCTTGACCTATTTACACAACTGAATGTATACATAGGGATTGTTATGTCCAACAAACATAGTCATCCTTGGTATTGGGATTTAAGGTACTTTATAACTGTTTTTCTTTGTATTTGTCTTGTGCATTTAGCATTTTAATAAAAATTATTTAGAAAAGGAAAGTCAAATCTGTAAAAATAATTGTAATGAGATTAAGTATAAAAGTTTTCATTTGAGTAAAAAAATACATCTTGTAAGTACAAGATAGAGAAATAAAGAACAAGAAGCCTGAAGCATAATATTTTATCTTAGATGAAATAAGCTTGATGAGTGCACTTCTAAAGCTTACAAATATATTTAGGCTGTATTAATAATGTCAAAATCAGGAAGATCGTGTTTTGTGTGCTCAAAAGGCCACATCTGGAATTTTGAATTCAGCACTGGATACAAATTCAGGGAAGAAGGATTAATCAGAGTGTTGAAAGAATCAAAACTAATTCATGAAGGACTGGCTTATGAAAGAGTTCATGTCCTTATTCTTTCTGATTTCAAAGAATTAAACATGTATTAACAGGTAGAAATTCTGGAGAGAAATAATTTGATTCAGTGCTACAAAATCTTCCTCAAAGGTCTCTCCATTATAGAAGTTCAAGCATAAGTCAGTCAGCCTTTTGACAGGGATGTTGTGGTAGGAATTCAAACCTCAGGCAGGTTATAAGAGTGAAGTATCTATAAATCTCTGAAATGTTATTAATTTCAAGACCAAGTCTGGAAACAGAGATGTGGTGATGAGCACAGTTTTCCCTTTCAAACAAATCCATTCAAAAGCCCTATTGAAAGCTAAATCAGGTGTTAGTCACTGCCAGTATTTCACAAGAAATTGATAGCTTTCATTGCTCTGAAAGTTTGGAAAGATTTTTCTCCTTAAGGGGCAATGGCAGAAGAAAGGGGAAGGGCTATGTGCTAATTAAGATTTGTTTCTTAAAATGGATGAGTTTTTTTATCGATTTACTGCTTGCCCCAAAGTTTTCTTCTCAACCTGATTCTCAAAAATTCAAATTAAGGAATAATTTACAATGTGTGTACACATAGCATACCCATATGTATGATTAAAAGGCAATATTTGTGGAAATAATGTAAGAATGTCTACTTCTACAGTCCCTTTCTTTCCTCAAACATGTACCATACTTTGTTCTGTTTAGATTGTGCATATTTAAGCTCAGACTGTTCTTAGCAGTCATTTAATCCAACAATCACATTGAACTGATGAGGAAATTGGGGCTCAGAAAGGTTAAGCAATTTGCCCAAAGGCAACATCGTTCCTCAAACAGATGATTCTAAATTCAGTACTCTTGACTCCAGGTACAGAATTCTTTACCTGACATCAGGTAATGAAATCTGTGGGCCTTTCTTTTATCTCTTCATTCTGGTTTTCTAATATTCCTGACTGTGTTCCCATCCTACCTTGATTCCCATCCCAATCACCACTCCATTCTTTTCACTCTTTCGGCCCCAAGTTCCCTCCTGCCAGGACAATCTTTGCTAGATTATAAATCCCTAAAGAGAAAGGACTTCCATCTTTGAATTCCTAAATCCCCTCATGGAATTTTGTACAATAGCAACTGTTCAGTACATGCCTGTTGTGGACATTTCTGAATAAGCTACAATCTTTGGCATCTTCCTGTTTCTCTGTCTGTAGAGTGATGGTCTCCTTACTTGAATTTTTAGTTCATCTTCCCCAATTCAAGGGAAAATATTCCTTAAAGCAATTCCTACTATTATTTCAAGAACAGTGAGCAAGAGAAGGGAGCAATTGTATGTGTCAGGGTTCTAGTTTGCACACAGTAAGATCCATTCTGCCTGGTTTAAGCAGATTTGAGCAATAAGGAATTTATTACAGAACATTAATTAGCTCACATAATCCCTATGAGGACTCCAGAAGTAGACTTTTAAGCTACACAAATGGGAGCTATGCAGTCAGAAAAAATGCCTAAAGAAAATATTCTAGTAAAAATCATGGTGCCACTGTACACCACTAAACCTCCACATCTGCCAGCCCTCTATTACATGTGACAGAGATTCCCATCCCTTTCAAACCACCAGAACCACCATTCTGGTGAAAGAATTTGGTTCAGGAGTCCTTGGAGTGTCCTCTCATTTTCAGCAGTTACCTTTCATTTCCAAGGAGTATCCATGACAACCTCAAGGATCTCTGTACAGGGCATGGCTCTTCAAATTGAGTGTGCCTAAGAGACCGTACAACGGAGATGTGGTTCTGAACCGTGAATCCCCATCACTTACTCCAGATTTATTGAAACCCCTTCTGTGCATCTGGGTCATAGAAGCAGTCTCCCCTATGCAGCCCTCCAGGGTGTCTTTTTAACTTTCATCACATTCACAAAGGATGTCTTTTGGGGCACATTGGAAGGACTGTCTGTATAGACACATTTCTATTTCAATAACAGAAACTTACACTGGACATGGTGTTGCTTTAGTCCAAGAATTAAATGAATTTTTTTTCTAGAAACATTGTTTACTTAAACAAACACCTTTGTTTTTAGGATGTACTTTTAATCTAGGATGCATTTTCTAAATTAGCATAATAAGTATATGTCATAATTATCAATGTTAGAGTTGTTTTACCAAATTTGATTAAGCAAAATTCCTATCATTCATGTTGAGGGGAGAAACTTGAAAAGGCAATAGTCAAAAAAACCTTTTCTGAGATTGATGGGGACTTCACAGTCACAAACGTTTTTTTCTGAGGGGAAAGTTCAGAGATCTGCTAGAGATGATAATATAATAACAGTAGTGTATTTCAATAAGACTCAGGAATTATATAAAGGAATATGCTTATTCCTGTCTGAGTTTTATTCAAATACTATACAGATGATACTCTTATTGTCTAAAATTACTTTCAGCAAAGAATGAAGCAAATCTGAATGCATTCCAGATGGGAATGGAGTTCATTTACTGGGTTCAAAAGCCAAATAACATTTCAATAGGTTTATTTTTTAAAAAAATGCATATAGAACAAAATTACAGGACTGAATTCATAAGAATGTCAGTTGTGAATCAAATTTTTAAAAATCTGTCAACAACATGATCACAGGTTTTATGCCTTGATTTCCATTCAATCAACTCTTGGCTTATTTGATCCTTCAAAATTTGGCCCAAATTCTAAAGCAATATTTTGATTTGGATGAAGAATTTCTCTGAAAGTTCACTTGGTTCTGTTTTAGCTTGTGAGTTTCCTGTGTTTCTGAACAAATAAGGTGAAACTGAACTTAAAAAATTTATAATTATTTTGTTCAACTAATCCAGTTTATGAGATCTCACTCCATTTGGCTAAGAATTTGAAAGTCTCATTTTCAATACTAATACATCAGAACAAAAGGTGACATTTCTGATATGTAATGAGGATCCAATGTGTTCTACAAACTGTCTAGACCAGAGTGAAGGAAAATGTCTGAATATAGACAAGCAGGTAAAACTTAATCCATCTTAAATTCTACCAGGCACATTTTCTGGAAAAGACAAGTGAGTGGCAACAGTTGGTGAGGTCTGAATAAAGAATTTTTAAGCACCCATACACAAGCCTTGGCACCAGTTCATTACAAAAATATGTCATCTCACAGCCCAAGGGTTTGCAAATGGAAATAGGTTAATATTGATCTAGAATGAGAAATGAAAGAGCAATTACACAGACATAGAATGTGGTGGTTATTAAATAGTGTATTTCTATTATGTGAAATCATCACTGGGAGTCTGGGGGAGGATGGGCATTTTGGTGTAAATAGTAGTGAAAAACTTTTGGAAGGTAAAGTTATCTTTCTTTCTGTTTTCATGAAAGTCTTGGATTTATAGAGGACTTTGAATAAACATTCAGAAGGAGGTGGAAAGATATTCCAAATCTAGTAGGGAAAGAGTTGGCCCTAAATCACTTATAGGAGAAAATGTACATGTCAGTCATCTTTAGTCCAAAGTCAATGGGGCACTGCAAAAGATGTGAATGAATGATTTTATCACAAGAAGGGGAGAGGATAAATGGGAACAATAAACTAATCTACCACTATGTATTAAGAATAATGTTTAAAAACTTGATGAGACAGGATGTGGCAGCCCCTGGCCTGAACAAAACAGGCCTGTGGAACTTGGCACACCTCCAAGACAGCTAATGTTTAAACTATCATCTTTGTAAGTCAGTAAAGAGAAAAAGGGTAAATTGTAACTTTAAATGGGAAATAAGCAGGAGGTGAGAAACTCTTTGGTCTCACAAAAGAGCAACGATGTTAATCTAGTCTACCTGCTTCCTGGCCCCCAAGTGTTGTCACTCTTGTGGTTATTTACAAAGCCCCATCCTATAATTCTTTTCTTCCTGCACCACCCCCATGACACAAGATGCTCTCCCACCCTTAGGAATGTCTTTGTCTTAAACCCTTATAACTGGCTTGCTGTCCTCTTTCATTTACATGCCCAACTTCCCTGCAAAAGCAGTACCCACATAGCAAGAGAAAAAGGCCATTTGATTTCTGCTAATTTCTGCCTCCCTGTGAGTAAACCCCAAATAAAATTCATGTTTCAGGAAGTGCTCAGTGTCTTCTTTGGTCTTTTGACTGGCAAAGCCCCCTTGGGCTGTGACAATTGGCGGGCCAGCCAGGAGAACAAAGGGGCCCCTGCTCCTGCAAGCATGAACCTGGGGAAGGGAGAGACACTGGGGGGATACCAGGGTGGCCTGGAACTTCAATGTGGGGAGGAGAAACTACCCTTCTGGATGAATGGGGCCCACCAAGGGAATATGGAGTTGTGTGCCCCTCCCCAGTGGGACTAATAGATATCCTGCAACAGACCACAGGGGATTTGGGAATTCAGAAAGAGAAAAGGGGCTGCCAGATTGCAGCTACAGTGGGCTGGCCATTGTTAGAGGCAGTACGTGCTGCTACTGAGGAAGCTATAGTAGCAAAGGTGGCCATACGCTGCTTTGAGGATTAATTAAAACTGGAAAAGGATATGAGGCTGGTGCAAAAGAAGCTGAGGGGTGCTTTGAATGAAAGATTAATGCAAGTAGATGAAAATTTGGCCATGCTTGTTTGCCATTATGCTAAAGTGAAAGGGTGCAAGCTGCACAAAATGCATTCTAACCTCACCTGACTGGAATCCTAAGGTTTGGGACCCTGTGGATTTCTCTTCAGAGGAAAAGTCCCAGTTAGAATAGGAGGTATAAGAGGACCATAAGCTCATCCATCCTCTGGTCTGGCACAAAATTAAATCAGAATGGCCAGTAAGCTCTAATGAAGGAAGGGAGGGTGGGACACAATGGGCACTTGATGAGCCAAAGGTGCTTGTCACATTATGGGAATTTTCCCCAGTGGAATTAAGGGATATTGGGAATCAATATCAACAAAAGTCTAGAGAGCAGTTAGCAAAGTGGTTGCTATGGCTCTGGGATGATGGTGCAGACAGCACTCTGCTCACTGGGTGGGAAATGAGTAAGTTAGCTACCATTTCCACTCACCCCTCCCTACACCAGTGATTGTACTTGCTTGGAACTAACATAGAGACTTATGCACTTTTTCAGTGACTAGTCAAACATGTAAAGTTGTGTGGCCACAGGAGGGGGACTTACCTGACACTCCGCTACAGTGGAATAGCATAGAGGAGCTTCAGGATATACTATGGGGATTAGGCATGAAACATTCAATTTATGCTAATGAAACTGTGGGACCAGATATCACTTTCACTCGAGGTTTGTGCAGAACAATTCTGCACACAGTCCCTAATCAATGGTATGGAACTTTAATGCCCCTTTTAAGCCCCTAATAAGAAAGCCTCTCATGGAAGCTGCCCAAGAGATTGCAGATTTGGGAAATCAGACCATCTGTGGAAAACCAAGGCCAGGGCTAGAGCAATGGGCAAGTCCCCAGAGGGCATGATGGATCAAAATGTGTGTCACATAAGCAAATGTGGGCAGGTCTCACAGCAGCCAGAACAGAAACAAAGGAAATTGATGGACAACTGAATGCTGTGCTAGTTAAACTGTGGAATAAATTGCCCAACAGAGATTTACTAAGCAGGAAATTGAACTCTCAGAAAAAACTGTGCTAGGCTATCAGGCATGTGGTGTGAGAACAGAACCCCCCATTCCACCAGCAGAGGAAGTTTGGGAGGCTCCATTTCCCCTGGATTAGGGGTGGGGTTGAGATCCCCAAATAAGAGCAATTTATGGGGGCACTGGGGATCAGAGGCTACACATTGAATTACCTATTTTTTGGTCTCCCACTAATGAATATAGATTTTTAGCCCTAGTAGACATAGGAGTGGAATGTACCCTAATATATGGGAGGAAACCATGAAGTGGAGACCCCACACTAACCACTGCCAGTTATGGGGGTCAAAGGGTTAAAGCAACTCAAAAATGGGTTTTAATGCAAATTGGCCAGCTACCTCCCCAAACTTACACAGTATATATATTCCCTATTCTGGAATCTACACTGGGGATTGCAGAATACCACCCTGCAAACCACTATAGGGGAATTCTGCTTCCAGTATCAAGTTGTAAAGGCAGTCCTTAGAGGATACACTAAATGGTCACTGGTAAATGTGCCTCCTCTTGGGCACATAGTTGCCATTTGCAGTACAAGTTACATGGAGGGCACCAAGAAATTACAGCTACCATAAAGGAGTTAGAAAGGGTGGGTATTATTATTCCCACACATAGCCCCTTCAACAGTCTGGCCTGGCCAGTAAAGAAGTCTGATGGCTCTTGGAGAATGACTATTGATTATAGAGAGCTAAATAAGGTAAACCCTCCTTTGTTTGCAGCAGTGCTGAACATCACCACATTGCTCCAGGATATTAGCACAAAATTAGGCCTGTTTCATTTTGTGTTAGATCTCATAATGCCTTCTTTATCATTCCTCTAATATCATCCAGTCAACCTGTTTTCACCTTCACAAGGGGAAGACAACAGTGGACTTTCACAGTGTTGCCACAAGGGTATATTCACAGCCCCACAATTTGCCACAGCCTACTGATTAGCGATTTAACAAAATGGATGCCTCTTGATGCTGTCACTATGTCATTATATTGATGATATAAAGCTAACTAACAATTCTCTTCCGTACCTAAAAGAGGCTGCTAAAACTGGTGACCCACCTTGAGAGTAGAGGATGGGGTATAAACAGAGAAAAAGTGCAAGGGTCTCGGTATTCTATCAAATTTTGGGGTGTTTTCTGGTCAAGTAAGACAAAAACTATTCCTTCTGCTGTTGTTGATAAAGTGCAGAATTACCCTATCCCATGTAAACCCAAACAATTAATGCCTTATTTAGGGCTATTGGGTTATTGGAGGTTGTTTATATCTCACCTAGCACAAATTCTTAAAACTTTGTATCTCTTAGTTCAGAAGGGAAAAATGTGGGGAGTGGGACATTCTCCAACAGGCTGCTTTGAGAGATCAAAGCATGCCACGGCACAGTCACAAGCTTTAAGGGGAGTGGACTGTGATGTGCCTTGCAAATTGGATGTGGCCAGTACAAACATTGGCTTTGGGTGGGGTTTGTGGCAATGGCAACAGGCTAAATGTGTACCTATTGGATTTTGGTCACAATTATGGAAAGGAACAGAGTTTTGATATAGTCCTTTAGAGAAGCAATCGTGTGCTGCTTATAATGCCTTATTACAAGTAGAAAGGCTAACTCAAAAATGTTCAGTGACTTTATGAACAGCTATACCTATACAAGGGTGGATCCAGGACACCATGAGCAAGCCACATCTTGGGAGTGCTCAGCTGAGCACATTAACAAAGTGGAAACTTACCTCCTGTGATGCAGTGTTTTCAACAACAGCCCTTTAAGTGCAGAAAGGCATGAAATCCTGGAACCAGTCTCCTATATAGAAGAACAGTTTATCCCACTACCTGCCAGCCTTCCTGAGGTAGCTCCTCCTCTAATGCCCACCATTGATGGACAGGAAAGTACACCTGTCTCTGCTTGGTGTACAGCGGGTAGGCACATGAGCAGTCAGCTAATTGGACAGCAGTGGCTATCCAGCCAAGCACTGACACCATCTGGTGGGAAATAGGAACTCTGAAAAGCAGCAAATGGGCTGCGTTATGGGTGGTATGGATGGTGATTGTCCATGAACCTGGAGATGCTTTAACTGTTTGTACAGATAATTGGGCTGTTTGCCAAGACCTGATGGTATGAATGGCTACATGGAACCAAGAACGATGGATCATGGTTGATCACCCCTTAGGGGGAAGGAAATGTGGGAAGACATCTGGATAGCCTGCCAAATGCATAAGGTAACTGTTTTCCATGTGTCAGATCATAACACTAACACCTTGCCCAGCAACACTGAAGCAGACACCCTGATGAAAATCCACAGCCTGGTGTCAACACCCCATGAGGCAGCTGAATGGCTAACATCAGAAAACTGGGCACTGAGGAACCTAACCCTTTGGAAATTGGCACAGCAGTTCCAACTGCCCATTACTCAGCAGGAACTAAAAGATGTAGTAGATGCCTGTCCTTCCTGTTTGCTGCAAGGGCACAGAATGCTTCCTCACCAACTTGGACACATTGGCCAGGACCAAATTCCTGTTACCTGGTGGCAAGTAGACTACATCAAGCCACTTCCTCTATCTGAAGTGGAAAGTATGCTTTTATGGCCATAGACATAGCTATGGGACTTTTATTAGCTTTCCCAGTAGGAAAAGCCAACCAATAGGCTACCATACTTAGTTTAGAACAGTTAAGTGCCTTTTGGGGGATCCCCAGACATGCAGACAGCAATAGGGAGACCCCCTTGACTGGACAATTAACCCAGGCCTGGGCTACAGAACATGATGCCCTTTGGATGTTTTACATGCCCCATAACCCCAAAGCAGCAGGGTTGAATGAAAGAATGAATGGTCTTTTAAAGGAGCACTTAAAGGATGATACAAACTCCATGCAACAATGGACTCCATGTCTGTATCCAGCTCTGATTAGCATTAACTTCAGACCAAGAGCAGCTGCTCCTGCTCCTCTGGAAATGGTAACTGTGGGGCCAATGCAGGCCTTATGAATTCAAATAAGGGGGACAGCTACTCTCAAGCCACAGCAAGGCAGCAATAATAACTTGCTCTTACCTGTGCCACAAACACTAGAAATTGGTGAGAATGTCAATTGGCCCTGGTCCTGGCCTATGCAGCTTTGTTGACTGGGGTGTTGGGGTTGTCCAAAACTTAAACATTTGGCCACAATTTATTTAAAAAATTCCTAAAGTGGTGTATATTCTTAATCCCAGGTCTCCCATACCCCAGGGAACTATATGTATCACTTTGTGGACTCTCATTATGCCCAGGTTAACTTTAGATCTAACCCCTGAAAGCCTTATACAATCTTAGGGGGAAAAGATGTGGTATCTCAAATCCCATAACAATGATCCTTTGCCTTAAATACTGTTGTCTATGGATGGGAATGTAGCTTGTGTATTGTTAGATCACCAAGATTTACCCCTTATTGTAGCCCATAAACATCTTTCTTTTTACCCATAGCCCCGTAGGAAATACATTTCTATGATGGGCTTCTGCTATAATCTCAGCCCACAACAGGTCCCAGTGCTTGGTATGCAGTGAATAGCCATTGTTGGGCACCACCGATCTCCCATGGACTATTGCTCTAGCCAACCAAACCACCTGGGATGCCATGCTATGGTGGCAGAATACCAGCCAGGGGAAGGCATGTTACCCAAACTCTTGATCATATGCAAAATCACATAGGAAGTAGTGATCAGTTATCTAATGATCCTCTTATCTAAATGGTGGAACTCATTATCTTGGCCATAGCACCACTTACTAATAGGTTTATTATCTCTCCATACCAATATATTAATACTATGTTGTTTATTTTATTGTTGTTGTGAATTACAGATGTAAAGTCTGTCCTATGATCAATGTAAACTGTTGTGCAGGGGTGGATTGTGGCAACCCCTGGCCTGAAAAAACAGGCCTGTGGACTTTGGTGCACTGCAGTCTGCATAACCTAGGCAGCTAATGTTTAGCCTATCATCTTTGTAAGCCAATAAATAGAAGAAAGGTAAATTGTAACTTTAAACAGGAAGTAAACAAGAGGTAAGAAACTCTTGGTCTCACAAAAGAGCAACAGTGTTAATCTAGTCTACCTGCTTCCTGGCCCCCAAGTGTTATCACTCTTGTGGTTATTTACAAAGACTCATCCTATAATTCTTTCCTTCCTGCACCACCCCCATGACACAGGATGCTCTCTCACCCTTAGGAATGTCTTTGTCTTAAATCCTTTTAACTGGCTTGCTGTCCTCTTTTAATTGTGTGGCCAACTTCCCTGTGAAAGCAGTACCTGCCTGGTGAGAGAAAAAAGCCATTTGATTTCTGTCTTCCTGTGAGTAAGCCCCAAATAAAGTTTATGTTTCAGAAAATGCTTGGCATCTTCTTTTGTCTCTTGACTGGCCAAGCCCCCTCAGGCTGCAACACAGGAAAGAACAGTTATAAGGATTAGACAAGCAAGGGCTCTTACAAAAAAGATCTGAAATAAGGGAGAAGTTTGTCCTGATTTGGAAAACAACCTCAAGCAAAGTCAACCAGCAAGAATCATAGTTGGAAGCAGGTGATTTGTCTTAGATACTTCAAAACTCTTTTTTCTGTATCCTTCTCCTTCCCATCTTAAAATTTCCAGTCACTTCATGAGTGCCCATCTCAGAGCATAAAATATTGTATAGGACCAGGACCCATCAAAGTGGGACCAGG
This sequence comes from Choloepus didactylus, assembly GCF_015220235.1. Classification (NCBI taxonomy): domain Eukaryota; kingdom Metazoa; phylum Chordata; class Mammalia; order Pilosa; family Megalonychidae; genus Choloepus; species Choloepus didactylus. Next base: position 70,304,262 of record NC_051317.1, on the reverse strand, counting down.
AGTGTCATTTGGTCAAGGTGACAAATTCACTGTGGTCCTTGAACTTAGCATTTTTGATGTTATCTCTAAATGACAGTAAGAGAAGTACATTGACCATACCATAGTTCTAATCCTTTTTGAGAAATTTTTCAATTTTTAATATATTAGGAGCCTAAAAAGCAAAAAGCCCCTGTGACTTTCTCAACTTTTGGGTAGCCCAATATAGGAATGTATCTGATAAGGCATAACTAGTAGCACAGTATTTTCATCAAAAATGTTACAAAAATGCTCAATGGATAGAAATGAACTGTACTGATTTATGCAGGCTATGGGAAAGCCCAGGGATCCCCCCACCTTCACCTCCATTCCTTCCAGCTACACCTAAGGGACTACTGAGGATTCCCTATTATTTTTAAAGCACTGTAGGAACACCACTAGTAAAGGGGTCTCATGAAGACTAAGGAGTCACATTTTGGAGGCCCTTTTAACAGTCCCCTAATTGGTCAGGAAAGGATGCAGGCTCTAACTCTGGAATTCCTGCCTCATTGGATGGATCAGGGAAGTATGTGGGGGCAAGGAGTATTTCTGGCATCCCAGAAATCATACCGCACTCATAACATAAATTGTAATGGAAAATCACAGAAAAAGGAATAAAGAACTCTTCTTTGAAATAAGAAGTAGAGGAGTTACCTGTGCTTGATATAAGAAAAAAAGGCAAAGAAGAAGGTGGGGAGATCAGAGCAAGTTTGGTAGCTTGATCAGTGGGGAGTGGAAATGAGAAGGCTCTGACACAGCCAAACACAAACAACTGTTGAACTCTAGCTCTGCTTTTTGTACCTTCATGGGACATCTCTGTAATCCTCTGTGAAATGGAATCTATCAAATCAGCTCAATGGTTCAGGTCTCTATTTACATAAATAATGGAGATATATTCATATACAGTAATCAGCATACTAATTAGCAAATTTTATTTAAAATATATTTCCGACTTTTATAATAGTACACAAACACCTGATTTTCATCCTAGTATACAGGAAGAAAGAAATATAAACTTCTTAGGACAAGTTAAATACCCTATCATTGCCTGCTCCAGTTTGCTAATGCCATTATTCAAAATACCAGAAATGGGTTGGCTTTTCAAAAGGGGGTTTATTTGGTTACATATTTACAGTCCTAAGGCCATAAAAGTGTCCAAGCTAAGTCATCAACAAGAGGTTACCTTCACTGAAGAATGGCTGATGGTGTCCCAAACACCTCTGTTAGCAGAAAAATCATGTGGCTGGTGTCTGCTCTTCATTTGCTCCTGGGATGCATTTCAGAAATGGCTTTATCCAAAATGTCTCTGGGTTTCCCTTAGCTCCTCTCTCTCAGCTCCTGTGCATCCTTGCTTCTTTCCACAGGGTGTTTCTCTCTAAGCCTCTGGGTAACCTCTCAGCTTCTTTGGGGCAAACTCTGGGCTTCATCTCTTTGCTCAGCATCTCCAAACATCCTTCTGCCCTCATCTCCTAGCATCTCCAAATGTCAGTAAGCATCTGGGTCTGTGTTGGCTCTTAGCTTCTCTCTTAAATACTCCAGTGAACTAATCAAGACACACCCCAAATGGGTGGGGCCATACCTCCATGGAAATAATTCAATCAGAATTTCCACCCTAATCAACAGACTAATCAGTCTGCCCTCAAAAGATTGCATTAAAAAATATAGCTTTCCTGTGGGAAATAATATATCCAACTTGGCACACTGCCTTACTTCCAAATATAATTTACTCAACCATTTATTTGCATTCTAGCTTGAGAATGGCCAGGTATGTTTACTACAATTAATTGAATACTACAGTGAAGATCAAGGTGTTGATAATGATGTTAGCTAATAATTATCAAACACCTATTATGTGCTACTTACTTTAAATAGATTATCTCATTTAATCCTCACAATCCTAAGAGATAGGAATTATTATTATCTCCATTTACAGATGGAGAATCTGAGGCTGAGGGGTTAAATGATATTGCCATGACATAGTACCACTAAGTGGTGGAGCCTGAAATTTACTCATACCACCCAGATAAGCCTTAAACAATGCTATGAGATGTGTATTATTATTACCATTTTATAGATGAGGAATCTGAAACTAAGCAATTTTTTAAACGCAGTTTTAATGAAATATATTCATACCAGATAATCATCAAAAGTGTACAATCAATGGTTCATGTTATCATCATATAGTTGTGCATTCATCACCACAACCAATTTTTGAACATTTTCATTACCCCCAAAAAAAGAATAAGAATAAAAATAAAAATAAAAACAAAAAAGAAACTCAAACATCCCATAACCTTTATATTCCCCTCTGATTTATGTATTTTTTGTCTTTGTTTTCTTACTCATCTGTCTTTACACTGGATAAAGGGAGTTAGTCAAGGTCTCACCATAAAAGCTGCAAGTTATACAATCATGTTCAAGAATCAAGGCTACTGGATTACAGTTCAACAGTTTCAGGTATTTCTTCCTATTTATTCCAATACACTAAAAACTACAAAGGGATGTCTGTATAATGCATAAGAATAATCTCCAGAATGATCTCTCAATGCTGTTTGAAATCTCTTTGTCACTGAAAATCTATTTTGTTTCATTTCTCTTCCGCCTTTTGGTCCAAGAAGGCTTTCTCAATCCAATGATGCCAGGGCCAGGCTCAACCCTAGGAGTCATGTCCCATGTTGCCAGAGAGATTCGCATCCCTGGAAGTCATGTACCACATAGGGGGTAGGGCGGTGAGTTGCCCTGCCAAGTGGGCTTAGAGAGATGGGCCACATCTGAGAAACAAAAGGAGTTCTCTGGGAGTGACCTTAGGCATAATTACAAGTAAGCTTAGCTCCTCCTTTGCAGAAGTAAGTTTCATAAGGGCAAGATCAAGGGCTTGGCCTGTTAAATTTGTAGCCCACAATGCTTGTGAGAATATCAGGAATTCCCCATGTGGGGAAGTTCAATATTTCCATATTTTTCCCCAGTCTCTCAAGGGGACTTTGCAAATACTTTTTGATTCTATGCCCAAATTACTCTAGGATGTATCAGAGCATGACACTAACCTGTACAAACCAAGATCTCAGTCCATATTCAAGTTTCCATGTAATTATGGTGTTCAAATAAACTGACCATAGAAGTTAAAATAGATAATGTGCTACAGAAAATATAAATTTTGCACCAAATAAACATCTCTTCCTTTGGTCTCAAACAGAAGTTGAAGTTTTAAAACACAGTCAATATCATCCTTTACCCTTTGGTCTGATTTGCCTTAGTCCTAACCAGATCAGCCGCATTCATATCTCTAATTGTAGTTGGATCTCTTTATCAGCTTTTTAGCAGTTGCTGTATGGGATAATGCTGTTGTTCATTGCTGCAGAACTCTGGTTCTGAATTGCAGGTGTCACACAGATACCCAAAGTTCCAGGGAATGACCAGGTTATACATAAAGAGCCCAGCATTTCAGAATTTAGAAATAACCACAGCAAACCAGGAATAGATGTGACTGCTGTAAGTGTTTACAAACTAGAAATCTTTACAATAACTCTTCCCCTGATAATCTATGCACTTGAACTTATTCTCAGAGTTTGCACATTGTATTTAGTCCATATTAGTGAGGCTTTATAATATTAGTCTTTTCATTTCTGGCTTATTTCACTCAACCTACTGTCCTCAAGTTTCATTCACTTAGTTGCATGCTTTACAAGTTCATTCCTTCTTGCAGCCACTCAATATTCTATGGTACGCACACACCACAGTTTCCCCTTTTGTTCATCAGTCGATGTACACTTAGGCCACCCCCATCCATTGCAAATCATGAATATTACTGCCATAAACACCAATGCAAATGTCCATTCATGTCCCTGCTTTCAGTTCTTCCAAGTATATACCTAATAATGGGGTTACAGGATCATGTGGCAACCCTATACCTAGCCTCCTGTGGAACCACCACACTGCCCTCCAGAAGGGCTGCACAATTCTATTTCACAACCAACAGTGAATAAGTATATCTTTCTCCATATTTTCTCAAGTGCTTATATCTTTCTGTTCATTTTTTAAAACAGTTTTAGTCACACACCATACAATTCATCCTAACTAAACAGTCAGTGGCTCCTGGTATAAACGCATAGTTATACATTCACCGCTACAATCTATGAGGACATTTCCATTTCTTCTGCAAAGAAAAAGAGGAGGAAAAAAATGAAGAATAAAAAAAATAAAGTAAAATAAAATAAAAAGGAGAAACAACAGCACTAACACCAAGAATCCCATACCCCTACCTTCTATCCCCCTCTTACTGACATTTAGCTTTTGTATATTGCCTTTGTTGCATTTCATGGAAGAATATTACAATGATACTGTTAACTATACACTCTAATTTGCATTGGTTGTATTTTTCCACATACCTTTCCATTTTCAACACCCTACAATGTTGTGTGTGTGTGTGTGTGTGTGTGTGTGTGTGTGTGTGTGTGTTGGACTTAGCTGGCATAGGAGTTCTCTGAAGTATTTAAGATTCTGAAGAATACGCTTAGTGAATGAAACTTATATAGAGTCTCAGATAGGGATCCAAGTATTCTTTAAGGTTTTTGGGACTACTGTTGACTTGGACTTATCATACTGAGGTCATTTGGTATATCTAGGTGAAGTTTGCTGTGCCAGTTTGGATGCATTATGGCCCCCCAAATGTCATTACATTTGATGCAATCTTGTGGAGGCAGATTGATTAATCTTTTTGATTAGCGTATGACCATGTGATTGAATGTTTCCATGGAGATATGACCCAACTGTGGGTCATGACTTTGGATAATTTTCATGGAGGTGTTATCCCACCCATTCAGGGTGGGTCTGAATTAGATCACAGGAGCCACATAAATGAGCTGACAAACAGAAGGAACTCAGTGCAGCTGTGAGAGACATTTTGGAGAGCAACTGAGAGTGATATTTTGAAGAGGAGTTGAAGCTAAGAGAGGACAAAATGTCCCAAGAACAGCATTTTGGAGAATGCCATTTTGAAATGCAACCTGGGAGCAAGCAGATGCCAGCCACATGCCTTCTGAGCTAACAGAGGTCTTCCGGATGCTAGCGGCCTTCCTCCAGTGAAGGTACCTGTTGTTGATACCTTACCGTGGGCACTTTATGGCCTTAAGACTTTAACTTTGTAACCAAATAAACCCCCTTTATAAAAGCCAATCCATTTCTGGTGTTTTGCATAATAACTGTATTAAAGAAACTAGAACAGTTGCATAGGAGTGACCTCCAGGACAGTCTCTTAGCTCTATTTGAATTCTCTTAGCCACTGAAACCTTATTCTGTTGCCTTTCTTTTCTCCCTTTTGGTCAAAAAGGTATTCTTAATCCCTCAATGCCAGGGTCAGGCTCATTCCTGGAATCTGTTCCCACATTGCCAGGAAGACTCATTCATCTGGGGGGAGTGTGTCCTGTTGGGGGGGAAAGGCGATGAATTTATTTGCAGAGTTAGGTTTAGAGAGGGAAAGTCCACATTTTGAGCAAGAAAAGAGGTTCTCTGAAGGTGACTCCAAGGCATAATTATAGGTGGGCTGAGCCTCCCCTTAACAACCATAAGTTTCACCTGAGCAAGCCTAAGATTGACTTATAAAGTAGGGGGTTCCTAAGTTCACATAGCATACATTATGTTCACAATTATCCATCCATATCTCACATTATTATAACTTAGTTGTACAATCCTTATCACTCTCCATTTTAAACAATTCTCATGTATTCCTGTAGCATCAGCAGCCCAATCTCTATCATCTTTTTATCTTGTGATAATCTGTGTTCTCCTCTTTAACTCACAAAGTTTGCTCATTAATTTTAGTTTATATTAGTGAGACCATACAGTGTTTGTCTTTTTGTTTCTGGCTTATTTCACTCAACATAATGTCCTTAAGCTTCATTCATGTTGTTATAGGTTTTATGACTTTATTTGGTCTTACAGCTTCTCTCTCTCTTTTTCTCCTTCCTGATAGTCTTCATTTCTACACTCTTCTCCAAACCTCTCTCCCCCATCATTTCCTATCTGTCTGTAGCACTCCCTTTAATATTTCTTGTAGAGCAGGTCTCTTGCTCACAAACTCTCTGTGTCTCTTTGTCTGAAAAGATTTTAAACTCTTCCTCATTTTGGAAGGACAATTTTGCTGGATATAGAATTCTTAGTTGGAAGTTTTTTTCCTTTTGGTATCTTAAATATATCATACCACTGCATTCTTGCCTCCATGGTTTCTGCTGAGAAGTCTGCACATAGTCTTATCAAGCTTCATTTGTATGCAATGGATCACTTTTTTTCTTGCTGCTTTCAGAATTCTCTCTTGGTCTTTGGCATTTGACAATCTGATTAATAGGTGTCTTGGAGTAGTTCTATTCAGATCTATTCTGTTTAAAGTATGCCACACTTCTTGGATCTGTAATTTTTTGTCCTCCAAGGAGATGGGAAATTTTCAGAGATTATTTCCTCCATTATTCTTTCTGCCTCTTTCCCTTCTCACTTCTGGGATACCCATGACACAAATGCTCATGCACTTCATGTTGTCATTCAGTTCCCTGAGATCCTGCTCATATTTTTCCATTCTTTTTCCTACCTATTCTTTTGTGTGTGTGATTTCAGATGAACAGTCTTCTAGTTCACTAATTTTTTTTCTGCCTCTTCAAATTTGCTGTTATAAGTTTCCATTGTGTTTTTCATAGTCTTCTACTGTACCTTTCATTTCCATAAATTCTGCCATTTGTTTTTTCAAACTTTCGAGTTCTTCCTTATGTTCACCTGATGTCTTGTTTTATCCTTCATCTCTTTTGCCGAATCTTCCTTCAACCTGTTTTTTTGATTTTTTATTTGATTTACCGTATTTGTTTGAACATCTTTAATTAGCTGTTTCAACTCCTAATCTCTTTTGAAGTGTTAGCTTCTTCCTTTGACTGGGCCATTTCTTCATCTTTCCTAGTGTGACTCATAATTTTTGGTGTCTAGGCATCTTGTTTCCTTGATTAGTTTATTCTAGAGGTTGTTTTCACTCTTTTACCTAGGGTTTCCTTGTTTGTTGGCTTTGTTCTCTTTCTGTTCTTTGACATTCAGTTCAACTTATTATATACTTCTAGCATAGCTTCTGTTTAACTTATCAGAATTTTTCAGATCTTTTTATTCTGGTGCTTGCCATGCCTATATGAAACATTTTTTGGGGGGAGGGGTAGGGTCTACCCAGATATGATCAACCCCTATCAGATTTTTCCAGACCAGACAGGCATAGGTAACACGAGGAGGGTATAATCAGTTTCAAGTTTCTCTAAGGATGAGACCTAACAGGATGTCAGAATTTCTTGTGAGATCTCTAGACTCTGTGGGTTTCTTATTCTGCCCAGAGGTAGCACTTGTCAGCCTGCTACTCCCCAAGAGTGTGAAGAGGTGTGGTGCCTTTAATTCTTACCGGACACTGTTCCAGCCAGGGGCATGGCTGAGACTTATACTGTCTGTGCCCCCCAGCCTCTGGGGTCTGAATTCTCTGAAAAAGGACAGCCACTTGAGCTGGGCCCCACCCCCTCTTTCTTGGGGAAGATACACCCTTTAGGGAATTATCTCCTTCACTTGACTACATACTTTGTCTCTCAGACCTATTTTAACTCCACCCTTTCCTGGGTTGGTGCTGATAATTGAAAATGTCTGAGGCTTTCTCTAATGAGCTACTTAGAATAGCTTTAAAACAGAAAATAAAAGAAGAAAAAAGAAGAAAAAAAAGAAATCCCCTTTTCAGAACCAGTCCCCATCTCCCAAGTTTTGCCAGTCAAGAGCTGGAGTTGGTGCCTGGTTTTATATGCCCCTTTTCTTGGGGCACAGCTCTTTTCCAGTATTCTGAGTTCAGCCAACTCCAAAAGCCTCTTTTCATTTATTTATTTTCTTATTTTTTCATCAGTCTCACCTCCTCTCTGCCAGGAGAGACCTCTGGGTTCCTTTCCTACTTGCTCTGGGTTTATCTGTGCTTGTAGGTTGTATTCAATAGTAAAATTTGTTAGTTAAAACTGCAATTGGAGCCTGGTTGACCTACTTTCCCTTGGGTCCTAGTAGAGACTACTTCTTTTTCCCTCAGGGGAGTGTTCCAATTCAGCCTGCTGTGCCAGTGGGGGAGGGGTACCAGCCTACATACGGGCTGTACTTACAGTTCTTATGCTGAGATCTCAGCTGTTCCATCCCTTCCAGACTAGTGTATGACATGTGTCCAGTCACAGATATCCTCCAGACAGTTGGTCCAGACAGCTCATGGCTATTTGCCAGGTGCTCTAGAGGACTAACTAAATTCCACGCCTTGCTCTGCCACCATCTTGCCCTGCCTCCTCAAAACTAAACAATTTTAACCAAGATTCCACAGCTATTAAGTGATAGAGCAGAAATGTGAAACCAGAATTGCTAAACTTCAGAAGCCATAATTTTAACCAGGTTTAGTGTTTCAGGTTACCTATCAGCATAAGTGGAAAATTTTGTAGAGTAGAAGAATAATCACCAGCCAAGAATTAACTGAGTGATATTTGGCATCAGTTTCCACATCTATAAATGAAGATGATATGTTTACCATATTTCAGGTTGTTGTCACAATTAATTTAAATAATGTACATAAAATCTTGCCACAAATTAAGCTCTTTCTAAATGTTAGTTTTCTTCTATTCCTAACAGACCCCCACACTATCCCCTACCACACATGTTAATTTTACTCTCAGAAGTTTCTGCTAAATGGATATACAGGACATCCTTTGCATATAACTTTAACTTACTTCTCTGTGTCTTCTCCAGGGCATGTAATAGTAGCAGTTTAGAGAGCCCTAGTTTATAAAAGGGCAACATATTTTTTCTCAATTACAAATACATGTGGGCACCATAGAACAATTATTTTTCAGCATTAATGATGTTATTAAGCAGGAAACCATACCTAATGTTAGGTTAGAATGAAACTTGAAATAAGAATCCCTGTGACCAGCTAACTACAGAACGTTTAGACATTTTACTAGTTGGTATTGTTCTCTTTCTGACCCCGTAGACACAACTTTCCTAATGTTTATCTCAGATGAAGCCATTTTATTCTTCAGCAGTCTCAGTCTAAAATAAGGGAAAAGTAAAGGAGCATACATGCATCACACAATTCGCATTCAAATAAAACCCTAAAATCCTTCTGGGAGCTCATAAACTAGAGTGATGAATGATCTCTGAGTCATTGCAGAGGTCATTAAGGCTGGATCAAGACCACGTAATTTGTTTTAAAAAATGATTCTTGGATCTAAAAATGTGAGGAAAAATTAACTATGCAATTCGACAAATCTCTGAAGTTTTCAGTATGATTTAGTGTCACCTCTTATTATTCATATATAGAGCCTTAGTGTCTTGAACTCTTCTTCTTTCAAGAATGATATCCCAAAAGCAAAAACACTGGAAAATCATTGTCTCAATATGATGAGAGACATGTCTGTGGGTCTAAGGAATAAAAGGGGATATTCACTAAGTGGATACTGTTGAGCATTTAGTATGTGCAGGAACTGTGCTTGATTCTGGGGATACAGAGTCAAATAAACTATTATCTGTCCTCAAGTAATTCACAGTCCAGTGGAGGACACAAATATATAAAGTGGTTGCTAAAATATGCTAGGGGCTAACATAATAGACTTAGGTACAAGGGACACCTGGAAGCATAGAACACAACCACCAGGTGACATAAAGATAAGACAGGATTTATTGACGATAAACTCAGCAGCAGAGAACAGATGTAGCAGAGCACACCTGATCTTTAAGTTCTTGTCATGCCATGGAGTGGTGTGCCTAGCCCGGCCATAGGGAGATAGGACAGACTGTGGGGCTCTCTCCCGGAAACACTGTTTGTATTTATAGGTAAAGGCTGGGACCATCTAACTAATTACATGACAGTGGAGCTTCCTGGAGGGGAAAATGGCTTTGGTATAAAAGAGGAGCATGCAGTGGTTGGCCTCAGGATCAGGCTGCTCAAATAAGTGAGTTACCAAGATTTGCTAAGCTAGTAACTTGCCAAGGTAAAAAGAGAAAGGATATTATCCTTCAAGGCAATCTGAGCTTGCTTCTTCCTGTGGAAGCCCAGAGAAAGTCCAGGGAATGCAGAGAAGGCTGCTTAGAGGAGGACTTTGGAGGTGAGTTTTGAAGGCATTTTCTGGATGAGAGAGGGGAATAGAATTTCCTGGTAAAGAGAGAGCAACTAAGAAGGAATAGAAGCATGAAAGTCACAGCAAATGGTCTGGTGTGATTGGATTATATTTAAAGTGAGGCTACAAAGCAGGTGGGTGCCAGATCCATGCAATGTATAGTTTCTAATAGTTGGGCCAAAACAATGAGTGATTCACCTCCTTATACATATGATATCTTGGAGTTTGAAGGTTTCCTCTAGACAGAAGAATGTCCTCTCTCTTCTCCCCTTCCTGCAGCAAAATGAGTTTCTGACTAGACAAGGAGCCAGAAAGTTCTTTCTGTACGTATACATCAGAATATTACTGATTTAACACTAGACTGATAGATTTCAAACTTAAGAGCCAGAATTCATCATCTTTCTTTTACTGGATATCCAATAATCCCTTTTCCCAATATCAGCAAATGAGGGCTAAATAGAGAGAGCTAAGTGGGTGGAAATCAGTATGCAGAGTCCACTCCATTTCTGTGTGGGAACCTGAGTCTCTTGTTTCTATCTAGTGAGATCTGTTCATCAGCAGCAGCCTATCCCACTGATTGTCCAATCCAATCTGAGTAAAGCCTACCCCAGGACTGTGCTTAGCTCCTCAGACAGCTCACAATTTGAAGACAAACCCCCTTTCAAGAGCCTAGTGCATTATAAATTCCTAAGAACCCTGGGTCCCTTGTGGGGTGGTGATGTGGAAAGGGGAGCCTCTCCAATGACCAAAATGGAATGAAATATGGGGTCAAATATCAAATATAGTTTTCATGAAAGGCTGTGGTGAGGTGGTGAGACTAACACATTTATTTCCGAGTGGAATGTCCAAAATAAGTTGGGTCTGGATAGCTTTGAGGAAGACACACCATGACATGAAATCATTACCAAAACAAGCAAGAAATGCTTGAACTGTTGAAATCCTTAATACTTATAAAAATTAACATTATTCATTCTTCTTTTAATTTATTTGTTAAAAACACTGAAATAAACCATCTTTATTTTAGAAGACTACATAAATATACATATGTATATGTACATGTATATGTATATATGTATCATATGTAAGAAAAAGAATCACTATTATTTATATTTTAAAATATCTTTAATTAATTATATATCTTCAATTCATTATATATTTTTTTACTATTATGTAGAATAAATGCCATTAAATGAGACTCCAAACTCTGAATTATGATATTCCAACCTGTGTTCACTGCATTAACCCTGGTCTTTTGTTCATTTTTAAATTTCCCCTTGAAAATAAGATTTTTTAAAAAAAATCCAAATTTCAAGAAAAAAATACCAAAAAGCAGGAAAAAATCATACCACCCAGAAGAAACTGCTTCAGTTAACCTTATGACTTTATTCCATTCTTTCTGGTCTCTTTACATATGTAATATACATTTATATATTCAACATCACATTATTTATAAAATTTTTCTTCTTGTTTACTTACATAATATCAAAGCCTGTGTATATGTTCTTGAAACCAAAAGAGAATACATTTTTTAAACGTGTTTTTCCTGTGGATTTAATCATATTCTTGTCTCCATATGTGATAAGCCAGGCCGATAGCAGGAAAAAGGTGGAGTTACAAGGACCATTCCAGTCCCTGGTATGTAATAGTGACTGGAAAGAAGAAAGATGGAAGTAGATGGAGGCAGCCCTTTGAAAAATGAGAGGTTCTTATTGGGGTGGGGGGGAGGTTAGGGGGACAAGGCTTTGGGGAATTCTGCCCCGTATAACAAATAGAGAAGACATATTCTTTTAGTCTGGGGATGGTGTTAAGGGAGAATTAAAAGGAGAGGATTTACCTTCTCATTCAATGCCAGCACTGAAGGAGACTCACAGGGGCCCTGGCAGGGGTGGGGAGTGCGGTGGCACTGGGAAGGGTTGTCTCAGCCCTCTCGTGTCCTAACCTTCACCTTGGGTATGTGGAGAGGATCCTGGGGCAGCCCTGCCATTATGGGTTGTCTGAGCTTGTGCGTTTGGCATTTCTTTTGTTTTAAAAGCCTCACCAGCTCATGCCAGCCCACATCCCGTCTCGCCCTGCCAGCAGCCCCTGCACCCCAAGAAGGCCAGAGGGTATTTATTTTTGTAGTTAGCAGATTATTTCTCCTAGAGAAAGGAAAATCTGGAAAAGATTTAAAAACTCAGATCTTAGTCTTTGGCATTTTTCCTTTTCTTTTATACTTTAACCCTATTTACCCCACACCTCATCCTCTTCAGGGTTTCTTTCCATGGATTTTTTTCTTTCCTGTTGTACAAAATCAAAAGGAAGGGGAAAAATAGGGTTTTGAAGTTCAAAACCAACTTCTGTTTATAGGCTGTCACAAAAGACTTTTTTCTCAGGAACATTATTTCTTGCAGAAACACATGGAAAAACTTTTTTGCTTCTTTCTATAAACTTCCAAAAGCCACACACACACACACACACACACACACACACACACACACACACCCTCCCCCACAACCCAGAAAGCAGAGCAGGTGTGTAAATGATTTATGGAAAGTGACTTGTGACTGGGTTATCCTTCCCGAGATGAGAGCTCCATGTGAGAAGGGTTGTCTCAGGCTTCTCCTGCCCTAGCCTTCACCTTGAGTATGTGGAGAGGATCCTGGGGCAGCCCGGCCATCACGGGTTGTCTGACCTTGTGCGTCACAGTGGCCCAGCTCGGGTATCTCAGCTTGTGCCAAGATTGTTCTCATGTAAATTCGGTACAAATAACTGCTATTTTTTTGTTGTTGTTGTGAATGTGTGTGTTGTTTCTTTGATTTCTTCACCCTATATCCTCTGTGTTTGAGGTGGTGCCTGCTGGGTTCAAGGTTGACGAAATTGGAGGCACTGGGGCACAGTGGACATGCCTGGGTACAGCTGTGACCTTCTTTTCCACTTGATGTTTTCTGCCTAATTGTGCAACAGAGGAAATATTTTTCACATGTGGGACTGTGTGAAGATGGCTAATTTATGTCGCTTGTGCAGAGCACCCCTTGTGGGGGTGGAGGGCTGTTTCATTCTCTCCCTGCCACTCCCCAGCCCCCACAAAAAGAATTGGCAGGGAGGGTGTAAGGAACCCTGTGAATGGAGGCCCAGTCTCACTTCATGCCCTGGCCTCATCTCCTTGCAGGACCTTCCGGCTCTTCAGTGACTTTGGCCAGACTTGAGTGAAAGCCAAAAGGAGGGAAGGAAGGAAGGGAGGGAGGGAGGAAAGAGGGAAGGAAGGAAGGAAGGAAGGAGTTCACCCATCCCATCTTGAAATGGTTTGCAGTAATTCAGAAATGTGTTATCTCATTTTTCTTTCAGTTATTTCATTCTCATTGGACAAATCTCTGCTTTTGAAGAGTTGGGGTTTCTGCATTTTTTTTCTGCCCCACATCCTAGAGATGTGCCTAGAGACTCTGTCATCTGTCTATGACTTGTTTTGAGAAGTATTTTATTAAAATTAAATAGTAAGTTAAGAAAAGAGGGAATTACCTTAATTTGATAAAGGATCTCTATTAGGTATCAATACATAAACAATAGTTACTATTAAAATATTGGAGTATCTTGTTACAGCCCAAAACAAGACAATGAAGATGTCCACAGTTACTATATTATTCAACACTTTTCTGGAGGTTCTATTCCAGGGGTCTGTCCCAGGGAAAAAATATGGCCCACAGATCAAATCTGACCCCTCAGCTGGTTTTGTCAGTAAAGTTTTATTTGAATACAGCAGGGTCACCCAGTTTCCTATTGTCTACGGCTGCACTCCTTCTACAATGGCAAAGTTAATTGTGAAACCTGAAATATACTAGCAGGATCTTTACAGAAAAAGATTGCTGACCCCTGTTCTAGACCATACAATAAGATCTTTAAAAAAGGAAATAAGGTGTTGAAGTTGGTAGGGAAAAAAAATGTATAATATTATTGTCTGCCTAAAAAGTCCAAAAGACTCAGTGAAAAATAAAGCACTAGAACTGATGATAGAGTTCAATAAAATGAGATATTATAGGACAAATATGAAAAGAAATGCTTCCTTATTACTCAAACAACAACTAATTAGAAAATACTATGAAAGAAGTTCCATTCACTAAAGTAATAAAAGTTTTATTGTTACAAATTTCAGCCTGGGAAGATTTAAATTGAAATTGTAATGAATACATTAATTGGGGAAAGAATTCTTACGCTTAGAACATGGAATCCTCCCATCAAAGAAAGTCACTGTGTTTATTCAGGTCTCATTTTGTATTCTAAATATTTCTATTTATATATATGTTTATTCAGGCCTTATTTTATATTTTCTATATGTGGTAATATCTATATTTTCTCTATATGGTATCTCTAGATGGAGTGTGGATGACTCTTTAGGTTTGGTATCATCATTTGTAAAATGGGAAGAAAAAATCTGTCCTACTCACCTCACACAATTGCTGAGGGGATAAAATAGAACACTAGATTAAAAATTGCCTTAAAAAACTGAAAGAGTTAAATGGAAAACCTGATATAATTAGCATTCATCAATTTCAGGTGCAGAGGAGATTGAGAGCAATCAGATCAGCCTATCAGCAGGGGGCAGAAAGTGAGTAGCATACTGGGAAATGAAGCATGCAAAATTTTTAAGTAAGATGAGAAGTTAAGTCATCCAAAGTCATTTCATATTTATTGTAGTCTTTGGAATTCTGGTAATTTCATGTGATTTGCACATTAGATATGCTAACCTGTTTAATATACGTGAGAGGTTGGGATTTGCTTGGAAAGCATGTTCAAGGATCTGCAAAGACCAGCAAATATTGTTTGGGAAGTAGCGACACTTTGCTTAAAGTGGGTAGCTAGAAAGTAGTAAGAGGATGTGAACAGAATAGAAGGCCCAAGAGAAAGTGATTATTGGATCATGCTAAAACTGCAGCAAAAATAAGTACCTGGGTATTGGGCATCGACTCCAGAAGCCATAACCCCCAAAGCTGGTGCTGGGAGAAAAGATGCTGGCAGCCCTTTGCACGGCAATAACCTCTTGTCCCTGAGGGCTAGAGGGTGAGGCTGTCCCTCCTCTTCTTTCACACCTCCAGTTTCACTTCTCTTCCAGCAGCTTGCTATTCATTTAACACGATTTTGAGCAGTCTTATTTTCTTTTCATCTTCAAGATTGATCTTGATGTTTCTTTAAATGGTGTTTTAGCTGAATAAAATGTTTATTCATATATTTCCTTGGTGTGTGGATATGTGTGCGTGTACACACATATACAGCTCTTACATGCCCTTACTCAAGGGACCAATATGTGAAAGGACAGAAAGAAATAATGTGAGGGGCTCATACTCAAGTATTCCTTCCTGGGAGAGTCCCTGAGGGGTATAGAAAAAGATAGTGCATATGAGTTCAAGCTTATGGTTGATACCAGAACCAGGACATCTCAAAACACCTACATGATGATTGTGGACAGAGGTAGAAAACTGGACCTGCCATGTGTTTTATTATGAACAGTGTGATCTTCAGAGATAAATAGTGTTGAAGACAAAGGTTAATAATCCCAGAGGACCATCAGATTACCTGGGGAGATTTTTACCAGTGCAAATCCGCTGACTCAAATCTCCTGAGGAGGGAGTGGAGACTAGGAATTTGTACTGTTGAAAAGCTCCATTTGTAAGAATCAACCAGGTTTGAAAATTTCTGGAATAATAAGAAAGGATGTGTATTGTCCTCCTACCTGGAGTTTTTGGATTGTTAGAATCCCTATGGACCTCAGATTGCTCATTTGAAGATTAGATAGGAGGCTCTTTTAGGCACCTCCAAAATCTGCCTTTATTGTGCTTTAGAAAATCAATCACGACAGAAGATTTGCTATAGAGGGCAGTTTGAACCCTTTAAAAGAGTTTTTCATGACAAAGCCAGTTCATCATAGGACCATCTCATATAAACATCTTGAAGAAAGAGTAGATGTGACACATATTACTTCAATCTTGACTAAAATCATTCATTCAACATTCAGCAATAATTCACTGACAGGCTTTTCTGTGCCAAGCACTGTTGTATACACTGGGGAAATAGAAGAGAGCAGTGTACACACAATCTCTTCCATTGTAGAACTTACTTCTAGAAGGAGAAGGCAAAGAAAAAACTAATAAACAAGATGATGTGCTAGAAAGGAACTTGGTGTAGCAGGATAGGTATATCCACTTTGGATACAGTGTTCATGGAAGGTGATGTGGATTGAATTGTGTACCCCAGTTTGGGTATGGTCTTGGCCTTGGTCTTCATTCTGGGGTGTAGACCCATTGTAAATAAAAATCTCTTCAAGATGTTACATCACTTAAGGTATGGCCCAACTGGATCAGGTTGGGCTTTAATCTGGATTACTTGAGTTCTTTATAAACAGAGTGAAAGAGGAAGAGAGGAACCATGAGGAGTAGATGGAAACTGGAAGTCAATGAAACCCAAAAGAGAAAGGAGAAGATGCTGCCCTGTGCATTGGCATGTGACAGAAAAGCCAAGGAACCCCAAAGATTGCCAGCCATCCAAAAGATACCCATCCCCTAGAGAAAGCAAGCCTTCTAGTCTCTGAAACTGTGACCCAATAAATTCCTGTCATTAAGCCAAACATTGTTTGGCAATTTCTTTTTTTTTTTTAGCAGCCAGAAAAATAAAGCAGAAGATCTCTCCATACTGACACCCAAAGGAGGAGAGGAAGCTGGTCACCCAAATAGGAGGGAAAAGACAAAACAGCAAACTGTTGAGAACTTGAGGGGTGAAGAACGTGGCCTGTTCAAGGGTCAAGGCACGTTCAAGTCCTTCAGAGGGCTCTGAAGGGAAAGGAAATGGCCTAATTTATATTTTAAGAGTCATTCTGACTTCTAGTTGGAAAATGGTTTGGGGAAGTGAAAGCAGGAGAACAGCTTAGATGATATTATTGCCCTGATTAGAGATTATGGTGATTTGAAACGGTCTGGTGGCAGTGGAGATATAGGGGAATGGCCAGATTTTAGAACTGTTTTAGATGGAGAGCATAGACTCTTGTTAAAGGCAAATAACACACACCTCCTTGGGGTGACAGAGTAATGCAAAATTAAAGGTCTTGGCTTTGCACCCACTTTGTGACTGACTCACCATGTGGTCAAATTACTTGCTTTCTCTTTGCCTCAATCTCATCTATGAAATGGAAATAATTGTACCTACTTGTGGGTTGTTACAAAGATTAAAATTAGAAAGTAGGTATAAAAAATTTAGAACAATGCTCAGAAGTTCTTGAAAAATGTCAATTGTTATTACTATAATTAGATTGCTTTTTGGTCATATGATTTTATAGGATAAAAGATGGGTCCATTCAGTGTCCTGGATAAAGTAAACCTCCATTCTAGGTCTTGAGGTTTACTACTCACTGACAAAAAGAGACTAGCAGATTAATATTGGCAATTTATTTTTAAATACTTTTTCATGGATGGTGTGATGTTATATATGGGCCAGTTAAAGTTTTGCATCTAGAGATAGTCAGCATGTGACCAAGAATGCACTGTCCAGGTGTGTTCAGCAAGCTTTGTGTCAGGAATGGCCACACTCTAGAAGCAGCTTCCAGAAGCCATGTTAGTTATTTACATTGTGATTATAGCCAATGCTTGTCTATTTAGAATACTGAATGTAAAAAAAAAAAATTGGTTTTATTGCTGAAACCAATGTCTTGCTAAGTAACATAATGGATGTTATAGGAAGGGTCTCAGTGAAATTAGCAGTGTTCTCAATCTTGCATGAGAAGGGCTTAGGAATCTGACTGAGGCCTCTATCTTGAACTCAGTAGGAATGGACACCCAAGGCTCGATTTCTAATAGATTTCTGTATCCAGCCATTTGTTTGGGGATATCACTTTGCATCATGCCTTTTAGAGCTCACAAACTTGGGAAACTGCCTCAAATGAATCTCTCATATCAGGTATATTTGGACAAAGAAATGGGAATTAATCAGTCTTTGTAGAATAGGTTAACTGTTTTGTATCTGCTTTGTTAATTAATATTGTCTAATAGAAATTTATGTGTGGAAAAATTTCACCTGAGATTTTCTTTCATTATGAACCAGGTAGCAAAAGATTGTAGAGGAGTAGCTAACCTGTATAACTCAAATTTTCTTGGTAGATACATTTTTCTACCAAAAATATAAGTTATGCAGAACTGAATCATGTGTGACTGCCGTTTTAGCTTCACTAATGTCTGTGGCCCAGGAGTGGCCATGGGAAATAAACAGAACTTCTGTTACCATAAAGCTGTTGTCACCAGTGATGGCTACGGAGTCCTCTCTGCTGCCACCACCATAAAGGAAACCATTCTTACACTCAAACTGCTGAAATGACCTCTTCTTTACTGTTGCTATCCCAGAAGAATTATAAACTGGGGATAAACAAAGAAATATTTCCTTGCCCTCCTCATAAGAGAAAGATTGTTGGCCAGAGACTTAAATTTTCAGTCCCTGGTTCCACTCAGACGATTCCAGTGGTAATCCCATTGTACTCCTGTTCTCTAATTCCCTTATAAATTAGTCTAAATGGTATAGATTTTCATTTTCCCCTACTGAGGAACACAATCCAGACCATTCCCTCAGTAAGATGGATAACACTAGCTAAGAATCATCAAGTTTTATTTAACACCTCTGCTTGCTTAAGTCTAGTGCTCCAGCACAGAAAGCATTCAGATCTCCTGGGAAGTTTTTACAAATACACACACCTAGGTCCCAACCCCAGAGATTCCGGTTCCTTCACTAGTAGTCCCAGGCATGTAAAATTGGAAAAACTTCCAGGCAATTCACATACTTAACCACATTTCAAAGCTGTTGTTTAAGTCTCTAACCAGGTGGGTGAAACCCAGATGCACTAAGTAGGTAAGGAGGCCTGCCTTGATAGACTTCTTTAAAACATTTAGTCTCCTGAAACTGGGGAAGCAAAGCCCTTAGATGTTTTCAGATCTTTCTCTCACTTCCTTGGCTGCCGTATTCAAATGGTTCTTGATGACTGGGCTTGCATCTTTCTACCCTTCAGCTCTTTTTAGGTGGCCATGAATAGACCAACCAGGACACTTCTAATCACATTTTTCCAGGCCTTGGATTATAAATGCAAATTGGGATGTTGAGTGGGAGCAGTATGTCTCTTCCTGGTGCCACAAGCCTGGCCTCCAGGCCTGGGCTGCGTGCAGAGAAGTTTTGTACCTCATACTGGTAGTCAGAGAGCCACAGCCAAAGGGAAGCGGGACCCAATCTGAAGGTGACTGAATGAGGTGGGGGAAAAATCAAGCAGTTCGAGAATAAAGGGTGGCTGAGGGGCTCATATGGGAGGAAGGAGGAGTAAGTGGTGTTATTTAGAACCTCTGACCACGCTTGGCACATATTACAATGTACTGTGAAACCCTAGGCATTCCCTGAGTTGGGGACCCAGTGTTCATTGTGTCTGGTGATACAGGCCAGAGGCCTCTGCAGTGGGTATTCTGGGATAAAGTCTGGGGACACGGGAAGCATGAATAGAGAGCAAGGAAATGGCTTAGCTAGGATTATGTAATAGATTCTTTTATCTCCATTGATATCAACAAAGCAGATAAGTCTACCCTAATCTCTGCCCTTCCCTTAGAAATAATTCCCTGTCACTGGATGTTCCAGGATCTATGGGAAATTTGAGCAATTACAATTCATTATTGAAACACTAGATATTATTCTGTTCATTTTTCAAATGCCATTTTTTTCTCTAATATGAAATGAACTAAACTTTGTGATTATTCACTCTGTCACCATTTAAATGACTCAGCACAGAACAAAATTGATTTTGTGGACAAAGGGCCTGGATTTTTGCTGTATCTGTTTCCATCTGACAAGTATTGAACATCCGTGGTACTTGCTCTGTGCTCTTTTGGGGTAGATGGGAAAAGATTCAGCTACGTTAACTTAAAAATCAAGTGATTTTAAACTTGCTTCAAAATAAGTGAAACTTTAAAATTATGCCATAGAGCTTTATCTCCCAAGGGTGCTGTCAATTATTTGATCCAAACTTGTTGTACTATAACAAGATTTCAGAATTGCAAAATATGAATTTTTTTTTAAGGGAACATTGGAAACCACTTGTAAACACTTGACAAACAGTTGAATTCGCAATTCAAGAAAATAAATTTGCTGTTCATATTCATGTCATTTGGTATAAGTGGGCAAACTGTCACCTTGGCCACCTTCCCTCTTTTTGTACATCATTAATTCATTTCCACTTTCATTCATCATTGAAAGAACAAATATTTATTGTATGTTTGTTATGTGCCAAGCATTGTGCTGTAACCTGGAGATAAAGGATGAAAAACACTGGTCTCCATTCGTACTTCTTAGAACTCTTAGTCTGGTAAAAGACAATGAAAATATCACACAAAATGATAAACTGCATTTTAAGTGTTAAACATAAAGGAAAAAACAGTATACCTTGAATTAGTGTAATATGAGGATTTGACCTAGTCAGATAAGTCAGAAATGGCTTCCTTAGGATGAGAAATGAGCTGAGATCTTTAAAAATAGCAGGATTTTCGAGGCAAAGGTAATAGCATGGGCAAGGCCCTGTGGCCAGAGGGAGCACTGCGAGCTGAAAGTCCTGAAAGAAGACCCGAGTGGCTGGACCGAGAGCTAGGGGAGCACAATAAATGAGTGGGACAAGGGAAGACCAGAAGGGCTTTCCCTTACAAACACCTCCTTTCCCTCCCTGATTTTCCCTTTCCCCAATGCTCTTAACTAATGGACTCCTCTTTGCCAGAACACTTCCTACACTTTCCCTCTATCCATTACTTTCACCTAGACTCTCCTTCCCATCTCCATCACTTAGGATTTTATTCAGTTTTCAAGATCCTGGTAAAATTCCATTTTCTTCATGAAACTTCAGTGATGCCCCAAACAGAATTAATCTTCCTCTTCTGTTACCATAAACTTGCATTTTTATTAAAGACTGTATCATATTCCAGGTTATCTCATTTCTTTTTACATATATTTCTCCCTTTCCAAATTGTGTGCATCAAGAGGGCAGAAATCTTATCTTGTAAATTTCCCACGGGGCCTGACACAGTATCTTCCTTCTAGGAAGTGTCCAATAAATTCTCATTGAATCACGTTAACACCAGACTTCTGTAGAAAATGAAAAGGCAAGTACATTCCTTTGTTTTCTTTCATTTTAAGGTGTTTTTTGTTAAAAAAAAAGGATTGAAAACAAAACAAAAAGAAAGGTTTTATGCAGCATTTTAAACAGAATCTAAATTGCTTCCAAATACTTGTAAAGGTTAATTATATTTTAAAGAACAAATATGCACATAAAGTCCGGATAAGAACCTCCTGCTATTTGGGGGCATATTAGTACAGTATTTTGGAAAACTCCAAACAGTATGAATGAAGATCTCAATCTTTTACAAAGAGTGATATTTTATAAACAAAGTAATTTTTCTATAAAAATAAGTGCTAATCACAAAACTTGGAAAATAGAAAAAAAGTAAAAAAGAACCACCTTTTTTAAGGACTTCGTTGCTTCCTGAAGTCTTGAGCTTCCCCCCTGCTCCCATAAAGCCCCCTAGATGAATTCAGTTTTTTTCACTGTTTAACAAATCAGCAGCCCCGTTTCTGAGAACCTGAGGAAGTTTTTACAAATTGACAGTATGCTGTCTTAATTGAAAAGGGTTGGATGATGTATGGCTATTAACTTTTATGCATGCTCTTTCTGTAATCCTTACTTTATACATGTGCTTATGTGCCATTACTGACTCCTGTGAGAAAATGTTATTTACCTGAGTTGACAAGAAATGGCAGCAATAATGCCTCAGTTGAAAGCAGTCTTACTCTGTGTCATTTTTAATCTTGGTGGGGTGGATTTAGGTATTGAGGTGAAATGTTAGGCAACTGAAAGACATGAAATTTAGGGATTAGTGTTGAATGTTGATGACGGGCTGTAACTTGATTTGTGGCAGTGGGGAGTTAGGGCGGTAAGGGAAGGCACAGCAACATCACAGCCAAGGAAGGGGGAATGGAGATAAGTTGGGAAAACCCAAAAGGAGACTGCAATTCCCTGCTTGAAGCTGATTCAACAAAAAGAGAATTGCATTAGTTAAGTACCTTTTTAAACAGCTTTTATGAAACATTGGGATTATAAATTTCAGACAGAGGTAGAGGGGTATAAGCTGAAATGAAATTAGGAGCAGCAATAAAAATTACATAGATTAATGCACAGTACCCAGTGAGATCCACAGCTTTATCTTAAGGGATCTCTATGCAAATTTTCATCTGTGTTTATTTTTCAGGAGTTCACTACAGTTAAGAAACTCTGTGTATGGTATATTTCTCTATCTATTTAACTAAATATAATATGGCCTGTTGTTTATGTTTGAATACTTCATTTTAAACAGAGCAAACAGTTGTATATATTTCCTCGTTTTAATCTATATCCTGGTGTAGTAGTTCACAAAGTATGGCCCCACAGGCCCTGGGGTTCCCTGAGACCCTTTAGGTTAAACTGTTTTCGTAGTAATATTAAAAGGTTATTTGCCTTTTTGTAGTAACACTTGCACTTATGGTGCAAAAACAGTGGTAGGTAAAACTCAGCATTAATCAAGGCCTAAGCACCTAAGATAATAGTATTAATTATATATTTCACCACCATGCATTCAACAGGAAAAAAAAAATTAAAAGGCCAGTTTCACTTGAGAATGCTTTTGACTAAAAAAAAAAACTAATTTTATTAATTCTTGATCCTTGAACACATGCATTTTTAAAATTCTTTGTGAAAACAATGGGAAATTCAATAAAGCACTTCTGCATACCAAGATATGACTGCCTCAAGGAAAGTACTCATGCAATTTCTGAGTTTCAAGCTAAATTAGCCACGTTTTTACTTGAAAGAATGACTGAAAGAAATGTTGGCTACTCAGACTATCACTTAATGGATAACAACTGGCAATATGTATTGCCAATGATAAAATTCAAAGCTTCAAGAAAAATTAGAATTTTGAAAAACTTGTATCTGCTACTATGAGCGTGGCACGTTCTCAAAATTTTAGGACTTTTCTGATGGGATAGATGCTGATATTAGTAGATGAATTTTTTGTATTATATGAAATGTGTCAACATTTTGAATATCTGTATAACACAGTGAAACAATATTTATCAATGACTGGTGCTTGATATGACAGAATCATGCCTGGGTAAAATATCCCAACAAAATGCAAGATAGACCAATAGATTTTAATGTAATAGAGTAGAAAAAGTTTGTTGAGTTTTGGTATCGTGTCAAAGAAGAATATCATAATTATCTGGGAAGGCTATTAAACTAGCTCCCTCTTTTGTTACTACGTATCTGTATAAGACCAAGTTTTCTTTCTATCCTTCAACCATAGTATTATATTACAACAGATTTAAAGTAAAAGCACATATGTGGGTTCTAGCTGTCTTCTATTAAGTTGGATATCAAAAAAATTTTCACACATGTAAAATAATACCTCTTCTCACTAATTTTTGTTTTAAAAAATAGTTTTCATAAAAATATGTTATGTATATTAACATGTATTGGGTTTAATATTATTTTAAAATGGGTTAACATGTAAATATGTTTTAAATTTCTCAGGCTTAATTTCTAAAATGGTAAATATCAGTAGATATCATGCATAAAAATAAAAGCTGTCAATAATGTTTTACAGTGTAAAGGGGTCCTGAGACCAGTAAAATGTCATGTATAAAAATATGTAGAGAAATTTAAAGATTTCTAAAAATTGAATCATAATGTCCACATTTTTCTCTATGTGGGTTTATTTTTTCACTTCTCAGAAATATTTCCATATCAGCACACACTGATTTACCTCATTCTTTTAGTTATCAACATGCTGTTCTGTTAACAGGGAGTACTGGAATTTATTTTACCAGTCCCCAGTTGGTACACATTTAGTTTGTTTTATAGTATTTTGCTTTATAAATATGGCTGTGTTGCAGTTATATCTGTCAGTGCCCTCCAGTCAAAGCCACCAGGAACATACCTGCAGTTGAGAAATTGGGTTAATTACTCATTGCACCGAGGGAGAAACCAAGGTATAGGTGTACCTTGGAGACGTTCCAAGGAAGCAGAGCTTCAGTCTAGATTAGGTGTTGTCTAATCTAGTGGGGACAATTCTGTGATTGGGTACCTTAATAAATTTTCTTTATAAAGGAGGGCAGACTAGAGAGAGATAAAACTGTAACTGGTAAAGCAGCAGCAGTAAGTTGTATGTTTGGTATTTTGTGGATTGCACGGTGACTATTTTTAACTGTAGTTAAACAAAAGTATTAAGTGGCTTTGTTTCGTCTCTCCTTGTCATGGTCTCAGAGTGACCTTGTCTGCGACTGGTATTTTGTGAGATTCTTTATGTTCAGCAAGACAATAGCCAACTCTGAGTGTTAGGCGAGCTCCTATCAGCACTGTGGTCTAACTCTGAGTGCCAGATCAGTTCTCGGAAGTAAGGGGCTGCCTTTTACTTTCCCAACCCAAGTTAATATAACTTCTGCAGAAAAGTGTTTTCTCACCACCCTATTTTAAAAAGACTTGCGCTATGATTCTCTATCATATAACCCTAATTTTTTCCTTAGTGATAAAACAACCTGTAATTATATTCTTGTTCACTTGTTTAATGCCAGTTTCCCAATTAGAGTGTAAACTCAATGACTTTAGAATGTCCTCTGTCCTACTTTACAGATTCATACCCCACAATTAATTTAATCAGATCTAATTTAATTAGATTTATATCAAACAATTAATTGTTGAATGAAATGAGTAAATTTGTACGAGTGCTTCAATTTAAGAAAATTGGCTAATTGGTCTTTCATATATGCTCCAAATAACTTTCCCAGACTATCACTTGTTTTTTGACATTATTTAATAACTTTTATTCTGAAGAAGTTATTCATTTTTATTTTGTAAAGCATCATATTTTTTCTTCAACGCCTCTCATTTTGTGCCCTTTTTAGAAAACCCTTCTCACCTCTTGATTGTGAATAAATTTCAGTGTAAGAGAAAGGTAGGACAACACATGACCACCAATTATTCCCAAAACCAGTTATCGAATAATGTGTCTTCCTCTCTGTAATTAGAAATTTTACTCTTATTATATACTAAATTTGTATTTATGCTAAATTTATCTTTGGAACGTTATATTTGGATCTATTTTTGGATATTGTTATGTTTCATTAATCCATCTATTTAATCTCCAGTGCAAACCATTTCCCTTTTACTGAATTCATCAAAGTTTCAAAAATATGGCAGGAATATATATGCCCCAGCTTGAACTTGTTATTATTACTTCTTTAAAAAAATTCCTATCCATTATCAGATGTTTAAGCCTCCAGCTGATTCCTAGTGCGATGGTTTTAGGTTCCCTTGATTCTACCATCATAAAAAAAAACAAAAACAAAACATTCTTATAGAGATATAGAATTGGAATAATATTGAATGTAAAATTAACCTTATGGGTACTCAAACTCATTAAAATATTGTCTTAAAGCTTCCAACTATAGTCTTGGTGGACTGGCTTTAAAAAATGAGTCTTCCTACTGAGAACTATTAGAAAAACTGGATTCTTTTAAAATGTTTGAAAGCATTAGAGAACTACTACTAGTATTGAGACTTAAGGAGCCAAGATTTGATGTAGAAGGGAAGCTCAAAGAGCTCCCTCAAAGAGATGAACCAATTCATTTGGTTCTTCTTTTCTTTTAAGGTTGTGAGGCTGAAAAGCTGACTAGAGTCTGGCAGTCTTAGATTTTTGGTGATACAATTTAGAGTTCTGAGTTTTCCAAGATAGGCGATCCCTGGTAAACACCCCAGGATTTAATTTCTGACTCCTAAAGCCTAGATCCTTGGAAGGGGCAAACTGGAAACAGATTAGCCCTCAAAAATACTGAAATACTCACCTTAGTGCCTGATTGGATTATGGTGATTTTCCCTAAATAAAGTACATACCAGGTACAACAGTAAATTCTCTCTGGTGAAAGATAATACCATTTAGAGTCCCAGATTATTATTAAATGAGTTTTCATAAGTAAGGTCCTGTATCCAATCAAAATCATCTCTATTTTTCAGCAGCTTAACTGTGATATTCCTAAATATAGTTTTCTTTTTATTTGTGGTACTTTGGGTTCATAGTGTGTCTTGAATCTCTGTTTAGATGCTTTCCATCACTTTGGTCATACCAGAAGACAAGACCAAATGACTGAAAACTAATGAAAAGGTTTATAGGGTATCCCAGATATTGAAATTATTACACAGTGACTTTGATTAATAAATGCAAGAAAATGTAGATGAAAATTTTCAGTCAAGAAATAGAAACTATTTTTTAAAATTTCAGTAGAAACATGAGAATAGAAAAAAAGAAATAGAAATTAAGAAGTCAATAGATAGATGCAAGGATGCAGTCAAACAAAACATTAGAGAATTGTAAGAAAAGTAAATCAGAAACTAATGAAATTAGTGACCTACATGGGGTGTGCAGAAATGAGATGGAAGGTAAAAAGTAAATGGAACTTTGAGTTATCCTTTTTTATATGGTTTCAGGTATTGAATCATATTAATGGTTTACAGATTTTAAAAAGTTAAATCAACAAAAAGAGGGGAAATAAAACAGAAACAAGTGAATATAGCCATGTATTGAATAGATAACTATGATAATTAAAAAGAATTAATCCAGTGTTACAACTACAGATTTTAAGAATTATTGCTAAAAATGACTCTAGAGTTTCAACTGCTTCTAAATCAACACAAAAGGAGTTTTTACAAAACCAAAAATGAAGGTAGAGTCAATTATGTTATCCACTGTCTTGGGTCAGAGTGTAAGATGGGAATTTGTGTGCAAGTGACTCATTAAGAGAATACTCTCAGGAAAATCCTGTAATTAAGTGAGGAAAGCAGATTAGTGAAGGAAAGCAAATCAACAAGGAGGTGGCATTTGGAAAAGCTTAGCCTCAGCCTGATCCCATCTGGACAGCTGAAGCATAAATTACACCATAGAGTTTGCACTACCTAGAGAAAAGAGGGGGGTAGGTTTTTGTACCCTGTATCTGTCAGTCATTGGATACAGGCCATTCCGATGGGGAGGCATGTAATTTTCAGGTAACCTAAGAGAGTTGAGTTCAGTTGCCCATGCACAGTCGTCCAGAAAAGGCCATTAAAAAACACACCTGCAGCATCTGGCAGTGGGGACTATCAAACCAGTAAAAGCAATCCCTGAGATCTGGGCAGGGATACAGCAGCATGTACAACACCATATATGAGTATCCATTGGTTAAATTCCTTTTAGAATTTAGTTCTAAGCATACTGTGCAGTCTCTCATGGATCAAGTGCTATTAATGATGATGATGATAATGATGATGATGATGACATGGTCCTGACTATGTGGCATGCACTCCCTATAATGGATTTGTATGCATTAACTAATTTCTTCCTTATGAAAGCACTATGAGGGAAATACTACTATTATCCTTATTTTTACAGATGAAGAAACCAAGATACAGAGAAGGTAAAGTTACATGGTTAATGGCAGGCAGGGATTTGAACCCAGCTAGTCCATTTCTAGAGTTTCTTACCTATTCTAAAAAAAAGGAAAATACAAATCCTCAGTAATTTGTATTGGGTTGCAACCTGGGTCACAATGGATTGCACTGAGAATTAGCACCACCCTCAAGGCAGCTGTCTCTAGACCTGACATGAGGGAGACCAGGAGGCCATCAAAGGCATTGGATGAGAAATCTACCGAATGATGCTCTATATTGAATACTGGCTGATCAATCAAATCATAGCCTTAGTGTGACAGAAGGACAGCAGCAGAAGCAGGATCAGAGGTCCCAGAGAGAAGCCAGTAAGCAGAGACCTTCAAAGGAGAGAAACAAAAGCAACAGATGGGAGTGGAGAGAGGGAAGAAGTAATAAAAGGGTGAGTGACACAGATTTCTGACAGGGAACAATTGCTCTGAAGGGACAGGCAGTCACTAGGCTGGGGCTGCCTAAAGTTGCTATTACAACTTAGCTTGCTGTGGCACAACAATCACACACTTTAATTCTTGTAATAAATAGTTATCAATGTATTGTTGTTTTCTGTCAACTGAACCAAAGGAAAAGGTGAAGCTCAGTTGATGGTCTATGATGCCTCATTTTAGCAGATATTTCTTCTTCTTATGTCTTAACTGTTAAGTGTCATAAATGTAAATTTAGTTTCAATAGTAGGAACAATTTTATTCCCAGATCATGAAAAAAGATTATCTCTGCAAGGAATGCACATGACCCTTTTTTATCTTTATTTTAATTACCCTTCTTTAATATGCATTTAATATTTTAAATTCCCTGTTTGAAAGCAAGCACTGTATAAATTTCTAATAATGATATGAGAGAATTGAAATACTATATTTAGAAAAAGTTAGGTATTGGTGTAGGAATATGTGCCAAAGTAAGTCAATAGACATAAAGCAAAAACAACATTGAGTAAGACCATGTGACATGGGATTGATTTATACATTTAGAAAAGCACACAGTGCATTAAAATGTTGCCAAGAGTGCCTCAGAAACCATTTCCCAGTATAGAAAAAGCAATTTTTTGATGTTGGGAAATAGAAAGGTAGAAGTTCATGCTGATCATGACTATGCCTATTTATGTAACTTTTTTGTAGAATCAACTTTTGTGAAAGTTAGTAAAACTGCAAAAACTAGAGTGGAGAGTAAATGCCAAGTCACAGAATAAAAACATGAAATACTACTTTATAGGATTAGGACTCTGTCACTTCATGTGGAAATTATCAATTCTAAGTTTATCTCTGGAAATTTGTGAAACATCAGTAACATAAAACCTCAGCTCTAAGTACTTGATAGTTAGGAACTTTCCAGATATCTTCATAGATCAATGCAAAAGCAAAACTAAAACCTTTCCCAAATCTTGAGTAATCAGAATTCTTAAGGAATAATTGCATTTGTTGCTTTAAATTCTTCTATCAATGAAGAGTTCACAAATTAGTCCATTTTGCTTCAACTCTTTGCAGCTAAAAACATCTATAATATACCATGTTATGCATCAGTTTTCAACGTAGTAATGAGAGGAGCTTTGACAGAATATAAATATTGTGACTAGAGGTGCTTATAAGGAAACAATTTCTAACATTCAACAGGAGGCTTTTTAAAACTCTCAACATAGTAAAAATGCTCTCTGCATGTGAAATTATTAGTAGTATTGATATCATCATCATTCCATTCATTGAAAAGGGGAATGAAGAAAGACTTCTAAGTGATTAAAGATTTCCTTTATTTTTTAACCCAAGTTTGTTTTTATAAAAGTTTTCATATTTACTGTAAAATTTTTGAAAATACAGAGAAGGAAGCTAAATAAATAAATAAACGAACAAACAAAAGGCCAGCCTTTAGTTGTATTTCAGGAAATAGATGTTTTTAAATTTTTTTCTTATCTTAAAGAAGCACAAAATATTTCCACATATATTGAACGTCTCTGCACAATAGTTTTGGGTAATAAAGGGCAGTTATTATTCCCAGTGCATAGAAGGAAAAACATACAAAGGTTAAGTTACTTGCCTTTTTGGCAAAAATAGAACTAGAATCTCTCTCACTTGGCACTTGAATTCCTTACTATGTGGCCTGAAGCCATATTGCTACCAAACAGAATTAATTACCAATCACTAAAACATGCATGAATATCGATTACCATATGGATTTATTTATATCCTTAAAATGTGATGGGAAAGAGTTTCTTACTTGCTTCTCCTAAATACTGAAGGCCCTGATTAGCTAAAATGTGTTCTTAATATTCTGAAGTTTAAACATTCACCTATGCCTTCAAGAAACTCTTGAAGTTATTATTTAACTCTGAAACAGAGATGAGACTAAAATAAATAAATGAATACAGTCATTCAAAAAACTTACAACAATATATCAGCCTACAATCAGCCAGCTCTCACTCTAGAGTCTCCACTGCTTCTAAATCAAAACAAAGCTGGCTTCCAGTGGTAGTCATAGATGGTGAGAGGGACTGGATTTAGAACATACTTTAGAAGAGGAGCTGGCAGCTTTTGCTGATAAATTAAGTGTGAGAGAAAGAAGCTAAGTCCTAATTTGTGAGTCAGAGCAACTGGGTGAATATGGAATCATTTCTTGAGATGAGGAAGATGAGAAGACTAGGTTTGGGGAGAGGAAATAAAGAATTTGGTTCAGAAAATGTTAAGTTTGAAGTATCTAATATCCATTTGGGTGAAGATATCTAGGCAGTTAACTATCTAAGACTGGAACCCAGAGGACTTATCAGAGCTAGAGCTAGAAAAATGGGGGATCTGCTGGGGTGGGGGAATTACATGGGATCACTAACTAAAGAGTTTAGGTAGGGAAGATTTCTGAGGACTGGCAACTGGAGGGACTGAGTTAAGAGGATCCTGTAGAGCAATGGTACAAACAGAGAGTTAGGATTACAGGGCACTGACTCAGAAACCACGGTAAGAAAGCATTTCAAGAGGAATCCCCAAGAGTGAGCAATTCTATCAAATGCTACTAAGGGTGCAAGTATGATGACTGCACCTTGAACACTGAATTGCAAAATTTTGCAACATGACCCTGACAAATGAGATTTCTGCAGAGAATGATGTTCTCATTGAAATGTGTTAAGAAGACATGTGGAGTGAGAAACTGGAGATAGAGAGGATGAACAACCAGTTCTAGTACCTTTGCCAAACAGTGAAGCAGAGAACTAGGACAGAGGTTGGATGGGGATATGGGGTCAATTTTTTTTTTTTTTGGTGTCTGTTTGGCTTTGTTTGGTTGGTTGGTTTGCTTTGTTAAACATGAGGTAGAGCTCAGCATGTCTGTGTGCTGTTGAGAATAATATAATAGAGAAAAATTGACAGTATAAGTGAGAGGAAAGGACTCTAGGAGCAGATGCCTTCTCAAGGACTCCTTGAGAAGGCGAATGGCATAAGTGTGCAAGTAATATGTTGGCTATAGTTAAAAGCAAGGCTAATTTATCCACTGTAACAGTCTGAGAGAAGGCAAGTGCACTGGTATAGATGCAGGTAGTTTTGTAACATTTTGGTGGTGAAATATGAGAAAGGTCTATTCTGCTTGACTCTATTTTATTAGTGAAATAAGAAGAAAAAGCATGAGCTAAGAATGAGGGAGGAAAGGGAAGTTGGAGATTTAAGAAAAGAAAAGAAGATGTGAAATAGTGGTCTTGAAGAGTAGAACTGAGTAAGGAAAAATGTATTGCCCTACAGTGTTTGGGGACTGCAGCATGGTCCTGTGTTTTCTTTTGGCCACCTTTAATTGCTCAGCCACAGGCACAGAGACTGTAGACACTGGATTTAGCCTAGCTTGGGGTTTCCCAGAAAGAATAATGACAGGAGAGAAAAGCAGTGGAATTAGGAGTGTATGCACAGGAGCTATTATAGTAACGATTAAAGGATATGAACTGCATAAAGAGGAAAACAAATAGAAAAAGTGATAGTCAGTGGACTGGAGATCCCAGAGGTTCAAGAATTGAACCGTATCTTCTTTCCCCAACACTATACTTATTTTCATAACACAGGATTTCTTAGGAATGTAACTATCATATCATATGCATTGTGGTCTACATTAAAATGATACTAATTTGGTGGCAGCTCAGTTGAAGTTATACAGTTTTTAGTAAATATCTACAAACTTACATTCACATGTTCAATAACCTTGGTTAGAGGAAAGTCTAGTAAAACTAGTCCCTTTCAAACTCTGTATCCAAATAAATTCCTAAGCACTCTGGATTCTTCTTTTCCATGTTTCTCTTATTTGGCCCCTCCTTTTCATGACCATTATCACCTCAAACCTATAACAGTACAATCTCCCCTAAAGACTTTAGCTTCTAATCTCTTCTGTCTCCAATCCACTCTACATCATCCTGCAAGGTAACCCTTCACACTCCCTTACTTATTTTCCATTTGCAGCCTAAATGCTTCTCAAGTGCAGCTAACATTGCTTTTCTTTTGGCCCAAATGCAAACTATTCCCATACATGCAGTACTTTCCAGTTAATCTGGAATTTCCTGTGCTTTTATATCGTTTTATGTCTTCCTTTTCCCTCCCTGTTTCCATTCCATACCCCATCCTGAATCTGCCTAAATCTCTCCTGGAAAATTCAGAGGTGTCCGTTGTGCATTTGGCCAGCCGTGAGGAAAAGACCTTAAGAACCCCAGACACCAGGAGACCACAACAGGCTGGCAAAGTGTTTCTTTGGAAGCTTTGGTTTGGAAACACTTCACAGGCTGTGAAGCGCTGGGCAGAGATTGCTCTTTTGGAAAATTCTCTGCTAGTCAGCTGCTTGTTGGTTGGCCTCTGTGCGAATTGGAGCCTGATTCTTCTGAGGAAAGCTATAGTAGAAGTTTGTGGGAATCATTTGTTAAATAATGGAAGAATGGTTATGATTTTGTGAATTCATATTCTAAGACCAACCAACTTCCTTTTCCTCCTTTAAACATATGAGATGAATAAAGAAACAAATAAATTTAGTGATTTAGTTAACTTATTTGTCATCTTTTTATTCCACAAAAAAACACCATTTTTTTAAAAGGAAAGAAAAGAAAGGCTTTGTTTACTTAAGCCACAGCAGTTTGACTGCATAGTTGGAACAGCTGGTGACCTGCCTAAATTGCTTAAAAGTCTTGGCCAGAGGGAGAGACATAACAGTTATTGATATTTTGGAGAGCCTGCTGGAGCTGGCTGTTATATGTATAGAATACATTTGGTAAAATGCCAGTTTCTGAACTCTTCTCTTGGAGAAGGTACGTCTCTAAGGTCTGGGGAAGTGCCAGAATCCCTGCCAATTGTTCAGGCTTTTGAGAAGAAACTTTTCTTTGCATCTTTTTTCCTCTCACAGGATGAAAATGGTGCCCTATAGAGACAGAATACAAAGATGTTTTTAGGTGATTTCTTCTATATATGAGATGCTTCGGGGACACTGAAAACAGGGCCCTGTGAAGTAGGTCACTACTTCTTCCCCAAATGTTCACAGCATGAGTCTGAACAGCTAAACTGGCCTCCTCCTTGTTTAAGGGCAGACAGAGGTCAGTGTGACTCAGTATAGAAAGTTGCCAGTGAGAAAGTGA
The DNA here is from genome assembly GCF_015220235.1 of Choloepus didactylus. Classification (NCBI taxonomy): domain Eukaryota; kingdom Metazoa; phylum Chordata; class Mammalia; order Pilosa; family Megalonychidae; genus Choloepus; species Choloepus didactylus. The sequence continues at coordinate 70,271,006 of NC_051317.1, read as the reverse complement.
AAACAGACCCAAGATTGCAAGAGTTGAAGGAAATCGTATCAAGGCTCGTGAGATCGACAGAGTGACCCATAGAATATGTAAAGCTCACTGTTTCCTCATTGGTCTTTTGGGTGCAACTCAGAGCAAAGTATCACATCAGTGATAATGGCATGGCCTGGGCCTCCACCCCTTTGCCTTCCATATAAAGGAATATTCTGCAAAATGAACATTTTCTTCCCATTATGTTTGGTGCCCTTAGCAAAGAACGCCCATGAGCATATAAAGGAGTATGTTGTCAGTGGAGAACAATCAGAATTCTGGAGCAAGTGTTTGTTTATCGTCATTGTTATTTTTTTTCAAGCTCTACCATAGACCAATCTCAACAAAAGTGATGGACTGCAAGGAACTGAAAAGCCCAAAAATCAATTGACCAAATATAAGTGGGTCTATTTCTGTGGATAAATATATATCTAGCCAGTCCTTATGCCAATATTGATTACTGTAGCTTTATAACTAAACTTTTCTTCTTTACAAAATTATTTTGGCTTGTTGAGATCACTTGTATTTCCATATACATTTCAGAAACTGCCTACAAATGTCTCAAAAAATTCTGCTGCAATTTTTATTGGGATAACATTAAGACTGTAGACCAATATGAAAAGAAATGACACCTTAACAAATGTGGGGTCATCCAATATATGAACAAAGTATATCTCTTTAAATCTCTCTTCTTTAAATATCTCAGCAATGCTTTATAGCTTTCAAGAGACATGTATTGAACATATTTTGTTAAATTTATCCCTAAATACTTTAGTTTTTTCTGTTATTTTGAATGGTCTTGCTTTTCATTTTTATTTCCCAAGTGTTTATGCTAGATAGAAGAATAAAATTGATTTTTACATATCAAACTTATATCCTGCAATTTTTCTAAATTCACTCTTTAGTTACAGGAGTTTGTTTTGCAAATCCATTATGATTTTCTCCATACCCAATCATATTATCCACAAGCAAAGACAGTTTTACTTCTTTCATTCCAAACTATCTACACTATATGTCTCTTTCTTTTTTTTTTAATCTTATTGCATGCAACCTACAATATAATGTTAGATAGAAGTAATGAGCATGATTTCCTTACTCATGATTTTAGGAGAAACGGGTTATTCATTTAGTTTTTCACTGTTAAATATAATGTTACCTATGAGTTTGTTGCAGACATACATATCAGTTTGAGAACAATCTCTTCTATTCCTAGTTAATCATGAATGGATATTGAATTGTGTTAAATGTCATTTTTATTTATCTGTTGAGGTAATCATATATTTTTATCCTGTATTCTGATAATGTGAATTACATTGATTGATTTTCAAATGTTAAACCAACTTTCAATTCTTGATTTATCTCTACTTGGTCCTGATGTATTATCCTTTATGCCTGGACTCAGTTTGCCCATTTTTATAGCTTTTTTTTTTGTATTGATTTTCATGAAAGGTAATGGTAGTTTTATTTTCTTGTAATGTCTTTTACTATTTTGCTTTCTCATCAAGTGTTGAGGGCCTCATGAAATTAATCAGAAAATATTCAATTTTCCCCATTATTCTCCAGAAAAGTTTGTGTAGATTGCTATTACTTCTTCATTTGAAGTCTACACAGAATTCACTAGTAAAGCTATGTAGGCCTAGAGTTTTCATGGTTTAAAGATTTTAAATTCCAAATTCAATTTGTTTTCTCAGTATAGAATTATTTCAATTTTTTAAATTCTTCTTTTGGTGATTGGTGTTTACAAGGAGTTTGTCCATTTCATCTACATTTTGAATTCATTTGCATATAGTAGTTTGTCATATTCCCTTTTTATCCTTTCAATGTCTATAGGATCTCTAGCAATTTCTACTCTTTCATTCATGTTAAAAGTGAACAATTAACTTTCCTGTGAACCTTGTTTTTGATGCATAATATGAGCTTTTATATGTCATGTTTTTATTTTCATTTGCTTAAAAGTAATTTTTCATTTCTATTTTGATTTCTTCTTTCACCCATGCATTATTTAGAAGTATATTGTTTAATTTCAAATATATGGGCATTTTTCAGATATCTTTTATTTAGTTATTTGTATTTAACTTAATTTAACTTAATTTTAGTCACAATACATGCTTTATATAATTTCAGTTCTTTTAAATTTGTTGAGCCATTTTATGGCTCAGCATATATTTATATCTTGGTGAAAGTTCCACATGTATTTGAAAAAAATATATATTTTTCTTTGTTGTTTTTTTTTTATATATATACTCATTAGATCAAGTTGGGTGATAATATTGTTCAGTTCATCTGTGCCTCTGATCTCTATTTACTTATTCTATCAATTAATGAGAGTGTTGAAATAACAATTTTTAATGGTGGATTCATCTACTTATCCTTTCATAGCTGTCTGTTTCTGCTATACATATTCCAGGTAATTTACCTTGTTTTGTAGTCTACTTGGACTGATATTAATTTAGCCATTCCAGATTTCTTATGCATCTGTTTACTGAGTGAATGGTATATATTATTCCATTCTTTTACATTACATACTTTTACTTTAACCTGTCTGATTTTCTTGAAGATAGCATGTATTTTATTTTTTTTAAATATTCCCATCCAATAATTGCTGTTTTTTAAAATAGTGTGTTTAGGCCATTTGTATTTAATGCAATTATCACTACAGTTACTGCTTTTAAGTTTACTGTTTACTGTTCATTTTTGTTTATTTCATCTCTATTTTATTCATTTTTTTTCTCTTTTCCTGTATTCTTTGGGATTATTTGAGTATTTTTTAAGATTCTGTTTTATCTTCACTGTTGAGTTGTGTTTTTTTATATTTTAATGAATGCTCTTAGGTGTAAATCAAGCCACTTTAATTTATTAAAGCCTATTTCCAAATAACATTATGCCACCTCATGTATGATGGAAGGTCCTTGCCTTTTTCCCTTCCAGTCCTTTGCTCTATTGACTTATATTTGACTTTAATATGTGTTATAAGCCTCATAATATATTCTTATTTTTTTGTTTTAAAAAATAAATTTTATTTTAAAGAAATTAAAATTGTGATTAGTTTGGTGTTCATCACAAATTTAACATTTCTGTTGTTCTGCATTCCTTTATATAGATTCAAGTTCCAATATAATGTCATTTTCCTTCAGTTTGAAGAACATCTTTTTAAATTTCTTGTGTTGGTCTGTTGGAAACAATTTCCATCAGTTTTTAACTGCAGATGTCTTTCTTTTGCTTTCAGTTTTGAAGGGTGTTTTCATGTGAACAGAATAACTTTTTTTCTTTGTTTCAACACTGTAAAGACATTATTCATTTGTCTTTTGTCTTGAATTGTTTCTAATGAACAGTCCATAATTACTCTTAACTTTTTTCCCCAGTACTTAATAACTCATTTTCTATTTGCTGTAAAAGTGTTTTTTAAGTGTTTTGTAGTTAGTTGATTATTGTGTACCTTGGTTTGGTTTTCTTGTGTTTACTTTGGTTGATTGATATTTTGGAGCTGTAAGTTCATTGTTTTCATCAAATTTGAAAGTATTTCAGAAAATATTTCTTCAAGTACCTTTTTTGCCACCCCTTTTTTATGGTACTCAAAATACATATGTTGGTTTAATAACATTGTCCCACAGGTCACTAAGTATTATTAAACTTTTTCAGTCTTTTCCTGTCCTTACTTTAGTTTGAACAGTTCCTAATCTATTATTCAATACTTCCATTGAATCTTTTTACTTCAGATATTGGTTTTAAACAATCCATAATAGTTTCATTTGGTTTCTTTTTATATTTTTCTTTTATCCCCTCATATATGATCATATTTTTCTTTAAATCTTGATCATATTTCTAAACACTATTTTAAAGTCCTTGTCTGCTAATGCCATTAACTCTGTTACTGCTGGATCTATTCCTCTTGTCTGATTTTTCTCCTGTTTGTGGGTCATATTTTCCTGCTTCTTTACATGTCTAGTAATTTTTATTGGATTCTGAACATTCTGACTTGTTACATTGTTGAGCACATGGATTTTATTGTCTTCTTTTAAAGAGTGAAGCAGTTTGTTTAGACAGGTATTGAAGATACTAGTAAAGCAACTTGATCTTTTGAGACTAGTTTTTAAGCCTTTTAAGGGTAGACTTAGTTCTGAGTCTTTAAGAGTTGGTCTAGCTTAGTCCTACTTCTAAGTAATGACCCTCCAGGGATGACTACTGAAAGTCACAGGTCTTCAGTGAGGGTTCCCCATTCTGGATATTCAGAAGTTGGATGTCTCCTAACAATGTATGTTTTGGGGAACTGTTCAGTTTATAGTTCCTTCGTAGTTCTGAAGTTCTGGCCTTCAGCATCTTGTCCCATGGATAGACCAGTATCTAAAGGAAACCAGTTGCAGGACTTTTTAAAATTCAAGGTCCTGCATCTAAGAACAATATGGTCTCCTAACATTGGCTGCATCCTGGGTTTTAAAACTATGCAATTCAGCATTGTATTGTTAAGAATTGGCTAATCTCTTCTTCAGAGATTCTAACTTGGCATAGATTTGAAAATTATTTCTCCTGGCATTAAACTCAAGGAGCAAAAGCAGGGTGAAGAAGTATAAGGTAAAAATCTAAGGGCCCTTCAGATAAACTGGTGAAAATATTTTAATATTCATCAATTGACAATTTATCTGGTTTTATTGTCAGCATAGCATAATTAACTAATTCATAAACTCGTAAGATTCTCCTGGTCACTACCAAAATTTTATAATATATTTTCCTTCTTTAGACCTTCCTCCTCTTTTCAATATCTTTTTCTTCCTATGGGCCCAAACTCCTAGTTTCATATGTTTGCTTGCATCTTAAAGTATCTAAATGTTCTCCACCAAATTTAGGCTAATTTTAATATCACTGGAAATACTGGAGTTTAATAATCCCATGCTGTTTAGTTGCATTGGCTATTTTATGTAGAAATAATAACGTCAGTACTTAGGAGAAAGCCCAATTGATCTGTACTAACAAAACTGAGTTTTCACACGCACGTACATGCACACAAACACACACACATACACACACAGCATAGCTACAACCAATGATTTATTTCAAAGAAAATTTGGAAGATTTTTTCTCTTGTTTAAATAGGGCTGCACTATTGAAATAGAGATTGCTTCTCATTTTTAAACTATAATTATAATTTTGACCTAGCCATATATTAAACATTTATTAAGTAGTTACATCAGGATAGATTATGTATCTAATATTAGAAGGTTCTGTTCTGTCCTCAAAGAGCTAATGATCTAAAAGTTAAGAGACAGAGAGAAATAACATAAACAAACATGGATGGGCAAGGATTCAAACTCAGCAAAAACAGCCCATATTACAGTTTCCATTTATCCATTTATGATCTCTCCCTGCTTGTGTACAAATAGATTTTTTGGCATATGAATACTTGTAAATGTTTAAATTGGCAATTTGGTAAATTGGCTCATCCCAGCTGCATCTCCTTCAGGCCTAAAGAGAGTTCCATCTTGGGTGGCCTTCCCGTCATGAGAGTCTCTCATACAAGAACCTTCCCTGTGCTGCACAACATTCGAACTCTTTCAAACACCAAAAACAGCTTTGAGATAACTCATCTCCAACATCTGGAATTTTAGTTAATTCAGACTGATGTGGATTCAGTGGAGTGCAATGAATTTCAGGCTCCATAGTGGAGAAAAAAAGAAAGCATGCCCAATGCTTCCTAAAACATGGTTAACATTGTTGCTAATTTTCTTTTAAATAGTTGACATGCTAGAATTTTACAAAATTTGCAAGTGATTATTAAGGTACTCTTAATCTTAGCAAGAAGGAAATAATGGAGAGAAAATTACATTGAGTAGAATGATGCAACATGTAGTCCTTACTCTTTGTTTTCTGCTGCACAAGGAATGGGATTATCTTCCAATACCTTGTAAGAAGTGCTGGTAAGAGTTACAAAAAATCCAGAAGTAGCCCCTCCTAGGCATAAAATGACTCCATGGGATTATTTGTATTGATCTTCCCAGTATAACATACCAAGAAACAGTGAGAACACTGTTCCTTGTGCTCATGTCTCTTTAAATTGGTCTAAATTATACCCTAACTGGGCTGAGAGCTGGGATATGTTTTCCAGCACATTGTTTTAAAAAAAAGTTGATATATTTTTACGGACAGAGCTCCATAGGGAATCATAAGCCTGATGTCAGAGGGTCTGAGTATGAAACTCTAGAAGGAAGGGGATGCCTGAAAGAAAAGAAATTTGAAGGTGGATGTTCCAGTTTGCTAACGCCACTGTTACGCAAATTACCAGAAATGGATTGGCTTTTATAAAGGGGGTTTATTTGGTTACAAAGTTACAATCCTACAGCCATAAAAGTGTCCAAACCAAGGCATAAATATGAGTATACCATCACTGAAGAAAAGTCATTGACATCCAGAAAACCTCTGTTGGGTTGGAAGACACATGCCTGGTGTCTACTTGCTCCCAGGTTGCGTTTCAAAATGGCGTTCTCCAAAATGTAACCATCAGCTTTCAATGGTCATCTTCAAAATGTCTCTCTAAGCTGCAGCAGCATCTGGGCCTGTGTGGCTCTTTTTGAAGTACTCCAATAAACTAATCAAGATCCAGGCTGAGTGGGCAAGACCATACCTCCATGGAAATAATCTAATCAAAGGTATTACTCACAGTTGAGTGGGTCACATCTCCATGGAAACAACCCAATCCAAAGTTTCCAACCTAATCAACACTAATATGTCTGCCGCCACAAGATTGCATTAAAGATAATGGCATTTGGGAGGACATAATAAATCCAAACTGGCACAAAGAGGAGTATTTGATCCAGAGGAGAGGAAATGGTATCTGTTTTTTCTGATATCACTACAGAATTTCATCTGTGTAGGGTTGTAAGCAGAAACTGAAAAATTTCTCATTAAAATCTTTGTGGCTTTGTTCATGAGTAGCTTTGCTTTGGCATCCAGTGACAAGGTCTAACATAAAGGTGGGATGAGGGTGCTATCTGGTTTTGGTGCTTCTAGTCTCCATAAAATATAGCTCCACTCTGCAAAAAGTCCATGACAGCAATGGCCAGAGAAATTATCATGGAAAATGAAGAAGAGATATTAACTTCTCACCAAATATCCATGTGCTACCCGTATTTATCCAGTCCCATTGCAATTAAGTGAGGTCATGGCTACCTTTAGTCAATGGGTTGTAAGCAAAAGTGACCTATTTACTTTAAAGCCAATGTATTCAAGATCCAATGTAAAATATTTACATGTTTTTTTCCTGTCTCAATAGCTTTTAAAGCCACATGTTGAGTTGGACATATCATAAGATGGTGAAACCTCTGTTAGCCTGGATTGGAAGGATGCTGCCCGAGAGGGCTGTCAGTTCCTCAGTAAAATTTGCATGATCTTTTAGTAAAGAATGAAATTTTATGTTCAAAGTCACTAATATTTCAGGGTTTATTTGTTTTGTAGCCAAGGATAGTGAAATCCTTGAATACACAGATTTTAAACCTTATGTCTTCAGTGTCCAACAGAGGGTCTGCTAAAATGAATGAACTAAATAAGCTTTTATTGAATAAATTAAAGTTTAAACATGTCAAAACTGAAGGACATTTTGGGTAAGAGTTGTATTTTGGAGCTAAAGAAATGTATGTTAAAATTATGCAATACTCTATAGGGAATTTTGAATATTGGTACAAAGATTGCCTTCCTCCACCCCGTTAAAAGTATCTCTCTTACCATCCTGCCTCAGAGTATGGAATTCCCAAAATAGTATATCCTTAGCAAAATAAAAATGTAATCTGGGAAAATAGAATGATGTATAATTATTCATCTAGTGACATCTTTTTTGTGCAAAATAACTTACCGTAGAGTCTTAATAGACATCAGGTTCCTAATGGAATGGGACAAAGAACATTCATTTTTAAGAGGATAGAGGCAGGTGTATGGATACACTAGGACAGGTAGAATATCAAAGTATAGAATCTGGGGCATCATTTAAGGATGTTAAGTCATGAGGACATGAAAACAGCGAAGATAATGTTGTCAAAATTGTGAAGTAGACAGACCCCACGTATTAGTGTCTCATAGGTAATTTCCTAGATGCCTTTCTTTACTTTCTCAGCACTTTTCTAATACCTGCCTTGATATTTAAGAAGGAAGGGAGGGGGTAAAGGAGAGGGTGTAGTATAAATTCTCTTTTCACATTATGAAATATGAAATCTGAAAGAACTGAAGTTAAATATATATTGTGAGCAAATTCACTACAGTGAATTTTGACAGGAAATGTCTGAAATCTTGATAAGATAAATTTTCTTTTAATTGTCCCTACTTAATCAAAAACTACTTACATTTTCATGTTTTCTAAATTAAATCATCAGTTGAAAATTGGGAAAAATACACACAAATCAGTGCCTGTCGCCTGCAAGAAAGAATAGAGTCTAACAGATACAACTATGCTAATATTTATTATTTGAGTATTCCCTTCTGTTTCATCTACTCAGGAACCAGGTCAATGTGGTATAATCTAAGGTAAGATTAACACAGTGTTCTGAGCAAAATAAACATCATTATCCAATGTGTGGAGATAACTCATAGATACACCACAAACTCTTTAGTCTTAATGGAAGAAAAATTTCTTACAATTGTAAGTTCTGGCATTTAAAAACAATTATTATGATACACACAGAGAGAAGAATGCATAAAACATATGCATACAATTTACTTAATAAATATAAAACAAAATCTCATTTAACTTCTGCCCAATTTACTAGTTCCTTCAAAGTTCCCTGGGGCATCATCCCTCTTGAGCCCTGGAGATGAAAACCATTCTGAACTTTGGAATAATAGCTTTCTTTATGGTTTTATAACCTATATGCACATCCATTAAAAACAGAGTTTAGTTTTTCCTGGTTTTGAAATTTATACAAAAATATAAGGCTACAAGTATTCATGTATGTCTTGTTCTTTTTATTGAAAATTGTTGTGAGTTTCACCCATGTTGTGTGCAGTTGTAGTTAATATTCTTTTGTATGAATATATCACAACTTTATCCATTCTACAGATGATGGACATTTGGGTCGCAGTGTGTAGGGCTATTATGAACATTAGAAAATAAATGGCAAGAATTTAAAAATTTGAAAACGGAAACAGAACATTTTGGAACAATATTTTATTGTGATTTCCTCATAGGCTCATCACTGAATATGGACTAAGAATATTTCCAAGGCTTCGATGAAGGGATGGAATAAAGAAGGAAATTTTAAAAACATAAAATTTGGGTGGATCCTGGAAATCATGTAGCCAATATCCTTCATTTATTACAGGAGGAAACAGAGACACAGAGATGTGATTTGTCCAAAATGCCATAATTACAGACAGAGTAAAATAATAGAAGGCAGCTTTCAAACTCTGGTAATATGGAATTCTCTTATGTTTTCATATTGTCTAATTTCTCCACCAACCACCCAATCCCTTACGTAAAGTGGCGAGGCCACCAGGAAACTTCCTGATAGTCTATCCATGGAGATCAGTCCTCAGTCAAAACTGGAAAAAGGCATAAGCAATATATTTTGAGAAAAAAAAATTAAGTGTTTTGGTTATCAATTTACTACAAAAGATAGGGATTAAAAATAATTGAGGAGAAGTTTCTGAAAAAGATGACAGAGCATGGAGCTTCAAAACTCAATTCTTCTGCTAGGGCAGCTAGTAAACAGGCAGGAACTCTCTGAAACAATTGGGGGTTCTGGAGATCAGAGAACACTATACATACTATACAGCATCCAGGAACGAGTGGAAGGAAGAGATTGATAACCTGTGGTGAAGAGCTGTAAGTAAAACTCTCCATGCTGGGGAGGGTGGTTCCCATCCCCCACTCTCGTAGCAGGTCACCTGGGGTTCATTCTCTGACTGGAGGTAAAAGTCCTCTTCCCCAAGAATGGGAGGGTGCATAGGCCAAGCATCAATTGCGTCTTTTGATTAGTGAATTTGGAACACTGGGTCCCGGTTGTGAGGACAGCTACAGTTTCAACCAGCCCAGGACTAAAAACAGCCAGCAGCCTCTGCTTCAACCCCAATACTGACAAGGGTGGAGTGGAAGAAGGGTGGATTTGGAGACATGGTGCCTGTAGGAACAGTTTGCTGAAGGGCAGCTGTTCTCCAAGAAAAGGGTGGGGATGCAGCCCAGCACAGTTTGCACCTTTTAATTAGCAAATTCAGACAGCTGGGTCCTGGCTCTATTCTAGGATTTCAACCCACCCTGAACAAAAGCAGCTAGCAGCCTCTGTTTCAACATTGCCCCCCGACAGGGGTAGAGTTGGTTGACACTTAAAAGCCCAGTAACACCTATGGACTGCAGGGAACAGTTTGCTGAAGAGCACTATGTGCTGGGCAGAACAAGAAAATGCAGACTTGGGGAGCTATCAAAGAGAAGTTTGGCATCCTTCCAAATTTCCTCTCCAGGGCACTTTGGAACTGATATATGCCCCTTTTGTAGGTTCCTCATCCTGTTTTGACTAGGAAATACTGACTTGGGAAAATCCTCTCTGGGGTGACCTTCCTAGAATTTGCCCTCCAGCCAAAAGCAGCAAGAGAAAATGAAAGTTGGGTTAAAAAAAAAAAAAAAAGAGGCAAGTTAAAAACAAATAGAACTAAACAACATTCCCAGAGAAGGAACAGATGAAAGGAAGCTTTATCCTGGGGGTGAAACAATTGCACAAATAGTGCATTACCAAAAATTGTACCATATACCCAGAAATCAGATGAATATGAGCTGAAAATATCTGATCAGTTAAACATGAAGTATTCTAAAGACCTATAATAAGTTGAACCAAGTGTTAAAGAAGTGCCTTAGCACAAAACCAATCAAGAAAACCCTAGACAAGAGAAACTGACCTCCAGAGTAAACTCATCAGATATTCAGATGCCTATCACCAGCAAAAAATTACAAGCCATATAAGAAACAGGAAGATATGGCCCAGCCAAAGGAACAAATTAAAACATCATAGAAGACACAGAATTTGGAACAACTAATCAAAGATATTCAAACAAATTTCCCAAATCAATTCAAAGAGATGAAGGAAAATGTGGCTAAAGAGATAAAGTGTATTAAGAAGACAATGTAAAAGCACAAAGAAGAATTTGGAAGTATAAAAGGAAACAACAGAAATCATAGGAATGAACGACACAACAGAAGACATTAAAAATACACTAGAGGCATACAACAGCAGATTTGAACAGGCAGAATTAAGAATCAGTGAGCTAGAAGACTGGAAAATTGAAATCTTCAGGCAGAAGAACAGATAGAGAAAAGAATGAGAAATTTTGAGCAGGATCTCAGGGATTTGAATCACAGAAAAAAAAGTGCACAAACAAATGCATCATGGGTGTCCCAGAAGGAGAACGGAAGGGAAAAGGGACAGAAAGAATATTTGAGGAAATAATGGTTGAAAATTCACCAACTCGTATGATGGACATAAACATACATGACCAAGAAGCCCAAGGTACTCCAAACAGAATAAATCCTAATAGACCGACATTCAGACACATACTAATCAGAAGGTGAGATCACAAAGATAAGGAGAGAATTCTGAAAGCAGCAAGTGAAAAAGCATTCATCAATACAAGGGATGCCCAGTAAGACTAAGAACCAATTTCTCAACAGGAACCATGGAGGCAAGAAGGCAGTGGTATGATATATTTAACATACTGAAAGAGGAAAACATCCAGCCAAATATTCTGTATTTGGCAAAATTGTCCTTCAAAAATGAGGGAGATTTCTCCCTTCTGCAGCACAGATACTAAAATGGGAATGATACAGAGAAGACAAGCATGGCCCTTAAGCAAGGATGGCATGCAAATTTGTGTAGTATTCCACATTTTTAAAATACTGAAAGGGAAAAATTTTCATCCAAATCCTTTATCCAGCAGAGATGACCTTCAAAAATGAGGGGGAGTTTATGATATTCACAGATAAACACAATTTGAGAGAGTTTGTTAACAAGAGACCTGCCCTTAAACAAATACTAAAGGGAATTCTTCTCACTGAAAAAAACAAAACAACAAAAGAGAGAGGCTTGGAAGAGAATATAGAAATGAACAATATTAATAAGGATAAAGGATAAAAAAAGAGAAAAAATAGATCTGACAAATAAAATTCAAAGGAAAACATGGTCAAAGTAAGGACTACTTTTACATATACTTTTGCAGTAATACCATTGAAAGTTAATGGATAAATAATTATGCATCTAATCCAGGTGCCATAAAGTACATGAGGCATACACTGGCAAAACTAAATGGATAATTAGATGGCTCTACAACAATATCACTCTCTTCAATAGATAGAATGTCTGAACAGAAGATCAATAAGCATACAGAGAACCTAAACAATGTGATAAATGAACTAGACATAACAGACATATATAGAAGATTGCACCACAAAGCAGCAGGATACACATTCTTCTCAAGTGCTCAAGGAACATTCTCCAGGATAGAACACATGTGGGGGCATACAACAGGTCTTAATAAATTTAAAAAGATTGTAATTATGCAAAGCACTTTCTCTGATCATAATGGAATGAAACTGTAAATCAATAAAAGCTGGAGAACTGGAAAATTCACAAATACATGGAGGTTAAACAACACACTCTTAAATAATCAGTGGATCAAAGAAGAAAATTACAAGGGAAATCAGTAAATACCTCAAGAGAATGAAAATGAAATTAAAACATATCAAAAATTATGGGATGCAGAGAAGGCAGTGCTGAGAGGAAATTTTATAACCCTAAACACCTATGTTAAAAAGGAGGAAAGAGGTAAAATCACAGGCTTAACCAAACACTTGGAGAAATTAAAGAGAGAACAGCAAACTAATTTGAAAGTAAACAGAAGGCAAGAAATTAAAAAGATTACAGTGGAAATAAGTGAAACAGAGAACTAAAAAAAAAGAATCAATAAAATCAGAAATCTTCTTTGAGAAGATCATAAAATGACAAACTCTTAGCTAAGACTGACGAAGGAAGAAAGAGATCAGATGCAAATAAATTAAATCATAAATGACAGATGGGTCATTACCACAGGCCCAGAAGAAATAAAGGTCATAAGACAATACTATGAACAACTGTATACAAACAAATTAGACAAATTGGATGAAATGGACAATTTCCTAGAAGCAACTGAAAAACCTACACTGACTCTAGAAGAAATAGAAGACCCCAACAAACCAGTCATAAGTAAAGAGATTGAATCAGTCATCAAAATCTCCCAACCACGAAAAAAGCCCAAGAGTGGAAGACTTCACAAGTAACTTCTATCAAGCATTCCAAGAAGAATTAACACCAATTTTCACAAACTCTCCCAAAGACATTGAAGAAGAGGGAACCCTACCTGACTTGTTCTATGAAGTCAAGATTGCCCTAATACCAAAGCCTGATAAAGACACTACAAGGAAAGAAAACTACAGACAAATATCTCTAGTGAGTATAGATGCAAAAATCCTTAATCAAATACTTACAAATCAAATCCAACAGCACGTTAAAACAATTATATACCATAATCAAGTTGTTTTTATCCTAGGAATGTAAAGGTGATTCAACACAAGAAAATCCATTAATGTAATGCATCAAATTAACAAATTGAAAGAGAAAACCACATGAACATCTCAATTGATACAGAAAAGGCATTTGACAAGATGCAACATACTTCCTTGGTAAAAATACTTTGAAAGATAAGAATAGAAGGAAACTTCCTTAACATGATAAAGGGCATATATGAAAAATCCACAGCTAACTTACTCAACAGTGAGAGATTGAAAAACTTCCTGCTAAGATTGGGAACAACACAAGGATGCCAAATGTTATTCATCTTTGTGCTAGAAGTTCTGGCTATAGCAATTAGGCAAGAAAAAGAAATAAAAGGCATCCAAGTCAGAAAGGAGGAAGTAAAACTTTCACTATTGCAGAATACATGATCCTATATTTAGAAAGCCCCCCAAAAAACTGACACAGCTGCTAGAGATAATAAATGAGTTCTAAAACTGGTGGGATACAAGACCAACATGCAAAAATCTGTACATACACTAGGAATGTACTATCCAAGGAAGTAATCAGGGAAAAAAATTCAATTCACAATAGCAACTAAAAGAATATCTAGGAATGAACTTAACCAAGGGTGTAAAGAACTTGTGCATAGAAAACTGCAAAACACTGCTAAAAGAAATCAAAGAAGACCTACACAAATGGAAAGACATGCCATGTTCATGTACTGGAGGGCTAAATGTTGTTAAGAGTCAAGTCTGCCCAAATTGATCTACTGATTCAATGTACTACCAATCAAAATTCCAAAAGCTTATCTTGTTAAAATAGAAAAGCTAATTTTCAAATTTGTTTGGAAGGGTAAGGGGCCTCAAATAGCCAAAAGCATTTTGAAAAAGAAGAATGAGTGGGAGGACTTATACTTCCTGACTTTAAAGCTTATATCAATGGTCAAAGCAGCACGGTACAGGCATAAAGACAGACATATTGATCAATGGGATCAAACTGAGACTTTAGAAACAGACCCCACATCTATGGTCAACTGATTTTTGAAATGATGCCAAGTCCACTCAATTGAGACAGAGCAGTCTCTTCAACACATGGTGCTGGGACAACTGAACATTCATATCCAAAAGAATGAAAGAGGACTCCTATCTCACACCCTTTAAAAAAGCTAACTCAGAATGGATCAAAGACCTAAATATAAGAGAGAATACCATAAAACTCCGAGCAGAAAATGTAGGGAAACAAAGTTAAGTTCTAGCGATAGGCAGTAATTTCCTAGACCTTACAACCAAAGAACAAGCAATGAAAGAAAACAAAATAGATAAATGGGAACACCTCAAAATCAAAAGCTTCTGCGCCTCAAAGGACTTTGTCAAAAAGGTGAAAAAACAGCAAACACAATGGGAGAACATATTTGGAAACCATGTATCATGAGGATTTCATATCCAGAATAAACAAAAAATCCTTCAACTCAACAATTAAAAGACAAATAACCAAATTTTAAAATAGGCAAAATACATGAATAGACATTTTAAATGGGGAAATTTTAAGGCTAAAAACCACATGAAAAGATGCTCATCTTCACAAGATATTAGGAAAATGCAAATCAAAACCACAATGGGAGGGGTGATATCATCACATGCTGATGTAAACAGCTACTGAAAACTCCCCTCCAGAGATTCAATGAATAAAAGGACAATTCTGAATTGTTTGAAATTCTGGAGGGGGATATAGGCAGGAGAAGTTCCCTGCAGATGCTGAATTGAAGAATGAGAAGAAATAT
The DNA here is from genome assembly GCF_015220235.1 of Choloepus didactylus. Taxonomy (NCBI): domain Eukaryota; kingdom Metazoa; phylum Chordata; class Mammalia; order Pilosa; family Megalonychidae; genus Choloepus; species Choloepus didactylus. Next base: position 70,255,700 of record NC_051317.1, on the reverse strand, counting down.
CAGGTAGGAATCTTCAATCCCAAACCAGCCAGTCCCCTTCCCTCCCCCTCACTCAGTCTCCATGTGGGAAAGGCACAGAATCAGCATATGGGACCCCTCCAACCAGGGACATAGATTTTAAAATCTCTCACAGTAGTAAGACATAACCCCACTGTTTGGAGGCCTGGGGGACAGAGGATATTTCAAGGCCAAGGTTAGTGAGGGACAAAGAGACTGAGGAAACATGGACAAAGATTGTGTTTCCAGTCCTGGATCTCAAAACACATCATCCACCCTTGAGGGAAGCTGTTTCCTTGCCTTTGGGACAGCTGGAGTACTGGTTTAGCTGAGAGAGTACTCTGCCACAGGGGTAGCCCCACACTTAGCCAGATTTTGGCTGGCAAAGTGAGGGCATAGGAATCCCACAGTTTCAGCTCGCCAGTGTAGATGCAGCCTGTGCTTGGAGGCAAAGCAGCCTCTGAGGATGACTAAGTTACTGAACAGTGCAGTCTGCTCAACAGTCTGGAATGTGCATGGAAATAGAAACACTTTTAAAACAATGCTACAGACTCTTTATTAAGACCAAAGAGCTGGTCTACAGGGCCTGTTTTGGCTGAGAAATATGGACATCCCAACTGGTAAAGCAGGGCTCTAAACATACCCAGGTCTTGCTGGCCAGCAGAAAACAGAGCACCACTGGAAGCCAGCAGATCTGTATTACCACACACAGTGAACTTTCTGGGGTGTCTATTGCCTACCAGTCATCCCTGTGACAGACCATGATGGGTACCTGATTTGGGGGGGAAAACTGAGTGGCAGAACCAATCTGACAATTGGCCAGTGATAGAAACAAAGAAATACAGAGCTCAAAGAAAACCAACAAGAAAACCCAAGGCAAAAGAGAGAAAGCAACCTCCAGAATAAGCTAATCAAGAAAGTCACATGCCTCGACAGCAAAAAAGCATGAGCCACATAAGAAAACATGAAGATATGGCCCAGTCAAAGGAACAAACTAACACCTCAACTGAGATTCAAGAGTAGAAACAGCTAATTAAAGATTTTCAAACAAATCTTCTAGATCAAACCAATGAGTTTAAGGAAAATATGACAAAAGAGATGAAGGAAATAATGAAGATATGGGATGACAATAAGGAAGAATTCATAAGCTAGAAAAAACAAGTGGCAGAACTTATGGGAATGAAAGACAATAGAGGAGATGAAAAATACAGTGGAGACATACAACAACAGATTTGGAGAGGCAGAAGAAAGGATTACTGAATGAGAGGACAGGACATCTGAAGTCCTACACACAAAAGAATTGGGAAAGAATGGAAAAATATGAGCAGGGTCTCAGGGAACTGAATGCCAACATGAATTGCATTAATATAAGGGTGTCTGAGAAGGGGAAGAGAAGGGAAAAGGGGCAGAAAGAATAATAGAAGAAATAATCAATGAAAATGTCCCAATTTTTATCAAAGACATGAAATTATAGGTCCAAGAAACACAGTGTACCTGAAACAGAACTGATCCAAATACACCTACTCCAAGACACTTACTAAACAGATTTTCAAATGTGAAAGACAGACAGAATTCTGAAAGCAGCAAGAGAAAAGCAATCCATCACATACAAGGGAAACTCGACAAGACTAAGTGCAGATTTCTCATTTGAAACCATGGAGGCAAGAAGGCAGTGGTATGATGTATTCAAAATACTGAAAGAGAAAAACTACCGACTAAGTATCCTATATCTGGCAAAAGTATCCTTCAAAATGAGGGAGAGTTTAAAATATTTACAGATAAACTGACACTGAGAGAATTCATGAACAGGAGACCTCCTCTACAAGAAATACTGAAAGGATTGCTACAGACAGATAAGAAAAGACAGGAGAGACAGGTTTGGGGAAGAGTAGACATGAAGATACCAGGAGATAGGAAGAGAGTAAAGATCAGGCATTTGATGCTGAAGGAGTATAGAATGTTCTGTATAGATACAGAAATGAATAGCACAATACTGGGTGATGGTAGCACAATATTGTAAGTACACTAAGCAAAGATGACTGTGAGTGTGGTTGAAAGAGGAAGGTTAGGGGCATGTAGGACACCAGAAGGAAGGATAGAAGATAAGAGCTGGGATGGTATAACTTAGTGAAACCTAGAGTGGTCAATGATTGTGATTAAATGCACAAATATAAGAATGCTTTTACATGAGAGAGAACAAATGAATGTCAACATTGCAAGGTGCTGGAAATGGGATGGTATTGGGGGAAGAATATAATCAATGCAAACCAGAGTCTATAGTTAACAGTAACATGTAATATGTTTCCATTAATTGTAACAAAGGCAATATACCAAAGCTAAATGTCTATTAGAAGGGGATATAAAGGAGGGATATGGGATTCTTGGCATGTTGGTGTTATTGTCTGACCTTTTTATTGTATTTTAATTTAATTTAATTTTTTCTATTTTTTTTTGTCATTTTTCTATTTTCTTTTTTTCTTTTTTCACCTCTTCCTTTCTTTGTCGAAGAAAAGGAAATGCTCTCATATAGATAGTGGTGGTGAATGCATAATTACATGACTACAGGGATTGTTTACTTAGGAGGGAATGTATGGTGTGTGAATAAAACTTTCTAAAAAATAAACAGAGGGATACAAGTGCTGGAGAAAATGTGGAGAGAGGAATGCACCTAATCACCATTTGTGGAGAAGTAGAATGGTGCAGCCCATCTGAAGGGCAGTGTGGTAGTTCCATAGGGAGCTAAGCATGGGGTTGCCATATGGTCCTGCAACCCTGTTTTTGGGTAGATACTTAGAAGAACTGGAAAGAGGGACATGAATGTACATTTGCACAGTGGGATTTATGGTGGCATTATTTATGATTCACAGTAAATGGAGGTGGCCTAAGGGTACATCGACTGATGAATGGAATAGTGAACTGTAGTGTACACAAACAATGGAATATTGGGCTGGTACAAGAAGGAATGAAGTGTAAGGTATGCAACTAGGGGAATGGATATTGAGGACAGTATGTTGAGTTAAATAAACCAGAAATGAAAAGACAAACATTATAGTGCCTCACTGAAATGGACTAACTATAATGTGCAAACTCAGAGGATTGAATCTGAGAGCATAGGTTATCATGGGAAGGCTTATGGTAAAGGTTCCTAGATTGTAAGCTCTTATAACAGTTACATCTATTCCTGATTTGTAATGGCTATTTATAAATTCTGAGATACTGAGCTCTTTGTGTATAACTTGGTTGGTCCCTGGAACTTTGGATAGCTCTGTGACACCTGAGACTCAGAGTCAGAGTCTGGCAGCTGTGAATATCATCATTACCCCTTACAGCAAATTTTAAAGAGTCTGAAAAAGAAATCAGACTTCAATTAGGGATGTGAATGAAATGGACTTTGTTAGTACTAAGGTAAATCAGACTAAAGGGTGAAGGATTATATTGATGGTGTTTTAAAGCCTCAACTTCTGTGTGTGGCCAAAGGAAGGGATGTTTATTAGGTACAAAATCTATATTTTTTTTAGCACACTATACAATTAGCTTGTATGGGCAGTTTATTCAAACAACATAATTACATGGAACTTTGAATAGGGAGTGAAATCTGGTTGGTTTGTACAGGTTAGTGAGAAGCCCTGAAACATTACAGAGTATGTATTGGGCAGAGGATAAAAATGTATTTGCAAAACCCCCTTGGGGGACTGAGGGAAAATGTGGAAATATAAAACTTCCCCACCTGGAGAATTATGGATATTCTCACAAACAATGGGGACTAACAATTTAGAAGGCTGAGCCCTCAATCCTGAGACTTACACTTATCAAGCTTATTACTGCAAGGGAGAGGCTAAGCCTACTTATAATTATGCCTAAGCGTCACCCCCAGGGAACCTCTTTTGTTGCTCAGATGTGGCCTCTCTCTATAAGCAAACTCTGCAGGTAAACTCACTGCCCTCCCCCGATGTGGGACATGACTCCCAGGGATGAGCCTGTTCCCGGCATCATAGGATTGAGAAAGCCTTCAGGACTAAAATGGGGAAGAGAAATGAAACAAAATAAATTTTCAGTGACTGAGAGATTTCAAATGAAGTTGAGAAATCATTCTAGAAGTTATTCTTATGCACTATTTAGATATCCCTTTTTAGTTTCTAATGTATTGGAATAGGTAGAAAGAAATACCTAAAACTGTTGAACTGCAACCCAGTAGCCTTGACTCTTAAAGACATATATAATTGAATGTTAATGGATTAAACTTGCTACTCAAAAGGCACAGATTGGCAGAATGGAAAAAAAAAATATGATCTATCTATTGGCTCTCTACAAGAGATTCACCTTAAATCCAAGGAACAACTAGGTTGAAAGCAAAAGATAGGAAAAGATATTCCATACAAACAATAACCAAAAAAGAGCTGGGGTAGCTAAACTAATACTGAAAAAATATTTTTTAAATACAAAAATGTTATGAGAGGCAAAGAAGGACAATATATATCAAAAAGGGCAATCCACCAAGGAGAAGTAGCATTCATAAATAATTATGCATCTAATCAAGGTATCCCAAAATACATGAAGCAAATGATGGCAAAACTGAAGGGAGAAATAAATGTCTCTAAAATAATAGTGTGATACTTCTACATACCACTCTCTTCAATAGATAGAATTCCTGCACAGAAGATCAATAAGGAAACAGAGAACCTAAATACTGTGATAAATGAACTAGACCTACCAGACATATATAGAAGACTGTACCCCAAAATAGCAGGATACACATGCTTCTCAAGTCCTCATGGATCATTCTCAAGGATAGATCACAACTTGGGTCACTAAACAGGTCTCAATAATTTTCAAAAGACTGAAATTATACAAAGCGCTCTCTTTGACCATAATGAAATGAAGCTGGACATTAGTAACAGGTGGAGAACCAGAAAATTCACAAATATATGAAAGTGAAACAACACATTCTTAAACAATCACTGGGTCAAAGAAGAGATTAAAAGATAAATCAGTAAATATCTCGAGATGAATGAAAACAAGAACAAAACATATCAAAACTTGTGGGATGTAGTGAAGGCAGTGCTAAGTGTGAAATTTATATCCCTAAGGACCTACATTCACAAAGAAGAATGAGCTAAAATCACAGACCTAACTGAACACATGGAGGAACTAGAAAAAGAATAGGAAACGAATCCCAAAGCAAGCAGAAAGAAAGAAACAATAAAGATTAGAGCAAAATAAATGAAATTGAAAATAGGAAAACAATAGAATAAACAAAAACCAAAAGTTGATTCTTTGAAAAGATCAATAAAATTGACAAATCTTTAGCTAGACCAACAAAGAAAAAAAAGAGAGAAGATGCAAATAGATAAAATCAGAAATAAGAGGGGGGACATTACTACTGACCCCACAAGAATAAAAAGGATAATAAGTGGATACTATGAACAACTGTATGCCAAAAAATTAGACAACTTAGATGAAATGGACAATTTCCTAGAAACACATGAGCAACCTACACTGACTCGAGAAGAAATAGAAGACCTTGACAGATGAATTACAAGAAATTGAATCAGTCCTCAGAAACCTCCCAGCAACAACAACAACAACAAAAAACAGGCCCAAATGGCTTCACAGGTGATTTCTACCAATCATTCCAAGAAAATTTATAACAGTGTTGCTCAAACTCTTCCAGAAAATTGAAAAGGACAGAACACTACCTAACTCATTCTATGAAGTCAATATCACTCTAATACCAAATTGAGATAAAGATACTAAAAGAAAAGAAAATTGCAGACCTATTTCTCTAATAAATATAAATGCAAAATTCCTCAACAACTGTACTTTCAAATTAAATCCAACAGCACTTCAAAAAAAATATACAGCATGATCAAGTGGGTTCTATCCCAGATATGCAAGGGTGATTCAACACAATCAATTTATGTAATATACCTAATTACAATTTTGAAAGGGAAAAACTATGTGACCATCTCAATTGGCACAGAAAAGGCATTTGACAAGATGCAGCATCCTTTCTTGATAAAAATACTTAGAAAGATAGGAATAGAAGGAAACTTTCTAAACATGATAAAGGGCATATATGAGAAATCCACAGCTAGCATCATACTCGATGGTGAAATACTGAAAGCTTTCATTCTAAGATCCAGAACAAGACACAGATGCCCACTGTCATCACTGTTACTCAACACTGTGCTAGAAGTTCTAGCTAGAACAATTAGGAAAGAAAAGAAAAGATACATCCAAATTGGAAAGGAAGAAGTAATACTTTCACTATTGAATATGACATATTCCTATGTCTAGAAAGTACCAAAAAATACAACAAAGCTACTAGAGCTAATAAACAAGTTCAGCAAAGTGGCAGGATACAAGATGAACACACAAAAATCAGTGGTGTTTCTATACACATGCAGCGAGCAATTTAAGGAGGCAATCAAGAAAAAAAATCCATTTACAATTGCAATTAAACTCTGCAATAGTAACTAAATTGTTTAGAGGACATGTACACAGAAAACTACAAAACATCATTAAAAGAAATCAAAGAAGACCTAAATTAATGAAAGGACATTCTGTATTCATGGAATGGAAGACTAAGTGTCATTATGTTGTTGATTCTACCCAAATTGATTTACAGATTCAATGCAATCCCAATCAAAATTCCAAAAGCTTACTTTGCAGAAATAGAAAAGCCAATTATCAACTTTGTAAGGAGGGATAAGGGGCTCTGAATAGCCAAAAATATCTTGAAAAGATCTAAGCTCGAGCACTCACATTTCCTGACTTTAAAGCATATTAAAAGTCTACAGTGGTCAAAATATCATGATAGTGGTCAAAATAGATAGATATATTGATCAATGGAATTGAACTGAGAGTTTGGAACTAGACCACCACATCTACGGTCAACTGATTTTTGACAAGGAAGCCAAGTCCACTCAACTGGGACAGAGTAGTCTCTTCAACAAATGGCGCTGGGAGAACAATATCAATATCTAAAGAAATGAAAGAGGACGATTATCTCATACCATATACAAAAACTAACTCAAAATGTATCAAATACCTAAATATAAGAGCCAGGACCTCTAGAAAAAAATGTAGGGAAACATCTTCAAGATCTTGTGGTAGACAATGATTTCTTAGACTTTACACCCAAAGCACAAGCAATGAAAGAAAAAAATAGATAAATGGGACCTCCTCAAAAGTGAATACTTCTGTGCTTCAAAGGACTTTGTCAAAAATGTGAAAAGGTAGCCAACTCAATGAGAGAAAATATTTGGAAACCACCTATCCACTGAGGGTTTGATATCCAGAATATATGAAGAAATCCTACAACTCAACAATAAAAAGACAAACAACCCAATTTAAAAATGGGCAAAAGACATGAATAAACATTTCTCCCAAGAGGTAATACAAATGACTAAAAAGCACAAGAAAAAATGCTCAACTTCACTAGGTATTAGGAAAATGTGAATCAAAACCACAATGAGATATGATTTCATACCTTCTAGGATAACCACTATTAAGAAAAACAGAAAACAAGCATTGGAGGGGATGTGGAGAAATAGGAACACTCATTCTTTACTGGTGGGACTGTAAAATGGTGCAGCTGCTGTGAAAGACAGTTTGGTGGTTCCTCAGGAAGCTAAGTATTAAATTGCCTTATGAGCAAGCAATCCAGCTACTAGGTATATACCCAGAAGGACTGAAAGCAGGGATGTAAACTGACATCTGCAAACAGATGTTAATAGCAGGATTATTCATAATTTCCAAAAGATGGAAGCAGCCCAATGTCCATCAACCAATGAACAGATGAACAAAAATGTGGTTTATACATATGCTGGAATATTCAGCTGTAAGAAGGAATTAAGTCCTGTTGCAACAACATGAATGAACCTTGAGGACATTATGTTGCATGAAATGAGCCAGACACAAAAGAACAAATATTGCATGATCTTCCTAATATGATCTGATTATAATAAGGAAACTCATAGAGTTAAAATTTAGAATATAGGTTTCCAGGACATAGAATGAGGGTAGAGAATAGGGAGCTGATGCTTAATTTTTGCAGCATTTTTAATTAGGTTAATTGTAAATGTTTGGAGATGGATAGCAGTGATGGTAGTACATTAGTGTGGGTGTAATTAAATCTTGTGTGTGACTGTGGTTGAAAGGGAAGTTTTTGTGGTTTTGTATGTCACTTGAAGGAATGCTACAGGATAAAACATGGGATGTATAACATAGTGAGCCTTGTTGTGGATGATTACTGTTGTTAATAGCACAAATATAAGAATGTTCTTTTATGAACTAGACCAAAGATACATCACTATTGCCAGATGTTAACCATAGGGTGGTATGTGGGAAAAATACACATAATGCAAACTATGGACTATAGTTAACAGTAATATATTAATATTTTTTCATCAGTTGTAACAAAGGTACCACACCAATGCTAAGTGTCAATAATAACAGAGTATAAGGAGTATAGGTTTTTTCTTTTTGGAGTATTGAAAATGTTCTAAAATTGATTTTGGTGATGAATACACAACTCTGTGAATATATTGCAAGCCATGGATTGGACACTTCGGATAGTTTGCATGGTGCATAAATATTTCTCTATAAAACTGCTTTAAAAATACTTAAGGAAATCCTTTTCGATTCTTAAATGTAGAAGATATTAAATTATAGAGTGGTGTTATTTGGTCTTGAAAGACTTTTAGCTTTAATTTTCATGATATCTTTCCAAGTCATTTGCTACTTAAGAAATTGAACAAATACAAGCAAAATGATTTAGTCAATATCATAAAAGTTGGTCATGAATTGGGAACCAAACTCAAGTTCCGTTTTGTATCACAAACATAGGATGCAGAAGAAGAAAAGAATTCCAAGAGAACTATGCTGGGTTTAAATTACTTATAAAGCATGCTGGAGCAGAAGGATCACTTTAAAGTTCCATGCAATAAAATGGTAACTTTCTTTCTGGCAGTTTGAAATTTCAACCATTTTAGTAAGAGAAGTTTAAAACTTTCTGCTCATTATACTAAAGTTCTAATACAAGAAACTAGATATGTCAATGTAAATGTCATGACAAGAGATAAAGATGATATGCATCAGATCCTTTCTATACTCTCCACTAGATGATAAAACTTGATACTTAATCTTGACCATGGTGTTAATATAACCTTTTTAGTCTGAAATGGATACGGACGCCACATGTATATAATTTGGTGGCTACAGGGAGAGAAAGAGATTGAGGCAAATACAAGCATAAATCTATAGGTGCTAATGGGCAAGTTGCTGGTAAAAGCCACTGATGATATAAAGGGCATAGCCAGTGGATCTTTTCCCTCAAAAAAGTTTTCACTGTGTATCTCTAGGCAGGGATGAATTTTTTATGTTTCACTGTATGTGTGCTTTTTCCTTATTTGGTTTGGTTTGGCTTCCAAATAAAATTTCATTTCCTTTCAATTCTCAGCCTGAAGTAGACTTGCCAAATGAAAATATCTATTCTGTTTTTTTCCTAAAACATCTTGAAATATAGGAGAGTTGTTACATTTCTTCAAACCTGACATATTCACTTATAATGCAAATTTCTTATTTTTCTTAATGAATTGGATTATGTGTTTTCACCATCACCAAACTCCATGGCTAGTATCTATGGGACACTCTTTTGTATTATATGGTTTGATTTCCTGCATCAAAGTGGTTGTTTTAGTAATGATTCAGAATTTATCAATATGGTTGAGACATGCACTATGCTTTCAGCTGTTGTTCATGGTGCATCTGAAAAAATTGTCCTTCTTAATGAAAAGGAGAAGAAAATAACCACCAATGAACTTGAACTCACTAACACATGATATCAGTCCATTATCCCATACTCAGCTAAATTTGAGTCTCATCAAAGTAGGAAGAAGAGAAAGAAGTAAGAACATGGCCTGTAATGTAAACTGTCATATTTTAAGGGAATATATTATGTGTGTGTGTGTTATATTCTTCAAATGAATATCTATTGCTGAAATCCTAAAAATGTTTTAATAATATTGATGGTACTCAGAATAAAGCTTGGGCTAGAGCAACCAGGGAGAATAGTTGTAGCAAAACCTATGGCATTGAATTGTGCTGTTACAAAAGGTATTTTCCATAGAGACTAAGTTATATACATAAAAGTGTATGGCTCCAATCAAGTAAGCTCTAAACATGTGATATTATACGAAAGGAAATAAATCGAGTATATGGATCTGCCTAGTGGGAGAGACAAATCAAAAGGGTTTTCAGTATAGAATGGTCCACAGCTGCACTAATGCTCTGTTATTGGAAAAACAAAAGCTACAGAAAGTGGGAGATTTCAGTAATATAAAAAGGACCTGAATAGAACCATTTCTATGGGAAAAGCTATTTCCTAGTGTGAAGGCATTTCATTATATGCCTAATCCTTCAGATAACTTTGATGTATAGAATTGTTTGACAGCATGGTGAATGCTTATAGAAAATGACAAAAAAAATCCTAATTATAGGGACCCAGGGTCTGGACTCCCGCTTCCTAATGGGGAATAAAGCCCCACAGCACATAACAGCCTGCATGACTGGGACTGAAGTTGAAGGTCATCAGACCTCCTCAGGAAGGAAAGTATGTACAGATGGTATCCTAAACAAAGCATTGAAACTCCCCTCCCCAGTCATGGTTGATAACAAATCTCCAGACCCTGCTGAAACTCTGTTCTCATGCTCTATGGAATGTTTCTGTCCTAAGCCCTTATAAGTGGTCCTTTCACACCCCACCCTTGTGGAGTGCCAATTCCATTTTCCTTTGGATGGCCACCCGCAGACACCCTCCTGTTTGTAGATCATAATACACCCATGTCTCACTCTGTGCCTGCCATGTTCTTTGGTCTTAGGGCTGCACTGAACCTGGGTTGGAACCCTAATATATTGCTATGGCTGGAGAAGGAACAAAACAATGGTTGAAGTTTCAGTAATTCTGAAGACTATTTCAATTCTTCTGTAGACTAAATGCACTTTTTACTTTGCATAACTCTTCCTCAAAAAAATATATGGCTTGAATGAAATTTAAACTCAGTCTAATGAAAATGTTTATACTTTTAGACAAAATGTCTATAATGAAGCAGGAAATGCAAGCTCTAGGAGTGTCTATAAGAGCTCTTTGATACCCAGACAAGATGAAGATGGGTTTTGATCCTAGATTTGTTACTCCTTCCTTGTGCGACCATCAAGAAGTCCTAGCTCTGTGTCTGACCTAAAATGGAGGGCCATTGACCTATATCTCTGATATCCTGTTAGAAGAATTAGCTTCTTTGCTGAGGTTCACTTGGTTCACTTACCCCTCAAAAACTAAATAAAACCAATATCTATGGTCTTCACTCTTTCCCAAGTTAAAATGTTCCCACCCTGCCTATTATGAAAAGCTTTGGAGTTAAAAGGCACACTCGAGGATTGACTCCTTGTAGCAGAGACCAGTACATTCTCAGATATTTAACCTATTAACTTCTTCTTGTCTTTGCCTTCTGAGAAACAGGATAGTATAATGTTGGTACAATTGACTAGTATTTTATTGCTTACAGAGCGTACATATAAATAAGCTTAAAAAGTGGAAGAGAAAGCAAAAGAAATTATAAGGGGAAAAGAGTCAATGCACAGCAGACATTTTTGTTAAATCTTTCTCCTCCTTTTATTTCCTCCCTCCATGGAGAAGTCCTCTACTGAGAGTAGCTTTTTTTGCCCTCCCCATGCATACTGGACATTTGTTATACTTTTGCAGCTCAAGATCTGACCTCCTTCCAATATTTGGAAATCCATCCTTCTTTGTGCCATGATGGGAGGCACAGACAACCTCTGGCCTAAAAGTCAAAGCTTCCCTGTGGCTAGACTGTGGTCATGGCACCAGCCAAATGTGTTCTCACCAGCTCAGAATAAGATGCTTAAGACCTAGATAAGCAAGGATGGCAGAGAAGCTACTGGGGTGGGGATATCAGCAGTCCAAAAATGTCTGGTTTCCCCAAGGTTCTCATTTCTTCTATTACTTCAACAACTAACTCCCCCCTGGTAGTCAAAGAGGCTCCCAATGATTTCCTCATCCATAAGGGATATGAAACTGCCAGTGGTCTAGTGAGTCTTTAGTATGCTGCACTGAATGAGTCCTGGATTATTAATGTAGACTACCTGCTGTGCATACAGAAGCAAATAAACTAGCATCTCTGTTTTAGTTTCCTAGGCTGCTCCAAGCAAATACCATGAAATGGTTCAGCTAAAACAATGAGAATGTATTTGTTCATGGTTATAGTTCAGGAAAATATCCAAATCAAGGCATCATCAAGGTGATGCTTTCTTTCTGAAGACTGGCTGCTGATGACCCTTGACTTCTCTGCCATATGCCAAGGCACATGGTGAGGTCTGCTGGTCTCTCCCTTCTCTTCTAGGTCTCATTCATTTTTAGCTTCTTCTTCTCCTTCTCCTCCTCCTTCTCCTTCTTCTTCATCTTCTCCTCTCTCCCTCTCTCTCTCTCTCTCTCTCTCTCTCTCTCTCTCTCTCTCTCTCTCTCTCTCTCTCTCATCTCTGTATTCATTCTGCTTATAAAGGACACCAGTAATAAGATTAAGACCCATCCTGAATGAGGTGGGTCACACCTTAACTGAAGTGGCTTCATCAAAAAGTTCTACTTACAATGGGTTTAGATTTTTAAGAACATGATTTTCAGGGGTACATATAGCTTCAAATCACCACAGTCAACCCTCTGGACCCCCAAAATACATGTTCTTTCTACATGCAAAATCCATTCATTTCGTCACAATATCCCAAAAGCCTTTAGTCATTTCAGAAACAATGCTAATTACAATCAAAATTCCTTTTTGGTGTGGTCTTTCCTGGGGTACAATTTCCCTCTGTCTGTGGACTTGTGAAACCTGAAAACAAGTTATCTGTTTCCAATTTACAATACAGGGACAGGCATCGCTTAAGCATTTCCATTCCCATAGGAGAAGCTGGAAGTTGAACAGGGATCACGGGTCCCAAACAATTCTGAAACCCTGCAGGGCATACTCCGTTAGAGTTCAAGCTCTGAAAGTCATTTATGGAACTCAGTTTCCTATCTGTAAACTGAGAAAAATAATAGTACCTAACTCATAGATCTGATGTATTAAAAGAGATAATTCACATGGTAGGATGTGCTTGGCACAGAGTAAGTCTCTAATAAATGGCAGCTATTATAATTTCTATTACTAATTCCTTGACTATTATAATTGCTATTATATCTTTCCTCTACTGGACTTGAACTCTGTCAACTCTCAGATCCAGTTCCTTCAATTAGGCAGCATCTGGTCACCTCTGACAGCAAAGTTCCATTTGTTTCCTTCTTTTTTTTTTTTTTTTCTCTCTATGCTTATACTTTCTGTCAGGCTTTCTTCTTCAAATATAGATGTTTATTTTAATACATCTGTATCTATAAATATAGATATCTTCTTCTAGAATACAAATGAGTCCACAATGGTGACACTGATATTTTTATTCTTCTCTTCCTAATTTTTGGATGTTTAAGATTTTTTGCAATAACACATATTACTTTCAATAAACAGAAAAAATGATAACACTATTTTAAATTATGTCTCCTTGACATAAACTGCTGCTATTCCATATTTATTTCCAACATATCTGATTCTTTCATTATTTCCTATTTTATATTTTACCCAACCAATTACTACACTATTATAATTGGTATTCTCACTGATTATGTTTATTTTTCCTGTCCCGTGGGGCAACATGTATATTTCTGAGAATCCATGGTTTCAAAATTTTCAATTCTTTTTATATATTCATTTTCTCATACCATATGCCATACTTTACAATTCTTTTTCATATTTTAGAAGACCTCAGTCCTTATAACTGATTCCCAAGTTATAACCATATTTGTCAAAATATAGTCATGGCCTCCTGGGTTGCTGATTGATTGAGAACAAATTACATAAACTAATATTTTCTTAAGATCTTAATAAGAAAATGGCACACAATTCCAAGGGGATTAATTGTTTTGCACACACATGGGAAATTTATTGATTTAAGTATTAAGAGAGTAATTAAAGCCTCTTAAAGGTTTACATTTATAAGCTTAAGTTAACTAATTACTAGAGCTTCATGAACTCAAATTCTGCATACTATTGTAGAGCCAGCTCTTATGAAAATCTTAACAATGAAGACAATAACAAGCTTAGCTATCATCATGGTATCATTATTAGATCTTGATTTAGTTAGATTGTTAGTTGTATCATTATTAGATCTTGATTTAGTTAGATTGTTAGTTGTGGCTGTTCTTGCTTGCTAATTGCAAAGTAAGTATTCGAACTTTCCAAACTCTTCCATCTCCTCCCTGGCATTACCTGGAGTTAGCTAAAGTGGGGAGAGCATGGTCACAGCCCTTCAGACTGCCAAGTCTCTTAAGATTTCTAATAGCAATTGCTTTCCCAAAACCACTCTCAGGTTTGGTATTTTGTTAGAAAGACTAATAGAACTCACTGAAACTTATTGTACTCACAGTTATGTTTATTGCAGGGAAAGGATACAAATTAGAACCATCCAAAAGCACATACGGTAGAATCTGGATGGGTTCCAAACACAAAGCTTCTGTTGTCCTTAGGGACCTAGAACCAATATGTGACAATATGCTTGGAGTCTTGCTAACTAGAGAAGTTCGTTGAGCTGTAGTGTCCTAAGTTTTTATTGAGGCTTCATTATGTAGGCATGATTGATTCATTGCCCACATAATTGAACTCAATCTCCAGCCTCTCCACCAACACCCCATGACAATGGGCTGATATCATATCATACTGATATCTTTTGACCCAAAGCCCCACCACTCTAATCACATCGTTGGTCTTTCTTGTGTCCATCCCACCTTAAGTCATCTTGTTAGCCAGGAGCCCACTGTGAATAACAAAGACACTCCCATAACTCCAGAAATCCCAAGAGCAGAAGAAAAAGGTAAGACATTCCCTTGAATGAGGCCAAATTCCTTACTTTACAGGTATATATATATATTTTTATCTTCATTTTATTGAGATATATTCACATACTACGCAGTCATACAAAACAAACCGTACATTCGATTGTTCACAGTACCATTACATAGTTGTACATTCATCACCTAAATCAATCCCTGACACCTTCATTAGCACACACACAAAAATAACAAGAATAATAATTAAAGTGAAAAAGAGCAATTAAAGTAAAAAAGAACACTGGGTACCTTTGTCTGTCTGTTTGTTTGTTTCCTTCCCCTATTTTTCTACTCATCCATCCATAAACTAGACAAAGGGGAGTGTGGTCCTTATGGCTCTCCCAATCCCATTGTCACCCCTCATAAGCTACATTTTTATACAATTGTCTTCGAGATTCATGGTACAGGTATATTTAGGGAAAGTGTGGGTTTGTTTTATATCCACCTGGGTCACAAATTATATCAAATACACTTCCTCCTGGTCCTGGGTTTCTCATAGGCCATCCTCTTTCCTGCTAGTCATGCCCTATAACTCTCAGACTAAAATACCATATCCACAAGGATATGCAACTCTCTTTTGGTGGTTCTCATTGATGAAATAAATACAGAATAGAGTATACTTCTCATGACTGGTACAGAAGTCTATAGGGGTCTAACAACCTTTATTAAAGGACTGCAGGCAAACTAAAAAAAATTACAGTGGTAGCCAGGTACATTTTAAGACTGTATACCAAATAAAAGCCATCCTATAATGTGAGAAAAAACACAAAAGTATTGAACCCTTTACAGGTAGTTCTCTTATAGATATATGCCAATTATTGGGCCTTGCTCTAATATCCTCAGGTCCTCCCTTCTCTCTAGAAATCCCTCCTCCAAACATCACAAATGAGATCTCCTCCTCTCTTGAGGGCAAACCCATTTCTTATATACACAGGTGAATCTGGGGCTGGATAACATCCTTTCCTTGCCCTCAGGAAATCTGTGGATTCTTCATAAACCACTGTTTTAGTTTCCTAGACTGCTCAAGCAAATACCATGAAATGGGTTGGCTTAAACAATGGGGATTTATTAGCTTAGGGTTTTGAGGCTAAAAGAAAGTCCAAATCAAGTCATCTTCAAGATGAGTCTTTTTCCCCAAAGACTGTGTCTTTCTGGGACTAGCTGCCAATGATCCTTGGCTCCTCTGTCACATGGCAAGACACATGACATCATCTCCAAGTCTCTCCTCTTCTGGGTTCCATTGATATCCAGCCTCTTGCTTCCTGTGGCTTTTTCTCTTTGTATGAATTTCATTCCACTTATAAAGGGCTCCAGTAATAGGGTTAAGACCCATCCTGATTGAGGTAGGCCACACCTTCTTAACTGACATAATCTCATCAAAATTTCTACTTACACTGGATTCACACCCACAGGAATGGATTAAATTTAAGAACATGTTTTTCTGGGGTACATATTACTTCAATTCACCACATCCACTAATAGCACCTTTCCCAAAAATCTGAGTTATTCAGTTCAGAGAAATACTAAGAAGATTGAAGAATTGGGGGCTGAAGATGGCTGAGTTATAGAATAGGAGATGGCACTCCAAAACCTGAGTTGTAAACGTATATTCCCCTTATTTTTCCTGATAATCCAAATGGATCAAAAACACACATCCACAAATCTCTTCCTAGGATAAATATTAATTCTTAGAAAGACTGTGGTATAAATCCTTATTGAAGTAGAGAAATCTTTTCCTAATTACAACCTAATCAGCACAGTGACTCCTGGACCTGACAATACAATGCAGAGGGGTAAGATTTTTCCTTTGTGTATCCTGTTTTCAGCTTGTTCTCATGAGCCTACCAATACACAAGATGTAGACCAACTCCAGTGCCATCGAACTTTATGACTATAGCCCAGCCCAAAATCTGCTTTTGGTAAATACCAGTGACTTCAACAGGAAGGTTTTCATCCTGGCTGACAAAGATTTGGTGTATAAATTCCCCAGCTTCCTCACTTCTTGGATGGATAAATCTGAGGTGTGTTCTTTACTGTCTCCTGTGTCCCCTAATGGGCTTAAGTTCCATGGTCCCAGTGATAACTTGCTTAATGAGACCCCCATTATTGCTTGTCCTTCCTCTCCTGTGTCATGTTCCCATTCCCTTAGTAGTGTCACACTGGAATACCCACCTAACTTATTTACTTTCCCTTTAATCTTTGTTTTAGGATCTGCTTCTGGAGGTTCCAAACTAAGACAGTGAGCATCTCTCTCTTTGCAAAGACAGTTCAGAAGCTTTCAAATTCAACTCACTTTATAATTTGAGCCAGGTCAGGTTCTTGAAGCAGGGTAAATTCCTCTAGTTGCTGAACAGAGAAAAAAAAGCAATTATTCATCTGTCTATGCAGTTCAGGGAGTGGGGGTGAGGGTGGAGGTGCTATTCTCTTGCAGTTAAGGAAAGATTAATCTTCTTGTAATTAATTTTTTAAGATTAAAAAATAGCTGTTAAGATAATTTCATGGTTGTCCATTTAGTTTTTTGTGGGTTGTTTGAATAATTTTAGAGGCTGGAACAATAAATATCACCATTCTTTTAGCTAATACTTTTCATAATAGCTAGACTTATGACATATAGATATTATCATTCAAATATGAATCAACTATACTCCTTTTGCTTAATTAGACAAATTCATGATTTTCCTAAATTCCAATGATCTCTACCCATTAGGTGGCCAGGTGTTACCCTCACAATTTCTCTTTTCTCTTGGGAGCAGTACAGCATAGTGACTAGGAGCACAAGTTTGGGACTAAGGTTGCTGGAGTTTGAATCCTGGTTTCTCTGCATGCTCACTTTTTAAATTTATATAACATGCCTAAAAACTGTGCTTCAGGTTCCTACACAGAAAAGTGATAATTAGAATTCCTATTACCTAAATGGCATTGTTGCAATGATTAATGAGGGAATATATTTAAAATGATTAGTCTAGCTCCTGGCACATGGTATTTTCCTCAATCATTGTTGAGAATTATGATTATTAAACTACTCACTCATCAATAGAAAAAGTGAAGCAAAGCACTTGTGTGCCTCAGAGTCCCTCACTTTCCTGTCCAAGACTTCCTAGTACTAAAGGGCTTCCTTTTATTCTCTCATTATATTAATCCCCATTTGACTCAGCTCAGCAGAGCTTGGCAGGATTTTTGGAGCATTCTGGATATCCACTCCAGAAAGACAACATGCCTCTTGAATAGCCCAATTAGATTTATCCCAAACTGTTTTTTGCATTTTGCCATTTCCCATGAGTTTTTCTTCCCCCCAGAGCCATATAAATCCCTGACATAACTTGTGCTGCAATGTGCTACGTTCATTCACAGTCGGTACTACATCTTCATGTAAACCCTAGAGCTTGTTCAAAGAGGTGATATGGGAGTAAAAGTGATTTGCTAATGGGGAACAAAAACAGAAACAAGGAGATCCCCTCTGAATTTTGTGGAATACATGGATATAAAGTGTGGACATACCTTGCATCTCTATGGAGAATTGGTGCTTAATAAAACTTGAATTTAAAAAAAGATATCTTTCCCCACTTTAATTTTCATATCTTATCAATAGTCACTGTTGACCAAAGTTAGCTCATAGAATTATAAGATATATGCTCTAGAGGCACGCAACTAGGTAAATGGATCTTCAGGACAGCATTTTGAGTGAAATAAGCCAGAAACAAAAAGACAAACATTATTAATGCCTCACTAAGATGGACTAACTATAATGTGCATGCAAACGCTGAGAATTGAATCTTAGAGCACAGGTTATCAGGGGAAGGCTTATTGCAAAGGTCCCTAGATTGTAAGCTCTTACAGCAGTCACATCTATTCTTGAGTTGTGATAGTTATTCCTAAATTCTGAGATGCTGAGCTGTTTGTGTATAACCTGGTCAGTCCCTGGAACTTCGGGTATCTGTTTGACACCTGAGACTCAGAGCCATAGTTCAGCAGCTATGAATGTCAGCATTACCCCATAGAGCATCTGTTGTTAGTTTACCTTGGTTACTACTAAGGTAAATCAGACTAAAGGGTAAAGGATGGATGATACTGACTGCTTTGAAACTTCAACCTCTGTGTGAAACCAAAGGAAGACAGGTTTATTTGGTGCAAAATCTATATTTTCTGTAGCACACTATCTAATTTAACTTGTGCAGTCTGTTTATTCAAACACCATAATTACATGGAACTTTGAATAGGGAGTGAAATCTGGTTGGTTTGTACAGGTTAGTGTGAAACCCCATTACATCCCAAAGTAATTTGGGCAGAGAATAAAAATACATTTGCAAAGCCCCCCTGAGGGACTGGGGGAAAATGAGGGAATATTAAACTTTCACACCTAGGGAATTACTGATATTTTCACAAGCATTGGGGGTTACCAATTTAGAAGGCTGAGTCCTTGATCTTGGGGCTTGCTCTTAAATGAAGCTTGTTGTTTCAAAGGAGAGGCTAAGCCTAATTATAATTGTGCCTAAGAGTCACCCCCAGAGAAACTCTTTTGTTGCTCAGATGTGGCCTCTCTCTCTCTCTAAGAACACTCTGCAGGTGAACTCACTGCCCTTCCCCTTACATGGGACATGACTCCCAGGGTTGTAAATCTCCCTGGCAACCTGGGACATGACTCTCAGGGATGAGCCTGTATCTGGCATCATAGGATTAAGGGGGAAGAGAAATGAAACAAGATTAAGTTTAAATGAAGTGAGAAGTCATTCTGGAGGTTATTCTTATGTGTTATATAGATATCCCTTCTTAGTTTTTAGTGAATTGGAATAGCTAGAAGGAAATACTTGAAACTGTTGCACTGCAACGCAGTAGCGTTGATTCTTAAAGACTGCTGTATAACTATGTAGCTTACACAGTGTAACTGTGATTGTGAAAACCTTGTGGCTCCCACTCTCTTTATCCAGTGTATAGACAGATGAGTAGAAAAATGGGAACAAAAATTAAATGAAAAATACTGGGGGATAGGGAGATTGGATATTTTAGGTGTTGTTTTCTTATATTTTATTCCTATTTTTATTTTGTGGGGAGTAATGAAAATGTTCAAAAATTGATTTTGGTGATGAAAGTACAACTATATGATGGTACTGTGAACAACTGATTGTATACTGTAGATGATTGTAGCATATGTGGCTATATCTCAAGAAAACTGAATTGAAAAAAAAGATATATGCTCTATATTGAAAGCTTCCTCCAACTTACTGAAATGGATTTGAACAAAAGGAAGAAAAAATGATTAATGTATCAGAGTCCTAGTAGGAACCAGATGGCATATAAAATAAAGTAATTGAGGATAATTTTGTTTAAAAGTCTACTTACATAGGTGTTAGGAGAATTAAGGGAAACCAACAAAGGATATTGTATTCACCTGGGGAAGGGGATGGAGGATGCATTATTTTATTTTTTTAAACTAATCAAATGTCTGTAAGAGACCATAAGTGGTAAAAGTCTCGTTCCTTCATAATATAATCTAGTTATAATAATAATCTAATCTTAAAGATTCATAACGATTTCCTCCTTGGTGTTTCCCTGAACTTCCTACTGAACTCTAATATGACATTGTCTACTTGTCCACTATCTAGTGAGTGACTCCAAAGTAATTATCAGGTATTTTCATAGTTGTGCTCCCATCACTGCCCCTTCACTTCTCAGGTACAAAAAAAATAATTTTAAAAGCTTAGAAATGAAGTAAAGACTCATTTATTTTGGGGGGTAGTAATGAAAATGTTCAAAACTTGATTTTGGTGGTGAATGCACAACTATATAATGATACCATGAACAATTGATCGCACACTGTGGATGACTGTAGGCTATGTGGATATATATCAATAAAACGGAGTTGAAAAAAAGATATATGCTCCATATCATAAGCTTCCTCCAACTTACTGAAATAGATTTGAACAAAAGGAGGAAAAAATTTATCAAGTTTTGCAAGTTTGAAAAAGGAGGAGAAGTAAATAGGAGAAGGAACTAATATGCATTGAGTACTTTGGTTAGGCAACTACGCTAGATGTTTGACAAATCTCCTTTCTGCATGCTGTTTGTTACAATGACAGTTTTTCACTCTGTAATTATTTGATGATCCCTTCAGTTTCTCACTGGTGTCATGGTGACCTAGTACATCTCTGCAGTATTGCAACATATATTCTTTCTGAGGCAATAATCTCCATTATGAAGTGGAAAATGAAGTCAGTTCAAAACACAACCTCTGGTAGGAAAATGGACTTCACTTCTTCAAGATAAGGATTGGCATTGGGCATGCCCTTCTTGGGCTTCAGAGTCCTGCCCCATTTTATAGTATTCCTGGAAGGGAAATTATCATTAGTTGATATGGGAGTTGGGAAACTCAATCCTCTTCTATTTATCATTAAAATTCTACTGGGGACTTGATCTCTCTTTTTTATAGATTGTGCTCCCATCTTGCACAGCCCTGTCAAATTTGCTGTGCACATGGCCCTCAAATTGTTTCTAATAATGCATTTACATTACAGGAAACTGGCAACATTAAATATTTATAGGAGAGAGGAAATCAGAAAGAGATTGCCAAAATACGCTGAGCACAGCCCAAAGCCCAAGAGATGGTACAGTAGGTAATGCTTTCTACTCTTTCTGTCTAAGGAAACTCAGAAGTGGCTATTAGACTTTTTCAAAGCAATATTCTTTATCAAGCTGCTCTGCAAGGATCCTACTTCTGCTATAAATTACAGGAAGAAATAAACCCCCATTGACTCCTTTAACAAAAACTTTGCTAGTGGGTATGTTACATTGTATTTCTATCTTCAAAGAAAGCTGTATGAATGAAATGCCTTGCCTGTATTTAATATAATCTACTTTAATGGGTAAAAACTTGTGCTCACATGGTTAAAATGTATACTTTAAAGGAAATGCATTTGTTTTAGTGCAGTTGCTTCAAGTGACTGATTTTCTTTTGCTTTCTCTATTTCTAAAGGAATCATTTGATTTATCTGATGTTTTGGAGAAATGAGCTATTCTACTTAAATTAATTTTGCAGGTAATGACAGCAAAACTCTTTATTTGTGCAACATTGGGGAAAAATAAAACTTTATTTAAAATATTCCACATGGATAAAGTACATCCTTTTAATCTGGCCATCTCTAGGCTCTGCTGGCCTGTGGGACAACGATGCCTTGTCTCCCTGCTTTCCCAGCACTCAACAATGTGCATGGCTCACTGAGTCATTTTGTCAGTCAACATTGATTGAGTGTTGGCTTTATACCAAACCTATATGGGTCACTGGAGTAGCAGTGACTAAACATTGTCTTTCCCATCATTGAGTTTTAGAAGTTACTCAACACATATGTATTAAATTAATGCATACTAATTAATAACATAAATTCCTCCGGCTTGTTGTCTCTACTTAAACACAGATGCCTTCAGCAATCCTTCCCAGTTATTTTCAGATGACCCCTGGGGAGACTCTCATGTACTTAGAAATAGATCTATGTTCTTCTGTTTTATAATGATAGCAAGCACTTATGATAACTCACAGACTTATGGTGTAAAAGCTGCATAACAGAATGTAGAATAAACTTTCCCCCACCTTGATTTCTACTTTGTAAACTGGTCCTTGGAACACCAGTGTTTCATGAAATTACTCATGAGCACAACTGATTTGGGTTTTGCTTTTAAGCCCTCCTTTCCACAGACACAGCAGGCCAGGAGATGGGGAGACTTACCATGTAAGTTTTTGAGCATTAAAATCTGTTTCAAAATGCAATTTCCTACCTTTGCCAGTTTGAATGTATTGTGTCCCCCAAACGCCATTCTCTTTGATGTAGTCTTGTGGGGCAGAAGTTTTGGTGCTGATTAGATTTACTTGGAATGTGCCCCACCCAGCTGTGGGTGATGACTCTGATGAGATATTCCCATGGAGGCATGGCCCCATCCATTCAGGGTGGGCCTTGATCTGTGGAGCCATATAAGTGAGCTGACTTAAAGAGAAGGAAATCAGTGCAGCTGTGAGTGACATTTTGAAGAGGAGCAAGCTTGCTAGAGAGGAACGTCCTGGGAGAAGGCCATTTTGAAACCAGAACTTTGGAGCAGATGCCAGCCACGTGCCTTCCCAGCTAACAGAGGTTTTCCGGACGCCATTGGCCATCCTTCAATGAAGGTACCCGATTACTGAAGTGTTACCTTGGACACTTTATGGCCTTAAGACTGTAACTGTGTAGTCAAATAAACCCCCTTTTTGTAACAGCCAATCCATCTCTGGTGTTTTGCATTCCACAGCATTAGCAAACTAGAACACTACCCCTTCTATTTAACTGCTTTAGTCAACTGTGGGAAGGGAAAGCATACGACTAAGCAACTAAGTTTGTTAAATGGGAGCAAGATTCAGTCAGTTGATAATGTCTACAGACAACTCTTTTCAAGGCTAGGAAGATGTTTTCCTTTACTTCTGGGCTGGAGGTTCTGTTGATGTGGGGGCAAAAATGACCTTCATAGGACAGGTGTTATTGTAGATTGGTGTCCTTCACCTGACTGTCTATCATCATTCTATCTATCTACTATCTAGCTATCTAGCTATCATCTATCATCTGTCTATCATCCTATCTAGCCAAAGTACCAAGAATGATACGAGGCCCACTGATTGTGTACCTGATAATTTGGAAAAAAAAATGGCCTGCTTGGCATACAGAATGCAAAAGAACTAATTTACACTGCTCCCTTCCTATTGCACTCAGTATTGTACCATGAATCCTCTATTTGAGGTCTATTTCCTGCCTTTTAAATTTTTTCCCTTTGAAAATATTTTTCTTTTTAATTAAAGCCAAGAAATCTTTTAGGAAATTATTGAAGCAAAATTTCCAAGTTTTGTTGTGGAAAATGTATACTTCTACAGATTACATTACTTTCAAAGTAAGTAACTACAGTAGATCTTTTAAGCATACAAGTGGACTTAAAATTTTCCCTTGAACTAGACACAATAAGGCTAATTTGAGGAGCTGGGTAGCCCAGAAGCTAGGATGATAATATTTCATTCCTATTTCTACAGCAATCCTGTTTAATTACCCTGAGTAAGCACATAATATTCTTAATTTGTTTTCTTTACTTGTATCTTTTTATTCTGTTATTGATTACCTGAAAATTATCCAAAATATACCATTTAGCATCAAATTAGCATCTCTCATAAGCTACTCAAGTACACTAGTCATCTGAGATAAGGAGTTATCCTAAATGGTTGAATAAGAGAGTATTTGAATTAATTGAGTTTAATTAATATAAATACCACAAGAATAACTGGTTTCCAAGGAAGTTAAATAAAATAAGATACAGGGTTCAGTACAGGCCAGAAGTGGGGCAATTTATGATAGCTCTTCCAGCTGTCATAAAGACCATCACTTAATGCTCCTTTAATCATTCTGAAAGCTGGTTAGCTATTTTAGTGTCTTATGGTCAGCATTATGAACTTATTACTGAATTATGAACTTATAAAAGTATTAACAACCAAAATTATACATAGTACTCACTACATACTAGGCAACAATATAAACATTTTATGTATATGAACTTATTTAATTCTTCCAATAACTATTAAAGTAGTTTCAGTAATTATCTTTAGAGAAGGGAAAAGTAAGACAAGAGGTGCTAACAGAGCTGCTTGAAGTCACACAGCTGATAAAAAGCAAAGTCAGGATTTAAACTCAGGTAGGCTGGTTTTGGATGTCATGCTTCCGTTCCCATATGATACTGCCATTTTAAGGGTCTCTGAATATTTGAAATCATACTCTGTAGAATATGAATGGTGTGCTCAATCTATCCTTAAAGAATAGTTGGCATTCTCCATCATATTAGCAAAGTCAGTGTAAAAATAATCATGGAGCTTATCCACTGAGTATTAAAATAACATAGCTGGGATGGGGTGGTACATGGGAATTCTGTGTTTCATGCATAATTATCCTATAAAACCAGCAATTTCTCTAAAAAAAAGAAAAATATAACATAGCTGGAATTAATCTTTCATTCACTTAGACAACTAGAATTTATGAAGCACTGTCTAGGTTCTAGGTACTCTCTTTTGTATTAGAAATACAACAATGAGTGAAATGCAGTCCCTGCTCACTGGTGAAAAAACAGGGCATGTAATTAGCCACATATCATACACTGTTTGTTAGGGCTCAATAGCAGAGGCATGAGCACAGTACTTCAGAGGAAAACATCTTGCTGTGATGCCTCTGAACTGGCCAAGGCTCCTTATAAATAACTATGCTCCTTTGATGTCAAACAATATAAGCTAATGCAGTTCCTGGACTTCACTGTAAGATTTTTTGAATGTCAACTCATTTAAGTACTTGTTTGGAAAACCTGCAGTCCCATCTGGGAGTCTGAAGACAGAGCAGAGCATGACTCTGTATTCATGGACACCTCCTCAGTTCATCTTGATGCAGGCATTTCTAATGCTCTGTTGACCTCAATGGCACCAGCTTGGCATTTCATCCAATGCCTTTCCATTAAAGTCAAAAGCAAGAAATTATGCAGGATCACCAAGTAGGGCCTTATCTGTACCCTTGATGATTTGATTTTCATTAATTAGGGCTTACTCAGACTAAGTCAATGCACTAAGCACTTTACATGCATCGTCTCATTTAATTTTCACAGCCCTATGAGGAAAGTATTCTTAATTATCTTCATTTTACTAATGAGAAAACTGAAGGTTAAAGTACATTGAGTAAGTTGCCCAAGGAGTTGCAAATAGGAAAGAACTCAAATCCAAATGTATTGGAGTACAAGGCTCATGCCCTTAACCACCACACTAGACTGCCTTTTAGTTCACTCAAGAGGCAACATTGAAGAGCTTCACCACAACTCCCACCTACAAAATGGAAACTCCATAGTGCAGTGTGAAGACAGGTGTCCCCAAGGCTCTCTATATAAATAGCAATGCCCTCAATATCCAGTGGCTATTATCCTTTCCACTAGTGACATTAAACCTTTGAACGGTGTCAAATGGTGCTAATGAGCATTCTTCCAATAATCCCATGAGTCCAACAAATGTCTTGTCTCAGATGAAGGGTAAGATCTTAGCATGGCATATGTGTGGGGCTCCTAGTCAGCCATGAAGCCAGGAGGCTTCAATGACTTTATTGGTTGGGACATCTGCTAGCTATTGTTTCATTTGAAGGTCACCACTGTGAATTTGGAAGTGAAAGTAAGGAAAGGGAGAAAATAACAGAGTAGATGGATGTTTACTTAGAAGTAGAACTACTGTATTAAGTCTGAAGAGTTTGAAGTTGTTTGTGAAGTCATGACTTTTTAACTGATTTAATTTTGTTCTGTTTCCTGAGAAATCTGAATTTAATAAGGCAAAATTTGTAGGATAAGTGTTCAGTAAATGTATATTGTTATAATGTGGACTAAAACAGTGTTTACGTAGAAATTTTTTTACAAGAACTTTAAACTGAGAGGAAGTCATTATTAAAAGTATTAGGATGGTAAGTGTATTAGTCAGAGTTCTCTAGGGAAACAGAACTGATGGGAGATAGCTGTAAATATTATGAGAATTTTATAAAAATTTTCTCTTGCAATTGTGGGGATGCACAAGCCTAAATTCTGTAGGGCAGTCCCCAAGCTGGGAACTCCAGGGAAGATTTTTGATGAATTTCCCAGGAGATGGAAATTCTCTCTTCTGACTGCTGAAGTCATTACTTCCCCTTTTAAAGTCTTCAACTGATTGGATATGATGTCTCTCATTGTTGAAGGCAGTCTCCTCAGTTGATTACAGATGTAATCAGCCATGGATGAAATCAGCACACTGATGATTTAAGTCCATGAAATGTCCTCACAGTAACAATCAGGCTTGACCAGACGACTGGGCACCATCACCTGCCCAAGTAGACATATGAACCTAACCATCACGATAAGATACCTTTGTGAGATGTGTGGAGATTCTGTACTCGAATATTCATTCATTTATTCACTCATTCATTCACTCTTTCCACAAACATTGAGTATTAGATATTCCATTATGAGTAGCAAAACAAAATAGTAAATGATGTTGAGATTTTTTTTTAAATTTTAGATGGTTTGTGGTTTTAAGATAGGTAGATTTTAGGAGATTCCTTTTACTTCCAGCTAATAACAATTGAGAGTCTGGATTGAAAGTCAATTACCATGATACAAATTATCCATGCAAACATATCTAATCAGTTAACATTTCTTTGTCTTAATTTCCTCACCTGAAAATTGAAGATGTTAGTTAGAAAAATTATAGGGTCTTTCCAATTCTAAAATCCTATGGCTCTTTTTAAGATCTTCCATCTATTTGCTTAAAGATAAAATGACTCTCTCAAGAAATTAATACCAATGAGCCAAGTAGTCAGAAAAATCGTATAGGCAGTGAATATGAATAGATATTTGACTTGAAGGATAAATAAACTGAGAAGATATTAAAAAGAGAGGGGAAATTGGAGATTCCAGTTTGGAGAAAAAACATGGGTAAATATTTTCAGCTGTGATTGTGTAGGATGTATTTAATAACATCTGAGGATATCCTGGTCTGGAAAAGTCTTCATATTAAGGAGAGTGGGAGATGAGACTGCCTAGAGGATGGTGCCTCCAGGTTTGAGACTGAGTTGTGGGCAGCAGGCAGTCATTAGAGATTTGTGAGCAGGCAAAAATAGTGGCAAAACCCAGACCTTATATGAAGGAACAAGACTGTTGAGGAGTTAACCAGTTTGAAGTGTTTGGGGAACTGTTTAGTGACTGTTTAACTTTATGATGATTAGAACTATGCTAACAAAGAGGAAAACAAAGAGAGAAAAATATACAAATACCTAATGTAACTCTTTTATATACCTACATAGCTTATTCCCATATGTAACCATGTGCGGTGGCCAGTGACACTATGGTTAGGGACATATACTTTGTGGTTAGATGCCTGACTTCCAGCTCCAACATACTCTAGCATCAACCTTTATAACATGTTTTTTAAGCTCCCTAAATCACAATTTCTTCTTCTGTAGAGTGAGGATAATAACAGTACATGCTTTTTAGGGTTGTCATGAGGATTAAATAATACCTGTAAAATCTACAGCCAGAACTTGACCAGTGCTAAGTAAAATAATCTATAATAATAATTATGATTAATATCATCACTGCTTGACTAAATGTGAAACAAATATGAGAGACAACAAGAGTACACAAAAATTAGATATGGGCAAGAAGGTGGTGGAATTGAATTTATCTTCCTTGAAATGAATGACTGAAGTTGAAGAATTTCCTTGAAATGACTGTCATTTCTTGGGTGAAAAATATGGTGTGGATTTAGTTAGGTGATTTTTAGGACACACCAAACCAAGGCTTAAGTGTTAGATTAATCAATGCATCACCTGCAATCAAAGTCTCCTTAATCCTTTGTATACATTCCAAATTTTGAACCACTCACCTTTCAACATGGTGAGAAACAGTGTTATGATGGAAAGAAAATTGTATTGAAGTTAGAAGATGTGCGTGTTAATTTTTATCTCTTCCATTAATCACTGTGGTGAAATTGGCTTTTCTGGGCTTGAGATTTTGAGAACATTATCTCTTTGGCCCTTTTGAATTCTATGGTCTTTTGCTCTAGCTCATTGATATACTTTCCTAAAATTAAAATTGACTTGAAGAATTCACCCATGGGCTATCAGAGCAAACCAAGATATAATACAGCAACTTACTTTAAATATGAAAGTTTAAAAGAAACAACATAGTTCCATGCAAAAATATGACAGCAGAAATAAACAAACATAAAAAAGAAAAAAGGAATGGAAACGACTGATGAAAAAATCCATTCTGTAAAAAACAAAGCAAACTAAGTCTCAGTTAATCTCAAAAGAAAACAAAAATCCCATGTTTATACATTCTGTAGAAGACCTGAAAGAGAATTCAATTTAATGAAGTAGACATCAAAAATGAGGTGACAAAACAACGGAGTCAGATGAAAGTGAGAATAAAAGCCAAAGAAATAAATTAGTAATCAAAGTATCATTGCAGGGCTAAGAAATAAGAGTCAACAAGGAAATAATAAAAAGACGGTGCTGAAAACCAACTTGATGCCTTAGAAGAAAGACTTAAGAGGGTTATAGTGAATGAAGGATAAAGAGACAAATTAAAACTAAAACACTTAGAGAAACAGTACTGAAAAATAAGGATAAACAACTGGATAAGTAAAAAATAATTGGTAACCATGAAGTAGAAAACATGGGAATAAAAATTTTTAAAGATATAATGGAGAAATTTTACTGAAATTAAATGAGAACCAAATTTGTAGATCCAGAGATCAGTTTTATTTAGGAAAGTATGACTGTATGATTCAAAGTGACTGATATGAAGGCACATCCTAGTAAAGTAATGAAAACTTAAAGATAATGAAAGCATTCTTTGACATCTAGGTAGAAAAAGTAGGTTGCCTGTTAAGGAGAAAATACTTAAGCTGGTCTCATCTTTCTCCACAGCAGCTGTAAATAAAAAAGATGAGGGAATAATATCTCTAAAATTCCAAGGGAAAGATAGTGTTTTACTTTCCTTGGTTGTTCAAGCAAATACCATGCAATGGGCCAGCTTAAACAATGGGAATTTATCAGCTCACAATTTTGAGGCTAGGAAAATGTCCAAATCAAGGCGTTATCAAGGCAATGCTTTCTCCGCAGACTGTGTGTGGTATTTTGGGTCTGTTCACTAGCAATGCTTGTTTCTTAGTTTGTCACATGGCAGCATCTCCTTGTCTCCACATTCTCTTCCAGGTTCCATTGATTTCAGCTTCAGACTGCTTTTTGTGCAGCTTTCTTCTCTCTTTCTCTGATTTTCATTGTCTTATAAAGGACTTCAGTGAGAGGACTAAAACCAATCCTGGCTGAGCTTGGCCATACCTTAATTGAAGTAACCGCATCAAAAGATCCTACTTACAAGGGGTTCACACCCACAGGAATGGATTAGATTTTTAAAAATGTTTTTCTGGGGTATATACAGCTTTAAACCACCACATATTACAACATAGAGAATGCTGTCAATAAGCATGTTTGAGCTGTTCATAAAAAATGTATACCTGACACACTCCCTACCAACTAAGATATCCCCCATCTGAGAAGGCATCAAGGTAAAAGAACTGGTGATGGACACTGACTCCAGTAAAATACTTAATCTAAATAACGGCAGGAAAATATTTACAGATACTAAATTCCATAAGACCAAACAATGCAAAAATAATATAACAAAAACATTAGAAGACTTAAAATTCTTCTTTCTTACTAGGAATTAATAGATGTTATCTAAAGTTGATAAATCAAGAAACAAAAGCTTATGTATAAAATTAATGACATGAGTGCCAAGGAATAAAATACATGATTGATCTAATACAGAAATCTATATTCTGAAAACAGAGAATAACATTTTAAGTGGCCAAAAAACCAGAAAGATAGCTGAATAAATAAATAATTAATTTAAAAATGGGACACTTTTGCTACAGTGTATCAAAAATAGAAATAACATGACCAAAAACTTACCATGAAATTAACCAAAAAATAATTTTTAAATTATGTTATTAATAATAATTATAATAAAAATAATAAATGTCTTAATAAATCCTTTGTCTCTTGCATCAAAGAAGAAATCAAAACAGAGTTAATAGCATAACTAGAAAATAATGACAAGGAAATTAATAAATGCCAAAATCAATAAGCTCAGAAGAAAATATGTAGTCTTAGATATACATATTACCAAAGAAGAAAGATTTAAAGAATTGATTTAAATATTAAAATCACATGCAACAAAATTAGGCTTCTTAAGCAGATGAATGCAAAGAATAGAATAAAGGCAGAAACCATAGGTTTAGTAAAGAAAGGAATAGTTAAATAACTTCAAGATAAAAAATTTCTTTTAAAAAATGAGATGTATAAAATGGCTAGTCTATTCAAAAAAAAAGGGAAAGTAGACATTTAAAATTTGTAAATGAACAATTGAAATAAACAGAAATATATTTTTAAAAGCCAGTGAATCATAAGAAACTACCTTCAAAACACTGTAAGACCACATAGGAAAACTTGGATGGGCAAGAATAAATAAACAAAAGAGATATAAAACTGTAACTCCTCTATAGTAGGCATGAATGTATCATAAACTCAGAAGTTGTACATTTCTTTCTTTTCTTTCAATCAAGTTGAATCTGATGAAGTCCTGAATATGAGAGGCAGGTAGGAAAGTAAATATTTTTGTTACTGTGTGCCTTCCCTTTCAAAGTTCCCACTAGCATCTGGGAAATTTACATTATGCTCAGAAACTGGGGGAGCAGCCTCCTTCTTCTACTCTATCATGATTTACCACAGTCCTATGGTAAAGAAGAGCCCACTCAGGTCTTTGATAGTGGTTGCTTGCTGATTCTATGCTACATGTGGTATATGAAACCTTTATCAAGGCTGGGCACCTGTGGCCAGGAGTTATTCTGGTACACAGGCACACTGCCACCACCTTTTCCCCCACTTTCCCCTCTTCCCTCAAAGATCTTTCCACTCTCCCCAACCAGGCCTTCCAACATTTTTTGGTTAGTTTTTTTTCTGGGAAAATTCTCTACCATCCTCCACACTACCCTCATCTTATTGCTTTCAAAAGTGTTCCCTCTCTCTTTTAGCTTTCCTCAGATGTGCTTAAAATGATTTCTTCAATGAGATTGTCCTTTAGGAAAACAAATGTCAAGAAAGAATTTGTCTTTGAAGAGGTACATGGGGATTGGGGAATGCAGTAGGAAGACTCTTCATTTTATAATTTTCTGCTCCAACTGAATTTTTTCCATGTGCATATAATCAGTTTTAGCTTTCAAATAAATAAGTAGGTTAAGAAACAAAATGACCCTAATGAAAAGGAAAAAACATTCATTATGACACAAGTGGCAGAAAACTACACTGTTCTCTAATGTGATTTCTTATTTGCTGCTCACTTTGGATGTCAGTTATTGTCAAAATGAGGACATTACAAAAGAGAAAGCAAAGAACTAAAGCCAAATAAACAAACAGGAAACATTAGCACAATTTGGAAGATTAAATGATAATTAAAAAATAGATGAGAGGAAGGAAGGCTTAGGTAGTACACAGTGAGCCTCGTATTTGGCTTCTCAGCTGAGCCCTCAATCAGCCCTAGCAGCCATCTAACAGCTGAGCCACATGTGAGTTTTAATGCTAAGGATGAAAAAACTAGGGAGAGGATATCAAAGAAGAGAGAATTTTATTAGTTCCTAGTTGCAATCCTAACAACTTCTTGGCTAATAGAACAATAAAACAGTTTCATTCACACAGAATTTAATACCTGACTACTGTCATGTAATTCACAGAATACAATTTAAAATAAATTTTAAATCAAGGACAAAGACTGCCACATGGTCTAGCTTTTCCTTGAATCAAAAAAAAATGACAATTCCTTTCCATCTGAGGCTGGCAGCAGCTGCTGCTGAGAATGAAATTACAGTGCACATCTTCCTAGCCAGCTGCTTTGGACAGAACATACAACCATTCTAAATCATTGCTGAGAAAAAAATGCCAAACTTTTCCTTTCTTACCCCTTCTATCTCTCATTTTAAGAAACAAATAAAGAAACAAAAACAGCCATAGGAAATCTCAAAACCTCCCCATGTTCGTCAACACATTTTCTTAGAAGTAGCAGAAAGGAAAGCTTAAAGTTCCACGATTTTTACCAATAGAGGAAGAAAACACTGTATTCTTCTTGTAAACTGTTTTCCAAACATCTTTACAGATGGTCCAAATAAAATGCTTGTTTTCTTTTTTTAAGAAATAAACTTAATTAAGATAATAGTTTTATTAAAAGCAATAAGTTGAAAACAATTAGAAATAAGACATTCATTTTTTTTCCTTTACAGTTTTTCTAATAGACCATCTGTTTAAACAGATTATTTATAAACTAAATTTTCTTGGAAGTCATTACTTTTTAAATTTTATTTATTTATTTATTTATTTATATATATTTAAGAAGTTGTAGATTTACAGAAAATTCAAGGAGAAAACATGGAGTTCCCATATACTCTGTCCTCCTCCCCTCCACCCCCAGTTTTCCATATTATTGACACTTTGTATTAGTGTGGTACCTTTGTCATAATTGATGAAACAATATTATAATTATACTATTAAATGTACTCAGCAGTTTACATTAGGGTTCATTGTGTTGTTGTACAGTCCTATGTTTTTAAAATTTTTATTAAAAAAATGTATATATAAATATAGCCTAAACTTCCACCTTTAACCACATTCAAATGTATTACTCACTGGTATTAATTACATTTACAATATTGTGCTGCTATAACCACCACCCATTACCAAAACTTTTCCATCAACCCAAACATAAACTATGTAACAATTAAGCATTAACACTCCATTCTCTACCCCCACCCCAACCCCTGGTAACCTGTATTCTAGTTTCTGACTCTCTGAATTTGCTTATTCTAATGATTTCATGTCCGTGAGATCATATATTTCTTTCATTCTGTGTCTGGCTTATTTCATTCATCATGGTGTCTATGAGGTTCGTCCATGTTGTAGCATGTATCATGTATCAGACCCTCATTCCTTTTTATGGCTGCCAAATTGTACATATACACCACATTTTGTTTATCTGTTCTTGGGTTGCCTCCATCTTTTGGCAATTGTGAATAATGCTGCTATGAACATCAGTAGGAAAATATCTATTCAAGACCTTGCTTTCAATTCTTTGGGGAATATACCTAGAAGTAGGACTGCAGGGTCATATGGTAATTCTATACTTAGCTTTATGGAAACCAACAAACTGTTTCCACAGCATCTGCACCTTTAACATTTCCATTAACAATGAACAAGTGCTCCTATTTCTCCACATCTTCTCCAACACTTGTTATTTTCAATTTTTTTAATAGTAGACATTCTAGTGGGTGTAAAATGGTATCTCAATGTGGTTTTGATTTGCATTACTCTACTGATTAAAGATGTTGTGCATTTTTCATATGCTTTTTGGTCATTTGCATTTCATATTTGGTGAAATGTCTATTCAAGTCTTTCACTCATTTTTTTAATTGGGTTGTTTGTCTTTTTGTTGCTGAATTGTAGACATTATTTATATATTCTGGCTATTAAACCATTATCAGATTTGTGGTTTCCAAATATTTTCTTCCATTCTGCAGGTTGTCTTTTATTTTCACAATGAAGTACCTTCATGAACAAAAGCTTTTAATTTTGGGGAAGTCCCATTTATCTATTTTTCCTTTTGTTACTCATGTTTTTGGTATGAAGTCTAAGAAACCATTGCCTAACACAGAGTCCTAAAGATTCTTCCCAATGTTTTCTTCTAGGAGTTTTATGGTTTTGATTTTTATATTTAGGTAGTTAATCCACTTTGAGTTAATTTTTGTATGTGGAGTGAGGTAGGAGGTCCACCTAAATACTTTACACAAGGCCACCCACTTCTCCCAGCATCATTTGTTGAAGAGACTATTTTTTTCTCTCATTGATTGGACTTGGCACAATGGTCATAAGTCAATTTGCTATAGATGTGAGGGTTTATTTCTGAACCCTTAAGTCAATTCCCTTGATCTATGTGTCTGTCATTGAGCCAGTATTATGCAGTTTTGATTATTGCGGCTTTGTAATAAGTTTTAAAATCAGAAAGTGTAAGTCTTGCAACTGCATTTTTTTTTCAAGATGGTTTCAGCTGTTCAGAGCCCCTTGCACTTCAATATAAATTTCATGATTGGTATTTCAATTTCTGCAAAGAAGACTGTTGGAATTTTGATTGGGTCTCATTGAATCTGTAAGTTGCTTTTGAAGGAATTGACATATTAATAATATTTAGTATTTCAATCCAAGAACACAGAATGTTTTTCCTTTTATTTAGGTCTTCTTTGTCTTTTTTAGCAATGTTTTGTAGATTTTCTGTGTATAAGTCATATACATTCTTGGTTAAATTTATTCCTAGATATTTGATTCTTTTAGTTGCTATTGTAAACGGTTTCTTTCCCCTGGATTTTTTCTTCAGAATGTACATTATTTGTGTATAGAAATACTGATTTGTGTATAGAAACACTACTGTTGTTACACCTTGTCACTTTGCTGAATGTATTACTTCTAGTAGCTTTTTTGTAAGTTTTTCAGAATTTTCTATATATAGAATCATGTCATCTAAAAATAGGGAAAGTTTTTACTTTAAATTCTTATTCTTGCCTAATTGTTCTGACAAGAACCTCCTACAATATTGAACAACAGTGGTGACAGTGAGAACCTTGTCTTGTTCTTGATCTTAGAGGAAAAGCTTGCTTACTTTCATCTTTGAGTTCATTCCTTCTGATAATTTTAGGTATAGTTTCCCCTTCTTTTTCTAGATCCGTCAGTCATGAGATTAGGTCTCTGGTTTGAAATCTTCCTTCTTTATTAATATAAATGCTTAGAGCTATAAATATGTCCTCAGCACTGCCATTACTGAATCCGTAAGTTTTGGTATGTTGTGTTTTCATTTTCATTCACCTCAAGATATTTCCTAATTTGCCTCATGAATTCTTCTTTGACTCATTGTTTCTTTAAGGTGTGTTGTTTAGTTTCTACATAGATGTGTGAATTCTCCAGTTCTCCCTCTTTTATTGATTCCTAGTTTCATTCCATTTTGTTTGGACATGATACCTTGCATGATTTGAATATTTTTAAATTTATTGATACTTGCTTTGTGACCCAAGATATGTTCTATCCTGGAGAATTACTTTTGTGCAGTAAGGAAGAATGTACATTCTGCTGCTGTTAGGTAGCATATATATATGATGTATTTGGTTTATAGTATTGTTCAAGTCTTCTGTTTCCTTACTGATCATCTTCTAGAAGTTCTATTCTTTATTGAAAGTGTGGTATATTGAGGTCTTCTTTGACTAATGGTAAACCATCTATTTCTTCCTTCAAATTGGTCAATATTTGCTTCACATATTTTGTGGGTTTGTCGTTAGGTGCATATATATTTATCATTGTTATATCATCTTGTTGAACTGACCTTTTTATCAGTCTATGATGTCCTTCTTTTACCCATGTAATATTTTTGCTTAAAGTCCATTTTATAGAATATCAGGTAACTATTCCAACTCTCTTTTGGTTACTATTTGCATGGTATATTTTTGTCCATCCTCTCAGTTTCAACCTTGTAGTGTCTTTGAATTTAAGGTGAGTCTCTTATAAATAGCATTTTGTTGGGTCATGCTTTCTTAATCACTTTACCAATTTTTGCCTTTTGACTGGGAAGTTTAATTCATTTACATTTAATGTAACTACTGATAATGCATGACTTTCTTCTGCCATTTTGCTATTTGGCTTTTGTAAGTCTTACACTTTTTTGTCCCTCGAGTCTTACACAAATGGTTACTTTCATATTTATTTGGGTTTTTTTTATTGTACCATTTTGAGTCCCTTCTCGTTTCTTTCTGTATATATTTTTCAGATATTTTTTTGTGGTTACCATGGAGCTTAAATTTAACATCCTTAATCTATAAAAATGACATGTGATTTGATGACAAATTAACTTCAGTAGTACATACATACACTGTTTCTATACCTCTCTGTCCCCCCACATTTTTGTTGTACTAGTCACAAATTAAATCTTTACACATTGTATGTCCAGAACCATATCATTTCTATGCATTTGTATTTTAGAACCTATATGAAGTTTTTAAAAGGTGGTGTTACATTTTTGGTATTGGCATTTAAAATTACCCATATGAGTACTTGGACTGGAGGTCTTTATTTCTTTATGCCACTTTGATCCACTGTAAAGTGTTCTTTCCTTTCAGTCTGAAAAACTTCCTTTAGCATTGCTTGTAGGGAAGGTCTAGTGGTGACAAATTTCCTCAGCTTTTTTTAAAATCTGAGAATGTCTTAATTTCTCCTTCATTTTTGAAAGAAAATCTTTCCAGATATAAAATTCTTGGTTGGCAATTGTTTGCTTTCAGCCCCTTAACTATGTCACACCACTGCCTTCTTGCCTCTGTGGTTCCTAATGAAAAATTGGAAATTAATCTTATTGGGATTCCCTTGTACAGAAGTTACTGCTTTTCTCTTGTAGCTTTCAGAACTCTCTTCTTGTCCTTGTCATTGGACAATTTGAT
Source organism: Choloepus didactylus (assembly GCF_015220235.1). Taxonomy (NCBI): domain Eukaryota; kingdom Metazoa; phylum Chordata; class Mammalia; order Pilosa; family Megalonychidae; genus Choloepus; species Choloepus didactylus. The sequence goes on along the minus strand of NC_051317.1, from coordinate 70,218,594 downwards.
TACCATACTTCTGGGCAGGAATGTCTTTGAATATATCCTGTTGGGGTTTGTTGGGATTCTTAAATGTAAAATTCATATCTTTCATTAAATTTGGGAAGTTTTACACCATTATTGTTTTGAATAGTTCTTCTGTCCCTTTCTTTCTTCTTCTAGAACTCCCACAGTGTATATATTGGTATGCTGGATGGACTCCCACAGGTCTCTTAGACTATGTTCACTTTTTCATTCTTTTTCTTTCTGCTCCTCAGCTTGAATCATTTTGATTTTCTTGTCTTCAAGTTCACTTATTCTTCTGCCAGTTCCAATCTCCTATTGAACCCCTCTAGGGAAATTTTTGTTTCAGATATTGTGGTGTTCAATTCCAGAATTTCTGTTTAGTCCTTTTTAAATTGTCTGTCTCATCACTGAGATTCTCATATTGCTCATTCATTGTTTTCTTGATATCCTTTAGTTCTTTCTCTGTGTTTTCCTTTGTCTCAAGTATATTGAAGATAGTTTTTTAAGTTTTTATCTGGTATGTCCAAAGTCTGGTCTTCTTTGTTGATGGTTTCTGGATTTTTCTCTTCTTCCCTTGGATGAGCCATCATTTTCTGTTTCTTTGTTTGCCATATAATCTTTTGTTGCACACTGTTCCTTTTAATATTTTAAAGTGTTAATTCTGGGATTTAGTCTGTCAGTCATCTGTTTCTTAAGTTTGTATCTAGATAGTAATAAGATAGGGATTTCCTGGAGTGCCAGGAGCTAATAAAAACAAACTCAAAATCACCTATCTAAGTCTTTGCATGTTCACTCTGCATTTTCTGGTGCTCTTCTTCAGGGTTTAGCCCTCTGACCCAGAAGATTAGCCTGAGGTTAAAATGAAGTTTTGGGTCCTCTCTATCTTTTCTGAGCTTGTTTCTTGACCTGTGCATCTACTTACCTGTGGACTTATGAACCCAGAATTCAAACACATTTTCAGGAATTTGAATGCCCACTCTATTTCCTATACAATAGACTTTCTCCCCTTCGTGTAATTTCTGTCTTAACACAGATAATTCTGTGCCTCAGGCTGCTTTGACTGACTTGTTTCTCACACACTTTAGCTGTCTACAATCTGCTTCTAGCTGCAGGTCAAGTTCTGGGAGGGAAACCAGAGATGAGTTTCCTGGTTCATTCCTTCAGGTTGCCACCCAATAGCTTGGCATTGACACAGAGTCATCACAGTATGCACATAGTAGCTATTCTGCTCCCTCTGGAGCAGGACCATGGATTCACAATGGGAGCAGAGGCTGACTCTACACCATACCAAGGAAGGGGGCAATAAGGATTCCATGAGATTTTTCTCCATTTTTAAAGCTGTGTTTTCTTGACTCAGCACTTGCCAGTTACTGCAACCCTTTAAATATTTTCCAGAGTCCTGAGGGAGATAGCTCTGCCTGTTTTTACTAGCTGTTCAAAGATTCTGTGGGGAAACAGTATCCTGGAACATCTTATTCTGCTGTCTTGGTCAATTGGAAGGCTTGTTTGATTTTAAGCAGAAAATCCCTACTGAAATGTTGTATGTAATGGCAAAATTGCTTTCCCCCTCATCTTTAATTAAATAAATAACGTAGTGGGTTAGGTGTGCATGGCTTTTGCAATTTTCCTAACTAGGAAGAAAGACCCAGTGAAGTAGTACTTTAAATGACACAATTTGTGTTACTGTTGCCTTCACCTCAAGATTCAACTCAGCCTTTGTCTCTGAGAATATGACCCTCCCCTCCATTCCTGCTGTTTCTGAGACTCAAGTAAGTTTTGGTCTTACTTTCATAAAATAATTCCTAAATTCTTGGAAGGTTTTGATAAAGGGTCTTCATGACAGAGTTCCACTTTAGGGAAGCAAAATGGAATCTCATTTCATTCAATTTAATGAATAGTTTTTATCTAAGGATAAAAAGCTTCAAAAAGCTAGAGATATTCTTTTGTGTAATATTTTCTATTCCTAAGACTAGAGTTATAGTCACTTCTGTTTCTAAACAATATATCCTTAGAGCCCCTTCTCTCATCTCTATTTCTATCTTATTGACATTAGCCTTCATCACAGTGAATTTCCTAAACCTTGATGTGCACTCCACTCTGGTGCCCCACTCAGAGTTTCTCTTCAAGAAAAATAAAATTAGGCAGGTCATCAGATGCTTACAAATGCTTAGTCAGTTTGCCACAGGAATGCCACTTTAGTTAATTCTCCTAAATACTTCATCTTATATGGAGAAAAAAACAAGCAAGAAAACTTATATGTATATAGAGGCATTAATCACAGCACTATTTATAATTATGAAATATGGAAAGTAACCTTAATGTCCAACAATAGGGAAGAGCTTAAGGAAAAACCCTAGATGGAAATTTTGTAAATATTAAAATATTGTTTCCTAAATATTTGAATTATTGTAGCATCATAATTACTTAATATCTAATGGTTAATTACTAGAACTATGTTAAATATAATATATACATATACGTATACACACACACACACACACACACACACACATTAGAGAAAAAAAGCACCTGGAAAGAAACATGCTGAAGTGCTATGAAGCGCTAACAATGATTATATTTGGGTCTTGAGATTATGGATCATCTCATTCAGACTTTATCTACACATATTTTTTCAAATATCTCTCATGAGCTTGTATAAATTTATAATTTTTAAAAGAACATGTCTTTAAAAGTTGAGACAGAGAATATATTTTTGTCATAAACCTCTTACATGACAAAGGCCAGTTTTCCTTTTAATGGCTACCAACATACACAATGATACAGGACCCAGAAGAAAAATAGGAAATCAGCAGGTCTTGGAGCAGAAACTGGGTGTTGTGGGGGAGGTGATGGGAGTGATAAATGGCTCTCTTCCTCCCTGGAAAATAGATGACACCAAGAAGCAAGAAATTATTTACAGCTGCAATGAATATAAGTAGAAGTTAGAGAAAAGGATACTGAAAAAAAGGCATTTCTTCTAAAACAATATTCTTTAATATTTGGAGAGCATTTTCACAGTTGATGAAGCATTTTATAGACATGATCTCATGTTATCTTTTCAACCAACTGTTAGAGAAATATAATTATTTTGATTTGATTTTACATATTAAGAAGCTGAGGTTTATAGAAGTTAAGTAATTTTTCCAAGGTCAAAAAACATTTAAGTTACAGATTCAGTTGTGAATTCAGGTTTCCTGATTCTCAGTGCATGTGCTTTTCATAATGTTGCATAATGTGTTACCAGTGGATAAGACACACTGCCAGATATTATAGAGGAAACAGATATATATGAAGCACTGTTTTTGTTTTCTAAAACCTTACAATATACTAGAAAAAAACAGCATGGAAGAGCTGTCTAAGAATATATCATACTTTAATTCTAAGTGACTAGCGTAGACAGACAATGCTCTAAAAGTTAAGAGGAAGGAACATTAGCTGTGAGCAGAGATGGTTGTAAAATGATCATCTAGTTATGGGGGAAGGAATAGAGGAAGGGAGGACAGTGATGTGGCTGCAGTGGGGAGAAGAGGAGGGTGAATCCAGGAATAGAAGTGATGCCAAACCAGTTTTGGTTCTCTTCTATCTGCACAGGGATTTGCTCATCCTATATCTAATCAAAGCTATCTAATCATAGGTAAATCATAGTGTAAATTTTTCTTTCCTTTTTTTTTTTTATGGATCATCAACACAAATTACCCTTATTTTACAATTTTCTACTTCATTATCTGAAGTAACAAATTTCTTCTGTCCATTAATTTATTCAGCTATTAAATATTTCTTTTGGGCCTATGATGAGCCAAATACTGGGATAGCACTGAGCAAATAAAGAATAACAAAACACTGTCCCACTGCCCTCCAGGAGCTTACATTCCAGAGGGAGAGATCATATATAAAAATGGCAACAATTATTTGCATAATGAAAGGGATGGAAGCTCAGCATCCTAACCTACATAGATGTTAAGAGGAGCACCTAACCTACATAGATGGGATTTGGCTTTAGGAAGAGCTAGTTAAGGATAAATAGAATTTGCCAGGCAAATAAGGGAGAAGGAATTCCAGGGAGAGGAGACCAAAAGGCCAGAGTTAAGGATGCAAGGAAAGGCTTGTCCACTGACAATTGCTAGCCAAGAGATTAGGTTAGGGAGATTGATAGGAAATAACGTTACAAATCATTTTAAGGAATCTGTAGATAATGGAGTAACAACAGTTTAAATCAGGACCAGGGCATGGTGTAATCAGTAACATTATTACTGAACTATACTGTATTACAAATTACTAAATACACCCAAGCATTTTATCAGATTTTATGGAAAAAATATTTTTCATCAAAAAAAAAAAAAAAAAAAAAAACAAATATCATGAATCCCATGAAGTGTATGTAAATTCTTTTGTTAAAGCCTCAATGTTTAATGAAAAATTAGTATTTAAGAGAGCAATGTTAAATGTCCTCAATATGCAGGTGATTCCTGTTTACCCTCTAACAAGATTTTAGGTTTGGTTTATGCCAGCAAGTAATTATAAAAGGCCACAGAATATTGTTCAACTGCTTGCCTAGAAACTTAAAGGTGTATATATTCTAAGAGGATAGCTGTACCCTTTGGGGACACAACGTAAGGAGAGACAAATAGTTTTCTCAACTTTTATGAAACACCCCTTTACAGTTAAAAACGAAACCAAAAACAAAAACCAATACAACAAAAGCAAACACACTTAAGTTGGTATCAAAGAAAAACAAGATTGTTATGGATTTAAGAGGTTAATTTTAAGCCCCACAGTAAACACAAAGAAATTATCAGATAATATGACCATAGAGATGAAAAGTAGAGTATGGGTTAAGAGAAATGGGGGAAGGGGCAATGGGGAATTAAGAAATGAATAAAGGGTTGCTGTTTGAGGTGAAGAGAAATTTCTAGTAATGGATGATGGGAAGGTGATAGCATTACAACATTCTAAATGTGATTAATCCCACTAATGGAAGGCTGGGGAGGGGGTGGAATGGGAAGATTTAGACTGTATATATGTTTCCACAATTGAAAAAAAAAAAAGACAGTCTAAATAGATGACAATTGAATGCCAAGGATGCCCCTGGATGGGATCTGAGGATGGAGGACAGGAGGCTCAAAGGGACACAGTTGAGACATAAGGAAAAGGAAATATAGAATGTAAGCTTTGTATCATTGTTGAATCTCTTGTACTTCTTAGCTGCGCTTAATGGGATTGCATAAAAGAATGTTCTTGTTCATGGGAATTGTATATGTGAATTATAGTGTTTGTTCAAAGATGTGTGTAGCTAGCTCTCATATGTTCAGAAGACAGAGCAGTAGATGATGGATGATAGATAGGAAGAGAGGGAAGGAGGGAGGGAAGGAAAGAAATAGCAGTGTGACAACATGTTAAAGTTAGTGGATAGAAGGTATTGGGGGAAAGGGGTCAGGGGATGCTGGAGTTCTTTGTATGGGGTTTGTATTGTTTTTGCAACTGTTCCTATAACTTTGAATTTATTTCAAAATAAATTAAAAAAAAAAAAAAAAAAGAATCAAGGTCACTGGGTTGCAGATTGACAGCTTCCGGTATTTCTCTCTAGTCATTCCAACACACTAAAAACTAAAAAGTGATATATATAGAATACCCACTGGGGGGGGGGGGGAAGCAAACAAACACACACACACACACACACACACACACACACACACAACAAAGAAGTCTTTGTATTTTTATTGCTCTTTTGTTAGTCTTTTTTTTTTTTTTTTTTTTTAATCATCATTTTATTGAGATATATTCACATACCACGCAGTCATACAAAACAAATTGTACTTTCGATTGTTTACAGTACCATTACATAGTTGTACATTCATCACCTAAATCAATCCCTGACACCTTCATTAGCACACACACAAAAATAACAAGAATAATAATTAGAGTGAAAAAGAGCAATTGAAGTAAAAAAGAACACTAGGTACCTTTGTCTGTTTGTTTGCTTCCCCTACTTTTCTACACATCGATCCATAAACTAGACAAAGTGGAGTTTGGTCCTTATGGCATTCCCAATCCCATTGTCACCCCTCATAAGCTACATTTTTATACAACTGTCTTCGAGATTCATGGGTTCTGGGTTGTAGTTTAATAGTTTCAGGTATCCACCACCAGCTACCCCAATTCTTTAGAACCTAAAAAAGGTTGTCTAAAGTGTGCGTAAGAGTGCCCACCAGAGTGATCTCTCGGCTCGTTTTGGAATCTCTCTGCCACTGAAGCTTATTTCATTTCCTTTCACATCCCCCTTTTAGTCAAGAAGATGTTCTCCATCCCACGATGCCGGGTCTACATTCCTCCCCGGGAGTCATATTCCACGTTGCCAGGGAGATTCACTTCCCTGGGTGTCTGATCCCACGTAGGGGGGAGGGCAGTGATTTCACCTTTCAAGTTGGCTCAGCCAGAGAGAGAGGGCCACATCTGAGCAACAAAGAGGCATTCAGGAGGAGACTCTTAGGCACAAACACAGGGAGGCCTAGCCTCTCCTTTGCAGCAACCGTCTTCCCAAGGGTAAAACTTATGGTAGAGGGCTCAACCCATCAAACCACCAGTCCCCCATGTCTGTGGTCATGTTAGCAACCATGGAGGTGGGGTAGGCGAATACCCCTGCATTCTCCACAGGCTCCTCAAGGGGGCACTACATCTTTTTTTTTTTTTTTTTTCCTTGTTTGTCTTTTTTCTTTTTTTTTTTTTTTTAACTTTCCCTTCTTTTTTGAAATCAACTGTATGAAAAAAAAAGTTAAAAAGAAAACAAACATACAATAAAAGAACATTTCAAAGAGACCATAGCAAGGGAGTAAGAAAAAGACAACTAACCTAAGATAACTGCTTAACTTCCAACATGTTCCTACTTTACCCCAAGAAAGTTACATACTATAGCAACATTTCAGTGAACTTGTTCCTACTACATCCATCAGAAATTAACAGACCATAGTCATTTCTGGGCATCCCCAGAACGTTAAATAGCTTATCTGTTCTTCTTGGATTATTGTTCCCCCTTCCTTAATTGCTCTCTACTGCTAGTTCCCCTACATTCTACATTATAAACCATTTGTTTTACATTTTTCAAAGTTCACATTAGTGGTAGCATATAATATTTCTCTTTTTGTGCCTGGCTTATTTCGCTCAGCATTATGTCTTCAAGGTTCATCCATGTTGTCATATGTTTCACCAGATCGTTCCTTCTTACTGCCGCGTAGTATTCCATCGTGTGTATATACCACATTTTATTTATCCACTCATCTGTTGATGGACATTTGGGTTGTTTCCATCTCTTGGCAATTGTGAATAATGCTGCTATGAACATTGGCGTGCAGATATCTGTTTGTGTCACTGCTTTCCGATCTTCCGGGTATATCCCGAGAAGTGCAATCGCTGGATCGAATGGTAGCTCTATCTCTAGTTTTCTAAGGAACTGCCAGACTGACTTCCAGAGTGGCTGAACCATTATACAGTCCCACCAACAATGAATAAGAGTTCCAATTTCTCCACATCCCCTCCAGCATTTGTAGTTTCCTGTTTGTTTAATGGCAGCCATTCTAACCGGTGTTAGATGGTATCTCTTGTGGTCTTAATTTGCATCTCTCTAATAGCTAGTGAAGCTGAACATTTTTTCATGTGTTTCTTGGCCATTTGTATTTCCTCTTCAGAGAACTGTCTTTTCATATCTTTTGCCCATTTTATAATTGGGCTGTCTGTACTATTGTCATTGAGTTGTAGGATTTCCTTGTATATGCAAGATATCAGTCTTTTGTCAGATACATGGTTTCCAAAAATTTTTTCCCATTGAGTTGGCTGCCTCTTTACCTTTTTGAGAAATTCCTTTGAGGTGCAGAAACTTCTAAGCTTGAGGAGTTCCCATTTATCTATTTTCTCTTTTGTTGCTTGTGCTTTGGGTGTAAAGTCTAGGAAGTGGCCTCCTAATACAAGGTCTTGAAGATGTTTTCCTACATTATCTTCTAGGAGTTTTATGGTACTTTCTTTTATATTGAGATCTTTGGTCCATTTTGAGTTAATTTTTGTGTAGGGGGTGAGGTAGGGGTCCTCTTTCATTCTTTTGGATATGGATATCCAACTCTCCCAGCCCCATTTGTTGAAAAGACCATTATGGCTCAGTTCGGTGACTTTGGGGGCCTTATCAAAGATCAGTCGGCCATAGATCTGAGGGTCTATCTCTGAATTCTCAATTCGATTCCATTGATCTATATGTCTATCTTTGTGCCAGTACCATGCTGTTTTGGCAACTGTGGCTTTATAATAAGCTTCAAAGTCAGGGAGTGTAAGTCCTCCCACTTCGTTTTTCTTTTTTAGAGTGTCTTTAGCAATTCGAGGCATCTTCCCTTTCCAAATAAATTTGATAACTAGCTTTTCCAAGTCTGCAAAGTAGGTTCTTGGAATTTTGATTGGGATTGCATTGAATCTGTAGATGAGTTTGGGTAGAATTGACATCTTAATGACATTTAGCCTTCCTATCCATGAACATGGAATATTTTTCCATCTTTTAAGGTCCCCTTCTATTTCTTTTAGTAGAGTTATGTAGTTTTCTTTGTATAGGTCTTTTACATCTTTGGTTAAGTTTATTCCTAGGTACTTGATTTTTTTAGTTGCTATTGAAAATGGTATCTTTTTCTTGAGTGTCTCTTCAGTTTGTTCATTTCTAGCATATAGAAACATTACTGACTTATGTGCATTAATCTTGTATCCCGCTACTTTGCTAAATTTGTTTATTAGCTCTAGTAGGTGTATCGTTGATTTCTCAGGGTTTTCTAGATATAAGATCATATCATCTGCAAACAATGACAGTTTTACTTCTTCTTTTCCAATTTGGATGCCTTTTATTTCTTTGTCTTGCCGGATTGCCCTGGCTAGCACTTCCAGCACAATGTTGAATAACAGTGGTGACAGCGGGCATCCTTGTCTTGTTCCTGATCTTAGAGGGAAGGCTTTCAGTCTCTCACCATTGAGTACTATGCTGGCTGTGGGTTTTTCATATATGCTCTTTATCATGTTGAGGAAGTTTCCTTCAATTCCTACCTTTTGAAGTGTTTTTATCAAAAAGGGATGTTGGATTTTGTCAAATGCTTTTTCAGCATCTATTGAGATGATCAATTGATTTTTCCCTTTCGAGTTTTTAATGTGTTGTAATACATTGATTGTTTTTCTTATGTTGAACCATCCTTGCATGCCTGGAATGAACCCCACTTGGTCATGGTGTATGATTTTTTTGATGTGTCTTTGGATTCGATTTGCAAGTATTTTGTTGAGGATTTTTGCATCTATATTCATTAGGGAGATTGGCCGGTAGTTTTCCTTTTTTGTAGCATCTTTGCCTGGTTTTGGTATTAGATTGATGTTAGCTTCATAAAATGAGTTAGGTAGTGTTCCATTTTTTTCAATGTTTTGAAAGAGTTTGAGTAAGATTGGTGTCAGTTCTTTCTGGAAAGTTTGGTAGAATTCCCCTGTGAAGCCATCTGGCCCTGGGCATTTATTTGTGGGAAGATTTTTGATGACTGATTGGATCTCTTTGCTTGTGATGGGTTGGTTGAGGTCTTCTATTTCTTCTCTGGTCAGTCTAGGTTGTTCATATGTTTCCAGGAAATTGTCCATTTCTTCTACATTATCCAGTTTGTTGCCATACAGTTGTTCATAATATCCTCTTATAATTTTTTTAATTTCTTCAGGATCTGCAGTTATGTCACCTTTTTCATTCATTATTTTGTTTATATGGGTCTTCTCTCTTTTTGATTTTGTCAGTCTAGCTAGGGGCTTGTCAATCTTGTTGATCTTCTCAAAGAACCAACTTTTGGTGATATTTATCCTTTCTATTGTTTTTTTGTTCTCTATGTCATTTATTTCTGCTTTAATCCTTGTTATTTCTTTTCTTCTACTTGGTTTAGGATTGGTTTGCTGTTCATTTTCTAGCTTCTTCAGTTGATCCATTAGTTCTTTGATTTTGGCTCTTTCTTCCTTTTTAATATATGCGTTTAGTGCTATAAATTTCCCCCTTAGCACTGCTTTTGCTGCATCCCATAGGTTTTGGTATGTTGTGTTCTCATTTTCATTCGTCTCGATATATTTAGCAATTTCTCTTGCTATTTCTTCTTTAACCCACTGATTGTTTAGGAGTGTGTTGTTTAACCTCCAGGTATTTGTGAATTTTCTAAGTCTCTGATGGTTATTGACTTCTAATTGTATTCCATTGTGGTCAGAGAATGTGCTTTGAATAATTTCAATCTTTTTAAATTTATTGAGGCTTGTTTTATGTCCCAGCATATGATCTATTCTGGAGAAAGTTCCGTGAGCACTAGAAAAGTATGTGTATCCTGTTGATTTGGGATGTAATGTCCTGTAGATGTCTGTTAAATCTAATTCATTTATCAGATTGTTTAGGTTTTCAATTTCCTTATTGGTCTTCTGTCTGGTTGATCTATCTATAGGAGAGAGTGATGTGTTGAAGTCTCCCACAATTATTGTGGACACATCAATTGCTTCCTTTAGTTTTGCCAATGTTTCTCTCATGTATTTTGTGGCACCTTGATTGGGTGCATAGACATTTACGATTGTTATTTCTTCTTGCTGAATTGCCCCTTTTATTAGTATGTAGTGGCCTTCTTTGTCTCTCAAAACATCCCTGCATTTGAAGTCTATTTTATCTGAGATTAATATTGCTACACCTGCTTTCTTTTGGCTGTAGCTTGCATGAAATATTTTTTTCCATCCTTTCACTTTCAGTTTCTTTGTGTCCCTGTGTCTAAGATGAGTCTCTTGTATGCAACATATTGATGGTTCATTTTTTTTGATCCATTCTGCGAATCTATATCTTTTAATTGGGGAGTTTAATCCATTTACATTCAACGTTAAAACCGTGAAGGCATTTCTTGAATCGGCCATCTTATCCTTTGGATTATGTTTGCCATATTTTTCCCTCTCTCTATTAATATCCTTTATTGTACCCATACCGAATCTCTTTAGTACTGAACCTTTCTCCAAGTCTCTCTGTCCTGTCTTTGTTTCTCTGTCTGTAGGGCTCCCTTTAGTATCTCCAGTAGGGCAGGTCTCTTGTTAGCAAATTCTCTCAGCATTTCTTTGTCTGTGAAAAATTTAAGCTCTCCCTCAAATTTGAAGGAGAGCTTTGCTGGATAGAGTATTCTTGGCTGGAAATTCCTCTCACTCAGAATTTTAAATATATCGTGCCACTGCCTTCTCGCCTCCATGGTGGCTGCTGAGTAGTCACTACTTAGTCTTATGCTGTTTCCTTTGTATGTGGTGAATTGCTTTTCTCTTGCTGCTTTCAGAACTTGCTCCTTCTCTTCTATGTTTGACAGTGTGATCAGTATATGTCTCGGAGTGGGTTTTTTTGGATTTATTCTATTTGGAGTTCGCTGAGCATTTATGATTTGTGTATTTATGTTGTTTAGAAGATTTGGGAAGTTTTCCCCAACAATTTCTTTGAATACTCTTCCTAGACCTTTACCCTTTTCTTCCCCTTCTGGGACACCAATGAGTCTTATATTCGGACGTTTCATATTATCTATCATATCCCTGAGGTCCATTTCGAGTTTTTCAATTTTTTTCCCCATTCTTTCTTTTATGCTTTCATTTTCCATTCTGTCATCTTCCAGGTCACTGATTCGTTGTTCAACTTCCTCTAGTCTTGTACTATGAGTGTCCAGAATCGTTTTAATTTGGTCAACAGTTTCTTTAATTTCCATAAGATCATCCATTTTTTTATTTAGTCTTGCAATGTCTTCTTTATGCTCTTCTAGGGTCTTCTTGATTTCCTTCATATCCCGTACTAGGGTCTCATTGTTCATCTTTAGTTCTTTGAGTAGCTGCTCTAGGTGTGTCTCTTCTGGTCTTTTGATTTGGGTGCTTGGGCTTGGGTTATCCATATCGTCTGGTTTTTTCATATGCTTTATAATTTTCTGTTGTTTTTGGCCTCGTGGCATTTGCTGACCTTGATAGGGTTCTTTTAGGGTTTGTAGACCAGTTGAAGTCCTTATCTCTAATTTATCAGATCTACAGCTTCGTGGAGTACACTTTCTCTAACTAACCAGCAGGTGGCGTCCACGAGCCACCTGTTCTCCAAAAGCCAGATCTCCCCTGCTTAGCCTTTTTGGTGAGTGGGGGAGTGAGTCTTGTGGGGCCCAATTGGTGTCCCAAGCTTGCGTGTGTAGTTGGTGTTGCCTGCCCTGTATGTGGGGCGTGTTTCTGGGCAGTCGGGGAGGGGGGGTGGCCCTAACAATCAAATCTCCCTGATGATCCTAGAGTTTTAAAGCTACTGCAATAGTCTAATCCTTCAGTTCAGTCCTGCCACAGTTTGTCTCTGCCACTGACCCACAAGTCTTTGGTATTGGCGTATGGCTCCTGAGACTTGCAAGTGGGCCCCTCTTCCAGGCTGTGCACCCCGGGTCCTCTGTTGAGGGATGACTGTGCTATGTCACAGGTGAGTGCCGTCCCCCCAGGGCAGTTCTGGGCTGCTGGGCTGTGTTGGGAGGCTCCCAGTCTGCTCAAATGATGGCTGAATGGGGCTCTGTTAATTCACACTGCTCCCCCTTCCCAGCTCTGGGACATTCAGCTGAGGTTGCAGGGAAGGCTAATGTCCACGCCCAGTTTTGTGGTGTGTGCCTGTTATTTGAAGCACTTCCGTCACACTGGGTTGTCTGGGACAGCTCTGGGCTATGGGGCTGGCGATGGGCAGGAGTGTTTCCTGTCCACCAGGATGGTGGCTGTGAGCGGACACCCCCCTTTTCTTGGGAAGTTGTGTTGTTTAGTGAATTTTCTCAGCCACTGGATTATTGCCTTTTGTCTCAGAGCTCTCTTAGTTCTGCTCTTGACTTGACGTGCCCAAATTTCAATTCTTTGAAGCTTTCTGTATTGAGCTTCTTAGAGTAATTGTTTTAGAAAAAGCAAAAAGGATTAAAAAAAAAAAAAAAAAAAAAAAAAAAAAAAAAAAAAAACGGTCCTCCTCAGAGATTTAATGGGTTATTGAAATGCTAATAGACAAAGCAACCAGGGCCATTAAGGAAAGGTGCCCAGGGCAGAGAGATCAGCCTTGCTTCGGGATTTGCATATGTGCCTCAAGGCCTGATCTCCACCCTTCCCCTTTCTGTGTTCACCAGAACTCCAAAAATCCTCTGCTTTTATTTTGGAGTTTTTCGTGTTGTTTTTGTTCTATGCCTGTCTCCTCTCTGCTGGGCTGGCTGCTCTCAGAGTCTCTGGTGTCTGGCTTCAGTCTATCTATGGTTGGAGTTTGAATCAGTAGAATGAGTTTCCGGTAAGAGCAGCCACTGCAATTCTCGCTTCTCCTTCCTGGAGCTGACAGCCCCTCCTCCCCCGGGACTGAGCCTGGCAGGGAGGGGCGCGGGTCCCCTGGCCGCAAAAACTTACAGATTTCGCTGATCTCAGCAGTTCCACGTTTTCATGAGTGTTGTATGAAGTATGCCCAAAGACAGATTGCTCTGTGGTGTCCAGTCCACGCAGTTCCTGGCTTTTTACCTACTTTCCTGGAGGAGTAACTAAAACATACAGCTCACCAGTCTGCCATCTTGCCCCGCCTCCTTGTTAGTCTTTTTAAATTAAAAAATTGAGAAACATATTTTCCTAAAAAGCATATTGTCCAATTGGCTGGCCTAAAGACTAAGAACATGAACTCGTTTTCTGGTAAGTGTTATAAAAAGCAGCTAGCCTTTCTGTGACTCAGCTTCCATTAGAATTAGTTTCTGGAATTGGATTCCAGAGATTCTCACATTTCTTAAATGCTGTTCACCTTAGAGGTATGAGGGCCTTGCAATACAAGAATTTAGAATTCAAGGATGGAACCATATAGATGATTGGAGTTAATATTATCTTTTGACCAATGTTTCTGAAACCCATAGTAGTGACGTCACTGTGTACAGTCACAATGAGAGTTTGCTGAAGACCTAGACAGGGCTAGTTAGTATAGGTGGAGGACAAGGATCATACAAATGAAAGGCAGTTCCAAGACGGGTGTGGTAGTTTGAAGTTGTTATGTACCCCAGAAGATCATGGTCTTAAAGCTAATTCATTCCTGTGGGTGTAGACCTAATGTGGGTGGGACCTTCTGATTAGGTTATTTCAGTTGAGGTGTGCCCCAGGTGGGTCTTAATCCTTTTATTGGAGTCCTTTACAAGAGAATCAAATTCAGAGAAACAGAACAGAAGCTGAGAGAGAAGAGACACACACAGAAGCTAAAAGAAACACACAGAAGCTGAGAGAGAAAGCCACAGAAACAGAAAGGAAGCCTTTGAAGCCAGAAACTGGAAGCAACAAAACATGGAAAAGAAGGGAGAGACCAACATATGCCTCCATGTGCCTTGCCGTGTGACAGAGGGGGTCCCAGATGGCTGGCAGCCAGTCTTCAGGAAGAAGGCACTGTGTTGATGATGCCTAGATTTGGACATTTTCATGGCCTCAGAACAGTAAACTTGTAAATTAATAATTCTCCATTGTAAAAGCCAATCCATTTTATGGTATCTGCATTTCAGCAGCTTTAGCAAACTAAACCCAGGGGCCTAGAAAGAGCATTCAGGAAGCCAAGAACCTTGAACCAAGCTGTAGGACAGGGAAATGATACCACTACAGGTTTAACCTTTAATGTCACACTAACCTCTGCCTGCTCTGTGATAATTCCCTTAAACTGGCCCTCTTGGCACCCCCAACTTCAAACTGACTCAAAATCTATATTATTAGAATCATTATTTTTTAATCTGGTAATGGCAACAATGTGGCATGAATATTTTTAAGTTCCCTACTCTTTTACCCATAAGACATCACTAATCGGGCATGGCATATTTCCCCATTGAGCCCACAATCATCCTGGTTCATCTCAGTCCAGCACCCTGGAAGACAGTGTCAGTGGATGAGGTTTAGACCATCAGATAACACTTCCTTGCCATCCCTGATTTAGAATTAAAGGTAGGCATAATGGCTCCAACAGTTCTCTGCTACATTGGAAAGGTGGTGTTATTATTTTTGTTTAATACATTCCTTTCAGTTGAATGCTCAATTTTCACTTGAACCTACTCAAACAAGTATTTCCCCACTTGGTGGAAAGATGGTGTCAAAATGCTTTACTCTGTGCCCTGCTCTGGAAGCTCTTATCCCAACAAACTGACTTTCTTTAGTGTTACTTTTCCCTGTGCTAGTTACTTTCATCATCCTACCCACAGAGAGGAAGATATTAGCACTAGCATATAAATTTTTAAAAACTCAATTTGTAAAATAAGCAATAAAAGCCCTGCCCTTTTCCCCTGGGTTTGTACAAGGTGCCTTGTTAAATATGGCCTGTGTGAGGTTCTAGTTTCCTTAGTTGGTTTCTGAAGGCAGAGGCCTTGCCTTTGTGATTAACTGCATATCTGTGACCCCTACCATAGAGTGCTATGTAAATTTCTGCATGGTTTTGGATAAGGTGAATTTGCCTTCTCTTCTGTCTGGTCCTGCTAATTTGATGAAGCTCTCTTTACATGGCTGCCAAAGTCTCTTGTGGGGATGTGAGTGGAGGGAGACTTGTTCACTTATTCAGTGAATAAATATATACTGAATTCCCACTATGGGCCCCTGTGCTAGAAACCACATATGCTCTGGTTGGTCAAACAGAAGTGGCCCCTATCCTAATGAAGCAAACACACCAATGGAAGAGACAAGCAGAAAATAAGCAAACACACAAAAATTACATGCTTACAGCATGTGATAAATTCTTTGAAGGACAAGAACACAGTTATAAGAGACTGTATCTAGAGGATTGATTTCACTTCAGGTGATTGAGGAAAGCACCTCTGGAGAGGTGGCCTTTATATGGAGGTGTAAGGATGAGGAGCGAGTCATGAAGAGAGAGGGAGGAAGAGGGGTCAAGGCAGAGGGAAAGCAGGAGTGCAGGCCCTGAGGCAGTATTTAGATGTGAACAGGAACCTCAGCTCCCCGTAAGGACCTTCTCTGTCTCCAAAACACGTGCATTGGGGCAAGATGGCAGCATAGAGAGGAGTGGAAGCTAAGTAGTCCCCCTGGAACAACTACAAAAAACCAGAAACAACTAGTAAATAATCCAGAATAACTGTGGGGGAACAAACGAGACCATCCACTCATCATACACCAACCTGAATTGGGAGGAATGCCCGAGAACACAGCATAAAATCTGTAAGTAAAACCTGCGGAACCAAGTCGTGAGACCCCCTCCCCCATAGCCCGAGCTGCAGAGCCTCGTGGTGCCGGAGAGAAGCTCTCTCCCAGCAAGCGAATATAGCTCAGCTGAGCTCCAACTGGGGTTTTAAGTAGCGAGTGTGAACTGCTCACTACAGGTACGCAGCCCCAAAAAATAGACAGAGGCTTTGGGTGACAACTGACCTGGGAGAGCCGGAGGGTCACCTTGGACTGGGTCTGAAGGGGACTATCTGTTTCTTTTTTGGCTCAGTGGAGAAAGCCCCAGTCATTTTCAGTTTCCAGGGCTGTGACTCTGGGAAGGGTGGAGACAGCACAAGCAGAGAGCAAGACAATTGTAATGCTAATGACCTCCACCTGGGGGGTCTGTCTTCTCTAGGAGGAAAGGGGTGGGGCCCTTTCCATTCAGAACCAGACCCCAGAGCCTGTGGGAACACGGCCACACCTCCTTACACCAGTCAAGAATTATAGGCTAACAGGCATCACCTGCTCGGCAGAAAAGCACAGTGACCTGAGGCATCAAAGAGAAACCAGATACTGAATATTTCTTCCCTCTGGGACCTGAGCCTGTTCTGGTCTGGGAAAACCTGATTTGGATAACCAAGGAAACCATGCCTAGACAACAGAAAATTACAACCTACACTAAGAAAAACAAAGCTATGGCCCAGTCAAAGGAACAAACGTACACTTCAACAGAGATACAGGAATTTAAACAACTAATGCTAAATCAATTCAAAAAGTTTAGAGAAGATATTGCAAAAGAGATAAGAGGCTGTAAAGGAAGCACTGGGCATGTAAATGGTAGAAATCAAAAGTTCAAAAAACCAACTAGTAGAATCTACGGAAATGAAAGGCACAACACAAGAGATGAAAGACACAATGGAAACATACAACAGCAGATCTCAAGAGGCAGAAGAAAACACTCAGGAACTGGAGAACAAAACACCTGAAAGCCTACACGCAAAGGAGCAGATGGAGAAAAGAATGAAAAAATATGAGCAACGTCTCCGGGAACTCAAGGATGAAAGAAAGTACAATAATGTACGTATCATTGGTGTCCCAGAAGGAGAAGAGAAGGGAAAGGGGGCAGAAGCAATAATAGAGGAAATAATTAATGAAAATTTCCCATCTCTTATGAAAGACATAAAATTACAGATCCAAGAAGCGCAGTGTACTCCAAACAGAAGAGATATGAATAGGTCTACACCAAGACACTTAATAATCAGATTATCAAATGTCAAAGACAAAGAGAGAATCCTGAAAGCAGCAAGAGAAAAGCGATCCATTACATACAAAGGAAGCTTCATAAGACTATGTGCGGATCTCTCAGCAGAAACCATGGAGGCAAGAAGGAAGTGGTGTGATATATTTAAGATACTGAAAGAGAAAAACTGCCAACCAAGAATCCTATATCCAGCAAAGCTGTCCTTCAAATATGAGGGAGAGCTCAAAATATTTTCTGACAAACAAACAATGAGAGACTTTGTGAACAAACACCTGCCCTACAGGAAATACTAAAGGGAGCACTACAAGGTGATAGAAGACAGGAGTGCGTGGTTTGGAACACAATTTTGGGAGATGGTAGCACAACAATATAAGTACACTGAACAAAGGTAACTATGAATACGGTTGAGAGAGGAAGGTGGGGAGCATGTGAGACACCACAAGAAAGGAGGAAAGATAATGACTGGGACTGTGTAACTTGGTGAAATCTAGAGTATTCAACAATTGCGATAAAATGTACAAATATGTTGTTTTACGAGGGAGAACAAGCAAATGTCAACCTTGCAAGGTGTTAAAAATGGGGAGGCATTGGGGGAGGGATGCAATCAGCATAAACCAGAGACTGTAACTAATAGAATCATTGTATTATGCTTCCTTTAATGTAACAAAGGTGATATACCAAGGTGAATGCAGATAAGAGGGGGGGATAGGGGAGGCATGTTAGACACTTGACATTGGTGGTATTGTCTGATTCTTTGTTCTACTTTGATTTAAGGTTATTTTTCCTTTTGCTGCTTCCTAGCTGTCATTTTTTTTTCCTCTTTCTTTTGCCTCTCTACCTTCTTTGACTCTCCCTCCTGCCTTGTGGAAGAAATGTAGATGCTCTTATATAGATAGTGGTGAAGGTGGTGAATACATAAATGTATGACCGTGCAGAAAACCATCAATTATTTACTTGGGGTGGAATGTATGGTGAGTGAACAAAACCATATTAAAAGAAATGGGTTGATGACAAAACCTCGAGGGCAATATACTGAGTGAAATAAGCCAGACTCATTAGGACAATTATTGCAGGGTCTCGCTGATAGGAACTAAGTATAATATGTAAACTCATAGACATGAAATATAAGGTACCAAGATATAGGACGAGGCTTAAGAATGGGGAGTGGTTGCTTAGTATGAGCAGAATGTTCCATTAGGATGAACTTAAATGTTTGGAAATGAACAGGGGTGTTGGTAGCAAGATGTGAGAATAACTAACAGCGCCGAATGGTGTGTGAATGAGGTGGAAAGGGGAAGCTCAGAGTCATATATGTCACCAGAAGGATAGTTGGAGGTCAAAAGATGGGAATGTATAAAACTGAATCCTATGGTGGGCAATGTCCATGATCAACTGTACAAATACTAGAAATCACTTCCATGAACCAGAACAAATGTATGACAATACAATTAGAAGTTAATAATAGAGGGGCATATAGGGAAGAACTATATACCTATTACAAACTATATACTACAGTTAGTAATATTTCAACATTTTTTCATAAACAGTAACAAATGTACTAAATCAATACTAGGAGTCAACAATTGAGGGGGGTTGGTTAGGGATAGGGGAGGATTAGAGTTTCCTTTTCTTTTTTTCTTTTATCTTTCACTTTATTTCTTGTCTGGAGTAATGAAAAGTTTCTAAAAATTGAACAAAAATTAAGTGTGATGGATGCAGAGCTGTATGGTATCTGAACAATCTCAATAAAAATGAAAAACAAAACAAAACAAAACAAGAAAACACATGCATTCACTTCAGCAGGCACATGAAACTTCCAGCTCAGGAGGGAGGGAGGCCACCTCCACAGCAGGTCTTGTGTAAGAAAGGTTTTCCACTCGTTTGGGCAACACCTACCCTACTAGCCACCTAGGATGAGATATGCTCATACATTGACTTATGAAGCTTTCACAACAATATGCATGGGCCAGGAATGAGGTTTTATATTCACAGAAAAAGCTCACATTTTGGAGTGCAACTTGGGAAGGTCTGTGGTACAAAGGCCAAAGTCAAGGCTGAAATCCTGGGCACCCCCTGCCATGTCCTATTGCTGCCGTAGGTAAAATGATTTTCCATCACTCTGGACTTCGGTGACTAAAATGCCATATTATGTGAAGAGAGTCTTGTCCTGATAAAGGAAAAAAAAAAAAAAAATGAATGCACTGGGTGTTTTTGCTGTGGCAAATTAGTGAGGATGGTGGTAATGCTTTCGGTTTTCTGTTTTTTTGACCTTCAATTTGCTTTACTTTTATCCCATATTGTTTGCACACTGAAAGTCATGTTTTTACACTTCTCTTGTGGCATTTTGACTATAATTCCAGAGCCAGAAAAGCTAAAATATAAATAACTCTTGGCAGGGTCTTATAAGCAGTGTAAATTAGTAATTTATTGTTAAAAAAATATTTTCTATGTAACTATAATTTGAGCTAAAACTCAGTTTACCAGATTTCTCTAATGTAGAAATTTTTAAAACAAAAAAATTTGACAAGAGAATTTCCTCCTGTATCAAAATTAGTCACATAATATGAGGATTGGGAAAACTTTTTCCATTTCTCTACGGAGCATGATAAAGCATAAAGGGGAGCTAATTGCCTAACATTTCACCAAAAATGTTGTTCATAATTGTTCTGTATTTCTCCAAAATAACGCTTACCAGAAATTTTTCCATTCTTTTCTAGTAGCTTAAAAAGGTGAGGATGGGTGAACAAGTTGAAAAATGTATTTTATTTTATAGAAGGAAAATAGTAAGGAACATTTTCATTGAACCCACTACTCCCCTTTGCATTTCTTCCATTGCACTGAACAATTGCATGAGTTAATATCTATCAAGAATTTAGAACAATACCAAGCCCATAATAGGCACTGTATAAGTATTTGTTATAAGAAAGAACAGTTTAAAAAAAAAATGACGATGCTTAGGAAAATAAAAAAGAGAATGAAGAAGGAAAAAGGAGGGAAGCAAGCAGGAGGAAACTATGGAGAGAATTCTGAAATGTTCAGAATAAGTAAAATGAAATTAAATTCTTCCAGAATGCTCCAAGAAGCCATAAGACACCTTCTTAAACTCAAGTTGCACCAACGGGAACTCTCAAACAATTAAGTTCTTTAGAAAGCAAAGTGAAATTAAACTCCACAAGTTTCTCATTTATATATGTCATGAACCTATTTCCCTGAAATATACCCTATTTATTATAAAATGTGCCTAAAGCCTCTTGGTTTTAACTAAACTGTTGCAATGGACATTAGGCTAGAAATCCCACAGTATACAAACACAAAACTGGACAACATGTTGTGCAAGTCTTCAATCTCCTAGACAAACTAGGAGAAACTAGGAAACTAATAAGGTGAGCCTCCTATTAGCCCCACCTCCCTGTCGGGCTATTTCCCCACTATAATGCAGCAAGATAGAATCATAAAAGCAAACTGGTCTTGCTGACTTGATGAAGCTGAGCATCCAGAATCTGCAGCACAGGGTACCCTAGAAAAGGAGGCTGCAGAAAGTTGAGCCGCAGACATTTGTGGGGATGGGAAGAATTCTGTACAAGACCTTGACATGGGGCTGGGCTTCACATCAGCAGGATGAAACGTCTGAGGTTTACCAAAGAGAGGAGGACAGAACAAAGATACTAGCGGTCCAGCAGTGCCAGGGAATGTTGGCATCCTGGCCCAGCCGGAGTGGAATGACAGCTTTAACCCCTCATTAACATCTCAGGTACTCAGCTGAGATACCAGAATGGCCATGATTGGATTTGTAAGTGAAATTATACCATTGTAAGGTGGTTGCATTTCTGAACTTGGAAGTGTTAAGTGTGAATGGTACAATATTGAGTGAATATAGACTTGAACTGGTTAAAAGGCATATCATTAACCCTAGAACAACTGCTAAAAAGAATTAAAATAGGTATAGATAATAATTCAACAGGGGAAATTAAATGAAATATGAAAAAAAACTAATGAAAACAAAAGGAATTGGAAAAGGAACAAGGGAGAAACAAACAAAAGGGACAAATAAAATCAAAAGCAAGGAGGTGGGGCAAGAAGGCAGCATAGAGAGGTGTGGAGTTTAGTTAGTCCTCTAGAGAAACTAGTAAATAATCAGAAACAACTAGTAAATAGTCAGGAACAATTGTTGGGGGACATCCGTGACTAGATGCACATTATTCACCAGCCTGGAATGGGTGAAATGACTGAGATCCCAGCATATAACTGTAAGTAAAGCTCCTCAAACTGCAGAGCTGGTGCTCCTCCCCCACTGGTATGGCAGGCTGACCTGAAACATTCCCAATGGAGAAAAGAAGCACGTTACCTGGAGCAAGGGAAGGTAACACAACCAAGCTCCAATTACAGTTTTAATTAACAAATTTGGACTACTGAACTCAAGTTATAAGCACAGATAAGCCCAGAGTAAACCAGAAAGGAACTGAGGTTCCTCCTGAAAGAGAGGAGACAGGGTTGATAGAAAAAAATACATAATTAAAAACAGATGCTTTTGGATATAGCTGAGTTCAGAACACTGGAAAATGGCTGTATCCCAAGAAAAGGGGCACAGAGAACTGGATACCAACACTGGTCAACCAGTGAAACTGGGGGGCTGGGGAATGGTTCTCTCTTTTTCCTTTTTTTTTCTCTCATCATAAGTAGCTCACTAGAGAAAGCCTCAGGCATTTTCAATTGTCAGCCCTGACCCAGGCAAAGGTGGAGTTAATAGAGTCAGAGAGACAAAGGAGGAATTCAAGTGTAGAAGATAACTCCCTAAAGGGTATAGCTTCCTTAAGAAAAGGGGGCTGGGGCCCAGCTCGGGTGGTGGACTTCCCTCAGAGAATTCAGCCCCAGAGGGGAACCAGAGACCACTCAATCTTGGCTTCTGACACCCTCAGCCCCTGATCAGACAGGGTCCACTGAGAATTGAAAGGACCACAACACTTTACAGTGGGGAGCTGCAGGCTGACAAATACCACTTGCTGGGAAAGATGGGAAAAGCACAGAGTCTAGAGGCCTCATGGGAAAGTCTGTCACTCTTCTAGGACTCACCATTAGGGAAATCTAATACTGAATGTATCCTTCTCCTGAGACCTGAGCCCCTCTGGTCTGGGAAAATCTGATGAGATAATCAGGGAAACCAGATGCCTAGACAACAGAAAATGAAAAATCACACTAGGAAATACAAAGATATGGCCCAGTCAAAGGAACAAACTTACAATTCAACTGAGATACAGGTATTGAAACAACTAATTATTAACCAAAAAAATCTCCTAAATCAATTAAAAAATCATTCCAAAAATCAAATCAATGAGCTGAGGGAAGAAATGGCAAAAGAGATGAAGGATATAAAGAAGACATTGGGCAAACATGAGGTAGAAATAAAAACTTTGAAAAAACAATTGGTGGAACTTATGGAAATGAAAGGCACAACACAAGAGACGAAGGACTCAATGGAGACATACAGCAGAAGCTTTGAAGAGGTAGAAGAAAAGATTCATGGACTGGAGAATAGGACATCTGAAATCTTACACACAAAAGAACAGACAGGGAAAAGAATGGAAAAATATGAGCAGTGTCTCAAGGAATTGAATGACAACATGAAGTGCATGAATATTCCTGTCATGGGTGTCCCAGAAGGAGAAGAGAAGTGAAAGGAGCAGAAAGAATAATGGAGGAAATAATCACTGAAAATTTCCCATCTCTTATGAAAGACATAACATATAAATTACAGATCCAAGAAGCACAGAGTACCCCAAACAGAAGAGATCCAAATAAACCTACTCCAAGACAATTAATAACCAGATTAACAAATGTCAAAGACAAAAGGAGAATCTGGGAAGAAGCAAGAGAAAAGTGATCCATCACATACTAGAGAAGCTTGATAAGACTATGTGAGGATTTCTCAGTAGAAACCATGGAGGCCAGAAGGCAGTGGTATGATATATTTGATACTGAAAGAGAAAAACTGTCAACCAAGAATTCCATATCTGGCAAAACTGTCCTTTAAAAATGTCCTTCTCAGACAAACAGACACTGAGAGAGTTTGTGAACAAGATACCTGCTCTACAGGAAATACTAAAGGGAGAACTACAGACAGACAGGAAAAGACAGGAGTGAGAGGTTTGGATCACAATATTGGTTGATGATAGCACAATAATGTAAGTACACTGAACAAAGATGATTCTGAGTGTAGTTGAAAGACAAAGGTTAGAGGCACAAAGGACACCAGAAGGAAAGATAGAAGAGAAAACTGGGACTGTATAACCTAGAGTGGTCAATGATTGTGATTAACAGTACAAATATATTTTTACATGAGGGAGAACAAATGAATATCAACTTTGCAGGGTGATGAAAATGGGATGGTATGGGGAAAAATACAATCAATGCAAGCTAGAGTCTATAGTTAACAGTAACAATGTAATGTGTGTCCATTAATTGTAACAAAAGCAAATATACCAAAGCTATAAGAGGGGGATATGAGGGAAGGGTATGGGATTCCTGGCATTGGTGGTGGTGTTTGACTTTTTAATTGTATTTAATTTTAATTTTATTTTTTCTTTGTCACTTTTTTGTTGTCATTTTTTTCTTTCTTTTTCTTTTTTTCTTTTTTTTTAATCTCTTCCTCCATTGTGGAAGAAATGGAAATGTCCTTATACAGATTGTGGTGGTGAATGCATAACTATGTGATTATACAGGGAAGCACTAATTGTTTACTTAGGATGGAATGTCTGGTATGTGAATAAAACTGTCTAAAAAATAAACAAAGGGATATAAATGCTGGAGAAAATGTGGAGGAAGGGATGTATCTAATCACTATTGGTGGGGAAGTAGAAAGGTGAAGCCCATCGGGAGGGCAGTGTGGTGGTTCCACAGGAAGCTAAGCATGGGGTTGCCATATCGTCCTGCAACCCTGTTATTGGGTATATACTTGGAAAAAGTAAAAAGGACACAAATGGACATTTGCAGAGTGGGATTTATGGTGTCAGTATTCACAATTTGCAGTGGATGGAGGTGACCTAAGGGTACATTGACTGATGAATGGAATGGTGAACTGTGGTGTATACAAACAATGGAATATTGAGCTGCTACAAGAAGTGAAGTTGTGAGGGGAATGGACACTGAGAACAGTATGTTGAGTGAAATAAACCAGAAATGGAAAGAAAAACATTATAACACCTCACTAATGTGGGCTAACTATAATGTGCAAACTCTGAGAATTGAGTCTGAGAACATAGGTTATCAGGGGAAGGCTTATTGTAAAAGTTCCTAGATTGTAAGCTCTTACAGCAGTTACATCTATTCTTGAGTTATAATGATTATTTCTAAATTCTGAGAGGCTGAACTCTTTGTGTATAACCTGGTCAGCCTGTGGAACTTTGGGTAAATCTGTGACATCTGAGACTCAGAGCCAGTCTGGCAGCTATGAATGTCAGCATTACCCCATACCACAAATGTTAAGGAGTCTGAAAAAAGAGATCAGATTTCAATTTGAGATTTGAATGAAATGGACTTGGTTAGGACTAAGGTAAATCAGACCA
Organism: Choloepus didactylus; assembly: GCF_015220235.1. Taxonomy (NCBI): domain Eukaryota; kingdom Metazoa; phylum Chordata; class Mammalia; order Pilosa; family Megalonychidae; genus Choloepus; species Choloepus didactylus. The sequence goes on along the minus strand of NC_051317.1, from coordinate 70,193,607 downwards.
AAGTGTAAAGTACAATAGTGACGGTGTTTTTAAAACTTCAACTTCTGTGTGAGGCCAAAGGAAGAGATGTTTATAAAATGCAAAATCTATGTTTTTTGTAACACACTATATAATTTAACTTCTATGGTCACTTTATTCAAACATCATAATTACATGGAACATTGAATAGGGAGTGAAATCTGGTTGGTTTGTACAGGTTAATGTGAAGCCCCTATACATCCCAGAGTAACCTGGGCAGAGAATAAAAATGTATTTGCAAAGCCCCCTTGAGGGACTAGGGAAAAATGTCAGAAATATTAAATTTCCCTACCTGGGGAATTAATGATATTCTCACAAGCATTGGGGGCTACCAATTTAGAAGGCTGTGCCCTCAGTCTTGGGGTTTGCTCTTACAAAGCTTGTTACTACTAAGGAGAGGCTGGCCTACTTAAAGCTGTGCCCCCAGGGAACCTCTTTTTTTGCTCAGATGTGACCTCTCTAAGCCCAATCTGCAGTTAAACTCACTGCTCTCCCCCTTACATGGGACATGACTTCCAGGGGTTTAAATCTCCCTGGCAACATGGGACATGACTTATGGGGATGAGCTTGGCCCTGGCATCATGGGATTGAGAAAGCCTTCTTGGACAAAACGGGGAAGGGAAATGAAACAAAATATAGTTTCAGTGACTGAGAGATCTCAAATAGAGTCAGGAGGTCATTCTGGAGGTTATTCTTATGCATTATATAGATATCCCTTTTTAGTTTTTAGTGTATTGGAAGAGTTAGAAGGAAATATCTGAAACTGTTTAACTGCAACCCAGTAGCCTTTATTCTTGAAGATGATTGTGTAACGATGTATCTTAAACTGTGTGACAGTGTGATTGTGAAAACTTTGTGGTTCCCACTCCCTTTATACAGTGTATAGATAGATGAATAGAAAAATGAGGACAAAAAGTAAATGAATAATAGGTAGGGATGAGGGATATGGGATGCTTTGGGTGTTTTTTTTTACTTTAACTTTTATTATTATTCTTCTTTTTGTGTGGTAATGAAAATGTTCAAAAATTGATCGCTGTGATGAATGTACAACTATATAATGGTGCTGTGATTGTACATCATGGATAATTATGTAGACTGTGAATATATCTCAATAAAATTGAACTAAAAATGTCAAATAGCAAGATGGTGGATTTAAAACAAATCATAACACAAGATTACCTCAAATACTAATGGTTTAAATATGCCAAGTAAAATGCAGAGATTGTCAGGCTGGATGAAAAAGCAAGATCCAACTATATTTTGCCTAAAACAGACATTCTTTAAATTTAAAGACACAAATCAATTGAAAATGTAGGAGAGATGGGGAATTGTGTTAATATCAGGCAAAGTAGGTATCAGAACAATAAACTTAAGATAGAGAGGCATCTAATAATGATAAAATGGAATTCAACAGGAAGACTAAGCTGTCTGTCTGTCTTCCTATCTATCTATCTATCTATCTATCTTTCTATTTATCTATTCTCCTAAACAACAGAACATCAAATTTCATGAAGCAAAAATTGAACTAGAGAGAAAAATAGACAAATCTACAACCATAGTTGAAAATTTTAACAAACTTTCTCAATAACAACTGGACAAAAAAAAGTCAACACAGGTACAATACTGGTATAGAAGATCTAAATAACACTATCAACCAATTTGACCTAATTGGTATTTACGAAACATTATACCTAACAACTGCTGACTGAATAGTGTTTTAACATGCACATGGAATGTTCACGAAAAGAAGCAAGAACCTGGGCCAATTAGATATCAATGTATCTTAAAAGATTTTCTGTACACAACAGAATTAAGTGAGAAATAAATTACTAAAGATATCTAAGAACCTGCCCCCCCCCCCCAGTATTTGCAAATTCAATAACACAATTTTATGGCTAAAAGAAGAAAACAAGGAAATTAGAAAGTGTTTTCTGATTTCTAACTGAATGATAATGAAAACTCAATATATCACAATTTGTGGGACACAGCTTAAGCAGTTACATTAGCTCAAGTTCAATCCAGGAAGTACAACTACTGTGAGTGATATGAAACACTGGACTTATTTTAGAGATTAGACCTTACGCAATAGTGGCAGTTCTGTGTGTTGGATGGAGGAAATTAACTCATTGTAGGTCAAAGGGTTGGTAGTGGCAAAGGAAAGCTGGAGGTGAAGAGGGGGAGAGTGAAGACAAACTGGAACCCTTGAGAAACCTGGATTCATGGGGACAAATTGGAAGTTATATCCATCTCTCCTTTCCTCCAGGCTCAGTGACACTTACGGCCTACAAAAGACTCTGACACCCTTCTCCATGAAGCTGCACATTACACCTGAACCAGGACTCAGAGAAGCTAAAAAAAGGAGACTCAATGAAAGCTGGAGGAACTGCAGACGCAGCTGCTGCCCTACACCTAATGGATGAGCCAGCAGATCAAAGACAACATTCACAACCTGCAGCTATGCCTGAAGAGCTTCAGAATGAATTGGCTCCTCTTCACTCATCTTCAAAATCTCACATAAATTTCTTTTGTAAGAAAGAAAAATCATAGTGTGAAGGAGAGACTGTTCCAGCTGAGCTAAACTGACACCACACAAAATGACCACAGCAGCGCTTAAAAATAGTGGAAATGCCTATATTAGAACAGAATACATGGTTAAAAACCAGTATTTAAATTTCTACCCTAGAAGCTAGAAAAACAGAGCAAATTAAACCCAAAGTAAGTAGAAGGAAAGAAATAATCATGATCAGAGAATACAGGAAAAAATAAAGTTAACAAAGTCAAAATCCAAATATTTGAAAAGATTGATAAAATTTTTAAAGTCTAATTTTAAGGAAAAGATACTAAGGCAATGTTATGAACTACCTTATTCTAATAAGCTAACAAGCTCATAAGCTAATAAGCATCATTATTTGCTTCATCCGCTTCTGATGGCTCCAGGCTTTCTCTTGTTTGTGGCTACATAATTCCAGTCTTTGCCTTCATCTTCACTTCACTTTCCCTGTGTGTTCCAAATCTCCCTCTGCCTTTCTCTCGTAAGGACACTTGTCACTGGATGCAGGGCCCACCCAATCAAGGATGATTTCATCTCAAGATCCTTAACTTGATTACATCTATAAAGATACTTTTTCCAAATATGACCATGTTCACAAGTTCCAGGTAGACTATCTTTTGATGGGTAAGGGGACACCACACACTATACCTATTAAAGAAATTTAATTTGTAATAAAAAACAATCCCAGAAAGAAAACTGCAGACTTAGATAGTTTTGTTAATGACTATTAAATAACATTTAAGGAAAAAAAATATTAATTTATCTCAGAAAATAAAGGGGAGAACATGCCTCCCAAGTTCATTTTGTGAGGCCAGTATTTCCTTGATACTAAAACCTATCAAAGACATTACTAGAAAATAAGATGACGAAACAGTATCTCTCATAAACGTAGATATACTGATTCTAAAAAAATCATATTCAATACAGATGTAGGTAAGGACAATAAATCATGACCTAGCATGTATACTCCAGGAATGCAAGGCTAATACAGAATTCAGGAATCAATCAATGTAATTCATCACATTAGCTGAATATGAGAAAAAATTTATGTGATCATAACAATATGTGAAAAAAAGTATTTTTAAAACTTTCACAATCATTCATGACTTAAAACAAAACAGAACAAAGCAAAAACAACTCCCAGCAAACCAAGAAAAGAAGAAAACTTCCTCAACTTCATTAAGGGAATCTTCAAAACTGTTACAAGCAACATCATATTTAATGGTAAGAGACTGGATGCTTTTCCTCTAATAATAGGAAAAAGGCAAAAAAAAAAAAAAAATCCATGATAATGATATGTAAATTTAGCAAATTTGCAGAGTATATGGTAATTGTTGGAAATTGAATCATGTCCCCCCAAAAGAGGCATGTTCAGGTCCCAAGTCCTGTGGGTGTGAACCCATTTGTAAATGGGAGATACACTATTATCCATTTCCCCAAAATAGTTTTATAGATTCATCACAGTCCCAATCAACATCCCACAGGCTTCTAAAATAGAAATTGACAAGCTGATCCCAAAATGTATAAGAAAAATCAAAAGATGTCAAATAGCCAAAATAATTGTTAAAAAGAAGAAAAAAGTTGACAGATTATACAACCTTATTTCAACACTTAACACAAAAGCTACAGAAACAAACAGTATGGTATTGAAATAAGGATAGAAATACAAATGAATGGGACAGAAAAGAGTGCAGAAATTGACCCACTCATATAAGATCATCCGGTTTTTGAAAAGGAACATACATAATTTAACAATTGGGATTAGAAAAATTGGATATCTGTATGGAAGAGAAGGAAACCCATACCCCTACCTCAAACTGCACATAAACATTAAACTGAAACTTCGCCTCTCCCAAAGCTACTGTTAAGGAAATGAAAAGTCAAGCATCCAACTGAGGGAAAATATTTGCGATACATATATGTCACAAAGGATTTGTTTTCAGAATATATTTTTAAAGTTCTTATAACTGAATAATAAGACAAAAATACAATTAAAATGGGCAAGAATGGTAGCAGACATTTCACAATAATGATATTTGGATGGCTAAGGAGCAAAGAAAAGGTGCATCATTAATTATCAGGGAAATGACATTTTAAACCATAATGAGTTATCACTTCAGGTTCATGAGATTAGATAAAATGATCCAGAATTTAACCCAGAAATTCCAATTCTGGGCAGTTACTCAGGAAAAAAGAAAACATATTCACAAATTGACATGTACATGAAATTTTTTAACAGTTTTATTCATAATAATCCCAAACTGGAAACCATCCAGGTGTCCATCAATAAAAGATTATTGCTACAATGGAATACTACTGAGCAATTAAAAGGAATAATCTACTGGTACATACAGCAACATGGATGAATGTCAAAAATTGTATTCCAAATAAAGAAAACAAATATAAAAGAGGACACATTGTATTTGCCATCTGTATGAAATTTGAGAATGTGCAAAATTAATGTCTAGTGATAGAAATAAGACCAGCAGCTACTGGGAGTGGAGCAGGAGGGGTGGATTTTTTGCAAAAGATCATAAGGGAACTTTCTGTGGTGATGGACATCTTCTATATCTTTATTATAGTAGATTGTACATGAGTCTGTATATTTTTCAAAACTCACTGAACCGTATATTTAAAATATGTGCTCTTTATGTAAAATATGCTTTAATAATGTTGATTAAAAACAGTGACTTAGGTCCATCATTCAAGTATACCCCTTGGGCTTCATTCGTTCATTTATTCTCATAATTATTTAACACCTGTTATAAACAAAATAGACATGGGCCCTGTATTTCTAAAGCTTTCAGCCTAGCTGGGAAACCAATTGAAAAAGTTCTCTAATTACAAATAAGGGTGATAAGCAAATTCATGATGCTTTGGGAGTATACTTCAGGGGCACCTTACTCAATCCAGGGGTTAGGGAATGAGACTGAAAATATGATTAAGATCCAATCTAAAAGAAATGAGGACAAGTCAAGTCCTGGATTGAGAGTGTGTGTGGTGTAATGAAGGAATGTGAAGTCCACCTTAAGTCTGGACTCTGCAGAGTTATATTAGTGTCCACAGATGAGACCAGGGATGTGGGCCCAGAAAAGCTACATTAGCTGTGCTAAGGCATTTGGGCTTTGTTCTCTGAGTGATGGGAAGCCATGAATCATTTTAATAAAGGAGAATTATTACCATACTTCAATATTTTAGTGACATCACTCCAGCTTCACTATGAAGGAGGAACTGCTTGGGGCAGGAAGGGATAAGTGAACAAAAATGAGAGTAGAAAAAAATAGTCTTATGGTGATTGCAGTTTCCTGAGCTGAGAAATGCTAGAGGTGGATCAGGTTGGGGCAAAATGATGAGGTTTGGATATTATTGAGTTTGGGCTGCCATGCTTCTTTTTATTTTCCTTCTTGTTACTATCTCAGGATTGGGGAACTAGAAGGGAACTCTATTTCATTTCATTGACTTCAAAATTTTAGCAAAATGCTAATTTTTAAATGATTTCACAGATCATATCTAAAGAGCCATTTTCTTTTGTTAATTTTGTATCTAATTTGGCTAAGTAGTTCCACCAACCCTGCCTAATTTTCATTCTTCCCCTTTTCCTGTTACTAAGACTGATTCTACAAAGCATAACACAGACTTCCCCAATGAGTCCAGTGATCGTCACACAAAGGCAAGAAGTGGATGGTTTGTAAAAATAAAATAAAATACAAAATTGCAATGCTCCTTCTGTGTTCCCAAGGAGTCCTCTCAGGCTAGAAGAATGTGACCAGGCATGGTGGAAACTAACAGTCTAGACAACTGTTTTTAGAACATGAAAAAATAATAAGTAGAGGTGATGAAAGGTATCCTCCTTCTCAAACACCACCAGTTCCTTAGGAAGGCAAGCAGAGCCATAGGCTGCACTGCTCAGGAAATCTTCTGCTTTAAATAAATATTTGTAGCTCAGGGCAGAGCAATGAGACAATGGCCAAATTTATTGGGGCCTAGACCATGCCTTTCATCGCTGGAGTTTTTCAATCAACCGGTCACCTTAGTTTCATATTTATTTCAAGTGTCAGGATTGGAAAATCCACTGACAAAAGTGACTTCTAATCCACCATGTACTAGCCAGACCCAGATACAAGTCAGCTCTTGCAAAATAGGAAAATATATATGTGAAGCTGTTACTTCAGTCTCACTTTGTACCCTTTTCCTAGGCACCTATGACTCTAATTCTTCCCTTCCATAATGGATGAAAATCTTTATCAAATAGGAAGGCATTAGTCAATCAATTTGTGTTCAGGCTCAGTTTATTTTAAAGGAAAAGATTAGAGAAGAAATTATTTAGCCCAATGAAGTCAAAGGAGTAATGTACAAGGCAGTAATCTCTGAAAGAGTAGGAAAGTGAGAAATGTTAGGAAGCAAATGGCCCCTCCCTTTATCCCAGCCAAGGATCTCATGAAATTTCAGGCTGGGACCCTAGCTTTTTCCCAGACTCTTACAGTTTTAAGCCAATAGCTCATACAAAGAACTAAATCTAATTAGATGAGGTATCAATTTTATCATTGTAAAGTTTGTTTGGATGACCTGACAGGGCCTCAAACTACCCACTGAAATTTTTGCTATCCACTGCACTCTGCATGACAGAGGTAGAAGCTGGAAAATGGCAAATCAGCAGAGAACCTGACCTGAGGCATTTTCTATAAGACACATACCCAGTATGATGGAGGACTCAGAAAGAGAAGCAAAAAATATTTCTACCTGAACAATTTTGCAAAGAATTTCAGACATTGAATAATTGGCTTATCAAATAAAAGTACAGGATATTTAAATTAAAAATACACAAGGCTATGATAGTCTGCCAAAGGTGGAAAAATGTCTGTTTTTTCATATGATTATCATTTATGAACAGTTGTTACAGATCAGTACTGCAAAAGTACTTCTTTGCCAATGAAAAGGCCTTTGCTTCCCTCAGAAGCATTGTCCCTTTTCAAGCAAACCTTCAATGAATATTTACAGACTGCATCCATGGTGCCATGTACTATTAGGTGCACTAGGGATAAATAAAGTGGTTCCTGCCCTTGGGGAACACACAGTTCAGAGAGGGGATTAGATTAGAAAGTCAGTGAACAGGATCCAAAAGGAGAAATACTGTCAGTGGTGGAGATGCCACTGTAGGCTCTCCAGGCATGCTCCAAAGTGTGGCCTCACTTTTCTCAGACTAGCTCAGCTTTATCCCTGATGCATGAAAGAAACATGGATGTGCTGCCAAAAAGCATTTTGTTAATTTTCAGATCACTTAAAAACATTTTTATTTCAGGGTATTATTTTTATCTCTCTTTGAATTCCTGGGAATCCCAAGCTATGTGTTCAGAACCTCCAAAATTAGCATTGTCAGCATTCTATCCCAGCTTTTGTGGAAGTCCTTTCCCCTCCTTCTTGTATTTTTATGTTTTAGAATTACAATTTCAGACATTGTCCACTATGGCAGCAGGATTTGTAACAAAACCAAGCTAAGCAATCTTGGTTGAACTGATTTATGAGAGAGCTCCAAAAATTCATGCGTTACCAGGGGAACTTTCTGTATTGGGATCAGCATGCCATTGTTTCTCCACCTCTTGAAGTAGGTCACACATTTCATGATAGCACAGCAGTTTAAAGTAGAGCCTTCGAAATCATGGCCCTGCTGATTAAGACACTAAGACAGCGAAAGGAGGAGGAGAAAGAGGAGGGAGAGCAGGATGCTACTTTTAGATGCCTTGTCTCTCTAACTTGGAAGAATGACCTTAGATTGACTCTAGTTACACATAGAACTTTCTATGGCAAGTTTTTATCCCTGAGTTATCATCTAAGGCCCTACTAGTATTTTCTGTTTTGTTTTGTCTTCTAATTCAGTTTTATTGCGATATATTCACATACCATACAACCAACTGTTCACAGTGCCATCACATAGTTGTGCATTCATCACCACAGTCAATTTTTGAACATTTTCCTTTTTCCAAAAAAATAAAAATAAGAATAAAAATAAAAGTAAGAAATAAACAACACCCAAAACATTCTATCCCCCATCCCATCCTATTTTTCATTTAATTTTTGTTCCTATTTTCCTACTCATCTGTCCATACACTGGATAAAGGGATAGTGAGCCACAAGGTTTTAGAGTCATTCATTTTGAGAGTTAGTTTATCTCAGGTGCAAAGGGTTTCTTTTCTGGCTGTGAATTGTGATGTAAATGTTTATTCAAAAGGGAAGCAGACACTTCTTGGAAAGATGGCTATTCCAGTTTGAATGTATTATGTCCCCCAAAATGCCATTATCTTTGATGCAATTTTTTGTGGGCAGACATATTAGTGTTGATTAGATTGTAATTCTTTGAGTGTTTCCATGGAGATGCAACCCACCCAACTGTAGGTAATAACTCTGATTAGATAATTTCCATGGAGGTGTGGCCCTGCCCATTCAGTGTGGGCCTTGATTAGCTTCCTAGAACACTATATAAGCTCAGACAGAAGGAGCAAACTTGCTACAGCCAAGAGGGACACTTTGAAGAATGCACAGGAACTGAGAGAGGAGCTGCAGCTTACAGAGACATTTTGGAGATGGCCTTTGAAAGCAGTCTTTTGCTCGTGAGAAGCTAAGAGAAAAAAATGCCCCAAGAGCAGCTAAGAGTGACATTTTTGAGGAACTGCAGCCTAGAGAGGAATGTCCTGGGAGAAAGCCATTTTGAAACCAGAACTCTGGAGCAGACTCCAGCCACGTGCCTTCCCAGTGAACAGGTTTCCAGACACCACTGGCCATCCTCCAGTGAAGGTACCCGATTGTTGATGACTACCTTGGACACTTTATGGCCTTAAGACTGTAACTTTGTAACCAAATAAACCCCCTTTTTAAAAGCCAACCCATTTCTGGTGTTTTGGGAAAAGGCAGCATTAGCAAACCAGAACAATGGCAGAGAAGGGAGTGCCAGGATTCAGTCCTTCAACCAAAACAACTATTAAACAGGCAGGAACTGTCTGAAACAACTATTTTGAAACTCCAGGAGCCAGAAGAACACTGTACAGTCTCCAGGAAAGAGCAGGAGGAAGAGGCTGATAAATAATGGTAAAGAACCAAAAATTAAATTGCCCTCTCTTCATGGCAGATACTGATGCCCGTCCCCCACCCTTGCAGCAGGCTGCCACAGGTCCCAGTCCCTGGCTAGCTGCTGGAGACAGAAAGGGACATAAAAAGTCTCTTTCCCAGGATGAGTAGTAGGCGTGGCCAATCAGTGATCACAGGTTTGGATTAGCAAATTCCAATTGCTAGGTCCCAGCTCTGAGGGCAGCTATTGTTTCAACCCCACCCTGGACAGGGGCAGAAGCAGTGGAGGTTTAAAGACTCAGGGCCTCCTCAGGGGGCAGTTAGCTGAGGGGCTGCATTTGCTGGACAGGCCAGGAAAGCTCAGCTTTGGGAAGCCATCAAAGAAGTTTTTTTGCTCTTTCTGAACCCCTCCACAAGACACTTTGGAGCCAGTTGTACTCACTTCATAGGTCTCTGGCCCTGTTTTGGTTTGGAATAGTCCCCTCCAGGGTAACTCTCCTACCACAATATGCCCTCCAGGCAAAAGCAGTGTGAGACAAAAAAAGGATTGTAAAAGCCATACAGGGCAACAGTCTGAGATAAAGTCTTGCCAGCTTCAAATACCCAGGAGAGGGAGGTTTGTCCCCTGGGAAACAGGAGACAACAAAATTCCTGTAAACAGGGCAACTTCAAAACAAATAACCAGCAAAAGCACAGGACAAGACACAGCGCCTGAAAGCCCTGCACACTGTATTCACCTTGGCAGACCTTTCTGATAAGAGGGCTGAAGCTCTAGAAAATCTCTGTCTTATCACCAGCTGGTTACAAAACCAGGAAACAGTCATCTAAGAGAGTGAATACCAGAGTTAACATTTTGAAATATTAAAATATACAGTGTGCACCAAAAGAGTACAAGACAAAGAAAGAGGAAATCTTGGCCCATCCAAAGGAAGAGGACAAAAACCCAAAAACACCAATGAAGACGATGAGAATATGGACTTAACAAACAAAAAAAGTGATCTTAAAAATGATTAAGGAGGTAAGGAAAAGTACATAGAAAGAACTAAATGATATCAAGAAAACAATGAATGAACAATATGAGTGTAAGTAAAGAGACAGAAATTTTTAAAAGGAGCCAAACAAAATTACTGGAGTAGAAGACCACAATAACTGAAATGACCAAAAAAAAAAAGAATTGGCTAGAAGGGTTTCAAGAGCAGATTGGAGCTGGCAGAAGATAGAATTAGCGAGCTTGAAGAAAAGGCACTTGCAATAAGTTGGGCTGAGGACCAGAAAGAAAAAAGAAATATTAAAAGTGAAAATATCCTAAGAAGCTATGGTACACCATCAAGGGCACCAATATATGCTTTATGGGAGTTCCAAAAGGAGACGAAAAAGAGCAAGGGGCAGAAGGAATAGACAAAGAAATAATGATAGAAAACTTCCGAAGCTTAGCAAAAGACATGAATATGCACATACAAGAGAACACCAAACAGAATAAACGTGAAGAAAAATACACCCCATCATATATTGATTACACTATTGTTCCAGTTTGCTAATTCTGCCATCATGAAGATTGCCAGCAATGGATTGGCTTTTATAAAGGGGTTTATTTGGGTACAAAGTAACAGTCTTAAGGCCATAATATGTCCAAGGCAAGGCATCAACAATAGGGTACCTTCACTGAAGGATGGCTGGTAGCATCCGGAAAACCTCTTTTAGATGGGAAGGCATGTGGCTGGTGTCTTCTTCCTTTGCTCCAAGCCTGTGTTTCAAAATAGCATTTTCCAAAATGTCTCTTTTAGCTGCAGCTCCTCTCCAAAATGTCACTCTCAGTTGCTTTGAGATCTCTCTGTTTATGAGCTCTTTTTATAGGACTCCAATAAACTAATCAAGACCCACCCTGAATGGGTGGGGCCACATTTCCATGGAAACATTCAATTAAGAGGTCACACCCTAACCAAAATTGTTACTCACATCTGGGTGGGTCATATCTCCATGGAAACACTCAGTTAGAAGGTTCCAACCTAATCAACATAGTATGTCTGCCCCCACAAGAGTGCACCAAAGAACATGTCACTTGGGGGGGCATAATACAAGGGAATCCCAGTTAGACTGAGTGCCAATTTCTCATCAGAAGTCATAGAGGCAAGATGGCAGTGGGTTGAAATACTTAAAGTGCTAAAGGAAAACAACTGCCAGTCTGTAAAGACTCTAAAAAATGAGAGATTAAGACATTCTCAGATAAACAAAAGCTGAGGCAGTTCACCATCACTAGACCTCCCTGACAAGCAATGCTAAAGGGTGTTCTTCAGAATGAAATGAAAGAACACTAGACAGTGGTTCAAAGCAACATAAAGAATAAAGATCTGTGGCAAAAGTAACCATTTGGGTAATTAGAAATGCCAGTATTATAGTATTATATTGTTTGGTATGTAACTCCACTTCTTACTTTCTTCAGATGCTAAAATGCAAATGCATAAAAAGTTATGATAAATTTAGGTTTTGTACATACAAATGAGTACAAAAATGATGGGGGGGCACTATAGAGAGGTATAGAAAAAGTATAATTTGCATGCTACTGAAGTTAAGTTGATATCAAATCAAATATAATTGTTTTATATTTAGGATAGTAAATTTTAACCCTATGGTAACAACAAGGAAAACAGAAGAAAAATATATTCATATAGAAGAAATAAGAACTCACTCATTATGGTACAATACAAGAAAGCAAATAAATGTAGAAGTAGGCTTTAAAGGAAGCATGGGACAAAAAATGTATAAGATTTACAAATGCTAAATAGCCAATGACAAAATAAAGTCCAGTATTATCAGTAGTGACTTTTAAGTGTAAATAGAAAAAACTCTTCAATCCACAAGGCAGAGGAGGTAGGGCAAGATGGCAGATTGGTGAGCTGTATGTTTTAGTTACTCCTCCAGGAAAGTAGGTAGAAAGCCAGGAACTGCGTGGACTGGACACCACAGAGCAATTTGACTTTGGGCATACTTCATACAACACTCATGAACCCTCGAACTGCTGAGATCTGTGAAATCTGTAAGTTTTGGCAGCCAGGGGACCCGTGCCCTTCCCTGCCAGGCTCAGTCCGTGGGAGGAGGGGCCGTCAGTGCTGGGAAGGAGAAGGGAGAACTGCAGTGGCAGCTCTAATCGGAAACTCATTCTACTAATCCAAACTCCAACCATAGATGGACTGAGACCAGACACCAGAGAATCTGAGAGCAGCCAGCCCAGCAGAGAGGAGACAGGCATAGAGAAAAAAAAAACAACACGAAAATCTCCAAAATAAAAGTGGAGGATTTTTGGAGTTCTGGTGAACATAGAAAGGGGAAGGGCTGAGCTCAGGCCCTGAGGCTCATATGCAAATCCCGAAGAAAAACTGATCTCTGCCCCCTGGATCTTTCCTTAATGGCCCTAATTGCTTTGTATCTTAGCATTTCAATAACCCATTAGATGTGCGAGGAGGGCTTTTTTTTTTTTTAATCTTTTTTTTTTTCTGTTTCTAAAACAATTACTCTAAGAAGCCCAATACAGAAAGCCTCAAAGACTTGCAATTTGGGCAGGTCAAGACAAGAGCAGAACTAAGAGAGCTCTGAGACAAAAGGCAATAATCCAGTGGCTGAGAAAATTCACTAAACACCACAGCTTCCCAAGTAAAGGGGACTGTCCACTCACAGCCATCATCCTGGTGGACAGGAAACACTCCTGCCCATCACCAATCCCATAGCCCAGAGCTGCCCCAGACAACCCAGTGTGATGGAAGTGCTTCAAATAACATGCACACACCACAAAACTGGGCATGGACATTAGCTTTCCCTGCACCCTCAGCTGGTTGTCCCAGAGTTGGGAAGGTGGAGCAGTGTGAATTAACAAAACCCCATTCAGCCATCATTTCAGCAGACTGGGAGCCTCCCTACACAGCCCAGGAGCCCAGAACCGCCCTGGGGGGATGGCACTCACCTGTGACATAGCACAGTCATCCCTCAACAGAGGACCAGGGGGTGCACGGCCTGGAAGAGGGACCCACTCGCAAGTCTCAGGAGCCATACACCAATACCAAGGACTTGTGGGTCAGTGGCAGAGACAAACTGTGGCAGGACTGAACTGAAGGATTAGACTATTGCAGCAGCTTTAAAACTCCAGGAACACCAGGGAGATTTGATTGTTAGAGCCACCCCTCCTCCCTGACCTCCCAGACACACGCCCCATATACAGGGCAGGCAACACCAACTACACACGCAATCTTGGTACACCAATTGGACCCCACAAGACTCACTTTCCCACTCACCACAAAGGTAAAGCAGGGGAGAACTGGCTTGTGGAGAAGAGGTGGCATGTGGACGCCACCTGCTGGTTAGTTAGAGAAAGTGTACTCCACGAAGCTGTAGATCTGATAGATTAGAGATAAGGACTTCAATAGGTCTACAAATCCTAAAAGTACCCTATCAAGTTCAGCAAATGCCAAGAGGCCAAAAACAACAGAAAATTATAAAGCATATGAAAAAAACTAAACGATATGGATAACCCAAGCCCAAGCACCCAAATCAAAAGATCAGAAGAGACACAGTCCCTAGAGCAACTAACTAAAGAACTAAAGATGAACAATGAGACCATAGTATGGGATACAAAGGAAATCAAGAAGACCCTAGAAGAGCATAAAGAAGACACTGCAAGACTAAATAAAAAAATAGATGAGCTTATGGAAACTAAAGAAACTGTTGACCAAATTAAAAAGATTCTGGATACTCACAGTACAAGACTAGAGGAAGTTGAACAACAAATCAGTGACCTGGAAGATGACAGAATGGAAAAAGAAAGCACAAAAGAAAGAATGGGGGAAAAAATCGAAATGGAACTCAGGGATATGATAGATAATATAAAACGTCCAAATATAAGACTCATTGGTGTCCCAGAAGGGGAAGAAAAGGGTAAAGGTCTAGGAAGAGTATTCAAAGAAATTGGTGGGGAAATCTTCCCAAATATTCTAAACACCATAAATACACAAATCATAAATGCCCAGGGAACTCCAAATAGAATAAATCCAAATAAACCCACTCCGAGACATATTCTGATCACACTGTCAAACACGGAAGAGAAGGAGCAAGTTCTGAAAGCAGCAAGAGAAAAGCAATTCAACACATACAAAGGATACGGCATAAGATTAAGTAGTGACTACTCAGCAGCCATCATGGAGGCGAGAAGGCAGTGGCACGATATATTTAAAATTCTGAGTGAGAAAAATTTCCAACCAAGAATACTTTATCCAGCAAAGCTCTCCTTCAAATTTGAGGGAGAGCTTAAATTTTTCACAGACAAACAAATGCTGAGAGAATTTGCTAACAAAAGACCTGCCCTACTGGAGATACTAAAGGGAGCCCTACAGACAGAGAAACAAAGAAAGGAGAGAGAGACATGGAGAAAGGTTCAGTACTAAAGAGACTCAGTATGGGTACATTAAAGGATATTAATAGAGAGAGGGGAAAAATATGTATGACAAACATAAACCAAAGGATAAAATGGCTGATTCAAGAAATGCCTTCACAGTTATAACGTTGAATGTAAATGGATTAAACTCCAATCCACAAGGCAGAGATTGGCAGAGTGGATTACAAAGCATGTCTCAACTATATGCTGTCTGCAAGAGATTCACCTGAAGTCAAAGATACAAGTAGATTGAAGGTAAAAGAATGGGCAAAAATATATCATACAAGTAGTAACCAAAAGAGAGCTGGGGTGACTATACTAATATTGGATAAAATAGACTTTAAGTAAAAAACAAAGTTGTGAAGGACAAAGATGGTCATTATATATTGATAAAGGGGGCAATTCAATAAGATGTTACAATTATAAATATATATGCATATAACAGCAGAGCCCTAACATATATGCAGCAAATACTGACAAATTTTTGAAGGGAGAAATTGACAGTTCTACACTTATAGTAGGAGACTTCAACATACCACACTCAACAATGGATAGAACATTTAGTCAGAAGATTAATAAGGAAGTACAAGACTTGAATTGTACACTAAATCAACTAAACCTAATAGACATATATAGAACTTTGCACCCAAGGGAAACAGAATACACATTCTTCTCGAGTTCACAAGGATTATTCTCCAGGATAGACCATATGTTGGTCACAAAACAAGTCTCAATCAATTCAAAAATATTGAAATCATATAATTTATCTTCTCTGAGTGTGACAGAATGAAGCTAGAAACTGTAAGAGAGGGAGAAAGAGAAAATCTAAAAATATGTGGAAATTAGATAACATATTCTCTAACAACCAATGGATTAAAGAGGAAATCAGAAGCAAAATTAGGCAATATCTTGTAATGAATGTGTTCTAGTTTGCTACTGCTGCCAGAATGCAAAACACCAGAAATGGATTGGCTTTTATAAAGGGGGTTTATTTGGTTAACAAAGTTACAGTCTTAAGGCCATAAAGTGTCCATCAACAAAGGGTACCTTCACTGGAGGATGGCCAGTGGTATCCGGAAAACCTCTGTTAGCTGGGAAAGCATGTGGCTGGCATCTGCTCCAAGTTCTGGCTTCAAAATGGCTTTCTCCCACGACATTCCTCTGGGCTGCATCTCCTCAAAAATGTTACTCTTAGTTGCTCTTGGGGCATTTGTCCTCTCTTAGCTTCTCCAGAGCAAAAGTCTGCTTCCAAAGGCCATCTCCAAAATGTCTCTGTAAGCTGAAGCTCCTCTCTCAGCTACAGTGCATTCTTCAAAGTGTCCCTCTTGGCTGTAGCAAGCTTGCTCCTTCTGTCTTATATAGTGCTCCAGTAATTTAGTTCAGACCCACCCTGAATGGGTGGGGCAACAACTCCACGGAAATTATCCAACCAAAGATCTTGTCCACAGTTGATTGAATCACATCTCCATGGAAATACTCAAAGGATTCCAAAATCTAATCAACACTATTATATCTGCCCAAACAAGATTGCATCAAAGATAATGGCATTTTGGGGGGACATAATACATCGAACTAGCACAAAAAGAAAATGAAAATACAACATACCAAAACTTCTGAGATGCAGCAAAGTCAGTACTGAGAAGGAAATTTAAAGGTATAAATGCTTACATTAAAAAAGAAGAAAGATTTTGAAACAGAAATCTAACTTCAAAACTGGAAGAACAAGAAAAAAAGAGCAAACTAAACCCAAAGGAAGCAGAAGGAAGTAAATAACAAAGATTAAAGCAGAGATAAATGGAATAGAAAACAAAAATATAGAGACTATCAATGAAATCAAAAGTTGGTTCTTTGAAATATCAATAAAATTGACAAACTTTTAGCTAGACAGTAAAAAGAAAAAATGTGAGAGGATACTAATAACAAAAATCACAAATGAAGAGGGAGACATAACTTCCAACCCCACTGAAACTAAAAGGGCTATAAGTAGATACTATGAATCTATGACAATAAATTAGATAACCTGGATGGAATGGAAAAATCCTTAGAAACACAAAAACTACCTACATTGAGTCAAGAAGAAATAGAAGATCTCAAAAAACCAGCATGGAGATTGAATCAGTAATCAAAAACCTCCCAACAAAGAAGAGCCCGGGATGAGGTGGCTTCACAAGGGAATTCTATAAAACATCCCTAGAAGACTCCAATTATGCTCAAGCTCTTCCAACAAATTGAAGAGAAGGGAACACTCCCTATGAGGCCAACATCACTCTTATACCAAAGTCAGATAAAGATACCACAAAAAAAGAAAACTACAGACCAATATCTCTTATGAATATGCATGCAAAAATCCTCAACAAAATACTAGCAAACTGAATCCAACAGCATATTAAATGAATTATACGCTATGATCAAGTGGGACGTATACCTGGTTTGCAAAAGTTTCAACATAAAATCAATTAATGTATTATACCACATTAACAGAATGAAGGAAATAAACACATAATCTTCTCAGTTGATGTAGAAAAGGCATTTGACAAAATACAGCACTCTTTCTTGATAAAAACACTTAGAACAATATAAATAGAAGGAAACTTCCTCAACATAATAAAGGGCATATATGAAAAGCCCACAGCTAACATCCTGCTCAATGGTGAGAGACTGAAAGCTTTCCCTCTAAGATCAGGAACAAGACAAGGATACCCACTACTATCACTGCTATTCAACAGTGTACTGGAAGTTTTGCCAGAGCAGTTAGGCAAGGAAAAGAAATAAAAGGCATCCAAATTGTAAAGGAAGAAGTAGTAAAACTGTCCCTATTTATAGATGACAGGATCCTATATACAGAAAATCCAGAACAATCCACAACAAAGTTCCTAGAGCTAATAAATGAATTCAGCAAAGAGGAGGGGTAAACACCCAAAACTCAGTATTATTTCTATACACAAGCAGTGAACAATCAAAGGAATAAATCAAGAAAAGAATTCTATTCACAATAGTGACTAAAAGAATCAAATATCTAGGAATAAATCTAAACAAAGATTTTTGTACACAGAAAACTACAAAACATTGTTAAAGAAATCAAAGAAGACCTGAATAACTGGATATTCCTTGTTCATGGATTGGAAGACTAAATATTGTTAAGATGTCAATACTAACCAAAGCAATTTATAGATTCAATGTAATCTCAATCAAAATTCCAACAACCTTCTTTGCAGAAATGGAAAAGCCAAACATCAAATTTATATGGAATATTAAGGGCCCCCAAATAACTAAAGTCTTCTTGAAAACAAAGAATGAAGTTGGAGGACTCACACTTCCCAGCCTTAAAACTTATTACAAAGTCACAGTAATCAAAGCAGGATGGTACTGGCACAAGGACAGACATACAGACTAATGGAATAGAATTGAGACTTCAGAAATCAACCCTCACATTTATGGGCAACCAATGTTTGACAAGGTAGCAAAGACTGCTCAATTTGGAAAGAATAGTCTCTCACCAAATGATGCTGGGAAAACTAAAACAACATATGCAAAAAAAAAAAAAAAAAAAAAAAGGTGGACCCCTAATTCTCGCCATGCACAAAAATTCAACTCAAAATTAATCAAAGACCTAGATATGAGAGCTAAAACTATCAAACTTCTAGAATAAAATGTAGGGAAGCATCTTCAGGACCTTGTGTTAGGCAATGGCTTCTTAGATTTTGCATCAAAGCACAAGCAACCAAAGAAAAAACAGATAAATGGGGACTTATCAAAATTAAAAACTTTTGTTCCTCAAAGAACTTTATCATGAAAGTAAGATGAGAACCTACACAATGGGAGAAAATATATGGAAACCACAATTCTGATAAAGGATTAATAGCCAGAATATATTAAAAAAATACTTTAACCTAACAACAAAAAGACAAACAACCCAATCAAAAAATGGAAAGAAGACTTGATCAGAAATCTCTCCATAGAAAATAGACAGATGTGCAGAAAGCACTTGCAAAGCTGCTCAACATCATCAGCCATCCAGAAATGTAAATCAAAATCACAACGCAATGCCATTTCATAATCATTAGAATGGCTGCTATTTTAAAAGGATCAAAAAATAACCAGTGTTGGAGAGGATGAGGAGAAATAGGGACACTCATTCATTGCTGGTGTCAATTTAAAATGATGCATCCACTCTAGAAGATAGCTTGGCATTTCCTCAAGAAGCTAAGTATAAAATTGCCATATTATCCAGTATATATACTAGGTATGTACCCAAAAGAACTGAAAGCAGGGACTCAAGCAGATATTTTCACACTGATATTCATAGTGGCATTATCCACAATTGCTAAAAGATGGAAGCAACTCATGTACATCAACTGATGAATGGATAAATAAAATGTGGTTTAGACATACAATGTAATGTTATTCAGCAGTAAAAAGGAAAGAAGTCCTGATATATGCAACAACATGGATGAACCTTGAAGCTATCACGTTGAGTGACTGTTCCAGTTTGCTAATGCTGCCATTTTGCAAAATACCAGAAATGGATTGGCTTTATAAAGGGGGTTTATTTGGTTACAAAGTTACAGTCTTAAGGCCATAAAGTGTCCAAGGTAAGGCATCAACAACAGGTACCTTCACTGGAGAAAGGCCATTGGCATCTGGAAAACCTCTGTTAGCTCAGAAGGCACATGGCTGGTGCATACTTGCTCCCAGGTTGCATTTCAAAACGGCATTCTCCAAAATGTTGCTCTTGGGGCATTTTGTCCTCTCTTAGCTGCAGCTCCTCTTCAAAATGTCACTCTCAGTTGCTCTGAGCTCGTTCTGTCTGTGAACACTTTATATGGTTCCAGTGATTTAATTCAGACCCACCCTGAATGGGTGGGGTAACACCTCCATGGAAATTATCCCTTCCAAAGTCTTACCCACAGCTGACTGAGTCACATCTCCATGGAAACAATCAATAGGTCCAACCTAATCTTCTGTCCCCACAAGATTGCATTTAAGAATATGGCTTTTTTGGGGGGTCATAATATATACAAACCAGCACAGTCACATACACCAGACACAATAGGACAAATATTGTATGGTCTCACTGATTTGAAACAATTAGAATAAGCAAACTCATAGGGTCAGAATCTAGAATTATAGGTCACAAGGGGATGAGGTGGGGTTAGGGAATGGGAAATTAAGGCTTAAAATGTACAGGATTCCTATCTGGAATGATGGAAATGTTTTGGTAATGGATGGTAGTGATGGTAGCACAATATTGTGAATGCAATTAATGACACTGAAATATATATTTGAATATAATTAAAAGGGGAAATGTTAGATTGTATATACGGTAACAGAATAAAAATTTAAAACACAGTCCTGGGAACTGCACTATACAAACAGTAAACTCTAATTTATACCATGAACTTTAATTAATAGTACTATTATAAAAATGTGCTGCCATCAATTGTAACCAATGTTCCACGTCAACTGAAGTAGTGGGATCGTATATGGGAATCCCGTATTTTCTACATGAGTGTTCTGTGAATCCACAATTTCTCTATTAAAAAAAGGAAGGCAGAACAAGGTGCTAGTTTGCTTTCTCAGCAAAGGAGAAAATACTCTGTTTGAAGGCAGGCAGGCTCTGGGAAGGCCAGGAGAGATGCAAACCAGTTTTAGTGCATGACCCTTCACTCTGAGGAACCCAATCCAGTGGATTACAGGTTTCTCCATCTCATTAATCAGCTAACTTGGTCCTCCTCCCATGGGGACACAACTGAGCAGGGAGAAAAGAACCTGAAGACTTCCTCCCTCTATGATATTAGACTAGAAAACAAGAGCTCCAAATCTTTTAAATCTTAATCATCAACACTCATTTGCTAGAGTATACAGCCTTATTCCTCTCTTACACTATTTCCAGAGAACTGGTCACAGGATAGGTGGTGGACGGAGAGTTCAGACACTGGTTCTGCAGAGACATCCTGGGTAACCTTGGGGAACACCCAAGGCAGCAGTCATACTCAGGAGTGAATGGACCTCCCCATCCTACCAGAGGAACTTAGAGTAAGGCTGTAAGTCCACTGTTCTGGTAAAAGGATGGAAATCAGTTGGCTTGGCAGGGTAGAAAGGAGGCAAAGGGTAGGAAGCCAGATCAGACATTTAGTAGGATTATATCACAGTCACAAACACTGCATATCTCTTCATATTTTCATATTTTTTCCTTCATCTCTTTCCACACCTCTCTTTCAGTTCTGGGCATTTGGTGAGTAATCAACTAATGTTGCATGACCTACTAGCAGTTTATAGCTGCTTGAAATATATGCATTTTATCAGAAACTATCCCTGATTGATGGATCTCCCATGGGCAGCTATTTAAATGCTCCCCTTGAAAAGCAGGCACTGTATTACATTTCCAGTGGGAATACAAAATAAATATGACCCTTAAAAGAAATGACAGTGGCAAGAATGGGAAGAACCATACATGCAATCACCTTTTGACCCAGCAATCTCACTTCTAGGAACTTATCCTGAAGATTCATCTCTACGTGTAACAGGGAAAATGGTATTTATTCACCGTTACATTATTCAAAATAGCAAAATATGAGAAATGACCAAAATACCCATTCAAAGGAGAAGACTAGAATAAACTATGATATATCTACACAATGAATTTCTTTGAAGCCATAAAAAAGAATGAGGAACATGTTCATGAACTGACATGTAGTGATTCCCAGGAGTGAATACCATATTTTCTAAGTGAAAAAAAAAAAAAAAAGCAAAATACAAAAGAGTTTGTATAGTATGCTATATTTTGTGTAAGGAACAAGAGGAAAAAGGCATAGATGTCATGAGTTTGTATATTTTCAGGGGAAAAAGGAAAGACAGACAGAAACAAATGAAGGTGGTTATCCATTGAGTGTAAGTGGGAATGCTGTGAAAGTGTTAAAGAATTTTTATGTGGTTTATAATTTGAACTGTGCTAATACTCTACATATAAAAAAAATACAACTAAGTCAAAAAGGTTAAGAAAAAAATCCTGAAATGTAATTTGAAGAGAAACAAATTAATCCAACTGCATGAAATTGATAATATAACTACAAAGACAAAGGAATAGGAATTAATTCAAGTCTATTTGGATATAGTATCATAACTATAAAAATCTTAGTGGGGTCACTTTTAAGTGTTGAAAGATCTGCAAAGAAAAGTTAAACCTTACTTAATAGGTTTATCGTTAGTTGTATTATTTTAATTCTGATACTGCTTAATTTATAATATAAGATAAAATAAAGAAGCAAATATACCATTGTAAGGAATCAAGATTTTCACTGTAATTTGATGCTGAAGGAGTATAGAATGTTCAGCAGGATTTATTGTAAAGATCCAGAAATGCATAGCACAATACTATCTGATGGTAACACAATATTGTAAGTACAATGAACAAAGCTGAGTGTGAGTATGGTTGAAAGAGGGAGGCTAGGGGCAAGTATGACACCAGAAGAAAAGATAGAGGATAAAAACTAGTACTGTATAACATAGCAAAACCTAGAGTGGACAGTGATGATGTTTAAATGTAGAAACATCAGAAAGGTTTTATATGAGGGAGAACAAGAATGTCAACACTGCAAGGTGTTGAAAATGGGATGGTATATGGAAAAAATTACAATCAATGCAAGCTAGCATCTATAGCTAACAGTAATATTATAATATTCTTCCATTAATTGTAACAAAGGCAATTTACCAAAGCTAAATATCAATAGAGGGGGATATAAGAGAGGGGTATGGGATTCTTGTTGTAGTTGTTGTTTCTCCTTTTTTATTTTTTAAAATTCTTTATTCTTTAATTTTTTTCCTTTTCTTTCTTTGCAGAAGAAACGGAAATGCTCTCAT
The DNA here is from genome assembly GCF_015220235.1 of Choloepus didactylus. NCBI lineage: Eukaryota > Metazoa > Chordata > Mammalia > Pilosa > Megalonychidae > Choloepus > Choloepus didactylus. The sequence goes on along the minus strand of NC_051317.1, from coordinate 70,170,700 downwards.
ATAGATTGTGGTGGTGAATGCATAACTATGTGTTTATACCAGGAGCAACTGATTGTTCACTTAGGATGGATTGTATGGTATGTGAATAAAACTGTTTAAAAACTAAACAGAAGATATGGAGAGAGAGATATACCTATTCACTGTGGGTAGGGAAGTAGAATGGTGCAGCCCCTCTGGAGGGCAGTGTGTTGGTTCCACAGGTTGCCATATGATCCTGCAACCCTGTTATTTGGTATTTACTTGGAAGAACTGAAAGAAGGGACACAAATGGGCATTTTCACACTGCTGTTTATGATGGCAGTACTCACATTTTGCAATGGATAAGGCTGGCCTAAAGGTACATTGATGTGTGAACTGAAGGGCATACTGTGGTGCATACATACAATTTAATATTGAGCAGCTGCAAGAAGGAATTAAGTTATGAGACCTGCAACTCTGTGAATGAAACTTGAGGACATTATGTTCAGTGAAATAAGCCAGAAACAAAAGGACAAATATTGTAATCCTTACTAATATAAACTATAATGAGTAAATGCTGAGAATTGAATTTGAGAGCATAGGTTATCAGGGGATAGAACATGGGCAGAGATTGGGTGATTGACAATTAAGGAGTACAGAATGTTCAATAAGGCTTATTGTAAAGGTTCCTAGATTGTAAGCTCTTAGAGCAGTCACATCTATTCCTGAGTTTTAACTGTTATTTAAGAGATCTTTATTTGGTACAAAATTTATATTCTCTGTAGCATACTATCTTATTTAACCTCTATGGTCAATTTATTTAAACAACATAATTACATGGAACCTAAAGTAGGGAATGGGATCTTGTTATTCTGTATAGGTTAATGTAATGCCCCAATAAATCCAATAGTATTTGGGGCAGAAAATAAAATATATATATATGCAAAGTCCCCTTGAGGGACTGGGGGAAAATGTGGAAATATTAAACTTCCCACCTGGAGAATACCTGATATTCTCACAAGCATTAGGGGCTCGCAATTTAATAAGTCAAGCCCATGGTCTTGGGGCTTGCCCTTATGAAACTTATTCCTGCAAAGGAGAAGCTAAGCCTACTTGTAATTATGCCTAAGAGTCACCCCCAGAGAACCTCTTTTGTTGCTCAGATGTGGCCTCTCTTTCTCAACCAACTATGCAAATAAACTCACTATCCTCACCACTATGTGGGACATGACTCCCAGGTCTGTAAGTCTCCCTGGCAACATGGGACATGACTCCCAGTGATGAACCTGACCCTGGCATCATGGGATTGAGAATGCCTTCTTGACCAAAAAGGGGAAAAGAAATGAAACAAAATAAAATTTCAGGGGCTAAGAGATGTCAAATAGAGTTGAAAGGTCATTCTGGAGGTTATTCTTATGCCTTACATAGATATTCCTTTTTAGTTTCTAGTGCGTAAGAATAGCTCAAAGGAAATACCTGAATCTATTGAACTTTAATACAGTAGAATTGATTCTTAATGATAATTGTATAACTATATAGCTTTTATCATATCACCATGTGATTGTGAAAACCTTGTGACTGACACTCCCTTTATCCAGTGTATGGGCAGATGAGTAATAAAATAAAGACAAAAAATATATATAAATAATAGGGGAGATAACAGGTATGGGATGTTTTGGGTGTTCCTCTTTTTAAAATTTTTTTCTTTATTTTGGAGTAATAAAAATTGTCTAAAATTGATTATGGTGATGAATACACAACTATAGGATGATACTGTGAGCCACTGACTGTATACTTTGGATGGATTATATGGTGGGTGAATATATCTCAATAAAATTGCAATAAAAAAAGATTTTCACTGTGAGAGAAAAAGAAATACAATTATAACGTTTAAAAAGCTAAAGAAAAACTATGAAATGTTAAATTGGAATTGGAGATATTGGTATGAATTCATTTTAAAATTATATTTCCTGGCTCTTCTTATCAAAATGTCCTAGAAATGATGGCATCTCAGTAACAAAGAACATACATAACATTGATAGTAGTCTTTAAATATCATCCCCTAATGAAAAGAACTGGGCTCCTTGGAGAAGTGTTTCCAGATGTGGGAAAGAAAAAATATAAAGTGATATCCTCGAACAGTTTGTTGAACCAGAAAGCATGGAAGTACCCAAAGACCAATAGGTCATGTCAAAAGGAGAAAAGAGAATACCTAAAAAGCTCCTATTGGTCAAATTTGATGTAATTTGAGCATCAAAAATTATAAAGATAGTAATAAATTATAACACATTGAATTTAAAAATAACCCATAAGGCTATTTTGATGCTCTAAAGGAACAGGATCTGGTAGTAGAAGGAAGAAATTTCTTCTTCTGAGAGAAATTCCAGCTAATAAATAGAATCAGCCATTTCAAAATCACTGATAATAATTTCTGTAGGCAAATGTCATCAATAAATGCTAAAATTGGGATGTGGGATTGAGGGGAAATAGGATATTCACCCTGTTTCAAAATATCATTCCTAGGTTACTTATTAATTATAACGGAAAAAAATTACTTTAAAATAAATACAGCTAATGCTCATCATCTTAAACAAATGATTTAACTTAGCATTAACGATAGTAGGACAACCAGACATTATATGTCCTCTGAGGTGGTACATTAAGAAATACACAATATCTCCTATAAATTAATCTTGCCAGAAATGTAACTTGAATCTAAGCATGAGGAAGCAATTAGACAAATCCAGAATGTTGGATTTCCTACAAGACAACTGGCCTGGACTTTTCAAAACAAACAAACAAACTCAAAGTCAGTATCATAAGAAACAAAACAAAAAAGCAAAGGACGTTTTTTAATTAAAAGAGATTAAAAAGACACAGATCAATGCAATTTATGCTCCTTGGTTGAAATTTTTGGGAGAAAATAGATATGATAATGGAGTCATGGTTCATTAAGAAAATGTCCTCAGCTCTTTCTGACTAGATAAATATATATATATATATGTGTGTGTGTGTGTATATATATATATATAATCCCAGCAAGATATTGTGTAGAAACAAACAAGCTGATTCCAAAATTTATTTGGAAAGGCAACGAGACTAAAATGTTCAAGACAATTTTGAAAAAAAGAATGAAGTTGGATGATTCACACTACCTGTTTTCAAGACTTCCTATAAAGCTATGTAAGTAAGGCAGTATGGTACTAAAGGATTAACAAACGAATCAGTGGAACAGAATAAAGAGTCCTGAAATTAACCCATGTACATACTGATGTCAACAAAAGTACAAGGGAAATTCAGTGGGGGGAGGATAACCTTTTTAATAAACATATGTTGAAACAATTGAACATTTTTATGCCAAATAAAAAAAGCAAAGAAAAAAGGAACTTGAACTATACCTTGCACTGTACACAAAAATTTACTCAAAATAGATCATAGTGCTAAAGTTAACACCTAAAACCATAAAACTTCCTAAACAAAATGTAGGAGAAATTCAACATTGAAAAATTATACTTCATTGAAATTAAAAGTTTCTGCTCTTCAAAAGACAATGTTAAACAAAGGAAGATGAAAACACAAGCCACAGACTGTGATGAAATATTTGCAAAACTTGATAAAGGACGTATATGCAGACTATATAAAGAACTCAACAATAAAACAACAAACTCAGTTTTTAAAATGGGCAAAAATAGCAAGTGTTCATTATTGGACAATTGAAAATCATAGGCATAATTTGAGATAGAAAGTACAATTTACCCTTAATTCTAGTACTTACAGATAATTACTGTTAAGTAAAAATTTAAGTGATGTGTCCTTCAAGGTTTTATGAGTAAATGTTTCATTAATATTCTATATTTAGAGAATATATAATTCATAAATTGTATAGTTTACAATCTGCTACTTTTCACTCTACAGTCTATACAGTATTAAGAATTTTCCTGTATCCTTTAATAAATTTTTAAAATTATTTTCAATAGCTACATATGGAGGAGTCATAATTTATTTATCCAATTTTTTATAGTTGGGCATGTGTATCATGTTGAATTTTATACTATAATAAATCATGCTATGATGAATATTGTTGTAACTAAGTCTTTAACCATATTTCAGTTTATTTCCTCAGTTATGCCATCACAGTTATGGCCTTGAATTCTGTTAAAGATTATGTACTTTTTAATGGATTTTTTAATATATATGGGAAACATAAATTAACTTGCCAAATTCAAGGAATTGTGTATTGCTATAGCAGATATCCAATAAATGCAGTTGCTGGTACAGGAGTCCAAGGATGAAATCATCGGAGTGTGGCTAAGGCCTCCAGTTGAGGAACAATGTGTAATCTGAGTTTGTAGAGCCGACAGCTAGACCTATAAATCTTGGTCTAGCTTTATAGGCTAAGTTTAGGAAATGGAAAGAGTTCTGGAAAAACAAGAAAAAAAATTCATGTTTGATTATCCACATTATCATGGGCACAGAGGGAAATGGATGCATATGAACACTTTATTTTCCATCTCTGCTCTGTAGCACATCTCGGAATATCTACACCTTATTGCTTTTTTTTCTTCTCATAAACGTCTTGATAAGAAGCCAGCAGAGCACTGATTTTTTCCAATGCAAATTTGCGAACCCCACAACTTCTTACACACCTCTTTTATTGGAAGGTCATACTATCCAAGTTTTTCAAAATCCCAAACTGTCTTTTATGTTCTTTGAAACTCCATGACCTTCTACAGTGCCACTCTCATTAGATATCTAATAAAAATATTTGTTAGCTGTTTTCTAATTGAGAAGATTCTGTTCTTTTCACCTCAGGTTTGCCACAGGAGATAAACAGCAACATAAAATAATTACATTTGACTGAATTTCATGATTGGAATGTTATGGAAAAAGTACCCCTAGTTTGTTTTGTTTCTTTGTTTCACTTAAACTGATCATACTGAAACAGTTGCCTTGCTTCCCCTCCCTGCCACCCCTGCCACTCCCCACCTCCCCTGTTCCTTTGCTATCAGCATTGTTCGTCTGAAAGCCTTTTTAATCAGCTGTGGATGAAGTTGGGTAGGAGCTCTCAGCTCTTGCAACTGTATTGCCTCCCATATTAGTTGCCAAGGAAACCATCCCAGTGAGTCAACAATAAAAGACTAATCAAATTTAGTTGTTTTTCTTTTGCCTTGATGAGAACTACCAAAATGTCCTCTAGCATCAAAGCACTAGTGACAATCTCTTCTCCCATTTCTGCTCATATGATCTGAAAGCAATCTTTATTTATGGTAAGGGATGAAAAAGGGTACCTTGACAAGCCAGGGCTGTGAAACTTACCCAAGGTCGATGCCATTTGAACAACAGAACATTTGCTCTCTGAAATCTCTCATTAGATATCTAATAAAAATAATTACTAGAATATTTGTTAGAATTTGATATTTAGGTATTTTGATAGAACTATTTGACTGTGTCCAGCTTGATTGGGAGTGGGGTGGGGCTATAAGTTTTTATTTTATTCTGACCAGTGTCTGTATATATCAGTGAGGCAAATGATGAACGTGCCATCTCAGTCAGGACAAGGTCTAAGCTTCCTTTGTTTCTTTCTACAGAACTCTCATCTACCAGCACAAGTAAAACTAAATAAATGAGAATTGCTAACCTGTGGCTGCCACCAGCTTAGGGAAGATTTTCTGCACTGTTTCAAAACATCTGGCAAAGTTGCTGTCAGGAAACAGGTAGAAGCTAGTAAGGAGTCGTCTCTGCAGTCCTTCCACTCAATACGCTATGGCCTTCCCTCTTTTGAGGTGTAAGAATTACAGTCCCTTAAATGTGAGGAGAAGAGGGAGGCCCTTTGCAGAGAAAGCATGGGCCTGAGGCCCCCCAGGTGAGAGTTAGGGATGAGAGAAATATTATTCAGCCTGTTTTCCCCCATCCTGAACTTTTTATGCAGAAAATATGAAATTAAAATGGGCATTGGAGGCAATTTCTAATGGAGAAAATAAAAACAGTGTCCCAGGATGACCAAGCTGAACACAAGAGGTGCTGGAGACTAGCTAGGATGTGGAATGGGAAAACATAGTTTCACTCTTTTTGCCTGGGCTTCCATGGAGTAGAGAGAAATGGTCTGATTGCTTTCACTATATTTTTGTACCCTTTGAGCATTGTTTTCTCCCTGTCTTACTGCCCAGATTCTAGAATACAGTTTCTTTAATTGTGATCACTGTCACCTAGATGAGAATCACCTGAGGTTCCTAAATGACACAGTGTTCTGGGCTGCACCCCAGACTCACAGAATCATCATCTGTGAGGGTGGAGACCAGGCATGGGCCTGGTTAATTATTACCTCAGATGATTCTTACTCATAGAAAGCATAAAATTTAATGCAAGGGTGTATGAGGTAGCAGCAAAAAGATTTCCCAAAGTAAGGGGTGCAGAGCAATCTTTTCAGAGCACAAGTTCTAAATCTAGATGAGCTTTTGGGGGCCCATGACATTCCTGGAGTTGTTTGGAAATTTTTGTTTGTATGTGTGTCCACACACATTTCTCTTATGAGGGGATTCAGATCTTTAATCAGATCCTCAAAGGATCTTCAAATGTTAAGAGCTACTTGTGCTTGGAATACTCAGATTGGCATCAGGAATCTCCCAAATAAAATATCTTGCTCAATCTCCTGTCCCACTCTGCTCCTTATTCTCCCTGCCATCCATACCTCCCAATTTGGCCATTGCTCATATTCACTGCAATCTGAATTACTGAATCTATTTGGTATGTAAGCAATCAAAATGACCCAGTGAGTATTTTAATGGCTTTCCTTTTTGGAGTAAATGATTGCCTCAAACCAGAAAATGAAAGGTTAATTTTGTCCTCTGCCCCCATTAGAAAAACAAAATCAGTGTCGATGCAGTCAGTCCACTTCTCCAAAATCCTAAGTGGTTTCCGAGAAATCTCTCACTACTTTGGAAAGTGAGTGATCAGAACACTTATGATTAGAGAAATCAGATTAATTGGCCCAGAGTGTGATGTGAGAGCATACTCTTTAATGAAGATGACCTTGCAAAGTGGATGCACACAAAGGTATATCCAGAGAGGTTCAGGGGCCTGAGGTAGTGTTTCTCAAAGTGTTCTTAGAAAATTGTATATGCGGAGTTAACTGGGGGAGATAAAAAGTCCAATTTCCTCTACCCATCCAGACCTTAAGTATCAGAATCACTGGTGATAGGACCAGAAAATAAGCAGTTTGAATAAGCATCCAAGAGACTGGTGATTGTAGAACGTTCTAAACTTTGGGAGTTTTGAAGATAACATTTTTCCTGAGTCATAAGGATAAAAAAGGATGAAGATTATGGAACAGAGAAGTCTGTGCTATTGAGCCCAGAACTTAACATGCCATCTGGTAAATGGCAATATGGGACCCATTTCTACTCACAGGGAATTTATAATTCAGTCCAGATGTTTGTTTCAGAAGGCTGAGAACTGGAACACTATTGCATAATCATGAAAACTCTGTCCTGGACACAACTGAGAAACATATTGTGCCAATGCATTTAGTGGATATTTTTAAACTTCATTTTCCTATATCAGAAACATCTCAATGAATTTCTCTTCCTTTGCAACTGAAAGGGTCCAACCTAAGCATGAAAGGATAAAATTCAAAATGATAGAGGAGGCGGGGCAAGATGGCGGCATAGAGAGGAGTGGAAGCTAAGTAGTCCCCCTGGAACAACTACAAAAAAACAGAAACAACTAGTAAATAATACAGAATAACTGTGGGGGGACAAACGAGAGCATCCACTCATCATACACCAACCTGAATTGGGAGGAATGCCCGAGAACACAGCATAAAATCTGTAAGTAAAACCTGCGGAACCAAGTTGTGAGACCCCCTCCCCCATAGCCCGAGCTGCAAAGCCTCGTGGTGCCAGAGAAAAGCTCTCTCCCAGCAAGCCAGTATAGCTCAGCTGATCTCCAACTGGGGTTTTTAAGCAGCGAGTGTGAACTGGTCACTACAGGTACGCATCCAAAAAACAGACAGAGGCTTTGGGTGACGACTGACCTGGGAGAGCCGGAGGGTCGCCTTGGACTGGGTCTGAAGGGGACTATCTGTTTCTTTTTTGGCTCAGTGGAAAAAGCCCCAGTCATATTCAGTTTCCAGGGCCTGTAGACTTGGGGAAGGGTGGAGACAGCACAAGCAGAGAGAGAGACCATTGAAATGCTAATGACCTCCACCTGAGGGGTCTGTCTTCTCTAGGAGGAAAGGGGTGGGGCCCTTTCCATTCAGAACCAGACCCCAGAGCCTGGGGGAACATGGCCATACCTCCTCACACCAGACAAGAATTATAGGCTAACAGGCATCACCTGCTCGGCAGAAAAGCACAGTGACCTGAGGCATCAAAGAGAAACCAGATACTGAATATTTCTTCCCTCTGGGACCTGAGCCTGTTCTGGTCTGGGAAAACCTGATTTGGATAACCAAGGAAACCATGCCTAGACAACAGAAAATTACAACCTACACTAAGAAAAACAAAGCTATGGCCCAGTCAAAGGAACAAACGTACACTTACAGGAATTTAAACAACTAATGCTAAATCAAATCAAATAGTTTAGAGAAGATATTGCAAAAGAGATAGAGGCTGTAAAGGAAGCACTGGGCATATATACGGCAGAAATCAAAAGTTCAAAAAAACAACTAGTAGAATCTATGGAAATGAAAGGCACAACACAAGAGATGAAAGACACAATGGAAACATACAACAGCAGATCTCAAGAGGCAGAAGAAAACACTCGGGAACTGGAGAACAAAACACCTGAAAGCCTACACGCAAAGGAGCAGATGGAGAAAAGAATGAAAAAATATGAGCAACGTCTCCGGAAACTCAAGGATGAAACAAAGTACAATAATGTATGTATCATTGGTGTCCCAGAAGGAGAAGAGAAGGGAAAAGGGGAGGAAGCAATAATAGAGGAAATAATTAATGAAAATTTCCCATCTCTTATGAAAGACATAAAATTGCAGATCCAAGAAGCGCAGTGTACTCCAAACAGAAGAGATATGAATAGGCCTACTCCAAGACACTTAATAATCAGATTATCAAATGTCAAAGACAAAGAGAATCCTGAAAGCAGCAAGAGAAAAGCAATCCATTACATACAAAGGAAGCTTCATAAGACTATGTGCGGATCTTTCAGCAGAAACCATGGAGGCAAGAAGGAAGTGGTGTGATATATTTAAGATACTGAAAGAGAAAAACTGCCAACCAAGAATCCTATATCCAGCAAAGCTGTCCTTCAAATGTGAGGGAGAACTCAAAATATTTTCTGACAAACAGACAATGAGAGACTTTGTGAACAAGACACCTGCCCTACAGGAAATACTAAAGGGAGCACTACAAGGTGATAGAAGACAGGAGTGCGTGGTTTGGAACACAATTTTGGGAGATGGTAGCACAACAATGTAAGAACACTGAAGAAAGATAACTATGAATACGGTTGAGAGAGGAAGGTGGGGAGCATGTGAGACACCACAAGAAAGGAGGAAAGGTAAAGACTGGGACTGTGTAACTTGGTGAAATCTAGAGTATTCAACAATTGTGATAAAATGTACAAATATGTTCTTTTATGAGAGAGAACAAGCAAATGTCAACCTTGCAAGGTGTTAAAAATGGGGAGGCATTGGGTGGGGGATGCAATCAGCATAAACCAGAGACTGTAACTAATAGAATCATTGTATTATGCTTCCTTTAATGTAACAAAGGTGATATACCAAGGTAAATGCAGATAAGAGGGGGGGATAGGGGAGGCATGTTAGACACTTGACATTGGTGGTATTGTCTGATTCTTTATTCTACTTTGATTTAAGGTTATTTTTCCTTTTGCTGCTTCCTAGCTGTCATTTTGTTTTCCTCTTTCTTTTGCCTCTCTACCTTCTTTGTCTCTCCCTCCTGCCTTGTGGAAGAAATGTAGCTGCCCTTATATAGATAGTAGTGATGGTGGTGAACACATAAATGTATGACCATGCAGAGAACCATTGATTATTTACTTGGGATGGAATGTATGGTGAGTGAACAAAACCATACTTTAAAAAAAAAATGGGTTGATGACAAAACTTCGAGGGCAATATACTGAGTGAAATAAGCCAGACACATAAGGACAATTATTGCAGGGTCTCACAGATAGGAACTAATTATAATATGTAAACTCATAGACATGAAATATAAGGTACCAAGATATAGGACGAGGCTTAAGAATGGGGAGTGGTTGCTTAGTACGAGCAGAATGTTCAATCAGGATGAACTTAAATGTTTGGAAATGAACAGGGGTGTTGGTAGAAAGATGTGAGAATAACTAACAGTGCCAAATGGTGTGTGAATGAGGTGGAAAGGGGAAGCTCAGAGTCATATATGCCACCAGAAGGAAAGTTGGAGGTCAAAAGATGGGAAAGTATAAAACTGAATCCTATGGTGGGCAATGTCCATGATCAACTGTACAAATACTAGAAATTGCTTCCATGAACCAGAACAAATGTATGACAATACAATTAGAAGTTAATATTAGAGGGGCATATAAGGAAGAACCATATACCTATTACAAGCAATATACTACAGTTAGTAGTATTTCAACATTTTTTCATAAACAGTAACAAATGTACTATATCAATACTACGAGTCAACAATTGAGGGGGATTGGTTAGGGATAGGGGAGGATTAGAGTTTCCTTTTCTTTTTTTCTTTTATCTTTCACTTTATTTCTTGTCTGGAGTAATGAAAAGTTTCTAAAAAGTGAACAAAAATTAAGTGTGATGGATGCACAGCTGTATGAGGGTACCCAGGGGCAAGTGATTGTAGACTTTGGATCTTTGGATAATTGTATGGTATCTGAACAATCTCAATAAAAATGAAAAAATAAATAAAATAAAATAAAAAAGTGATAGAGCAGTTCCAATGTCATCTCTGAGGTTCTGTAGTGGTTAAAGGATGTTCAGAATTGAACCAGTCCTACCCTGATCTCCAGACAGGTTTCAGGAAGGGCGGAGACTTCACATCCTGTGGTTTACAGCTCTTAGAGGGGTGTATCTGTGAGACCAGGGAATCCATTCCTGGTTTGGTAAGTCCCCAGAGAATCAAATCGTTTCTGATTTTTTATTCTTTCCCGTCATTAATCCCTGAACTTGTCTAGAGCTCAAGCTCAGATGTTTCTCGGATCGTCAATATATTAACTCCAAAGCATTTCCAGTGAAGTCAGGAATAGATCTATCACCATAAATAACAGAATTCGCTTGTCACCAGATGATTAGTAAGAATGTTTGCTATGTCTTCTCATCTATTTATGCTGTCTCCCAATGCCTAAGCAAAGGAGAAACTTGCTTCCTGGAAGTACACTTAATTGTTTTTAACATTTCCTTCATTTGTTAAAGATAAGAGTGCTAAAACAGGAAGTTAAATTCACTAGAATGTGTATGCAGATTCAGTAGATATAAGTGACATCAAAGAGCCATGTCCACTCTCCATCCTGCATCACACGCTTCTGTGGAAAGTGTTTCATAAAGGAGTCTGCTGGAAGACCTTTTTACCAGTGTCCCCCATCAAGGCAATGGGGTCATTTACTCTGCTGCAAAAATCTGAGGTATCATTAGAGTACAGCACATGCCAACTTACCTCTACCGATGTGGGCAGCAATTCATTGTCATAGGCACAATAATGGCCTTCTAAAAGATGCTCACCTGCTGATCTCCAGAACCTGTGACTATGTCATGTTATATGGCAAAGGAGAATTTAGATTGCAGATGGAATTAATGTTGCCAATCAGCTGACTTTAAAATAGGGAGAGTATCCTAGATTATCCAGGTGGGCCCAATGTAATCACAAGGGTCCCTAAAAGTGGAAGAAGGAGGCAGAAGAGTCACTGTCAGAGTAAGTGTAAGGGCCAGTGTCCAGAGAAGCTGGTAAATGCCAGGAAGTATATTTCTCCCGTAGAACTTAACTTGACAACACCTAGATTTTAGTCCAGTGAGACCCATTTCAGACTTCTGAACTGTAAGATAGTAAATCTGAACTGTAAGATAGTAAATTTGTGTTGTGTTAAACCACTAAGCTAGTTATAATTTGTTAGAGCAGAAATAGGAAACTAATATGTTCATCTACATATTTACATTTCATTTACCTTTTCCCATTCAGAATAAAGTGATCTGGTAATATTTTAAAAAATTAACCTGGGTTTTTCCTCAAATGGAGAGGAACTTTCAGACAGTTTCCTTTCTCTTTTTTTATTATTATATGCTTGACCTATACCAGTTATATTAGATTAGGATAATGATGATGATGGTGGTGGTGGTGGTGCTGGTGGTGGTGGTGATACAAGCAATAAAGAAATCTTGAGCACTGAAAGGGCTTCAGCTTCCAGGAAGAGAGATAAACCTGACTTTAGGAACTTTGGATATCTGAGAAAAAGCAGAGTATGGGATGGAAAAGTTGCTCAATCAGAAGGTTCATTTCCCAGCACCTGCTATGAAGAGAACCTATTTTGAAAATGTTCACAGCATAAAAAAAACTGCTTAGTAGTATTTGAATTCTGATGATGTACAGATGTACTCAAGCATTAGACAAAGGGCGATATAGCATTTATAGGTTTAACTTATTCTATTGCTTATTTGAAAGTGAGGAACCCAACTGAGATTCTATTCTGTTCTTCACTTACCAACTTAACCAGTCAATTATGCTTGTGTTCAGAAGAGCTGCTTTAAGAACTGTCCCTTTGTCACCTCTCTCTCCTGCTGGTTATATTAATCACCATAGTCTTTACCCTGAAATGATCAATTCCTGTTTCTTTGAAAATGAAGATTCTTTCATTTCTTCATTCCATAAAAATGTAATGTTTTAATTTCAGTAAAAAAATCACCAAAGAAACCTTTTGTAGAATGTTAGGTTTCAGAACAGGTTCTAAGCAATGTCTTTAAAACCTAGAGAAGGGAACTAATATTCATGGAGTACCAAGCAGGTGTCAGGTTCTCTACTAGCTATTTTCACACACATTAACTAATTTAATATTGACAGTAATTCTATAAATTGTATATTATGTCTACTTTTCAAATAAAGAAACAGTGGCTCAGAGAAATTTTATAATTTTCCCAATACACCTAAATATTGGCATAGTTAGAATTGAAAACCAGGTCTGATTCTTTTTCCTGCTCTTTCCATAGCATCCTCTTGTTTTACAGCTAAACAAATGATAAATATGAAAATAAGTAGATACTTTTACTGCAGGGGATGATACAAAATATACAATATTTGAGGAATATGCAGAAAGCAGTTCCAATGTCCTCTGCAGCAGTTCACGAAGAGATATAGTTTACACTGTCATTATTCTTCCTATACAATATTTTAAGTATGGCAGAAGGCAATTTGTTCTGCTTAGTGTTTCTCTCTAGGGAGGCCTCCAGGTATCTCTTCTCTCTGAATCCTATCTCCAGAAAGAATTGGGGCTGAGATTTGTTTTGATTAAGGACCTTTATTTGGTCATTGAGTTGCAGGCCAAGCTAAAAATAAAGAATTCACATGTGGGGTCACCTTTGGATTCCCTTCTCCCCAATCCTGAAGTATTTTCTTTTCTCACTCTCATTTACGGCACATAGAATGGAGATCATTCTCATCTCAGATGCATACCTCCACCACCGAGGCATTAGGAAAAATTCTTAGTCTCTTGGATTCTTTTCTCCTTTTTTAAGACCTTTGCTTAGAGGTTAAATAGACAAAGAAAGTCACTCTGTTACTTTGGTTCCAATCAATTGAGTCCCGCCAATGTTAGAAAAAGAGTTTTTCCACCAAAATTAGTGCAACTCTGTGGTGTGCTCCATTGGCATTTAGAACCAAGACCCTTGCTAGCAATAAAATATAACATTTTCCTTTTTTTTTTCTGGGTTATGATCTTGAGGTGAGGCATAAACAGTTGAAAGCTGGATCCAGGAATTTCTGGGATCCCTAACCAAATTCCACAATGCCTTCTAAATTGCGCGTCAACCCATCTAACTGTTCACATATTCATAATTCTTTATTACCTAATACATAAGCACAGTTTGCTAATGCTGCTGTTATGCAAAATACCAGAAATGGATTGGTTTTTATACAGGGGAATTATTAAGTTACAAATTCACAGTCCTAAGGCCATAAAAGTGTCCAAACTAAGGCATCTACAGAGGATACCTTCACTGAAGAATGGCCAATGATGTCTGGAACACCTCTGTCAGCTGGGAAGGCACATGGCTGGTGTCTGCGGGTCCTTTGTCCTCAGGTTGGGTTTCAAAATGGCTTTCTCCAAAATGTCTCTGGGCTTCTGCCTTCACTCTTCTCTCTCAGCTGCTGTGCATTCTTGCTTCTTTCTCCCAGGGCGTTTCTCTCTAAACATCTGGGGGTCCTCTCTTAGCTTCTTTGAGGCAAACTCTGGGCTTCATCTCTTAGCTTAACATCTTCGAACGTCCTTCTGTCAGCATCTCCAATTATCTCTAAGTGTCAGCTTTCAACAGCTGTCTCCAAAATTTCTCACTCAGCTTCTCTTGGGGCATTTTGTCCTCTCTGCTCTCTGTGTGAGCTCCCTTTAAAGGACTCCAGTGATCTAATTAAGACCCACCCCAAATGAGCAGGGTCCATACCTCCATGGAAATAATTCAATCAAAGGTTCCACCATAATCAACAAACTAATCATTCTGCCCCCACAAAACTGCATTAAAGAATATGGCTTTCCTAGGGGGAGTAATATATCTAAATTGGCCCACATAGTATTTAAACTTCATCAGTTTGGTCCATATCAGATGCTCAATAAACTAAATGAAACCCAGATTACTTTTGCTGACTTGAATAAATAGCCAAATTGATATATTATAGTCACAGTGGTTTTACCATTTCAAAATATAGGGTATGATTTTTGCTTTACAACCAAATGCTTTAAATTATATGTGGGCTTTCTTATTTCAGAACAGCTCTATTACATCATCTGCTGTGCAAATAATTTGTCTAATTCTAAAGGACCATCTAGAAGTGTTTGGCTCCCTTTACCTCTGAAACAAAGAAAACACTTCACGTTATTACCTGATCCTCTCTTGCCTCCCTCATTCATTAACTATGCACTTCCTGAATATTTATTATATTCTAGGTGTGGTAGATTGAATCATGTCCCCCAAAGACATGCTTAAGCCCTAACCTCCAGTCCTGTGGGTGTGAACTCATTTGCAAATAGGATCTTCAAAGATCTTATTAAGATGAGGCCAAACTGAAGCAGGGGGGCCTTAATCCATTCTGACTGGAGTCCTTAACAGCAAAGGAAATTTGGACATGGAAGTGCAAGCCACAGGAGACAGAAAGAGACAAATCACCATGACATGGAAGCAGAGATTGATTGCCAGCAAACCACCTCTAGAATGCTGAAGACTTTGGATAAGGCATGGCCTGACAACACCTTGATTTTGTACTTCTAGCCTCCAAACCATGAGCCAATAAATTCCTGTTTTAAGGCCAAAAAGTTTCTGGTGTTTTGTTACAGCAGCCCTAGGAAACAAGACACCAGAAAATATGTTTAGTGATGGGAGAACACAGTCCCTTTTCCAAAATAATTTACAGCCTATAAAGAAGATTACCCTCTAATACAATGCCAAAGAAAATCTATTTCTGTGTCTTCAGTATTTAGAAAATGTGTACCTTAATTGCCAAGTATGATCCATTTTACATACATCCTGAGGAAAGTTTAATGTAACACACTTTATAATCCTCCCTGGTTTCAAAAATAAACCTTCAGCCAGTGTTGAGAGGAATTGTAGGTCTTTATTTGCATATTCACATGCCAGCTATGGATCTTGGCTCTTATGGAAGACTAGAGCTGTTATTAAAAGGCCATGACCCATGGATTTGTTAGAAATGGTTTGGCAAAAGTTCTTACTTCCCTGGGTGTAGAAAGAATCATAAGCCCTGATGAAAGCAGGAAAGAATCATGAATGTGGATAGGATGAAAGAGGCCAGTAAGTATGTCTTACTTGATGAGTTTCTAAACCCTTGCATGATTAATTTAATAATGACTTTTCTCCCAATTAACACCATCCTAAGTAAACTTTCTCCTAATTCAAAACTCAAATAGCTGAAAAGAAAGAGAAGTCTACATCTTTAATATCTTTAATGTGTTGATAATTCACAAAAAGCAAGATACGACTAAAATCAAAGAGGATGAGGTATTCCTTGCAGACATAAACATATTTTAATGAAGAAAAAGAGGGAAAAATTTAAAACAAGAATGTCCTTCAAGAATATTGTGTTGCTGCTTTGAGAAAAACACAAATTAAAGAGAAAATTGTAATTTGACACTCAAGAGCTTATTATAAGGGATTTTTAATATTGTTTGCAGCAGCCATAACCAAACAATAAGGATCTATATCTGCTGTTTGCTCTTAAGAATTCTTTACTTATGTTTGACAGAAAATGTGTAAGACTTTTAAACTAATGCTAAATCCAAGCAAAAAAGGACATGAAATAATTTGGGTAGAAGAGCCAGGAAAGTGCAGACAACGAGGAGAGCCAGGGAAAAATACTGACAGTGGTTTAAAAATAGGAGCAAACAGCAGTAAATGGAAGAAACATCACTCAAGGGAGGAACTATGTGGATACCCAACACCTCTGTGCAGCTGCTCTCATCTCTTTTTGAGATATGAGCCAAGAAAATAATTTGGGGAGCTATTCTTGACTTGATATGGGGAATACAACCCTGACAATTTACAGTGATATTCAGTGTTGATTAACACTGCAGGGGAATTTTCAAATAGGCTAGGGCTTGCCTGAGAATGCCAGATGCTAAAATTGGCACATATGTTTCCATATCAGACATATGTTCTAAGTAAAGTGCAAACATACATGATTTATTTTTGTGTTCATCTTTATATAATACCTTCTTTTAAATTGTATGTGCTGTCCAGAGCTACTGAGTTATTTTATTTTAGGTACCTGGGCCATTTATTATTCCTGTGAGATGATTAATTTCATGTGTCAACTTGGCTACATCATGGTGTCCAGTTGTCAGGTTAAGCAAGCACTAGCCTGATTTTGTTATTGTGAAGGTATTTCAGAGATAGATTTGTGTCTATAATCAGTTGATCAAATTGACGGCTGATTGTATCTACAATCAACAAAGGAGATTACCCTCAGCAATATGGGGCATCTCCTCATCCAGTCAGCTGGAGATCTTAAGAGCCAGAACTGAGGATTTCAGAAATCAGAAAGAATTTCTGCCTCAAAGTCAGTCAGCCAGCTTCTCTTGGGGAATTTAGATTCACCGTCAGAATTGCCTTTATTCCAGTTTCTAGCTTGCAGCCTGCCCTACAGTATTTGGACTTGCCAGCACCCACAGTCACATGAACTAGATCTATATAATAAATCCATCTATCTATCTATCTATCTATCTATCTATCTATCTATCTATCTATCTATCTATCTCTATCTCTATCTCTCCTATTGGTTCTGTTTTTCTGGAGAACTCTGACTAATACACCATTTCTCAGAAGAGAACATGGAAACATGCCGGGGCTTAAAATATGAGTCTAGTTTATAGTTAGAGAGAAACTTCATTTATTAAGTGCTACTATTGGCAGACCCTATGGGATTACATTAATATAAATAGAAGATGAAACAGAATATAGGACTTCTAGGCCCTCAAAGATATTTGGGGGAAAAGAGTGTTTCAAGACATGGGTTCAGAGCTGAAGTGTGGTCTCACTCCTTTTTCTCATTAGGAATATTTATCTTTTCTCTTCTCCCCAAAGTCTAAAATACTGAGAAAAAGAAGAGAGCTTCATGGGTGGTATGAATGAAAGGGTGAACAAATTTTACTTTTTGTAAAGAGTACCAAGTGCAAAAATCAGCATAGTTAGCTCTTACTTTCTATTGCCCAAACAAAATGTTGCAAAGTATGTCAGAAGACAGCATCACAATGCTGAGGCTCCTGGATTGTAAACTCACTCTGGAAATTGTTTCAAAAGAAATAGCATTGTTATACTCTAATAGATATATATTCTTTTGCTTTTCTTCCTTGATTCCTAAAAAAGAACAATGATGTTGATGAACTTTTCCAGGGTTTGAATTCTGCCTATTTTAATTATCTGCCAAATAAGGATAATACTACTATCTTTCTGTATTGTTGTGAATCTTAAATAAGATATGAGTTTAGCACAAAGCTGGCAATCAATAAATACTGGTTACTCCTTTCCACTGAATTATAGCTATTGGCCTTGTCAACAGCCTGTCATTTCCCTCTACACAAATCTTTTCAAAGAATTTTTCTTTCATTTCAATCATTATCCGTTTCATAAAAATCAAATAATATTTGAGCTAAGTTATTTTAGGGAGTATCTACTCCAAACTTCAATGGTTTTATATCCTTCAGTGGGGATTCACACTGCAGGAAAGCTTAACTAAACCAGTTAATTTAACAGTTTTATACTCTCCTGTTACAGATAAGAAAACCTATCCAGAGGGGGAACATAACCTGCCCAAGAAACCAAAGATGATGAGAGGCAGGTTTAGGACCGGATTAAGTTCTCTTGACGCAGTTTCTCTTCCAATGTTGCCTGGTACTACCTTACAGATGGTTTTCTAATTCAGAAAGGATTTTTAAAAGCTGAGCCTTTCATAATGCTCTTTTTAGTCATTCTACTGCTCTTTCTTATTGAAATCTTCCTCTTTGCAGTAAAAATGGCACAATTGGACCTTGAGAACTGGAGCTTGAGATTTTTGCATTATATTTTTGTGTATGTTTATCTGGGTTGGAAAGTGTGTGATGCTGTTCTGGGAAACATTTTTCAGACTCCAGAGGAAGCATTATTGATTCAGTATCATGATGTTTCTTTTTCAGTCTTTGAATTCTGGAATGCCAAGCACTCTTTCTTCCCTTTGATACCTGTCTGTTTGCTTTTATTTTGCTCCCAAAGAAAGAAGTTATTTCATGAGGGGCATTCTATTTCTAAAAAGCTGACAAATGAATTCAAACTTCCCAAATCCTGATAGGGTGGGAAGACACTCCGAAGTCAACTGCTCATCTAAATCCATTAAACTGGTAATTCTTTTAATAAATGTAGGTAGGTGAGAAAGCTCCTTAGTAACCAGGAATTGTGTATTCAGAATGCTGCTGCATTTGTCTAACAGAAATAAATAAACATTTTCTTTAACACGGTTCTATGATTGTGGACAACAGTAGCTTCCATTTGGGCTTAGATTCAAGACAGTCTATTTGTTGTCATGCCTGAGAATCTCATTAGTAGCTAGATTTAACCATTAAGCTTTTCTGCAGTGTGAATCTCAAAGAAAAAAATCAAGGGTTTGATGAATTTTACTCTCAGTGAAAATAAGAAAATGAAATCATTCAGGCTTTTTCTGTCCCTCAAATTT
Source organism: Choloepus didactylus (assembly GCF_015220235.1). Lineage (NCBI taxonomy): Eukaryota > Metazoa > Chordata > Mammalia > Pilosa > Megalonychidae > Choloepus > Choloepus didactylus. The sequence continues at coordinate 70,151,357 of NC_051317.1, read as the reverse complement.
AGTTGTGCTTGAAGCCATTACCAGGTATTTGGTCTAGATTGGTGAACAGTATGGGTTCACCTGGGTTTCAGAAAGATAGCCCAGACTTCCTTATCATTCATACATTCAATAAAACTTAACTGAGTTTGCTGGTTTGGAGCTGTTATGGACCCCAGGAAATCATGTTTTTTTATTCCAATCTTGTGAGGTGGGACCTTTTGATTAGATTATTTCCATGGAGATGTTACCCCACCCATCCAGGATGGGTCTTAATTAGATCACTGAAGTCCTTAAGAGAGCTAAGAGCCCACACAGATCCTGATGCTTGGAGACACAGATAGGAAGATGTTTGAAGATACTAAGCTAAGAGACGAAGCCCAGAGTTTGCCCTGAAGAAGCCAAAAGAGGATCCCCATATGCTTAGAGAGAAACCCCTGGGAGAACAAGCAATGATGCATAGGAATTGAGAGAGAGAAGCTAAGACACAGAATCTGAGAGACATTTTGGAGAAAGCCATTGTATAACCAGAACCCAGGATAAAAGGACCAGCAGACACCAGCCACATGCTTCCCCAGCTGATAGAAGGTTTCCAGACACCATTGACCTTCCTTCAGTGAAGGTATCTTCTGTTGATGCCTTAGTTTGGACACTTTTATGACCTTAGAACTATAAATTTATAACCTAATAAATCCCCTTTAAAAAAAAATTGTGGTATTTTGCATAACAGCAGCTTTAGCAAACCTGAACACTAAGTATCTACCACTTCCAAAAGTTACTTTTTAAAGTCTGGGGATGAGATTCTCAAGCATAGTCATACACATGCCCCTTCTCTCCCCACAACACACACACACATACATGTACCCATGCACACACAAATGCGGTTTTTCTTTCCTCATTTTCACATTTGACAAATAAACTGGTCCACCCAGGCTAAACCCTCTCCTCTTCTTGGGAAGTATCCCTTCCAACCAGAGCCAAGCTTTCAGCTGTCTTCCCTGAAGAAGCATTGCCCAATATCAGGCTAAATGTGATTCTGACAAAATTGGCTCATGTTATCATAACAATTTTTTATATAACATCCTTTCTTTCCCTCTTATTATTTGGCTTTTAAAATATCTCAGACAACATCACTTAATTATGGTGAGACTACCATGATACTATTATAAAGCCGATTAGCCTATGGTATTTGCTGTTTCAAAGTGTTATTGTCCACAGAGGGAGATTGTTAGGAAAACTAGGAGGGAAACTTGAACACTTTCAGCAAGTGAAGATGAGCTGAAAATGTGCAGAATACTCTGATGTTTAGCACATGAAACAATGCTATTATCCATTTTCTATTTTCCAGCCCCAGCCTCAGAGTACTTGTGGATTCCCGTCAGACAGTATCTAAATTCATTTGAAGTTTAAGTGAGTTTTCTGAGAACGGAGACTACAATAAAAGTCTCTGTATACCCAGCACGTATCAATGTTTTCCACCTACTGTATATATTCTAATATAAGCTGCCATTGATTAAAATCTGCACCATTATTTTATGTACCACTAAGAAAGAAAAAAATTAGCCCAATTAAACCAGTGTTTTTAATTCTTAGTGAAAGAGATTTATGATTCACAGATTTTTCTATCATTCATTACTCATATCAAATAAAGTAAGTTGTCTAAGGTATTCCTAAAACTTCTTTACATACAGATGCCATGAAACAGAAGGTATTAAATTATCCAGAAACCTGAAACAGCTAGGCCTGGATGGAGCTTGCAAGGGAATCTGAGCCATGCAAGGGGTATTAGAGGGGTCTCATTGCTTTGCCCAGAACACCCATCCCCCAATTCCAATGAGTTACCAGCTTTTAAAAGACTCTTACAGTTTATCAAAATTACTTTTATTTTAATATTAATTAATTATGCTCAGATATAAAGGCAGATATAGATTCCTTATTTGAGCAACTCCATGAAACTTTATAGTTCTACTTTTATAAGTAGAACAAGTACCAATTTAATTTACTAAAGCAAAAATAAAATTTTAATTTACAACATTAATGTTATGTGACACATTTGTTGTGGGTTTTTTTTCCTGAAACTTAATTGCCAATGTTGTGCTTAAAAGCAGAAAGATGTAGACCCATTTCTGGTTCTATATTTAGCCTATTCCTGTATTTTAATTCAGAGCATGCCCTCATTGTCATTGTTGCTTAAGTAAATTATTTAAAAAGTCATTAACAACTTCAAGGTTTTTTGCTAGTTCAGGGCTATCAGCTCTCATTTTTAACCAAAACCCAACAAGCACACGATCCTCCAATGCCAATTTTAATAAATTATCCTCCTGTAATGCCAATTTTAGAAAGTTCTCGCTTAACTTGATAAAGCTTCCTCCTTTACTTGGTGATAAACATTGTAGAATTGTTGAAGTCTGTATTAAATGGCATCCATTAAAATTTTGCTGGACTCAGGAACAGAAATATTCTCCATCAGAGATAATCTCTCTCTCCGTACTTAACTGCTAATTAACTATTGCAAGTTGGTGCTTACAAAGCAAGACATCTGTTCACATTATAAATATGGTTCAGAATAAAATGGTGCAGACTCCTTTGAGTTTGGTACATCTGGTTCTACTGTGTGCCTCATGATGATTCAATGTTCTTATCACTTTTATCAATTTGATCTACTGTGTGACATTCATTCACAGAGTGTACCATGACATCAATCCAGCTTTGCTTGGTGGAAGTGTTTATCAGAAACATTTAAAAAAAATCTGATCCCTGAAAACAGGAAGCTGTATAGATAATCAAAAGACCCTTCCCACGATGCCAAACATGCCAGTGTTACACTAGAGATTATCAATAAAATGAAAATGAACACTTAAAACTTTTTTTAGGGAATTCATCCACCCCTAAAAAAACATTGCTGTCACGCCACACACCACCCTTTATTATTATAAACTCCATTTTGGGAAGCATTGCACTAAAAGGATTCTGAAATCCTTTCTACTCTAAAACTATGAATTTTGAAAATCTCAGACACTGAGACAAACTATGGTGGTTCCTCTCAAAAATTAAAAAAAAAGCTTGATAATTAATTTTCCACTATAATATGCTGCCTTTGCTTCAACAGTGAGTTGAAACAAATGCTGGTTTTCTCTCATAGTAGAGCCCTGACTTTAGGTTTAGCCTCTATTGGATTTTAAGGTTTTTTCCTTTCCAAAGTTTTATGGAAGAAATCCACTTGTGATTTAAAACGGTAAAACAACATTTCTTCATTTGAGAAAAAAAATTCAGCCTCTGAGCTAATTAAACCTCAATGATACCAATTCAAATGAATTACCAAGGGAAAAGAAAGAATAAGAATAGCCTTTCTATCTCAAGTGGCTCTGTGAATGGATGACTTGCATATAAACATATAAGTAAAGCAGTTGTTCTAAATTGACATTTGTGAAGGGTGTATGTTAATCAAATGCCTTTAAAGAAAACAGATAAATAGATCAAAGAGTAGGAGAACTGGCAACTAACAGGCATTTTCTGTGGTATCTGCCATTAATTGCATGCTTTAGTACGAGGGTGACTCCAGATAAATAGAAGATTGTGAAAAAAAATTATTTTGTTTTCTTTACATCTTCTTGTTGTAAACTTGGATAGAGCAATGAGCCACTGGCTTTGCAATCCCTGGAAAATGTTTTCTCCATTACATTATTTCTACTCAAACTGTTATGCTTTGTTCATTGGCCATACAAACCTCTCTTATTTGTGATCTCCCATACAGAATGTTTATAAAAATAAAACTGTTTCTAGAGATCTATTAAAAGTTTACGACATTTTGAAAGTACATCAGACATTCAGAGTCAATTTTTTTTTTCTCATAGCTAACTCAAAAATAGCATTACAAGAAGTGATTTGAAGAAAAGAGAAAGATTGATCACAGGTATATAAAAAGGGGCCACCCTTTCGATTCGCCCAGTGGTAATGACTGTGATGTGACCCAAGAGACCTGTACTAAATTATCTGTTATCCAGTATCTTTGCAACATAAGAAGTCCAAAATTAGAGAATTTTCTGGGACAGAGAAATTTAGCTTTTAGTTCTGTAGACCTAGGTTCAAATCCCATCTCTTCCAGGTGCTAGCTGTGAAATTTTGTCACCATCATTTACAATGCAGGGACAAAATATCTTCCTTCTGTGGGATGAGAGAAAGAGCGTGCAAACAATTTGGAATTGCTCTTAGGCATATGGAAGAGCCAGAATCTATATGCGCTATGTACATTTCACTTCCTCTTTTTCTGGTTCACTTTAAAACCTAGCGCATCTGTTTTTCCGCAATCCCCTTTATTTATAAACTGTGTCAAATCTATCTTTGGAACCATATATCATATAGAGGTTTTATTACTAATATTTATTAAAATTTCTATGTGCTAGAAAATATCTCATCTAAAACTCACCACAATCTTGCAAATACTATATTTACTCCTTTATAAGATGAAGAAACTGAGACTCAGGGATTGCCCAAGTTTACACATCTGGTTCAGCACTATCAGCTGGTAAGCAGTTGAACTTGGATTTGAACTAGGTCCATCTGACTTCAGAACCTGTGCTTGCAAGCACTTTATTAGGCTGTCTTTTTATATATGCTTTGTGTGTGTGTGTGTGTGTGTGTGTGTGTGTGTGTGTGTGTGTAATTCCCCAGTTAACGCAAACCTGAATAGAATCAAGTTGTTCAGCTCATGGCTCCTTAAGCCACGAACTATTATAGATATTTTGTCAGCTTGCTTTAATCTCAGGGAAGGAACTATGCAGAAATAAATACAATAACATGCAAAATACTTAGGGGAATGTCAGGCATATAATAGGCTCCCTATTTAAAAACAAAAATGCTATTTCTTCCCATTAAAAAAAAAATGATCCCAGAAGTGTGGGCAATAAGTATTGTCAACCCACACCTCATCTGGAATCGAAGGCTCCCTATTTTGTCCCATGGGTGAGTAACACTCTATTACTCTATGAACTTAACTGGAACAGGCTTTGGTTTTTCTGAGTTAAAAAACATATTCAAGTTTCCAGATTTGCATACATTTAATTTTAGTAAATAATATCAAACTATTTAAAGTGGTTGTACTTATTTATACTTATTTGTACATGAGAATTCTTGTTGGCCCACATCATTGTCAGCATTTATTATTATCAGTCTTTTTCATTTCAGTCACTCTGGTGGGTGTGTCCTGGTATCAAATTGTGGTTTTAATTTGCATTTTACTGGTTACTACTGAGGTTGAACACATTTTCAATTGGCTATTTGAAGATCATCTTTGTGAATTGGGCTGTTCATTCTTGTTTCTTTTTTGAACAGTTTTATTTCACACACCACAAATCCATCCAGAATGTATAATCAATGGTTCTCATATAATCACAGAGTTGTGCATTCATCACCATAATCAGTTTGAGAACATTTTCATTGTTCCATTAAGAAAACTCCCATACCCCTTAATACCTCCCTATTTTTGACACTTTGCTTTGATTTAGTACCTTTGTTACAATTGGTGAAAGAATATTATATTACTGTTAACTATAGTCCATAGTTTGCATATTTTTCCTATATACCACTCTATTATTAATACATTGTTATAGTGACATATTTGTTCTAGTTCATGGAAAAACAGTCTTATGTTTGTACTATTACATCTGGAAACCAGCAATTCTACTTCTAGATATATAAAAGTATGTGAACATATTACTAAAAGACATATAAAAGAATAGATGAATTTTTCATAATAGTCCCCTAATTGAAAACAATCCAAATGTCCTTGAACAGTACAATTATTGAATAAACTGTGGTATTTTCATTCAGTGGAATAATGTACAGCACAGCAATAAATGTAATAAGCTACAGATGCACACAAAAATAGGGATGAATTCCACAGATATAAGTTTTAGATAATTAAAAGAAAAGAAGCCAGGCATACTACATACTGTAAAAATACTGATCCATGGCTTTAAATATACACATTTTGCTGGCAAACTATGAAGAATAGCAAGGAATTTATCAATATGAAATTCAAGATACTAATTAAATACAAGAGGAGACTTTTGAGTAGGAAGAATCATGCTGAGGGCTTCTCAATATTGTCGATACCCTAAATTTCTTGGCCTGGATGGTTCCATTTTGGTTATTATGATAATTCATTAATGTTCACATTTATATTTTACATGGGTTTTTTGCATTATTTCAACTTTAAATGTATTCTTTTGCTTGTTTTTTTAAAGAAAAATAGGTCAAAAATTAAGTTTAAGAAAGAAAGAAAAGAAAGAGAAAGGAAGGAAGGAAGGAGGAAGGAAAGAAGAAAGGAAGGAAGGAAGAAAAAGGAAAGAAAGGAAGTTTCTAGGGTGCAGTTCTAGTGAAAGTATAGTGACTCTCCCCTTAATTTTCTAAATAAGAAATACGATCTATCAAAGAATCGTATGCTGCCAAAAAGTTAAAAAAAACAGTCTAGAAGATATTAATTAGATGTTAAAATACTAAAATTTTGAAAATTTTAATGATTTGTGGATAAATAGAAAAGACTGTATTCCCCAAAATAGGATGTGTTTGTTAGCCATGCAAACTATAACAAATGAGTCTGTAATCCTTCTATATCTGAAACTACACATTTGTTGATGATATATGTGCTAATCCATATCACCTATGGAAATAACCAAAATTATTAAGTCATCTGCCTCCTAGTTAATTTATAGACCCACTTTCAGACAATCTGACTTCTGGGTCTACATTGCCAGATTTTAATAGCTTGGCATGAGGATATCATTTGCTGGCTTTCTCTCTTTTAATCTGCCTTCTTTTAAAACTACACTAATTAAGTAAACACAAAGGAATTATCAGAGAATATAACCATAGAGATGAAAAGTAGAGTTTGGGTTAAGAGAAATGGGGGAAGGGGCAATGGGGAGTTAAGAAAGGAGTGTAGGGTTGCTGTTTGAGGTGAAGGGAAATTTCTAGTAATGGATGGTGGGAAAGAGCATAACATCATTCTAAATGTGATTAATCCCACTAATGGAAGGCTAGGGAGGGGGTGGAATGGGAAGATTTAGGCTGTATATATGTTTCCACAATTGAAAAAAGAAAAAAAAAAAACAGTCTAACTAGACGACAGTTGAATGCTAAGGATGAACTTGGATGGGATTGGAGGGTGGAGGACAGGTGGCTCGAAGGGACACAGTTGAGACATAAGGAAAAGGAAATACAGAATGTAAGCACTGTATCATTGTTGAATCTCTTATACTTCTTAGCTTTGCTTAGTGGAATTACATAAAAGAATGTTCTTGTTCATGGGAAGTACATATGTGAATTATAGTGTATGTTCAAGGATGTATGCAGCTAACCCTCATATGTTCAGAAGACAGAGAAATATATGATGGATGATAGATAGGGAGGGAGGGAGGGAAAGAAATAGTGATGTGACAGCACGTTAAAGTTGGTGGATTGAGCTATCGGGGGAGGGCGGTCAGGGTATGAGGGAATTCTGTGTATGGGGCTAGTATTGTTTTTGCAACTATTCATGTAACTTTGAATTTATTTCAAAATAAAAAAATAAATAAATGAAAAAAAAAAGCCAAAAAAAAAAAAAAACTACACTAATTAGAGGGATGGTATTAGGAACAACTAAATTTACACATCATTAATAAATCTGTAGATGACCTTTAGCAGGTAGATTATAGTTTTAAAATGAATATGAGAAAAATTTAACCATGGAAAGGCATGGATGTTCTATGTTTGTTGAATTTGGGGCTAGATCTCTATCCCCAAGTGGTTTAATCATTTTGACTGTAAGATACTTTTTCCTGAGCTGGTTGCAATAGATGAGAAGCTCTTCCTTTCACAGTTTTTTAAACTTGTCTTAGAAGAGTTTCAAATTTTAAAAAATTTCAAAATTAGTACTGAGTTCCCATAAACCCAGCAAGTAGTTTCCCCTATTATTAGCATATTACATTTGTTTGCTACATTTCTTAAAATTACTGAACCAATATTGATACATTTTTATTAAATAAAGTTTACACTTAAAAATAATAAAAATACTGTTCATATTCTTTTCAAGAATTCCATAACTTGGTTTCATTTTTGTACCAGGCGGCTCTATTAGTGGGCATTCTGTTACATAATGAGAGATGCTCTCTTCCAACACAACCTTACAAAAGGCCAGGAAAAAAAAACAAGGTCTGCTCTGCCATGTGTTTCATAGTTAGGCAAAAGTCAAGCTTCAAGTTACTGAAAGCATTAGATATAACAGTGGAACAGATAGTTTATTTGCTCTCTGTTTGGAGGCCTTTTTCACATCTTCTGCCTCTCTGATTATTTAGAATATCTTTTCCAAATTGCAAAAGAGACTTCTTTTTTGCAAGGACTGTGTCCCAGGGGACACATTTACAAGCTGTATTTACCTAAAGAGTATGGCACTCTTCCCCACTGCCAAACCTCTCAGCTCTAAATTCTATCATCAGCTCCAGAACCAGGAAAAAACATGTTTCTATATTCCTGTCCTATTCACATTCCAAAATTTTCTGACATCTATTTCTCTTACAAATGGTTGCATGTCTAAAACAGGAGAAAATGAACTTCAATCCCTACCTTCATAAATCTCTTCTTTGTATTTCAGAGTTATGTGTCTTATTCAAGTATGAAATTTAGAGACTAACCTATTTCTCCTTATAGATAAAATTCTTCTTGAGCAGGTAGATTGCTCGTGTATTGATTCATCAAATATTTATTGTATGTCTGAACCATGCAGGGCCTTGTAATAAAGGCTGCAGATACAGAGATCAAAAAAGAGTCTCCTGGGGTTTCCAAGAAGTGACAATCTAGGGAAGGAAACAGAGAAGTAAATAGACATTACAATATGTAGTCATAAATGTTATGATGGAGGTAAATACAGGAAAATTGGGGAGCACACAGAGAAAGTACTTCACGAGAGAGACGTCAAAACTTCTAAAGAAGGTGACCTCTGAGCTGAGTTTGAGAGATGAGTAGATGACAGCTAGGCAAAAGAAAAGGGGAAATGGAGTGACAAGGGCATAGAGCTGCCAAATGCAAAGGCACTAAAAAGGAGAGCAAGAAAAGTTTGGGAAATTACCAATCCTGTCATCATCTTTGAACATCAGGTTCTAGGGTTCAAGTTGGGAGAAAAGAGATGCGTAAGGGAGCGTTCCATTGTCAAAGTAGAGAAAAGTCTATCTGAGCAAAATGCTATAGATTAAGACTAATGATTAAGAAAAATAGACTACATCACTTTTCTAGAGCTTGAGTATTTTCTAATCCACTGAATTTGGATGATATTTTGGGCTTTGAAAAGGTAAGAGTGAAAATTGAAACCTATTAACAGAAATAGTTATAGTGCACAAACTTAACTAAGTTCCTCTTAATTTGGATGTAAATTATAGACCTTTCCTTTAAGGTTCCCGAGTATTCCATTTAGTTTGTGACTATTTGGGGCAGGGTTAATTGCCCATGATTCTTTAGGGTGTCTATTCAAAGGCTCTCAATTTGTGTGGCCCTGTGCCTACTTCCCTTCCCAACTCCAGAACCAGATCTCTCTCTCTCTGAACCATCTCTTAATCACTCAGCAATCCTAGGCCCCATCTTTATAGGCTGGACAAGCTCTAATAATCTTTATAGTTAAAAAATTATTTGTGTACAGTACTTTCTTTCTAGCTATTCCAATACCTCAGCAACTAAGAAAAAGAAACTTATATAAAGATTCAGTATTCATAATCCTTTGTTAAATTCCATCTTGTCTGTTGTTGAACTGAAATGGTAGAACTGTAACCCATAGCATTTTTTAAATTTGCTCTACAGCTACTTGTTAAATTGTAATTTGAAAGTTATCGCCTTTTTATATATGTTATTTCTCACAATAAGGAAACAGCTGAAACTATGGCACTGTAACTCATAACATTTTTGGAAATTTCCTATGTTACTACTTGTTAAATTGTACTTTGAAAGTTATTCCCTTTTTGCATATATATTATACTTCACAATGAGGAAATAATTGAATCTGCGGAAATATAACCCATAACATTCTTTGAAATTTACTCCCTAAGCACTTGTTAAATTGCACTTGGGAAGTTATCGCTTCTATGTATATATGTTATACTCCACAGTAAAAAAATATGATTATAAAAAAATTATTTGTGTAAAATATAAAATAAATTTTTGATGGTATTGTTTTCATACCCAACTTTAATTAAATTATAACTAGTATCATATATCAACAGGAAGTTTTTAATATGGTGAAAATCATACAGAACTTCACATGTAAGAAGATATAAGTGAGAAAAGGCAAGAAATGTTTTTAAAGAAAAGTAATGAAGAGTGACTTGTTTTCACAGTTATTAAGACTTATTGTAGTCGTTTTAGTTAGAATTGTGTCCTACTGATATGAGAGTAAGAACAATGAAACTGAAAAGAAAGCTAAGCTATAGATTTGAATAATACAATCAGGTCTCAGTCCTGGGTCTTTTTCTCTTCTCTAGATTTTTTCTGAGGTGATTTCAGCCAGTCTGTGGTTTTGAATCTCATTTACATGCTGATGATTTCCAAATTTTTATCTCTTGCTTAGACATGGTCTCTCAGTTGTAGAGTTGAATATCCCCTTGCCTGTATATCAGTCTACTTGATTGTTTAAAACTCTGCTTACAGTTTTCTAGTTCTCCCTTTCTTTGTAAATGGCAACAAAATTCACTGCTCATGGAGCTAAAAACTTGGGAATCAACCTTGATCCTTTCTTTCCCTTACTCCTCCTATCCAACTGTAGAAAATGTACCATTGGTTCTACCTCCAAAGTATGTCTCCATCTCACCGCCACTATCTTATAGTCCAAAGCTGACATAGACTACTTACTGCAGAGGCCATGTAACTGAGCTCCTTGTATCTACCCTTGTATCCTTCCAGTCAGTTCTCCATACCTACTGATTTTGTTACAAAACAGATAAGATCATGTCACTCCCTACTCAAAGCCCTTCAATGATGTTCCATTTTAAGTAGATAAAATCCATTCTCTTCACCAAAGCCTTGCATGACTTGCCCCAGCTGAACAGCAGAAGTGATATCAAAGTATCAGTGGAATAAATTGGTGATTTATGCCTGTTTAGGTCATTTCCACTTCTTACATTATTGACAGAAAGGAAGGTAGTCTCACCAGTCTTGATTCAAAGCATAAGCACAAAAAAACAAATACTTCAATCCTTACGTAGGCAGGCCCATCTCTGTGGTGTAGTTTTGCTACAGATAAGTGATACTTTACCACATAATTCAAGCCATATCATCAGCCCTGAGAATAAAAAGATATTTGAAACCATTTCCTCAAATATTACCAAATTTCGCAAATTTGTAACTTTCTCAATTATGTAAAATCAAGGATATTTTGTTGAAAGAAACAAAAGCATTCTCTCAAATGAGTTTTTTGAAAGAATACTTAGAAAACAAAGAATCCACATTTAAGAAGTAATTCTAAGGCCAGTTGAAAAGCAAACGTCATCGGGTATCTTCTCTCAATCTCTCTCCATGTGGTATCTCATCATTGCTTCTCTCTGCACTTGGGCTCTCTTCACATATTTGCTGATTGACTTCCTCTGCAAAGTTGTCGATTTCTGTTTCACTGTAGTTTTGCCTTTTAGTTGTATTTGGTTTGCTTGGTACTAATTCCACATGGTTTAAACCTTGATTTCTTAAAGCTAATTGACACATTTATTTCTAAATTATTACCAAAGGTGTTCCTTGCATTTTCATTCTAATTCTAACCCTTAGCTTAACACTAATGTTTGTCAAATAGTTAATGATCTGTCTTATTCAGGGACAATCAACTATTTGCTGATTTCACTGTTGGGCCATTCATTAATAAAGCAAGTATTTAATGAATGCCATCATGTGAGAAGCACTTTTATAAATTCTAGGGATATATGAATGAATCAAAGTCTCAGTCCTTTGAGCATTTTGTGTGAAATAGAGTGACCAAAAAAGGCAGTGTTAATAAATTAATAAATACATGTGTAATTTAATTTTAGCAAGTGATAGAAAATGAAGTGTAATGGTTGGAAGTGGTTGGCTTCTTTAACTAGCTTGAATTAGGAAGGGGTGGATTTTGATCTAAGACCTAAATGATGTCAGAGAACTACACAAGAAACTGGGAGAAAAAAAAGAGAGCAAACTAGATTTTGGGGGTGGGAGGTGGGGGACTCCTGCCAAAAATACCTAGAATTGTACTGATTAAAATATTTGCAAATATCCTTTTAATTGCATAACTGAATTTCAAAACAGTACAGGAACTCCTCAGAGGCCAAAAATAAGAGCTATAGATAACTTCTGAATCTCTCTCTCCCTTGAGAACATTACCTAATACAAGGAACCTAGACCCCTGGGCTTTATTGGCTCCACGGTGTCAGATAAAAATGGTCTTGGCCCACCATAAGCTGTGGAGTTAGAACTGAATTCTCAGTATAAAGCTGGGAACATTGAAAGGCCACACCTCAGTGAAAGGTGAAAAAAACTTCCTTTTTGGAAAAGGAGACAAAAACATAATTTAACCCTTTTGGCTCTTTCTGAGTGGAAGAAAATATATATGGTCGTATATAAAAGCACCCAGCAATTAAAGGATATCCCATTGCTCTCATGTACCCACAAGATATTGGCAAATACTAGCTATACCCCTAGACATAACACAATCAAACTTTTGAAAGCCAGAGATTTTTAAATTGGTCTTATTTGATGTATCCAAGTCTTAAGTTTCTCAGTAAAGAAAAAGAACTTCATTAAAAACAAAGAAAGTCATACATTAAGAAAAAAACATTTTAAGAAGTCAAAGGAAAAAATAAAAGACAGTTACATTCAAAGAAACCATTGAAACACTCAATTAAAAGACAGAAATTATTGAACAGGATAAAAAAGCAAGACCCAACAATATGCTTTTTGTAATATATAAAGTCTTATTAAAAGAAACAACTAGGTTGAGAGTAAAAGAATGGAAAAAAATTACCTTGAAAATAAGCATAAGAAAGCTATTGCTTATTAATATCTAACAAAATAAACTGGAAGAAAAGAAGCATTACCTGAGAAAGGGTAACTCATAAGTCAATTCATAAAGAAAAACTGGTCAATTATCAAGACAATATCACAGTCCTAAATTTGTGTATACCTAATAACAGAGGTTCAAGTAACAGAATAAGTAGACAAAAATTCAGTAAGGTTATAAAAGATTTGAACACTACTAGCAGCCAAATTGACTTAGCTGACATCTTTAGAATGTTATACCCCAAAATGCAAAATACATATTCTTTACCAGTGTACATGGAACATTCACCAAGATAAATCATATACATGCCATAAACACAAGTCTAATAAAAATGCAAAGTATTAAAACCACACAGAAATATTCCAGTTACGGTAAAAACAGGGTAACCACCACAGCCTTTCCTTTCACTGAGTACAACTAGACATTGGACTAAATGGGAAAAAAAAATCACCTTGTCAATAATGCTTAATTATAAATATTGCTTCTCAAAGCTTGGGGATTCAAATTTATATGCTCTGCATGGTTTGGGAAGAACTGAGTCATGAAAAAAATCTTAAAGTAGTTCTAGATTGATAGCATCCCAGGATTCCTAGAAGAAGAAAAGGAAGTTCATTTTGGATCATTCAATTTAGGTCCTTTTCTTTTCTAATACATGAAGTTAGTACTATAAATTTCTTTCTAAATACTATTTTAGTTGTAAACTACAAATTTTACTATTTTATGTTTTCATTACCATTCATTTTGAAACATTTTCTAATTTTACATATGATTTCTTCTTTTTTCTTTGAGGTATTTAGAAGTGCATTGTTTAATTCTAAGTATTTGGGAATTTTCTTACTGATTTCAAATATAATTTTATTGACGTTAAAGATACTCTGCATAATTTTGGCAGTATCTCTTGATATGCTTTTAGTGGTTTTTAAAGAATGTTATAATTTTGCTTTCAACAGTCATACATATTTTAAAGAACTTAAGGGGAGATAATTAGCCTATTATATTTACCCTGCAATTTATGACTGATGCTGATCTTTCATCCCTGAAGTTCCAGTTTTCCTTGTTGGATCATTTATTCTCAGTCTGAACAACTCCCTTCAGCATTTCTTTTAGAGCATATCTGATGATAATTAATTCTCTTACTTTTCCTACATCTGAGATTGTTTTTATTTTACCTTCATTTCTATAGAATATTTTCATTGAATATAGAATTCTAGGTTGAGAGTTCTTTTTGTTCATCACTTCAAAAATGTCTTTCTACTGTTCTCTGGCTGCAATAGTTTCTGGTGATAAATCCACAGAAATTCAAACATTATTCCCCTGTATATAACATGTTCCTCTGTTTTTCTTTGACTGTTTTTAAGAATCTTCTTTATATTTGATTTGATTTGATCAAACAATTTGATGGAATTCAATGTTTATATTTCACGCAACAAATAATATACTTAATTTGATTCTTTCTTATCTTCCTTTATGTTTACTTTCATTTTACTTCATTGTTTCCTTTTTTCCCTCTTTTTCTTAATGTGGCTGGTTTTATTAAGTTTTCATTTATCTCCCCTTGTTCCACTTTTAATTTTAATGCCTTCATATACTTCTCCGTTCCAATATGAGTAACCTTTCCTTTCCTGATGCTAAATCAAACATATATTTCTCTATAATGCGATAAAATAAGATAATCCCTGTTTTCTGCCATTTTCTATTCCCTCACTACTTCTCTACCCAAAAATGAGACCTTGAGATTGGTTCACCTCGCCCTACTCCTGCCACCTCCCACCCTCACAGAAACTCTTCTTAACACACTGAATATACTAAGTCAATGAAGCATTTGAGATCCAGTTAGTAATCATGTCTCTCCTAATACATGTCTTCTATTTCAAGAGTCCTTATAGCATTTACCTTGCAAACTCTCAGTCACTCTAACAATATGGACTTAGAGTTAACTATGAAGGACTCTGTATTAGAGATCCCTGTTGTGCTTATCCTGTTGTGCAGTCAGAACCCTTTTGCAAGTATTTGCTTTGTGGGGGAGGGTAAAGGAGCACTATAGTCCCTGATCCTTTGCTCTTCTGATAATATCATTCTTTCATCATGACAGGGTATTTTAGTTTCTTTGGCTGCTCAAGCAAATACCATACAATGGGTTGACTTAAACAATGGGAATTTATTAGCTCTTGGTTTTGAAGTGAAGAGAAGGTCCAAATCAAGGTGTCATCAAAGTGAGGCTTTCCTCCTGAAGACTGCTTTCTGGGGCTAGCTGCTGGTGATCCTTGGTCTTGGGCTCCTCTGTCACATGGCAATGCCTCTCCTGGCCTCTCCCTTCTGCTCCAGTTTCCATTGACCTTCAGCTTCTTGCTTCCCATGGCTTTCTCTCTATCTGTGTGAACTGAATTTTATCTACAAAGGACTCCAGTAATAGGATTAAGACCCATCCTGGCCACACCTTACCTGAGGTAATGTCATCAAAAGTTCCTACCTGGGATGCGTTCACACCCACAGGAATGGATTAAATTTAAGAACATGTTTTTCTGGGGTACATACAGCTCCAAAGCACCATTGCATCATTTCAGGGGAATGAAATTGTGTGTGACTCAACAATTTTTCGCATCAATAATTTCCTCTCTATTGTGTATAGATATTATTTCACTGATCTTACCTTCCAGCTATTTCAAATTTTCACTTTTATAAATTATTTTTTTTCTGCATATAAGCTTAGGAAATTTTCTTTTTGTCTTGGGAATGCAATAATTTTAACCAAGATATATTTAAGTGGGTGTCCTTTTTCATTTTCTTATCTGGGATTAGGGGAGCTTCACAAATCTGCCAAATAAAGTATTTCTTCATCTCAAGGAAATATTGTTTCTATTATTTGTTACTTCAGCTAGTCATGTGAATTTAAAAACTTCCCAGGAAAATGTTTTACTTTAAATATTTCTCCATTCATTTTATTTAAGACTCTGAACAGGTTCAATAGAGGTGCTAACAGATATAAAAATGCAAATGGGATTAGGCCTTATTACTTTCCAAATCCATAAAGAACACATCAAATAAAATTTTCCAAGCATGAACTTGTTTCAAAATATTCTAAAGCTACATTATGATTTTGAAATTAATAATTGAACCTCATAGCAACAGTAATAAGGAATAATGGATATGCTAAATTCTGTGCAAAAGCTTTCATAAGCCATAATATAACTCTGCTTGAATTATAAATAATTGCATTAAAAAAGGAAAGTAAATAATAAAGGGAAAGAAAGACCTAGTGTAATTCAGATAGAAAGGAAAGTTGATTAACATGACAATATTATACTGAAAGAGTATTTTTGTATAACTTAATTAGATATGTGCTTCTTTGGAAATTGACCTCTTCAAGAAACACATGACTGAAATAAAATACATTCATCTAATTCTATAAATTCATTCCTTGGTATTTCCCAGGAAAATCTCCTGCCTTTCATCCCATCTCAAGGCCCTACATTAAAAGTTCTTGGATATTGTCGTTCTGTCAAAGATTCCCAAAAATGCTGCCAAGGACAGAATAGGGAGAATTTTGATACCCCAAGCAGGGCCAATCACTGCCAAAATTGAGAAGTATACCAAGTCTATTTTCTTGCCTTGAGCTACGCATTTCTGCATTATTTGCCCTTTTCTACAGATACCCAGGTCTCCTTATGCGTTCTCTCTCAAGGGAATGAAATATCTGTCTTCAGGGAACAATCTGATATCAGGGGTTTTCACCCATTTCTGATTTTTAGGTCAAGGACATTTCAGGTACCAGCAAGTAAAAGAGAGTATACATTTTGCATACTTAGAAAATTTTTACCTGGATAACGCATAGAAATAATACCAAAGTGGGCCACTGCTGATTTCATCAAACTGTGCTCCATTCCTCTACACATGAGATGAATAGGCATATTTTTGGGTAGAATCTCTTCATTTATTTGCTCTTCAAATTTTTTTGAATGCTTACTACAAACCAGGCTCTGTGCTAGGCACTTGGTTTATAACTGAGCTTATCCCATCCAAGAAATTGACATTTCATTTATTTTGAATAATTTTGCTCCATCTCATCCCCAAAAGAACTGAAGGCTCTTTGGATGAGCACAAGCCTCAGGAGTGCAGAGAAGAGAGCAGATGCCTATTGCACACCCAGTGAGAGTATTGTTAGGTTACTGGGGGGATGGGGTACAGTAGGGGGGAGGTGATCTGTGGTTGACAATGTGGAGTCACAACATTGCTGACCTAACATGGGCAGAGCCTAAGGAAAAGAGCAAAGAGTATAGAGTTACATAGAGCCAGCTGGACAGTAGACTTGCCAACACAGAGAAACAGGCCTGACACTGATTAAGACTGAAGTAATCATTCACTGTGCTGGTAAAGGAGATGACCATCACCTTTTGGATAGATAAAATGTGTCAGCTTGAGGGTGAGCAGTACCTGGGGAATGCATGCCTACCATCCAAATCCAGGTGAAAAAGAATACCATTGCAGCAAATTCTATTGTAGGTACATTAGATACTTAATGCAATATAAAGATCCTGTGCATATTCTAAGTTAGCAGTTGGAGTAACAAATTGTAGTTATAATGATTATTGTAAGGATACACCACTTACAGCAATTAGAGGATCTTGTAAGCTAGTCCTATTGTACTGCAATTAATTCAGTCATTCAGTAACGTCTTATATCAGGCATCATGCTAGATACTGGCTGGGGATTCATGTAAGAACAAGATGAAATCTTCATTCTTGTGATCCTCTTTTGAGGCAGTATGATGTTAAGGACATGAACCTGGGATCAGCCAGATTCCAAATTTGAATTCCAATTCTTCTAGGTGGTCATAGGCAAGTTAATTAACTAATTGATCCTTAGTTTCCCCATGTGTCATATGAAGCTAATGTCCAGCTCATCGGGTTGTAACAAAGGTCAAATATGGTAATGGCTATAGTGCCCTAATACTTAGCAAGTTCTTAATAATTGTTAGATGCTATTACCATCCTTTAATATTGGGCGGACAACAACACACAATTGTGGAAAACCTAATTGGATGAAGTACTTGTTTCAAGTTAATTTATACTCTAAGGCCACCTAAATTTCCTCCCAATGCTTTTCTAAGAAGTTTTACATTTATAACATTGATGAATTACGCTTGTATACAGGAACCTGCCAAAGTGTCCCTGGTTGGTGAAGTTGGCATCTTAGAGATGATAAATGTAGAAATCAATGGAACATGAATGCATTTGGAATAGGATTGTCAACACACTAGATGCCTCCTAAAAATTCTGTGAGTAACATGCAAAACATGGAAATGTGAAGGTTCCAGTTACAGAGAAGGTTACAGTGTATCAGGAAGAAGAAACAGAGAGAAGCCCAAGAAAAAGATACATCTGATGAGCGGCTCTGCCTCTTAACTAGGTTCAGGAGTGAGGGACAAGGATGTACCACTGGGTTGTAATGAGATAGAAAACAAGTGGTAGGGTGGTGGTCAACCTAGTCTAGAACACAAAGTCTGGTATTTACCGGAGGTTCCAGGTTTTCATGAACCATTAGATAGCGTGACTGATCAGTGAGGACTGACAATTCCAATGAGAGAAATAAGCATGAATAAAGTAAATTGGAACAAAATAGGACTTGCCATAGCTTTCAATCAGACTTAGGTAAATTGCTGTGGTTGTCAAAGGCCAAGCCTCTTTCTGGAGGTCTGAATCCTCTAAGAAGTCCTCCCAAAAAGGAGAATGCCACAGGCAGTGCTACTACTTAAGATCTTTTAAGAACATAATCTGGAAGTCATTGGTGTTTTAAAAAATAGATACATGAGTCCATTTTAGCCTCAGCTAAAAAACAGTACATGAGGACCTAAAGCGTTAGGATGCTAACCAATTCTAGATTTAGATTGATGAGAAAAAAATCAAAATGCCTCTCCCTCACACAATGTTAGAAGTTTAAAAGTTTGGTCCAAAATGTTGCCTCTGAAGTCTGAAATTGATCATGTATCAATTGCAAATGGACATAATTTGGTAACAAAGATGTAGACCAAAGGCACAGCATTTAATCTCATGGAAATGAAAGATTTAAACATGGTGTGCACAGTACAATATTAATAAAAATAAAAGCTTTGTGTATGGTTGGTTACTGCTTAAAATTGAAACAAATTCAGACAAGTTCATTTCAGGCCAATCTAATTGCAGAAAATCAATTAGAATGAGAAATGATCCCAGCGAAGTCAGTCCTACCATATCAAGTGGAATATTTCTCAAATAAATCACCTCAACAAATGCAAACATTAGATTTGGGGGAAGAGAAAGATTTGTAGGAGAGGAATAGCAGAATTAACAACTGACATGGGAAGAGGGTCAGGTAAATTTGGAACATTTAGGAATTTCTAAATCTTAATTCATGAAGAACTTTCACAAGCTCTTTTAGTCAGCCAAAAGAACTAAATAGCTAAAAAGGAGTAGCATGACTTTAGTAAAAGGGCCTGTGGGCCAAGCTTTGCCATCAAAGCCGGAACTGCTTTAAAATTGCAAATCAGATAAATAACAAAAAGAAACATAAAAGAAAAAGTCTCTGAACTTTACACCTTGTTCCAGTCGATTTGCCTTTGAATCAGAGGAAGCAATTCATAGATGAGTAGAACTGTTTCACATTGTTGGACCATCTTGCTCGAATAAAGTCCAAGCCATTATAACTTATAATGGCTTGGAAGAGGGGAAGGACCTGAACAACTTTTCATGTCATTGAGACTGTTGGGGTCACAAATGGGGCTTTCTTTCCATCCTTCTTTACATTTGATAATAATTTGAACTGATGTAAAAATGACTAGAGAGCCCAGGGTAAGGGAACTCTGTCAAACCAGTGGTGATCCCTGTGAAAGACAAATGTTCTGGACCATTAGGAGATGAGTTCATTTAGGCTATAGCAATAGAGAAGATGTTCATTAATGAGAAACATTTCAAAAAAAGAGGAGAGGACTGGGGTTTTATAGAGCAGGTAAACAAGGGAGTCATCAGTGAGTTATGGGGAATCATAAGGAAAGACGGAGAGGGTCATATTTGAGTAACTGAGGAAGGGTTGAAGTAGGTTTTATCCTGAAATGTGCTAAGACAGAGTAACACTTTGAGCTGAGCCTTTTCTCAGAATACGAATAGAGTTAGGAGCACAGGACTCAAATAAATTTCAACATTGTCACTCTTTTTTTTTTCTTTAAAAAAAACTATTTCACTTGTTAGTTGTGGGTTTAAATAAAAGAGTTATTTTATTTTACATACTGCCAAGTTATTTTTATTTAAAAATTAAAGAAAATACAAATAGTAAATGGTATTACAAATATTACAAATAGAAAATTCAGAAACACTGTGATGGACTTGATTTTTAATTTATACTTAAAAAGAACTCAGAAAAGAAGAAAAAATTATGTGTCTTTTGAAATGTATTTGAATTCCACAACATTTGTTTTTTACAGATGTCTAAAACCAATGTATTTGGGTAATAAAACCAACTCTTTTTTTTTTTTTTTTTTTTTTAAAGTAGGACTACATAATCCTTTGATATGATTTACTGTCTTTCTTTCACTATTTTTTTTTATTATGGAAACTTTCAAACATGCACAAAGAGTCGACACAATAGCTTAAAATGAACATTCATGTACCACTACCCAACTTCAGTGATTATTCTACAATTCTTATTTCATCTATCCCTTGTGGGAAATATATATATATATTTTTTTTTGGTCAAGTATTTTAAATCAAAAGCCCAGACATCATATTATTTAACCAAAAACACTTCAGTATGGATATTTAACTGATGAGGACTCCTTTTCCAACAAAACCACAATATCTTTATCACAACTTAACAAAATCAACAATAATTCCTTAATATTTTTTAGCATGCAATCTGTGCATTTTTTTCATTTGTCTCAAATAGAGGTTTATTGGTTTATTCAAATCAGGATCAAAATGAGGTCCATACATTTCATTTGTTTGCTTTGTCTCTTAATTTCTAACATCTCTCCCTCCCCTTCTTATGCTGTGTATTTATTTAATAAACTGAGTCTTCTTTTTTCATAGAATTTCCACATTTTGAATGTGGCTAATACTATCCTTGAGATTTCATTAAACATGTTCCTTCATTCCTAACTAAAAAACTAATGTAGGTTTAGAATCTTGATTAGTTTTAGATTTTTTTTTCTTTGTTTTTTGGGGTTTTTTTAGCAAGAAACTTTATGGGCGATGTCATATACTTCCTAATGCATCACATATAACTTCTGGTTGTCCCCAATATTGCTATTTCTCTAGCTAAAGAAAAAAATGCAAAGAGCTCATGCTTTATCTATTTTAAATCATTTAGATAATCCTTAAAACAGCCATATGAGGATGGAACTCATTTATCTGTCTTTTAAAAATAGGGAAACTGGGGCATAAAGTTTAAATAACTTGCCCAAAGTCAAATAGCTAATAACTACTGGAACTGGCATTTAAACATATCCAGCCTATCACTATATCCAGAGTTCTCAATTGCTAGACTCTGTTTTGTGTTCCAACACCCCAGGTGCACTGTACTGCTCATAGAAAATATTCTATGAATAGTCATTCAATTGCTGTTTCTATGAAGCATAGGATTCTATCTTTTATTTTGAAGGTGGGTCCTGTTTTCATAGATACAATCCTCTTTCTTTGAGTGCCCTTTTTGTAAGATATGGCATCTAATTTTGGAAGAGAAAGCATTCCTGGCATACTTTTCTCAGCAAACAAAGATGGAAGCATTCACAAAAAGCAGAAATGTTCTGCCAAGATTGAGACTAAAAGACAGAACTTCAAGACACCAGAATGCTCCAACACTACAGCATGTACCCTTTGCAGGGCACAATTTATCTGGGAAATTGGCCTAATGCAACACCTACAGGGAGCAACATGGACATGGAAAACAAAACCCTGAGATTTATTTAGCCTGAATGGTTCAGTGTCAGGCACAGAGCATGTGTGCTGGCATTGTAGAACTAAATGCAATAAACATCTGTTATTACAGGATTTATATTGGTGGCTTGCTTATGGATTTAGAGTCAAAGAAAGACTTGAAGAATTTTATTTAATATGTTGATGGCTATGCTAGGAGATTCAGAAGAAATTAATGGCAATATGCTTGGGGGGGGGCTGGAAGAATGAGGAGGGTATTAACTAAATAACACACAGTTTTGGCTCATTGCCTCATTGTATGTTTCTCTTATATGGGCAGCTGTGTCATCCAAAGTGGCTTTCAAACAATGACCTGCACAGAATGGTAAAAGGAATGCAGAAATTCAAAGATGGAGACATAATGGTATCTATTGGCACAGGGTAGGAATTTGGGTCCCAACCTGCCTCCGATTCTATGTGTGATCCTGAACAAGTCACGGCATGTCTCTAAAACTAAGGGGCATTGATTGCAAACTTTTTTTCTAATCATAAAACTGTTTTGTTTTAACAAAATCTAATTAAGTATATCAATAAATTATAGACATTTTAACAATAGATCAACATATTTCTGGGCCCTTTGGGGCCCCACCTATTTTGTCTCTCTCCTTCCCACCCTCCAATATGATCCTTAAGGAATAATCCTGAAATTCTAGGTCTCTGTTCACAAAGAATGATTTGAAAATCCATGGGACTAGATGGTCTCTAAAGCACCTTCCTTAATTTGACACAAATAAATCTAAACGGAGACAGATGCTGGAAGACAAACTTAAGTAGAGACGACATCAACACTCACTTCTAGAGTGCTTACTTGGGCTAAAGGCAGACCTTCTTTCTCCAGGGTAGTCTTCAACCCTCACCCCCATTTCAATTCTTGATGAACAAATCATTAGATAATAACTATTTTCCATTGACAAATTTACTCTTTTCAAATGTAGAATCTCTTGGGCTTACTCTTTAAACTTGGAGCCAAGAATCATTTCCAAATTCCAGACGTTATCAGGTTCTGAAGAGATGTACATCTTGATGAAGGTACAAGCAGTACTTCTGGGTTTTAGTGGGAGCATATCAAGGGTTTCCAAGACAAATTTTCCCCTTGAGGAGAAGGAGAAGATAGTACCAGAAAGCAAGAATGAGAAAGAAGGAAGAAAGCACAGACAAATCACAAGTGCTTACAGTTTGGTCAAGGTTGTCCCTGTATTGATTTAATATTTCTAGACCCTCATATAAGGCCAGTCTGCTGCAGAGAAATTTTCAGATCCATGATGCAAGAACATAAACAAACAAACAAACAAACAAACAAACAAAAACTAGCTGTCCTTTTTCTGGGATAAACAAATTACATCTGAGAGAAAATGGAGAACATACACCCCTTTTAATTTTTCATCTAATCTTGTCTCTTCCCTCAGCATCAGGACTTTATTTTGAATAATTTTTTATTCCTTTTTTGTGTTTTTATATCAATGTAGATGATACTACATGACTTTCCCTTTTAGTAGGGTTTTCTTTCCAGTTTCCTGGTTGTTTTTCCTTGTTTGAATTCTATCCATTCCCACAGAAGGATTATAGCATCTAAATCATTCATTAGCTTTCGTAGCAAACTAAGCCAGCTTCTTATGTAACATTTCTGGGTTGTTTAGATTCTGACTAACTTTATTCATTAAGATGAATAGAATCTAGTGGGGGAGGTTTATTTCTAATAGCCACTAAAGCTGAATTCTGTTTGTAAAAAATGACCTCAAGCCAGGGTAGATCTTAAGGTTAAAATCATTATTATTTGTCCTGAGTTTACAAAGGGAACACTGTTAGTTAACTTGCCAGAAACAGAACAAATGGCTGGTCAGCATCACTGATTTGGGCTATTTAATGGATTATGCATCTTGTCTATTGAACTGAGAGATCACTTAACTCTAATGGCTGTTTTCCTGGTTAGATATGTTTTAAATGTTTACCCTTGGAAATGCAGGAAGTAACTCTATATAGGATGGCAGGCTTCTTCTATAAACATGGTGGGAAATGAGGTGTCCATTTGACTTAGTTCACTGTTGAACCCACTCTGAAGATCACCTTCCCAATTGAGCAAAAGTTTAGGAAGTCTTTACCACTGTTTGATCCAACCTGCATCAGCAATAGGTTGCAATATGAATAGGGCTCAATAATCTTACTGTGATGGATTAGCCTGCTTAGCAATCATTCAGTAATAATCAGTATTCTGATTATGATGTTAAAATACCCAATTCCATTAAAATTATTTCTTGCATTGGGAAAGTGGAAATGGCAGCATTCAAACATAAGAAACAAATTATTCTAAATAAAACTAAAGTATTCTTATCTTCCAAATAAAGGCCAAATGTATAAGGAATTTTTAAAGGAAGTTAAGGTCTTGAGATATACTCTCATATTGAAACATTTGGCATGCTATTTTGTAATTACATTTTTTAACAATGTTATTGAACTGTAATTCACGTATCATACAATTCATCCATTTAAAGTGAACAATGCAGAGTGTTTTAGAATATACTAAACTATCCTCACAACATAAAAATTTAGAACATTTCTCCCCCCACAAAGGAAACCCCATCAACATTAGCAATCACTCCTCATTCCCTTCTCTCCTTAGCCCCTGGCAACCGCTAACTTATTTTATGTCACTATAGATTTTCCTTTTCTGAAAAATTCGTATAAATTAACTCATATATTATATGGTCTTTTGTGACAGACTTCTTTCACCTAAGCATATTATTCTCAAGTTTGCAGTGTGAATCAGTACTTCATTTCTCTTAATTGCCAACTAATATTCCATTATATGAATGTAACACATTTGTTTATCCATTCTTCAGTTGATGGGCATTTGGGTTGTTGTCACTTTTTGGCTATTAGGAATGATGCTGCTATGAACATCTGTGTGCAAATTTTTGTATGGACATATGTTCTCAATTCTCATGGATATAAAGTGGCTAGACCATAAAGTAACTCTGTATCTTTAACATTTTGAGGAAACACCAAAGAGTTTTCCAAAGTGACTGAACCATTGTATATTCCTGCTAGCAATGTAACAGAGTTCCAATTTCTCCACATCCTCATCAACAATTGTTATTATCTGTCTTTTTATTATAAGCATCATAGTGGGTGTGAAATTACTTAGGAGTGTGTTATTTAATTTCCACATATTTATAAATTTCTCAGTTTTTAAATTTCGCAAATTGCCTTTTGTTATTGATTTCTAATCTAATTCCATTGTATTTCATTTGTTCCCATGCTAATTTTTGTTATTTCCTGACTTTATTTTGCTATTGGTTAATTTACCCTTCTTTTCCTAGTTTCTTAATGTGGAAGGTTAATTTATTGATTTGAGATCTATCTTCTTTTTTGATAAATGCATTTTACAGACGTAAATTTCTAAGCACTGTTTGCCTGCAACCCATAAGTTTTTGTACATTGTACATTCATTTCCATTCATCTCAAGAAATTTTCTAATTTCCATTTTTTTCTTGACCCATTGTTTACTTAGGAGTGTGTTGTTTAATTTTCACATATTTATAAATTTTTCAAATTTCCTTTTGTTATTGATTTCTAATCCAATCCCATTGTATTCAGAGAACATATTTTGTATGGCTTCTATCCTTTTGTATTTATTGTGGCTTTTTTATAACCTAGCATAGGATCTATCCTGGAGGATACACTTTGTACTCTTTAGAGGAATGTGTATTCTAATGCTTTTGAGTAGAGTATTTCGGTATCTATTTGTTGTATCTAGTTGGTTTACAGTATTGTTCATGTCTTCTATTTTCTTGTTAATCTTTTGCCTAGTTCTACCCATTAGTGAAAGTAGAGTTTTGAAGTCTCCAAATATTATGTTGAATTTTGCATTTCTGTCTTCAAGTCTGCCAAGTTTTGTATAGTGTTCTATTTCCCTGCTTATCTTGTAATTTTTAAGGAAAATGGAGCATTTTATATAACTATTGTAGCAACTCTGGATATAGTCACCACCCACCCCCATTCCCCAGCATGGAGGTTGTTGTATGCTTGGTAGTTTTATTTTTTCGCTGACTTAGTTGAACTCTTTCTGTGAAGTTTTTTCCCTCACTGTGTGCAGCTTGTGTTGTCCCTTCTCAGATTTTTTTCCCTGGTTTTTATCTTTTATCTTAGGTACCTAGGGTCAGAATTGGTCATTTATTGGTCAAAGGTGCTTAAGCATCCTCAGCTGGTTAGAATTTACCCTTTACCATTCAATGTGTTTGTTGCTTGGAGGCTGCTTTCATAGTTTGAGGACTTTACGGTTTGTTTGCCCTGTGTTCATCCAGGGACTAATAGTCTGGATGTTTCTTCTGTGATCGATACTGAGAGGGCACAGCCTTGAGCATACACACCAATTCCAGAGTGCCGGGGATGAATGTGACTTTATTTTTTAAGCCTGTCTTCCTAAAATTTGTCCCTGTGCCAGAATAACTTATTGTTCAGTCATTGTTTGACTGGATTATGTTTAAGCCCCTTTTGTCAGGGAGGTTTCTGCCCTTTGTGGATCTGCATGCTTCCTAGGTAACGCTATCTTCTCTGCCCCACATCCTGCTCTGATTGCTTCTGAGTGGGTGAAGTCTGGGACATTCACCCAAGGTTGGCCATTATCCCAGGAGATCTCTTCTTTGCTAATTCTCCCTGGTACTCTCTATTAATCTCTGGCTGTTGTGCCATTTTGCTCATATCATGGAGCAATCAGCCTTCTCCCCTAACACCTCCACTATTTTTTGACAGCATCCTTAGGAATGAAGTTCTCCAAGCTGTGTTTCAAACAGTTATGCCTCTTAGGCAGAGCTGCAGAGCTTTTCCTCCATATCTATGGCCTGCTTTTCTCACTGCAGAGAACCGCTGCACAGCTGTACCAGCTTGGGCTGGGGATCCACTTTTCCTGGAGTAACACTTCAGCTCTGTGAGAGAGAATTGGGGGGTGACAACCTTTGGTCTTTTGGCTTGCCCCTCCTAGCACAGAACTTCTCACTTATAAGCCAGTTGGAGTAATCAGGGCCCTAAGTATTCTCAACCTGCCACATCGAAAGTGGAAATTCCACCCTACAAGTGAGGGCCAGGTAGGGGGAGACCAGTCACACCTGCCTGACTTCTGAAATACACAGCTGAGGGGATAAAAAATGTGAGCAGCCCCTCTCCCAAGGAAACAGGTCACAGCTGCTCAAACTCTCACTGTTCTTACTGAGATTCAGATTTGCTTAAATGAATGTTTCTTCATTTTCTGTATGTCCTCAGGATCATTTCTAGAGACTTTAAATAACTGCATTTTTAGTTTTCACCACTTAAAATATTGTTTTTCCATTTTCAAAAGTAGACAAAATAATAATAATGAACCCCTGTGCCGATATGTTTATTTATGTCCCCCAGAAAAAGCCATATTCTTTGATACATTCTTGCGGGGGCAGACGTATTAGTGTGGATTGGGTTGGAACCTATTGGTTCAGTGTTCCTGGAGATGTGACCCACCCAACTGTAGGTGATAACTCTGACTGGATAATTTCCATGGAGGCGTGGCCCCACCCATTCAGCATGGGCCTTGTTCAGTTTACTGGAGCACTACATAAGCTCAGACAGAAGGAGCTCATAGCTAGCTGGAGCTGAGACAGACATTTTGAAGACAGCCGTTGGAAGCTAATTTTGGAGAACGCCATTTTGAAACACAATCTGGAAGCAAGCAGACACCAGCCACGTGCCTTCCCAGCTAACAGAGGTTTTCCGGATGCCAGTGGCCTTTCTCCAATGAAGGTACCCTTTGTTGATGGACACGTTATGACCTTAAGACTGTACCTGTGCAACCAAATAAACTCTCCTCTATAAAAGCAAAAAAAAAAAAAAAAAAAAATTGTTTTTCTTGTTAGAAGTCTCCAAGCTCCTTACTCCACCACTCTGAAAGTTCCATTCCTTGTGCCTTAACACACTTTCTTAACATTCTTTGTGCCTTAACTCAAAGGGTCAACATTTTGATGCTGATGCTCCCTCTAAGTGCTGAAGCCTACTTTAAGTCTTCATGAAATATAAGAGTGAGTGATTCAAGGGAAGGTATTTGCCATACTCAGGTAAAAAATAAAGGAATACCTCATTTTATTGTGCTTTGCTGTCTATCATCAAGTCTGTCAGCACCATGTTTCCGACAGCATGTACACATGTCTCTGTGTCACATTTTAGTTAAGGTATGTACATTTTTTTTTAGACATAATTCTATTGCATAGCTAACAGACTACAGGGTAGTGTAATATAACCTTTATATGCATTGGGAAACCAAAAAATTCATGTGACTCACTTTATTGTGATATTTGCTTTATTGCAGTGGTCTGGAACTGAACCTGCATTATCTCTGAGGTATGCCTGTAGCAGATAACATTTATATGGTCTTTATATACCAGGCATTATTTAGGTGCTTTGCATGTATTAACTATATTTAATTACAATAAAAACTCTATGAGGTAGGTATTATTATGAAATTATTATCCCATTTTCACACATGGGAAAATTGAGGAACAGAAGTTAGGGAATTTACCAAAGACTACATAACTAATAGTGACACCTGGAATTTGAAGCATAGTGATACATGTTCAAAGACATCTTAAACTGCCCCTATTTTTCAAGGTTGCAAGCTGTGTTGGTGTGTATATATTATATCCCCCAGAAAAAGCCATATTCTTTAATGCAATCTTGTGGGGCCAGATGGATTAGTGTTGATTATGTTGGAACCTATTGATTGTTTCCATGGAGGTATGACTCAGTCAACTGTGGGCAAGATTTTGATTGGATAATTTCCATGGATGTGTTACCCCACTCATTCAGGATGGGTCTGAATTAAATCACTGAAACTATATAAAAGAACTGACAAACAGAAGGAACTCAGAGCAGCTGTGAGTGATATTTTGGAGAGCAGCTGAGAGACACGTTTTGAAGATGACTGTTGAAACCAGACTCTTGCTCTGGAGAAGCTAAGAAAGGACAAATGCCCCAAGAGCAATATTTTGAAGAACCCACAGGAACTGAGAGAGGAGCTAGAACACAACCCAGGATCAGCAAATGCCAGCCACATGCCTTCCCAGCTTACAGAGGTTTTCCTGGATGCCGTTAGCCGTCCTTCAATAAAGTACCCTATTGTTGATGCTTTACCTTGGACACTTAATGGCCTTAAAACTGTAACTTTGTAACCAAATAAACCCCCTTTATACAAGCCAATCCATTTCTGGTGTTTTGTATTCTGGCAGCATTAGCAAACCAGAACAAAAGCTGTATCTCAGAAGTAAATATAATGTATTTTTCTTTGTGAAACAATTTGTTGTCTAAATGGGACTTTTAGCTGGATAGCTTTTTCCATACTTTGTGCCTTTTCTAGAAAAACTGGTATTAAGTTGAATTAGTTCAGATAAATTTAATAAAGTTATGCAAAAGAAGTTTAGCTTCTTACAAGACTATCTAGTGAATTACAGACAATTGTTATTTATAATGAAATCCAGAGAAAAGTGCCTTGGATATGTAGCCCAGAAAGATCCTACTTATATGGATACGTGCTTTGTATTTTGAAATTTTTACACACACTCATTTCTTTCACAGCCACTCTATTAGTTATCTTTGAACAAGTTTGTTTGAGCTGGAAGCAGCATGGTTTCAAAGCAAACATAAGTGGCCACTTCCCACCCTTAAATTAGTGCATCCTTTATAATTTGAAGAGTTCTCCTTAAAACCCTTACTCCATCACTTATCCTTCCTCCTTCATAGAGAAAAGTGGATCACATAAGAAAGTGGATCACATAAGAAAGGTAACCTTTTGCCACCAAACCTTCAAAGTTACCAAAACACTCATCCATCCTTTCTGCCTTCCTTCCTTTCAGAATGGAAAAGGTTTCCCTGTTCCTGTCTCAGCTCCATCTTCCCACTTGTTTTGTGGATTCCAGCTCCTTCCCAAGGGGCTCCTTTAATTAATGATTTCTGTCACGTTATCTGCAAACTCCCTCTGTTCTGGATCCTGCCATCATTTATATGTTCTCAAGATCAGTGATACTTAACTTTGTACACCAAAAATCACCAAAATGTTCAGCTCATACCTGGAACAATTTAATTAGAAACTCTGGGATCATTTATAAAAGATTCTCAAGTGATGTTGATGTGCAGTCAAGGTTGACAATAATTGTGCAAGAATCACTATTGTAACACAGGCACACATGCACATACCACTACCACCAACAAAAACATCATTACAACAAAAGTGACAAACCAAAAACCAGATCTCTTTTCAGTTATCAACCTTTCTCCTTTATTCTTCACAACTAAGGTAGATGTTACTAATGCCCCACCCAGATCCTCTTTACCTGGCCAGTACTTTTGTGCGTTTTGTCTAAAACTCACAATTTTCTTACTTCTGTAGCACTCTTCATTCAACTGGAATCTTGATTCTATCCACTGATGCCTCCACACCCATTCCTTTATAACTTCTCATTCCAAAGTCACCACTTATCTCCTTGTTTCAATTTCCAGTATTTATCTCCTCAAGCCAGTGTACAGCAGCATTTGACTCTGTTAAACTCTCTCCTCTTTGTTAGGATTCCCTGAAATCACACTTTTCTGGTTTTCCTCCTACAGCTGGCCATCTTGAATATTCTTTGCAAGCTTATATTTCTTGCCCATGCCTTAACTCTTGGTGTTCCTCAGAAACTTGGGCTAAGCACTCTCCTTTTCTCAGTGTATACAGTCTCTCTAGGCAAGCTTGTCCATATACAGACTACAGTTACTAACTAAATGCTTATGAATCCCATATTTTTATCTCCAACCCAGTCCTTTCTTTTAAGTTCCAGACTTATATACACAACTTTATCTTCAATGTCACCACATGGTGGTCCTAGAAGTGACACAAACTCATCATATCCACTCCTGGTGAGCCATCAAGGTGAGGTGCTCTAGCATCCTATCCCAAGTCTAATTCTCCTCCTGTGTTATTCTTAACTCCTCCTTTTCACCCTTCAACCAAATGAACAATTCTCATTGATTCAATCTCTTTAGTAACACTCCATCTCATCAATTTTTCTCTATCTTTACTTCTTCTATCTTAGGCTACCAACATCTCTAACAGGAATGACTGTTGCAGTCCCTGAATAGGTTTTATTGGCCTCTGGCTTCCCCTATTTTTTTTCTCCATTGCAGCAATATTAATATTTCCAAAGGGCAGACTGATTATATCACACTCCTTTTATAAACATCTGTGCCTTCCCAGTGTCCTCATAGTGAAGTCCATGCCAAGTACTCAAAACCGTTCATGATCTTGCCTAAGCTTACTGTTACAGTTTGCTGCAGTTATGCAAAATACCAGGAATAGATTGGCTTTTATAAAGGGAGTTTATTTGGTTACAAAGTTACAGTCTTATGGTTATGCAAATGCCCAAACAAAGGCATCAATAATAGGGTTCCTTCACTGAAGAACACCACTGGCCTCTGGAAAACCTCAGCTGTCCATGAGGACCCTGTTTCTCCACATTGTTCCGCACTGTCAGCCTCTGAGTGATGACAGTGTTTCCCCTTATGGTCTCAAAACGGCAGTAGCAGCTCCAAATATAATTTTCTACCATGATAGCGCACCAATTAAGAAGTGAAGAAGGAGTAAAAGTGACTCTTTGCATTGTCCAAACAGAGATAAATGATCCTTAGGAGGTCCCCAGAAGAATTCCCCTTCTGTTTCATTGGACAGAAAATGATCACAAGGCCACTTCTAGTTGTAAGGAAAGCTAGGAAAGATAACATGTGACATTTTCATCCTCCAGAATTAGGTAAGAAGGGAGATGGGAATGGCTATTGGGTAGTCAACCAAGAGTGTATCCCACAAGTAATATGAGGAAAAGTTAATATCATGATGTAGACTATTTCAAAATTTAACCTTCTTAAAGCTATCCCTTCACATATGTCTTGATTTCTTTCCCTCCCACCTTCACAGTTACCTTAATGGAATTAATTATACCTAATTCAGCTTACATATTAACAATCCCTTTCAAATAGAGAACAATGGCTTTTGAAAAGTCAATCTCATTAGAAAATGAATTTCTCTGTCTTAAAATAGTGTCTTAGAACAAGTAAGTGCCGAGTACACAATATATGTCTATTTAATTGGTGAATGTACTAACTATAAAAATTTCTAAGTATATACTCATGACTCCTTAAAATGTCTTTTTAAAAAGTCAATCTTACTTGTTTCTATTTTTCACCTCACATTTACTCCTCAATCCATCTCTATCTGCATTTGGGTCCTATAACCTCCCCAAATCTTTCTTAAGAATGTCATTAAAGGTCTCCATGTCACTAAATTCTTTGAATATTTGTAAGCATCATCTTAAATTTGAGTGCACAGCTGCATTTGACACTGTTGACCACTCCCTCATCAACACATTCTGTTTTCTTGGTCTCACGATACGCATCTCCTAGTTTTCTTCCTTGCTTACTGACCACTCATTCTCACTTTCATCTTCTGTAAATCTATCAAATATTTCAGGACTTCTCTTTTTGCATTTTCTTCTTAGGTAACTCACCCAATTTCAAGGCTTAAAGAGTAACCTATATGTGAAAGACTCACAGGTTTACATCTCTAGTCCTGACTTCCCTAAACACCAGAACAACCTACTTTACATCTCCTCTTATTTATTTAAAATGTGTCTCAAACTCTGATGTCTCAAACCAAACTCATAATTTTCCTACCCACTAACCCTAGTCTGCTTTCAGGGTTAATGATGATTGAAAGGCAACCTCTTCCACCCAGTTACACTAGATTGAATTCTAAGAGTCAGTGCAATCCTTGACATTTTCTTCATAGGAAACAGGGTACTTCAGTCATCCTGTCCATTTTGCTCCTTTAATATCATGCCAATTCATCAATTTACTCCAAATTGGATGCTGTGATAGCCTGCTATCTGTCTACCTCCATTCACTTGGCCACCTTTAAATTAGTTCTCACATTACAGTCAGAGTAATCTTTAGAAAAAATTTAACCATGTTGTCCTTTCTTCTCAGTACGAAGAATTAACTCCTTAATATGAGCTACTGGTTCCTGTCAGTCTGCTCTTGTCCATATCAATCTGTCTAGCCTGATTTGATAATAAATCTGATAAATTTACTATAAAAATATGATTCCAGACTAATTGTCTAATTCCAAAGTTTGGAGTTTTTTTTTCCCCCCTAAAATGAGTGTAGACCTAATAAAACATAAAGAAAGAAAATCAAGCCTAAATACCACCTCTAGATCTTTTTAAATAAGGTGGTTTTATGGCCTACTTGCCCAGGACAGTATCAGTTTTTGTCTATTTTCCCAAGATAATAGCACTTTCATCATGTGGTTATTGGAGGATGAAAGGAGTTATTACATATAGAGAGAGTGTTAAAACAGTGCCTGGGTGACATAGCACAGTCATCCCTCAAGAGTGGACCTAGTAGTGCTCGGATTGGAGGGTCCCACTCACAAGTCCCAGAAACCATATGCCAATACCAAGGACTTGTGGGTCAGCCACAGAGGCAAACTGTGGCAAGACTGAACTGAAGGATTAGACTATTGCAACAGCTTTAAATCTCCAGGAACACCAAGGATATTTGATTATTAAAGCTGCCCCCCCTTCCCTAACCGCTCAGACACATGCCCCATATGCAGGGTGGACAACACCAACTACACATGCAAGCTTGGTATACTAATTGGACCCCACAAGACTCACACCCCCACTCACCACAAAGACAAAATGGGGGAGAACTGGCTTGAGGGGAATAGGTGGCTTGCAGATGCCACCTGCTGGCTAATTAGAGAAAGTGTACTCCACGAAGCTGTAGATCTGACAAATTACAGATAAGGGTTTTAATCAGCCTACAAATCCTAAAAGAACCCTATCAAGTTAAGCAAATGCCAAGAGGCCAAAAACAACAGAAAATTTTAAAGCATAGGAAAAAATCAGACAATATGGATAACCCAAACCGAAACACCCAAATCAAAACATCAGAGGAGACACAGTACTTGGAGCAATTAACCAAAGAACTAAAGATGAACAATGAGAGCATGGCACAGGATATAAAGGATATAAAGGACATGAAGAAGAGCATGGCACAGGATATAGAGGATGTGAAGAAGACCCTAGAAGAGCATAAAGAAGACATTGCAAGAGTAAATAAAAAAATAGATGATCTTATGGAAATGAAAGAAACTGTTGACCAAATTAAAAAGATTCTGGACACTCATAGTACAAGACTAGAGGAAGCTGAACAGTGAATCAGTGACCTGGAGGACAACATAATGGAAAGTGGAAGAACAAAAGAGAGAATGGGGAAAAAATCAAAAAAATCAAAATGGACTTCAGGGATATGATAGATATTATAAAATATCCAAATATAAGACTTATTGGTGTTCCAGAAGGGGAAGAGAAGGGTAAAGGTCTAGGAAGAGTGTTCAAAGAAATTGTTGGGGAAAATTTCCCAAATCTTCTAAACACCATACATACACAAATCTTAAATGCCCAGTGAACTCCAAATAGAATAAATCCAAATAAACCCACTCTGAGACATATTCTGATCACACTATCAAATATGGAAGAGAAGGAGCAAGTTCTGAAAGCAGCAAGAGAAAAGCAATTCACCACATACAAAGGAAACAGCATAAGACTAAGTAGTGACTACTCAGCAGCCACCATGGAGGTGAGAAGGCAGTGGCATGACATACTTAAAATTCTGAGAGAGAACAATTGCCAACCAAGAATTCTTTATCCAGCAAAGCTCTCCTTCAAATTTGAGGGAGAGCTTAAATTTTTCACAAACAAATGCTGAGAGAATTTGCTAACAAGAGACCTGCCCTACTGGAGATACTAAAGAGAGCCCTACCAACAGAGAAACAAAGAAAGGAGAGAGAGACATGGAAAAAGGTACAGTACTAAAGAGATTCAGTATGGGTACATTAAAGGACATTAAGAGAGAGAGAGAAAAAATATATATGACAAACATAAACCAAAGGATAAAATGGCTGATTCAAGAAATGCATTCACAGTAATAACATTGAATGTAAATGGATTAAACTCCCCAATTAAAAGGTATAGATTGGCATAATGGATCAAAAAAATGAACCATCAATATATTGCATACAAGAGACTCATCTTAGACACAAGGACACAAAAAAATATTTCATGCAAGCTACAGCCAAAAGAAAGCAGGAGTAGCAATATTAATCTCAGATAAAATAGACTTCAAATTCAAGAATGTTATTGGAGACAAAGAAGGCCACACATACTAATAAAAGGGGCAATTCAACAAGAAGAAATAACAATCATAAATGTTTATACACCCAGTAATGGTGCCACAAAATACATGAGACAAACACTTGAAAAACTAAAGGAAGCAATGGATGTTTCCACAATAATTGTGTGAGACTTCAACACATCACTCTCTCCTATAGATAGATCAACCAGAAAGAAGACCAACAAGGAAACTGAAAACCTAAACAATCTGATAAATGAATTGGATTTAACAGACATATATAGAATGTTACATCCCAAATCACCAGGATACACATTCTTCTCTAGTGCTCATGGAACTTTCTCCAGAATAGACCATATGGTGGGACATAAAACAAGCCTCAATAAATTTCAAAAAAATTGAAATTATTCACAGCACATTCTCTGATCACAATGGAATACAATTAGAAGTCAATAACCATCAGAGACTTAGAAAATTCACAAATACCTGGAGGTTAAACAACACACTTCTAAACAATCAGTGGGTTAAAGAAGAAATAGCAAGAGAAATTGCTAAATATATAGAGACATATGAAAATGAAAACACAACATACCAAAACCTATGGGATTCAGAAAAAGCAGTACTGAAGGGGAAATTTATAGCACTAAATGCATATGTTAAAAGGGAAGAAAGAGCCAAAATCAAAGAACTAATGGATCAACTGAAGAAGCTAGAAAATGAACAGCAATCCTAAACCAAGCAGAAGAAAAGAAATAACAAGGATTAAAGCAGAAATAAATGACATAGAGAACAAAAAAACAATAAGGAGGATAAATAACACCAAAAGTTCATTCTTTGAAAAAATCAACAAGATTGACAAGCCCCTAGCTAGACTGACAAAATCAAAAAGAGAGAATACCCAGGAAAACAAAATAATGAATGATAAAGGTGACATTACTGCAGATCCCGAAGAAATTAAAAAAATTATAAGAGGGTACTATGAACAACTGTATGGCAACAAACTGGATAATGTAGAGGAAATGGACAATTTCCTGGAAACATATGAACAGCCTAGACTGACCAGAGAAGAAACAGAAGACCTCAACCAACCAAACACAAGCAAAGAGATCCAATCAGACATCAAAAAACTTCCCACAAATAAATGCCCAGGGCCAGATGGCTTCACAGGGGAATTCTACCAAACTTTCCAGAAAGAACTGACACCAATCTTACTTAAACTCTTTCAAAACATTGAAGAAAATGCAGCACTCCCTAACTCATTTTATGAAGCTAACATCAATCTAATACCAAAACCAGGCAAAGATGCTACAAAAAAGGAAAACTAGAGGCCTATCTCCATAATGAATATAGATGCAAAAATCCTCAACAAAATACTTGCAAACCGAATCCAAAGACACATTAAAAAATCATACACCATGACAAAGTGGGATTCATTCCAGGCATGCAAGGATGGTTCAACATAAGAAAATCAATCAATGTATTACAACACATTAACAAATCAAAAGAGAAAAATCAAATGATCATCTCAATAGATGCTGAAAAAGCATTTGACAAAATCCAACATCCCTTTTTGATAAAAACACTTCAAAAGGTAGGAATTGAAGGAAACTTCCTCAATATGGTAAAAAGCATATATGAAAAACTCACAGCCAGCATAGTACTCAATGGTGAGAGACTGAAAGCCTTCCCTCTAAGATTAGGAACAAGACAAGGATACCTGCTGGCACCACTGTTATTCAACATTGTGCTGGTAATGCTAGCCAGGGCAATCCAACAAGACAAAGAAATAAAAGGCATCCAAATTGGAAAGGAAGAAGTAAAACTGTCCTTGTTTGCAGATGATATGATCTTATATCTGGAAAACCCTGAGAAATCTATGATACAGCTACTAGAGCTAATAAACAGATTTAGCAAAGTAGCAGGATACAAGATTAATGCACATAAGTCAATAATGTTTCTATATGCTAGAAATGAACAAATTGAAGAGACACTCAAGAAAAAGATACCATTTTCAATATCAAAAAAAAAAAAAAAAATCAAGTACCTAGGAATAAACTTAACCAAAGATGTAAAAGACCTATATGAAGAAAATTACATAACACTACTAAAAGAAATAGAAGGGGACCTTAAAAGATGGGAAAAGATGTTCATGGATAGCAAGGCTAAATGTCATTAAGTTGTTAATTCTACAAAAAATCATCTACAGATTCAATGCAATCTCAATCAAAATTCCAACAACCTACTTTGCAGACTTGGAAACGCTAGTAATCAAATTTATTTGGAAAGGGAAGATGCCTTGAATTGCTAAAGACACTCTAAAAAAGAAAAAGTGGGAGGACTTACACTCCCTGACTTTGAAGCTTATTATAAAGCCACAGTTGTCAAAACAGCATGGTACTTGCACAAAGATAGACATATTGATCAATGGAATTGAATTGAGAATTCGGAGACAGACCCTCAGATCTATGGCCGACTGATCTTTGATAAGACCCCTAAAGCCACTGAACTGAGACATAACAGTCTTTTCAACAAATGGGGCTGGGAGAGTTGGATATCCATATCCAAAAGAATGAAAGAGGACCCTACACTAAAATTAACTCAAAGTGGATCAAAGACCTCAATATAAAAGACAGTACCATAAAACTCCTAGAAGATAATGTAGGGAACAACGTCAAGACCTTGTTTATTTGGCCACTTCCTAGACTTTATACCGAAAGCACAAGCAATGAAAGAAAAAATAGATAAATGGGAACTCCTCAAGCTTAGAAGTTTCTGTACCTCAAAGGAATTTGTCAAAAAGGTGAAGAGGCAGCCAACTCAATGGGAAAAATAATTTGGAAACCATGTACCTGACAAAAGACTGATATCTTGCATATATAAAGAAATCCTACAACTCAATGACAATAGTACAGACAGCCCAATTATAAAATGGGCAAAAGATATGAAAAGACAGTTCTCTGAAGAGGAAATACAAATGGCCAAGAAACACATGAAAAAATGTTCAGCTTCACTAGCTACTAAAGAGATGCAAATTAAGACCACAATGAGATATCATCTCGCACCAATTAGAATGGCTGCCATTAAACAAACAAGAAACTAAAAATGCTGGAGAGGATGTGGAGAAATTGGAACTCTTGTTCATTGTTGGTGGGACTGTATAATGGTTCAGCCACTCTGGAAGTCAGTCTGGCATTTCCTTAGAAAACTAGATATAGAGTTACCCTTCGATCCAGCAATTGAACTTCTCGGTATATTCCCCGGAAGATCTGAAAGCAGTGACATGAACAGATATCTGCATGCCAATGTTCATAGCAGCATTATTCACAATTGCCAAGAGATGGAAACAACCCAAATGTCCTTCAACAGATGAGTGGATAAATAAAATGTGATATATACGTACGATGGAATACTATGCAGCTGTAAGAAGGAACGATGTCGTGAAACATATGTCAACATGGATGAAACTTGAAGACAATGCTGAGTGAAATAAGCCAGGCACAAAAAGAGAAATATTATATGCTACCACTAATGTGAACATTGAAAAATGTTAAACAAATGGTTTATAATGTAGAATATAGGGGAAATAGCAATAGAGAGCAATTAAAGTAGGGGGAATGATAACCCAATAAGAACAGATAAGCTATCCTGGGTAAATTTAATGTTCTGGGGATGCCCAGGAATGACTTTTGTTTGTTAATTTCTGATGGGTATGGTAGGAACAAGTTCACAGAAATGTTACTATATTCGGTTATTTTCTTGAGGTAGAGTAGGAACATATTGGAAGTAAAGTAGTTATCTCAAGTTAGTTGTCTTTTTCTTACTCCCTTGTTATGGTTTGTTTGAAATGTTTTTTTATTACATGCTTTTTAAAATTTTTTTATATACTTGATTAAAAAAAAAAGAGTTAATGAAAAAAATATGCAGAACCTCCTTGAGGAGCCTGTGGAGAATGCAGGGGTACTGGGCTTCCCCACCTCAACAGTTGCTGATGTGCTCACGGACATAGGGGACTGGTGATTTGATGCAC
Source organism: Choloepus didactylus (assembly GCF_015220235.1). Classification (NCBI taxonomy): domain Eukaryota; kingdom Metazoa; phylum Chordata; class Mammalia; order Pilosa; family Megalonychidae; genus Choloepus; species Choloepus didactylus. Next base: position 70,112,140 of record NC_051317.1, on the reverse strand, counting down.
TGAGCCCTCTACCACAGGACTTGTTCTTGGAAAGTCTGTTGCTGCAAAGAAGAGACTAGGCCTCCCTATAATTGTGCCTAAGAGCCTCTTCCCGAATGCCTCTTTGTGGCTCAGATGTGGCCCTCTCTCTCTAGCTAAGTCAACTTGGCAGGTGAAATCACTGCCCTCCCCCCTATGTGGGATCAGACATGTAGGGAAGTGAATCTCCCTGGCAACGTGGAATATGACTCCCGGGGAGGAATGTAGACCCGGCATCGTGGGCTGGAGAACATCTTCTTGACCAAAAGGGAGATGTGAAAGGAAATGAAAGAAGCTTCAGTGGCAGAGAGATTCTAAAAGGAACCGAGAGTTCACTCTGGTGGGCACTCTTACACACAATATAGACAACCTTATTTAGGTTCTAGTGAATTGGAGTAGCTAGCAGTAAATACCTGAAACTGTCCAACTACAACCCAGAACCCATAAATCTTGAAGATGATTGCATAAAAATGTAGCTTATGAGGGGTGACAATGTGATTGGGAAAGCCAATATGGACCTCACTCCCCTTTGTCTAGTTTATGGATGGATGAATAGAAAAATGGGGTAAGGAAAAAAACAAACAAAGAAAAAAAGGCACCCAGTGTTATTTTTTACTTTAATTTTTATTCTTGTTATTTTTGTGTGTGTGGTAATGAAAGTGTCAGGGATTGATTTTGGTGATAAATGCACAACTATGTGGTGGTACTATGAACAATTGAATGTATGCTTTGTTTTGTATGACTGCATGGTATGTGAATATATCTCAATAAAATGAATAAAAAAAAGAAAAAGTGCCTGGCACAGGATAAGCGCTGAGTCAATATGTGCTACTACTAACCTTTATGCCTTGCTACGTCCCATCATCAAAAGACCACAAAATGGGAAGCAACATAAATGACCAAACGGGGCAATGATGGATTTTAAAGGTTGTAACCAAATATTGGAATACTACATCAACATTAAAAGGCATGGTTTTGAGGATTGTGTAAAGGCACTAGACAATTCTCATGTTCCAATATTCAATAAAAAGAACAGGATTCAAAAACGCTTATAGAATGTTTTCAATACTCTGTTATATGTACAGTATTTGCGTGGTTGTACATCCATACTTCTATCCATGGATGTGGAGTGAGTTGCTACAATGGTGTGTTATAGGAATACAGGTTCAGGGCACAACAGAAACTTTCAGCAAATGATCCCTTTAGACTTTCACACAGACACAAATAATGTACAAAAAAATAGATGACTAAAGAAATTCTTGCCGTGGTGTTAAGAACAGTTATCTCATTGAAATAAGATTTTATAAGACATTTAATTTCTTCCTTTGTATTTTTTATATTCTGTGTTTTACTGTATCCATTCATCACTTTGTAATCAGAATCAGAAAAATAATTAATTTTGTAATAAGAAAAAATTCTTAGAAAATGAAAAAGAGATATTCACATCAATGTTTTAAATAACGTCCTTTGAGGATTTATGTTATGCCTCCAAAGACCTTTCGAAATAATCCCTAGGCTTTGAAAACTGACAATATTTTTTAATTCAGTTTTATTGAGATATATTCACATACTATACAATCATCCATGGCGTACAATCAACTGTTCCCAGTACCATCATATAGTTGTGCATTCATCACCCCAATGTATTTTTGAACATTTTCCTGATACCAGAAAGAATCAGAATAAGAATAAAAAACAAAAATAAAAAGAACACCTAAATCACCCCCCATCCCACCCTATTTTTCATTTAGTTTTTGTCTCCATTTTTCTACTCATCTATCCATACACTGGATAAAGAGGGGGCAATCCACAAGGTTTTCACAATCACACTGCCACCCCTTGTAAGCTACATTGTTATATAATTGTCTTCAAGAGTCAAGACTACTGGATTGGAGTTTGGTAGTTTCGGGTATTTACTTCTAGCTACTCCAATACATTAAAACCTAAAAAGTGTTATGTATATAGTGCGTAAAAATGTCCACCAGAGTGACCTCTTGACTCCACTTGAAGTCTCTCAGCCACTGAAGCCTTATTTTGTTTCATTTCACATCCCCCTTTTGGTCAAGAAGATGTTCTCAATCCTACACTGCTGGATCCAGATTCATCCCCAGGAGTCATATCCTGCATTGTCAGGGAGATTTACTCCCCTGGGAGTCAGGTCCAACGTAGGGGGGAGATCACCTGCCAAGGTGGCTTAGTTAGAGAGAGAAGGCCACATCTGAGGAACAAAGAGGCACTCAGAGGGAGACTCTTAGGCAATTATAAGCAGGTTTAGCCTCTTCTTTGCAGTAACAAGCTTCATAGGGGCCAGCCCCAAGACAGAGGGCTCAGCATGTCAAACCATCAGTCCCCAATGTTTGTGAGAACATCAGCAACAATCCAAGTGAGGAAGTCCAACATCTCCGCATCCTCCCCCAGCTCCTCAGGGGGGGCCCGAATATATATTTTTATTCTCCACCCAAATTACTTTGGGATATGTTGCTGTTTCACTCTAACCTATACAGACCTACTTATTCAAAGTTCCATGTAACTGTGGTGTTTGAACAAACTGACTGTAGAAGTTATATTGTTTGGAAAATACAGATCCTTCACCAAATAAACATTTCTTCTCTTGGTCTCACACGGAAGTTGAAGTTTTAACACACAGTCAGTTTCAACCTGAAGTGATAATATTTTAACTTTTCAGTTTGCCACTCCAAGATACGTGTATAACTGAAATAGAATGCTTTTTGCTGTGATCATTTTCTTGTCTGACCTCAATAAGATTTTTTTAATTATGTAAATGTAATTATTGGGGGGGAAAAAGTGACTTTGGATGTGACATATTGAGATTCATTTATTAGAATATTAAGGTTTTCTTTCCTTTTAAGGAAAAATTTCAATAGTAATATGGTTATATGTGATATTTTCTAGCTCATTTAAATAGTTATTTCTATGGTCATTCATTCAAGAAGTATACGCTTATGAAATTCAAGACACATTACAAAATTTTAGAGGAAATGTTATTACTCACTGGATTCTTAACAGTTTATTATTTTATTGACAAGAAGAAAACAATTTTCTAGAGTAGCAGAAAAGTAAAATTGCTTTGAAAATGAATCTCACACTTCAGAAATCTTAGATGCTCCCTCTATATTTTCCTGCACACAAGTATTCCACCAGTGATCTTATGATCCAATTTTATTGCATGAATTTTATATTTTATAACTATTCAAAAAAATAAGGAGTTTGCTTAACACAAACTATTTATTTTGCTTTTGTTTTGCTCCTTTCTTACTTTTATAGGCTGGGGGGAAACATAGGCTCAAAACAGTAAGTGGGGAAAATACCAGGATACAGTTATTCTACATCAAGATATTTGCTGTCCAAGTAACCAGAACTTTTTGCATTTACTTATTTTTAGATAAGTACATGCTCTTTACACTTAAATAGAATTAAATCCCACATATGAATGTGGAGTGAGTTGCTACAGTGGTGTGTCAGAAGAAGACAGGTTCAGGGCACAACAGAAACTTTTAGCAAATTCCTTTATGACTTGCACAGAATTAAGAATCCAGAAAGGGCATATAATTTCTCTGTCCAAAAGAGCAGGGGAAGAAGTCCCATCACAGCTGGTCTCCCGGGGTGGCCAAAGCTGCTCCAGGTTGGGGCCGGTAGATGGCAGCTCCGCATGCCTCTTTCCTAAGGAGCAGAGGGGCAAATCCACACTGCTTCGGTGTGTTTTGGAAGCATTGGGGAGCAAGGGGACCCAGCCACTGAGAATTCCTGTTCTGATAAGCATCTGGGGCTGCTTGTTCCCGGTTTCTGGGTTTAAGTTCTGGTCAGGCCTTTTTATTAGACTTAACTTTTCCCTCAGGAACTGGGGGTAGCAGAAGGCTGGAGGATGTTGTGGGCTCATGACTTCCCCAGAGAAGGAGCTGCGGGTTGGCTGCTGAACAGGTGTCTGTGATTTCCCTAACAATGGAGTCCCACTTCATATTATTATTTTCTGCCAATTGTCATAGTTATTTTTATATTTCTCCTACGTAATGGATGTATGTTTCTTGAAGACCAAACATTAAAGTCATGGTGATAAATGTTATATCTTATATTTGTAAAGAGCATTTATAAACATTATCTCATTGCATACTGAGAAGCACCCCACAATATAGTCAGAACACATTTCTCTTTTACCTTATGATGAGAAAATAAAGACTTAGATAGTGGAGTCCAGAATCACTTCCAGAGACTCTAAAGGCCACGACCAGCATTCTTTCCACTAACTCTTCCACCTTCACTGATACCACAATGAAACCCATTTGCTTCCACAAGTTCTGGTTGATATCCCACACGTTGAGATGCAGGACAGATAAATTTGGGCAGGAGAGGTTGTGTTAGTAATAAGCCTTTTGTAATCCAGAGTAAAATGAAGTTCCTGAGCCAGAGAAGATATGTTGAGGCAACACAGTGCTTCAGAATGGCCAGCACTAAAACCAAAGAATATCAAAGATATTATTCACCCACTTTGACATTTTTGTCACAGCTCTTGGAAGGAAACTGGTCTATGTCAATCATATTGATTCAGGCAGTGGTGAAGGTAGTGGGAGACCAATCAAGGAAAGCTAATGATTATTCAAACCAAACAAGAAACTTACCAAAATAAACTATTGACAGGAGTCTCTGCTTCTGTGAACTGTAAGTGATTCATGGGCAGGGAATTTGTCACTCATCTTTAGATCCCTAGCATAATGCTTAGTTCATAGTCTGTGATCAGCAAATACTTGTTATACTTCAAACAAATTAGACAGTCTTTATGAACATGTATGTACATTCTGGCCATATTGCTTAGACCATGGTTGATGGGCAAGGTTTGGGACAAGGATATTTATAAAACTCAGCAATGTACTGCCTCTACGTTCTCCACTGCTGCTTATACTGAAGTGAGGGAACTGAATTTTTAATGGCACCCTCAGTGATGTTCTTTTCTGAAACCCAGGATATTAAAACAGAGACTTTTGTTAGCATCCCATGGCACCAATGAAAAACTGATTTTCTAGTAAAACAAAATAATAAAATGAACAGTAGACTCCAGACCTCAGCCTAAAATCATTTTTTTATCTGAACTGATTTACAAATCCCAATAATTTTTATCTTTATAATATTAAAGCATTTGTTTGATTGGTTTCCAATTTCAACTGGCTGTCAAAACACTACAGTGTCATAATCTTTCATCAACTATCAATTAGAGAATTTTACAATCTCTTGGAGGTACACTCAACCTTAAACCAAACCAAGAGATACACAAACCCAGAATAACTAAACCAGAGTTTGTCTGTTTTAGACAAACTTTTATATTGTAGCATCAATCTCACTTTCTTATTCTAAATGTTACTTTTGTAATATTTAGTAATATTGTTTGATTGACATAAAACTTTTCGGCTATATATCAACTACATAAAACAAGACACACTATTAAGAGGCTTTCAACCTTTTCTTGGCTACCCTCAACCAGCTTTTACATTTTCAAATTCATATGGGCACTGGTTTCTAAGTTAATTGACAGCAATATAGTTGGACTTGATTTCTCTTAAATATCTACTTGGTAAACAAGATCTGATTCTGACAGCAGTTTTGCTCTCAGCCTCTGAAGCAAAGGGAATTCTGTGACTAACTCAGGATGGAATTACTTATCATGGCTTGGAAGTTGGCTCTTATGATCTAATATTGACCAAGGAAATCAATGAATAAATTGTTAAAATTAAAAGGGAAGTAAAGTTTGAAGTGTGTATTAAAAGTGCCTTTCAAATTCTTAGCCCAACTTGGAAAATAGCTTCTTTATGAAGCTCTGAAGCTTTTCAGTTTTACTTACAGGTTGATTTATATCTGCCAATTTCATTGCCAAGTTCTTATATACACTCCAGTCTGTGTGGTTTACAACGTGAAAATGTACATACATCAAAGGGGAAAAATGGAAACCTGAAGAAATTTAGCTTATTTAAAGTTATGAAATATAAGAAGACTAGTACTGTAATTTTTAGAGTTCTTTATTTTCAGGAATTCACATTCTATCTTTTAACCATAAAACAATAATTCCGTAAACAAAATCCCTTCCCCATGTTTGAATTAAAGAGAAAGAAATTAATCACAAGAAGTTGAGTCAATAACAAAGAGTTAAAATAGCGTTTTAGTGTTGGTCCTGAAGCCAATTGCTACTTATCCCGGTATCTCATATCTCTGACCAGCCGTTTAGAGTTCTCCCCTGAACCCTTCCCTGAATGCCCTTGAAGTAAAACCTAAAAGGGTAACAACTGGCACAGTAAAAGCCTCCCAGATCTTAATCCTGATTGGTCAGTACCTGTAACATATAGACCCGAGATCTGCCCTGGACAAAGGCATCACTGTCTCTTGCAGCAACTTCCTAACCGGTGTCTTGCTATCATCCTTGTCCCTTGCTGTCTACTCTACAGACAGATAAGGTGATCGTTATTATTATTGTTGTTGTCATTATTATTTTTAATGTAAATCAGATCCTATTGCTTTCTTTCTTTAAATCCTTTAGCAGTTTCCCATTACATTTAGAATAAAATAAAAACTCTTACCCAGGTCTACTTGGCCTTTTGTAATGTGGACCCTGCCTCCTTCTCCAACCTCATTTTCAACCAAGTTTCTCATTCGCTATTTTCTAGCACCATAGGCCTTCCTGCTTTGCTCATCTCAAAATCTTTGCACCTGCTGTTTTCTCTAATTGGGATGCCCTTCTTCCAGATCTTCACAGGCTATCTCTGTAATCTTTCAGGCATCACTCCTTCAGAAAGATCTTATATGAAGACAGCGCTATATAAAACAGCAACTTTCTCCTCAGCTCCATGCTTGGAACTGTCTCCATTCACCATCTGCAGTGGTTTGAAGCTCTAGGTTCCCCTAGAAAAACATGTTTTTAAACTTAACCCATACCTATGGATGTGAAATCATTTTAAGTAGGACCTTTTGATGAGGCTATTTCAGTTAAAGTGTGGCCCACCTAAAGCAGGATGGGTCTTAAGCCTCTTATTGTAGTCTTTTCTAAGTGAATGAAATTTAGACAGACAGAGAAAGTAAAACTCAGGGAGCAGCCTGAAGCTGAAATTCAACAGAACCCGGAAGAGAACAGAGAGGCAAGGAGAGGCCACCATGTGCATTGTGATGTGACAGAGGAGCCAAGGTTAAAGGATCAATTGCAGCCAGCCCCAGAACACCAGTCTACAGGAAGAAAGCTTCAAGGGGATGTTTAATTTGGACATCTTTCTAGCCTCAAAACCATGAGCAAATAAATTCCCATTGTTTAACCTGACCCATTTCAAGGTATTGCTTGGGCAGCCCAGGAAACTAAAGCGTCATATTTACCTTCACTCTACTTTGCTTCACAATCTCATTCTGTTTATGTATCTAATTGTCTTATTATTTATTTTCTGTCTTTACTACTGAAAGGTTACTTCCTTGAGAGAAGGAGGGCTCATGGCTTGTTCATGACTTTATCTATTCCTAATGTCTAGTACAATAGCTGTGTTACTATTTCCTTACTCTGTGTTGGCTCTTTCTTTCCCTTTTTTCGTAAATATCCCTCCATCCAATCCCATCTGTCTAAATCCAGTTTGTCTATTAATGACAAGCTCAAATGCTTTCTCCTGCATGATCTTCTTTGTCCATCCCATAAGATACACTCACTCCTTCTCAAAGCATTGCTACCAATGTTCCTCAAGTGAAATTAACACTTCAATGATATTTTTGTTACTTGTGAATTTTCTTCCCCTCTCAATGAGTGGTACACTCTTTGAGAGATGGATTTTTAACCCAGATATGAGCCTTCATTTCAGTTGTTAATAAGTTCTCATCCTGAATTAGCTTACCTTTCTATTTATTAGCTGACTTCTTTCTTTAGGATAAACCTTAGTTTTAGGTCATGGGACAAAGAAAGTCTTCATAAATTTGCAGTTTAAGATGAGTTAACTTTGGCTGATGAGGAAGGGAGCTGTGACAGTTCCCCTCAGGATACATTGCTGCTTGCTTAGGAAAACTTAAATACAGTTTATAAACTTGAAGGAAAATAAGGTAGAAGAACTCCCTTAAGAGATATTTTCCAGATGTTTTAAAAGTAAAGTTAAATCCTTATAATCATTCAATGTTCACTAGTCTCCCTGCTCAAGAGTTCGTCCAAGTTCACAAGTCATATTTCTTTTTCTAATAAAAACACTTTTAAGCCAATGAAAGTATTTACTGGCATTGATTTCCTTCCATGAAAACCAAACATTTTATTTCTTTTAAGCAGAAGATGATCTAACTGCAAACCTAAAGTATTTGTAATTCTTATAAATCCTACCTTATATCATCAAGCAATTATTTGTGGAATTACAATATTTTAGTGCCAAAAAGTTCCATAGAGTGCTGATAACAGTAACTAACACATACTGAGGGCTTACTATGTGCCAAGTACTCTTTTAAGTGCTTCTTACGCAATAGCTCATTTAATGCTGACAACAGCCCTCTGAAGTAGGTACTATTAATATCGTCATCCTCATTTTAAAAATGGAGAAACTGAAACACAAAGAGATGAAGTAACTTGCAAAGGCAGTAAATGGCTGTGCTGGAATTTGATCCCAGCCAAATCCTGTTAGGATGTGTATCAGCAGACATACATTTGTTCTAACACTTTCTCCCTTATCTTCCATTAGTGTAGAGGTTTTGAAGTAAAATGTGTGACTTCCCAAGTTCTCTTACATGAAGAGGTGGATATGTGACCCTTCCCTGGCCGAGGATAGATAGACTTGAGTTCTGGGGAAAGGCTCCCCTTCTCAAATAAAAAGGCCAAACATCATAAAGAAAATTACTTTGCCCTTTGCTCTGTTTAAAATGTGAATGGGATACCTGAAGTGCAGCAGAAATTTTGGAATCCAGAAGAAGAAAAACTCATGCTAAGGATGATGCGATCGAAACACATAAGTAGCCTGATACCTTGATGATCTCCTTGAGCATTATCCTGGATTACTCAATTCTAAAAAAGCCCCTTAAACCACTATTTTTCAAGTTTTCTGTAAAATTTGTAGCCTACCATATTACTAAAAGACACAGTTTCAAGATGCTTTCATGAAACACCCTGCTACAACTTGGTCTAATTCTTAATTCAAGTATATTTGCTACATTTTATTCCCCTTTAAGGAATTTTCTGTATCAGACCAAGATGTAATAGGAATTACCCCATTTATTCACCTATGAACACTATCATAACCATATTTATTATGGCCTCTGATAATAACCAGATATTGATGATGAAACTTGAGTCAAGCAAACAGAATAAGGTCACATAGAATAAGGCTAATAAAGAAAATATATATATATATGAGATCTACTATCTATACATTAATTAATCCACCCAACAAAATGTATTTGCATTCATGAAATGTTGTGCTAGGCTCTGATGATTCAAGCCTAAGAAAAAATAATCTTTTACTCAAGGAACTTATGTTCTAATGTGAAATATAGAAAAAGTAATAATGGCAGTGATGGCACTACTTTGACACAAGGACAATAAAAAAAGTTTGTCTACAGATGTAAATTTAAAAACCCAATGTGCATAGTTTTTAATTTTTTATTTCAGTTAAATTGGTGTTCCAGAAGCAGTGGTCTGATTCTGTTTTAACTGACAAATGCTTTTCTTTCTAGAAAGATAGAATTTCTCCTTGGGATAGGGATGCTGGCCCATGCAAGTGACCTCATACCTCTACCTCTGGAGGAATAGTTAAGGATTCATTCTCTGTGTGTGACTGCCTCAGTCACCCTATCTATAGAGAGGGAAAGTATGCATTAAATATGATCACACTGAAAGTAGGGAACTCAGAAGGTGGCAGTTGCAATTTTAAGTAAATAATCTTTGCTAACATTTTAATTGTGAAGCCCCAAAGACTTGGACAAAACAGAAGCAAAGAAAATAGCCTCGATTAGAATCTAGATGTTTTTAAAAGAGTTATTCTATATATTGCTGACAAAGATAGGCTAACAATAACAAAGAAATAGAGTTTCCCAATGCAATCCTAAGGAAGTTGTTGATAAAAAAAAAAAAATAAGTTTGTCAATACAACATGTCTATCTAGACTGGTAACAGAAGGAGCTATATGAAAATTATAAATAATATAGCAATGTCTTGTATCCCATTCCTTATTTATAAAAGATTTGGGGGCAGACAACTGAGCAAATATAGGGAGCTTTCGACTAGACTGTAGTAAAACCCTCTTTTCTTCCTCTTTCTAGCCTCTTCCTCACCCTGCCAAATCCATCCACCACATAGTGGGAGCAATCTAATTAAAAATAAAAGGATTTCATAGCAACTTTCAAAATGGTGTGAGGAGCTTGGCAGACTCTCCTCAGGAAACAAATATTTAACTGGTGAAATGTATTTTAAAAACACATGTAATAGTCTTGAAGTCATCCCAAGGGCATACAGCAAATGGAGAAATATTTATTCAAGAAAGTCCACTAAATCTCAGTAAAAACAGAATCTGTGGAAATGTGCTGTGACATGCTTCCAATGCTACCTTTCTCAGTGCAATAGAAGCACTACTTTAGGTGGTATTGCCAATAATATGGAGCTTTTTCTCCCTCCATCTTCCAATCCAGGACTAAGGTTTCACTGTGAGAGGCATCTCTCATCACAGCCCATTCCCCAGCTCTGTATAGCACAAGCTCAATTTCAGGCAGGCATGGCCAAGAAGACTGGGATTCCTTTCACCTACCAAGGTCCCACTTGCAGATGCTCTACCCAGGCATGTCAGCCAATTATAAATAAAGTTGCTAGAAACCTTTAGTGCAGATTTTCCAATGAGTTGGGTAAATACCTAGGAGTACAGTTACTGAATAGCATGGTAAAAGTATGCTTAGCTTTGTAAGAAATTGCCAAACTGTCTTCCAAAGTCATTGTACCATTTTCCATTTCCACCAGCAAAGAATGAAAGTTCCTGCTGCTCCTCATTCTTACCAGCAATTAGTATTGTCAGTTTTTTGGATTTTAGCCATTCTAATAGGTGGTGTAGTAACATTTCATTATTTTTAAATTTACAATTCTTTAATGACAAATGGTGTTGAACTTCTTTACTTATGTTTATTTGCTATCTGTTCATTGGTGAGGTGTCCAAATATTTTGTTCACTTTTTATTTGGACTCTTTTAAGAGCTATTTGTATACAAGTCCTTTATCAGATAGGTGTTTTGCAAATATTGTTTGCCAGTCTTGGGCTTTTTTTTCCTACTCTTAGTACCATTCACCAAGTGGAAGTTTATAGTTTTAAAAAAGTCAAATTTATCAGTTTTTGCTTTCAGGTATTGTGTGCTTGGCACAGTATCTGAAAATTGATCACCAAATCCAGATCACCTAGATATTCTTCTATGTTTTCTTTTAGAAGTTTTGTAGTTTTGCATTTTACAATTAAGTCTATGATATATTCTGGGTTACTTTTTGTGAAGGATATAAGGTCTGTTTCTAGGATCATTTTTTTGCACAAGAATGACAGATTGTTCTAGCACCATTTGCTGAAAAGACTACTTTTCTCCATCAAATCGTTTTTGCTCAAAGATCAGTTAATTATATTTGTGTGGTTCTATTTCTGGGCTCTCTCTTCTGTTCATTGATCTATGTGTCTATTCTTTTGCAAATAGCATACTGTTTTGATTACTATAGCTTTACAATAGGTATTGATATTGGGTAGCTTGAGTCCTCAGACTTTGTTCTACTTTAGCATCGTGTGGGCAATTCCAGGTATTCTGCCTTTCCATATAAACTTTTTATCTGTCTGTTGCTATCTGCAAAAGAGCTTGCTAATTGAGATTAGGCTGACTCTATAGATGAGGTTAAGAAGAATTGACAGCATAACCATGTTGACTATTCTAATCCATGAACAGAAAATATCTATTTAGACCTTTTTTGATTTCTTAATCAGATTCAGTAGTTTCCACATATAGATCATGTAAATATTTTGTTAGATTTATCTAATTATTTAATGTATATAATTATTACTCTCTTTTTTAGGTGTTACCATAAATGATATTGTTTTTTATAATTTCAAATTCTAATTTTTCAATGCTGGTGTAATAGAAAAGCAACTGACTTTGTGACTTTACTTTATTTACTTAATAATCCCAGGAATTTTTCTGTTGATTCTTTGGGATTGTCTACACAGACAATCAGGTCATCTGTCAATAAAGATCGTTTAATTCCTCCCTTTCCCATATATATATCTTTATTTCCTTTCCTGGTTTCATTGCACTAGCTAGTAATTCGAAGTATGAGGTTGAATAGGAGTGGAGAGAAAGAACATCCTTACTTTGTTCCAATCTTAAGGAGAAAGTACCCAGTTTCTCACCATTAAGTATGATGTTAGATGTAAGATTTTTGTAGACGTTCTTTGCCAAGTTCAGGAAGTTCCCTTCTATTTCTGGTTTGCTGAGAGTTTTTAATATGACTAGGTGTTGAATTTGGTCAAATGACTTTTCTTCATCAATGTATATGATCATATTTTTCTTCTTTAGCCTGTCAATATGGTGGATTACATTGCTTTTTAAAGGTTAAATAAGTTACACATACCTGGAAAATCTCCTTGACTGTAGTCTTTGTATACATTGTTATTTTGTTGAGGACTTTTGCATCTATGCATATGAGATGTTGGTCTGTAGTTTTCCTTTCTTCTAATGTCTTCATCTGGCTTTGGTTTTAGGGTAATGCTAGCTTCATAAAATGAGGTAGGAAGTATTTCCTCTGCTTCTAGTTTCTTGAAGAGATTGTGGAAAATGGTACAGTTTCTTGCTTAAATGAATTCACCAGTGAAACTATCTGGGCCACTTGTGTCCTTCTCTTTGTTTCCTTGTTAACCTGGTTAGCCCTTTGTTAATTTTATTGATCTTCTCAAAATATCAGCTTTGGTTTCCTTGATTTTCTCTATTTTACACACACACACACATACATACATACATCACATACACGCATGTATGTATTTTTTAATAAATAATTGGGGGAAAAGTCCAATAAACCTATTTTGGTTTAGAAGCACCATTATGAGTAAGTACCATATATACGCATATATATGCACACACACAAACACACAGATATAAATTAATTAGATAAAGCATGTCCCAGATGGGTTATCTGGTAGATTTTAACAAGATTGAAAATCATCAGTAATAAATAGTAAAGCCACTGCAAATGAAACTTTGCCTTATTTTGAACAATATAGAGCAACTCACTTTAAGCAAATCCGTTATTTAAAACATGTTCACAAAAAATATGAGGATTTTTATTTTGTAATAGGATTGTTTACATTATAAAAAGTATTATATTTTGTAACTTTGGAGAATGTTTTCCAACATAGTTTTATGATATAATTTGATTTATAAGAATTGAATTTAATTATACCTTCTAAGAAAACCATTCATAGGAAAATTATGGCACTCTTGAACAGAAAGAACTTTAGTTATCAAACTCAGGGTAAAAAATTCTATCTAACCCTATATAATTGATAGCTACATACAGTTTGTAAGATTTTGTGTAAGTCCAGCTTGGATGCAATAAAAACACCTTGAAACTACTCATTGCTTTAGGTATACAAAGCTGCTTTCATTTGAAGATAACTTTTGAGAAGCTCTGAATTGTCTATAATTGTGCCTGTAAGTGAAGTAAAGGATTATTGATCTCTTGTAAGGAAAAATGCCACAGCCTGATGAATACCCACAAACCATTGTACGAACTGTTACCAGAAACTGCATTGAAGCTGATTCTTAATATATTTAATGATAAAGATCCTACAAGATATCTTCCAGATTCAATAAATTCAGGCATCAATGAAATGGGGGAAGAAAAATTGAACTTTCAAAAATTTACATTGCTTACTAAATAGACCTGCAAAAAATTTTGGCTCTGAAATCCTGAACTAAAGTCTTAAGATTCTCTTTAAAATCTCAGATAAACAACTAGTTCAACTAGTCACACACAAGGTAAGTTCATAAAATATGGGACTGTTTTCTTTATGACTTTCGGAAAGCCTTTTTATGGCTTTTTTAGTCTTATTGTTTTATATTCCTTATACTGCTTATCTTTTATGGCTAAAACCTCAATTAGCCTTGAGCAGGTTTAGCATGCTCTGCAATGATGAAGTAGTTCTGTATTTTTGAGAGACTAAATCAAAACAGATTTCTTCCAGACAATTTCCCATCCTCACAGTCACTCAAGATGACCATATTCCTGTTTTAATAACCATTTAGAGCATCATCAACAACTACAACAATTTATAAGATGCCAGGGACTATGAAATACAGTAAATTAACACAGTCCTGCCCTCAAAGTACATAACAGATATTATGAAAAGATAAATTAGGTGGCAAGATTATGTTGATATGTATTTCCCACCAGGATCCAGTCATATCCAAGAGAACATGGATTTCTGGATGTAAAGTTGTACCCCGTAGGAAAAGAGAATCCAAGAACTTGGGCTGGGAAGGAACATAGCGTCACATTCAACTCATCCTCCAGCCCAGGTGGCAACAGGTTATGCTCAGTTCTAGGGAAAAGGAATTGCTTTAAAAGATGTAATAGAGGCATTTAACCAAAAATTCTGTAAGACATTTAAAGTACAAGGCAACATTTGTTTGGGGCCCATGAAGGAGATTACAGAAGTTATAGTGAAGTTGTCGTAACACAAAATGAATCTTTGGAAAGAGCAGCTGTATTCTCACAAAACCAATGCACAAGCAGGAGGAAAGGAAATGGTGGCTGCCATGTGGTAGTGGAAATGGGGCAGCTGAGGAAACGAGTGCCTCAGTTCTGAAGGCGGATCTGGGTGGCATGCTACAGCATCCTCCACACTGGGCATCCAGATTCTAAAGCCTTGTTAAGTTCTCTGAACATAGACTACCTAGTAGGGCACTTATCTGGGATTAGAACCTCATAAGTAAAATGGGGTTGTTGTAAGAGTTAAATAAAATAATGTATGTAAAGTTTCTGGCACAGGTGAAATGCTAATTGAGTTGTGACTGTAAGGACTTTGTTCAGATATGTAATTTCCTAAGCATGATAAAGATAAAACAAAGCCAAGCAGGATTATACTATACTCTTCGGGCTACCCAACCTCTTTCTTTGGTTACTTAGCAATGAAATACAAAGGGACAAAGCTGACAGCGTGGCCAAATACCCAGCTTACATGATTGAAAATTTAGTCTCAAGAAGTCCTGAAATAATAGATATTGTCCTAATGTGAAAATGGCAAATAAACACTCCATATCTGGCTTTGTACTCATATTGAAATTCATTCCGAGAAAGACCACACTTCTCTTTTGCGGTGATAATTTACAATTGGAAGATGTGCTCAAAGGATAAGATTTTTTGCTTATTATTTAATAACTGTAAACTTTGATTTGCCATCATGAAACAAAAAAATGCAACAGAACATGTATTCATTCATCTGGGTCACTGAGTAAAGAACAGAAGCAATCTTCCTGTGTTAACGAATATTTAATATGTGAAACAGCAAGAGGTAAAAACAATGTTTTCAGAATATTTCCTATGGACAAGTAGAATTGATTGAGGGAGAATTGAAGGATCAGAGAGCACAAAGGAGCCAAAGCAAGCTCTACTCATAGGACTGGCATTATGGTAATCAATCCATATACATATTGAGAATAGAATGCATCATGGACCCCATCTCTATAGGTATCAACTTATAACCATTCCTTTGCAATAAAGGTAGTAGAATGTGAATATGTGAAGAATATTTTGTTAATAGATCCTTAAAATGTTTTTCAGTATTATAATTTGGAACATGTTATTGAATTGATTAGTTAATTAAATAATGTAGTAGTTTAACAGCAGTTTTTATTTAAAGAAAAATCAACAGTGTTTATGACATGACTCAGAAAATGGTCCATTATAATCACAATTTAAGGAAACAAGTAAAATACAAAATAGCCAAGCACATATTTATACCATTAAACTGAACTTCAGCAATTAAGTAAAACATCATTTGTAACACTGAATTAATTTGAATGTTATTAATTTTAGAATTTCTCTTATAAATTTGGGCTTTTTGGTAAAGACTTCTAGTAAAAATAATTTTTAATTTTAAACAGAATATGGAATATGACTATTTCTTGCATCATAATGAACTCATAAAGGTTCCCCCTAAACTTGTCTAGAATTTTCAAAAGCTTTTTGTTGAAGTAGACATACTATAAATTAGCTTTGTTTTTATGGCTGTACATGAAGTTTACCCCAAATTTTGTTTGTATATAGTTTATTACCATTACAATAAAAAATAGCTCAAGTCAAAAGTAGGGGTTCTCAAGAATATTTTCCCTGAAAAATAGTCTATACCTTCCTTACTCAATTTTGAGAAATAATGATTTGTGCTGTATTGCCAATATTGAAGCATGTGCTAAACATAATGCTTGTTTATGCTGATCTTCTGGAGAACTGCTAATAACTTCAAGATATAGTTTAAAAGCTGTCAAATCTGTGAAGCTTTTCCTGACATCCTCAGTGCCACCATTAACAACGATAAGAGTTAATCACTCTCTTCTGCAAATGGCCCTTATAGCCCTTATCACATTCCACTGTCTTTTGTCACCTTCTGATTGCCCTCCCCAGTGGTGGGCTCCTTTAGGAGGCAGTCCGCAATTTATTCATCAGTGAGTCCATAGTTCCTGGCTTGGTTCCTGGAACATAGAAAGCACTCAATAAATATCTAGTGAACAAATTATTTAAATGTTTAATAGAAAGACAGATGCTGTTACTCATACCAGTCTTCAGACTTACAATCTGTAACATGAAGTCACTTTAAAAACATTGTTGCTGCACAGCTAGAGAGGAATGTGCAAAGACCAGCCTGGCTGTGGTACCCTTGAGAATTATAGATTTTACATGGAGAAAAGTGAGGACAACTCACTGAGGAACTTAAGGAATGTAAATCAGTATACCAGCAAGTGTTCCCCAAATCAGTCATTATGTATAACTTCTCATCTTGGGGAATGATTTTGTAGGGCAAATGAGAGGAGAATATCAGAAAACTGTATATAAATCAAAATGTTTTTTTAATCTGAGACTGTAAGTTCCTGTTAAACCATTTCTTCAAGATTCAACTACCATTTCAGTTATCAGTAAACAATCAATATAATTTAAATATTTTAAATATTTATAATTAATTACTGAACATAGAAAAATAAAACTTTAATGGGAACATGAATCTTAATGGGTGTGGCTGTTTTTGCAGTTGGTTCATATAACTATGGATAAATACTTAGACAATCCATTCCCATTGTTCATTTTTTATAGATGTAAGTGCTGAGAAATCTTGTTCACATGACTATATAGGTGGAAATGGAAAGAGTTTTGCATACCAATGTCACTCAATTCTTTGAACTCCTTCCAAGTTATATAGTGAGAATCACATGCTCTTCCATGATCAAAAATTATTTTCAATGATTTATCACCTGACAATTCAATTACAGGTTGTTTTAATATCATCAAAAGAGAAGACTCAGAAATCACCTGACTTGCAAGGGAATTTTTACACAATCTTGAGAGCAATGTGCTTTCTCAACTTCTAGAAAGAATACCTAGATGGATTTGCCAAGACTATAAAATGATATTAATTGGATCTTTCATTGTTTCACCTAGAAGCATCTTACGTCAACTCATATGCTCAAAAACATTTGAAAAAATAAAAATATTGCTAATTTCAATACAGGTTGCCACTATAATTTTTTATCATGTATTTTTATTTAACTGTATGTTTTAAATATGTTTTTGACAAAACTTTGGCACTACAGATTTAATTCTTTCAAGTTATTGAAAATGTCTGCCATATAACCTAATTGGCACAGTCAGCATATTGCCTCATTCCTTAACTGTTCAAAGTTCCTTTATTTTGGATTTACTGTCTTCATGTGCGCTCTTTGATGAATAAATATAGGTATGGAGCATGAAGAAAAAAAGCAAAGATTTACTGAACTACATTAAATATAAGGCATTGTGCTAAGGATTTCCTAGCACAATTCCTCAGATTTTCTTATCCACCTCCTCCTATCTCTCACTGTTTCAATCTAAAAGGCCTCCTCACTGTCTCTGACCATGCCAAACACACACCCATTCCTCCTTCTTCTTCCTGGAAAACTCCTTCACTTTGTTAAGATATTTGTTTAATTGTTACCTTATCAATAATAGTTCCCCACCACTCTATTTCTTTGATTTTTTTCTTTGTACTTACATCTGCTTGATACATTATACATTTATTTGCTGTAACTTGAGTTCACTTTCACCAGGATGTAAGGTCCAAGAGAATGAATATATTTGTTGTTTCCTACAACATCCCCAGGACATAGTCCAGTGCTAGACACATAGGGGGTCTCAATAGATACTTACTACGTGAGTAAATGAATGAATGAAAGTCTCTCTGATTTCTATACACATACACACACCCACACCCACACCCACCCACACACACGTAAAAAAGGTGAACCAGCATAGCATTACCAATAGTTCATTGTGCCAAGTATGGACACAAAAAAAATTGCTACCCAATAATGACTCATTTCCTAAAATAAAGGAACTGTTAACACCAAAAACATGAACAGTCCATTACATCAGAAATGAATGAGCATATTTAACCATTTTAGAAATTCACTATATTTTTCTTATTTCCTTATTTTATAAAAGACAAGTGAAAACTTCAGCAAGAAAATCACTTTTCCAAATTCTTTAGTTGTCAGTGCTTATTTGAGCCATGCCAGAATGCTATCTTATTCTCATGTGTTCCTGAGCAACGATCTGGTAAGTCACCTCAGCTAAGGCATTAGCAGTTAATAAGTGGATAAAACACTAAAACACTTTGGAAAGAAAAAAATGAGGTTAGATGATTGATTTAAGATGAAATGGAAAAGCGTCTAGTGACTTTCTAAAATGAATTTCTATTCTAAGAGGAAAAGGGAGTTTATTTTATTGGTGGAATTTGGATTTTAGGTACCAAATGTTAAGAAAGAAATTTCTTTTCAAAGCATTTTCAAATTACCTGCATAAAGTCATCTACCATGATACCTGAGACTGGGGACAAACCTCAAGCAGAATTTGATAATCACTGCCTGTTCCCCATCTTATCATTGGTGGTTCTCATTTACATGTAGTATCATAAGATATGTCATTTTATTCCTCACCTCCTTGCTGTTTATTTTTCTGTCTTTTGCTGCATGGTTCATATATTTGTTGATATATTTTCCCTCTAGTAATTTGGAAGGTATATATGCTCTTTTACTTCTAAGTTTTAAAAACAAGCAATTGTTCGCTAACAATACCGATAAGGAAACAGCAATTTTTTGCTCCTTCAGTGATAAAATGAGATAATTAACATATTAATACCTCCCTCACCACTCATATCCTCTCTTTGTTTTGCTTTTGGGTTATAATCTGAATTTTTTTTTTTTATAATCTGGGATTAGTTATAAATATATCATCACTTTAAAAATTATATTGTTTTATTTTGTAAATACAAGTTGTATATTTTGCTCATTCAATGGCTTCAGTGATTGACATCAGCCCTTTTCTATCATGACTTCATAGATTATGAATTTTTATTTTGATGAACCTCTTGGTTGGCTGAATATGTCTTGAAGTAATGCTTATTGTTAAGGGCTCTGAAAAGAATGGTCCCTTTCTTGCCCCTGCTGATGTTTGCCAGGAACTAACTTGAATCCCTCCAAGTTAGGACATCTTAAAGTGATAGGTCAGAATTTCCTCATGTCCTGCAAAGGCTGCAATACTTCACTACCCTCTTAGGAAGCTTTGGAGTCTTTGGCAGAGCCTTTAACCTAGTCTCATCCATGCAAACTCTACTGGAAATTCCTTGATGTAATGTTCATGGCATGTAATTGTTGCTACTCCCCACTCTTGTTATTCATTTATCATTTCAATCAGTTTTGAGGAAAGAGCGGTTCTGAAAGGAAGATTTGATCACACAGCTCCTTTGATTCAGAAATCCGAACTAATTCCTTGCCTATAGAATAATATTCAGGCCCTGTAAAGGAGCTTTCATCATCTGGCCCCAGCCCACTTCAAATCTACCTCCCCCTAGTCCCGGCCCTGTTCCCATGTATAAGACAAAAGCAGAGCAAGATTTATTTGTCCCTATGTTGTATTAGTCAGGGTTCAAAATTAAAACCATCACCTATTTTATTTTGGGTATTTTATTTAGTACTAAAACTTTGAATGAGAGATCAACCCAAAATGATACAGCCACTAGGGAAGACAGCTTGGCAGTTTCTTACAAAGCTAAACATAGGCTTACTATATGATTCAGCAATTGCACTCCTAGATGTTTACCCAAAGAAGTTGAAAACTATGTCCACACAAAACCTGTACATGAATGTTTATAACAGATTTAATCATAATTGCCCAAAACTGGAAGCAACCAATATGCCCTTCCAGAAGTGAATAAAAACTGTGGCACATCCAAACAATGGAACATTATTCAACAATAAAAAGAAATGAGATATCAAGCCATGAAAAAACATGAAGGAAACTTAAATGCATATTGCTAAGTGAAAGAAGCCAATCTGGAAAGGCTACATGGTATGATCCCAACTGTATGACATTGCAGAAAAGGCCAAACTATAGAAACAGTTAAAAGATCAATAATTGCCACAGGTTGGGAGAATGGGGTGGAAGGAAGGTATGAATAGGTGGAGCACAAGGCATTTTTAGGGCAGTGAAACTATTCTATATGACACCATAATGGTGAATACATGCACTATACATTTCTCAAAATCCATAGAACTGTACTCACAAAGAATGAAGTCTAGTGTAAACTTTGGGCTTCAGTTACTGCAAATAGATCAATATCGGATCATCAATTGTGAGAAATGTACCACACGAATGTTGGGGGTAGGGGTTAATGAGAACTCTATGTACTTCCTGTAAAATTTTTCTGAAAACCTAAAACAGCTCTAAAAATAAAGTTTATTATTTAAATAAACAAATAAATAATTACCTCAGAGCAAGTAAATATCAATAGCAGCTAAACAGGGAAACACATAATAAAAATTAAATACAGGACAATTATCTGTTAAATAGTTTTCTTGTATTTTGCCAAATATCAAGGGAACTAGTGTTCTAAGCAAAGCCATCTATACAGTGAGAGCCAACAAACACCTTGGAAAAAACTTACCACTGCTTTTGGCCATGAATATTAACTTCTCAAATGTTAATAAACATGAGGAACTATTCAAGACAACCAAGAACATCATTCACTGGCAGGCATCAGGGATCTCTCAGCAACTTCTTAGTCATTCATGACTGTTTGACTATGTTGACTGCCAGGTCAAATATTTTTCTAGTCCTGATATCAAATGAATAATGTCTTTTTGTAGTTTATTCTTAATGCTCCCCTGGATATTGCTTATTCCAAACAGTCTTACGAGTTCCTAACATTTATGCATAGAATAACTGTAAAGCCTAAGTTAAATTGATCAAAACATATTACTATGTCTTATTGCAGTCAGCTTTCCTGATTTATGTTAAGCTTTCTTCCAAACCACTTTCAAATTACACTCACCCTACAACACACATTAGATTATGAATTGCTTCACAATCTATTAGCAAAAGAGTAGATGTGCTTATTTGGGGTAATTAACTACAATAAAAGGATATGACTGTACTACCTTGAGATATTTGCTGTAGATTTCTAAAATTATGTGAAGAAATTGTTCTCACCATGCTTTCTTTGATAATGACAAAACTGTTTAATTGAAGTAATCCTGTGGGCTCTTTAAAACTGGGGTAAATAAATCAAGAGAACTGGGATAGGAATTTCTCTTTGAGATAATGGTAAATCAAGATAATTTCCATTAGCTTATGTAAAGCATTTGAACTGGCTCCTATTAACACTTAGCTGAATGCTTCTATCTGTAATTGATCTTAGTGCAATAAAACCACTGGGTTTGTGTTTATATACATGTCAGCTTTTTCTATTTAAAATACATGTAATACAAATTAGTAGCTGCTTTTTACCAGTAGATACACTTGAGTCTTACGTGCATGCTTCTTTCAAACGTAAAAGAAGTGGTCAGCCTTTATTTCTAGCTAATCTAACATGGCCATTGGCAGATAAATATCTTTTTCATCATAAAAGCTATGAATTCAAGAAAAATTAGCTGTAGAATTGGATTGTTGTCTTAAAAATGAGAAAAATAATTTCTTCAGATAAAAAGCTCTCATAGGCAGGGCAAGATGGCGGATTGGTGAGCTGTATGTTTTAGTTACTCCTCCAGGAAAGTAGGTAGAAAGCCAGAAACTGCATGGACTGGACACCACAGAACAATCTGACTTTGGGCATACTTCATACAACATTCCTGAACACGTCGAACTGCTGAGATCAACAAAATCTGTAAGTTTTTGTGGCCAGGGGACCTGCGCCCCTCCCTGCCAGTCTCAGTCCCGTGGGAGAAGGGGCGGTCAGCACTGGGAAGGAGAAGGGAGAACTGCAGTGGCAGCTTTTATCGGAAACTCATTCTACTGATTCAAACTCCAGCCATAGATAGACTGAGACCAGACACCAGACAATCGGAGAGCAGCCAGCCCAGCAGAGAGGAGACAGGCATAGAAAAAAAAACAGCAAGAAAAACTCCAAAATAAAAGTGGAGGATTTTCTGGAGTTCTGGTGAACATAGAAAGGGGAAGGACAGAGCTCAGGCCCTGAGGCTCATATGCAAATCTTGAAGAAAAACTGATCTCTCTGCTCTGTGGACCTTTCCTTAATGGCCCTAATTGCTTTGTCTCTTAGCATTTCAATAACCCATTAGATCTGTGAGGAGGGCCGCTTTTTTTTTTTTTTAATCTTTTTTTCTTTTTCTAAAACAATTACTCTAAGAAGCCCAATACAGAGAGCCTCAAAGACTTGCAATTTGGGCAGGTCAAGACAAGAGCAGAACTAAGAGAGCTCTGAGACAAAAAGCAATAATCCAGTGGCTGAGAAAATTCACTAAACACCACAACTTCCCAAGAAAAGGGGGGTGTCTGCTCACAGCCATCATCCTGGTGGACAGGAAACATTCCTGCCCATCACCAGCCCCATAGCCCAGAGCTGCCCCAGACAACCCAGTGTGATGGAAGTGCTTCAAATAACAGGCACACACCACAAAACTGGGCATGGACATTAGCCTTCCCTGCATCCTCAGTGTTGTTCCAGAGTTGGGAAGGTGGAGCAGTGTGAATTAACAAAGCCCCATTCAGCCATCATTTCAGCAGACTGGGAGCCTCCCTACACAGCCCAGCAGCCCAGAACTGCCCTGGGGGGATGGCACTCACCTGTGACATAGCACAGTCATCCCTCAACAGAGGCCCAGGGGGTGCACGACCTGGAAGAGGGACCTACTCGCAAGTCTCAGGAGCCATAAGCCAATACCAAGGACTTGTGGGTCAGTGGCAGAGAAAAACTGTGGCAGGACTGAACTGAAGGATTAAACTATTGCATCAGCTTTAAAACCACAGGAACACCAGGGAGATTTGATTGTTAGAGCCACCCCCGATCCCTGACTGCTCAGACACATGCCCCATATAAAGGACGGGCAACACCAACTACATATGCAAGCTTGGTGCACCAATTGGACCCCACAAGACTCACTCCCCCTCTCACCACAAAGGCAAAGCAGGGGAGAACTGGCTTGTGGAGAACAGGTGGCTCATGGACGCCACCTGCTGGTTAGTTAGAGAAAGTGTATGCCACGAAGCTGTAGATCTGATAAATTAGAGATAAGGACTTCAATTGGTCTACAAATCCTAAAAGAACCCTATCAAGTTAAGCAAATGCCAAGAGGCCAAAAACAACAGAAAATTATAAAGTATATGAAAAAACCAGACGATATGGATAACCCAAGCCCAAGCACCCAAATCAAAAGATCAGAAGAGACAAAGAGACACAGCACCTAGAGCAGCTACTCAAAGAACTAAAGATGAACAATGAGACCATAGTACGGGATACAAAGGAAATCAAGAAGACCCTAGAAGAGCATAAAGAAGACATTGCAAGACTAAATAAAAAAGTAGATGATCTTATGGAAACTAAAGAAACTGTTGACCAAATTAAAAAGATTCTGGACACTCATAGTACAAGACTACAGGAAGTTGAACAACAAATCAGTGACCTGGAAGATGACAGAATGGAAAAAGAAAGCACAAAAGAAAGAATGGGGAAAAAAAATTGAAAAAAATCAAAATGGAACTCAGGGATATGATAGGTAATATAAAACGTCCAAATATAAGACTCAGTGGTGTCCCAGAAGGGGAAGAAAAGGGTAAAGGTCCAGGAAGAGTATTCAAAGAAATTGTTGGGGAAAACTTCCCAAATCTTCTAAACACCATAAATACACAAATCATAAATGCCCAGTGAACTCCAAATAGAATAAATCCAAATAAACCCACTCCGAGACATATTCTGATCACACTGTCAAACACAGAAGAGAAGGAGCAAGTTCTGAAAGCAGCAAGAGAAAAGCAATTCACCACATACAAAGGAAACAGCATAAGACTAAGTAGTGACTACTCAGCAGCCACCATGGAAATGAGAAGGCAGTGGCACGATATATTTAAAATTCTGAGTGAGAAAAATTTCCAACCAAGAATACTTTATCCAGAAAAGCTCTCCTTCAAATCTGAGGGAGAGCTTAAATTTTTCTCAGACAAACAAATGCTGAGAGAATTTGCTAACAAGAGACCTGACCTACTGGAGATACTAAAGAGAGCCCTACCAACAGAGAAACAAAGAAAGGAGAGAGAAACTTGGAGAAAGGTTCAGTACTAAAGAGATTCAGTATGGGTACATTAAAGGATATTAATAGAGAGAGGGGAAAAATATATATGACAAACATAAACCAAAGAATAAGATGGCCGATTCAAGAAATGCCTTCATGGCTATAATGTTGAATGTAAATGGATTAAACTCCCCAATTAAAAGATATAGATTCGCAGAATGGATTTTAAAAACTGGACCATCAATATGTTGCATAAAAGAGACTCATCTTAGACACAAGGACACAAAGAAATTGAAAGTGAAAGGGTGGAAAAAAATATTTCATGCAAGCTACAGCCAAAAGAAAGCAGGTGTAGCAATATTAATCTCAGAGAAAATAGACTTCAAATGCAGGGATGTTTTGAAAGACAAAGAAAGCCACTACATACTAATAAAAGGGGCAATTCAACAAGAAGAAATAACAATCATAAATGTTTATGCACCCAATCAAGGTGCCACAAAATACATGAGACAAACACTGGAAAAACTAAAGGAAGCAATGGATGTTTCCACAATAATTGTGAGAGACTTCAACACATCACTCTCTCCTATAGATAGATCAACCAGACAGAAGACCAATGAGGAAATTGAAAACCTAAACAATCTGATAAATGAATTAGATTTAACAGACATATATAGACCATTATATCCCAAATCACCAGGATACACATACTTCTCTAGTGCTCACGGAACTTTCTCCAGAATAGATCATATGCTGGGACATAAAACAAGACTCAATAAATTTAAAAAGATTGAAATGATTCAAAGCACATTGTCTGACCACAATGGAATACAATTAGAAGTCAATAACCCTAAGAGACTTAGAAAATTCACAAGTACCTGGAGGTTAAACAACACACTTCTAAACAATCAGTGGGTTAAAGAAGAAATAGCAAGAGAAATTGCTAAATATATAGAGATGAATGGAAATGAGAACACAACATACCAAAACCTATGGGATGAAGCAAAAGCATTACTGAGGGGGAAATTTATAGCACTAAATGCATATATTAAAAAGGAAGAAAGAGCCAAAATCAAAGAACTAATGTATTAACTGAAGAAGCCAGAAAATGAACAGAAAACCAATCCTAAACCAAGTAGAAGAAAAGAAATAACAAGGATTAAAGCAGAAATGAATGACATAGAGAACAAAAAAACAATAGAGAGTATAAATATCACCAAAAGATGGTTCTTTGAGAAGATCAACAAGATTGACAAGCCCCTAGCTAGACGGACAAAATCAAAAAGAGAGAAGACCCATATGAACAAAATAATGAATGAAAAAGGTGACATAACTGCACATCCCGAAGAAATTAAAAAAATTATAAGAGGATACTATGAACAACTGTATGGCAACAAACCGGATAATGTAGACGAAATGGACAATTTCCTGGAAACATGTGAACAACCTAGACTGACCAGAGAAGAATTAGAAGACCTCAACCAACCCATCACAAGCAAAGAGATCCAATCAGTCATCAAAAATCTTCCCACAAATAAATGTCCAGGGCCAGATGGCTTCACAGGGGAATTCTACCAAACTTTCCAGAAAGAACTGACACCAATCTAACTTAAACTCTTTTAAAACATTGAAGAAAATGCAACACTACCTAACTCACCAATCTAACTTAAACTCTTTTAAAACATTGAAGAAAATGCAACACTACCTAACTCATTTTATGAAGCTAACATCAATCTAATACCAAAACCAGGCAAAGATGCTACAAAAAAGAAAAACTACCAGCCAATCTCCCTAATGAATAGAGATGCAAAAATCCTCAACAAAATACTTGCAAATCGAATCCAAAGACACATTAGAAAAATCATACACCATGATCAAGTGGGGTTCATTCCAGGCATGCAAGGATGGTTCAACATAAGAAAATCAAACAATGTAATACGACACATTAACAATTCAAAAGGGAAAAATCAAATGATCATCTCAATAGATGCTGAAAAAGCATTTGACAAAATCCAACATCCCTTTTTGATAAAAACACTTCAAAAGGTAGGAATTGAAGGAAACTTCCTCAATATGATAAAGAGCATACATGAAAAACCCACAGCCAGCATAGTACTCAATGGTGAGAGACTGAAAGCCTTCCCACTAAGATCAGGAACAAGACAAGGATGCCCGCTATTACCACTGATATTCAACATTGTGCTGGAAGTGCTAGCCAGGGCAATCCAGCAAGACAAAGAAATAAAAGGCATCCAAATTGGAAAAGAAGAAGTAAAACTGTCATTGTTTGCAGATGATATGATCTTATATCGGGAAAACCCTGAGAAATCGACGATAAAGCTGCTAGAGCTAATAAACAAATTTAGCAAAGTAGCGGGATACAAGATTAATGCACATAAGTCAGTAACGTTTCCATATGCTAGAAATGAACAAACTGAAGAGACACTCAAGAAAAAGATACCATTTTCCATAGCAACTAAAAAAATCAAGTACCTAGGAATAAATTTAACCAAAGATGTAAAAGACCTATACAAAGAAAACTACATAACTCTACTAAAAGAAATAGAAGGGGACCTTAAAAGATGGAAAAATATTCCATGTTCATGGTTAGGAAGGCTAAATGTCATTAAGATGTCAATTCTACCCAAACTCATCTACAGATTCAATGCAATCCCAATCAAAATTCCAAGAACCTACTTTGCAGACTTGGAAAAGCTAGTTATCAAATTTACTTGGAAAGGGAAGATGCCTCGAATTGCTAAAGACAATCTAAAAAGGAAAATGAAGTGGTAGGACTTACACTCCCTGATTTTGAAGCTTATTATAAAGCCACAGTTGTCAAAACAGCATGGTACTGGCACAAAGATAGACATATAGATCAATGGAATCGCATTGAGAATTCAGAGATAGACCCTCAGATCTATGGCCGACTGATCTTTGATAAGACCCCCAAAGTCACTGAATGAGTCATAATGGTCTTTTCAACAAATGGGGCTGAGAGAGTTGGATATCCATATCCAAAAGAATGAAAGAGGACCCCTACCTCACACCCTACACAAAAATGAACTCAAAATGGACCAAAGGTCTCAATATAAAAGAAAGTACCATAAAACTCCTAGAAGATAATGTAGGAAACATCTTCAAGACCTTGTATTAGGCGGCCACTTCCTAGACTTTATACCCAAAGCACAAGCACCAAAAGAAAAAACAGATAAATGGGAACTCCTCAAGCTTAGAAGTTTCTGTACCTCAAAGGAATTTCTCAAAAAGGTAAAGAGGCAGCCAACTCAATGGGAAAAAACTTTTGGAAACCATGTATCTGACAAAAGACTGATATCTTGCATATATAAAGAAATCCTACAACTCAATGACAATAGTACAGACAGCCCAATTATAAAATTGGCAAAAGATATGAAAAGACAGTTCTCTGAAGAGGAAATACAAATGGCAAAGAAACACATGAAAAAATGTTCAGCTTCACTAGCTATTAGAGAGATGCAAATTAAGACCACAATGAGATATCATCTGACACCGATTAGAATGGCTGCCATTAAACAAACAGGAAACTACAAATGCTGGAGGGGATGTGGAGAAATTGGAACTCTTATCCATTGTTGGTGGGACTGTATAATGGTTCAGCCACTCTGGAAGTCAGTCTGGCAGTTCCTTAGAAAACTAGATATAGAATTACCCTTCGATCCAGCCATTGCACTTCTCAGTATATACCCGGAAGATCAGAAAGCAGTGACATGAACAGATGTCTGCACGCCAATGTTCATAGCAGCATTATTCACAATTGCCAAGAGATGGAAACAACCCAAATGTCCTTTAGCAGATGAGTGGATAAATAAAATGTAGTATATACACATGATGGAATACTACACAGCAGTAAGAAGAAACGATGTCGTGAAACATATGACAACATGGATGAACCTTGAAGACATAATGCTGAGCGAAATAAGCCAGGCACAAAAAGAGAAATATTATATGCTACCACTAATGTGAACTTTGAAATATGTAAAACAAATGATTTATAATGTAGAATGTAGGGGAACTAGCAATAGAGAGCAATTAAGGAAGGGGGAACAATAATCCAAAAACAACAGATAAGCAATTTAACGTTCTGGGGATGCCCAGGAATGACTATGGTCTGTTAATTTCTGATGGATATAGTAGGAACAAGTTCACAGAAATGTTGCTATATTAGGTAACTTTCTTGGGGTAAAATAGGAATAGGTTGGAAGTAAAGCAGTTATCTTAGGTTAGTTGTCTTTTTCTTACTGCCTTGTTATGGTCTCTTTGAAATGTTCTTTTATTGTATTTTTTTTTTTAATTTTTTTTTCATACAGTTGATTTAAAAAAGAAAGGAAAGTTAAAAAAAAAAAAAAAGAAAAACAGGGAAAAAAATATGTAGTGCCCCCTTGAGGAGCCTGTGGAGAATGCAGGGATACTGGCCTACCCCACCTCGATGGTTGCTAACATGACCACAGACATAGGGGACTGGTGGTTTGATGGGTTGAGCCCTCTACCATAGGTTTTACCCTTGGGAAGACGGTTGCTGCAAAGGAGAGGCTAGGCCTCCCTATAATTGTGCCTAAGAGCCTTCTCCCGAATGCCTCTTTGTTGCTCAGATGTGGTCCTCTCTCTCTAGCTAAGCCAACTTGAAAGGTGAAATCACTGCCCTCCTCTCTACGTGGGATCAGACACCCAGGGGAGTGACTCTCCGTGGCAACGTGGAATATGACTCCCAGGGAGGAATGTAGACCTGGCATCATGGGACGGAGAACATCTTCTTGACCAAAAGGGGGATGTGAAAGGAAATGAAATAAGCTTCAGTGGCAGAGAGATTCCAAAAGGAGCCGAGAGGTCACTTTGGTGGGCACTCTTATGCACACTTTAGACAACCCTTTTTAGGTTCTAAAGAATTGGGGTAGCTGGTGGTGGATACCTGAAATTATCAAACTACAACCCAGAACCCATGAATCTCGAAGACAATTGTATAAAAATGTAGCTTATGAGGGGTGACAATGGGATTGGGAAAGCCATAAGGACCAAACTCCACTTTGTCTAGTTTATGGATGGATGAGTAGAAAAATAGGGGAAGGAAACAAACAAACAGACAAAGGTACCCAGTGTTCTTTTTTACTTCAATTGCTCTTTTTCAGTTTAATTATTATTCTTGTTATTTTTGTGTGTGTGCTAATGAAGGTGTCAGGGATTGATTTAGGTGATGAATGTACAACTATGTAATGGTACTGTGAACAATCGAATGTACGATTTGTTTTGTATGACTGCGTGGTATGTGAATATATCTCAATAAAATGAAGATTTAAAAAAAAAAAAAAAAAAAGAAAGAGCATGACCCTGCTGACACCTTGATTTTAAGTGTGTAGAACTATGAGAGAATAAATTTTGGTTGTTTAAGCCACTCATTTTGTGGTACTTTGCTATGGCAGCTCTAGGAAACTAATACTTGTATGTTATTTACGTTAAAATATATTTTAGTTTCCTGGTTGCTAAAACAAGTGCCCTGCAATGGCTTAAACAAAAGGACTTTATTGACTCTTGGTTTTAAGTTTAGGAGAAGTTCAAGATTGAGGTGTCAACAAGGTGCTGCTTTCTCCCAGAAGACTGTGGCATTCTGGGTGGGCTGCTAGCAATTCTTGGTCCTTGACTTTTCTGTCACGTGGCAGTGCACACGGTGACCTCTCCTAGTGTGCCGGTTTGAATGTATTGTGTCCCCCAAATGCCATTATCTTTGTGGTCTTGTGGGACAGACATTTTGGTGCTGGTTAGATTTGCTTGGAATGTGCCCCACCCAGCTGTGGGTGGTGACTTCGGTGGGATACTCCTATGGAGGTGTGGCCCCACCCATTCAGGGTGGGCCTTGATCAGTGGAGCCATATAAAACATGCTGACTCAAAGAGACTGAACGGAGTGCAGCTGTGAGTGATGTTTTGAAGAGGAGCAAGCTTGCTAGAGAGGAACGTCCTGGGAGAAAGCCATTTTGAAACCAGAACTTTGGAGCAGATGCCAGCCACGTGCCTTCCCAGCTAACAGAGGTTTTCCGGATGCCATTGGCCATCCTCCAGTGAAATACCCGATTACTGATGTTTTACCTTGGACACTTTATGGCCTTAAGACTGTAACTGTGTAGCCAAATAAACCCCCTTTTTATAAAGCCAATCCATCTCTGGTGTTTCGCATTCTGCAGCATTAGCAAACTAGGACACCTAGCTTCTCTGGATTCTGATGACTTCCTCCTGTGGCTTCCTATGTGTGTCTGAATTTCATTCTGCTTATAAAGGACTCCAGTAATAGGATTGAGACCCATTGTGATTTAGTTGGCCACACTATAACTGAAGTAATCTCATCAAAGGTCCTATTGACAAGGGTTCATACTCACAGGAATGGATTAAGATTAAGCACATGTTTTTCTGGGCTGTGTAACCTCAAACCACCACAAGATGTAAAGATTTATTACTGTTACTTTTAATTGACCTAACATATAAATATTTTTTAATTTTATCAATGTTAATTTCTAATACAGTAAATATCAATAGATAGACTCTCCTTGGGATTTTAAGTAATTGTTAAGAGTATAAGGGACTCTGAGATGAAAAAGTTTGAGAAATGCTGTTCTATTCTATTCAGGACAATGGCCTTGTTTCCAGTTCATCCTGCAAGATAGACAACAAATATTTATTAAGCTCTTAAAATGTCCTTATCATTATGGTGAACTTTGAGAAAGTTATAGAGAAATATAGCATATGTCTTCTTTCCTCAATGAACTTAAAAATTAATTGATGAGAAAAGATGTACACCCATAAGCTAAATAACACAATATAGAACTGCAACTCAAGAAGTGCCATGAGGCAATACTGGATTATGTTTCTATTTAGTGGAACAGAAAATAAATGCAGTGACTTCAGAGGAAATCTGTGAAGTCTGTCAGTAGAGGCTGATATAGAAAGGACTTCACCTGAGGCAGAAAGGATGAAAAGCATTTAGATAAAGAGATTGCAGAATTTTACAATATTTATGAGGGTCCAAAAAGGGCACAGCCTAAGCTAAAGTTCAGAGCCCAGAAAGAACATGCATATTCAGCTGAGAGCGAGCAAATCTGATTGAAGCAGAGGATTTTTGCAGGGGGACAGTAGCATTACAATTCTTTTTATTGCAAGGGACAGATACCTAACTCAAACACTGACTGATGAATTCTTGTAACTTAACAACTCAGCAGGTTGGTGGTGTGATGGTTAGGTTCATGTGTCAACTTGGCTAGGTGATGGTGCCCAGGTGTCTGATCAAGCAAGCCCTGGCCTAAATGCAAGGACATTTGTGGCTGGTTAATAAACTAGAAGGCTGGCTTATTAAATCATCAGTCAATTGATTGCATCTGTGGCTGACTATATCAATGAAAGGCATGCCTTCCACATGAGAGAATTCAATCAGCTGGATTTAATCCAATCAGTGAAGACTTTTAAGGGAGAAAAGAGAGAGCATTCACTTCTTCTTCAGCCATCCAGCATCTCCTGGGGAGTTCATTGAAGACATTTATTGGATTTGCAAGTTCACTGCCTGCCCCAAGAAATTTGGACTCCTGCATCCTGCCCTATGTAATTTGGACTCATGCATCCCCACAGTTGTGTGAGATACTTTTATAAAATCTCATATTTACAGATATCTCCTATTGGTTCTGTTTCTCTAGAGAACCTCAACCAATACAGTAGGGAATTATTGATTTTTGATCTATTTTATATTTATTGTTTGTGAATTTTATTCTTATGGAATAACAGGTAGGATAAAAACTGCCATTTCCAGATGTCCTCATTAATGAGGAGGCTTGGAAAACAGTCCCCTTGTATCTCATCCCCACACACCTATGATCTATGATATCATTGCATTATGTCTTCTTGTGGAAAGGAAAATAGTTATCAGCTCTCATTAAAACTTCCATTTCCAAAAAATTAAAGAATAAATTTTTTTAACATATGAAAAAATTAATTTATTTTTATTAATTAATTAGGAAGCACCTAAGGCTCTGGACATTCCCAAGTGCAATTCTCCCTCAACATGTGTCTACTGTTCTTCCAAACTCCCAAAGCCTGGCTTTGGAGGGGGTTGGTGAGACTTGTCTCAGCGGACTAAGGGCTCACATTATCATTTCAGTGCCCTCTATCATTCTCTATCTCTCTGCTTTGCTCCTCTCTATGGTCTGGCTTCAGCCTGCAAATTGGCTCTCTGTACATGGTGGGGAAAATGGCCATATTCTTATCTACCTAGCTTCGAAACTGTGGAGTGTAATAAAAAAGAACTTCTTTCTCACAGCACCTGAACATCTATTCAGGGAAGAGAAATTGGCTCAGAATGGATCAGGTACACAATAGACTAACCATGGTAGCCAGAGAAACGAGGCTATTAAGATGTCCTCAGCCTTCATTATATGCCTAAACCTCATGATGGATGTGTGGAGAAGGGGCCCAGGAATTGGAGGAGGACCAATTCCCCAGAGGTAATAGAGGAGCTAAACAGGCAAAAAATAAAATTAACAGATTCTATATAATGGAATCTCAATCTTCTCCCTGGAAAAGATTAAAGATTAGGGCAATATATTTGAAGGATAAACTATCTGTATACTAAACATTATCTGTGAACTAAGAATCTCAATTCTCATGGGACAGTTTCTTGGATATTATGTAAAGTTTGCACAAATTCCCCCAAGTGACACGGATATGTAGTCCTAGAAGGTAGGTGCATTTTCTTCTACCCAAATCACTATTATGAGAGAATAAAGCTGGGAAGATAACACAAAGTTGGATAGTGGTGTGTATTAAATATACAAATAAGAATACTGGACTTTATTATGTATTTGGACTTGATATTGGCACTGTTACTTGGAGATACTTGTGGAAATTCATTTATTCTGCATTAAAAATACCCTGTATTTGTTTTTTGATTACGTATTTGCCAAAGAACTTGAGCCTTTCTTACTTGCTAATACCAGAACAGACAAATAATCTGTGTTTCTCTCTCTTCCCCATCCCCACACCCCCATGCTTCTCAAATTTTAGGTATCTAATCCCTATGACCCAAAATATATGAAGATCCTCAAAAGACTGTGCACTTCTATTGTACACCTTCCCTGTTGCTCTTCAGTGTGGGGAAAATGAACTTAAATAAAATCACTGAGGAAAGTTCATGCATGAGACTAATCATGTGTGCAAGAAATATCATCAGAGACAACTATAGTATGTACCGATAAAAAATTGTGCAGAATAAAATATCGGAGAAGACTGATTTAAAAAATCGTGAAAGAACAGATCAGAGTAATCCTGATAAAGAATTATGAAAAACAGGACATCAGAATAAGCTTAATGTAACCTTTAACATAAATTGAATATCTGCTGACTATTTGCTAAAAGTAGGGTGAGGTATAATGACTGCCACTTGAATTCCATATAAAAAGAGCTGAGAATACACAACTTTCTAGCCTTTTGCTGGCTACCTGCATGCATTCAGGGTATTTGCTTTGCTCAATAAAAAAAAAAATCAGTTAATTCTGTATTCATAAGTTGGCATGTCCTTTTGGGTCTCTCTTACTTTTTTATCCTCAACACCTGCCAAATCTACCTGTTTCGAAGTCCCAGTGTGTTTGTGTGGAGTCACGTTAGGAATATAAATTAAGGATATGTCAGAAGAGTAAATTTAGAAAGTCTGAAACACATTTTAGATTTAGGACCTCAGCTTAACTCATTTAAACCCTGTGTATCACTGAGACCATCTAAAGGGTAAAACAAATTTCCTTGTTCAGAAAGATGTACACAAAGTGTTTCCAAAATAAACCCAAACCATGGAAGAAACCAAATTGCTAACTGTAGGATACTGAACACTAAAATATATGTGACTTTTCTTTAGCTCTTGTTAAAACCAAAGATTCTAGCTTGCCTTTGTGAAATAACTTTGTCCCACTATCATCATTAATTACTAGATCAATACAAGAGAAGTGTGACAGGAATATAATAAAGCATACATTTTGCCTGGTTTTTATGCCATGCTTTTATTCTTTCCATATCTTTGCTCTTCTACATTCTGGTTCTTTTAAAAAGATATACATGAAATTAAAATTGCAAACTTTAAAAAATTATACAGAACCGAATGAAAAGCTGAAGTGCCTCACCAAACCCACAAACCTCAATCCCTTTCCCTAGAGAAAAATTGCCTTTAAGTAATTCTGCTTTTAATATTCTGGTGGTTATCACCACAATTCTAAATGATATGCTTATTCCATGGCTTGGAAAAATATCTATATGTTGATGACTCCAAATTTTTTAATTCTAACCTTGAATTCTTGACTGAACAATGTTCTCATAGAGCCACACTCTGTTTAATGGACACTGCAAACTTACATCTACAATAGAATTCTAGATTCTCCTCCATTCTCTGTTCCAAACTTGGTCCATCACAAGTCTTCCCAATTTCTGTAAATGGGATCATGATCTAACTTCAGGCACAAATCAAAGCCCCCAGAATCATCCCTGATTCTTCCTTTTCCTTTTCCCTCTCTAGCCAATCCATCAAAAAGTCACGGGAATGCTCTATGACCAAAATACATCTCTGCCTTAGCCTGCCAGATCCTATGACAAATAGCACATAATGGATTGGCTTAAACAATGGTGATTTATTGGCTCATGGTTTTGAGCCTAGGAGGAGTTCAAAACTGATGCATCAACAAGGTAATATCCTGATGCTGGTTGTGGTGACCCTTGGGGCTCCTTGGCTTGTATCCCTGCCTCAAGTGGCATGGCAATGTCTCTCCTCTCTCTTCTGGGTTCTATTGATTTCTGGCTTCTCCATATGATCTTCTCTCACTCTGGATTCTGTCTTCTTTCTCTTTAGATGGTCTCCAGGAATCTGGATTAAGACCCAACCTCATTCAGTTGGGCCACAGCTTAATTTATTATAACATCTTTAAGAGATTCCATTCACAGAAATGTTGATTAAGATTAAGAACATGTCTAAATTGGGGCACATAATTCAACCTACCACAATCTCAAATCAGTCCCTTTCTTTCCATTTCTGCTCCACTTAGTCCAGGCCATCATCATTACTTAACTGAACTACTGAAACTCCTTGCTTCAATCCTTGACCCTTTATAATTCATTCTCTATAGAGAAGCCAGATAAATCTATAAAATGTTAAGTCAGATCCTATAATTTTTTTGTTTAAAACCCTTACACTGCACTTAGAATAAAATCGGAATGCCTAATAATGATCTGCAGGGCCCTGCATGATCTGCTTCTTGCCTCCGTTTCTAGCCTCATCTCATGATATGCTCCTATTCTTACACTATACTACAGTTGTACTGGTCTCCTTTCCTGCCCATGAACACACTAAGAGGAGTCTTCCTGGAATGCTGCTCTCCTGGCTCTTATATGGCTGACTTCTTCCCATCCTTAAGGTCTTATTTCAGATGTCACTTTTAAAAGGAGCACCCACAGCAGATACAGCCACCTCATTCTAACTTGTTTCCCCTTGCTTACTCAGGTAGGTGTAGGCATAGTTAATTTTTTAAAATTCTTGCTACATTTAAACAAAAAACAGACAATAGAAATAAAAGACAATTTATTGTGGATATAGTTTGTGCAAACATTTTTATATATGGTGATCCAGACTCAAAGGAAAAGCCTTTGCTCTAATTCAAAAAATGGATGAATGAAGATACATTTTAAGTACATCTGTCTTTTGCATAGATCTACCTCAATGCATTAACCATCTCCATTAACACTTCCAACAACTCTCACTTTCCCATAATCTGACATGAATTTTTTTTATCATACTTGGTACCATGTTTTAACAGTTTCATTTGCTAAATGACTGGCTCATACCTAAATTGGAATTTTATCACATAAACACATACAGTTCAATACAGAAAAAAACCATTTGTAGAAAATTTTCTTTTGCCTAGGCACATCAAGACAATTTGGAACATGTCACCTATTATATGTTTTTCTGTTATATTCAAGTCACAGACATTGTCAAAGAAAAGTTAACATTATATTTAGGTTAAAAAAATCTTAGAAATATGTATTTTTTAAAGAAAAGGAGAACTTCCACCTCTAAGATCAGTAGTTACACTATGTTTTTATAGTATGTGAAACACAAGACCACTTTGGGAAAACTTTGAAAAATATAGAAGAATTATGTACCCTTTTTGCTTGTAGGTGCTTTTAAATACTTCCTACATTTTAAAGAAAAGAGATTGTAAATGTTAGATAATTTTTTATCTATTAAAATTGTTATACAATCTTCCTCCTTTTTGCTATTACTCAGTGTAGTGGATTGAATCATGAACACCACAAAGACATGTTCAAGTCCCAACCCCCAGTTCTGTGGATAGGAACCCATTTGTAAAAAGGATCTTTGAAGATGTTTATTAGTTAAGGTGAAGCTGACTGAATCAGAATGAGCCTTAATCCAATGCATCTGGAGTCCTTATAAGAAGAGGAAATTTGATCACAGTAGTAGAAAACAGACATGCAATGAAACAGCCATGTGACAGAGGCAGACACTGAGTTATGGATTGCCAGTAAGCCACCACTGGAATGTTACAGACTTTGGAGAAAACATGATCCTGCCATCACCTTGATTTCAGATTTATGTCCTCCAAAACTGTAAGACAATAAATTAAGCTGGCGATTCTGTGGTATTTGTTATAACAGCCCTGGCAAATTAAGACACCTAGTTCAATGCATCAATGTTTTACTTTTATTCTTTCGGGTTAGTCCTTTAAAATACTACTGAATTTAATTTGCTAATATT
Organism: Choloepus didactylus; assembly: GCF_015220235.1. Taxonomy (NCBI): domain Eukaryota; kingdom Metazoa; phylum Chordata; class Mammalia; order Pilosa; family Megalonychidae; genus Choloepus; species Choloepus didactylus. The sequence goes on along the minus strand of NC_051317.1, from coordinate 70,074,521 downwards.
TTACAATATGTTTACACTTAGTTGTATTTTGACATTTCTATGCCATCCAAGTCTGGTTCTTGACATCAAGATTATGTTCAAACAATATATTTTTGCAATTGGTGTTATTGTAATCACTCATGTCTAATTTGAAACATATGTTTTGATTTCTTCTTCAACCAGAGTTTATTTAGGTTGGAAATATATGTTTCTTGATATATATATATATATATAATTTGTTAATTGTAATAATCAAATTCTTCATTCTTTACATTCTTTTTTATCCACTTAATCATTTCAGAGATAAACACCTTAGTGGCATTTACTAGGGTTCTGGTTTTGATAGCTTTTACTTTTTATTCTTAGCTTTTAAATTTATTTGGAGGATCACATCATCCTCAATATTAGATTTTTTTTCCATGTAATACTTTCTGGCTGAATTTTGCCTCTGTTTCACATTAATATTTAATGACATTTTTGTTAAGATTTGCCAACCAGGTCTTAGTTCATCCTCTTTTTGTTCTTGCAATTTGTTTTAGGTATGTCTCTTTTAAACAAATTCTAGCTACATTTTTGCTGTTGCTTACTTTTTACTCGATATAAAGCCCCATTAAAAAAAAAAAAAAAACTCAATACATTTACATTTATTAAGGTTACTAATATATTGGAATGTTCCAGCACTTTCCTTTACAGTTTTAAATTTAACATGCTTTTTGCTGTTTCTCTTTTCCATTTCTTCCCTTTTGTCAATTGGCTAGGTTTTATTTTCCTTTTTTTTTCTCTAGTAGGTTTAGGAGCTATTTTTAAAATCTTCTAGTGTTTAACCATATTGATGTTGAAGTTTAGATGTTGATATTAAAGTTTAGATATTGAAGTTGAAGTTTTTCATAAATATTGTATAATAATTAACAAGTATATTTAACTTCCCAGGAACCAAAGACCTTTGCCAAACTTTTCTTTTCCTTTCCACACTCATTTCACATGAGGATAAAACAATCTAAAATTCAAGTTCTGTATTGTTATTAATTTTTTTTATTTTATGGCATTATTTTTAGTAATCTTTTCTTTGCAAGCATGTTATAGTCACATTATCAACAATGATCTAGACTTACAAGTGTTACTAGGCTTTCTTATATCCCATGTTTTGTTTAGGAGGAATACATTTTTGAGCTTTTTAAACAAAGGGTAATAATTTTCTGATTCTTTTATCCAAACACCCTCATTTTGCCATATATCTTAATTTTTGCTTGACTGGATAGACTTTTAGGTTAAAATTAATTTCCCAGGGAAGGTGGCAGAGTTGGAAGCTCCATGTGCCAGTTTGGATATATTGTGTCCCCCAGAAAAAAAACCATGTTCTTTCATGCAATCTGGTGGGGGCAGAGTATTAGTGTTGATTAGGTTGGAGCTTTTTGATTGTTTCCAGGGAGATGTGACTAATAACGCCTTTGATTAGGGTGTGACCTGTTGATGGAATTGTTTCCATGGAAGTGTGGCCCCTCCCATTAAGCATGGGTCTTGATTTAGTAAATGGAGCCCTAGAAAAGCTCAGATACAGAAGGACTTCAGAGGAGCTGCAGCTGAGACAGACATTTTGAAGATGGCCATTGAAAGATGACACTGACATTTTGGAGAACACCATTTTGAAATGCAACATGGGAGTAAGCAGATGCTAGCCACATTCATTCCCTGCTAATAGAGGTTTCCCGGATGCCAATAGCCTTTCTCCAGTAAGGTACCCTATTGTTGATGCCTTACCTTGGACACTTAATGGCCTTAAGACTGTAACTTTGTAACCAAATAAACCTCCTTTATAAAAGCCAATCCATTTCTGGTGTTTTGCAAAATGGCAGCATTGGCAAACCAGAACACTCCATGAACATTCCCTCCACCAGGACAACCATTAAACATGCAGGAACTGTCTAAATCAACTATTTTTAAATTCCAGAGTCCAATAGAACACTGTAAAGCATCTCAGGAAAAGCAAGAAGAAGAGGCTGGTAAAGTACTTTAAATAGTAAGTTGCACTCTCCACCTGAAAGGTACCATCCTCCATCCCCCAAGTTCATCATTTCCCCAAGATCAGGGGGGGAAGGGTGTGGTCCAATCATGGATCACTGCTTTTGATTAGCTACTTCAGAAGGCTGTGGGCCCAGCTCTGAGGTAGGTCATTGTTCCAATCTGCCCCAGAAAAAGGTGACAGAGGAGAATTAAAGACAATACATTTCCTTGGAGCCTGGGAGGACATTTGAAGGGCTGCATTTGCTGGGCAGGTGCTGACTAAAGAACGAACAGCTTTGGGGAGATGTGGAAAAAGTTCCTGGCACCCTTCCAGTCCTTCCCATGTCCCCACCTCAGGACAGTTTGAAACTGACCCATGCTTCTTTTGTGACTCCCTGGCTTTGTTTCAGCTGGGAAAGACTGCCATGGGAGATTCTTGTCCAGCATACACTCTTTCCCAGAATTTGTCCTCCAGGCATAAGCAGCTTAAGACAACAAAAGCAATGTATGAAACCATGAGGCAGGTGGCCTGAGGCAAAGGCTTACCTGCTCTAAGTTCTGCAGTGAAACATCTGGGAAACGAAGTTCTGTTTCCTGGGAAATACAGGCAGCATTGAAACTCTTGTAAACAGGGGAAATCCTAAAGCCTAGAAAAGACAGTGAGGACCCTTCATTTCGCATGCACCTTGGGCTGACCTTCTGATAAGAGGGCTGAACTCTGATGGAGAGCACCAGACAATGCAAAGCAATTTGCAAAGATGAAAGATGTTTCTGGCTTAGGGTTGCTTGGTTATATTAGCTCGTGCTACTCAAGAAAATCTCTGTCATATCTCCAGCTGGATATAAACTCAAGAAACAGGCATGTTGGGGAATAAAACCTAGAATTAACATTTAAAATGCACAGTGTGCAACAAGATTACGAGACAAAAATAAAAAACAGGAAATGATAGCCCATCCAGAGGAAGAGGATAAAAATCCAGAAAACATCAATGAAGAAGAACAGACTGAGGAAATACCAGACAAAGATTATTTAAAAAAAAAATATTCAAAATGCTCAAGAAGATGAAGGAAAATATAGAGGAAGAGCTAAAGGATATTAGGGAAATAATGAATGAACAATATGAGAATCTCAAAAATAGATAGAAATTTTTTAAAGGAATCAAAGAGAATTACTGGAGTTGAAGACCACAATAACTGAAATGAAAAATTCCCAGAGGCCAGAAGAACACTGTACAGCATGCAGGGAAGAATGGGAGAAAGAGAACAATAAACTGCAGCGAAGAATTGTGAGTAGCACTCTCCATGTACACATCCCCTACTCCCATGGCAGGCAGCCTCAAGATCCAGTTCCTGGCTGGCTGCTGCTGTCACAAAGGGTCATAAAAGTCCTCTCCTCCAAGACCAGGGGTGGGGGTTCACAACTGAGCACTGATCACAGTTTTTGATTATTGAACTTAGACTACTGGGTCCCAGCTCTGATGGCAACTATTCTCTCAATCCACCCAAACAAGAGTAGCCAGCAGCCTCTGTTTCAATCCCATTGTTCTGGTTTGCTAATGGCCAATATGCAAAATACAAGAAACAGATTGGCTTTTATAAAGAGGGTTTATTTGGTTACAAAGTTACAGTCTTAAGGCCATAAAGTGTCTAAGTTAAGGCATTCCAACAGGTACCTTCACTGGCAAAAGGCCACTGGTGTCTGGAAAAGCTCTGTAAGCAAAGAAGGCATGTGACTGGTATCCACTTGCTCCCAGGCTGTGTTTCAAAATGGCATTCTACAAATGTTGCTCTTGGGGCGTTTTATCTTCTCTTAGCTGCAGCTCTTCCAAAATGTCACTCTCAGTTGCTCTAGCTATGGGCTCCTTCTGTCTGAGCTTTTATAGGGCTCCAGTGAACTAATCAAGGCCCATGCTGAATAGGCAGGGCCACACCTCCATGGAAACATTCAATCAGAGTTCTCACTCTAACCAGAGGTGTCACTCATGGGTGGGTCACATCTCCATGGAAACAACCAAATCCAAAGGTTCCAACTTAATCAATACTAATACGTCTGCTCCCACAAAATTGCATCAAAGATAATGGTGCTTTGGGGCCATAATACATCCAAACTGGCACACCCATCATGGACAGGGGTGGAAGCAGGGGTGATTTAAAGACACAGTACCTTCTTAGGTCTGTGGGGAACAGTTTGCTGAATGGCAGTTATTCCCCAAGGTCAAATTTGGATCACTGGATTCCAGCTCTGAGGGCAGCTATTGTTTTAACCCACCCTGTACAAAAGCAGCCGGCAGCCTCTGTTTAACCCTGCACCCAACAGGGGCAAAACTGGTGGAGATGTAAAGGCACAGTACCTCCTTAGGATTACAGGGAATAGGACAATTGAATCTTACTGACAGAAGAACAAATAGAGAAAAGAACAGGAAAAATTGAACAGGGTCTCAGGGATTTGAATGACAGCACAAAGCACACATATATGTCATGGGAGTCCCAGAAGAAGAAGAGAAGAGAAAAAGGATAGAAAGAGTATTTGAGGAAATAATGGCTGAAAATTTCCCACTCTTATGAAAGACGTAAATATGTATGTTGACGAAGCACAGGGTACTCCAAACAGAATAAACCCTAATAGACCTACTCTGACGCATACTAATTAAAGTGTCAAATGCCAAGGATAAAGAGACAATCCTGAAAGCAGTGAGAGAAAAGTGATTCATCACATATAGGTAACTGCAGTAAGACTAAGTGCCAATTTCTCATCAGAAGCCATGGAGGCGAGAAGGCAGGGATATGATATATTTAAGGTACTGAAAGAGAAAACTGCCAACCAAAAGTTCTTTATCTGACAAAACTGGCATTCAAAAATGAGGGAGAGTTTACAATATTCACATATAAACAGAAACAGAGAGTTTGCCAAGAAGAGACCTGCCCTACAAGAAACACTAAAGGAAACTCTACATGTCAAAAGGAAAAGACAGGAGAGAGAGTTTGAGAGTAGATTGTTGAAATGAAGATCATCAGTATGGGTAACTAAAAGGGTAAAAAGAGAGACAAATGAAAAATAAAAATAAAAGATTTGACATTGTTCTAGTTTGCTAATGCTGCCGGAATGCAAAACACCAGAAATGGATTGGCTTTTATAAAGGGGTTTATTTGTTACACAGTTACAGTCTTAAGGCCATAAAGTGTCCAAGGTAATGCATCAACAATAGGGTAACTTCACTGGAGGATGGCAAATGGCATCCGGAAAATCTCTGTTAGCTGGGAAGGCACATGGCTGGCATCTGCTCCAAAGTTCTGGTTTCAAAATGGCTTTCTCCCAGGACATTCCTCTCTAGACTGCAGTTCCTCAAAAATTCACTCTTAGTTGCTCTTGGGGTGTTTGTCCTCTCTTAGCTGCTCCAGAGCAAAAGTCTACTTTCAACGGCCCTCTTCAAATTGTCTCTCATCTGAAGCTACTCTCTCAGCTTCTGTGCATTCTTCAAAGTCTCCCTCTTGGCTGTAGCTCCTCTTCAAAATGTCGCTCTCAGCTGCACTGAGTTCCTTCTGTTTGTCAGCTCATTTATATGGCTCCAGTGTTTTAATTTAGACCCACCTTGAATGGGTGGGGTAACACCTCCATGGAAATTATCCAATCAGAGTCATCACACACAGTTGGGTGGGGCACATCTCCATGGAAACACTCACAGAATTACAATCTAATTAACACTGATAGGTCTTCCCACACAAGATTACATCAAAGATAATGGCATTTGGGGGGACATAATACATTCAAACTGGCACAGACATTTAAAAAACCAAAGAATAAAATGGCTAATGTAAGAACTGCCATTTCAATAATAACATTGAATATTAATGTATTAAACCTCTTTATCAAAAGACACAGATTGGAAGAAAGGATAAAAAGAGGTATGCTCCTTTACAAGAGACTCACCTCAGACCCAAAGAAACAAATATATTGAAAAGAAAAGGTTAAAAAAAATATATTCCACAGAAAAAGTAACAAAAATGAGCTGGGGTTTCTATATTTATATCATAAAAAATAGACTGCATAGGCAAAAGTCTTGTAAGAAACAAAGAAGAACACTGCATATTAATAAAAGGGGCAATCCAAGAAGAAGAAATAGCAATCACAAATGTTTATTCACCTAACCACAGTACCTCAAAATACATGAGGCAAACACTGGCAAAACTAAAGGGAGGAATCGACATCTCTAAAGTAACAGTTGGAAACTTCAATACACTACTCTCATCAATAGATAGACTATCTAGACAGTGGATCAATAGGGAAAGAGAGAACTTGTATAATATGATAAATGAACTAGACCTAACAGACACTATTCAGAACATTGCACCCCAAAACTGCAGAATATACATTCTTTTCAAGTGCACATGGATCATTCTCAAGGAGAGACCACATGTTGTGTCAGAAACCAACTTTCAATTAATTTAAAAAGATTGCAATTATACAAAGCACTTTCTCTGAACATAATGGAATGAGGCTGGAAATAAATAATAAACAGAGAACTGGAAAATCCACAAATATATGGAGGTTAAACAGCACATTTTTAAACCTTCAGTGGGTAAAGAAATTATAATAGAGAATAAACATCTTGAGACAAATGAAAATGAGAACACAACATAGCTAATGCTGTCAGAATGCAAAATACCAGAAATGGATTGGCTTTTATAAAGGGGGTTTATTTGGTTACAAAGTTGCAGTCTTAAAGCCATAAATTGTCCAAGGTAAGGCATCAACATAGGGTACCTTCACTGGAGAAAGGCCACTGGTGTCCGAAAAACCTCTGTTAGCTGAGAAGGCACATGGCTGGCATCCGCTTGCTCCCAGGTTGCATTTTAAAATGGCATTCTCCAAAATGTCAGCATCACCTTTCAACAGCTGTCTTCGAAATGTCTCTCTAAGCTGCAGCTGTGAGCTCCTTCTATCTGAGCTCTTATATTGGACTCCAGTGATTAAATCAAAGACCCATGCTGAATGGGCGGGACCACATTTCCATGGAAACATTCAATCAAGGGGTCACACCCTAATCAAAGGTGTCACTCACATCTGGTGGATCACATCTCCATGGAAACAGTCTAATCCAAAGATTCCAACCTAATCAACACTAATACATTGGCCCCCACAAGATTGCATTAAAGAACATTGCATTTTGAGGGACATAATACATCCAAACCAGCATACCTATAAATGCACAGAACAACCTACACTGACTCTAGAAGAAACAGAAGATCCCATCAGACCAATCACAAGTAAAGAGATTGAATCAGTTATCAAAAACCTCCCAAGAAAGAAAAGTCCAGGACCAGGTGGCTTCACAGGTGAATTCTACCAATCATTCCAAGAAAATTGAAGAGAGAGCCTACTAACCAACTCTTTCTATGAGGCGACATCACTCTAATACGAAAGCTAGATAAAGATATTACAAGAAGAGAAAGTTACAGACCTATTTCTCTAATGAATATAGGTGCAAAAATCCTCAAGAAAATACTTGTAAATTGAATCCAGCAGCACATTAAAAGAATTATACACTATAATCAGGCAGGTTTTATCCCAAGTATGCAAGTGTGGTTCAACACAAGAACCTCCATTACTGTAATCCACCACATTAACAAAACAAAGAGAAAAAAACACACAATCAGCTTGATTGATGCAGAAAAGACATTAGACAAAATCCAACATCCTTTCTTGATAAAAACACTTCAAAAGATACAAATGGAAGGAAACTTCCTCAACATGATGAAGGGCATGCATGAAAAATTCACAGCTAACATGATTCTCAGTGGTAATATACTGAAAGTTTTCTCTCTATGATCTTGAACAAGACAAGGATGCCCACTGTCAACATTGGGCTAAATGTTGTGATTCAACATTGGGCTAAAAGTTCTAGCCAGAGCAGTTAGGCAGGGAAAAGAAATAAAAGGCTTCTATATTGGAAAGGAAGAAGTAAAACTTTTATTCTTTGCAGATGACATGATCCTATATCTAGGAAGTCCCAAAAAATCTACAACAAGGTTACTAGAGCTTATAAACAACTTCAGCAAAGTGGCAGGATACAAAATCACACAAAAATTGTCAGTGTTTCTATACATAAGTAATGACCAATCTGAGGAGGAAATCAGGGAAAAAAATTCAATTTACAATAACAAATAAAAAAATATCTAGGAGTAAATTTGACTAAGGCCATAAAGGACTTGTACACAGAAAACTATAAACATTGCTGAAAGACATCAACAAGGCCTATATAAATGGAAGGACATACCATGTTCATAGACTAAATATCATTAAGATGTTAATTCTACCCAAAGTGATTTACAGATTCAACACAATCCCAGACAAAATCCCAACACTCTACTTTACAGAAATGGAAAATTCAATAATCAAAAATATTTGGATGGGTAAGGGGCCTCAATGAACCAAAAACATCTTGAAAAAAAAGAATGAAGTTGGAGTACTCACACTTCCTGGCTTTAAAGCATACTACAAAACTACAGTAGTTAAAACTGCATGATACTGGCATAAGGATGGATATATTGACAAACAGAATCAAATTGAGAGTTCAGAAATGGACCCTCACATTTATGGCCAATTGATATATGCCAAGGCTGTCAACTCTACTCAACTGGGAAATAATAATCCCTTCAACAAATGGTGCCAGGAGAACTGGATATCCATATGCAAAAGAATGAAAGGGGAACCCTATCTCACACCATTCACAAAAATTAGCTTGAAATGGATCAAAAAATCTAAATATAAAATCCAGGACTGTAAAGCTGTTAGAAGAAAAGTAGGAAAATATCTTCAAGATCTGTGGTAGACAATGATTTCTTAGACTTTACACCCAAAACAAAAGCAATGAGAGAAAAAATAGATAGATGGGACCTCCTCAAAATTAAAAACTTCTGTCCATCAAAGGACTTTGTCAAGAAAGTGAAAAGCCAACCTACTCAATGGAAGAAAATATTTGGAAAACACATATCTGATAAGAGCTCAATATTCAGAACTATAAAGAGATCCTACAATTCAGCATTAAAAAGACAAACAACCCAATTTAAAAATGGGCAAAATACTTGAATTGACATTTCTCCAAAGAGGAAATACAAATGACCAAAAAGCACATGAAAATATGCTCAACATCACTAGCTATTAGAGAAATACAAATCAAAACCACAATGAGTTATCATTTCACACCTATTAGAATGGCTACTATTTTAAAAAATGGAAAACTAAAGTGTTGGAGAGGATGCAGAGAAATAGGAACACTCATTCATAGCTGGTGGGAATGCCAAAATGATGTAGTAGCTGTGGAATACAGTTTGGCATTTCCTCAGGAAGCTAAGTATAGAATTACCTTATGATCTAGCAATCCCCTACTAAGTGTATACCCGGAAGAACTGAGGGACTCAAACAGATATTTGTATACCAATGTTCATAGCTTTATTCACAATTGCCAAAAGATTGAAGAAACTCATGTCTGTCATCTGATAAATGGGTAAGCAAAATATGGTATATACATACGATACAATATTATTCAGCTGTGATAAGGAATGAAGTCCTGATGCATGTGAAAACATGAATGGACCTTGAGGACATAATGTTGAGTAAAATAAGCTAGACAGAAAAGGACAAATATTGTATGATTTCACTGTTATGAACTAATAATAAATTGGCAAATTCACAGAGTTAGAGTCTAGAATATAGGTTACCAGGAGATAGATTGGGGTTAGAGAATGGACAGTTGATGTTGAACTTGTACAGATTTTCTACATAGTCTGATGGTACAGATTCAGAAATGTGTGGTGGTGATGGTAGCACATTATAGTGAGTGTGGTTAACAGCACTGAACTACATAGGTTTTCTTAATGCTGTTTCTTGTTTTTTACCCTCTATTTCAATGAATGGGCCAAAAGTTCCAGTCCAGAGCATGGAGAAGTACACAAGAGCAGGTGGAAGTAGGGCAGGAAAGATCCTCATTAAATATCTTTCCTTAAAACAGAAAACACACCTGCCTTAGCCATGCAAGTCAAATCTCTATCTTTCTAAAGACATTGGCAATCTGATAGTTTTATCTCTCCTGTTACTCTATCCTATTAGTCTAAAATATGATTAGGCTGCAGGAGTAAAATGACAGCTATATTCCCCATCTTTGTGGAGCATATGGTGTTATAGAGAAGGTTAGTAACCAGTCTCAGGCTCTTGTCTTCTCTGTGCAGCAAGAAACCATTAACCAGTGTTGAATTCATGGTGAATTTCCTTCCTGAGGAGCAGTACCGGCCAGAAGCCTTGTTAGCCTTTCTCACCTCTGGGAAAAGACTGGCAAAGAGTGAGATGCCAAAGCTAAACTTTACCTACATCGTCTTGCCAGGGTGCAGCCCTGTTTGCTTTCAACTGAATACAAGTTCATAAAACCTATTTCTGTCCTGAGGCACTCGAGCATGTGCAGCTTATTGGGGATTTGTGTGGACTGGATTAGACAAACAGTTGAGAATGGAGAGGGAAGTGTGGACTCAAGGATCATTATGAAGGAAAAATTGAGAGCATTTTATAACTGACTGGATGTGAAGGCCAAGGAAGAAAAGGAACTGAAAGCAGGGTCCAGATTTTTTAGCCTGATTGGTATGAGGAATGGTTGTAGCCTGACAGAAATATCAGACAAAAAGGCAATTTGAGAAGAAGTCTGTAAAATAAACTGACAAGGACACCTACATGGGAATACAAAAATAAACAAGTTCAACTCTAGAATAAAAAGTAGTGTTCACCTTCCTTTTAATAATCAAATCAAATGATGATAGAGTAAACCACCACCCCCTACTACCTTATCACCCGTGATAAACCACTAGTCCCACAGTGTGATTCCAGGTCCTTGTGGAGAAAAGGAGAAAATCTGGACAATTCTTTACAGGGTTCCCGTTCTTTACTACTCCTACATAACATTACTGTATGCTGCTTTGTAAGAGGTGCTGTTGTAAGCCTTCCATTTTTACTGATGTATTTAATCTTCACACCAAACCTTTGAGACAGGTGCAATGATCATACCTGATTTGCTTATGGAGAACATGAAGCCTAGAGCCAGGAGTCACATGTGTATCATCTGGGTCTAGAGACCTTGCCCCTAATCTCTTGAACTGTGCTGCCTCTGCTGTCACAGATGTCACTGGCACATGGTGATACTGTTGGAAACAAGCAGCCCAACTACCTGATGCTACCCTTGTTCCCCACTGGAAGTTCATTGGTTACCCAAGGCTTGCCACATCCCTGACATGGCTTTCCAGAAGCCTAGAAGTCTTACTGTGCTGGCAGAAGCTCTATAATGACTGGGGCATCCATTGCCACTAAAACATAGGAGCTCAGAAGACTAATGGAGTCCCAAATCACTGAAGAGCATGTAACAAAAGATTCCACCACCATTCCCTCTCCTCTCCCGCTAGAAGAACAGAAGTTTCTCAGAGTGTGACTTTGCTTCAGGATGGACATCCATTGTTATAGCTCTTTTGTAACACAAATCTTTTAATCACACACACACACACACACACACCCTCAGCCATTTTCTTCAACGGGCATCTGTAGTCCCAGGGTTTTCCAGCCCTTTCCCAGGAAAATCTAGACCCTGGTGCTGTGCCCAGACAACTGTTAGATACCCCATCATGATGAAGTCCCTTTGTGGCCTCTTTGGGGCCCCTAGTGTCCAATTCCCGACAATTGCTCTTAATTAGGGTCCTCTGAATCCATCAAAGTTGTTAATAATGTTTAATCTCAAGGAAAAAGCAATCCATCCAGTGTATATATGTCTTTCCTCCAGAAAACCACTTAACTCCCATGTAAATTTTCTTACCTCCCCTAGTTTTCCCCTAACATATTTTGATCTTAACATATTAAGAGACTTGGGGAAGGATGATATTTATTCCTCCAGGAAAAAAAGTGATTATTTGCTTCATATCCACATAAGTAAAAGAAACCATTCAAGCCACTCTTCCTGAAACAGAGAGTGTCCTCCAATAGTTACAGAAGCAGTTGGCAAATCTGACATTGCCATTTTTTAAATTAAGTAATTTTTAAAAATTTTCCCTTTCTGCACATACCACTACATAGGAATGGAACTTGAGCAAGAGTAACAGTATGTCAACACAGTTTATGTAAAGTCCTTCCTTGGAGTTAACTTAAATCTGTGAGTAGTATGAGTTCTTATTACGATGAACATCAGCTAGAACCATCAAATTATAGTTCAATAAGTATTAAGTAACTGCATGACCCAGGCCCATGTTCCAGGTGATGGGAGTATGAAGAGGAAGACATTATTCCAGCCATCAAGAAACATTTAGTCTAGTGTGAAAGACTCTTGAGGAAGCAGTTATGCAAAGTGCAGTGAGTGATGAGATAGGAATCTGTAGCATCGGTGCTGCATCCTGCATTCACAGAGTATACCATCTAAACATACTCCACAAGCATTCCCTTTATTTACAGTCAGAAAATAAAGAGGAGGCTGTTAACATTTTTAAATATTAAGCATCAGCTTCACTCAGTTCACTATAATTCAATCACTTGTACCCCTAAGCCTGGCAGTTCAAAACCAGAGAACAAATGTAGCTGATTCTTAGCTTTTAGGTTCCAAAGCTACAGTACCAAAGGGCAGGAAATATTTAGAAGATTCAAGTCCCCTCCCCAACACACACACACATACACACACACACACACAGAGTGGGGATGGAGAAAAGGAAAGTGCTAGGAATTCGGGAGTTGAAGTCTAAACACTGAGCGGTTGACCTGGCTCTGCAGGGCATGGATTGTAACATGGAATAGGGAGAAGCAAGGAGCAGCTGGGAGCAAAGTCAATGGCTGTATCCAGTTAGTATCTAGACATTGTAAGTCTTCATTTAGTGAGAATTATATAACACTTCCCTAAAGCACTGCATTAGTTGCCCTCTGGTTGTTTTTCCATGAAACTGCCACTTGAGTGTAGATAGCAGTTTCCTTACTGGGAGTCAAGCAAGAATGATGCCTGTATGTGTTCAGGACTTTGTTCAGCACCCTCTTCCCTTCCCTACTAGAATAATCTCCCTTTTGATGACTTGGGATCCTTATATCTCCCTAGAAGAGAGAAAGGGCAAAGATTTAGGCAATTGATAGTGATATGGGAAGGAAAGCCACTGCCTGGCCTCGGATGTGATTGGTGAAACTATCTCAAGATCTCCCATCAATCTGGGACAGGGGTGAAACATAGATCAGCTTAGTTAGATAGCCAATGTAATATAATTAGAAATCTAGTGAAATGTTAAAAGCAAAAAGTTCAAGTACCAACCACTAAATCTTCAAGCAGAAATTCCATGGAAAATATTTTAGCAAAAATATAACAATATGAATGTTTAAGTAATGAAATCCATGGTAAGTTTCTTCTTCATAACACAGCTATAGGAGACACCCCACAACAAAGCAATATGGTTAGAACCACACCTGGGATTCCTGTAAGACTTCTACTTAGACAATTCTACCAACACATGGCACAAGGACCCAAGTCACAGAGAAGAAGGGGTCACAGTCAGGATCATGGAAAGAGAGGAGGAACTCAGGACAAATTTCTGGGACAAAGTAGGCTGAAAAGTTTTAATATTGCATATTAAAACAAATCCCCTGAAAAGATTTTTAACCCAAATTTACTTGCAGTAGCTCTGGTCGCAGGCTTACCCTTTCTGGGACAAGGAGGGAAAACAGAAAGAAATCAGGCTGATTTTCTAGCTCCCCAAAACTCTAAACAAGGGTCAGAGTAATGCATCCTTGAAAGGTCTCTGCCAGTACTTTGCTCTTAATTAAAAGAGATCAGTTTGATGTCAGAACTTCCATGACCTATTGACTTCATTGCATCATTAAATGAAATTATCCCTGAGCCAATATGTGACCAAATTCTTGCATGTTATTCATACATTACCAAGTAGACTCGAGCTTCTTGGAATTCCACATTTCTTAGTAAGAACTTAACAGTAACACCACAATGTCTCACTGTTTTCTGGTGAGAGTCATCTTCATGTGATTCTTCCCAAGTCCATTATTCATTCTTTTCCATTCCTTCTGGCTGTTCTTTCCCTTCTTCTCCATGGCTACTTCAAATTATTATGTTTTTCATAGAATCAAATACAGGCAAAGGATTAGAATGAGGGGAATTGTCTTGTGTGGATCTTGTTTCAATATATGAATAATAGCCTGAAAGCAGCTCCTATTACCACACAATTCTAGATATATTTAAGGTTAATCTACTGAGTTAATTCCACTCCACCAGTGGAATGACCTTGCTGTTCAAACACAAAAAAGGTACAATATTAAAGTGTTTTGTAATAATGTTTTAAGTGTATTAAAAGAAGACTATTGATGCCTAATGAGTTGAATCTCCTGAAGATCAAATGTTCATTAGCGCTAGGTGAATATGAATGTTGCATTAAAACTATTTGCATTGCACACCTAGATAAATAAAATAAATGACTGAAGATTCGCTTAATCCAGGAGTGTTTGCAATGAAAAAAATTCCTTTCCTCTGGTATAACACATACCCATGGATTACATTCAGCCAGTAAATAGTTATTGAATACTACATCCAAGAAATAGAAAAAATAATATAGGTTTCTGTCCCTGAGTAGTTTGAAATTTACATCCTGAGAGGTGGATAATGCTTTTTAAAGAATTTTAATACAAGTTAGTTACAGCTCATTTCAGTTCATATGAAGTTTAGAATCCAAAGTTAGTTCTTAGGCAGTAATAAAATGTGGTATAAATTTACCTTGAAAATCTCATAAATTATTCATTAAGTATAATATGCATAGTTTAACTTAAACTAAAAATAGAATATAATAAAGAACAAATATGCAAAATATATCTTTCCATTGATTTCCTGTAAAAATTTTACTGTAAACCTATTGCTAAACCAATCCACTGTTAAATTTGTAAAAATTAAGTAATACAACCCTAGGAAATTAGTGTCATATAAGTACAAGTTATAAGAATTCAGCAAAAGGAGGAGGACTTATCCCTCAAAACTTTTCTGGTTAATATTTTCCTGGTAATATGTCTGTTTTTAATACACAGATTTCACAGAAGGTTTTTATAGGATACAGGTAGTCAAACTACAGCCTGTGGGCCAAATTCAGTCCATCTGTTATTATGTAACCCACAAGCTAAAAATAGTTTTTACATTTTTAAATGATTGAAAAAAAATCAAAATAATAGTATTTCATGACACATGAAAATTATATGACATTCAAATTTCATGGTCTATAAATTAGTCTTATTGGCATACAGATGGCCTCATTTATTTACACATTGTCTGTGGCTGCCTTCAGGTTACAACGGTAGAGTTGGGAGTTGCAACAGAGATGTGTAGCCCACAAAGCCTAAAATATTTTTCTGGCCATTTATAGAAGAAGCTTGCTGACCTCAATTACAGAAAATATTTATATAGGAAAAATTCACATTTACATCCTCAAAACTCAATACAACGTTTTTGACAAAAGGTTGTGTAAGAAAATTCTCAAGTTACATTCAAAGAAAATATGTAGAGCATCAGAATCACACATACACATCGTGCCATATTCAGTATGGCAAGATGATAAGAAACCTTTCTTTTTAAACTAGATTTTAGTTTCTTAGAGCACTACACTAAAAAAAATTATTAACATGAACCATAAGAGTATAAGCAATGCTTCATTTTGCAAATGTTTTATCTTAAAGTTTTGACCAACGTCCTATTCAGTGTTTCTACAGTGGAACCAAAGTAATGGAGCTCTACAATCAATTTTTCTGAGTCTAATGAAATTTCATTATTACCCAGTTTGTTAGCATTACCAGCTTCCAAGACCAGTGAAAAACAAAGTCTGTTACAACCCTGCTTCCTTACTTCCTTCTAAACTTTCTTCAAGCTTTAAATTTATATTTGGCGAGTAACATATCACACAGGAAATTGACTTTTTTTAATATAATTTTTCTCTGGACTGTGCTTAAGAAATTTATGTATTGCTGTGTATACAATATGCCACTCCATATTGTGAAGATGTTTAAGTAAGATATGTTACGCATATGATTTCATACAAAGCAACTGCCATTTGATTTAAGTATTTTATATCCTACTATGATCATTTCTTGCTTATCCATAGGCTTTCCACTATATTTTAGCAACAGTTTAGAATATTGATTGGGGTTTTGGGCTTGATATAAAACACATTACACTTTCTGCCCTTTAAAAAAATGGGAAATAAACTCCTGATTGTCATTTCCATGCAGGACTTCTGACTTTCAGACAGTGTTCACTGACATTAAGAGGAATACCAGTATTTCTGAGTGGTGTGATATTAGAAGGATGACAATTGAACTGTGATATTAACAGACCATAAAAAACTCAGAGCAGTGCCTCAGGAAAAGGAAAAAGATGTTGGGGTGCAAAATTCAAAACTGCCAAACATTTTCAAGGAACACTAGCTACATGATAGTACTTGATAAAAAAGAGGAGCAGAGAAGTAGGGCTTCACCGGGAAGTGTTAGATCACAGAGGCCTTGGCTTCCAGGCTAAGGGGTTATTGATAGTGTTTGAATGTGGAATCCACAAAGCCACCTTGGGTGGGAGAGAAGGATGAACACTACCCCCAGTTTGACCAACTTGGCTTCTTTGAAATAGAAAATATTCAAGACTTGGTTACAATCCTCAGGTGCCCCCTACTGGTGACGGTGAGGTGATACAGCGCAGACGGAGGATTTGGTCAATTCAAGCAGCTGGCGTAAGCGCAGAAGGGATACTCTTCTTCTGGATGAGATAGTAACAAAAATATTCTAAAATAAAGTTTTCCAACAGTTGAGGGCATTAATCTCTGAAAAGTAGCCAATATACAATAAAAGAGCAGAGGAGAGTTGAGTACAAGAGATTTCTTCCCCAGTGGTTAGAGAACATCATCTTAGCGATTCAGTGATTTGTCAGAAAGAAAAGTATAAATCTTTGTTTTAAACAACTTCACAAAATCGAAGGTCATTTAGAAATGTATTTATAGCCTTTCACTCCAATTGGCTTTCAAGATAAGCCAAGTCGGAGGCATTATATGCAAGTACAATTCAAAGTATCTCTCCTAAAGAGCTGTCTGTCTAGCACATCAAAAAAGTACAATTATGAAGCAAAAAAAAAAAAGCTTATAATTTGAATATTGAATGAAGGGGAGCAAGGTGTAACTGTTTGAATTCCTTGGATAGAGCTCCAATATGATATTATGGCAGAGGAAGCGCACTCTCCAGCTTCCCAGTCTTCCTTCTGCTAGCTCTCTTCTCCTCTGCTTTGACTTCCTATACATTTATACTTGATCCCTTCCTCTGGAATGAAGTGATGAGGACAGGAATGACTGAAAATTTGGGGGAGAAAAGATGAGAGAGCAACATTTCATTCTTCCCATTTGCATCAACTCTTCATAAATTGTGGGTTTCTTCCTCCCATATACCCTTCTGTTGTCAAGTCTCTGGGCTAGTGTCATAAATTATAAGTACATCATGCAAGCACCCATCTGTATCTGTTTGCTAATCTGTGGGAAACATGCCTTTAAACAACCCCTTTCAATCCTATTCACAGTCAGTACAGCTCTAATACTTATAATCCCATTAACAATCGTCACCCTTACCCATTACCATACCTTTGAATTCATCATCATTAATGTTCCTGAACATGTTAGTTTATCATTCCCACTCATTAGCTACTGTTTAACACTAGGTCCCCAGTATTCTTATAAGACATTGATTTTACATTGTTCAGATAGTTCATAGAAGTGGTAACATACAATATCTCTCCTTTTGTGTCTGACTTACTTCACTCAGAATTATATCTTCAAGATTCATCTATGTTGCCATATATTTCATGACCTTGTTGCTTCTTACCGCTGAATAGTATTCCATTGTATGTATATACCACATTTTGTTTATCCACTTTTCTGTTAAAGGACACTTGGATTGTTTCCATCTCTTAGCAACAGTGAACAACGCTGCCATGAACATGCATGTACAGATGTCTGTTCGTGTCACTGCTTTCAAATCTTCTGGGTATATACTGAGAAGTGGAATTGCTGGATAATAGGGTTATTCAATATCTAGTTTTCTTAGAAACCACAAAACTGTCTTCCAGAGTGGCTGTACCATTCATTATACAGTCCTACCAGCAATGAATAAGAGTTCCAATTTCTCCACATCCTCTCCTGCATTTGTAGTTTCCTGTTTGTTTGAAGGAATCCATTCTTACTGGCGTGAGATGATATCTCATTGTGGTCTTGATTTGCATCAACCTAATAGCTAGTGAAGATGAACATTTTTCATTTTTTTTTAGCCATTTGTATTTCCTCTTTGGAGAAATTTCTTTTCATGTCTTTTGCCCATTTTATAATTGGGCTGTTTGTAGAATTGTCATTGAGTTGTAGGATTTCTTTATATATGCAAGATATCAGTCTCTTATCAGATACATGGTTTCCAAATATTTTCTCCCATTGCATTGGCTGCCTCTTTACCTTTCTAACAAATTCCTTTGAGGCACAGAAGCTTTTGATTTTGAGTTCATATTTATCTATTTTTTCTTTTATTGCTTGTGCTGTGGGTGTAAGGTCTAAGAAGCGACCTCCTATTACCAGGTCTTGAAAATATTTCCCTACATTATTTTATAGGAGTTTTATGGTACTGTCTCTTATATTGAGGTCTTTGATCCACTTTGAGTTAATTTTTGTATGGGGTGTGAGGTAGGGGTCCTCTTTCATTCTTTCAGTTATGGCTATCCAGTTCTCCCAGCCCCATTTTTTGAAGAGACTGTTCTGTCCCAGTTCAGTGGATTTGGGGGACTTATCAAAAATCAGTCGATTGTAAAATGAAACAAAATGAACTTAACTGTATACTGAGTTGGAAGAATAAGAATGAGGAACTAATTCAAGCGATTTTAAAACACAACCCTTAGCAGAGAAAAAATATATTTGCAGGTATCCCCTGAGGAACTGGGGAAAAATGTGGAAATGTTGAACTTCCCCACCTGGGTTATTACTGATATTCTCACAAACATTGAGGACTAACAATTTAGTAGGCCAAAACCTCGATCTTAGGGCTTGCCCTTATGAAGCTTGTTACTGCAAAGGAGAAGCTAAGCCTACTTATAATTGTGCCTAAGAGTATCTCCCAGATAACCTCTTTCTTGCTCAGATGTGGCCTCTGTCTCGCTCTAAGCCCACTCAGCAGGTGAACTCACTGCCACCACCCCCCCCACACACACACACACACAATGTGGGACCTGACTCCCAGGGGTGTAAATCTCCCTGGCAATGTGGGGCATAACTAACGGGGATGAGCCTGGACTTGGCATTGTGGGATTGAGAACATCTTCTTGACCAAAAAGGGGAAGCAAAATGAAACAAAATAAAGTTTCAGTGGCTGAGATTTCAAATGGAGCTGAGAGGTCACTCTGGATGGCATTCTTATGCACTACATAGATATCCCTTTTTACTTTTTAGTGTATTGAAATAGCTAGAAAGTAATACTTGAAACTGTCAAACTGCAACCCAGTAAACTTGATTCTTGAAGATGATTGTATAACTATGTAGCTTACACAGTATGACTGTGTGATTGTGAAAACCTTGTGGCTCACACTTCCCTTGTCCAGTATACGGAAAGATGAATAGAAAAATTGGGCCAAAACTAAAATGAAAAATAGGGTGGGATGGAGGGGATGGAATGCTTTGGGTGTTCTTTTTTACTTTTTTTTTTATTCTTTTTGGAGTAAGGAAAAAATTCAAAAATTGAGGTGATGAATCACAACTATATGATAGTACTTGAGCGGTTAATTGTACACTGTGGATGATTGCATTGTATATGGCTATATCACAATAAAACTGAATTTAAAAAAAAATCAGTTGACTGTAGCTCTGGGGGTCTATTTCCAAACTATCAATTCAATTCCATTGATCAATATGTCTATCTTTATGCCAATACCATGCTGTTTTGACCACTGTAGCTTTATAGTAGGCTTCAAAATCTGGAAGTGTAAGTTGTTCCACTTCATTCTTCATTTTTAGGATGTTTCTGGCAATTCAAGGCCCCTTTCCCTTCCAAGTAAAATTGATAACTAGCTTTTTCAAGTCTGCAAAGTAGGTTGTTGCAATTTTGATTGGAATTGCATTGAATCTGTAGATCAGTTTCGGTAGTATTGACATCGTAACAATATTTAGTCTTCTTATACATGAGCACGGAATATTTTACCACCTATTTAGGTCCTTTATTATTTATTTTAGTAAAATTTTATAATTTTCTGTGTATAAGTCTTCTGCATCCTTGGTTAAGTTTATTCCTATGTACTTGATTTTTTTAGTTGCTATTGTGAATGGAATTTTTTTTTATTGCCTCTTCAGTTTGGTCATTACTAGTGTATAGGGTCATTACTTACTTATATGCATTAATCATATCCTGCCACTCTGCTGAATTTGTTTATTAGCTCAAGTGGCTTTGTGATTGAATTCTCAGGATTTTTCAAATATAAGATCATATCATCTGCAAATAATGACAGTTTTACTTCTTCCTTTCCAGTTTGAATACCTTATCTTTGTCTTGGCAAATTGTTCTGGCTAGAACTTCTAGCAAAATTTTGAATAATAGATGTGACAGTGGACAGCCTTGTTTCATTTCCAATCTTAGGGGGAAGGCTTTCAGCCTCTAACCATTGAGTACTATGCTGGCTCTGGACTTTTCCTGTATGTCCTTTATCATATTGAGGAAGTTTCCTTCAATTCCTACATTTTGAGGTGTTTTTATGAAAATGGGATGTTGAATTTTGCCTAATGCTTTTTTAGCATCTATCAAGATGATAATTTGATTTTTCCCTTTTGATTTGTTAATGTGTTGAATTACATTGAGTGATTTTCTTATTTTGTACTACTTTTGCATGCCAGGAATGAACCCTACTTGGTCGTGGTGTATAATTCTTTTAAAGTGCCTTTGGATTCAATTTGCAAGTATTTTGTTTAAGAGTTTTGCTTCTATAGTCATTGGGGACATAGACTTACAGTTTTCCTTTTTTGTAGTGTCTTTATCTGGTTTTTGTATCAGAATGATATTAGCTTCAAAAAATGAGTTAAGCAGTGTTCTTTTTTCTTCAAGTTTTCAAAAGAATTTGAGCAGGAATGGTGGCAATTCTTTTTGGAAAGTTTGGTAAAATTCCTCTGTGAAGCCATCTGGTCCTGGGCTTTTATTTGTAGGTAGACTTTGATGACTGATTGGATCTCTTTGCTTGTGATCGATTTATTGAGGTCTTTTTTTCTTCCTGGGTCAGTCTAGGTTGTTCATGTGTTTCCAGGAAATTGTCTGTTTCCTCTAAATTGTCTAGCTTGTTGACATACAGTTGTTCATAGAATCCTCTTATGAATTTTTTTCTTTCTTCAGGATCTGTAGTAATTATCCCCTTCTTATTTCTGATTCTATTTATTTGGGTCTTCTCTCTCTTTTCACTCTGTCAGTCTAGCTAAGGATCTGTCAATCTTGTTGATCTTCTCCAAGAACCAACTTTTGGTTTTATTTATTCTTTCTTGTTTTTTGTTCTCCAGCTCATTTATTTCTGCTTTAATCTTGGTTTTTTGTTTTCATCTACTTGCTTTAGTTTTAGTTTGATGATCATTTGCTAGAATCAATTGTTTTTGACAATTTGCTAGTCAGCTATGAAATAATCAGCTATGTACTCACTTAGATGAATCAATTAATACCTCTGTGAGTCAGTTTCCACATATGTAAGATGGGGGGAATGCATGGTCATTAAAATCCCTTCTAAAAGTAAATTCATAAACACTACTCACAGAATTTTAAATTTCAACAAGACCTTACCCACCCCACTCCTACCCATTTTACAAAAAAAGTACTTAGAAGCCTAAAAACCTGCTGTGATATTACAAGTGGCAGAAATTGAACTGTAATCCGGGCTTTTGCTATTTATGGCAGTTTTTACTCCATTCAAATTTCTTTTTATTTGAAATAGGAAGCCAGTCTAATTTCAGAGAGGCAGAAGGAGTTTTGAATTTATACAAGTGACCAATTTTACAAAACTAAATAGGTCATTTAGTCCTAATGACCGTAAAACACATATGTGTGATTTTATGGTTCTATGTATTTAAGTGTTTCCATTATTTTTGCTGATTATTCAATCCAGTATTTCATATATTATTTTAAGTTTATAGTTCCCTTAAATTACTTGGAATTCTCTTTACCTGTCAAAATAACCTATCTTCTTACTTCTACTCTAATCACTTTGATGAAATTACCCGTTTGCTCTGGCATGGGCTACTTTGTTTCCTAATTAAGGGACATCAACAAATATTTTGCTCATGAAATTCCAGTTTACTAAAGATATTAAAATAAGATTTTTAAGTTTCAAAAAAAAAAAACAACAAAAAAAACTCCTCCTCAGCAGGAATTACTGCTTCCAAATCTATAAGTTTTGTATGTGTCTAGGTATGGCCTGTTTGGGTCATTAGAGAAAAGTATTGGATGATGAAATAACTTGGAACAATCCATTTTATGAACAAGTGAGTTTATAGAAATATAGACAGCCAAATAACAAGCAACAGTGGTAAAAACCTGGATGTGTGGTATAATGTTTTTGCCAGTCCACCATCTAATCATTTCTAAAAATCATGCCTATCCCGAACCAATGTCTATGACCCCAGGGATACTGTGTTTAAATTGGCCGAACCTGAGATAAAGACCTTTCCATGGAGCTGGGGGTGAACAATGCCTCATTTGAACTACATGGAGTAAGTGTGATGGAGTTATAGTTTCTCAAATGAAAAGGTAGTATTCATTACACCTATTTAAAGTGTGTAATTCAATACTTCTTACTATATTCAGAGATTTGCACAACCATCACCACAATTTCATAAAATTTTCATCATCCCCCAAACAGACTCCAAACCTATCTCCATATCCATTAAACAATCACTCCTTATTTCTCCCTAACTATCTAGCCCCTGGCACTCACTAATCTACTTCCTGTCTCTATAGATTTGCCTGTTCCGGTCATTTGGTATAAATGGAATCATATAATATTTGGACTTTTGTGACTAGTTCTTTCACTTAACATAATGTATTCAAGATTCATCTATGCTGTAGCATATATCAGTATCTCATTCCTTTTTACAGCCAAATAATATTCCATTGTATGGATATGCCACATCTTACGTATCTATTCAGCATTTGATGGGTATTTGGGTTATTTCTACTTGTTGGCTGTTGTTAGTATTACTATGAACATCCATGTACATGTTTTTGAGTAGACATATTTTCACTTCTCATGTATCAAGGACTTGAATTGCCAGGTCAGATGATAACTCTGTGGTTAACATTTTGAAAAACTTCAAGACTGTTTTCCAATGTGACTTCACCATTTTAAATTCCCACCAGCAATGTATGGGGGTTCCTATTTCTCCACATCCTCATCAACACTTGATATTGTCTGTCATTTTGTTTCTAGCAGTCCTAGTGAATGTGAAGTGGTATCTGTCTCATAGTGGTTTAGATTTGCATTTCCCAAATGACTAATGATGTTGAGCATCTTTTCATGTGATTATTGGCCATTTGTATATCTTCTTTGGAAAAATGTCTATTCAAATCTGTGATGGTTACATCCCTGTGTCAATTTGGCCAGGTTACGGTGTCAAGTTGTTTGGTCAAGTAAGCATTGGTCTGATAATTACCATGAGAATATTTCATGGACTTAAATCATCAGTAAGTTGATTTCATCTATGGCCGATTACATCTACAAACAACTGAGGAGATTGCCTTCAGCAATGAGAAAAGTCTTATGCAATCAGTTGAAGGTCTTAAGAGGAGAAGTGATGATTTCAGCTGTCATATGAGAGAATTTCCATCTCTACTTCAGCCAGTCAGCTTCTCCTTGGAAATTCATTGAAAACTTTTATCAGAGTTCCCAGCTGCAGCCTGCCCTACTGAATTTGGACTTGCCCATCCCCACAATCATTGAGCCAATTCCTATAAAATTCTCAATATATAATATGTATATTATATATATAATGAATATATATACAAGATACATATAATATTTATATTTTATACATTTTGTGTGTGTGTGTGTGTGTGTGTGTGTGTATCTTGTCAGTTCTGTTTCCCTAGAGAACCCTGATTAATAGAAGCTCCTTTGCCCATTTTTAATTGGGTTATTTGTCATTTTAATTATTGAGTTGTAAGAGGTCTTTATATATTCTGGATATAAGTTTCTATCAAGTATATGATTTGTAAATATTTTCTCCCATTCTGTGGTGTCTTTTTTCTCTTTCTTGATGGTATTGTTGGAACAATAGAAGTTTTTAATTTTGATGAAGTCTAATTCATCTACTTTTATCTTTTGTCATTTATGCTTTTGGTGTAGTATCTAAGAAACCATTGACTAACACAAGAGCACAAAGATTTACTGCTATGTATTCTTCTAAGAATTTTATGGATTTAGCTACTATATTTAGGTATTTTTTATCTCTTGAATTAATTTTTGTGTATGGTATGAGGTAGGAGTCCAGTTTCATTCCTTTGCATGTAGATATCCACCAGTCACAGCACCATTTACTGAAAAGACTATTCTTTGCCCCATTGAATGATGTTGGCACCCTTGTCAAAAATCAATTGATCATAGATACAAGGGTTTATTTCTGCACTTTCAGTTCTATTCCATTGATCTATATGTCAATCCTTATGACAGTACCACACTGCCTGATTACTGTAGTTTTGGAATTGGAAGGTATGAATCCTTCAAGTTTGTTCTTTTCCAAAGTTGTTCTGATTATTCTGGATTCATTTAATTTCCTTATAAATTTTAGGATCAGCTTTTCAATACCTGCAAAAAATGCCACCTGGGATTTTTATAGGGATTGCATTGAATTTGTAGATCAATTTGGAGAGAAAAGTCATCTTAAAATATTAAGTCTTCCAATACATGGGCATGGAATATCATTCCATTTATTTAGGTCTTCTTTAATTTCTTTCAATAATGTTTTGCAGTTTTAAGAGTACAATTTTGGGTGGTTGTGCACAGTATTTTCATCCTTTCATGTCTGGGATATAGCCTCTGAACTACATGTGGAGGCTGGGTAGACAAAGGGATCCCCAGATATCACAGCTGATATTGCCTGGAATACAGCTTCTGTAACATGGAGCTGGAGGGGAATAAGAAATGTGGAAGGCCTGCCCCTCCTGGGGAAATATAGTAGCCCTATACTAAGAGTTATGGGGATGAGGAGCACATTTCTACACAGTGTGTCATGGGAACACAGGCTTAGGGCCAATAAAGACTCAATAAATGACCAGTTTATTATGTACACAGCACAGAGAGTCCAAAAGCACAGGGGAAAGGTCCTATTGTGTCCAGTCCTTGGGGAAGCAAGCTGCTTGGGTCAGCGTCATTGGATGGCAGCCCCTCACACCCCACTTTATGTCAGACATGAGATACGAATTGTGACTGGTCCTCCAGATAGGCTAACTGCTTGGCAGCTCTGCATGCCTCACTTCACATCAGAGATGAGGGATAGATGCACTGCCTTAGTGCTGGGCTTTTATATGCTCCAGGGGTTGAGCACCCTGCCAGTGAGCAAGCTTTGTGCCCTGGCAAGCAGCTGGGGCTGGTCAAGATATATATCTTCCTCCACTGCCTGAAGCCTTTTGCTAAATAGAAACATACTGAACACCTTCATGTAAACAAGTACAAATGGAGACATACCAAACACCTGCATGCATACAAACAAGAGGAGAAATGGATGGGGTGGGCTAGGGCTAGGAGATGGCCACTGAGTGTGTCCATGAGCCCTGTGTTCTTGTCTGCATCTGCCTGGAGTGGAGCTTCCATCACACTGTGCTGGAGAATGAGGAAGCAAGTTTTGTTTTAAACACCACAGATTTTCACTGTCTTACCTTGATTTAGTAGATTTTCTTGAATAAATATTTCTCCACTTGCTCTATGCAAAGGGAGACAGTTTCCAAAGACCTTAAATGGTGTTTTTAAATGTATAATAATTTTCACTATTTATGGTTGTTTTGCTGGAGACCAGTACATGGAGCTCTTCAAGCCTAAATGGTGTTTTTAAATATATAATAATTTTCACTAGTTATGGCTGTTTTGCTGGAGACTATGCACATGGAGCTCTTCAAGCCATCATTTCAGAACTATTTCCTGACAAATAGACTTTTAATAGCAGGATGATTAAATTTTAATTCAATTTTATTGAGATATATTCACATACCATGCAGTCATACAAAGAATACATTCAATTGTTCACAGCACTATCATATAGTTGTGTGTTCATCACCAAAATTAATTTTTGAACATTTTCATTACCACATGCACAAAAATAATAAGCATAAAAATTAAAGTGAAAAAGAACAATTAAAGTAAAAAAGAACACTGGGTGCCTTTTTTTTTTTTTGCCCCCATTTTCTACTCATCCTTCCATACACTGGACAAAGGGAAGTGTGGTCTATATGGCTTTCCCAATCACATTGTCACCCCTCATAAGCTACATTGCTATGCAATCATCTTCATGATTCAAAGGTTCTGGGTTGTAGTTTGATAGTTTCATGTATTTACTGCTAGCTATTCCAGTCATTAGAACCTAAAAACAGCTGTCTATATTGTGTGTAAGAGTGCCCAACAGAGTGACTTCTCAGCTCTTTTTGGAATCTCTCTGCCACTGAAGCTTATTTCATTTCCTTTCACATCCTCCTTTTAGTCAAGAAGATGTTCTCCATCCCACAATGCCGGGTCTAGATTCCTCCCCGGGAGTCATATTCCGCATTGCCAGGGAGATTTACTCCCCTGGGTGTCAGATCCCATATAGTGGGGGAGAGCAGTGATTTCACCTGCCAAGTTGGCTTAGCTAGAGAGAGAAGGCCACATAGGCTGATTAATTATAAGATGTTTCCTGTGCTTTTTATGCTTAGCTACCAAATAGTTTCCAAATATCAAGGGTGTGGCATTTTGGGTAAAATAAGGAAAAGACTTTGTGTTGAACACTTAGATCAACAAAGGTAAGATAGAAATGAGCAGCCACCAGAAACAAGGTGGGAGGAAAAGAGTACAGAAGACTCTTCTGGCATAATCAATCACAAGAAGAAACATAAACCCTTCCAAATTTCATGGAGTTCCTGGGAGTGGGAGATACATGATTCTTCCACCATATTTGTGATGGATGTTTGACCATGCTGTGGTTAAATATAAAAGTTCAGGATAGTCCCAACCAACTTTTGGGTTTTAGTTGTAATTACAACAAAATAAAGGCTCCAACAGAGATAGGGACAAAGTCTTGTGCGAGTGGAGAGAAAAGTTACACAGCATTCCGGAGGGATAAGATAAAAGAAAGGTAGCAAGTAGAGAAAGAGGAGGTAATAGTCAAAGTAGTTCTGTAAGTATGTGTGAATAATAACCAGATATTGAAAAGGGAGTAGGTTTTTCCAGATTAAAGGCAATAGCATGAATAAAGGAGTGGAAGTACAGTCGGGGATGATGTCTTGAGTGATGTAGAATGCAGTGGGGCTGCAATATAAGGTTAGTGTGGAAAAACAAGATTGAAAAAATGTAGTCTGAGGCCCCAGAAAAGGATAAATATTGTATGATCTCACTAATTATAACAAGCAAATTCATTGAGTTAGAATCTATAATATAGGTTACCAGGGGATAGACAGGAGTTAGAGAATGGGGGAATTGATGTTAATTTTTACAGAATTTCTGTTTAGGTTCTTTCATGAATTATAACAAATGTCTGGCACTAATACAAGGTATTAATAATAGGGTGGATTTCCCTTGTAGCAAAAAAAAATACACCTAAAATAGCTGCTATAGGCCATGGAGAAGGTTTTAAATACATTAATGAATAGAAGACTTGTGTGTTTTAGAAAGCATATTCTGGAAGCAAGGTGGAGAATGGATGTTGAAAAAACAATAATGTAGGAAATGCATACTGAAGACATAAAGTGATGCAGAAGGATAGAGAGGAGGGCATGATGCAAGGGAACATTTAGGAGAAATGTTCTACTTTGCTAATGCTGCCTTTTTGCAAAACACCAGAAATGGATTGGCTTTTATAAAAGGCAGTTTATTTGGTTACACAGTTGCAGTCTTAAGGCCATAAAGTGTCCAAGGTAATGCATTAACAATCGGGTACCTTCACTGGAGGATTGCCAATGGCTTCCAGAAAACCTCTGTTAGCTGGAAAGGGACATGGCTGGTGTCTGCTTGCTCCCAGGTTGCATTTCAAAATGGCATTGTCCAAAATGTCTGCATCAGCTTCCAACAGCCATCTTCAAAATGTCTCTCTAAGCGGCAGCTACTCTCTCAGCTCCTGTGTGTTCTTCAAAGAGTCCCTCTTGGCTGTAGCAAGTTCGCTCCTTCTGTCTGAGCTTATATAGTGCTCTAGTAAACTAATCAAGGCCCATGCTGAATGGGCAGGGCCACACCTCCATGGAAATTATCCAATCAGAGTTATCACCTACAGTTGAGTGGGGCACATCTCCATGGAAACAACCTAATCCAAACCAAATATTCCAACTTAATCAAGACTAATATGTCTGCCCCCACAAGATTGCATTAAAGATAATGGTGTTTTAGGGAACATAATACATTCAAATTGGCACAAGAGAGTATAATCCAACTTGATAAAAAATATGTGCAGAAGATGGCAGAGTGGTGAGGTATAGGTTCTTTCATGAATTATAACAAATTTATGACACTAATACAAGGGCAGTAGGTAGAAAGCCAGGAACTGCGGGGACCAGACACCGGAGAGCAATTTGACTTTGGGCATATTTCATACAACACTCATGAACACATGGAACAGCTAAGATCAGCAAAATCTGTAAGTTCTCACAGCCAGGGGACCCTTGCCCCTCTCTACCAGGCTCAGTCCCATGGGAGGAGGGGCCGTCAGTGCTGGGAACAAGGAGGGAGAATTGCAGTTGTGACTCTTATTGAAACCTCAGTCTGCTGATCCAAACTCCAAGCATAGATAGACTGAGACCAGACACCAGAGAATCTGGGAGCAGTCAGCCTGGCAGAGAGGAGATAAGGCTAGCAAAAACAGCAAAAAAAAAAAAAAAATCCCAAAAATAAAAAACAGAGACTTTTTGGAGTTCTGATGAACATAGAATGGAGAAGGGCAGGGCTCAAACAGAGTCAGGCTCATATGCAAATCCAGAGGGTGAGTTTCCTCATCTGAAGAGCTGGTTTCTCTGCTTTCTTGATTGTTCCTTAATGGCCCTACATCTCCTTGTCTCTTAGCATTTCAATAGTCCATTAGAATGCAGGGTGGACCCTTCATTTTTTTTTTTTTAATCTTTTCCTCTTTTTCTAAAACAATTACCCTAAGAAGTCCATTACAGAAAGCCCCAAAGACTTGCAATTTGGGCCCAGACAAGAGCAGAGCTAAGAGAACTCTGACACACAAAGCAGTGAGTCCAGTGGCTGAGAAAATTTGCTAAACACCACAACTTCCCAAGAGAAGGGGGGCGTCCCCTTACAGCCATCTTCCTGATGGGCTGGGAACTCTCCTGCCAGGCACCGGTGTCACAGCCCAGAGCTGCCCCAAACAACTCAGTGTGATAGGAAGTGTTTTCAACAACACACACACACCACAATATCTGGCATAGACAATAGCCTTTCCTGCACCCTCGGCTAATTGTCCTGGAGCTGGGAAGATGGAGCTGTGTGAAACGGGTGAAATTAACATTCCCCATTCAGCCATCCTTTCAGCAGACTGGGAATGCCCCTACACAGCCCTGCAACCCAGAACCTCCCTTGGGGGATGGTGCTCACCTGTGACATAGCACAGTCATCCCTCAGCAGAAGACAGAGTAGTGCATGTCTTAGAGGAGGGACCAACTTGCAAGTCCCAGGGACCATGTGCCAATACCAAACACTTGTGGGTCAGTGGCAGAGACAAATTGTGGCAAGACTGAACAGAAAGATTAGGCTATTGCAAAAGCTTTACATCTCCAGGAACACCTGGGAGATTTGATTATAAAAGCCACCCCCCCTCCCTAACCGCTCAGACACACACCCCATATGCAGGGCTGGCAACACCAACTATACATGCAAGTTTGGTGCACCAACTGGGCCCCACAAGACTCAAACCCCCACTCACCACAAAGACAAAGTGGGGAGAACTGGCTTGAGGGGAATAGGTGGCTCACAGATGCCACCTGCTGGTTAGTTAGAGAAAGGGTATTCCACGAAGCTGTAGATCTGACAAATTAGAAATAAGGATTTGAATCAGTCTACATATCCTAAAAGAACCCTATCAAATTAAGCGAATGCCAAGAAGCCAAAAACAACAGAAAATTTTAAAGCATATGAAAAAACCAGATGATACGGATAACCCAAACCCAAACACCCAAATCAAAAGTTCAGAGGAGACACAGTACTTGGAGCAATTAATCAAAGAACAAAAGATGAACAATGAGAGCATGGCACAGGATATAAAGGACATGAAGAAGAGCATGGCACAGGACATAAAGGATATGAAGAGGACCCTAGAAGAGCATAAAGAAGACATTGCAAGGCTAAATAAAAAAATAGATGTTCTTATGGAAATAAAAGAAACTGTTGACCAAATTAAAAAGATTCTGGATACTTACAGTACAAGACTAGAGGAAGCTGAACAGTGAATCAGTGACACAGGATGACAGAATGGAAAATGAAAGAACAAAAGAAACAATGGGAAAAAAATTTGAAAAAATCAAAATGGACCTCAGGGATATGACAGATAATATAAAATGTCTAAATATAAAACTCACTGGTGTTCCAGAAGGGGAAGAGAAGGGTAAAGGTCTGGGAAGAGTATTCAAAGAAATTGTTGGAGGAAATTTCCCAAATCTTCTAAACACCATAAATACACAAATCATAAATGCCCAGCGAACTCCAAATAAACCCACTCCAAGACATGCTCTGATCAAACTCTCAAATACTGAAGAGAAGGAGCAAGTTCTGAAAGCAGCAAGAGAAAAGCAATTCACCACATACAAAGGAAGCAGCATAAGACTAAGTAGTGACTACTCAGCAGCCACCATGGAGGTGAGAAGGCAGTGGCATGACATATTTCAAATGCTGAGAGAGAAAAATTTCCAACCAAGAATACCTTATCCAGCAAAGCTCTCCCTCAAATTTGAAGGAGAGCTTACATTTTTCACAGACAAACAAATGCTGAGAGAATTTGCTAACAAGAGGCCTGCCCTACTTGAGACACTAAAGGGAGCCCTACCGACAGAGAAACAAAGAAAGGAGAGACAGATATGGAGAAAGGTTCAGTACTAAAGAGATTCCGTATGAGTACATTAAAGGAAATTAAGAGAGAGAGGGAAAAAATATATCTGACAAACATAAACCAAAGGAAAGGATGGCTGATTCAAGAAATGCTTTCACAGGAATAATGTTGAATGTAAATGGATTAAGCTCCCCAATCAAAAGATATAGATTGGCAAATGGATAAAAAAAATGAACCATCAATATGTTGCATAGAAGAGACTCATCTTAGACACAGGGACACAAAGAAATTGAAAGTGAAAGGATGGAAAAAAATATTTCATGCAAGCTACAGCCAAAAGAAAGCAGGAGTAGCAATATTAATCTCAGATAAAATAGACTTTAAAAGCAAGGATATTATGGGAGACAAAGAAGGCTACTACATACTAATAAAAGGGGCAATTCAACAAGAAGAAATAACAATCATAAATGTTTATGCACCCAATCAGGGTGCCACAAAATACATGAGAGAAACACTGGCAAAACTAAAGGAAGCAATGGATGTTTTCACAGTAACTGTGGGAGACTTCCATACATCACTCTCTCCTACAGGTAGATCAACCAGACAGAAGACCAATAAGGAAATTGAAAACCTAAACAATCTGATAAATGAATTGGATTTAACAGACATATATAGAACATTATATCCCAAATCACCAGGATACACATTCTTCTATAGTGCTACAAATGGCCAAGAAACACATGAAAAAATGTTCAGCTTCACTAGCAATTAGAGAGATGCAAATTAAGACCACAGTGAGATACCAACTCACACCAATTAGAATGGCTGCCATTAAACAAACAAAACAAACAGGAAACTACAAATGCTGAAGAGGATGTGGAGAAATTGTAACTCTTGTTCATTGTTGGTGGGACTGTATAATGGTTCAGCCACTCTGGAAGTCAGTCTGGCACTTCCTTAGAAAACTAGATATAGAGTTACCCTTCAATCCAGTGATTACACTTCTGGTATGTACCCGGAAGATCTGAAAGCAGTGACAAGAACAGATATCTGCACGCCAATGTTCATAGCAGCATTATTCACAATTGCCAAGAGATGGAAACAACCCAAATATCCTTCAACAGATGAGTGGATAAATAAAATGTTGTATGTACACACGATGGAATGTTATGCGGCTGTAAGAAGGAATGATGTCGTGAAACATATGTCAACATAGATGAACCTTGAAGACATAATGCTGAGCAAAATAAGCCAGGCACAAAAAGAGAAATATTATATGCTACCACTAATGTAAACATTGAGAAATATGAAACAAATGGTGTATAATGTAGAATGTAGGGGAACTAGTGATAGAGAGCAACTAAGGAAGGGGGAATGATAACCCAATAAGAACAGGTAAGCTATTGTGGGTTAATTCAACATTCTGGGAATGCCCAGGAATGACTATGGTCTGTTAATTTCTGATTGGTATGGTAGGAACAAGTTCACAGAAATGTTGCTATATTAGGTTATTTTCTTGGGGTAGAGTAGGAACATGTTGGAAGTAAAGTAGTTATCTTAGGTTAGTTGTCTTTTTCTTACTCCCTTGTTATGGTTTGTTTGAAATGTTTTTTTATTGTATGCTTTTTTTAACTTTTTTTGATATAGTTGACTTTAAAAAAAAGAGTTAATTAAGAAAAAACAATGAAAAAAATATGCAGAGCCCCCTTGAGGAGCTGGTGGACAATGAGGGGTGTCGGGCTTCCCCACCTGGATGGTTGCTGATGTTCTCACCTACACAGGGGACTGGTGGTTTGATGGGCTGAGCCCTCTACCACAGGAATTACCCTTGGGAAGACTGTTGCTGCAAAGGAGAGGCTAGACCTCCCTATAATTGTGCCTGAAAGCGTCCTCCCGAATGCCTCTTTGTTGCTCAGATGTGGCCCTCTCTCTCTAGCTAAGCCAACTTGAAAGGTGAAATCACTGCCCTCCCCCCTACATGGGATCAGACACCCAGGGGAGTGAATCTCCCTGGCAACGTGGAATATGACTCCCGGGGAGGAAGGTAGACTTGGCATCGTGGGATGGAGAACATCTTCTTGACCAAAAGGGGGATGTGAAAGGAAATGAAATAAGCTTCAGTAGCAGAGAGATTCCAAAAGGAGCCGAGAAGTCACTCTGGTGGGCACTCTTACACACAATATAGACAACCCTTTTTAGGTTCTAATGAATTGGAATAGCTAGCAGTAAATACCTGAACCTATCAATTTACAACCCAGAACACATAAATCTCGAAGACAGTTGTATAAAAATGTAGCTTATGAGGGGTGACAGTGTGATTGGGAAAGCCATATGGACCACACTCCCCTTTGTCTAGTTTATGGATGGATGAGTAGAAAAATGGGGGAAGAAAAAAAAAAAAGACACCCAGTGTTCTTTTTTACTTTAATTGTTCTTTTTCACTTTAATTTTTATTCTTATTATTTTTGGTGTGTGGTAACGAAAATCTCAAAAATTAATTTTGGTAATGAATGCATAACTGTATAATGGTACTGTAAACAATTGAATGTATGCTTTGTTTTGTTTGACTGCATGGTATGTGAATATATCTCAATAAAAATGAATTTAAAAATATGTGTCATGGTAAGGATAAACAGATACTGGAAATGGCTTGGGTTTGTAGTTTGGACAACAGGCAGAAGGAGGGAAAGAAAAAGTTAAGTTCTCTTTGTGGAAAGTAAGTTTTGAGTTGCCTAGGATATTCATATGGAGAAAAACAGTGGGCAGGTAGAAATAAAGTTTCATGTGCATAGTGCTACATGATCAAAAATTGCAGATAACGTCTTGTTCACTAATATTAAAGTTAAAATAGTGTTCCCTGATTTTCCTTAAGAAAATAAGCCAAAGGGAAATAAAGCTCATTGATTTTTATTGTTTTTGTATGACTATGTGTACTTTTCCTTGATTTGTAATCCTTGAGAATGATTTGAAATAAGCTCCTAGCAGGCGAAGACTTCCTTCTTTAACTCAGTTCCACCATAATAAGCCTGAAAACACATTGTTCAGTTACTTTGGATGACAATCACCTTCTACAGCTCCCAGATCTAGAGCTGGAATAGCTCCTTACTCCCACCCCAAATCCCCAATCAACAAGGGAGAGAATAGCTGTATGCCTTTTGGGAGCTGATTAAAGGTAGTTGTTGAGAAAATGGAGAAAGATTATATTTGAAGACGACAGGAAGAGCAGCAAGTCCTGAGAATGGCTCAAATAAGTCCAAGTCTTCTGATGTGAAGTAGCAGCTGGAGGACAAGGGAAAGCAGTATCAGTGGCCAAGAGGATGATGAGGTCTGGGATGTCAGGCAGCAGCTCTCACCAAGGAAGAATGAGATATATTTCAAACCAAGAATCCAATCCCCATCATGCTTAGGTCATAGAAAATTAGAGTAAATCAGCTTTCATGAGAATAATACCTTGTATTTGTAATTTTCATGATACTTTACAATATGCATTCACACGTATGACTTCATTTGATACTCTCAATACAACCCTGTGCTGTGACAAGAGGAATATTGTCCATATTTTATAAATTAGAAAATTAAAATCCAGAAATATTAAATGACAGCATTAATTCATTGCAGAGGGACTTGAAATTCAGTTAACCCAATTCTAAATTCTATAAATTCCATATCATTTTCATTGTACAATGTTTTATAATTGCAGACCCACCAATTATATCCATCTCTGAAATCCAGTGCCTTCAAAAACTCCTGCATGGTTCAAAACACAGTTAATG
The DNA here is from genome assembly GCF_015220235.1 of Choloepus didactylus. NCBI lineage: Eukaryota > Metazoa > Chordata > Mammalia > Pilosa > Megalonychidae > Choloepus > Choloepus didactylus. Next base: position 70,039,485 of record NC_051317.1, on the reverse strand, counting down.
TTAAATATTTTTATCTGAATACCTGTGGTATTTCTTTTCTATCACTGCTAACCATCAAGATGTACTTAATAAATGAAAAATTTTTTAGCCTTTTCACTATTAAAAGTCATAAAAAATCTGATATTGGTGGAATTATGATTGTTGCCGTGGTGATGAGCTGCAATATCAAACTATATTCATAAATCATTCCTAAGTGAATCAAATAAATGAATGTGGCTAGATAAACATGGAGAGTTTCTATCATTTAAAACAGAACCCATACCTAATAAGAAAAAGAACATGTGAAAAATGAAATCCAATGTTTAGTCTATGCCTACTATATGCCAGTTTCTGGGAATATAGAAAGAAATAACATCAGTTTAGAGTTATTGGTACAAATTACAGTTTCAGCAATTTGTTCTTTCAACTAAGGTTATGGTTGGGTTCACCACAATCTTGTTGTGATGTATGAACTGATAAACTACAAATACAGGATACGACCAAACAGTCCCTTCTTCCGATAGGAGACCAAAAACTAGATGATGCTTTAGTTATCAAAGAAACAGAAAATAATTTTAAGTGATAACCAAAGAAGATAAGAGTTTGGAAAGACCAATTTTTTCTAGAAAGAAATTGGCAATAAAAGACCTCAAAAACATCAGTTGTTTGATCTAATAATTTCATTTCTGACAATCATTTGTACATATAAAGCAACATAATTCATAATTCATACTAAAAATATTAGGAAGAATAGAATAGATGAAAAAATAGATTACTGGTTAATATAGTTACAATGTAACTGTATAAAGAAATACCATATAAGCTTCAGGAAGATGATAATTTTTGTCTGTTTTGTTCACTGCCTTATCCCCATCACCTGCGACATGGTAGATGCTCAATAAATATGTGTTGAATAAATTCATGAAGGAGGGAAGGTATTAATGTGTCCATTAAAAATAATGCTATTAAATAATGCATAAGTGCATTAAAAGTGCTTACAATATGTTTTTACGCTTAAAAGCAGGTTATAAAATAGTGTTTATAGTATTATCATAACTTTCTCCATTTTTATTGTGTTCACCACTTAAAAGGGCATGAGTAACAGGTGAAGAATGCATTTATTTATTGAAAACCTACATACCAAATATTCAATAACTGGTAGAATAATATAACTGGATGTTTTAGAGAGTCTTTAAATCCAGCAGTAGAAACAGTAAGGGAACCTACTTGCTAAAAAACATTACGTCACCTTGAACAATTTTCCATTCTAGAAACCACTTATTTGATGTAATCTCTTCAAGAGTCCAGTCAATTAAAAACAAATAGAAAAGAAACAAGCCCAAAACACTTTCACATGCCAAGTCAAATCTGAAAGCTTCTCCCCAACAAATCAACTTGCGATTGTAATGAATTTCCTCATGTAAACTTTTTGATTGGCTAGCTTATCAAGAAAAGAATTTTCTAGAGAACAATGCCAGCCCCATACAGCACCGTCAAAGCTTCCCTCCCACAGCAGTAGAACTCACAAATGTTTGCTCCAGGATCACAAATTCAGTAGGGTACCTTCTCCTGCCTCTTTAACTCTCTTGGGTTTTCTTTTATTGGTGGCAAGTAAGGGTAAAGGATGACATGGTTTCATCAAGCCTAATTGAGCCAAAGCAGACCCTTGATTTCAGCCCCTAAGTCCTCAGACCCATTAAAAGTTCATAGCTCATCATTATTTATGAACCTCCAAATAAACACAGACCGTTTATATTCTGGTTTCACTGACAGAGTCTGGATTGACTGCTAAAGCTAATATTACTGCTCTAAATAAACCACCTGGGTATATGTACTGCATTCCAACAGAGCATAAAGAGTTAGAGAAAAATCTAAATAAACCAGTGTGTTTATTTTTTATATAAGAGGAGGGATACTTCTTTGTAAGAGAAAGTAGAAAGTAAAAGTACATAGGATATTTGAGGTACAAAAAATTGAGGGAGACCAAACAGGGTATGTTCTTAACTATCTCTGTAAATTAGGAGATAAAGACAGCTGTAGAAGGCATGGAAGCAGGACTGGAATTGGGGGTTAAGGATTTAGGGAAAGAGAAAAAAAAAAGGTTTAGAATAGCTAAATATATACCAGAGTCCAAAGGAAATGAATACAGGAATTGTTGAGTAGCAATAAGACCCATTAGAGTTTGAAGAGCAGGAATCCAAAGAGACCAATCAACATGGTTTAGTAATTTCTCAAACAGTGTTCGGGAGCCCAGAAGTGGAAGGAAGAATGCATTTCATGGAAGTTAACCAGGCTTAAGCTTTCTTCACAAGGAGAGCCCAGAGAATTGTCAAGGAGAGAGAAGACAGTTCTGAAGGGATATTATCAACTAGTCCTAGACTAGGAGTAGATTCAAGCTTTCACAGAAGGGAGCCAGGAAACTGGAAGATCATAAACGGATAGTAGATAAATAGCCACTTCTGTAGGAGTAAGGGAGTCGAATGGAGAGTAAGTAGATTGTAGTAAAAGATAAAAATCTTATTGTTTAAGATATTGGATAAGAGTTTTGAGTGACTGCGATTGCATTTTTGTGTTTATGGTATTACTGCACCTAGTAAAGGAAGAACTCTAGATGCTATCCTAGATCTAAACCCCTCTTCACACATAACTATTGTAACCTACAAGGCCATCCCTCTGGAACCAGTGTGTATTCTCCAGGAAAATACATCCTGTCTCTGCCATAGTTCCCCTCCCCTAGACTTGATGAACTTGATGCCAAAGCCCAAATTGCCAATTAGCCCCACAAGTCATGTAGCTAATAGATATGATCCCTGGGTATGAGTATTTTAATAGTAATCTTTGGTCTGAACCTAAAGTGGAATTTTTAAGCTAAGTGAAAAGCAGGTGCTAACATGGGAGTTAATGGGGATACATTTTGGAGAAGCTTCTTGGATTATTAAATAATAGCTGGGCAGGTATCTCTGACTCCAGCAATTCAACAAATACAATAAAATAATAACAGGCATTTGGAGCACCTAACTACTGCAGATGTTTTAATCGGGTGTGCACTCTAATGTATCTTCAAATTGCTTAATAGGGTCAGGCTGCAATAAGATCCTCAGGTAAATATGTTTTCATATATTCAAGGGAAGCTTTTTTAAAAATTACCTGAATTGCAGTTAATCACCTAGAAACCAAGTATTTTCTTCCCAATTTTCTCTACAGCAATTTGCTAAGATCTTAAATGAATTAAAACAAAGCTGAGTTTTGAGTTAAGCTCTGAATTAATAGTTATTTTGGCTTTAAAATGCCACTCCAGATTTAATTACATTAATCATATCTAATGTGTTTATTTACACAGAAATCAGTCAGCCTCTTGAGCTATTTCTAGACTGCTAACATTTGAATCTACTGTTTCATAAGCATTTCTTTTATGAAATACAGCCAATGATAATATCTAGTTAAGTTACAAGGAGCACTTCTAAGGCAAGCTGAAATTTCTTTAGACCAAAAGGGATTCATCAGGTTCACTGATGTTGTACTCATTTTAATTTGGCATCATAGTGGCTGGTTTTTTCCTTAAATCATTTAGCTTAATTCCACTGTAGTCAGAGAACACATTGTGAAAGATTCCAATCCCCTGACATTGTTGACACCTTCTTTATGACCTAACGTATGGTCCATTTTGATAAACATTCCATGTACATCAGAAAAGAAGATGAATCCTGTCATTGGCTGTTCAGTGTTCTGCATAGCTCAGATAAGTCAAGTTGTTCATTTTATTGTTCTAATCTTCTATATCCAATCTTCTATATCCTTCTATTGTTGATGTCTAATTTTTGGATTTTGGTTTATTGGTTGGTTTTTGCTTTTGTTGTTGGTTTGTCTGATGGCTAAATATATTTTGAAATTAGAGCCAACCAATTTCTAAGAGTTCAGGTGTGGGGTAAGATAGAGAGAGTGATCAAGTTTACCTCCAAGATTCCTGGTCTGAGTAACAGGAATGAGAAGTGATCATTAAATGAGTTGGAGAAGAAAGAAAGGGAAGAAAAGGAGTCACTTCCCATGACTTACTTTCTCCTCCACACCCACTGTCTTTTATGTCCCCCACTACTCACACCCCTGGAGGACTTGGTGCAAATGAGCACACAGAGAATAGTATTTAGCTGTATCTTATGATAAACTAACACACAGGGAGTTCCCTAATTTACCTTCGCCCTCTTTTTGTAGTCTCTCCATAATGCAGTGTTTCAGTTTCCTAGGCTGCTCAAAGCAAAAGCAAATGCCATGAAATGGATCATGTTTAACGATGGGAATTTATTCACTCATGGTTTTGAGGCTGGAAAAATGTCCAAATCGAGGCATTGTCAAGGCAATCATTAAGGCAATGCTTTCTTCCCGAAGACCAGTGATCCTTGGCTCCTCTGTCATACGGGCAGCAACATGCAGCTGGTCTCTCCCTTCTCTTCCAGATTTCATTGATTTCGGCTTCTTGCTTCATGGCTTGTTTTTTTTTGTTTTTTTTTTTGTTTTTTTTTTTTAAGTCTAAATTCATTCGATTTATAAAAGACTTCAGCAATAGGATTAAGACCCATTCAGATTGATTTGGGCCACAACTGAACTTCAGTAACATCATCAAAAAGTCCTACTTACAATGTATTCACGCCAACAGGAATAAATTGAATTTAAGAACATGTTTCCTGAGATACATAAAGCTTCAGACTCCTACATGTGGACTTTGAAGCAGCTGGCTTTCTATCATACCCAGGAGAAGAGGGAAGGAGGTGCATACTGACTCATGAAAATAATGACAGAAATGATTCATTTTATTCAAAGGCAATGGGAAAATTTCACATAATCAAACATTTCATTAATTAATTCAAACACTACATTTCCTTAGCATATACCATACTTTTCAATACACTCATGCTGTGAAAGACAATGTAATGAGAACTCATTCAAACTTGTGTAAATGTGGGAAAAGTTCAAGGTCATTTATCTGCAATAACAGCCCTCACAAGGATCTTGTTCACATCCTTTAGTTTTTTCATTTCCATAGCATTTCAGTATCTGAGCTGAAGTCGGAAGTCTAAGGACCCTCTAATTGAAAACGAAATGTATGAGCATGCGTCTTTGAAGAGATTTCAAGAAATTCTAAATATATATATGTATAAAACTCCCCAGCACAGGACAGTTCAACATCGATAGTTCAAGGAAATGGAAGTGTGCCACAAATAGAGACGTCAGTTTGAGGGCGGCGATGGTTGCTTTTCATTGATATGGAGCTGGTATTTATGATTTCCATTTTATTTAAAAAAAATACCTCAAACTAACATGATGTACTAATCTTTAATAAAAACAAGCCTAATTGCCTCCTGTTTAGCTTGCAATCATAAAAGTCTTGCTTTCTGTAAAAACACTGCTTGTTCTTAGATTATAGCATATTCATAAACAAACTCCTGTGTATTATTTGTTTTATTTTTTTCTGGTTAAAGAGAATGTAATATTTACTTGCATGAAATTGAACTCAGGCATTAAAGCTAAATGGATTTAAACTGGAGGACATTTTGTTCTCTTTAAACAGAAGGAAGACTGTAGCATCTTCATATTAAGGTAAACAGCAATGAACATAAAAATAGAACAATTTACATGAATATTAGAATTTTGTTATTTTGGCCACTCCAAAGCATCTTATATTCTTGTAGGGGAAAAGCAATAGAAGTATTCAAGGATTCATATATCTTGCCTTGTATTTACATGTTTGTATTTTTGTAGTGTTACATCTTCTGAGAGCTAATAATATAATTTGAGTTCTGAAGGCTGTCTCCTCTCAAGTTAACACTTTAGTAAAAGAACAAAATTTTAAAAGTCATACAAACATCCAAAACAAACACAATTCTGAGAAAAGGATCATTCCATTGTAGCACCTCTATGTTTAATACATGAATAAAAATAGCAACATCAAAACATTTTGTTCCCTGGACCTCAGTTCATCAAAGTTCAATTTTGTGTCAGAATTGAAGACAATGATTAGTTGACTAGATTTGTCCTTAAATAACTCAAACAAATTCCCCGAAAATGAAGGTTTGGCAAGAATAGTACAGAAAGAGAATTAATTATTCTTTGTAAAAAACAAATAAATTATTTAGAAAAACACTAGCATTCCAATAGAAAAATAAGGAAAGAACTGGTTATTCACGGAACACAAATATCTAATGAAAACATAAAGAAATTTTAAGCTATACTAATCAAATGTATGTGAATTAAATCAACAATGAAATTGGGGGTTGTTTTTCAAATAAATAGCTTTTTAAAATCATTAAGCCACAAAAGGTTATCACAGGCTAAGCTGATGGTAAAGCTTTCTGGAATATTATTGAAAACCCAGAGCCTAAATAATGCTCACACATTTCTTTTTACTCAGTAACATGTACCCCCATGGAAATGGTATAAACTACACAAAGAGTTAAGCACATGGATGCTCATTCCTACATTGTTATTTATGTTTTGTTATTTAGGATAGCAAAAATGTTCAAATCAAATCCAGAATCTCTTATCTGAAACCCTTGGAGAAGAATTTTTTTTGGAATTTGTCATTGTTTTGGATTTTACAATGCGTGTACTGAATATTATGTAATGAACCCTGAGAGACTGAGACAACATCCCCATAATCAAGGTCATTAAGAGTTCTGCTGTGAAATCTCTCACTTTAAGTGAGAAAAACATAGGCAATAAATAATCTCTAAGGAATTCAGGTGGGTCTTACACCAACTTCTATCAGACATTCAGGAGGCCCCACATGAATTGCAAAAACACTTATTTTCAGAGCTGTTTGGATTTTGAAATTATAGTTAAGGGACTAGAAAACTGAAATGATAGAATAGCTCATTGTTAAGTGTTCATATGATAGAACATGATTAAGCAAATAAAAATTACAGAATCAAAATATTTTATAGCACTGGAAAAGGCTCTCTTATTTATATTAAATGCAAAATTAGTATTTGAAATTGTGTACACACCATAATTCCAATTAATTACAAATATTTGTGTGCAAAGAAAAGATCCAGATAAAACTCTATGAATGTTAATAGTTGTTCTCTCTGTTGGGTTTATGGCTGTTTATCTGTTTTATTTATAAACTGTGACTATATTTTCCAAATTTTTTATAATGAGCATGTATTCCTTTTATCTCAGAAAAAAATTCTTAGTATAAATGTAACAAAAAATGTGGAGATAGCTAAAGTGTGACTTAAAATGGCTTTTATGTATTTAAAGTGTTGTTATCAATATGAATCTAAGTGTTTTTTAACTCACTAAGGAAGTAAAGCATATATTTTGCCAAAAAAAATTAAATCTGAATTTCCTGACTATAAAAGTGATTAATAGCAATAGCCATTCACTAAGGAATGTTTTGGAGTCACTATCACTAAGGAAATTTAAATGATTTATAACTCCTGCCTATATGCTTTAATTTATCATAAAAATGTGTTTTCTGTTTCAATTTCCTCTTTTAGAAGAATGATGAGAAATTGTTGATGGTGTGTAACATAGAGATTAAAGAAAAGGGAGTAAGGAATGGAATAAGAAATGAGCTTCATGATTCTTTCAGTCCTTTTTTTATTGTTTCATCCTAGAATGTGGAGCTTATAACATAGAAAGTATTAACCTCTACTTTTGTTTGGTAAAATTCACAATTATTCAGGATGTTTTCCTGAATACATATTGTAGTCTCTTCATGACCCTTCCTTGTCTCTTAGGATCTGAATTCTCAGTCAAAAATCTTCACTGATATATTTCATAATTTTCCTATTCAACTCATACCTCATGAAGCTAATTATAATATTCCCATGAGAGGCTCAGTCTCTTTTTGTGGTAAAGAGATTTTATTGAAATCAAAATACTCTTAAGACTGTTTCCCAGCAAAAACTCTCCCAGCAGTTTCCAAATGTTCAGTACTTGCTCCATTTCCCCAGTCCTGTTGTAAATAACAACGAATGATCTCATCTTGTTAGACTATGTTTACCACTTGACTTACACTGGGAGAGTTAGTAGGTGGTTAATTAGTGAGTACCAAAGCAAATATTTTTATTTCCTTAAGGCACACATCTTTTGGCTTACCTAAATCAAATCAATGACTCACATACTCTTAATAAGAAAACATTCAGAAGCTGCTATCTAACTTCTCAGATCCTTTCCCGAAATTAAGTCTGCAATAAGTCCCCAGGATAGGGCACCCAACTCCTGGCTAGTTTTTAATAAAAAACTTTTAATGACAAAAGTTTGATGCATCATCTTTGGTTTTGTTTTTTATTGATTCTTGTAGAGTCCATATACATTGATACATGGAAGCTTCTGGTGGCACTTTTGAAGCAAGAAAGAAGCTCTTTGAAGGGGATGTGGTAATTTGTAATGTACCTCATGTCTTGAGCAATAAGAGAAGAAAAGATAAACTTGCAAAAATTTGAAATATGTTGTAGTAGCAGACTCAATAACAGAAAGTCTGAGAATATAGTCATAGGCCTTAGAAATACAAATAGTAACCAAGAGCAAAGGACATTTCTTAGCAGCTCCAGGGGGCTTATGGGCCAAAGCAGTGGTGTGCTAGAGCAGTTTTACACTGGCTCAGGGAAGCTGATCATGCACATTTCTTTCCACCTCCATATTCAGTGATATTACTATGGTGACTAGAGATTAGCCATGGTTGGAGTGGTTAAATCACAGAAATCATCAAATGGTACCAATCCTGTCTTTTTTTTTTCCTTTGAGACAGTGGTAAAGCATTTGCTACCACACCATTGGCTAAGAAGTATAGCTTTTCAGAATTTTTAATAATATAATTAGTGGAATGTATGAGTGTGCACTATTTCTAAGTCAGTGCTGTAAAATGGGAAAATAACAAACAGGTTTTGATTCCTCAATCAGAACATTTAATAGCTATGCTTTTTCAGGCAATATAATTATTTTTGAGACTTGTTCTGACTTGTGGAGAGGGTTTGCTGGGTAGGGAGGTTCTGGTTCACCTTAAGACAGTTGCTTTTCTGTTTGTGGGGGGCTCTTTTTAATTTTCATTTGTCAGACTTTTGGTTGGACATGGGCTTTCTTAGTATGGCCCTAGTTCATGTTTGTTTTTAATAAATGGGTAAATTTCACCAAGGATGACTTGAATTTGCAGTACCCTCTTTGGGAAACATTTGAGCCAGCATTCGAGAGATGCACTTGAAAAGCGAGGTACCTGGACTCCACAAAGGGAGTGGGAAGTATTTTTTATTAGTATTCATAAATTTCTAAAAAAACAAAATGATTCAAAAATAGCCTCTCTGACAGATTCCTGAAAGCACCCAGAAGAAAGGCTGAAAAATATTGATTGTAGTCCTACTGCTCACCCTTTTCCACTTGATCCTCTAGAACCTGTAAGTCTGCTGCCTCCAAAAATTGGGCCATCTGCTAAACCTGATGCATGGGCTGAACTTTGTCCCATTATAAAGTGTTTCCTAGAACCCAAGAAAAATATAAGCCCAATTAGACCTCCCTTTTAGGGGCATATAACCTTATAAGCTTCCAGGTCCTTACCTAAAGTATTCCCAATCAGGATACTTTGAGATGCTAGCTGTTGTCACCAGTGAGTCTCAGACTTTAATAAATTAAAACCTCAACTCCCAAATCTTTGCAATACATGGAGAGATAATTTAATGCCACCAAACATTAGGCTTATCCTTTACCCTTGAGAGTCCTCACCCAAAACTATAGAGGTTGATAGAGACCCACCATCTGCCAAGACAAAGACAAAAAGGCAGTACATTTATATAATCTAGTAAGTCTTGTTTTTCTGTATTTTGTCTTTTCATGTTTTTGAGAGTCAAATTGTTCAACTCATGGTTAAAAGTTTAAATTGTAAGTTGTCCTTGGGTTATATGCAGGTGATATGTTTTATAACCTCCATATGGTATTGTCAAAATAACTTGATAATTCCTTGAAAGAACTTTGCTCAAATTGGCTTCACATAAATGAGCACTAATTTAATTAAATATTCCTAAAACTCAGGAATTAAAGAAACTGAAATTTAATGCTTAAAATGTTCTTAAAAGTTAAACCAAATGTTTTAAAGAACTCAAGTTCACATATTCTAGATAAGTTTATAGCAAATGAGACTATAATGTTGTTTAAATTTGGTTTATCAGTGTTAGATATAATACAAGCATGTTTTTATTTTACTTATACCTCTCTTATATAATCCCCAAACACTCAACAATAAGTTCAAGGTTTCCCAGCAGCATCACTATTGATATTATGTGACATTATAGACCTAATAATTCTTTGTTGTGCTAGCTGTCTCATGCATTGCACAGATGTTTAGCAGCATCCCTGGCTTTCACCAACAAGATGTCAGTGGTACACACAAATCCCAGTCATGACAATCAAAAATGTTTCCAGATGTTTCCAAATGTACCCAGGAGGCAAAATCCCACCCACCACACTCCCAAGTTAAGAACCACTGAATTAGTGCTATTTTAGTACTTATCACATTGACTATGATCAGTCTGTTTATCTGTTTATTAGTTTCTCTTAGACCATTAACAACACTAAGGTAGAAACTGCATATTTTCTTTCAGAAGCTCAGTACTCGGCATAGAGCCTGGCACGTAAGTGAATACCTGTAAATATTTGCTGGAGAAATGAATGAATTTATCATATTGCTTGTAAACTATTTTGTTTACAGATCTTTATCAACTTTTTTCTTCCTTTCCCCTGTGGCTTGTGATCTCCTTGAGACAAGGAGATTTGTTTATTTGCATGTATATTCCATGCATGCACAAAGTGTCCGATCCTTTTTCTTTTCAGGATTAAATCAATTGGCACAAGAACTACTCATGTAAAGATTCAATAGAACTGAAAGATTCTAATCCAGGCTTTCAAGAGACAGTGGGAGGAAGAGGTGCATGTTTTCAAAAATACATATATAAAAAAAGAAGTGTGAGCATAAAAAAAAAAAACTATTCACAATAGAGATAACTATCTGCATGTAAACACCATCACTTGTTTTTTTAATAAATCTATTTCTGCCATTAATAAACTAAATATAATACAATTGAGATAAAAATGATAGGGCTAAAACTGCAAAATTATATGTGACTAGGGAAAGAAACATTTTGCCTATTTTAAGATCCATATTAAAATGCAATGCATATGATCATGAGGGAAGAAGAGGACACTAGATGATTTATGAAACTTTGGAGTAGTCTTTTTAATAATAAGGCAATAATTATTTCCAGGAAGATTATCAAGCATATAAGATGTTAATCATGAATAGTATTATTAAGCAGAAAATACTTGTCTTTCATATCTTAGTTTTTACCAGGAAATAAAATCCATTAAGAATTAATCAGTTAAGAAAACTAATCAGTTATATTAAATAACTTTTTATTATCTAGTTTTTATCATTTTAAAAATTATTGATACAAAAGCACATGTACACTGTAGAAAATTAGAAAAAAGTAATTAAATCAATCCTTCACCAATAGGAACCACCACTGCTAATCACCACAATGCCTGTATGTTGTGGTTTTTTATACACACAAACACATACACACACACACACACACACCTTTTTGTAATTTTACATCAAAATAAAATCATATTTTTTACATACTCTTCCTCAAAATGCTTTTTTCAGTACATGAATATCACTTTCCCTTTCAGTAAATTTTACCTCATATAACTCTAAAAATAACATGTTTGACCCTAAATTATTACATGTGTCTGATTTGTCCATGCAAATATCAAATGCAGGATCAAACCTTGCATGAGGTAGTTAGGTCCCTTAAATTTCTTGTCATCAATTACAATCTCCTTTCCATGATACTTTTTAAAGAACCCAGGTCAATTATCTACTATAGAATGTCCCTGGATTTGTCTAGTTGCTTTGCTAAGCTATCATTTAACTTGTTAGTCTGTATCCTGTATTTTCTGTAAATTGTTCAATGTACTAGAAGTGAAATAAATTCAATTTAAATATTTTGCCTAGAATAATTCATAAGTGATGGTGTATACTTCATGGAGCATAATAGCAAAAGACACTTAATATCTAGTTAACAACCATTGGTAATGCTACCATTTGGTTCTGATACTAAGTTGCTTTTCCCCTCCATTATACAGATAGATTTTTCACTCTTTCGATTAAAAAATAATTTTTCAAGGCAGGGCAAGGTGGCAGCATAGGGAGGTGTGGAATTTAGTAAGTCCTCTAGAGCAACTAGTAAACAGCACAGAACAACTAGAAAATAGTCTGGAACAACTGTTTGAGGGTCATTTATGACCAGACACACAGATCAGTCTGGAATGGGTGGAACAGCTGAGATCTTAGCATAGAACTGGACAGGGTCTGCTGAGAATTAAAGGCACCACAACTCTTTACTGACAAGCACCACCAGCCAGGCAGAATAGGTAAAGCAGAGTCTATAGACCTCACAGGAAAGTCTGACAATCTGCTGGGTCTCATCCTCAGGGAAACATAACACTGATTACACCCTCCTCCTGGTATGGGAAAATCTGACTGATGTAATCAAGGAAACTAGAAGCCTAGACAACAAAAAATTATGAGTCATATTAGGAAAAATGAAGATATGGCGCAGTCAAAGGAAAAACTTACACTTCAAATGAGATACAGGAGTTGAAACAACTAATTAAAAATATTCAAACAAATATGTCAAATATCAAATTAATGAGTTGAGGGTAGATATGGCAAAAGAGATGAAGGACGTTCCTTGTGTTCACTTCCTTAGGTGAACACAAGGAAGAAGTCAAAAGTTTCAAAAAACAACTGGCAGAACTTATGGGAGTGAAAGTCACAATAGAAGAGATGAAAAACACAATGGAGACATCCAACAGCAGATTTGAAGAGGCTGAAGAGAGGATACATGAACTAGAGGATAGGACATCTGAAATCCTACACACAAAAGAACAGATAGGGAAAAGAATGGAAAAATGTGAGCAAAGTGTCAAGGAATTGAATGTCAACATGAAGCACATGAATATATGTGTCATGGGAGTCACAGAAGGCGAAGAGAAGGGAAAGGGGGCAGGAACAGTAATGGAGGAAATAATCACTGAAAATTTCCCATCTCTTATGAAAGACATAAAATTACAAATAGAAGAAGTGCAGCATACCCCAAACAGAACAGATCTGCTCCAAGACACTTAATAATCAGATTATCAAATGTCAAAGACAAAGAGAGAATTCTGAAAGCAGTGAGAGAAAAGTGATCCATCACATACAAGGGAAGCTCAATAAGACTATGTGTGATTTTCTCAGCAAAACCAGGGAGATGAGAAGACAGTGGTATCATATATTTAAGATACTGAAAGAGAAAAACTGCCAACCAAGAATTCTATATTAGGAAAAACTGTCCTTCAAAAATGAAGGAGAGTTTAAAATATTTTTAGACAGAACCTGAGAGAGTTTGTGAACAAGATACCTGCTCTACAGGAAATAATAAAGGGAGCACTAAGGCAGACAGTGAAAGACAAGAGAGAGAGGTTTGGAGAAGAGTGTAGAATGAAGACTATCAGTAAGGGTAAAAAGAGAGAAAAAATAAAAATAAAATAGATATAAAATACAAAATCCTAAAGACAAAATGGTAGACAGTAGACATTACATTGAGTAAAATTAGCTAGAAACAAAAGAACAAATAGTGTGTGGTCTCACTAATATGAACTAACATTAATGATTGAACTTTGAGAGTTAAAGTTGAGAACACAGGTTATCAGGAGATAGAAAGGGTGTACAGATTGGGCATTTGATGCTGAAGGAGTACAGAATGTTCAACAGGATTGATTGTATAGATCCAGAAATGGATAGCACAGCACTGTGATGGTAGCACAATATTTTAAGTAGTCTGAATAAAGATGAGTGTGAGTATGGTTGAAAGAGGAAAGTTAGGAGCATGTATGACACCAGAAGGAAAGATAGAAGATAAAGACTGGGATTGTATGACTTAGCAAAACCTAGAATGGTCAAAGATAGTGATTAAATGTACAAATATAAGAATGTTTTTACATGGGGGAGAAGAAATAAATGTTAACTTTGCAAGGTGTTGAAAATTGGATGGTATGGAGAAAAAAAAATACAATAGATACCAGAGTCTATAGTTAACAGTAACATTGTTATATGCTTCCATTAATTGTAACAAAGGCAATATACCAAAGCTAAATGTCTATAAGAGGGGTATATAAGGGAGAGGTATGGGATTCTTGGTGTTGTTATTCTTGTCCGAACTTTTCATTGTATTTCCTCTTATTTTATTTTTATTTTTTTCTTCTGTATTTTATTTTTTATGCTTCATTTTTTTCTCCTCTTCCTCTTTGTGGAAAAAATGTAAATGTCCTCATATAGACTGTGCTGGTGAATGCATAACTATGTGATTCTACCAGGAATCTTTGATTGTTTACTTAGGATGGATCGTAGGGTGTGTGAATAGAACTGTTTGAAAAATAAACAGAGAGATACAAGTGCTGGAGAAAATGTGAAGAGAGGGATGTACCTATTCACTGTTGGCCAGTATGATGGTTAGGTTCATGTGTAACTTGGTCAATTGATGGTTCCCAGTTATCTGGTCAAGCAAGCACTGGCCTGACCATTACTGCAAGGACATTTGTGGCTAGTTAATAAACCAGAAGGTTGACTATATCCATGAAGGGAGAGTCTTCCACAATGAGAGAGATCAATCAGCTGGATTTAATACAATCAGTTGAAGACTTTTAAGTGAGAAGAGAGAGAACATTCACATCTTCAGCCAATCAGCCTCTCCAGGGGTCCTCATCAAAGACTTTATTGGAGTTGCCAGCTGGCTGCCTGCCCTACAGAATTTGCACTCATGCATCTCCGAAGTTGCATAAGACAGTTTTCTAAAATCTCATCTTAACAAATATCTCCTGTTTGTTCTGGTTCCCTAGAGAAATCTGACTAATACCATGGGGAAGTAGAATGGTGCAGCCCATCTGGAGGGCAGTATGCTGGTTCCACAGGAAGCTAAGTATGGGGTTGCCAGATGGTCATACAACCCTGGTATTAGGTATATACTTGGAAGAACTGAGAACAGGGACATGAATGGACATTTGCACACTAGTGTTTATGGTGGCAGTATTTGTGATTTTCAATGGATGGAGGTGACCTAAGCATACATTGACTGATAAACAGAATGGTGAACTGTGGTGCATACATACAATGGTATATTGAGCAGTGGCAAGAAGGAATGAAGTTGTGAGGAATGCAACTAGGGGAATGGACCTTGAGTGAAATAAACCATAAAAGAAACATTATAATGCCTCACTAATATGGATTAACTATAATGTGCAAACTCTGAGAATTGCGTCGTAGAGCATAGGTTATCAGGGGAGGGCTTATTGTAAAGGTTTCTGGATTGAAAACTCTTACAACAGTCACATCTATTCATGAGTTGTAATAGTTATTTCTAAATTCTAAGATGCTGAGCTATTTGTGCATAACCTGGTCAGTCCCTGGAACTTTGGGTATCTGTGTGACACCTGAGACTCAGAGCCAGAGTTCAATAGTTACGAATGTCAGCAGTACCCCATAGAGCAACTGTTGGTTAGGTTACCTTTGTTAGGACTAAGGTAAATCAGACCAAAGGGTAAAGGATGATACAGACTGTTTTAAAACTTCAACTTCTGTGTGAGACCAAAGGAAGATATGTTTATAAGGTGCAAAATCTTTACTTTCTTTAGAACACTATATAATTTGACTTGTATGGTCAGTTTATTCAAACCCCATAATTACATGGAACCTTGAATATGGAGTGAGATCTGGTTGATTTGTACAGGTTAGCATGAAGCCGCAATATGTCCCAGAGCAATTTGGGCAGAGAATAAAAAGTATTTGCAAAGAACCCTTGAGGGACTGGGGAAACATTTGGAAATATTAAATCTCCCCACCTGGGGAATTCCTGACATTCTCACAAGCATTGGGGCCTACCAGTTTAGTAAGCCAAACCCTCAGTCTTGAGGCTTGCTCTTATGAAGCTGGTTATTGCAAAGGAGATATTAAGCCTACTTATAATTGTGCCTAAGAGTCACTCCCAGAGAATATCTTTTGTTGCTCAGATGTGGCCTCTCTCTCTGAGCCAACTCAGCAGGTGGACTTACTGCCTTCTCCCCTACATGAGCAATGACTCCCAGGGGTGTAAATCTCTCTGGCAATGTGGGACATGACTCCCAGAAATGAGCCTGTACCTGGCATTGTAGGATTGAGAAAACCTTCTTTACCAAAAGGGGGAAGAGAAATAAAACAAAATAAAGTTTCAGTGGCTGAGAGATTCCAAATGGTGTCAAGAAGTTATTCTGCAGGTTATTTTTATGCACTATATAGATATCCCTTTCAGTTTTTAGTGTATTAAAATAGGTAAAGGGAAATGCCTGAAGCTGTTGAACTGAAATCCAGTATCCTTGATTCTTGAACATGATCTTATAACTATGTAGCTTATATAGTGTGACCATGTGATTGTGAAAACCTTGTGACTAATGCTCCTTTGTCCACTGTATGGACAGATGAGTAGAAAAATGGGGACAGAAAGTAAATGAATAATGGGGAGGAGGGTTATGGAATGTTTTGTGTGTTCTTTTTTAATTTTATTTTTATTTTTATTCTTATTATTTTTATTTTTTGGAGGGACGAAAATGTTCAAAAGTTGATTGTCACAATGAATGCGCAACTATATGAAGACACTTGAACAACTGAGTGTACTCTTTGGTTGATTGCATGGTATGTGAATAAATCTCAATAAAATTGCATTAAAATTTTAATGAGATGATGCAAAGCTTGGCACATGAGTCACAGTATTAATAATAATAATAATCCATGAGGTTTCCTTTTAGCAATTAACCAATGGCCAGTTTCCCATCAACCATTTACTTAATGGTTTTGTCAGCAACCACTCTTTCTGCATTTTCTAGCTGTTATTGTGCTATAAGATGGCACTTTTCCTTGAGGAAAAGCTTCAAAATCTTTGAAGATTGGGATATTTGATTACCTTTTAGGTGAGAATGTAAGCAAGAGAATTCTCATATGCACCTGGTGTGAATATTTGTAACATCCCTTTGGAAAACAATTTGACATTCATTATCTAGCCTGGTTGAAGATATGCCTAGTCTATGACCTAGTATTTCCATTTTGGGGTATAAGCATTTCCACTTGAAATCAGAAATCTGTTTCTGTAAATTAGATATTTTATAAGTAACCAAAAACTGCAACAACCAAAAACAATTTGAATGTTCAATTACAGCATCATGAATAAATTGTGGAATATTCATACAATGGAATGGTATATCACAAAGAAAATGATATAGTTAATGCCGTAATATGCATGACCTGGCAAACACTATATTGAACAACAGAAGAAAGATTAAAATAATCCCAACAGTATAATCCCATTTTTATTAAATTCAAATAGGCTAAACCACACCATTGTTTAGGGATGCATACATAAATTGTAAAAGTATAAAGAAAAAGAAAGTTATGATTATCACAAAGCCAGGATCATGGGTATCTCCAGGATGAAGGATAGATTATAAGTAGGGAGGAAGCCACAGGCTGGATGGGTATTCTTCTGTAATGCCAAAGTTATTATTTACCTCAGTTATACCAGTGTTTGTTCCCCAAGAATTCATTAAATAGTACAGATATGTTTTAATCAACTTTTTTGTAAATATATATGTTTCACAATAATAAAAGGAAAAGAGGCAAGTGGGAAGATTAAAATTTAGGCATTAATAGGAGAGATCATGCAGGATACTGCTAAAGGGCGCTAACCCCTGCTTCTATCTGATAATGTGTCAACATATGTATGATTGAGCTGCAGAAGATACCTGGAAGAACCACTGAAATAAGACAGGGACAAAAGCATTCACAAAGAGGCTTGCACTTAGAAACTGCAAAACAAAATTTTAAAAATGCATTTGTTGGATTGAAAATTGATGGATGAAAAATCTTCCACATGAATAAAAAACTTAAAAGACAATCTAAAATATAATAACTGATAGTTGTAATATGGATATAAATATGCACTCATAAAATCATTAAAAAGAATATGAATTCTGCTTTGGGCAGCAAATCCTGAAATGGAAATAGTGGGTCATAGACTAGGCACATCTTCAACCTGGCTAGATAATGAATGTCAAATTGTTTTCCAAAGGGATGTTACAAATATTCCCATTAGGTGCATATGAGAATTCTCTTGCTTACATTTTCACCTAAAGGGTAATCAAATATCCCAATCTTCAAAGATATGGGATGCTGATGAAATTCCATAGTCATTTTCAGTATTTAAAATAAATCTTATCTTAAACAGAAAGCAGTAAATTTGCAGTCATTATTATTTTGTATACCAGAATTTTAATATATGACAGAAAAAATAAAATACCTAAACAGCAAATTGGAATATTCAGCTTGAAAAGGAAGTGTTCCATCATTTCATTGCTGTTTAAAATAAGCATTTTCTTTTGCAACACTTCAACTAGGCTCAGGCACATAAGGCAAAAAGTTTGAAAGCATTCTGCAAGTGCTTCTAATTTCCCATGGAGCACTGCCCTCTCCTGGGAGTGCTGTGCCACATCTGCTTCTGTACAGACCACTTTCCTGTGGTACCTGATTTTAGCAAAAATTTCTACCTTCTATTTTATCATGAGATGTCTCTATCTTCCTCCAGCAAATCATTTGAAACCCCTGTCAGCTGTACACAAAGTGAAGATGCCTATGATGTCTCAAAGTAAACTAAAATTTTGTAACCTGTTTTGCCTTTACAAAGAAAACCATAAAGTAGTAAAACATGTATTATCAATAGTTTTGGATTATTCAAAATACAAGCGCTACAATTTTAAAGTTTTTAAGTTAATTTGTAACTTTAAAAATCAGGTACCCAAGATTGGGTATATGAGCAATGGAAATGGATTTTAAAATTAAATGTTCCAAAATTTTTAGTCTTGAAATTACTATTCTATAATTAAGAAATCATTATAAGAAATGATTTCCTTATTCCAATGATTCCACTATCACCCAAAACTAGATATAAACTGCTTATGTAAAATTGCCTTCAAAAGATGTTTAAGAGAAACAAGAAAAATCTGATTATTTCAAAAAAAAAATATTTTTTACTAATAATATTACTCAGTTTGATCATCAACAAAATTTGCAAACTTTGGTTTGAATGTTACTCTTACTTTAGAGCAGATAAGATTTTTAGAACTAGTTAAATTTAATCCATTCCTGTGGGTGTAGACATATCGTAGGTGGGATCTTTTGATTAGATTCTTTCAATTGAGATGTGACCCACTTCGCCCAAGGTGCATCTTAATCTTCTTACTGGAGTCCTTTATAAAAGGATAAAAGACAGACAGAAGACAGAAAAAAAGCCCCAGAAAAGCTGAGAGATAAGGACACACACAGAAGATCAGAGAGGAAGCCATGAAGCCAAAAGCTGGATGTAACTAAACCTGGGAGAGAAGGGAGAAACCAGATGTCACCATGTGTCTGGTCATGTGACAGAGGAGTTGAGGATCACCAGTAGCCAGTCTTTGGGGAGTACCCTCCTGTTGATGCCTTAATTTGGACATTTTTCACAGCCTCAGAACTATAAACTTGTAAGTTAATAAATCCCCATTTAAAAGGCAACCCATTTTCTGGTATATTGTATTTCATCAGTTTTAGCAAACTAAAACAGAGGGTATTCAAAAGAATATGATATGGGAATGCAAAAAGGTACAGCCACTGTGGAAAACAGTATGGCGGTTCCTCAAAAAATTAAACACAGAATTACCTTATGACCCAGCAATTCTACTGCTAGGTATATACCCAAAGAAATTGAAAACAAGGCACATCATTACTCGCAATAGTCAAAAGGTGGAAACAACCCAAATGTCCATCAAGAGACGAATGGACAAAAAAATGTGGTTCATACAAATGATGGAAAATTATTCAGTCACAAGAAAATGAGATATTCTTAGACATGCTGTGACATGGATAAATCCTGAAAACATGCTGAGTGAAATAAGCAAGGCACATAAGGACAAGTACTATATGATTTCACTAATATGAAATATCTAAAAATAGCCATTCATAGAGACAGCAAGTAGATTAAAGGTTATGAGGGGATGCAGAAGAGGGGAAGTGGAAGTGTTTTCTTGGTGGGTTTGGAGTACTTGTAAATGTTGAAAATATTTAAATAAAATTAATAATAATAATAAAGATATGATCAATGCTTTTAAGAAATTCTGAAAAAGGAATTCCCCAAAAAAAAATTCTTTCAATAAGAGATTCATTACAATGTGTGTGTGTGTGTGTGTGTGTGTGTGTGAATTAAAATCCAGAAACTTATAAACCTGTCTTTGAAGTGAAGAGACACGACAGCTTCTTTCATCATTGGTAGTGCAATGGGAAAAGAAGAAAGTTATCAGAAAAAAATGGGTAAAATGAAAACTGCCAAAATTTTAAGGAATTTTTTGTAGGCCAAGTGCAGGCTGGTATGAGGGTTGAGAGTTCCTAGAACGGGAAGTACACCCACCCACCAACAATTCTTTTGCTCAGGCCTTCACAGAGTGGTCATGAAAGATATTGGAGGTAGGGCAGGAATGTTGAGAGAAACCTCCAGGCACTTTGGGATTTACATTGATACATAGCCTATATTGGGTATAAGGACAGAAATGATGAGAGCTTTTCCCCATCAAGGCACAAGCATGAAGAAACCCATGAAATCTGAGAGCAGGCACCAAGAGGACTGGGAGAGACTCTGTAAGTACTGATGTGTTAGTTTCCTATGACTGCTATAATAAACTATCACAGCTTAGGTGGCTTAACACAATAGGATATATTCTTTTACAGTTCTGGAAGCCAGAAGTCCAAAATCAAGATGCCAGCAGTGCTGTAGTCCCTGTAAAGGCTGTAGGGGAGAATCCATTCCTTGCCTCTTCCAGCTGCTGGTGGCTGCAAGCATTCCTTGGCTTATAACCACATCACTCCAATCTCTGCTCCCATGATCACATTACCTCCTACTCTTCTGTCTCAAACCACTGTCTGTCTCTTTCTTGTAAGGATACATATGACTGCAATTAGGGCCATCTAAATAATCCAGGATAAACTCCTCCTCTCAAGGCCCTTAATCACCTCTTTTGCCATATAAGCAAAAGTCACAGGTTCTGGGAATTAGGGCACAGACATATCTTTTGGGAGGCACCATTAAGCCCATTACAAGTGAGGAAGAGGCAGTGCTGATCTATGTCTGGGGTGTAAGTACAAAGGGCTTTTCCTTGGCAGGAAATTGACAGAAACACTCCAGGCACTTTGGGGCTTCAATGAAACAAAAATAGTGACTAATTTTAACTGAGGTGGAGGCATGAGAGCTGAGAGATATCCCTCAAAGAGGGAGAAAAGCAGAGGTTAAGGAAAGCTGGAGGCAAAACTGGAGAATGGAAACAAATCATCTAGACACTTGGGTCCCAAGTCTTGCTGAAAAAAAGAGGTTCTAGTCCCATGCTCAAAACATTTGAAGACTCTGATTCAAAGAAATCTAAAGAAAAACCAAGCACAGACATAAGTCAGTTAGGGACTAGACTGACTCATCTCCTCACATTCATGGCATGACAGAAGAAGGTGTGTGCCCTTTTCTGGGTGTCAAAATTGTTTAACTTATTTCTATTGTCCTATTATACACAATGTGAAACTGTCAATCAAAAATATGAGACATGGAAAAAAAGCATTAAGAAAAAATATGACCCATTGTTGAGAGAGGAAACAATCAATAAAATCTGCTCCAAAGATGGTCCAGGTATTATAATTATCAAAGAGAGACACTGAATAATAATGATAAATGTATTAAAGAATCTAATGGAAAAAGTGGACAGCATGTATAATTTCAGCCTAAAGATGAAGACTATAGAAAGGAGCCAGATGGAAATCCTAGAAATGAAAAATAAAATATCAGAGGAGGAATTATTTTTATGGACTCATTGGCAGACTGAACACAACAGACGAAAGAATTAGTGAATTTGAAAACAATAGAAATTATCCAAACTAACACATAAAGAAAAAAAAATTAAAGGAAGGGGGACTAGAACATCCAAAAAATGTGAAACAATATCATATAGGTTAACATGTATGTAGTTGGAGTACCAGAACAAAAAAAAGTACAAGGCATAAGAAATATGAGAAGAGATAATGGCTAACAACAATTTTCTAAAATGGATGAAAGGAATCTAAGAAGCTCGGTGAAACACAAGAAGAGTAAATACAAAGAACAGCACACCTAGTCTTAACATGGTCAACATGCAGAAATCTAAAGATAAAGAGAATAACCTGAAATCAAAGAAATAAAAAAACATATGCCACACAGAGTATATAATGACAAAATGATGGCTATTATCAGAAAAGAATGGAAGGGATGATACATTGGAATGGCATCTTTAAAATACTGATGGTAAAGAAGTACTGTTAATTTATAATTTTACATCCAACAAAAATATCCTTTAAAAATGAGGACAAAATAAAGACATTTGTAGGCAGTAAAATGCTGAATTTATCACATCTCAGGAGACCTGCACTATAAGAAATATAAAACACTCACTAATGCTCTGTGTGTTTCTTTCAAACATTTTTTTCTTTGTGTTTCATTTGTATAGATTCACTTCCTATGTCTTTAAAATCAATAATCATTTACTCTGCATTAGATAATCTATCATTAATCCCATATGTATATTTTTCATTTCAGATATTGTAGTTCTTACTTCTGGAAGTCCAGTTTGGGTCTGTTATAAATTCCACATATCTCCTTAACATGCTTAATCTTTACTCTAGCAGCTGGAATATAGGGAATGTACTAAGTGTCATTGAATTGTACACTTTAAAATGGTTGATTTTATGTTATGTGAATGTAACCTGAATTTTAAAAATAAAAAGTAAATTATAAGCATGCAAAGAAGCAAGATATTAAGATCCATAGGATGAGAAAAATCAATCGATTGGAACTAATGCAGGTGTGACACAGAGGTAAAATTGGCAATTACATTAAACAATTATTATTATTATTGTCATTATCAATTCCATCATCCCACAAAAACTCATACTTATTGAGCAGCAACTTCCCATTTCCTCTTTCCTCCAGCCCCTCAAAACCACTTGTGGTAGATGGAGTTACATATCCCAGGAAAGAAAACATGTTCTTTACTTTAATCCACATTCCTGTGGGAATGAACCCACTGTAAATAGAACCTCTTGAAAACGTTATTTTTAGCTAAGGTGTGGCTCATCTGAAAGAGGGTGTGTCTTTACCCAGATTACTGGAGGCCTTATAAAGAGGGCCCAGAAGTCACGGAAGCAAGAAAGGAATGTGATGGGAGGCAGCGATAAGGCACGGAACCCTGAAGATTGCCAGCAGCCAGCACCAGAATGCTACAAATTTGGTAAGAAAGCATTGTTTTGCTGATGCTAATTTTGGACTTCTTTGAGCCTCAAAATCAATAGCCAATAAATTCTTGTTATTTAAGCCAAAATCAGTGACTTAAACAGTTTTCTGTGATATTTGTGATAGCAGATCAGGGAAACTAAGACATCACCAATATGTGTCCTGTCTCTATTTATTTACCTATTCTGGATATTTCATATAAATAGAGTCATACAATATGTGACATTTTTGTATGGTTTCTTTCAATTAGCATGTTTTCAAGGTTCCTGCACTTTGTAGCATGTATCAGTACCATTCCTTCTTATGGCTGAATAATTTTTTATTGTATAGATATGCCACATTTTGTTTAACCATTCATCACCTGATGGATATTTGCATTGTTTCCACCTTTTGGGTCTTGGGAATAGTGCTGCTGTGAATATCCATGTACAAGTATTTGTTTGAATCCCTTTTTTCAATTATTTGGCATATATACCTAGGAGTAGAATTGCTTGGTCATATGGTACTTCTATGTTTAACTTCTGAGGAACTGCCAAACTTTTTTCCACAGTGGCTGCAACATTTTACATTTCTACCACTAACGCATGTGTTCAAATTTGTCCAAATTATCACAAAACTTGTTATTTTCTGTTTTATTTTATTATAACCATTCTATTGACTACTGATGTTGAACAACTTTCCATTTGCTTATTAACCATTTGAATATCTCTCTTGGAGAAATGCCTATTCAAGTGCTGTGCCCATTTCTAAATTGGGTTGTCTTTTTGTCATTGGGTGCAAGATCTTTATATATTCTGGATACCAGACTCTTATCAAATATTGTAAATATTTTCTTCTGTTCTTGAGATTAGGTTGTTTTTTCATTTTTTTATTAATGTCCTTCAATTCACAAGTTCTTAATTTTGATGAAACCCAATTTATCTATTTTTTTTTTTCTTTTGTTGCTTCTGCTTCTGGCGTTATATCTAAATACTCATTGTCAAATCCAATGTTATGAAAATTTGCCCCTATGTTTTCTTCTAAGTGTTTTACAGTTTAGCTCTTACATTTAGAACTTTCATCCATTTCAAGTTAATTACCATATGGTATAAGGTAAAGGTCTAACTTTATTCCTTTGCATGTAATATCTAGTTTTCTTCTCAGGATCATTTGTTGAAAAGACTATTCTTTCTCCATTGAATAGCCTTGGCATCCTTGTTGAAAATCAACTTGCCATAGATGTATGGGTTTATTTCTGGACATTCAGTTCTATTCCATTGATCTCTATGTCTATTCTTATGCCAATACCACACTGTCTTGATTACTGTAATTTTGTTGTAAGTTTCAAAATCAGGAAGTATGAGACCTCCAACATTGTTCATCTTTTTCAATATTGTTTTGACTATTTGAGACCTCTTGCAATTCTATATGAATTTTTTTTAGTTTTCTTAATGTTTTTTATTTTTAATAATTCATTTTGTTGCATTGTATAAAATTATTGATTCTACATAGACTGGAAATTTTTTATTACAGAAGTTTTAGGTTTACAGAAAAATTATGCAGAAAGTAGAGAGTTCCCATATTCTCACACAGACAGTTTTCCCTGTTATTAACACTTTATATTAATGTGATGCTGTGAGAAACAAGCAGTATTCCTAAAAAGGAATAAACACTCACCCGATTGTGGAGAAGAAAAGAATTTATTCACAGTCTTGCAAGAACGGGTGCCCAACCAAATGTGGGGGTTGGCACACAGAACAATAGACCCAGCAGTATTTATTCTCTACACCTAACCTCAAGTCCCTCCCTGTTTCACCATTGGCTGGATACTCCAGAGGTTACATTCTATTGGACAAGCCTAACTAGCACAGCAAATTTGAAACATGCAGCCTGCCCAAATTGGAAACATTTGAAATACTTTCCCATGCAAATTTGCAACATTAGGAACTGTTGGAACAAATCTCCACCCCTGACTATAATGGTTGTGCCCAGGCCTCTTTAGAGCCAGTCGGGGCTAGTTTGGTAACAAGTTATGAGGCTATTTTGGGAACCTCTACCCCGAGTCTCCACCTTGCAAGGATAGTAGATAGTGGGTGGATAAGCAGGGGGACTGACTGTGGATAGTGGGCAGATAAGCAGGGGGACTGACTGTGGATTACAGTTTGTCTTTTTAACCTTCTGCCAATTTCTTAACTGCCCCACCCTGCAAGGCACACCTATCCTGTGTGAAAGCTAAACTTAATATCATTCTCACAGTGCTTTTGTTAAAATTGATGAAACTATGGACTACAGTTAATGGTTATACTTAGGATTCACTGTGCTGAACAGTTCTATGGCTTTTTTTTAATTCTTATTTTGGTAACATATATAACCTAAAATTTCCCATTTTCACCCTTGCAAATACACAATTCAATGGCACTGATTACATTCACAATTTTATGGTATCATCACCACCACCCATTACCAAAACTTGAGCTTTTCCATTTCTGCAGAAAGGCCATTGGAATATTAATAAGTATTGTGCTGGACTCCAGACATTGAGAATCTGACCTTGTTGGTGCTGGATATATTTGTTTTCCTACAGATATTCTTGAGCTTTGTTTCGTATGCTGCTAATTTACTTAGAAACAGTTTGATCTATTCAGGTTTTGCTTATAAGCTTTGTTAGAAGGGACCAGAGAAACATTTAGTCTAGGGCTGAGTTTGCTACCACTAAGGGGAAAAACAGGTTCTGTGTACTCTATCCAATACCCTGTGAATTACAATACCCAGTTAAATATTATGCTCTAGCTTCTGCCTTCTGTAAGCCTTGGGTATTGTTCACTCTAATCCTTTCTGGTGGTTCTTTCTCCAGCCTCAAGTATTTCCCTCATATATGTGCACTAATCAGCACTCAGCTGAAGACTCAACGGGGACCCTGTAAATCTCTGGAGTCTGCTCACTGTGCAGCTCTCTCCTCTGTGATTCTCAGCCCTATGCACTCTGGCTACCTTGACCTCTCTGATTGGATCCCCAGATTCATCTTCTTAACTGAGCTCTGTCTGGGTTCTTCCTCCCTCCTGCCTAGTGACTCCGCAGCCAGTAAACTGAGGCAATCATAATCTCACCTCATTTGTTTTGCATCTCTCAGAGAATCACTGCCTTTGTTGTCTGATATTTAATGTCTTAAAACCTTTGTTTTCTATATTTTGTCTGCTTTTTTGTTGTTTAGATAGGAGGATAAATCTTAGCCCTTTAGATTTATCCTTCATTTTGCCTGGAAACAGAAATCTTTAAATCAGGTTTTTTTTTAATGTTCTAAATTTATATAGTCTGTAAATCATGACTGAAATAGTGATATTTTTTCTGAGACAAATTTGAGTAGATAGATATGATTCCATGCAGATAGTATCATTCCAGGTCCTGCATGACACCAAATGTAGAATACTATAGTAAAAAGTAAGTATGGACTTTGTGAGTGTGCAAAACTATCCACAAGCAGAAGAAAACACAAAAAAAGAAAGGCATATGAAAGGACATTTATCCTATGATGTTCACCACTGTTGTATGTTGAATTATATACTCCAAAAAAACATGTTCTTAATCTTAATCCATTCTTGTGAGTGTGAACCCATTCTAAATAGGACCTCTCAAAGCTGTTTATTTTAGTGTGGCCAACTGTATTAGTATGGGTCTTAATCCTGTTACTAGAGGCCTTACAGAGAAGGCCACAAGGAGAAAGCCACCAAGGAGGAGTAGAAGTTGGAAGTCAACACAACCCAGAAGAGAAAGGAGAGGATGCCACCAGAGGATGAAAAAGCCAAGGCACCCCAAACATTGCCAGCCCTCCAAAGTGCTATCGACCCCAAGAGGAAGCAAGACTTCCTGGCCTCTGAAACCATGAGCCAATAATGTCCTGTTGTTAAGTCACTCCACCATATGTCCTTTGCTTTAACAGCTGGGAAACTAAAACAACCCCTGTTTACCTACTGTTCTTTTCCTTTTCAAAATTCTTCTCTGGCTCTACTTACCTTTGGGACAGATGTCCCTACATTCCCTATGACCACCTTCTACTCTAGAAAGGGAGTAGCATATAATGTCTAAAAACTCTGAAAAATGCTACGTTTGTAAATTTGTTGACTGTGTCAACAGAGTTGCCCACTTTTCTCTAGAATTCCTCTATAAATGATGAAACACGTACAAACACCACACACACACACACACACACACACACACACACACACCTTTCAATTTCAAATTATACTGGTTGGTGTCTATGTTCTAGCTTTCATCTGGAAATGTAGTTTAAGAATTTAATTAACAACTGAATGTAATCTCTGCTGTCCCTCTTTTTGACATCCGTCTTCACTACAGACAAACATATCCATTGCAATCAATGATCATGAAGTAATTTAAATAAAAAGCAGCACCCTGCCTTCCTAAGAATACTGAAAAGAGTGTGCACACTCAGTTCATATAATAAATTGCCCAGAAGAAATAAAGGCAAGAAGGAAAGCAACATGGTTAGTTTATAAATTTTTTTATTATTTGCAGTTTTGAGAACAGGGCACCAGCAGGTGTTCAAATAACTGCAAATTCAGAATAGAGGGATTGACTAGATGTGGATGATACATTGTAATTATATGATTCTGTGCTATATTCAGACATTGCTGATTTGAAGACAATGGTTATACAGCTCCAGTAGCTAATCATCTTTAATTATAAATTCATATTACATGTTTCAGCCAATAAAATAGAAAGAAAAAGTGGACTGAACAACATCCATAGTAATTGCTTTTATTGCTTCAGTCTCTCATCTTTAAAAAAAAAAAACGTTAAAAACAGCATCTCATGAAGATTTTATTCTTCAAAATATTTTAAAATTTAGTTTAAGAAGGAAGAATAAATAACACACATTTTTAATATCCCCATGAATATTTAAAAAAAAATCAAGCACTTTAATTTTTCATCTTTCAAATCGGTTTGAGTAAAAAAAAGCTTTAAAATGAGAAGATTATTTGGATAATTCAGACAACACTTTCCTCTGCTGCATGAATAAAAAATTATTTGTGGAACTGGATGATCTTGGACTTCTATATCAAAGAACTTTATTGAATACTCTAACTCTGGAATTCTTCATTTCACATTCCTTTTTAAGCTATATTCTATAAATAATCTCTGCATTTGGAAGGGCAGCCTGGCCTGTTGGTAAAATGTCAGCTTAGAATTTAGGAGCCTTGGGTCCAAAATGCTAATTTTCTAATTTAAAGTTCTTTAAAAAATTTTGTTCAGTGTTGACATATGAAGAGTTATATTCTCATGTATAATACAAGGTGTCACAGCCCAAGGGGCCTTTACCAGTCAAAAGACCAAAGAGAACACCCAGCATTTGATGAAACATGAACTTTATTTGGGGCTTACTCACAGGGAGGCAGAAATCAAATGGTTTTTCTCTCGCCAGGCAGGTACCACTTTCACAGGGAAAATCGGCTGTGACATTCAATTCAGAGAACAGCAAGCCCTTTTATAAGGGTTTTAGACAAAGACATTCCTAACGGTGGGGGGAGCATAGATGCAGGAACAGGTCACTCTGACCTGGGGGGTGGTGCAGGAAGGGCTAGAATAACACTTGAACAATTACATTTTGCTCTTTTTGTGAGACTAAGAGCCTCTCACTTCCTGCTTGCTTCCCATAAAGTTACATTTTAAGGTCAGTTTACCCTTTTCTCCTTACTGACTTACAAAGACAATAGGTTAAACATTTAGCTGCCTAGGTCATGCAGACTGCTGTGCACCAAAGATCTGCAGGCCTATTTTGCTCAGGCCACGGGTTGCCATACAAGGCACTTGCATTATCTAGGCTTGCCAGTTGTAATTCCACTTGTTTTTCCCCTAAGGAAATATTGGGAGGTGAGTGAAAGAAAATGACTTTATTATAGGATTAAATGTGGCTCTTCTCTAATTTACTTTATGTTAAAGTACATCATCACTGTGGTGGGAAACACCTTAATGCGGTGGTTGCCTCCAAGTACTCTACCAGGAAGGCTCTCCCAGAGGTAACAGAACAGAAGGATCTCAGATCAAATTTAGATAATTGAATTTCACAGTTAGTTGAACCAACTTCAAACATACAGCAAAAAGCAAGAGGAAGGAAATGTGGTAGGTTAATACACCCAGAATAGGGTTCCCACAAGGTGAAGGGACCATGCTATTTGAATCCTGTGTTACATAATATTCACAGAGCTTCTCCTCTTCCCCTCTCTCTTCTCTCTCTCCTTCTCTCTCTCCCTGTTTCTCTCTCTTTTCCTTTCCCTTACCCTCTCTCTTTCCCACATCAGGCTATCCTGCTTACAGTTTGGTACTAATGACCCAAGTTGAAGGTGAGAAAGGAAACTCAGCAGATAGATGCAAAGTATGAGGAGCCAACACATAATTGCCCCACCTGAGAGTTGCAGGAGCAAGTATTCCTGGCCAATGGCTATAGTTTGTCAATAATCTGCTGAGCAACACCTTCAAAGGTGTTGACTTTGAAGTCAAAATAGGTGTCAAAAGTGGGTGGCTAATTTAAGGATACCATTAACTGTTTTGAATATTTCACATAACATGAATGTTGAGTGCTTACTTGTTTCTTTCATCCCTCCCTATCTTTGCTCAGAACACATATGCACTGTTTTATCTATGCCTAACATGCCTCAGAAGTACATACTTATTTACTGTCTACTTAACTTTGTCTAAGAATGCCTATTCTTAATACAGAAAACACACATAATCATTATTTGAAACAATTATAATTATTAACACCCCAGTGGATCATTCTTTTAGTTCAAAAACATTAATTCGCCATTTGTCATATACCAGTGACTCTTTCTGGGTCTTACAGATACCAGAAAGAACAGAAGAGACTGAAATCCTTACCCTTTCAGAGCTTATATCTTAGTGTGAGCAGCATGGTTAAGAACCACTGCTTCAGTTCATATGTGCATGGGTACTGGTATGCATATCTGAACACACTTTTGTGTACATGGGAATGGCTATACATGGAAGTGTGTCATGTTGTACACATTTACATTTTTATTAGCATAGTGCTGTTATTACAAAGTCTAATATCTAGACATATTTGAGTATTAAGGATAACGATGAACTACATTATTCTTTCCTAACATGTTGTGTTCCAGTGATGACAGTATACATGGGCTTTGTGTACTGGCTCTGCCATTTGCTATCTATGGGTCTGTGGACAAGTCACTTAATCTTGATGAGTCACATGTTATATATAGAGTTTCTATAAGGATTTAATGTGGTAATATGAGTAATGCAGTGGATAAACTGGAAAATTAAGCACGAATATAAAGAAGTTTTCATATTATTACCCCTATTTGTGAAGAAAGTGGTAGTAATATTTCTATTGTTTTGTCATTAAATGTTCCTTTGGCTCCCAAACTAGTAACTTTTTGTTGCATATACTTTCTCCTCTAGGCTTAAGTTTATATATTTTTCTGTACCCAAAGCTACAAGTTGGCTTCTTCCCTCTTCATTAGATATGGAAATGGGAGTGAGGAAGTCACATGAGTAAATACATCATTTAACTTCATTCAGTCCTATTTTTTGTTTTCAAAATAGCCACCACCAAAGTTGATAAGAAAGATTTTTCCCAACCTTATGCTCACTCTACCTGCTCAATTTCCAATGCCTCATCCAATTTTTCCACATTCTCCTATCATCTTCCTATTTGAACCCCTTAAGTACACAATACCCTATGGCGAAATATTTTGCAACCCTAAGCTTTTGCCTCCACCATTAAAAAAAGAGGCATGACACTGTCGGTGCCAAATAAATAAGAACAAGCAGAGCAGTACTCTTTTTCTTTCAATACCTTCACTTTGCAACACCAGACTCCAAATTAAGAAATTCACATTCTGCATTCTACATTTTAGTTGCTATGTTTGGTTAGGGACATTTAAACACATTAGCTGTTCCCCTAGACAATACAAATACTTTCAGTGTTAGCGAATAAGCCAATTGATGTTTGTCCTTAGTTGAAAGCAAAATATAAAACATCTTTTGTTTCCACTTTCAATTTTCCTTTAATTCCTTACTTAAGCCTTTAGTTTGGAGAAAGGAAAGCAATTGTTCTAAGAATGAATATTTGAATTGCTTGTGTTATTTCCTTCCAATGGTAATAATAAACTCAAATTATACTGGTAAATACACTATACAAGCCCATGTACCTGATGAATTAGCATCAGTGATAAAGAGAGAAATCAGATGGAAGGAATGATGACTTGAAGCTATATCATATAAGTAATGGTTGAAAGACCTATCAATGTTTATCCAACAGAAAAGATTTTATGAGCTGGGAAACAGCTTTTGTTAGAGCATAGGAGAGAAATTTGGTTTACTTTACGTGGTTTCAGAAGAAACAACTAGGATTAATATGTAGGAATTATAAATAGGAACTTTCAGCTCAAGAAAGGAAGAACTGCTTAGCAATTGTTTTTGTTCAAAAATAAAACAATCTGACTTTGAAATCCTATAAGATAAGGATGTCATCTAAATTTGACTCTCCATACATCTTCCACATACCATTCAGATCAAGGAAAATGAATAAAACCACCCATGACCCATGCCTACAGCATTAACCATGAAACAGAAAGTAATACAAACTTTAATTTACATGTAAGTAGGAAAATAAACATTCAGAAACCAGTCAAGCCATCTCTGGAACCTCCTTTAGGCAGCAAATCAGATGGAGAGTGCCTATATAAGAGGAGAGTGCAGTGGTCACTAGAGGTAGTAGAATTCAGATGCAATCATCCCCCCAAAATTATAGTCCATTCATGATATCAGAAATGCTGAGAATAAGTTTGAGACCTTCCTGATCAGATTTCTGGGGATAGAAAGGAAGGTCATGAAAGGGCATGCAACCAGAGTTGACAGCTGCACCCCTTCTCTGAGAGTGGGAAAAATGTACAAGGGGGAATGACTTTGAACAGGAAGGATTCCCTTGAATTTTAGGGGTGAAGAGTAAGAAGGAAACATATGGTCAAAATTAAAGGTTCTACAAAAACTAAAGAAAATTAAAACATAAGGAGACAGGTAATCATTATCCTTCAACTTCTGCACCCAAGAGAATGTTGACATTAATGAAAGAACCTGACCTTTATCATACCTGAAAAAGAGGACATTCTTAAACTAGGAATTTTAGCAAGCCACCAAACTCCTCACCCCTTTCTACATATAACTATTACTGCTGACCCAGGAAATTATAAAACATTCCAAAACTAACAGAAAATAGAAGACAATATCCACACAGAGGTACTGTAAGAGAAAAAAGAAAATGGAAACAAAATATTTCAGATGTTGAAAATATTCCAAAAAAAAACCCAAAAGCTGAGAAAAATTGTAACAGAATACCATAATCTAAATTAAATATCATTAAACAAGCATTTACTGATATGGAAAAAATCTCAAAGAAAATATTTTAAAGTTCAAAAAAAAGCAAACAAAAAACAGGAAGATACCAGTTTACTGAAATCAGGAACAAATTGAAGATAAAGAAAAAATCACCTTAGAAATAGAAACTAAATTAGAATATCTCCAAGGAAGAATAACTTAGACTAAAGATATGTGTCATGAAAAAATTAAAACAGCGAAAATAATGAAAATGAAGAAAAAAAAAAAACAAGAAAATTGTAGATATAGAAGACAGGCAAAAAAAAAAAAAAAAAAAAAAAAAAAAAAAGAGGCCTAAATAAGGAAATGGACATTATAAAAGGTATAAATACAAAGGTAACCATAATAAAAATATAAAATTCCTAAATACTAAAAGAAATTAAAAAGAGTAAAGAAAACAGACAACATAGAGAAAGAAATACAATAAATTATAACATAGTAAATATAAATTAATATGTAATATTATATTAATAAAGAAAGGCTAACTGACCTATTAAGTAAAAGACAGAAACAGCAAAACTCAAATCTCCTCTATTTTTAAGAGACCCACCTAAAACAAACTAATTCAGAAAGGTTAGATCAGGTAAATGCAAATTACAACCCTGATATTCCATAAAGTAGAATGAAATTCCAGAGGTTTCAAAGTATTAAACAAAGATAATGAATTTACTTCATTATGCTCAAGGACCCAATTCACAGTAAAGAAATAATAGTTATGAATATATATTTACCAAATAACATAGTAACCACATTAATAAAGCATAAAAGAAAACACAAGGAGAAATAGATAGAAATCAGTAATAATGGATGACTTTAGTATTTTCACTCTCAGTGAAAGACAGGATAAGGGGCCAAGAAAAAAGAAGTAAAGATATAGACAAACTAAATAATGTAATCAATGGAGTAGATTTTATTTATACATATCAAAAAGAATATACTATCTTCTCAAGTACATGTAAAACACTCAGTAAATTTTACCATGTTAGATCACCAAAAACCGCTGTAAACGTCATAAAGTAAAATTAATAAAACATTCTCTAATTAAAAAACAATAACTGGAAATTAATTAACAACAGTAAACATAAAACCCATCAAAGGAAAATTTTTTAACTCTCTACTAAACAACTCTTTGGAAAAGAGGAAATACAAATAATCATATTTCACAATTTCTAAAGAATCATGACAATAAAAACACTATGTTAAAGAATATATGAAATACAATTAAAGCAGTGATCAGAGGAAATTTCATAGCCTTAAATACAGATATCAATAAAAATGAAAGAATAAATATAAATTATCAATTTTCAACAAAGAAATTTAGAGAAAGTACAATAAAATAAACCTTAAAATTGAAGGAAAATCAGAAATTAATGCAGAAATTGATGACATACAGAACAGGAAAGAAATTTAATAAATAAATTGAACACTGGTTTTCAAAAAAATAAATTATATAGACAAAACACTAGCTAACCTAATTGACAGAGAAAAAAAGAGAAAGCATCAAGTTCAAATAAGAAATGAGGTGGGGAAAATTATCATTGAATCTGGAAATTTTAAAAATCCTAAGATACTATCTTGCAAAAATCTATGCAAATAAATAAGAAAACCTAGATGAAATGAATAATTTCTTAAGAAAAATTGATCTTTGTAGACAGAGATTAAACAGATTACTTTCCAAAGCACAAATACAGAAAGTTATCAAAGAATAAACCCCACAAAAAAGGAACCAGAACCAGACAATTTAATAAAACAAATTCTACCAAAATTTCAAAAATTGTGTGTTCCCAGTAAACTTTGCTAGAGCATGGAAAAAATAAGAAAAGCTTTCTGATTATTTTAATGAAGCCATTGTGACACTAATACATCAAACTTGATAAAGATACCACAAATTTTTAAATATCTTATAAATTCACTTATACATAATACAAAAATTTCTAAGCAAATATTAGCAAAAGATTTCAACACTACAGGAAAATAATAGAGCATGAGGAAAGAGAGATATATCCCAGGGATATAAGGATGGTTCATTATTATTTAGTCTTGTATTATATCTCACCATAGTAATAAATTTCAGGAAAAAAAATCATATGATTATCATCATGGATGCTAAAAAGGCCTTTGACAAAATTTGACACCCACAATAAAATAGCATTTGATGCTTATTTCCTTAACATGATTAATAATCAGAACTCCTGAGGTATGACTAGATGTGTGCTGGTTTGAATCTATTATGTCACCCACAAAAGCCATGTCTTTAATGCAATCTTGTGGGGGCAGACTTATTTGTCTTTTGATTAGAGTGGAACATTTTGGTTTAATGTTTCCATGGAGATGTGACCCACCTAACTGTAGGTGAGACTTTTTGATTAGATCATTTCCATGGAGGTGTGTCCCCACTGATTCTGGGTGGGTCTTAATTAGATCACTGGAGTCCTTAAGAGAGCTGAGAGCCCACACAGATGCAGACACTTGAAGATGCCAGGAGATGCAGCCAAAAGGATGTTGGGAGATGCTAAGCAAAGAGATGAAGTCCAGAATTTGCTCCAGAGAAGCTAAGAGAAGACTCCCAGACAATTAAAGAGAAATGTCCCAGGAGAACCAAGCAGATTGTTTAAAGCTAAGAGACACAGAAGCCCAGAGACATTTTGGAGAAAGCCATTTTGAAACAGAACCCAGGAGCAAAGGACCAACAGACACCCGCTGACAGGTGTTCCAGACATCATTGGCCTTCCTTAAGTGAAGGTATCCCCTTGTTAATGCCTTAATTCAGAAACTTTTATGGCCAAATAACTGTAAATTTGTAACCTAATAAACCCCCTTTATAAAAGCCAACACATTTCTGGTATTTGGCATAAAGGCAGCTTTAGCAAACCAGAACAAGAGGCATTTCCACCAAGATAAGGAACAAGGCAAGGAGGCCCACTGCTGCATTACTATTTGGCAATTATATTGGAGGTATTAGCCAAGCAAAAACAAATAGAGGATTAAGAATTGTATAAGAAGAGGCAACGATATCTCTATTTGCAGATGTATGACCATAGACCTGGAAAAATCCAAGGAATGATGAATAAACTAAATCAAACAATAAAAGAATTCAGTGAGTAGAGGGATGAAAAATTAACATACATAACTGTCACAACTTTACATAAATAATAATAAGCTACAAAACAAAATGTAAGAGAAAAAATTCTTAGAAAATAAACTTAAGAAATGTGCAAAACATATACAAGGAAAACTTTAAAGCAGTCCTAAAAGACATACGAGAATCTCAAACAAATGGAAATACACCTATTGTCTTGGTTAAGATGACTGAACATCCTACATATGTAATTCTCTCCAAGTTATTATATTTACTATATTCATTTATATTTAATGCAGTCCCAATAAGAAAATATATCCATGTTCTTTTACATATGATTTTAAAGGTAATGTTGAAAAATGAATAAATAAGAATACCTTGGAAGCCCCTAAAAATGAAGAACATGGGATGACTAGCTCTATCAAGGATTAAGACATGTTAAAAATCCTCTAATTGAAAGAGTGTGGGATTAGAGCATGAACGGAGAAGCAGACCAAAGGAATAGAACAGAAATCCCAGATTAAATTAAATAAGGAAGAAACATGGGTAAATTCCTTTAGAACCTAGGTGTGGGTAAGTCATTTCAAATTGTGACTCAAAATAACACAACAAAAGAAAATACTGATAAATTAAACTACTTAAAAAAATTTTGCACAGCAAAAATAAATAAATAAAATCAGAAGACAAGCGGTAAACTGGAAAATATACAACATACATCATAGATAAAGAACTAGTCTCCCTGATATATAAAAGGTCCTTTAATATTTGAGGGAGAAAAAAGAACAATCCAATAGAAAATGGGCAAAAAAGCACGAAGAGAAAGCTCACAGAAAAAAAATATTTAAGTGGTCTGGAACATAATAAAAATACTCAATTTTATTTATAATAATCATAATCTAGAAAAATCAGGGTGAAAGAATGGTGAAATAATTTTTTCAGGTGAATGAATGTAACATAATTTATCAAACAATTTACTATTAATTACTACTTTCTATTTCACTTAGTAAACTATTAGTCTGGATTTCTGACTTAATAATATATTGTTGTCACATGAAAGGAAAAATACACATGCTCCAGGATTAGTTGATAAACTCAACAATACATATTTTAACTCTTCAAGAAGAAATCCAAATGTCTAGATAAATGTTTCAAATCTCATTGTAAAGGATGACAAGAGGGCCATTTTGTGGTTCTATTTAAACATCTCATGTATAATTGTCATACTTTGGATAATATTTCTTTAAGAGCTGTTTGGACTTCCCATTTTCCTACTTAACATGACAATATCTTTTAAATAATCTATTTATATTAGAATAGTTTTAGATTTACATAAAATTGCACAGTGTTCCCATGTACCCAATACCCAATTTCCCCAGTTCTTAACATCTTACATTAAGTATGGTACAGTTGTCACAATTCTCAGGGTAGTTTTAATGTGCTTTTCTCTTGTTATAAGTGAAGTTAAGTCTATTTTCATATGTTTAAGGACAGCTACTATATCCTTTTTGTGAACCTCATATTCCTCTCTTTTGCTCATTTTAAAACAGCTTTTAAATATAAAACCTAAATTAATAGTTTTAGTACATTAGTATACAGATTCATCACAATCACAATCAATTTTAGAAGGTTTTCATTATCTCAAAAGGAATTCATGCTTGACTTAACTGACATCCCCCCAACCCCATATACAGCCCATCTTCCCCACCCTAAGTAATCACTAATCTACTTTCTGTCTCTGTAAGCTTGCCTATTCTGGACATTACAGCTAAATGAAGTCATACAATATGTGATTTTTTTGTCTGGATTCTTTCACTTTGCACAATGTTTTAAATGTTCATCCATATTGTAGCATGTATCAGTACTTCTTTTCATTTTCTTATATTAATCCATTGTATGGATAGACTCTGTTTTCTTTATCCATTTATCAGGTGATGAATATTTGGATTGTGTCCAGTTTTGAGCTACTAAGAATAATTCTGTTATGAATATATGTGTACAAGTTTTGTGTGGACACATTTTTATTTTTCTTGGGTAATGTATCTAGAGTGGAATTGATGAAGCATATGGTAAGTCAGTGTATAATCATTTAAGGAACTGCCACAGTCTTCACTAACACATTATATATCTTGTATTATAACCATCCTAGTGTGTGTGCAGTAATATCACGTGGTTTTGATTTGGATTTCTTTGATGGCTAATGATATTGAGCATTTTATCATGTGCTTGTTGGCCACTTACATATTGTCCATGGAGAAATGCCTAGTCAGATCCTTTGGTCATTTTTAATTGGGTATTTGTCTTTTTAATTATTGGTTTGTAATAGTTCATTATATATTTGAATACAAGTTCTTTATCATATATACGACTACCAACAATTTTCTCCCATACTGTGGGTTGTTATGACAACATTTTTCAAAACCATTCTATTGAATTTGAATTCCTCTAAAACTGTTTTCCCTAAGTTTGTTCCATGCAATACACACACACACACACACACACACACACACACACACACACATATATACATACACATATGCATACATAACTCAAAAGGGAATTTTGTAATGAAATATGTTTGGGAAATGCTTCATACTATTTCATATTCTTTGATTCACATTTTTTATCGGAGAATTTGTGAATTTAGAGAACAATCATGGATAAAATACAGACCTCCCATACACCAACCCACCACCAACACTCTGCCATTAGTGTGGAATGTGCTATCATTATTACAATTGATGATAGCACATTTTTACAATTGTAACACTAACTAAAGTCCATGGTTTAACTTAGGGTTCAATGTTTATGTAGGTAGTTCCATGGATTTTTCAAAATTTTTCATTCTGTTTCCATATATACAATCTAACATCTCCCCTTTTAATCACATTCAGACATATATTTTAGGGCTTTTAATTGCATACACAATGTTGTCCTACTATCACCACCATCCATTACCAAAACATTTCTATCATTCCAAATAGGAACCCTATACAATTTAAACTTTAATTCCCCATTCCCCATCCCCACCCCATCCCCTGATAAACTATATTCTAGATTCTGACTGTATGAATTTGCTTATTCTAATTGTTTTGAATCAGTGAGATCATACAATATTTGTCCTTTTGTGTCTGGCTTTTTTTAACTCAATTTGATGTCTTCAAGGTTCATCCATGCTGTCACATGCTTCAGCTAAATAATATTCCATTGTTTGTATATACCACATCTTATTTATCCATTCATTGGTTGCTGGCCACTCAGGTTGCTTCCGTCTTTTGGGAACTGTGAATAATGCAGCTATTAACATTGTCAGGTCATAGGTAGTTCTACACTTAGATTTCTGAGGAACTGCCAAACTGCAGTTTGACAACAAATGAGTGTACTTATTTCTCCAAATCCTCTCCAGCATTTATTTTCCATTTTTTTAAATAGCAGTCACTCTAATGGGTATGAAATAGCACCTCATTGTGGTTTTGACTTGCATTTCCCTGATGACTAATGATGTTCAGCAGCTTCTTATGTGCATTTGGCTATTTGTATATCTTCTTTGGAGAGATGTCTGTACAAGTCTTTTGCCCATTTTTTAATTGGGTTGTTTGTCTTTAGGTTAAGTTGAAGGATTTCTGTATGTATTCTGGATATTAATCCTTTTTTGGATATGTAGTTTCCAAATATTTTCTCCCATTGTATAGACATTTTACTTTCATGATAAACTCCTTTGAGATAAAAAAGTTTTTTAATTTCAATGAGGACTCATTTATCTTTTTTTTTCTTTTGTTGCTTATGCTTTATTTGTAAAGTCTAAGAAAGCATTGCCTAACACAGGTCTTGAAGAAGAGTCCCTATGTATTCTTATAGGAGTTTTCTAGTTCTAGCTCTTATATTAAGGTCTTTGATCCATTTCGAGTTGACTTTTGTAAATGGTGTGAGGTAGGGGTCCTCTTTTTTTTTGATTGGGGAGGAATGGTGATCCAGTTTTCTCAACACTATGTTGAAGAGACTATTCTTTCTTAGTTGAGTGGTCTTTGCCACTTTGTGAAAAATCAGTTGGCTGTAAATGTGAGGGTTGATTTCTAAGCTCTCAATTCTATTTTATTGGTCTATATGACTGCCCTTATACAAGTACCATGCTGTTTTGATTGCCATGGCTTGCTAATAGGTTTTAAGGTTGTGTTCTCCAACTTCATTCTGTTTTCCAAGATGGCTTTAACTACTTGGTGCCCTTTAACCTTCCAAATAGATTTGATGACTGGCTTTTCCATTTCTTCAAAGAAAAGTGTTGGAATTTTGTTTGGGATTACATTTAATCTATAAATTGCTTTGGGTATTATTGGCATTTTAACGATATTCTTCCAATCCATGAACACAGAATATCCTTCCATTAATTTAGGTCTTCTTTGATTTCTTTGAGCAATGCTTTCTCATTTTCTGTGTACAGATCCTTTACATTCTTGGTTAGATTTAATCCTAGATATTTGATTCATTTAGTTGCTATTGTGAATGGAATTTTTTTCTTGATTTCTACTCTGACTGTTAATTGCTTGTGTATAGAAACAATAATTATTTATGGATGTTGATCTTGTACCCCACCACTTTGCTCAATACATTTATTAGTTCTAGGAGCTTTGCTGTGGATTTTCAGGGTTTTTTTCTGTATAGAATCATATCATCTGCAAATAGGGACAGTTTTACTTCTTCCTTTCTGACTTGGAGGCCTTTTATTTCTTTTTATTGCCTAATTGCTCTAGCAAGAACTTCCAGTACAATGTTGAATAACAGTGGTGACAGTGGGCATTTCACCATTAAGTAGGATATTAGCAGTGGAGTTTTCCTACATGCCCTTAATCATGTTGAGGAAGTTTCCTTCTATTCCTAGTGTTGTAAATGTTTTTATCAAGAAATGTTGCTGTATTTTGCCAAGTGCATTTTATGCATCAATTGAGTTGATTATGTAGTTTTTTTTTCCCTTCATTCTGTTAATGTGGTGTATTAAATTAATTTATTTTCTTATGTTGAATCAACCTTGCATACCAGGAATAAATCCTACTTGATTGTGGTGTATAATTATTTGAATATGCTGTTGGATTTGACTTGCTAGTATTGTGTTGAGGATTTTTGCACCTAGATTCATAGGAGATATTGATCTGTAGTTTAATTTTCTTGTGGTATCTTTATCTGGCTTTGGAATGAGGGTGATGTTGGCTTCTAAGAATGAGTTAGAGAGTGCTCCCTCCTTGTTCCAGTTTGCTAATGTTGCCATTATGCAAAATACCAGAAATGGACTGGCTTTTATAAAGGGGATTTATTAGGGTACAAGGTTACAGTCTGAGGCCAGGCAAGTGTCCAAATGAGGGCATCAACACAAGTATACTTTCACCGAAGGAAGGCCAATGGCATCCAGAAAACCTCTGTTGGCTGCAAAGGTATGTGGCTGGCATCTGCTGATCCCAAGTTGTGTTCCAGCTCAACTCTCAGCTCCTGTGTGTTCTTCAAAGTGTCTCTCTTGGCTGCAGCTAACATCAGGGGTCCGTGACTCCAAGCATGTCTAAGCATCATCATCAGCAAACATCTGGGCCTGTGGGGTTCTCTTTTAAATCACTTCAGTGATTAAATCAAGACCCACACTGAATGGGTAGGGCCACACCTCCGTGGAAATAATCTGATCAAGGGTTTCACCCATAGTTGTTTGAGTTATAGCTCAAACCTCAAAGGATTCCAAGCTAATCAACACTAATACCTCTACCCCCATGAGCTTACATTAAAAAACATGTCATTTTCAACCCTTTTTAGGTTCTAAAGAATTGGGGTAGCTGGTGGTGGATACCTGAAACTATCAAACTACAACCCAGAACCCATGAATCTCGAAGACAGTTGTATAAAAATGTAGCTTATGAGGGGTGACAATGGGATTGGGAAAGCCATAAGGACCACACTCCACTTTGTCTAGTTTATGGATGGATGAGTAGAAAAATAGGGGAAGGAAACAAACAGACAAAGGTACCCAGTGTTCTTTTTTTACTTCAATTGCTCTTTTTCACTTTAATTATTATTCTTGTTATTTTTGTGTGTGTGCTAATGAAGGTGTCAGGGATTGATTTAGGTGATGAATGTACAACTATGTAATGGTACTGTAAACAATCGAAAGTACGATTTGTTTTGTATGACTGCGTGGTATGTGAATATATCTCAATAAAATGAAGATTAAAAAAAAAACAAAAAACAAAAAAAAACATGTCATTTTGGGGGACACAATACATCCAAACCAGCACACTCCTCTACAATTTTTTGGAAGAGTTTGAGCCAAATTGGGGTTGAATCTTCTTGGAATGTTTAGTAGAATTCCTCTGTGAAGCCATCTGGTCCTGAACTTTTGGGGGGGTGGGTGGGAAGCTTTTGATTACTCATTCAGTCTTTTTACTAGAAATTCATTTGATGAGATCTATTTCTTCTTGAGTCAATGTAGGTAGAATTTGTCCATTTTATCTAGGTCATCTAATTTATTGGCATACAGCTGTTCATAGTATCCTCTTATAGTCCTTTGTATTTTGGTGATATCAGTAGAA
Source organism: Choloepus didactylus (assembly GCF_015220235.1). NCBI lineage: Eukaryota > Metazoa > Chordata > Mammalia > Pilosa > Megalonychidae > Choloepus > Choloepus didactylus. The sequence goes on along the minus strand of NC_051317.1, from coordinate 69,997,018 downwards.
ATGGCCCCCTTTTTTTCTGGTTTTCATCATTTGTATTCTCTCTATTTTTTTCTATGTCAGTCTAGCTAAAGGTTTGTCAATTTTTTTGATCTTTTCAAAGAACTAAATTTTGGTTTTATTGTTTCTATTGGTTTTTTGTTTTCTATTTTGTTTTTCTCTGCTCTTATCATTGTTATTTCCTTCCTTCTGCTCCCTTTGGTTATAGTTTACTCTTTTTTCCTAGTTCTTCCAGTTTTGAGGTTGGGTCTCTGATATGAAGTCTTTCTTCCTTTTTAATGTAAGCATTTAGAGCTATAAATTTCCCTTTCAGTACTGCCTTCACTAAATCCCAGAAGTTTTGATATGCTGTATTTTCATTTTCACCTGTCTCAAGATATTTCATAATTTTGCTTCTGATTTCCTCTTCAACTCATTGGTGGTTTAACAGTATGTTAATTTCCACACATTTGTGAATTTTCCATTTCTCCCTCTGTGATTTCTAGCTTCATTTCATTGTGGTCAGAGAGTACCATATTGAGTGCCTTCTTATTTCTATCTGGATATATTTTTCATGTGTTTTCTTTGTGGTTACCATGGGGCTAAAATTTAACATATTAAATATATAACAATCATATTTGGTTTAATACCAACTTAACTTCCACAGCACACAAATATACTTTTCCTGTATGCCTCTGTCCCCCCACCATTTTTATTACTACATTTTATATCTAAAATCATAGATTTATCATTACTTTTGATGTATTTGCATTTTAGTACCTGTAGGAAATAAGAAGTGGAGTTACATACTACAATATAACAATACTGGCATTTATCATTACCCAAATAACTAGTTACCTTTACCACAGGTCTTTATTTCTTTATGCTACTTTGAAACACTCTTTAGTGTCTTTTCCTTTTAGTCTGAAGAACTTCTTTTAGCATTGCTTGTTGGGCAGATCTAGTGGTGATGAACTCCCTCAACTTTTGTTTATATGAGAATGTCTTAATCTCTCCCTCATTTTTGAAAAAGTGGCTCACCAGATAGAAAATTCTTGGCTGGCAGTTGATTCTCTTCTGCACTTTAAGTATTTTGACCCACTTTCTTCTTGCCTCCATGGTTTCTGATGGGAAATCAGACTCAATCTAATTAGGACTCTCTTTTATGTAACACACTGCTTTCCTCTCATATTTTTCAGAACTTTCTCCTTGTCCTTCACAATTGATAGTGCTATAATATATGATGTGGTGTATATTTTCTCCATGTTTATCTTGATTTGTTCTCTGAGCTTCTTGGATGTACACTGTGCCAGTTTGAATATATTATGTCCCCAAATGCCATTATCTTCGATGTAATCTTGTGTGGGAAGATGTATCAGTGTTGATTAGATTGTAATTCTTTGAGTGTTTCCATGGAGATGCACCCCACCCAACTGTGAATGATGACTCTGACTGGATAATTTCCATGGAGGTGTTACCCCACCCATTCAGGGTGGGTCTAAATTAAATCACTGGAGACATAGAAATAAGCTAACAGAAGGAACTCAGTGCAGCTGAGAGTGACATTTTGAAGAGGAGCTACAGCCAAGAGGGACACTCTGAAGAATGCACAGAAGCTGAGAGAGTGGCTGCAGATGAGAGACAGTTTGAAGATGGCCATTGAAAGCAGACTTTTGCTCTGGAGAAGCTAAGAGAGGACAAACATCCCAATAGCAACTAAGAATGACATTTTTGAGGAACTGCAGCCTAGAGAGGAACATCCTGGGAGAAAGTCATTTTGAAACCAGAACTTTGGAGCAGACACCAGCCACATGCCTTCCCAGCTAACAGAGGTTTTCCGGACACCATTGACCATCCTCCAGTGAAGGTACCTGATTGCTGATGTGTTACCTTGGACACTTTATGGCCTTAAGACTGTAACTGTGTAACCAAATATACCCCCTTTTATAAAAGCCAATCCGTCTCTGGTGTTTTGCACTCCAGCAGCATTAGCAAAGTAGGACATACATATTCACATTTTTTGCTAAGTTTTGGAAATTGCATGTCATTAGTACTTTGACTATTCCCTCTGCCCCTTTCTTTCTTCTTCTCCTGGACTACCATAATACGTATATTTTTTTCACTTGAGAGTGTCCTATAGCTCTCTTAAGCTATTTCCATTTTTTCAAAGTTCAATTTTATTGAGATACATTCACATACCATACAATCATTCATGATGTAAAAAACAGTGTACAATCATTGTTCACATATCATTATATAGTTTTGCATTCATCACAATTTTTGAACAATTTCATTACCACACACAAAAAAGAATAATAAAAGTTGAAGTAAAAAAGAACACCCAAAACATCCCATAACCCCCATTTCTCCCTATTATCCATTTATTTTTTGTCCTCATTTTTCTATTCGTCTGTACATACACTGTGTAAAGGGAGTGGGAGCCACAAATTTTTAACAATCACATGGTCACACAGTGTAAGATATATAGTTATACAATCATCTTCAAGAACAAAGGCTACTGGGTTGCAGTTTGACAGTTTCAGGTATTTCCTTCTAGCTATTCCAATACATTAAAAACTAAAAAGGTATATCTATATAATGTATAAGAATAACCACTAGAAAGACCTCTTGACTCTCTTTGAAATCTCTCAGCAACTAAAACTTTATTTTGTTTAGTTTCTCTTTCCCCTTTTGGTCCAGAAGGCTTTCTCAATCCCATGATGCCAGGGCCACGCTCATCCTCAGGAGTCAAATTCTGCATTGCCAGGGAGATTTACACCCCTTGAAGTCATGTCCCATGTAGGGGGGTAAGGCAGTGAGTTTACCTACAGAGTTGGCTCATAGAGAGTGGCCATATCTTAGCAACAAAAGAGGTTCTCTGGGGGTGACTCTTAGGCACAATTTTAGGTAGGTTTAGCTTCTCCTTTGCAGTAACAAGCTTCATAAGGACAAGCCCCAAGATCAAGGGCTTGGCTTTCCAAATTGCTTGTCTCCAATGCTTGTGAGAGTATCATTAATTCCTCAGGTGGAGAAATTTAGTATTCCCACATATTCCCCCAGTCCCTCTCAAGGGGGCTCTGCAAATACATCTTTATTCTCTGTCCAAATTACTCTGGGATGTATTGGGGCTTCATGCTAACCTGTACAAACCAACCAGATTTCACTCCCTATTAAACGTTCCATGTAATTATGTTGTTTGAATAAACTGACCATACAAGTTAAATCATATAGTGTTTTATAAAAAAAATATAGATTTTGCACCTAATAAAACCTCTTCCTTTGGTCTCACACAGAAGTTGAAGTTTTAAAACACAGTCAATATCATCTTTTACCCTTTAGTCTTATTTACCTTAGTCCTAACCAAGTCCATTTCATTCATATCTCTTTTTTCAGATGCCTTAACATTTACTGTGTGGGGTAATGCTGACATTCATGGCTTCTGGACTCTGGCTTTGAATCACAGGTACCCAAATTTCCAGGGACTGACCAGATTATATACAAAGAGCTCAACATCTCAGAATTTAGAAATAATCATTAGAGCTCAGAAATAGATATAACCGCTGTAAGAGCTTACAATCTAGTAACCTTTACAATAAGCCTTCCCCTGATAACCTGTGCTCTCAGACTCAATTTTCAGAGCTTACACATTATAGTTAGTCCATATTAATGAGGCATTATAATGTTTTTCTTTTCATTTCTGGTTTATTTCACTCAACATACTGTCCTCAATGTCCATTCACCTCACAACTTCATTCCTTGTAGCAGCTCAATATTCCATTGTATGTATAGACTACAGTTTGCCATTCCATTCATCAGTCAGTGTACCCTTAGGCCACCTTCATCCACTGCAAATCATGAATACTGAAACCATAACCCCACTGTGCAAATGGCAACACGTGAATATACATGTCATAGGTGTCCCAGAAGGAGAAGGGAAGGGAAAAGGGGTGGAAAAAATAATGGAGGAAATAATCACTGAAAATTTCCCATCTCTTATGAAAGACATAAAATTACAGATCCAAGAAGTACAACATACCCCAAACAGAATGGATCCAAATACACCTGTGCCAAGACACTTAATAATCAGATTATCAAATGTTAAAGGCAAAGAGAGAATTCTGAAAGCAGCAAGAGAAAAGCGATCCATCACATACAAGGGATGCTTGATAAAACTGTGTGGATTTCTCAGTAAAAACCATGGAGGCTAGAAGGCAGTGGTATGATATATTTAAGATACTGAAGGAGAAAAACTGCCAGCCAAGAATTCTATATCCAACTATTTGCATTTTTAATATTTCTTTTTTCTTTCTGCTTCTCAGCCTGACTGATTTCTAGTGTCTTGTCTTCAAGTTCACTGATAGTTTCAGCTCCAATCTGCTTTTGAATCCCTCCTAGGCATTTTTTAAATTTCAGTTATTGTGGTTTTCAAGTCCAATGGTTCTGTCTGATTTCCTTTTTAAAATTTCTATCACTTTGCTAAGCTTCTCACACTATTTATTCATTGTTTTCCTGATATCCATCAGTTATTTCTTAATATTTTCCTTCACCTCCTTGAGCATTTTTAAAATCATTTTTGTTTTAAAGCCTTTGTTTGGTTTGTCCACACTCTCATCTTCTTAATTGGTGCTTTCTGTATTTTTACCCTCTTCCTTTGGATGAGCCATCATTTCCTGTTTCTTTGTCTTGTACTCTGTTGCATGCTGTTCATTTTAATATTTTTATATGTTAACTCCAGTATTTACTCCCTGGGATGACTGTTTCCTAGTTTTATAACCAGCTGATGATAAGACAGAGATTCTCTTGAGCTTCAGCCCTCCTATCAGGAAGGGCTGCCCAAGCAAATGCAGTATGCAGGGTTTTCCCTGTCTTTCTGGGCTTTTTTTTTTGTCTTATCTTGGGTTTTTGCTTCATAATTATTTTGGAGTTCCCCCATTTACAGGAGTTTGGTTGTTCCCCCTGCTTCCCAGGGGACAGACCTCCCTCTCCCAGGTATTTGAAGCTGGAGGCCCCTGTGCTGGACTGTCTGCTTTTATAAACTTTATACTCCTTTTTATATCTCATGCTGCTTTTGCCTGGAGGGCAATTCTGGGAGGAGGGTCACCACAGAGAAGACTTCCCAAGTCAATCTTTCCTGGACAATACAGGCCAGGGACCCATGAAGGGGATGCAGACTGGCTCCAAAGTGCCCAATGGATGGGATTAGGATGGGCATCAAAATCTTCTTCAATGCTTCCCCAAATCTGAGCTTTCCTGGCCTGTCTGGCAAATGCAGTCCTTCATCTAACTGTGTCCCGCAGCCCTGAGGAAGTGTTGCATCTTTCAATCTCCCCACCCTCTTCCCCTGCCAGGGCGTATTGAAACAATAACTCCCACCACCTTTGTTGGGGCAGGTTGAAACAATACCTACCATCAGAACTGGGTCCCAGTGATCCAAATTTAGTAATCAAAAAAGATCAGAAATTTGCTGTGTCCACCCTTGCTATTGGGGAAAAGGAATTTTCCATCCTTTTGTGACACCAGGAGCTAGCCAGAGACAGGACCCCATGGTGGCCTGTCATGAGGGTGGGGGTGGGTGTAAATAGGCACCATGTGGAGAGAGAAATTTACAGCTTTTTACCCTAATTTATCAGTCTCTTCCTCCCCCTCTTCCCTGGATACTATACACTGTTCTTCTGGCCTCTGTGGTTTCAAAACAATGTTTCAGAGAGTTCCTGTCTGTTTAATAGTTGTTTTGATGGAAGGATGAGTCCTGGAGCTTCCTACTCTGCCATCCTCCCCAGAAGTCTCCTTTGATTCTAATTTTATGTCAGTACTTAAAGGTTCTGAGAAGTCCTGAAGTAACCTGCTTAACTTTGTTTACTCCACTAAGCACTAATGTTCTGTTGACTCAGATAGCAAGGAAATCAATATATCTTTATAAGTCACTTCAGAAATCCTACTGAAAATCCAATCTGATCAAAAGTGTAAAAGTTAAGATAATCTGAAATAGCTGTTTTTTGGTCATAAATTTCTTCTTTCTGAATATAGCAATAAAGCCACCTTCTGGAAACAAAGGATAACCCTGCCATGATTTTCAAAATTTAAGAAAAATTTTATCTTAATTATGAGTTCATTTGGCAATTGAGACAAGACTTGGTTCTTTTACAATCCCTTACATCAAAACAAAACAAAACAAACAAATGAATAAAGAAAAACTTTGACCTTATGATATAATTGATATGTATTTCCTATAATCAAATAGGAACGAAATAACTACTAAAATTATTGTTATGAGAATTTTTTGTATTCTTGAAAATATTTCAGAGACTGAAATTATGGGATTGCCTTTGATAAGTGAGTCAGTAAGAGACAAATTTTTAATCTATGACTCTTGCATTTTCCTAAATAGAATGCAGAAAAACAGTAAGTATAGCGTCAAAGACCAAAGAAGGTAGACAATAGAAGATGATCTGCAACACATCCTGGTGTATATAATTGCTATTGTGTTGATGGCAAAAAGAAAAAAATTATTCTCTCATCAAATTTCTGTTTTAACTAAAATTTCCTTTATTTCTATTTTGAAAAAAAACAAAACAGAGCCCCTTTAGTCCCTTTGAATGGTGTTTGTTTGCTAATGCTGCTGTTTTGCAAAACACCAGAAATGGACTGGCTTTGATAAATGGGGTTTATTTGGTTACAAAGTTACAGTCTTAAGGCCGTGAAGTGCCCAAGGGAAGGGTACCTTCACTGGAGGATGGCCATTGGTGTCTGGAAAACCTCTGTTAGCTCAGAAGGCACATGGCTGGTGTCCGCTTGCTTCCAGGTTGCGTTTCAAAATGGCATTCTCCAAAATGTTGCTCTTGGGGCATTTTGTCCTCTGTTAGCTGCAGCTCCTCTTCAAAATGTCACTCTCAGTTGTTCTGATGTCCCTCTGTCTGTGAACTCCTTTATACAGCTCCACTGATACAATTAACACCCACCCTGAATGGGCAGGGTAACACCTCCATGGAAATATCCAATCAAATGTTTCACTCAGAGTTCATTGAGTCACATCTCCACAGAAACACTAAATCAAAGAATTCCAATCTAATCAACACTAATACATCTGCCCCCACAAAATTGCATCAAAGAACATGGCGTTTTGGGGGACACAAGACATCCAAACTGGCACAAATGGTTTATTAAACCTACCTATTCATAAGTTTTTATTTGCTTTTGTAGGGCTTTCACATCAGATTTTTCTTATCAGACTAAAAATAAAAACTGATTTTGACAATGGTATCATTCTAAGCATCAAAAACTTATTAATAGAACAAAATTTGAGAGAACATTTTTGTGTCAATCACTATCCTAAGTCCTTTAAAATATTAATTGATTTAAAACCCATAAAAACCCTATGTGGCAGGTATTATTCTTGCTTATATTAATTTTACAATTCAGGAAACGCAGGCACATAGGGTATAAGAAACTTTCCCAACATCACCCAGTGATAAAGTTAAGATACAAACATGGAACAGCCTGGTTTCAGGGTCCATGAACTTAGTGACTAAGCTATACTGCATCTGACAATTTCCTAATACAGAGGTTTTGAAAAAAAGTGACTACTATAGTGTGAAAACTAAAATACAAGAAATTGATTTTATTGAGACTGTAGCAAGGTTCAAACATTATGTGTAATGCAAATTTGTAAGGACTTTTTCCAAGTGTCAAAGAATACGAAGGCAACCATGAATTCAATTCACAAAAGGAAAAAATCATCATACTATATGATAAAAATTAAATGAACTTAATGATACTAAATTATTAAATTAAATGATATTGGGATTGTTAAAAAGGGAAAAATAAACATAATCTTGTATGAACTGGAGATGAACTTAGAGCTGTGACCCAATTCCAAGGGAGCTGGATACATGGTAGAGCTGAGTGATGAGCCATTCAACTGAGCTGACTGATAAAATAGGAATGGGAGATTACCCTGCCTGAAAAACAAAACAAAAACCAAGTTGTATCTAGTTCACAATCTACTATTCTTTATGTAAAAACTTTCTGCACATGGAAAAAAAAGAGATTACAGTAGAACTTTTCACAATACTTAATGAAGATACAACAGTTAGTAAGTATTATACAGCTACTGTATACTGACATAATACTAGGAAATGATTTAATAATTAAATGAACCTAGGATAGCATAATGTATTTAAGACACACGGGTTAAAACCACCAAGAGATTTGTTTTCATATAGGTTATAGGTCACAAAAGATTATTGCTGCAACAAAAAGATACAGGATAAACTAAAAACTACATTTTTCTTTATGCCACCAAGAACAGTAGATAAAACATACAATAAACTTAAATTCATACTTGACTTTAAGCCACCATTGAACAGTAGATGCAAAGGAGATTAAATTAACTAAATTCCAAAGAGGAACAAGTTCTTCATAGGTGAACAAAGTTTTATGCTGCTTTCATGGGGCCAAATGACTACTTTGAGTTCTGGTGTGTGGAATAGCAGACCTATCATTGGCAGATTTTCTGGGAAGAAAAAAATATCTCCTACATTTTAATAACAATGTATCTGGCATAAAGGGTTGCAAATTGAAGAACTCCAAATGCCAAGTAAATTCCTCAGCCCAATAATTCTTCATCAGAGGAAATTTGGTAAGAAAAAGAAAGAGTGAACCTGGAGAGCAGAAAATTTTCTAAGCTTTCTGGGCCCAACTGGAATTAAACTTGAGGTGAACTGAAACTGACTGTATAGGCAACCAAACCCCTTTCTAGCTAATAAGATCGAAGAAATCAGCTACTTGGTAGTGGCATAGGATATTGAGATTGGTATAAAGGGAAAAATAAACATAATCTTATATGAACTGGAGATAAATGTAGAGCTGTGACCCAATTCCAAGTGAGATGGATGCATGATAGATTTGAGTGATGAGCCATTTATCTGAGCTGACTGATAAAATAGGAATGGGAGATTACCCTGCCTAAAAAAACAAAACAAAAACCAAGTAGTATCTAGTTCAAAATATACTATTCTTTATGTAAAAACTCTGCACTTGGAAAAAAAGAGGACATATAAAGGAGCAGGAAAAATATAGCCCCAAATCAAGAGAAAAAAGAGTCAATAGAGGTATACTCACAGATGACATAGATGTTGGAATAAGTAGATAAGAATTTTAAAATAACTACTTTAAATATGTTAAATAATTTAGGGGAAAAGAAAGATAGAATGGCTGAAGAGATGGGGAATTTAGCAGATAAAAGAAATTTAAAAAAAAAACATAAAAATTCTAGAACTAAAATTTTGAAACAATTGATGACTATAATAGGAGACTAGAAGGAGAAGAAAGAACAGTAAGCTAAAAATTAGGTCAATAGAAGATATCTAAACAGAAACAGGAAGGGAAAATTGAATTCAAAATTACAGAGCATCAGAGACCTGTAGGACAATATCAAATGATTTAACATAGAACAATTGGTGTTTCAGAAGCTGAGGGGAGAGAATAGGAAAGAATACATATTTGAAGGTATTTGCTAAATATTTACCAAAAAATAATGAAGGATAGTTACCCTCAAAACCAAGTGCAGTTAATTTTAAAATGAAGAAAATCTTACCTAGAAACACCAAAGTAAAATTGCAGAAAATTAAAGAAAAAGGAAAAAATTTAAAACAGCCCAGAGAAAAAGGACACATAAAATCCAGGGTAACAGCATTAAAAATTAAGGCTGACTTCTTATCAGAACCAATAGAAACCAAAGGTAATGAAATCATATCTTTAAAATGCTGAATAAAAAAAGTCCATCCAAAATTCTATTTCCAGATGTCTATTACAATTTTTAGACCCAACATATTACGTATATATTTTAATATATTTGTATATATATGAATTATATTCATATATGTATATCCACAATATGTATAGAAAAATTATGAATATGTTTTTATATATACATAAAGCAAATATTTTTGTCTTTTCCCTATCTTATCCTCTTATAACATAAGTTGCATTAACTTTATACACTAATATTTAAGTTACAGGATATCAAGTTTAAGAATGAATATAACCCAAGGAATTGCATCCTCTTCTGGGGAAAACATTAGCACATTTCTGGCTATACAAAGGACAGTGGAATTATGTAAGAACTTCCTAAGGCACTCAAGAATAAACAGCAGCCAAGCAAATGCAGAATCAGGATAAAGAAAACCTAAAAGTAGTAGGAACACTGCAGGATGCTTTCCCTTGTCCTGGTCTCTCCCCTTCTTCCAGCAAGTCATGGCATTAATAGTGGTCTGTGGTCCCAGTGTAGCAGCCCATTATCCCAGTACAGTACTTTGCATTCCTAGTATGGGTGCCCTTAACGCACTCATATGTCTGCCCAAATACACTCACTAAAAGACTGACTCAAGGTGATCATTAATGTTGTCTAACCCAGAAATTAAGCAGGGTGGAGAAGCAGGGCCGACAAGTGACATGAATCAGAGCAAATCAAAGCCAGTGGGAACAAAAACATTATAGCTGACACAAAAAATAAAATACCAAGGACCCAAGAATAGAAGCTTAGGAGAGAGATTATTTTCTGAAGGGGAAATTAGAACACTAAAGAGAATATGTGTCTACCAGGAAATTTATGAAAGTTTCCATGCATGCCCAGAGCAAGATGCATGCTCAGAAAATAAAACAGAAGAACCTAACTGTTCACTGCAGACTGTTCTATGGGCTCAGTATAAATTAATCTAAGCATTGAAGAAGAAACTCAACACAGAGCAAATCTATACTATAGCTTAAAATTGTAATTTTTTAAAACCCAGAAAACCCTGGGGAAGTGGGTAATATCTGACATCCAGAGTTATTACATTAAAATAATCAAATATTCAGACCTCAAAGAAAATCACAAGGCAAACAAAGAAATACCAAGTGATGGCTCATTCAAAAGAACAAAATAAAGTGACAGAAATTATCCATGTGGAAGCTCAGATAATGGAATTACTAATGAAAGATATTAAGTCAATTATCCTAAATAAATTCAAGGCACTAAAGGAAAACATGAACAAAGAATTAAAAGAGATCAGAAAAATGATATGTGAAAATAAAGAGGAATTTAAAATGTTAAAAAGAAACAAAACAGAAATTCTAGAGAAGAAGAATACAGTAACTGAAATAAAAAAAATCACTGGAGAAGTTCAACAGGAACATGAAAAGGCAAAAGAAAGAATCAGTGAACTTGAAGTTAGGATATCTGAATAATTCAATGTGAAGAGCAGAAAGAAAAAGAATAAAAAAGAGTGAACAGAGCCTAAAGAACCTGTAGGCTACCATCAAGCATACCAATGTGTACATTCTGGGAGTCAAGAGAAAGGAAAAGGGACAAAAAAAATATTTAAATATATAAGGGCTGAAATTTCCCAAATTCAATAAAAGGCATGATATACACAAGCAAGAAGTTCAACAAAGTCCAAATAGGATAAACTCCAAGACCTCCAAACTAAAACACATGATAGTCAGATTGTTGAAGGCCAAAGACAAAGAGAATCCTAAAAGCAGAAAGAGAGAAGCAATTCATCATTTTCAATGGATCAACATTAAGATTAATTACTGATTTCTCATCAGAAACCTTAGAAACAAAAAGCAGTGGATTGACATATTTAAAGTGCTGAAAGAAAAAAAAATTGTCAACCAAGAAAACTATAGCCAGCAAAACTGACCTTAAAAAATGAAGGAGAAATCAAGGCATTAACAGATAAACAAAAGCTGAGGGAGTTTGTTACCATTAGACATGCCCTACAAAAAATAGTAAAGGGAGTCCTACAGGAGGAAAGGAAAGGACACTAGACAGTAACTTGAGACATATGAAGACTAAATATCCATGTTAAAGGTAACTAATGTATAAATGTAAATGTCAATATTATTGTATTCTTGTTTTGTAACTGATTTTTATTTTACATGATGTAAACTACAAATGCAAAAAAAATCATAATTCTATGATAATGGGCACACAAAGTATAAAACTGCAATTTGTGACAAGAAAAACATAAAGGCAGAAGATGGAGGGGTATGCAGGCAGAGATTGTGCATGCTATGGAGGTGTAGTGGCCCAATGCCTGGGCCCCCTCCTAAAAGCCCGTAACAGACCTGCTTTAGCCAAGGACAAAGGTCAAGAAAGTAGGCAATCTCCCCAGAGACAGAAGGATGTAAAAACAACATTAATCTTAGTAAAACATCAGGTCTTAAGCCCCTTTAATGATTATACTTGAGACCTGATGTCCTCATACTATATGGAATGTCTTTGTTCTGAAATCATATATTGCCTCGTGCATTTTTGTTCCATTTGCAGCGTGCTAACATCTGGCCAGCCATCACCAGGAAACTTCTATTTCTAAATCCCAATAAACCCATGTCTGCTTCTGTCCCTGGTATGTTTTTAGTCTAGCAGTCACACCGTCCCAGGCTATGCACGAGCTTGGTCTGGGCCTGAACATGAGGTTAGGTCGGTATCAATTCAAACTAGATTGTAATAGATTTAGGACATTAAATGTAATCTCTATGGTAACCACAAAGAAATATATTTTAAAATACATAGAAAAGGAAATGAGAAGGGAATCAAACCGTTTCACTACATAATATCAATACACACAAAAGAAGGCAGCAATGGAAGAAATGAGGGACAAAATTGTATATAACTTACAAAAAACCAATGGCAAAATGGCTGAGGTAAGTCCTACCTTATCAGTAATTACTTTGAATGTAAATGAATTAAGCTCTTAAAACAAAAGGCAGAAATGAGCAAAATGAGTAAAAAAGCATGACCCAGCTATACACTGTTTACAAAAGACTCACCTTAGACCCAAAGACAAAACAGGCTGAAAGTGAATGGATGTATAAGATATTCCATACAAATATTAACCAAAAGAAAGCCTGAGTGTCTATATTGATATCAGACAAAATAAACTTTAAGTTCAAAACTGTTACAAGAGACAAACAAGGATACTATATATTAGTAAAAATGTCAATCCATCAACAGTTATAAATATTTATGCTTCTAATAACAGAGCCCTATGATACATGAAACAAACTGATTGAATTAAAGGGAGAAATAGAAAGTCTACAATAGTTGGACATTTTAATATACCACTTGCAATAATGGTTAGGACATCTAGACATAAAATCAATAAGGGAACAGAGACTTGAACAATATGATGAACCAACTAGACCTAGCAGACATATACAGAACACTCCATCCAACAAAAGCAGAATACACATTCTTCTCAAGTGTACAGAGATCATTCTCCAGGATAGACTATATGTTAGGTCACAAAACAAGTCTTAATAAAGTTAAAAAGGTAGAAATCACATAAAGCATCTTCTCTGACCATATAACAGAAGGAAAACTGAAAATTCCACAGATATTTGGAAATTCAACAACACACTCTTAAACAATCAATGGGCCAAAGAGGAAATCTTAAGGGAAATCAGAAAATTCTTAAGAGATGAATTAAAATAAAAACAGAAAATTCCAAACTTTATGGAATGCAGCAAAGGAAGTGCTCAGAGGGAAATTTATAGCTACCAATGGCTAAATTGAAAAAGAAAGATATGTGTTCAGGATGGTGGACTAAGACACTTCAGAGCTCTGGTCTCCCACAGGAACTTTGAACAATGAACAAGAACTGGAAGAAACACCTTTCTCAAAGCTCCAGAAAATAATTAAAGGACTGTAGTAAAAGGATGAATGCTGAATCAATTAAAAAAAAAAAAAAACCTACTTAAAAGTGGTAGGATCTCCTGCAGCCCTGGACTGGCCTCTCCACTACCATTCACTGTTTTGGTGCAGAGCCAGCCCATGCTTCTACTGCAGATCTCTAATCTCTATTCTGGAGGGAGCAGAATAACTCTCATTCATGTCTAGTCCAATCTGTCTGGTTGTGGCCTGAGGGACTTGCCATCCCAGAACTTAACCTGTATGTAGAAGGCAGCACACAGAACTCTCCTATAGAATGCTATGGGAGAGCAGTCAAATTGTGCTGTCTGGATCAAAGGATAACAGGCTGTAAGATATAGAGTGAAGTACCCAGGACCATGAGGAAAGTGTTCCTAGGGAAGAGGGGACATTTGGAACTGTGCAAACAGAATAACTCCACATGCCACATGTGCATGTGCAAGATGCAAGTGCAGAAAGGACCAGGGAGGCCTCAAACTATTTCCTAAATTCAATGTATGGATAAGCCCTGAAGGAGAGCCCAGTCTGAAAAGACTGGAAAGGGAGTTTTCTTTTTTGTTTCTTTTTATTTTTAGCTCCTGGCATTCAAGGAAAGCTCTACTATAAGCATAACATACAAGTCTAAGAAACAGATGCTTCAGAGATTAAATTCCATCAATAACACACTAAAATATCAAATGTTCAGGTTTCAACAGAAAGTAACAAAACTTACTAAGAAACAGGAATGGATGCCCCAGGCGTTAGAAACCATCAATGAGGAGGACCAGATTGCGGACATACTACAGAACAACTTATAAAAAATGGTCCAATATATGCCCTAAGAGGTCAAGGAAAACATGGACAAAGAACTAAAGGAAATCAGGGAAATGACAGATGAACACAGAGAATATCAAAAGAATTGGAAATCATGAAATAGAACAAAACAGAGCTAACGTCCACAGTATCAGAAATTAAAAATTCCCTAAAGTTTGGAGAAAGTTCACCCACAGTTTGGAGAAAGCAGAAGAATCAGTGAACTTGAAGATAAAAATTAAAATCATCCAGTCTGAGAAGCAGAGGCATAAAGAATGAATAAAAGTGAACAGAGCCCGAGGAACCTGTGGGATACCAGCAAGGAAACCAATATATGTGTTGTGGGGGTCCCAGGAGAAGAAAGAGAGAAAGGGTCAGGGAATATTCAAAGAAATAATGGCTGAAAACTTCCCAAATTTAAAGAAAGACATGAATACACATTCAAGATGATCAACAAACTCCAAACAGGATAAGCCTAAATAAACCCACAATGCAGCATATCATAATGAAACTATCAAATGCCAAAGATAAGGGAGAATTCTGAAAGTCACAAGAGAGAGGCAACATGTTATGTCATGTACAAGTGACCCTCAATAAGAGTGTGTCAATTTATCATCAGAAAACATGGAGGCAAGAAGGCAATGAGATGACATATTTAAAGGATGAAAACAAAAACTGCAAACTATGAATTCTATATCCACCAAAACTATCTTTCAGAAATGAGAGAGCCTAAGACATTCCCAGATAAACAAACTGAGGGAGTTCATCAACTCTAGACTGGCCCTACAGGAGATACTAATGAGAGTTCTGCATGTTGAAAGGAAAGGATAATAGACAATAGATCAAAGCTGCATGAAGAAATAAAGATCTCTGGTGAGGGTAACAACAAGGATACATAAAAATGTCAGTGGTGTTTATTTTTGATTTGTAAATCCACTTTTTATTCCCTACAGGATCTATAAGGAAAATGAGTAAAATGTAATGAGAAATAAGTGGTTTGGGAGTCATAATGCATAATTATGGATTTTGTGACAATCACTACATAAATATGGAGGGCATAGGAAAATAGTAGTATAATATTGAAGTTAAGTCAGTATCGAAGCAAAGGAATTGTTATAGATTTAGGATGTGTGTTGGCTTAGAGCCAGGTACCCCTGAAAATATGTTCTTAAACTTAACACATTCCTGTAGATGTGAACCCATTTTAAGTAGGACATTTTGATGGTTACCCCAGTTAAGTAACTGGGCCAACTGAATCAGGATGGATCTTATTCCTATTACTGAAGGCTTTTAGGGAAGCCACAGAGAGAGAGAGAGAGAGAGAGAGAGAGAAGGACACATGGAGAAGCCAGAAGCTGGAGATCAATGGGACATGGAAAAGAAAGGTGAAGCCAGGAAAGGCTGCCCTATGCATTGCCATTTGACAGAAAAGCCAAGGACAAGGGATCACTATCAGCCAGCCTCAGAATAAAACAGTCTTATGATAGAAAGCATTACCTTAATAACACCTTGATTTTGGACTTCTCATAGCCTGAAAACCGTAAGTCAAAAGTTCCCATTGTTTAAGCCAACCCATTGCATGGTATTTGTTTTGGCAGGCAGGAAACTAAAACAGGATATTAAATATAAAGCCATGGTAACCACAAAAAAAATAGAGAATATGGAAGTGTCCGGCGCTGCCCCGCTCGGTCCCCGGTTCCCGGCCGGCGAGGGGAAACAGGGAAGGAGAGAGAGAGATGCAGACTGCGCGAACTAACCTGGTCATGAATCACGACTCGAACCACACGGCAGTTGTGAAAGCAAGCCCTTTACTACAGCTAGATGAACATTCTGTGTTACTGGTTCCCACACGGGGCACGGCGCCTCGTGGGAGAGCAGCCTCGATGTGGCCGTCAGGCACGGCTCCTTGTGGGCTGTCTCACCCTACCCCGTCCGGGTAAGACCTTTTATACACAATTAACAACCAATAAGCTTCTAGGCTAGTATCGCGCATACAGGATTTCGATTGGTAGGAGCGGGTGGCGGATACATGCGTCACTATGCGGAAACAGGATGCAGGCGCCATCTTGGCTCACTCGATGGGCGGGGGTAACTCTAGAGCAGGCTGCAGCGCATACGCTAGGCCCGATTCGGGAGGCGGCTTTCCACATCTCCCCCTTTCTTATTTATTTTTGACCCAGTGTCTCCAGTGATGAGCGTGCTCCCGTGAACCCAAATGGTTCACAACCTCTTTGGTGCTTTGGGGAGTCTGGACTAGGCCTCAGCCATCCAGCGGCGGAGCCTCTAGCACCAACCAGAATGCTCACGTCATATGGAGACCGGAGAGTCCGTAAGCTGGAAGCAACGTGACTCTCCCTGCAGTGCTTTGCCTGGCAACTGGGGAACAACGACGGGGGCAGGAACAGCAGTAACCAGAGTCGGGGGTGTCACTAGGTGTCTCTGTGCAATGGCTAGGGTCCAGTCTGGCCACAACTAGGACTCTGCCCTAGAGACCCACCTGAGACAAAATTATGACTACTGGTGTCGCCTTTTACACCCGAGAAACAGCCATGCGATTCGCTACAAATTTTGCTCCAAAGCGCCCCACCTGAGGCGACCAGGAAGGGGTATGGTTAATAAATCGGTCACTATCGGGGGTAACAGAGGTGGGAGTCATAGCCATCATAGTGGTAACACGCAATTGCTGCTGCGCTTGAAACAGGCGTTCTAGCAAACATTTAACAACGACTAATCCCACCAATAATCCCACTGCAATGAGGATCCAATTAGTTAAATTGGGCCAAGAGAACCAGGAAGAAACACTGTGCAATAGTTTCTGTAGAACCTCGCCTAACCCGGAGAGATCGACTTTAACGGGTTTTAACTTGATCCCCCCAATTGTGTCTAAACTAGATTCCACCTGTTGGGAGAGATTAACAAATTCAGGAAAATATGACCTTTTCAGCCAATCAGAGACTCTGGAAATGCTTCCGGTCACGTTGGCCCTGACAGGAGTGACACAGAGTTTAACCGTAAGCCACCGGGTGTCACATGTTTGCTGAAGCACTCTCCAGAGTCCATCTGTTTCCAGTCCAAGTTCATCTATCTCCGCTTGGAGTTTCTGAATGGCCTGGAAATTTAAGTTCAGCATCTGATTGTGGCGGCGTAGCACGTCTCGGGTAAGGTTGACCAAGCCATTTACCGTTTCCATCGTTATGGCGAGCCGCCGATCTGTCCATGCTTGTAGCACAGCCTGCCCGATCGTTGGGACAAACAAAGAGGAAGCTACACTGGCAGCATTCGATAGCCATTCTTTTATGCCTCTTGGACGCCTAGACTTAGAGAAGGGGATATTGTTAAGTGAAACAACTTGAGAAACAGGGCCAACCCAGTCGGTTGCCTTGACGGGGAGCCAGACATAACTTGGGCGATACACTAGGATAGCGGGGCGGCGAGGCATCCGGGTCTTTGGAACGGTTGCAGACTGTAGGAGCAAGCCCTGGAAGGAAAAGGCACCTTTGAGTCTCCTTTTTACTCAAGATCCCTTCACAAGACTGGCAGCTCTTCCCTGTAACGTTAAGAAATTCAAGCAAGACTCCCTTACTTAACTCGCCATTACCAGTTTCACAAGTAGCATTCGCCGCAACTGTGGTGTTGACAACCTTGACAGAGAGGTTAGCAAAAGAGAGGATCAGTGTGTCATTGGTGAGGGGGAAGGACTCGTTGAAGCTTGTGGAGGGTCAGAAGGCAGGTGGTGGAGACCTAGAGACAGGGTACGAGTGAAAAACACAGGAGAGGCGGGAGACCCAGCAGAGAATGGGGCCAGGGTCGGGGGATGATGCCACAGGCCCCAAAGACCACTCTCCTGCGCTACCACAGTTCCACTAAAAAGAAAAAGGCAGATTAGAAGGATTGCTATAGGAGAGCAAAGAACAGAGTTACCGATCCTCTTTTTGGGCAACCGCGGGGTGGTCAGTCCTACTATTATCGTCTTGTCGGTCGTCGCCATCATCAGCAGGGTCGGAGGCTTGGTCTAATGGTTCAGGTTGTATATTCGTTGGCGTTTCTGACAGCTGTTCCTTGGCTTCTTCAGGTGATGTCACGGTTCTCACCAGTCTTTCCGGAACCCACACTGGTTGACGTCCTGGTTCCTGGGGAAAAACACAAACAGAGCCTCTGGCCCAGCTGAGCACCGGGTCAGGGCCTTTCCACTGCCCCGACAGGACATCCTTCCAACGGACTAGACCTCTATGCGGAGGACTCGGGGTGGTGTGTTGCAGGGCAGGTGTCATTCCTTGTGAATTTTCGTTTAAAAAATTATATGTGAGCAAGGCTACAGACAGTCGAGCTTTTGGGGACAGGCCGTGGCCTATACCCTCTTTCTGTTTTTTAAGCAAGTCTTTGAGAGATCTGTGCGCTCTTTCAATGATTCCTTGCCCCTGAGGGTTATAGGGGATGCCATGTTTTAATTGGACATCCATGTTGTCACAAAATTTTTGGAAGGATTTACTAGTGTAGGCAGGCCCGTTATCCGTCTTTAACGTCTTTGGCTTACCCCAAGCTGCCCATGCAGCAAGGCAGTGTGCAATGACGTGGGAGACTCTTTCTCCTGGTTCAGTAGAGGCAAATAAAACTTGGGAGCATGTGTCCACCGACACATGTAAGTACTTGATCTTACCATACTCTGAATGATGAGTGACATCCATCTGCCAAGTATCCCCTGGGGTGAGACCCCTAGGGTTGACCCCAACCGAGGGGACTGCTCTCTGCTCTGCACAATTGTTGCAGGCTCGGACAATATCTCGAGCAGCTGCACGTGGTATGCTGAACCACTTAGCTAGGGTACCTGCGTTGATGTGAAACTTGGCATGGAATTCTCGGGCTTGTTGATACGGTACCAGCGTCGGAAAGATGTGCAGCTGTCGAGTGGCTACATCTGCGCTATGGTTCCCCTGGGCCATAGGGCCAGGCAAACCTGTGTGGGCTCTAATATGGGTTATGTAAAAAGGGTGTTGCCTGGTCCATATAACCTCCTGTAGTTTGGCAAAGAACGTCCTTACTGTAGAGGAATGTTTAACAATGCCCACCGTTTCTAAAATTTGTACAGAGTTCACAACATAAGCAGAATCCGAGACGACATTTAAGGGCTCGGAAAGGCTTTCCAGGACTGCAATGATAACCTGCAGTTCTACCCATTGAGGCTTTTGTGGTTGGAAGAGCACTGTTTTAGGAGTGTCCCCCTCCACACAATACGCCCCTGTTCCAGAGCTGGAGCCGTCCGTGTATACGGTGGGGGCGCCTGCTAGTGGCCTAGGAGAGGTTACTTTGGGAAAAATCACTGGGTGCCGGGTGACAAACTGCAAGAGAGGAGCCTTAGGGAACTGATTGTTAATGGGACCAAGAAATGTACACCGGAGAATGGCCCATTGATCTATGCATCCGGTGAGTATCTCAAGCTGCTGGGAAGAATAAGGCACCCTGAGATTTTTGGGCTGCTGACCGAAATGCTGCACAGCCCTTTTAATGCATTCTAGGGCCAAGTCTGCAACCGCTGTAGGATAGTGCTCTAGGACTTTTTTGGGGGAAACTCCAGGGTGGACCCAGAGCAGCGGCCCCCGCTGCCACAGTACCGCAGTGGGCTGTAATTCTGTCGGCAGCACGCAGGCTTCAAAAGGCTCATCAGGGTCTATTCTCTTCAATGCAGCGCCACTGAGCGCCTGTTCCACCTGGCATAGTGCTCGCCTTGCTTCTGGAGTGAAGCTTCGAGGTGAGTTTATATTAGAATCCCCCTTCAACAGGTCGAACAAAGGTGTTAGTTTGACATTGGGTATTTTTAGGTATGGACGGATCCAATTGATATCTCCCATGAGTTTTTGTAGATCATTGAGAGTGTGTATATTGTCTAGCCTGAGAGACACCTTTTGGGGGGAAACATGAGTGGGTGCGACTTTCGCCCCCAGGAAAGTGGTAATGTTAGTCATTTGGATTTTTTCAGGGGCAATCTCTAGGTTAGCTTCTCTAAGACTAAGGACTAAATGTGACAAAACTGTTTTAAGAAGATCTGTGTCTCTATGGGCTAAGAGAATGTCATCCATATAATGGATGATTTTCACTTGAGGGAACTGCTGCCGAGTGCTAGCTAGCTTCGCAGCGACATACAGCTGGCACATGGTAGGACTATTAGCCATGCCTTGGGGCAGGACTGTCCATTCAAAGCGTTGACAGGGCTCCTCTTGATTACTAGAGGGCACAGTAAAGGCAAACTTAGGGGTGTCTTCAGGGTGGAGCGGAATAGAAAAGAAGCAATCTTTCAGATCTATGATGAAAATCGACCAGTGCTCCGGTAATGCCGAGAGGAGGGGCAGTCCCATCTGAACGGGCCCTAAAGGCTCCATGCAATCGTTAATAGCTCTTAGATCATGTAGCAGTCTCCATTTACCAGATTTCTTTTTTATTACGAATATAGGGGTGTTCCACGGTGACGTGGAAGGGGCGATATGGCCCTTTTCTAGTTGTTCTGATACTAGGGCGTGCAACGCTGCAAGTTTTTCCTGTGGCAAGGGCCACTGAGGCACCCACACCGGAGCCTCGGTTTTCCATTTTAGTTTTATAGGTGTGGGTGGGAATCTCTCCTCAGTGGCCCCTATGAAAAACCCAAGCCTCGTCTGTCAGACTTGGGGGCAGCTTGTATAGGCTCCGCACGTCCGTGCAGTGAAGCTCCTAAACCCTTGCCGGGGGTATACCCCATTTCTTTTAGCAGTCGCTTAGAGGTTGGGGAGTAGCCGCTAATTAAAGTAACATCCATTTGGGTCAGAATGTCTCTTCCCCACAAAGACACAGGCAGGGCTAATACATAAGGCTGGAAACTGCCTTGGTGTCCTTCTTCATCGGCCCAATGAAGGGCAGCTGCACTGAGCATGGGCGCTGAAATTTGGCCTATTCCTCTAATGGGCTCTTCCGCCCTGCTCGTTGGCCAGGTGGGGGGCCATTCTTGTTGTCTTATGATAGACCGATCGGCCCCTGTATCGAGCAGGCCCAAGAAAGATCTGCCTTGCACCTTAATGGTTAGCATAGGTCGAGACTCCAGGGACATATGGAGTCCCTCAAAAATCGCTCCACTGGATCCGAACCCTTTTTCCCCTCTCTGTCTGATTCTGCTTGGAAAGACTGCATGTAAGCTGGGTAAGAGCAGGAGCTGCGCCAGCTTATCACCTTCTGCAATGACTAAGGTGCCCCGCTGAGATTGAACCATAACTTGGGCACGGCCTGTGAAATCTGAATCTACAAGTCCTGGTATAACTGTTAATCCTTTCAGGGCCGTGGATGCTCTTCCCAATATGAGCCCTACAGTACCAGCCGGTAAGGGCCCCTTGAAGGAGGTCCCTACTAACTGGACACCCATGGAGGGGGTTAGTACGAGTCTGGAGGTGGCACAGAGGTCCAGTCCTGCTGAGCCGGGGGACGCACGAATTTGATCGGATCCTGTGTTGTCGAATGGCATGCAAGGGGGTCCGTCGAAAGGGCGGACCCCCTCTTCCCGTTTTTTGGAATCTGCTCGGGGCGGCCAGAGAGGCGTCTACCCTGTGCATCGAAAACCGATTTACAGTCTTCTGCGCGGTGGGGGCCTTTGTGGCAACGGCCACACGGCCTGGTTGCTGCACCTGGTTCGCCAAACCGTTGAGTGGCAGGGGGTTGACGTCTATTGGGACAATCTCTCTTAAAGTGCCCTGATTGGCCACAGCCATAGCACCCGTTAGACTTTGCCCCTAAGGTTCTCGGGCTTTTTGTAGCCACCTGTAGGGAGCTGGCTAGCATGGCAGCTAGACCTGCATTAGTTAAAGGGCTGCCAGCATCTCTACAGAGCCTGACCCACTCTGTCAAATTTTTTGCTCTGTTTTGTGCCAGGATAACTTTGCACTCCTTGTTGCACTGCTCAAAAATCATTTGCTTAACCACAGTCTCTGCTACTCCTGGATCTGAGAAGATTCTCTCAGCTGCGGTTTGCATCCTGGCTACAAAATCCGCAAATGGTTCTGTGGGGCCTTGGTGTATATTGCTGAGTGAGGCCTGAGCCTCTCCCTCACCTGTTAGCTTTTTCCAGGCACCCACAAAACAGCGGAAGATCTGGGCATAGACCTCTTGTGGGAAACCCGTTTGGTTCTGGGCATGGGCGCCTCTCCCCAACAGCATGTCAGCATTCCACCCGCCACGTCTCCCCGCCGCATTCCTTGCGGCCTGCTCTTCAGCTAACTCCTCAAACCATGCTTTCCAATCTATGAATTGGCCTGACGGCAAGCAAGCACGGGCTAGCTGAAAAATATCTGCGGGTGTATGATTTAGAGCAGAGAGGTTCTCGATCATGTTCAAGGTATAAGGGGCATTGGGGCCATACTGATGGACGGCCTGCCTCAATTCCCTCAATAGTTTGTAATCATATGATTCGTGCCGATTGCCACCTTGGGGATTGATAATAACCGGGTACATTTCTGAGACTGGCTGCGGCTCAAGTGGCTGGTAGCCACCCAGCATGCCAAAAGGTCTAAATGTTGTGAAAGGGTTCCATCTCCAGAAATGTCTCCCACCACTACCTAATGGCAAAGGGTCCTGAGGGCCTGTATACTCGGGCGGGGGGTACGGCAAAGGTTGCCCCTCCCCTGACCGACCCATCGGGGTTTCCGGGTCTGGCAGCAAAGGATAATTACATTTACTGGGTATGGCCACTAGAGGGAGCTCTCGGCAAGGTCCTTTGGTGGGACCGCCCAAGGCGTCAGTTGGGAGCTGGGGTGTCCCTGGGGGTGCAGCGGTAGACATTGGCGGGGCGGAAGGCCGCACGGGTGTGGCGGGAGGCTCCTCCCACTCAATTAGCGGGGATGCTTCCGCCTTCTCGTCAGTATCGCTATCTGACTCTGAGTCAGAGTCACTGGACTCCGGCGGTTTGCCCTTACAGGAGCCGTCCGCTGACGAAACTGACTGGGTTTCTTGGAGCGCGCACCGTGCTTCTTGCAAGACAGAGGACGGGCTTAGGCCGGTAGCCGATTCTAGTTCAAGGACCGCACGGACGGTCTCCCATATGGGTACTAGAATCGCGTCCATACACACGCCCGTCTGGCGCGCTCGGTCTATGTCGCGACCGAGCTTCATCCAAGAGGGTAGGCTAAGGCTGCCGGTGCAGGCAAACCAAGGGGCAAAAGTATCAACATCATCAAGAAAACGCTGAAGGGAGCTTTTCCTGACCGAGATACCCCGTTGTTTCAAAAGGTTCTTTAAGGGAGCTAAGAGAGGTGAACTTCCGGACTGCCCCATGATTGCAGTCGGCACTATACTTCATCACTCGGAGAGCTCTTCCGAGTCCCCCGGGGTCACCTGAAAACCCACGGGCCCTAACTATCATGTAATAAGACGCACTCACCTTCTCGCGTTGATCAGGCGCGGGAAGTCCGCCGTAAGCTCGACGCGCAGCGCTGCTCTCCTCACAGAGGGACCGTCGAGAGCGAGGCAGGAGGAGGAGCTTCCCCGTACGGGCCACCACTTGTCCGGCGCTGCCCCGCTCGGTCCCCGGTTCCCGGCCGGCGAGGGGAAACAGGGAAGGAGAGAGAGAGATGCAGACTGCGCGAACTAACCTGGTCATGAATCACGACTCGAACCACACAGCAGTTGTGAAAGCAAGCCCTTTACTACAGCTAGATGAACATTCTGTGTTACTGGTTCCCACACGGGGCACGGCGCCTCGTGGGAGAGCAGCCTCGATGTGGCCGTCAGGCACGGCTCCTTGTGGGCTGTCTCACCCTACCCCGTCCGGGTAAGACCTTTTATACACAATTAACAACCAATAAGCTTCTAGGCTAGTATCGCGCATACAGGATTTCGATTGGTAGGAGCGGGTGGCGGATACATGCGTCACTATGCGGAAACAGGATGCAGGCGCCATCTTGGCTCACTCGATGGGCGGGGGTAACTCTAGAGCAGGCTGCAGCGCATACGCTAGGCCCGATTCGGGAGGCGGCTTTCCACATGGAAGCTCATAGAGATAGAAATTAGAGTACCGTTTGCCAGGGGCATCAAGCAGGGGCAACGGGGAACTAATGCATAATGGGTATAGGGTTTCTTGACCCAGCAATTCTGCTCTTAGGTATTTACCCAATATAAATGAAAGCAGAGGTCCACAAAAAGATTTGTACAAGAATGCTCATAGCAGCTTTATTCATCACAACCAAAAAATGGAAACAACTCAAATGTCCATTGGGAGGTGAATGATGAACATATTCTGATATAGTCAGTCATACAATGAATACTATTCAGCAATAAAAATGAACTTATAATATAGGCACTGTAAATCTCAGACACACCAAATAACACATCCTTTATGATTTCATTTATATGAAATTTAAGAACGGGCTAAACTTATTTATAATGAAAAAAATGAGAATGGTGGTTCTAGGGTGAGAGAGGCTCAGGGATTGATTAGAAAGGGATTGGAAAAGGTTTCTGAGGGTGATGAAAATTTTTTTATCATGATTTCTGTCATACTTTGGCCAAGATTCATCAAGTTGTTCACATAAAGTCTGTACATTTTATCATTTTATGCTGTGTAAATGTACCTTAGTAAATTAAAGGGCGGCTTGTTGGAATAGAAACTTCAAGTGAGAGAGAAGTGGAAATATAACCAGAAAAGTAGATGAAAGATTGGCCATGCTGGAAGTGTGGGGCTAGAAATTTCAATCCTTATCCTAGGGATAATGACAAGCAATCGAAGGTTTCTCAACAGAGGAATGGCATCAATCTCATGGTTTAGGAAAATGAGTCTGACAGTAAAATAGAGAATTATATTTTTTCTGAGCATAAGTAAAACAAATATTCCTTTAGCATATGCTTATTTTAATTGCAATTGTAGTACTGAATGCCTCAATATATTAAACAAGGGCTTCCATGATTTCTATAAAGTTACAGATAGCCTAAGACCATTACAGAATAGCATTCATTATACTAATAAGCACATGTAGCTCTTCACATACCATAAAAAAGCACATTTATTTTTCAATAGTGGAGATAGAATCTGACTGAACCCTGACCCTTAATTTTCATGAAACCAGCTAAACATAACTGTAAAATAGCTGTCAGATGTCAGAATAATCAAAGAAGAGAGTGACACTGAAAAACTCATAAAACTTACACTGTTAGTGCTGAAGGTGAGCCCTACCCACAGAAGTAGTTACTTGCCCAGATACTTACATCCAGTTCTTGATAAAGCCAAGACTGAAATCCAAGGTAGATATTATTATCCTCATTCTCTACATAAAGAAACTGAGACTCAAAAGTTAAGGGACTTGCCCTGTCATACAGCTAAGAAGTTGGCAGTCAGAATTTGAATTAGGTTATTCACAGCTACAGACATTGCACACATAACCACTGCTTTACTTCTTCCCTAGTAAATGCTGATACAGCACCAAGGAGAATTTAGTGAATCACAACAGAGGTCAGGAATATTTATTTCTTAATTAGCCACTGAAATAACTTGTAGGGGCTTGTAGGCTTAGGTGTGGGGTTTTCTGACTCCATATCTAATGTCCTTTCGCTAGTCACACCATGAAATGGACCTGGATTATTATAGAATATTACTTATTTTCTCGTGCCCTATTTTCTTCATGTACAAAATGGGGATAATACCACCAATCTTACAGGGTTTTTCTAAGATTTAAAATTTATGCAATACAAAGTACCATGCCCTTTGCCTGAATTTAGTCCAAGCTCCAATAATGAAAGATTTTAAAAATTTTGCAGCATCCCCATAATTTGTATTTTTTAAAATGCCCTCTTACTCCCTGTTTTTTACAGCTTAAAAAACCTAAAATGGAAAGGGCCCATGGACTTGTCAAAGACAGCAAGAAAGTACAGAAACCATTAAATCATATAACATACTACAAAGAGTCATGGGGGGAAACCAAGACATGCAGCAAGTCCTCCTATCCAAATGTAATTAGGACTAGAAAAAGACCACTTAACAGAAAAGAGATCCAGGTTTTATAGGATATAGTGGAAGAAAAAAAGATTTGAGACACTGTAGAAAATTTAACTAAAAACTGAAAATAATTTAGCAAAAATTTAGATTATAAATACTGGAATGTACTGTAAGAGAGGACACAAGGAACTAATTCTAATCTGGTAAGTGATTTAGGACTTAATATTAAAATATGTGATTTTTTTCATTTTCTCCATGTATCAGAGATAATACATTAATTGTAACATTGGAAGGTTGAAAGAGCTAATGTGAAAGCATTATGCCTTTCTCATGAGGTACTCAATAAATAAAACCACTGTTCCATCATAACTTGGGATTAATCATTATTGGAAATAATGCCTTACCATAGTAAAATCACAAGTATCTAAGTGAATATTCTAACGTATGTGAAGCTGCATGCTCTTAGGTGTTCGTCAAAGACTTCCTAATCAAATAGCTCATCATGCAAAATCAAGCTCACTGATAAAAAGGCAATGATGGTAATGGCATTCACCTAAAAGAGATTACATACAAATATATGTATAATGTTACAAACTTTCTGTCGAAAATGTATGATATTACTTAAGTAATATTCAATATGATATAAGCTTGCTTTCTACTGTTTCAGAAAAAAAAGAGGTTGCATTGTCATATTAAATGCAATTCCAGTTACTATTCCAGTCTTTAAACAGTGTATTTGTTATAAATAGATAAAAACTTCTTTCCTGATAACCAGCTCTAGACCTTTGGAAAGATGCTATGGAAAGCTTAGCAAATTTGCTCTTCTCTACCAGGACAATCTTTGAACCAAAAAGAATAACAGCCACAAGGAATGAGAAAGGCACAAACTTGATTTTTCTAGAATTTAATATTTTAAAAAAGACAGAAAATATAAAAGTTATCAAAAAAAATTTTAAGTTTCATTTAGAGGCTAATTGATAGTGCTGAAACTCTTATAATTGATTTAAGGTAAAAATTAAAAATAATATGGAAAATGCATTAGCTACAGTTGTCCAATGTACAGCCCACCTACAAAAAGGCAGGACAAAGCAAGCTGACCTGAGAAAATAACCACATCATGACATTAGTAACAAATTTCAAATGGTTTCCGTTCTCAAGGCCCAAAAGAAGGATCATCTTGCATGCTTAAATTCTACTTCTTCAAGAATCCACTCAATGCCATTCAAAAAACCAGTTAGACTTTCAGCTTCTGTATCCTGGACCTATGAACAGATAAGAGAGAATGTTGTCAGTAAGAAACTGAGTCCAAGTCTTTATGAGATTAGGAGAGAGATTTTTCTAGACAACAAGAATAGAACTAAAAAAAACCTCAATAAACTTTGGACAAGTCACTGAAGTTTTATCTTCCATAGAGATTAGATTAAAAATATGATCTTCTCTTATATCTTATGATTATTACCAATATGAGGCTTGTTACTTATCATGGAGCTCAGCTTTGGAAATGGGAGAAGCTACCATTCCATGAGTTACTTAAAATATATTAGGGGAAAAAATTCTTCCAAAGATACACTTTGAAAACTAAAGTATCTTTGAATGAACCCAGCTAGTCATCATGTTGCAAAAATGTGTAGTCTGCCACTCCTAATAGTAAAGCTAAAATTTCCCACCACTCATGAAGCTTTCAAACTGTATTCCAAAGAGCCTCTAGGGCGCCATGGGAAGGATGGGGAAAGAAGGCAGAATATCCTCTAACTTTTTCAGCCAAGGTATTTTCTATTTTAATTTTTCTTTATCTCTTTTACCCAGGGACTTTCATGTAAGGTTTCATTTGAAGAAAGGATTCCATGAATAAACAAAGTTTGAAAAGCAATAAAAATAAGATGGGATCTATATTTTTGATGGCCCTTAAAGCATAGTACATTAGTGTGGAAAATCCATGATAGTGGCATCTAAAAAAAATCCATAAATGCTATCTCACTTTTTCCATGGAAAGAGGGCAAGTAGGAGCAAGTGATCACCTGAGATTTACTATTACCAATCAAATATCTCCCACCAATTAAGCTATTAAAACTGACTTTAGAATGCTATTCCATTAAAAAGGATGAATAGGAAAGAATTTTAAAAATATAAAATAGAGTGAAAATAGAATGAAGTATGATTTTTCTCATCAGAGATGACAGAACCTTACCATCCATGGGTGGTTTAGAAGATTCAAGCGCAGTTCATGGGCCAAATAAAAACAGGGCATTCTTTTTACATCCGCTTGAGAAATACAAGATAAAACCAGCATTGGTCTTCCTGAAGAGCCAAAAGCTGGATCTGTCATTGCCATTATATGAGAAAATTCATCTTGCCATTCATGTCCTAAGGAATGTAAGTCAAAACCTTTGATTTGCATTAGTTATAATGATTAAAAAATAAAAACAAAACAAAATAACAACAAAAATAAAACAATTGTGAAAACAAGAAAACAAAAAAATTACCAGGATCCACACATATCAAACTGCCTATATTGCTGTGTTCAATTACTGATCTGTCCTAAAACCAGATTAGGTAATTTTTTTTTAAACTTTCAAAGTACAACTTAACAAGTAGTTATATAGGAAATTTCCAAAAATGTTATGAGTTAACAGTACCATAGTTCGTTATTTCCTTATTGTGAGATATAACATATATACAAACAGGTGATAACTTTCAAATTACAATTTAACAAGTAGCTCTAGAGCAAATTTCAAAGAATGCTATGGGTTACAGTTCCACCATTTCAATTCTTTCCTTCTAGCTATTCCAGTACACCAGCAACTAAGGAAAAGAAAATTATATAGAGATTCAGTATCCATAATCCTTTGTTAAATTCCATCTTGTCTGTTGCTACCCCTTTCTCTAGTTTAATTACTTTCCCAATCTTCAGGGATGTCTAGGGAGTGACCACTCTAACTTGTTCATGGGGAAAAGGGGTGTTGACATTATGGGAAAAGGGGGCACACCTGATTGATGTTCTTGAAGTGGCTATTGCCTCTGGGTTTTGGGACTTAGCTGGCGTAGGAACTCTCAGAGGATTTAAGTTTCTGAAGAATAAACTTAGTGAGTGAAACTTTTTATAGAATCCCAGATAGGGATCCGGGTATTCTTTACGGTTCTCAGGACTACTGTTGACTTGTGCTTAGTATTTTAAATGGAACTAAAGTGAAAAAAAAAACAACAACAAAACAACAAAACACAGTACCATTCAGATGTCTCTATAGTTCAAAAGCAAAATTGCTTTGACATAGTTATTTTCCTCTTACAAATATGTAGTTGTTACTACCCCTTATTTCAAAGGCCTTCCTTTCAGAAACGTAACAAATCTCAGCACCACAAAGTTTGACAGCACTGGGGTTATGTAGCATACATTTGTTTCCATTTATAATCTCCAATTTTCTTTCTCCCTTTGTACTTTCTCACTTTCTTCTTTTCTCTCTTCAGTATTACGTTCCATATCCTTAATGATGAGTAACAATACAAAAAGAAGTTTTTCATTGACCTTATAGGTAACAAGCCCAATTCCATGATTCATTAAACAAGCATATATTAAGTGCTTTTGATATGCCTAGAATAGATGGTATGGTCAAAACTCATAGGCATTGGAGTCACACAGACATGGTGACCATACCATGTAAGTTATACAAAACAGAGGGCACCTGAAGCCAGCAGAGGTGTGAAGGAAGGCTACTATGCAACTGGACCATGCAATGCCCCCAGAGTTAATTTCCCTAAAGCCTCGACAAGAGCCAAGCTGTCACAGTGTGTGTTCACAACAAGGGTTACCACACACAGAATTGCCCCCTCTCTTGTTAACCCCCATCTTCGAGGCCAGAGGATTTTTTACCAGGATTCTGGGGTGTTTCTCCTTCTTTCCTCCCTCCAAGATCTTCTCATGCCAACCAGCTTCTCCTGGGGAATTCATCAAAACTTTCATTGGAGTTCCCAACTTGTGGCCTGCCCTAAGGAATTCAGACTTGCTAATCACCACAGTCACTTGAAGAAACTGAGATATTAACAAGTTAACATTACCTAAAATCTTTCAGCCTGAAAGTGACAGATTTCTAAACCCACTCCTTTGCCTCCGCAACCAAGTCTTTTGACTTCAAAATTAATGCTTTTAATCAGTATAGATAAACTCACTGTTTGCATATTATTATTGAAGAAAAATGAATTCCAATTGGAGGTAGGAATATTTGGGAAGACTTCACAGGGAATTGAATTTTGAGTTGAACTTTGAAGCATATTCTCATTGTCATCTTGACACCTCAAAGACACTGTCTGTGACGTCATCAACATGGTTACATAAGAACCCCCCCCAAAAAAAGCCTCCTTAGAATAAAAGGACAAACATCACTGGCTTAAGACTCTGGAGGAGGGTAGAGACTGGAGAAGGACTCCACAAATACTGAATTGAAGAAACTGAAAAATATCAGATAGGAAAATTCCATCCCAGACCTGTAGGTCTGTTCTGGTTCCCCTCCCCCCTAACTCAGTCCCATGCAGCTTGGGAGTCATGCAGAGGCAGCAAGGCCTGGGTCCCTCCCACCATGGATAGAGACTATAGAGCAACTCACAGCAGTGAGTTAGAACTCCACACACATCCAAACACAGGGACCTAAGACTGCAGAGACCTAGGGAGGAATACAAGCCACTGAGGAGTATTGCATACAAAAGGACTCCCTGGCGACAGGGGGAGAGACCTTGATAGAAATGCTGGCAAGAACTGCTATGTCCTCACTCAATCCAGTTTCAGTTGGCTGGACAACCTAAAGGCAAAACAGACTTTTCTGAAGCGATCCATCTTTCTGGATTGACCCTATCTGGTTCTCTAGAGTGGGATACACTAATGGGAAAGAACTGGAGGTGGAAAAGCCTCACAGAAAAAAAGAGGGGGGTGGTGGTAAACTGAACTGCTGTAAGGCAGGAAGGGTTCCAGGACTGAAAAGTATAAGAAAAAGGGGGGAGGGGGGCACTGAGTGAGGGGAGAGAATTTAAACAAATCATAAGAACTGGGGAGAAAAATCTGCACAAAAACAAACAAAACAGATCAAGATTCCTGGAAAAGGAACAGAGAAAAGGAAGTGCTCTCCTGGAGATGAAACACTGAAGTGCAATCTTAACAACTGCACTGCAATCCAGAGCAAGAATAAGATGAAGAAGAGTTGAGAAAATCAACAAAGATGGACTATTCTAAAGGTCTATAATAAGTTGGACCAAGTGTCAAAGAAGAACCTCAACAAAAGGCCATCAACAATAAAACTCTAGATAAGAGGAAGAAATGGATCTTCAGAGTTAACTCATCAAGATAATCAGATGCCTGGACATCAACAAAAATTTACAAGCCATGTAAGAAACAGGAAGATATGGCTCAGTTAAGGGAACAAATTAAAACTTCAGGGGAAACTCAGAAGTTGGAACAACTAATCAAAGATGTCCAAACAAATCTCCTAAATCAATTCAAGGAGATGAAGGAAAATATGCATAAAAATATAAAGGATATTAAGAAGACAATGTGTGAGCATAAAGAAGAATTTGAAAGTATAAAAAGTAACAGAGAAATTATGGGAATGAAAGGCACAAAAGTAGGGATTAAAAATATACTAGAGGCATACAATGGCAGATTTGAACAGGCAGAAGAAAGAATCAGCAAACTGGAAGGCAGTAAAATCAAAATCATACACTCAGAAGATAAAAGAATAGAAAAAATTGAGCAGTGTCTCAGGGATTTGAGTGACTGTATGAAATCCAAAGACATAAGCTTCACTGGTATCCCAGAAGAAGAAGAGAAGGGAAAAGGGACAGAAGGAATATTTAAGGAAATAATGGCCCCAAATTTCCCAACTCTTATGAAAGACATAAATATGCATGCCCAAGATGTTCAACTACTACAAACAGAATAAATCCTAATAGACTGTATTAGTTAGATCTCTCTAGGGAAACAGAATCAACAAGAGGTATCTATAAATATAAGATTTTATATGAAAGTGTCTCACACAACTGTGAGTATGCACAAGTCCAAATTCTGTAGGGCAGGCAGCAAACTGGCAACTCCAATGAAGATGTTCAATGAACTCCTCAAGAAATGCTTTGCTGTTTAGCTGAAGAAGTGAAGGTCTTCTATCTGTCTTGCTTAAAAGTATTCAACTGATTGGATTAAATCCAGCTGACTGAATTCTTTCATTGTGGAAGACACGCCCTTTGTTGATGTATTCAGTCACAGCTGCAGCCAACTGACTAATGATTTAATAAACCATCCTTCTGGTTTAATAACAGCCATAAATGTCCTTGAAGTAATGGTTAGGCCAGTGCTTGCTTGATCAGTCACCTGGCCAAGTTGACACATAAACCTAACCATCACAGTCCAACCCTTGTCAACCTGGTAGTCAGACATGTCACCTTAAACCATACTTTATCTCTAAGTAGAGAATAATAACAGACATATATTTTGCCTAACAATACTCTGCTGTCCTGAATACAACTGGAAATGCACGAAATCTCTCCAGAATAGGGTGCAAGTCCTTGGGTGACATTAACTCTCTTAAAATTGATTTCCTTTAACTTAAATACTGTTAGGTCATATAACGGGATAAGACAGAGAAGAAAACAAAGATATTTGCTTTACAAACAAATACAAACATACTCATAACAGAACTAGGAGGAAATATTCATGCCGTCATAGTCCTCATTTCTGTAACTGATCATATGGTTGTAGTTCATATTTATCACTACCTTCTTCTACTACCCATTCCATGCTCCCTTTACCATCAGCAAGTGCTTCAGCTGGCCATGGTTCTTTGGCTGGTGGGTTGACCCAAACCTTCATTCCTGAAGTTTCTTGGCCATTGATAGTCCTGCCTGGATTGGGTTGTTGCAGTTCTCCATTGACTTTAATCACAGGGCATGGTAGTACTAAGAGCCCTAGGGGGTCTCCTGTATTCCAGGAAAACTCTTCTTTACCTCCACTGTGTAGTTGCAGTGGTATTTCCCCTTGATAATCAGAATCAATTACCCCAGCCAGTACAGTAATCCCCTTCTTTGCCTGTTGACTCAGAGGTATAAGAAGCCCAAAGTGGCCAGGTAGCAGTCTTAACTTCCAGTTCAATGGAATTATTGTTGTTTTCCTGGTGGAAGCACTCCTCCTTTTGGAACTAAGACTTGTAGACCAGCAGAGCTAAAGGTTGCAGGGACAGGAAGCAAAAATTTTCCTAGTGGATCACTAGGAGTGTTAGTGAGTGGTGCCACTCCTGTTTCCAACCCTTAATTCCTGGACCCGTGAATCCTGGGTATGGGAGAAACAGCACCATAGAGTGGATGCTGATTCAGAGCATACACAGCCTCCTGGAGAACACTGCCCCAGCCCTGTAAGGTATTGCCACCTAGCTGAGTCTTCAACAGGCCATTCCAGCATTCTATCAACACAGCTGCCTCTGGATGATGGGGAACATGGTAAGACCAGAGAATTCCATGAGCATGTGCTCATTACCTCACTTCCTTTGCTGTGAAGTGGGTTCCTTTGGCAGAAGCAATGCTGTATGGAATACCATGACAGTGCATAAGGCATTCCTTAAGTCCACAGATGGTAGTTTTGGCAGAAGCATTATGTGCAGGGAAGGCAAACCCATATCCAGAGTATGTGTCTATTCCAGTGAGAACAAATTGCTGCCCCTTCCAGGATGGAAGTGGTCCAATGTAATCAACTTGCCACCAGGTAGCAGGCTGACCACCTTGGGGAATGGTGCCATATAGGGGACTGAGTGTGGGTCTCTGCTGCTGGCAGATTGGGCACTCAGCAGTGGCTGTGGCCAGGTCAGCCTTGGTGAATGGAAGTCCATATTGCTGAGCCCATACATAACCTCCATCCCTACCACCATGACCACTTTGTTCATGAGCCCACTGGGCAGCAACAGAAGTGGCTGGGGAAAGAGGCTGACTGGTATCCACCAAACGGGTCATCTTACCCACTTGATTAGTAGAATCTTCCTCTGCTGAAGTCACCCTCTGGTGAGCATTCACAAGGGACACAAATATCTTCATGTTCTCGGCCCACTCACAAATGTCTATCCACATGCCCCTTCCCCAGACTTCTTTGTCACCAATTTTCCTATCATGTTCATTCCAAGTCTGTGACCATCCAGCCAAACCATTAGCAACTGCCCATGAATCAGTATACAAATGCACCTCTGGCCAGCTCTCCTTCCAAGCAAAATGAATAACCAGGTGCATTGCTCAAAGTTCTGCCCACTGGGAGGATTTCCCCTAACCACTGTCCTTCAAGGACATCCCATAAAGGGGCTTCAGTGCTACAGCTGTCCACTTTCAGGTGTTGCCTGTATATCATGCAGAACCATCTGTAAACCAGACCCAAGTTTTCTCTTCCTCAGTCAACTGATTCTAAGGAACTCCCCAAGACGCTATAGCTGTGGGCTGGGAAAGAGAAGGTAAGGTGGAAGGAGTGGGAGCCATGGGCATTTGGGCCACTTCCTCATGTAACTTACTTGTGCCTTCAGGACCCACTCGAGCTCTATCTCATATACACCATTTCCATTTTATGATGGAGTGCTCTGTTCACACCCAACTTTATGGCTTGGTGGGTCAGAAAACACCCAGCTCATGATAGGTAACTCAGGTCTCATGGTAACATGGTGGCCATGGTTAAGCGTCCTGTCTCTACTAAGGCCCAATAGCAGGCCAAAAGCCATTTCTCAAGTGAAAAGTAGTTATCTGCAGAGTATGCTAAGGCTTTACTCCAAAATCCTAAGGGCTTGTGTTGTGATTCTCCTATAGGAGCCTGCCAAAGGCTCCAAACAGCATCTCTATTTGCCACTGACACTTCTAGCATCATTGGATCAGCTGGATCATATGGTCCAAGTGGCAGAGCAGCTTGCACAGCAACCTGGACCTGTCGCAGAGCTTCATTTTGTTCCAGTTCCCTCTCAAAACTGGCTTTTCTGGTCACTCAGTAAATGGGCTGGAGAAGCACACCCAAATGAGGAACATGTTGCCTCCAAAATCCAAAGAGACCAACTAAGCATTGTGCCTCTTTTTTGGTCATGGGTGGGGGGGCAGATGCAACAGCTTATCCTTCACCTTAGAAGGGATATCTCGACAGGACCCACACCACTGGACACCTAGAAATTTTACTGAGGTGGAAGACCCCTGTATTGTTTTTTTTTTTTGGAATTGTCTCCCATTCTCTGACATGCAAATGCCATACCAATAAGTCTAGAGTAGTTGCTATTCCTTGCCCACTAGGTCCAATCAATATGATACCATCAATATAATGGACCAGTGTGATGTCTTGTGAGAGGGAAAAATGATCAAGATCACTGTGGACAGTATTATGACACAGGGCTGGAGAGTTGATACACCCCTAAGGTAGCACAGTGAATGTATACTGCTGGCCTTGCAGCTATTGAGAAAAAAGCATTTGCCAGATCAATAGTTACATACCAGGTGTTGATTTGCTCAAGCAATGATACCACATCTGGAACAGCAGCTGCAATTGGAGTCACCACCTGGTTAAGCTTATGATAATCCACTGTCATCTTCCAAGACCCATCTGTTTTCGGCACAGGCAAAACTGAAGAGTTGAATGGAGAAGTGGTAAGAATCACCACCCCTGCATCCTTCAAGTCCTTACGAGTGGCATTAATCTCTGCAATCCCTCCAGAAATCCGGTATTGCTTCTGATTTACTATTTTGCTAGGCAGGGGCAGTTCTAGCGGCTTCCACTTGGCCTTTCCCACCATAATAGCCCTCACTCCATGAGCCAGGGAACCAATGAGAAAATTCTGGCAGTTGCTGAGTATGTCTATTCCAAAGACGCATTTGGGAACTGGGGAAATTACCACAGAATAAGTCCAGAGGCCCACTGGACCCACTGTGGGACAGACCTGAGCTAAAACTCCATCAATCTCCTGACCTCCTTAAGCCCCAACTCTGACTGGTGGACCAGAGTGACACTTTGGATGTCCTGGAATTAATGCCACTTCTGAACCAGTGTCTAACAATCCCCAAAATATCTGATCATTTCCTTTTCCCCAATGCACAGTTACCTGGTAAAAGGCTGTAGGTTCTCTTGGGGAAGGCTTGGAGGAAGATTAACAGTATAAATTTTTGGCAGTGTAACAGGGTCTTTCCCCAAGGGTACCTGGCCTTTCCCTCATTCAGTGGGCTCTAGATCTGTAAACTCTCAAGTCTGGAAATTGACTAAGGGGTATGACTCTCTGTTTTTGTTATTCAAGGTAGACTTTTGTTCACTTGACCTAGAATTCTTCTGCTTATACAGTTCAAACAAGAATTTGGTAGACTGCCCATCTATTTTACTTATAGGTACTCCATGATCTACTAACCAATGCCATAAGTCTCTGTGGGTCAGATTATTTTGACTGCTGCTTTGAGCCTGTTTTCCATTATGGTAGCCACACCCACCTTGTCTTTGGCGATTAATTGCTGCCACGTGGCTTCTGCTGATTCGGGATCTGATTATCCCCATTGTGTTTAAGGATCCCAGCTCAGTGACAGCAGTTCCCACAGTAATATCCGATCTACAGAAAAGGGAGACTACAGAGCTCTTCAGGGATGATGGAGCCAGTCTCACAAATTTATTCCTCTCAGTCCTGGTAAAAGGTGTGTCCTCTGGACATTCCAGGGTTGTGTGAGCAGGTCTTCCATGATAAATCCACTCTAACATTCCACTCTCTCTAATCCTTTGAATCCCCGCCTCTACATTATACCAGGGCAGTTCTGGCATTTTGACCTTAGGTAATGTCGGCCACCTTTTGATCCATGTTTCAGCCAACCACCCAAACAAACTGTTAACGCCCTTTCTAACCCCTCGAGCTATAACACTGAATTCAGAATCTCTGCTTCCTGGGCCCATATCAGTAAATTCAGCCTGATCCAACTTTATATTCCTTCCACCATTATCCCATACCCTTAATATCCATTCCCGCTATTCCCCTGATTTCTGTCTGTATAAGTTGGAAAACTCATACAGTTCTTTTGGAGTATAGTGTACTTCCTCTGGGTCACACTTTGCACCTCACCCTTCTGGACCTGTTGAGACTTTAGTCTAGTTATAGGTATTGAAGCAAAGACTGGTAGTGGGGGTGGGTCATGAAAAGAATTAGAAGTATCCCTCAAGCCTGAGGTAAACCTCAGGACATTCTGTTGCAGTTTTGTCTCATGAAACAGGATTAATCTCTCCAGACAGAGGAGTGAGGGCTGCTTCCTCAGGGTACGTGAATACAGGTTTAGCAGGTACTGAAGGGTTAATTTCTTTAGGTGGAGGCAGGATGGCAGGTCCCTCAGGGCAGAATGGAGGTTGGGAAGCTGTTTCCTCAAAGCAGGCTGGAGGTTGGGTAGCTGTCTCCTCAGGGCAGACTGAAGGTGGGGGGCTGTTTCCTCAGGACAGGAGACCACTACAGGTATATCTAACAGAGACTCAGCAGAATCCAGGGTTCCAATGCCCTCACTGCCATTACTGCTAATCCATATGTAACCATCACAAGTTTCAGGAGCCCATTCTTTTCTAATCAATGCCTTTACTTTAAAAGCAGATACCCTGCGAGGTTGAGATTTCAGTTTACCTTGTAAATCTACTACTCACAGAATGAAACTCTGGGTCTGGTTTTCAGAAATCTCAAGTCTGTGGCCATTGGAAATAAGATTTTCTTTCAGGGCACACAAAGAAACCTTTACATCCCATATGGCACTTCAGTTTCAAATTTGAAGACTTTAGCTCGTCCTTTCCTCTTATAACTTTATCCAGCATATCTAAGGTTATCCAGCCAACATCATTATACCTCTTAACTCTGCAAAACTCTGTTAAGGTGTCAAAAACACTGTCACCCAAAGCCTTGCTTCGTACAAGAGTATGATTAGGAGAATCAAATGATGATATTTTGCCTATCTCCATTGCCAATTCACACCATAGACTGTCAGTGCCCTGTTGATTATTGGAAATGGAGTCATTAGTGCCTCTGAATCTAATCAGAGTAGAAAATCAATTGTAAAAGTCCATTTTAAGATTCTGTTTCTCAAGAACCACTCCCAGTACCAAGTTATATTAGTTAGGGTTCTCTAAGGAAACAGAATCAACAGAGATATCTATAAATATAAGATTTTATATAAAAGTGTCTCACACAACTGTGAGTATGCACGAGTCCAAATTCCATAGGGCAGGCAGCAAACTGGCAACTCCAGTGAAGATGTTCAATGAACTCCTCAGGAAATGCTTCACTGGTTAGCTGAAGAAGAAGTGAAGGTCCTTTATCTGTCTCGCTTAAAAGTCTTCAACTTATTGGATTAAATCCACCTGACTGAATTCTCTCATTGTGGAAGACATGCCCTTTGTTGATGTATTCAGTTACAGCTGCAGCCAATTGACTGATGACTTAATAAACCATCCTTCTGGTTTAATAACCAGCCACAAATGTCCTTGCAGTAATGGTTAGGCCAGTGCTTGCTTGGCCAGTCACCTGGCCAAAATGACACATGAAACTAACCATCACTTAGACCTACTCCAAGAAACATACTAAACAGAATGTCAAATATCAAAGATAAAGAGAGAACTCTGAATGCAGCAAGAGAAAAGCGATTCATCACATTCAAGGGAATTTCAATGAGACTAAGTGCCAATTTCTCATTGGAAACCATGGAGGGGAGAAGGCAGTGGTATGATATATTTAAGGTACTGAAAGAGAAAAACAGCCAGGCCCAAATTCTTTATCTGGCAAAACTGTCCTTCAAAAATGAGGGAGAGTTTAAAATATTCACAGATAAACAGAAACTGAGAAAGTTCTTCAACAAAAGACCTTCCCTATAAGAATTACTAAAGGGAGTTCTACGGGTTGAAAGGGAAACACAGGAGAGAATGACTTGGAGAGTAGTGTGAAGAAATAAAGACTGTCAGTAAGGGTAACTAAAGAGTAAATATAAAACTCAATAGTACTGTATACTCAATATACAACTCTACTCTTTAATTCATATAAGAATCAGAATACAATTGAACAAGAAAACGGGATATTTCCTAAGAGAAGACATGCAAAATACAAAGTGGTAAAGTGGGATAAAAATAACACAAAGAGGGGAAACTGAGGAATATGGAAGCAGAGAATGTATATGCTATTGAAGCTGAGTTGGTTATCTTATAAAATGAGTAGGTTATAGATGTAGTAACATAAACCCCAGGGTAACACAATGAAAGTATTTACAAAATATACAGAAACAGAAATGAGAAAGGGATTAGTAAGATACATCACAAAAGAGCAAATATACAGAAAAGGAAGTTACAATAAAGGAAAAGAGAGATTAAAAAAAAAAAAGACAAGACATATTAAAACAAAGGAAAAATGGCTGAAGTAAGTATTGCCTTTACAGCAATAACACTGAATATTAATGGATTAAACTCCCCAAGCAAAAGACACAGGTTTGAAGAATGGTTAAAAATGATCCAACTGGAGAACCTAAGATGGCAGCTAGGTGAGACAGGGCAAAAAAAACACCTCTGTGAAAAATACTAGATAAAAACCAAACAGTGACCCAGAACACCAGTTCCAGAGTAGCACCAGCCAGACAAGGTCTGCTAAATCTATAGGGACTGTGCATTTGGTGAAATCAGGAGTCTGCATTCTGAAACGAGTGAGTGAGTCGGCTGAAAGTCCCTCGGCCATGCTGTGGTGTGGGGAAACAGTGGGTTGGTGTTTGGAGACAGACTAGTTCTTTAAAAAAAAAAAAAAAAAAAAAAAAAAGCCTGGGAGCAGCTGCAGATATGACGGGGAGAGCCTCGCAGTGAAGCATGGTGGAAGTGGGTTGGGCTAACACCTAGGTGTCTGGCATAGAGGATACCCCTTCCCACACCTGATGCTGACTGTCTCAGGCCCAGGGGAGCAAAGGGGAGCCAAAGGGAGAAAGGACCGCAGGACTTGCAGCCATCTTCCCCGCAGGTGGAAGATGCTCCTGCCTGGGGCCCAGCCCGCAGCCCAGAGTTGCGCTGGGAAGCCCAGTGTGACGCGGAGTCTTTCCCACAGCACCGCACACACGCCACAGTGTCGGCTGTGGACAGTAGCCTTTAATACACCCATGGCTGACTGTCCTGGAGCTGGGAGTGTGGTGCTGTGTGGAAAGGGGGAAATTAACGCTCCCCAGTCAACCGTCTTTGAAGCCGGCTGGGAACGCCCCTGCATGGCCGGGCATCCCAGGGCTTCCCTGGAGGCCGGCGCACACTTGTGACGTGACACGGCCCTCCCTCAGCAGAAGTCCTGGAAGAGAACAGCAGAGAAGGGGGAACCAATAGGAAATCCCAGGGAACCTACGCCAATGCCAAGGACTTGTGGGTCAGTGGCAGAGAACAGCCTTAAATTTCCAGGAACACCTGGGAGGTTTGATTATTAAAGCTGCCCTTCCTCTCTAACTTCTCAGACACATGCCCCTCATTCAGGGTGGACAGCACTGACAACACACCCAAATTAAGTGCACCAGTTGGACCCCACAGAGTCAGATCCCCACACACCACAAAGACAAAGTTGGGGAGAACTGACTTGAGGGGAATAGGTGACTCATGGACACCATCTGCTGGTTAGATAAAGTGTACGTCACCAAGCTGCAGTTCTGACATATTAGAGATCAAATAAAGCAAATGCCAAGAGGCCAAAAACAACAGAAAATCTTAAAGCATATGATAAAACCAGATGATATGGAGAACCCAAACCCAAACACCCAAATAAAAAGATCAGAAGACACACAGTACTTGGCACAATTAATCAAAGAACTACAGACAGGCAAATGAGAGCATGGCACAGGATATAAAGGACATGAAGAAGAGCATGGCACAGGATATAAAAGACATAAAGAAGAAGCTAGAAGAGCATAAAGAAGAAATTGCAAGAGTAAATAAAAAAATTGAAGAGCTTATGGAAATTAAAGGAACTGTAGGCCAAATTAAAAAGACTCTGGATACTCATAATACAAGATTAGAGAAAGCTGAACAACTCAGTCTCCTCGAGGACCACAGAACAGAAAATGAAAGAACAAAAGAAAGAATGGGGAAAAAAATCGAAAAAATTGAAATGGATCTTAGGGATATGATAGATAAAATAAAATGTCCAAATTTAAGACTCATTGGTGTCCCAGAAGGGGAAGAGAAGGGTAAAGGTCTAGAAAGAGTATTCAAAGAAATTGTTGGGGAAAACTTCCGAAACCTTCTACACAATATAAATACACAAAGCATAAATCCCCAGAGAACTCCAAATAGAATAAATCCAAATAAACCTACTCCAAGACATTCTGATCAGACTGTCAAGTACTGAAGAGAAGGAGCAAGTTCTGAAAGCAGAAAGAGAAAAGCAATTCACCACACACAAAGGAAACAACATAACACTAAGTAGTGACTACTCAGTGGCCATGATGAGAGAAAAATTTCCAACCAAAAATACTTTATCCAGCAAAACTCTCCTTCAAATTTGAGGGAGGGCTTAAATTTTTCACAGACAAACAAATGCTGAGAGATTTTGCTAATAAAAGACCTGCCCTACTTTAGATACTAAAGGAAGCCCTACCGACAGAGAAACAAAGAAAGGAGAGAGAGATATAGAAAATTTTAACAGACATATATAGAATATTACATCCCAAGTCACTGGGACACACATTCTTCTCTAGTGATCACAGATCCTTCTCCAGAATGGACCATATGCTGGGACATAAAAACAAGCCGCAATAAATTTAAAAAAAAAAATGAATTTGTTCAAAGCACATTCTCTGACCACAATGGAATACAAATAGAAGTCAATAACCATCAGAGACTTGGAGAATTCACAAACACCTGGAGGATAAACATGAGGGGGAGATAAAAACATTCCTGGATAATTAAAAGCTGAGGGACTTCATCATCAGTAATCAGTCCTATAAGAAATGCTAAAGGGAGTTGAGCAGGCTGAAAGGAAGGAACACTAAACAATTGACTGAAACTACATGAAGAAATAAAGATTTCCAGTAAAGATCACATGGTAAATATAAATACCAATACTACTGTATTTTTGATTTATAACTCCACTAGTTACTTCCTACAGGATCTAAAATACATAAACTCTAATGACAAATCAGTGGTTTTGGACTCAATGTAAAATACGTAATTTTTGACAAGAACTACATAAAGGTGGGGGAATGATGGAGTATAGGAACACAGTTTATGTGTCATATGGAAGTTAAGTTAGTATCAAAGAAAAACAAGATTGCTATAGATTTAAGATGCTAAATTTAAGCCCCACGGTAAACACAAAGAAAGTATCAGAGAATATGACCATAGAGATGAAAAGTAGAGTAGGGGTTCTGAGAAGTGGGGGAAAGGGCAATGCGGAGTTAAGAAATGAGAGTAGGGTTTCTGTTTGGGGTGAAGGGAAAATTCTAGAAATGGATGGTGGGAAGGTGATAGCATTGCACCATTCTAAATGTGATTAATCCCACTAATGGAATGCTAGGGAGGGGGTGGAATGGGAAGATTTAGGCTATATATATGTTTCCAAAATTGAAAAAAAAAAAAAGTCTAAATAGATGACAATTAAATGCCAAAGATGATCCTGGATGGGATCTGAGGATGGAGGAGAGGAGGCTCAAAGGGACACAGATGGGACACACACACACACAAAAAAAAGGAAATACAGAATGTAAGCTTTGTATCAATGTTGAATTTCTCGAACTTCTTAACTACACTTAATGAGATTGCATAAAAGAATGTTCTTGTCCATGGGAAAGGTATATGTGAATTATATTGTTTGTTCAAAGATATGTGTAGCTTGCTCTCACATGTTCAGAGAACAGAGCAATAGATGATGGCTCATAGGGAGGGAGGGAGGGAGGGAGAGAGGTAGGGAAAGAAAGAAATGGTGGTGTGACAGAATGTTAAAGGTGGTGGATCAGGATATTGGGGGAGGGGGGTCGGGATATGATAGAGTTCTATGTATGGGGTTTGTACTGTTTTTGCAACTCTTCCTGTAAGATTGAATTCATTTCAAAATAAAATTTATTAAATTAAAAAAAAATGATCCAACTATATGTTATTTACAGGAGACTTACCTTAGACCCAAAGACACAAATAGGTTAAAAGTGAAAGGATTAAAAAAGATTCCATGCAAATAGTAACCAAAAAAGAGCTGAGGTAGCTATACTAATATTGGACAAAGTAGATTATGAGTCAAAGCAGTTATAAGAGACAAAGAAGGACACTATATTTTAATAAAAGGGGTGATCTACCAAGAAGAAATAACCACCATAAATATTTATACACCTAACCATGGTGTTCCAAAATACATGAGGCAAACGCTGGCAAAACTGAAGGGGGAAATAAACACCTCTACAATAATAGGTGGAGACTTCAATATATAACTCACATCAATAGACAGAACATCTAGATAGAAGATCAATAAGGAAACAAAGACCTTGAATAGTAAGATAAATGAACCAGAGCTAAAAGACTTATAAAGAACCTTGCACTCTAAAACAGCAGCATATACATTCTTCTCAAGTGCAGGTAGATCATTCTCCAGGATAGACCACATGTTGGGTCATAACACAAGTCTCAGTAAACTTAGAAAGTTTGAAATCATATAAAACATATTCTTTGACCATAATGGAATGAAGCTGGAAATCAATAATAAGCAGAGAACTGGAAAATCCACAAATAAATGGAAGTTCACTCTCTTAAACAATCAGTGGGTC
This sequence comes from Choloepus didactylus, assembly GCF_015220235.1. Classification (NCBI taxonomy): domain Eukaryota; kingdom Metazoa; phylum Chordata; class Mammalia; order Pilosa; family Megalonychidae; genus Choloepus; species Choloepus didactylus. The sequence goes on along the minus strand of NC_051317.1, from coordinate 69,952,880 downwards.
AAGGAAGAAATTGAAAGGGAAAACAGTAAATATCTTGAGATGAATGAAAATGAGAACCCAACATATCAAAACTTACAGGATGCAGTGAAGGCAGTGTTGAAAGGGAAATTTGTAGCCCTAAACACTTACATTAAAAAAAAAGAGAAAGAGCTAAAATCTAAGACCTAACTGCACACGTGGAAGAAGTAGAAAAAGAACAGTCAACTAACCCCCAAAGAAAGCAGAAGGAAAGAAATAACAAAGATTAGAGCAGAAATAAGTGAAATTGAGAATAAAAAAGCAATAGAGACACTAAACAAAACCAAAAGTTTGTTTCGAAAAGAACAATACAATTGACCAACCCTTAGCTAGACTTACAAAGATAAAAAGAGAGAAGATGCAAATAAATAAAATCAGAAATGAGAAGGAGGACACTGCTATTGACCCCACAGAAATAAAAAGATTCATCAGAGGATACTATGAACAACTTTATGCCAACATATTAGACAACCTAGATGAAATGGACCAATTCCTAGAAATACACAGCCTACACTGACTCTAGAAGAAACAGAAGATCTCAACAGACCAATTAGAAGAGATTGAATCAGTCATCAAACTCTCCCAACAAAGAAAAACCCAAGACCAGATGGCTTTACAGGTTAATTCTACCAATCATTCCAAGAAGAATTAATACAATCCTGCTCAAACTCTTCCAAAAAATTGAAGAGGAAACACCACCTGCATTCTATGAGGCCCACATCACCCTAATACCAAAGCCAGATAAAGATAATATAAGAAAATTACGGACCAATTTCTCTTACAAATATAAGATGCAAAAATCCTCAAAAATACTTGCAGACTGAATCCAGAACACATCAAAAGAATTATACACCATGATCAAGTGGCTTTTATCCTAGGTATGTAAGAGTAGTTCAAATAAGAAAATCAATTAACATAATACACAACATCAACAAAATGAAGGGAAAAAAAACCCACATGATCAACTTAATTAACTCAGAAAAGGCATCTGAAAAAATTCAGCATCCTTTCTTGGTAAACTTGTTACACAATCTAAGTCCCAGTTTCATACAAATGAGGGATATTTAATATATCATAGGTTGTTCTGAGAAATCAAAATGATACATAAATCACCTGGAACAGTTCTTAACATAGAAAGGGTTATCAATATCAGCTATTACTATTTTTATTGTCTTAACCATTATGCTGAACCATCTTCTAGAACTACCACAATTTTTTCTTTAGTTACTCATGATATCCATGTTTATCCATTGGCCATTTTGAAGAATGTTTTAAATTTCCAATATACTTTTCATTTTTCTCTTTGGTATTAATGTCTAATTTACTTGCTTGGAGGTTAGAAATCAAAGTCTACATAATACCATTTGAAATTTTTGAGATTGCCTTATGGTTTTGTACATGAACAATTTTGAACTGTGTCCTGTTTATAAGATCCAGAACTCTGTATTTATCTTTTAGACCATAATTGTTAATTCTGAAGTTGAAATCTTTTTCATTTTGTTTTGTTTTGTTTTGTCTGAACGACATAACAATAATTGAGATAAGTGGCTTTAATTTGCATTTCCCTACTATTTAATGATGGTGATTAAATGTTCACATAATTATTTGCCACCTATATATCTTCTTTAGTGAAGTGTTCAAATCTTTTGTCTTCTTAATATTGAATTGTAATAGTTCTTTACGTATTCTAAATACAAGTCCTTTATCAGATTTATGTTTTGTGAGTACTTGCTCCCAATAGGTTGCCAATCTTGTGATTTTAACAGTTTTCTTGAACAGATTTTAATTTTGATGTACAATTTGTCAATTCTTTTATGACTTCAGGTTTTTGTATTCCAAGAAATCTTGGCAAAATCCAAAGTAAAAGAGACTTTTTCCGATGTTTTCTTCTAGAAGTTTTATATGTTATAGCTCTCTCAATTACTTCTATGATGAATTTTGAGTTAACTTTGTATATGGTGTAACATCAGGGTTGAGGTTCATTTTTTTGCGTATATATTACCAATTGTTCTAGAACCATTTGTTGAAAATCAATTGACCATATATGTGTGTGTCTGTTTCTGGATTTACCATTCTGTTTGATTGATATTTATATCTATCCATATTATGCCAACACTACACTGACTGCATTAGTGTAGCTTTGTAGTTAGTTCTGTAATCAGCACGAGTGCCTCCAACTTTGTTTTTCCTTTTCCAAAATGGTTTTAGCTATTTTGTAACCTGGATTTCCATTTAAATTTTAGAATCACCTTGCCAAACTCTACAAAAAAGGCCTGATGTGATTTTGACTGAAATGATGTTGAAACTATAGATACATTTGTTAAAAATTGACATTTAAAAATATTCTCTCAATCCATGAACATAGTAAATGTGTAATTTATCACTATAAAATTAATAAACATTTAATGTAATTATTAACATGGTGGGTTTAAACCCACCATATACCCTTGTTCCATCTGTTCTCTGTATCAGTAACAAAACCATAGTAAAGATTAAAATTGTATTTTCTCATTTGCTTTGAAAACAAAGACATAATAGTGCTTTTAAAAAGAAAATAAGAGAATACTTACTTTTATGGGCTTCACCATTTGCAACGTAGATGAATCCATCCACAACTTCACATACTTTCTGAATTTGTGGAATCACACTATACCGGCTTCCTTGTTGATCATCCCCTTCATTCTGTAGACTGAATATCTTGTTAACTGCACTTGTATGCTCTTCCCTTGCTCTATCTCTTTCTTTTCTATAAGAAAAGTGTAAATATAAAACATAACAGACACTAAACAGGCGCTATTCCCCTTAATATTTCCAAGTTCTGATGGTCTCAGGCAGGCCCCTAAGCAGGTAGCCTTACCTGGTAGTTGAATATAATATCAGGATGTTGAATTTATGTTGGTTGCTGAACTGAAAACTGACTCCTGATCCAATACCTAAAGGAGAAAAGTACAATATCAAAACAAGTCCTTAATACAGACAACAAAAGATCAGATTGCAAAAACCCAGTGAAAATAAAAAGAGCAAAGAAAAAAAAATCCTTCTATTACAAATTATATATAGCTTTGGAAAAGAATGCAATGTGTGTGATAAAGAAAAAATGTTGTATGCAATTTTAATTCACATAGCAATTAAAAATATGAATAGAGAACAAAGAACTGCTAGTTTTAAGATTTTTTATATCATCATCACTAACACTGTATCAGCAGCAACTGTATTCTAATAGCTACTAGTATTTATCCTCAAAACTAAGGCTTACTTTCTTATTTTTATGTTTCTTATTAGTCTTACAATCATGAATATACATTCAATAAAATAGCTTTTTTCCCTCTGAAAAGATGTTTTTAAATTGATAGTCACCAATAGTACCTTAGAAAGTTGAAGAAATAGAGCAGATACGGAAATTTAGAATTAGACAGACTTGGACTAGAATCTTGACTTTGCTACTTAACTAGCCATGAATTTGTAAGCCTCAGTTTCAACATCCAAAAAAGAAATAATGCATACTTCTTAGGGTTACTGCAAGGATTAAATGAGATAATATATGTAAAACTCCTAGTACAAAGACTGGTAAATAACAGGGGCTAAATATTAGCATCTTACTACTTAAATTTGAATCTTTCAACACTATTTGTCCTTTCTTAATCTCTTCCCTCCTTTGGCTCTGTTAACACTTGGGGGATGTAGTTCTCCTCTTGCCTCCTAGAAAGACCCTTCCAGACATTCATGGTTCTATTTCTTCTTCTTGCTGCATAAATATCCTCTTATATCTGTCTACTTCTCTCCATTCTTAGTCCAAATTACCATCACCTCTCACCTAGACTTCTGCAACCACTTCTAATAAGGCTCCTATATCCACTCTCACTCCCTATTATACATTCTTCTGACAGTAGCTAGAGAGAATGTTTAAAAATGCCTATCTACTTAAGTCTCTTCTCTTCTTAAAATCCTTCAAACCCACTGCTGTTGATATAAAGAAACAAAAACTTAATATTATCTGGTCCCTAATTAGCTCATTAGAAACAACTCCAGACTTTCACACCCTAAGCCCTGCATTATAAAAAATCTAGTTGTTTAAATACATCATACATGTCATCCCATATCACCAGCTCAGGAAACAAACATATAGAGATCTTGGTTGCTCGGAATGTCACCATCACAGGCCAAGTGACCCTAGTCCTCTGGTCACCACATTTTGTGCACAAACACCCCCAAAAGATCATAAAAACAAAATATACTATGTCTCTGATCCTTATTTTCATGAGCTTAATTCCCAGAGATTGCCCCCTTAACATATCTATCCTCAGCCCAACAAGGTCCCCATACTATCAGGCACTTCCTTGCTCCAACATTTCATTCTTCCCTGACACTGAAGGATCTGGGGCATAATTAGATGGACATTTTTTAACAGTCACTCCAGCTACTGTCTAGAGATGGAATTTCCATTTCACAATCAGCAAATCTCCCCATATCCTCAACCGCTTCATGAAGTGTTCCTTCTTTCCTATGACCTTACCTGAAAAAATGACCTGCCCCTAGGATGTTGCTTCTCTTGCAGCAAACTTGCAAGTAGTAAAGTTGCTTATTCTCTTACACTTCAGATTAATGAGGTGGGGTTAGTGTTTTCTTTACTCCCCAACCTTCTTTAAAAACTCCATTTCTTTGAAAAACACAACATTGACCTATAACACCATCTCTCCTTCCTTGACATTATTTATGAATCTCCTTTTGACCATCTCTTCCCTAAACATTACTTGAAGACTTCAGCACCTGGCTACAGTCTTACTCTCCACCCTAGGGAACCACTAAGTCCATGTGGACTCCATATGACTCTATTTCTTACCCAGATCTTGCTCTTGACATCTGGATCCATAAAGTAATATATAAAGTCATTCACTAACTCCACAAATATATATTGGGAGTTTAATATGTACCTGGCACCACAAATACAACTAAGAATAAAGCTGACAAGATTCCTGCCCTGCTGGAGCTTCCATTCAAGTGGATTTTTTTTTTTTAGTAGGCATCCCTTCTTTGATATCCCACAGATTTATAAAAGAGAACATAATTCCAAACAGTTTTCACTCTCCCTATACAGATCACAACTCTCTTCCTTTTCTCCACATCCCTCCCCTCCTCAAAAAAAGGTTCACTTCCTCCTCATGTGATTCCTTATCCCAATAGATGGCACTATCATCCAACAGGAAACCCAAACCAGAAACCAAGAGTCATCCTCATTACTAATACACATTCAGTCAATTCTATATCCATAGCACTCATTCTCTCCTCTCCTTTACCACTAACCTGGATGCTCTACTCATATTTTTATCATGATATCATAGTAGCTTCTCTGTGCCTTTAATCCCTTCTAATTCATTCTTTACTCGGTAGCCAGAGTAATCTTTCTAAAATGTACTCCTGATCATTCCATTTCCCTGCTTAAAATCCTTCAGCACTTCTCAAATGCTTAAGCATGGCATATAAGTTGTCTTTCTTGTCACAGAGAACTACCCCAAATGTGTCAGGCACACCTTGACCCTTGTGCTTTTGCAAATATAGTTCTCATTGCCTAGGATACTTTTTTAAAGGCTTATTCCTACTTATCCTAATGGCTTGTGAGACATCATCTTCACTCTGGAGCCTTCTTCACCTCTTCACCTCTACTTTTCTACCCAGTAACTAAGTACATCATTTTCTAATTACTTGTATACTTGTCTATCTCCTCACCTTAACCAAGGATCTTTATGGCTCACAGATGTTTTTTTGTTATTGTTTTAAATCACCTAGCATCTATTAGCTATTCTCAATAAGTGAATAAAGAATAAACTGGATTATATTGTTATTTACATTCTATTATACATCCTGCCTTGCAAACTATATGGTTTTCTTCAAAGAAAGAGGGTGATGATATAGCTCTTTATTGATATTCCAATATATATCAAAGTACTTTACACATAATAGATGCTGAATGATTTTTGCTGATAACATTCTTTTGAAAATATTGTAAAATACATATGATATCCACTGTACGAATAAAACATAATTTACTTTCACGTAATCTTAAATTCTAGATTATACAAATTTGAGGAATAATGAATAAGATTACCTTATTTGCTTATTAACTATAAGTAAATTAATTCTTTCAGTCCATTGGGACTTAGGGGTTCCCATCCACCAAATTACTATATTTCATTACATCAATTAATCAATTTACAAATGAATTATTCTCTATTCAACATTAGTGACAAGCTCAAAGTGTTTGAATTATCATGTACTGTAGACTAACATGAAAATTACCGTCAATTTGCCTCTGAGGCAAACCAGCTGTTGGGCAAAGTTCCTCAGAAGACATCAAGCTCAACACCAAAGATGTATTCAATTCTTCCAAACCTGGTCCAAACATAGCAAATCGTGGTTCATTCTGAATGATCAGTGAGTGCAAAAAAGAGGTGACAGCGCCATACACAGGACGGCTGGATTTTGAGGATCTTCTTCTATGTGGACAACACATTTTATAGCTGTACAAAATTGTCATAATTAGAAAATTAACATAGAAAAAAACTCATTTATCCAGTTATTCATTCAACAATATATAATTAATTGAGTACCTGCTAGACACAAGAGATACAATGATTATATAGCTCCAATCTTCAAGAAGCACAGTGGAGGACAGAAAGAAACCACTATAAATTGTTTACTGAGTGCCAAGAGAGTAAAAAGCCCAAGGTGCTGTGGGAGTGGTCCAGAAGGTAAAGAAGTCTTCCCCAGAAAGTGGTAACTTACTTTCTCATCTTTCGTTTAAATTTAGATTCTCTCATGGAACACTTGGTCTAACACTTGTTTCAATGGTTAAAATTCCCTACATAGAACACTGGTTCTCAACCTAGGGTGATTTTGCTCCCCAGGAAATGTGTGGCAATGTATGGAGACAGTTTTAGTTTTTGTATCGGGGAGGAGGTGTGGTACTACTGATCTAGTAGGTAGAGGCCAGGGATGCTGCTAAACATCTTACAATGCACAGGAAAGCCTTCCCCAACAAAGAATTAGCCAGTCCAAAATGTCAGGAATGCCAAGATTGAGAAACCCTACATTAAAGATAAACTGTACAGAGAGTTATTATACAAGTCCCTATAAAAAACAAAAATATAAAATTACCAAGACCATCAATATAATCAAATTTCTTAGGTACTCCTATTGATGGCCTAAAATTTAAAAGTTCAGAGATTGTTTAATATATAGGGAGACTCTAATGTTCCTTAAGAATAACCTAACAAACTAAGAATCATGTGAAAGAGCTCTAACTCTTTAAACTAGCTATGTCTATGTTTTATCAAAAGTTAAAAGGAAGTTACTCAAATCAAAATAAACGTAAATTACCAGGAGACAGAAAGAGGTTAGAGAATGGGCCGATGATGCTTAATGTATACAGAATTTTTAATAAAGTTGATTGTAAATGTTAGGAAATGGATAGAGGTGATGGTAGCACAAGCTGCAAATGTAACTAACAGTGCTGACTGAAAGGGTAAGTCTAGGGTTGTGTATGTCATTAGAAGGAAAGCTAGAGGATAAAACATGGGACTGTATAAAATAGCAAAACCTGTTGTGGACGATGACTGTGGTTAATTGTAAGAAATATAAGAAAGTTTTTATATGAACTACAACAAATGTACATCACTATTACAAGCTGTTAATAATAGGATGGTATATGGGAAAAAATACAATTAATGTGAACTAAGGACTATTTTAACAGTAACACTGCAATATTCTTTCATCAATTGTAACAAAGGTACTATACCAAAGCTAAGCATCAGTAATAGGAGGGTATAAAGGGTATGGGATTTTCTTTTTTTTCATAGCAATGAGAATGTTTTCAAATTGATTGTGGTGATGAATGCAAAACTCTGATTATACCAAGAGTCACTGATTGCACACTTTGGATAGATTGCATGGTATGTGAATAAAACTGTTAAAAAATAAATAAACAGAATCTAAAGTCCTTTTGCTAAATCCAAGCTGGTTAATACAATGGCTAACCTAACAAAAAATCATTTTTATTTAGGAAACTTGTAATTTAGAAAGAGAAAAAAACATCTTTGGAGCTAGGTAGACCTGGCCCAGCTTTACCACCTTAATTAGTTGTGTAAGTCACATATAGTCTGAACTTTAGTTTCTTCATCTGCAATAGTAGAGCAATATCAACCAATTCAGACTTGTAAGGATTAGAAATAGCTTATATGATTATAAATAGTAGTATTTATAATTATCACTATTCCTTGGGGGAAATCTGTTTCTAAAGCATCAGATATACCTAATGAAATGTTTGGTTGTGGGGTGTCACAGAAGTAACACCCAGAAAGTAAGGGTACACTGGCATTGTTGAGATTTTATAAAACACATCGTGTACATTTTAATCAAGTAGTGTTCCAAGACTTGATGTAATGGCAATAAGGAATGACATAAAAATAAGAAAAGGTTCTGAATAACTTAAATAAAATAGGAAAAAAAATCCTGTATGTAGCTACTGAATGTAGCACAGCAAAAAAATTCTTACCTAAAGCATAAATATTCTTTTAATTTTATTTGCAATGCCTCAAATTTGGGGTTTTTAATAAAGCAGGTTATAAGCAAGTCCAGTGATACTACATATCTCTGAGGTAGCATCATGTACCCTCTCTGAATCTCAATTCCACACCATAAAACAAGAATACCTCCTTATTGCATAGGGATTAAATGAGTAAATATATACAAAGCATCCCTCATAAAACCTAATACACTGCAGATACTCAATAATATTAACTCTCTCTCATCTACTTGTTGTTTGAAAATGTCAATGCTTTTGGGTAATAACAAAATCTCATTTCTTAGAGCCTGGAGAATTGTTTTCTTCCTGCAAAAGAATTGCTCTCTGATTTCTGGTCATTCCTTTTCTGTATATAGAAAAAGTGTTTACTGTTTAATAAAAAGACAAATGTTTCAAAGATAATGAAAATTATAAGAAGTTTTTACTTCTTGCCATCTGTGCTACCATACATTACAAGCTGAAAGGATCCTCTAAAGGAAGTCATTTAACTCAACTCACTATTTTTATAAGAGGACTCAGGCAGACCCCAAATCCAGGAAGTTAGTAGTATGGGGACTAACTTAGATTATTGACAGTACAGTAAAATTTAATGTCTCCTTTTTAATTCTTAAAGCTAGATACTTACACTGCCATATAGTCAAACAGTGCACCATCAGTGACCGCAGATACAGGCTTTTTTAAGATTTCTAAATCCGGAAGAGACTTCCAATCAACAGAATTCCAAGAAGGAAGATCCCGCAACAGGAAGTATCTCCACAGAATCGGATCTCGTACAGTTTCATTCCAATAATGATTTGTACTTCCCAACTGACAAAGATCATGGGGTGAAAGAAATGACAAAATATACAGCTGTACATCAATCTGAAACAAAAAGAGGCAATAGGTAGGGAGACAGGATAAATAATTTACCCTGGAAAACTGTTTTTAATGATAAATCATAAAATTTACCAAGAATTACTGTTACACCAAATAACCAAGGGTCAGCCGAACAGTTGGGCTTTTAAATAATTAAAGCTATCAATCTGAAGTTATTTTCCTGCCATTAGGAAAGAATGATAAGGAACATAATTTCTGACACACTCAAACATTCCTGAAAACTCAACCACTGTCCTGCTACTTTTTCAAGCAGAATAACCAGTTCCTTTAATTTTTATTTTCACACACATTTATTTGAATTAATTACTTAAGGAAGAATAAACAGTCTCAAGTGGGCAAATTTCTGATTTTATCACTATATCAATTCAAAGAGTGGAAATTTGCCATCTGTGTTCTTCTACATAATCAGTTAAATTGTTTCAAACAACCTCTGTAAGGGGGAGGACTTTGGATGCATTCTAAACCTGAAATTTCCAACTCCTCATGGACGTCAGAGAAAGGTGTCAGTAAGTCCAGATAAGATACGGAATTCAAATAATTCATAAGAATTTCTTCTCGCACATGTATAATCCGTGCGGCCTGTTGAATCCTGAGGCACTTGTAATTCATTTCTTTTCAATTAAGTACCAGTTTTGTTACTTCAAATATATGGTAAGTGACAACAATAATAGTCGAATGTCTGAACGATATCCACAGAGAGGGTTTGGGGTGACGCCCCGCCCCTGGTCCAGTGTTTTTATACACCGCGCCTAAAATGAAAGACGCTGAGAAGACAGATGCTGGATGCTTTCCCAAGCTGATCAGAAAGTCTGGGAATGGCTCCCTTATTTCCTTAACCTCTAGTCCTATATGCCTGCTTTTTTGGGGTAGAAAACCGGAGGGTGATCTGGCTAGTCACACGAGAGTGCCCCAGAAGGTGTGTTTATCTGCAACCTTCAGCCCCGGGCTCCGGAGCATTAGGGGTCAAAGCCACAGCGTTTCTGGTCAACACTTGTTTCTAAGTGATGACATTGCCCATAATGGCAGCAGGGACGGGGCCAGACGCAGGCTGGGACGCGGGGAGAGTCCCCAGAGCTCCCAGGCCTTTAGGGTGGCCGTCCCCTCCCGGCCGCGCCCCGCGGCCCTCCCGGGCGGGTGGCTGACGCTCACCGGCAGCCGCATTAGGGTGCTGGCCTCCTCATCCACCTCCTCCTGGGATGTCGCCGGCGCCGCCCTTTCCTTGCCCACGGACTGCCAAAAGTTCCTCCAGCCACTGAGGATGGCCGCCTCCAGACGGCCCCAGTCACTGTGGGGCGGCGGCGGGGAGCTGCCTCCGCTGCGCAACTCGCTTCCCGCCATGGCCGCCAGCCGCGCGCGTGACGCGACCGCAGAGTGACGCCGCGTGTCCGCCTTCCTGCCTCGGGTCCGCCTCCAGCCTTGGGTCCGCCCGGCATGCGGTTCCGCCTCTCGCCACCCGACGCTTTCCGTGAGGATCTGCCTCTCGCCGCGGACGTGGGGTTAGACCAGCGAAGCCGAGAAGCGAGAAAGGATGTGGCCCAACTGAAGTGGTTCTGAACCCAGCTTGAATACCCCAACAATCACTGTCCTTTTCTCTTCTGGCCTTAACCTCAGTCACGCTAACCTCACCCATTGCTATAAAATTTCCTGCCGCTTTATAGTTTCCTCAATTCACTCAAGTTATTCCATTTGTCTGGAACCCTTTTCCACTTCCTCATTTTATTGATAGTTCCCTTCCACCATCTTGGGCTTAATTAACCACCTGCTTCCTTCTCAGCATTGCCATAGTATGTACTAGTTTTGGGGGAATTTTTCCAATCCCAATTTACCATTTATTTTCTTGGGGATTAGCAAAAACTGGACTAGAGAAGGGGTCAGGAGCCCCATCATAAAGGATCTTATGCCAAAATGAGCCTGCATCCACTATATAAAAACATATGTATATTTAAAAATTGCTGAGCGTATGTACCTCATAAAAGGGCACCAAAAGGCAGCTAGAATAAGAAGAGAAACCAGATATGGTATTATTGAAATCCCACCAATGAGTTTCTATTAAAACAGATGTCCATTCTATTCACTTTGTTAGGACTTACTTTTAAAAGGGCTTCAAGAAACTATGAAGATCAGAGGTCACATTAAGGTAATTTATTATATAGAACTAGGTATGGCCTCTGTAAGAGGATGTACACAAATAACTTATTTAGTACTATGTGCCAGTTAGTTTCAAATAGATTACTTCATTTATTCTAATCCAAAGAACACTCTCCTCCAAAACTCAATCTGCATGCTTAAAGAAATACTTCTATTTAATGCTATCTTAATTTAAAATCTCTAAAATGACTCAATAAAGAGCAAGACAGCATTATCTATTATTCCAGGCAGTAGGAAAAATGCATCCTAATAAAAAAATCCAGTGGTTTTAAAATTCCTTTCTTAAGAATGGTTATATATTTCTGCAATACCTGATTTAAACACATTTTCAACAAATAATTGCTTACAATATCTAGGACATGCAGTCATCCATCCTTTCTGTGAAGACAGTCAAATATGGAAATACTAGATTTCACAACCTCTGCCCACCATTGTTTTATTACCTCAGTTGTCAAAATATTCTCATATCTAATCCAAATCACCTGTTAAAAATTATTCCCATTTTACCTTTATAGTCTTCAAAATAGAAGATAAGGTAGGGTAAGCATCCTCAAAAACTGTTAAAGTCTTTGAGGACTATGATAGGGTACAGGGAACATATAAACTGTATATAAATATTTAACACACACACAGATACATCTCAGCACATAGCAGAATGCTTAATGCTTAATAAGGGACACAATGCTTACTGGCTTGAATTTACACTCCAAAAGTAAATAAATATCTGAGGGTCTAAATGTCAAATAACTGAAACCTAATAAAGCCTGATATCTGAAGATCTATGAGATCAGAATTTAAACTTTCATTGTTTTTCTTGAGTGCCATTACTAGGAGCCAATAACCAATTAATTTGCAGGCTCAGCTCTGTGAAACTGTCTGGACAAGTAAAATAACCATAAATGCACATAGCATTTCTCCTCCTTCTCTAGGAGGTAATTTGCAGAGCAAAAAAGAACTAGCACACAGGAAAAAAAAAAATCAGTTCAAGTATGTATTACTGAAATGGCTCTCAGATCTCTTACAAAGACATGTAAATTTTTGTTAAGTGAATGAATTAGAATACTTGTTTATCTCTATTACGAAAAAATTTTTTAACAAATATGAAGGGGAGTGAATATAATGAATAGCCATGTACCCATGATCTGAGATTCTTTATTTACAATCACCAGAGATTTTCATCTGCTCGAAAATATTTTTTTCATGTTCAGTTTAAATCATGACACAACAAGGTTCATCATTTCCACCTGGATGACATTTATCCCTAAAACTTTTATTCAGGAGGCCTCCCTGCTTTATTTTCAGCTGCAATTTGTTAAATTTCTTGATGGCCTCTCCATGTCTTTAACATGTTTGTTTATCCCAGGTTTGTTTTGTAAATTTCTTAAGTGGTATGAATACTTCAATTGGGAGCCACAAGTCTCTTTTTCTAATGTTCAAATTGATCAATATCTTCAAACAGCCTGATCCATTCATTATCAAATTCCCATCAGCTTTTCACTTCAAGGATTTAGTCACCAATGAAGTGTTTTACAAGTTGTAATATGTTAGTATTCTCATTCTATAATTTCTTTTATTAGTTCAATTAAAAACTTTCCCTCATCAATCATTTATTTGATTGCCCTACCTCAAACCTAGAATCAGTCATACCTCCAGGGAGCCCTTGTTCATTTTAAAGGGATATGGTATTTGGTCATTATTTCTAAGCTTTTTCAGCAGCCTCTATATAAAGAAAAAAATAATGAATTCATACTGATAGTTCTCATTCAAATTAAGGATTACAGAATTTTTATTTAACTTTGATTTCATATGTGTCTCCTTCCTCTTATACTGCAAATCCTTTTTCCTGTTTATATTAAGTTATTAACAATATAATTACTCAGTTTAAGAATTCTTTATAGTTCTTTTTGTCCTTTTTTACATCCCACTAAACATGCAAACAAATTAGTGTGCTTTAAATATATTTGAAACATTCCTGTGTATTTGAGCCAACTTGATACATGACATAGCTCATTTGTTTCATTTTGCTTTTGCTTTCATGGGCTTGCTTTTCTGGTTTTTAATTTTAATTTAATCTTCTTTTATAATAATGTACAAAAATGTACATTTTATCAGATAAGTATAAAATTGAAGATAGCGTCCCTCCTGGTCCTCAATCTGGTTCCCTTCCTCCCTTCCCCTTAGGTAACCATTATTAAATTTTTGATTATCCTTTGTTTTGTGTGTGTGTGTGTGTGTGTGCGCGCGTGCTGTAACATATGCAAATGTTATACATACACAGGCATACGTATTTATACCCCATTATTAAATAAAGAGTACTATATTATACATCTTTTCTCCCTTGGTTTTCACTTAATAAGATCACCCCATAGCATTATACAGAAATACTCCTCATTGCTTTTATTTTTGTAAAAAAAATTTTATTTTGGTAAAATATACATAAAAATCATTTTAACCATTCTAAGTGGACAATTCTTTGCATTTAAGTACATTGACAATACTGTGTTACTTTCACCACTATTTGCAGACTATTTTCATCATCCTAAACCAAAACACCTACTCATTTAGCAATAAATCCCCATTCCTACCTGCCACCCCTGGTAACCAGTATTCTGCTGTCTCTATGAATTTGCCTATTCTAAGAAGTTCATATAAGATAAATCATACACTATTTTTCCTTTTGTCTGGCTTATTTCATTCAGCCTGATGTCTTCAGGGTTCATCAATGTTGTAGCACGTACCAGCACTTCACTTCTTTTTATGACTAATATTCCATTGTGTGCATTTGCCATATTTTATCCATTCATCTGTTGATGGGTTTGTCTCCAACCTTAGGCTTTTGTGAATAAGGCTGTGATGTACACTGGCATACAAATATCTGCCTGAGTCCTTGCTTTCAAATCTTTTGGATATGTACCTAGAAGTGGAATTTTCGGGTCATATGGTAATTCTAGGTTTAATTTTCTGAGGAACCACACCAACAGTTTACACCCTTTTACATTCCCACCAACAATGTACAAGGGTTTGTATTTCTCTTCATTCTCAGCAAGACTTTTATTTTCAGTTTTTTTTAACAATAGCTATCTTAGTGGGTATTTCATTATATTTTATTTTGCATTTCTCTAGTGCCTAATGAGGTTGAGCATCTTTTCATATACTTAATGACCATCTGAATATCATCTTTGGAAAAACATCCATTCAAATCCTTGGTCCATTTTTTAATTGGGTTGTGATTTTGTTTTGTTGTATGAGTTCTTTAAATATTCTGGATATTAAACCCTTATCAGATATATGGTTTCCAAATATTTTCTCCCATTCTGTAGGTTGTCTTTTCACTGTCATGCTAATGTACTTTGAAGCATGAAAGTCCTTAATTTTTATGAAGTCCCACTTACCTTTCTTTTTTTGCTTGTGCTTTGGTGTAAAATCTAAAAATCCATTGCCCACTACAAGTTCCTTGTACTAGTTAGGGTTCTCTAGGGACACAGCACCAACAGGAGATATTTGTAAGATGAGATTTTGTGAAAGTCTCTCACGCAACAGTGGGGATGCAAGAGTCCAAATTCTGTAGGGCAGGCAATGAGCTGGCAATTCTGATGGTCTTAAATGAACTCCCCAGAGAGGCTGGCTGGCTGGCTGAAGAAGTGAAAGTTCTTTCTCTTCTCCCTTAAAAGTCTTAAACTGACTGGGTTAAATCCAACTCACTGAATTATCTCATTGTGGAAGATACTCCCTTCTTGACGTAATCAGCCACAGATGCAATCAATTGATGATTTAATAAACCAGCTTTCTGTTTACTAACCAGCCACAAATGCCCTTGCAGTAACGATTAGGCCAGGGCTTGCTTGACCACACACCTGGGCACCATCACCTGGCCAAGTCAACACTTGAACCTAACCATCAGTTCACCCCTTGTCAACTTGGTAGCTATACAGATCACCTTAAACCAAACAATCTCTAAATAGAACAGAATAACAGACTTATGTTTTGCCTAACAATACTCAGCTATCCTGCATACAACTAGAAATGCACTAAATCTCTCCAGAATAGGGTGCAAGTCCTTGGGTAAGATTCACTCTTAAACTTGATATCCTGTATCTTAAAGACCACGAAATGAACAATACAACTATGTCATAGGAAAAGGGGATAAGATAGAGAAGAAAAAAAGATATTTGCTTTATGGACAAATACAAACTAACAAAACAAGGAAATATTCATGCCATCATAGACCTCGTTTCTGTAACTGGTCACATGGCCATAGTTCATATTTATCACTACCTTTTTCTAAAAATCCATTCCATGTTCCCTTTACCATCAGAAAGTGCTTCAGCTGGCCGTGGTTCTTTGACTGGTGGGGTGACGCAAACCTTCATTCCTGAAGTTTCTTGGCCATTGGTAGTCCTGCCTGGATTGGGTTGTTGCAGTTTTCCATTGACTTTAAACACAGGGCATGGTAGCACTAAGAGACATCCTAGGAAATCTCCTGTATTCCAGGAAAACTCTTCTTTACCTCCATTGTGTAGCTGGAGTCCTATTTCTGCTCAATAGTCAGGATCAATCAGCCCAGCCAGTACAGTAATCCCCTTTCTTGCCTGTTAATCCAGAGAGAATCGGAAGCACAAAGTGGGCAGGTGGCAGTCTTAATTTCCAGTTCAATGGAATTATTGTTGTGTTTCCTGGTGGGAGACCAGCAGAGCTTAAGCTTGCAAGGACAGGAAGCAAAAATTTTCCTAGTGGATCACTAGGAGCGATAGTGAGTGGTGCCACTCCTCTTTCCACCCGATTCCTGGACCTGTGAATCCTGGCTATGGGAATAACAGCACCATAGAGTGGATGCTGATTCATACAGTCTCCTGGAGAACACTGCCCCAGCCCTGCAAGATATTGCCACCTAGTTGGCTCCATAATTGAGTCTTCAAAAGGCCATTCCACCGTTCTATCAATCCAGCTGCCTCTGGATGACGGAGACCATGGTAAGACCAGAAAATTCCATGAGCATGTGCTCATTCCCTCACTTCATTTGCTGTGAAGTGGGTTTCTTGATCAGAAGCAATACAGTGTGTAATACCATTACGGTTGGATAAGGAATTCCATAAGTCTATGGATAGTAATTTTGGCCAGAAGCATTGTGTGCAAGGAAGGCAAACCACATCCAGAGTATGTATCTATTCTAGTTAGAACAAATCGCTGCCCCTTCAATGATGGAAGTGGTCCAATGTAATCAGCCTGCCACCAGGTAGCAGGTTGATCACCTCGGGGAATGGTGTCATACCGGGGACAGAGTATGGGTCTTTTCTGCTGGCAGATTGGGCACTGAACAGTGGCTATGGCCAGGTCAGCCCCGGTGAGTGGAAGTTCATGTTGCTGAGCCAATGCATAACCTCCATCCCTACCACCACAGGCTCTTTGTTCATGGAACAAAAATATCTTCATGTTTTTTGCTCACTCAGAAAGGTCTATCTACATACCTCTTCCCCAGTTTTCCAATTATATTCCTTCCAAGTCCATGACCATCCAGCCAAACCATGAATCAGTATACAATGCACCTCTAGCCAGTTCTTCTTCCAAACAAAATGAACAACCAGGTGGACTGCTCAAAATTCCACCCACTGGGAGGACTTCCCCTCACCACTGTCCTTCAAGGACATCCCAGAAAGGGGCTACAGTGCTGCAGCTGTCCAGTTTCAAGTTGTACCTGCATATTGTACAGAACATGTGTAAACCAGGCCCGAATTTTCTCTGCCACTTAAAAACAAGGATCACTTTTCTTCCAATTGGCAATGCCACATTCATTGTTTCTGTGTAAGGCCTCATCAAAAATATCTTTAGAGTCCATATTTCCACCAACAGTCTCTTCAAAGCCGTCCACGCCTTTTCCATCGAGCTCCTCACAATTCTTTATCTTCCCCTTATCCATTTAAAAAGTCATTCCAACCTGTTTGGTATTTGCAAATGCAGCAGCAGCCCACTTCCGTTACCAAAATCAGTTCCAGTTTGCATAATGCTGCCATTATGCAAAATATCAGAAATGGATTTGCTTTTATAAAGGGATTAAGTTACAAATTTATAGTCCTACGGCCATAAGTGTCCAAACTAAGGCATCAACAAAAGGATACCTTTAGTGAAGAATGGCCATTGGCATCTGGAACACCTGTTAGCTGGGAAGGCACATAGCTGGCATCTGCTGGTCCTTTTCTCCTGGGGGTTGTGTTTCAAAGTGGCTTCCTCCAAAATGTCTCTGGGCTCCTGTCTTCACTCCTCTCTCAGCTCCCATGCATCCTTGCTTGCTCTCCCCAGGGCATTTCTCTCTAAGCATCTGGGGGGTCCTCTTTTAACTTCTCCAGGGCAAACTCTGGGCTTCATTTCTTAGCTTAGCATCTCCAAATGCCCTTCTGTCTGCATCTCCAAGCATCTCCAAGTGTCACCAAGCATCATTAAGTGTCTGTGTTGGCTCTTGAGTTCTCTTAAGTAGTCCAGTAAACTAATCAAGACCCACCCAGGATGGGCAAAGTCCACACCTCCATGGAAATAATCTAATCAAAGGTATCACCCACAGTTGGGTGAGTCACATCTCCACAGAAACAATCAAAATGTTCCACCCTAATCAAAAGTCGAACAAGCATGTCCCCACAAGATTGCAATAAAGAACATGGCTTTTGAGGGGACATAATATATTCAAACCAGCACAGTCCTAAAGATATTTCTCTTAATAGCTACATACTACTCAGTCATGATGATGCACTATGATCTAGAATAATCTATTTTTAAATAAAATAAAATCACGTCTAATATTTAGATGACTAATCTTTCATTAATTGCCTCTGACTTGTTAGTTAAGTGTGACCAAAGGTAACAGAAGCCAAGCCAGTCAAAGCAATTGGTAAATGTAGAAGTTTGCATAGGTTGGGTGTGTGTGTTTTCGTGGGTTGGGACTGAACAATTTTTGAAAATTGTAGGTTTTCTTTGGGCCTGCCCCCCAAAAACATTTGAAATGCCTATGTAGCCCATGATTTTTTTTGTCTGAAATCTGCTTCCCATAAAGAATGGCAGGTACCACTTGAACTGAGGAATGGCAGTGAATGGATGCTTACTGGCCAAAAGAAGAGTTTGTCATCTCAATTGTTCTGGCTAATATATTAGTCAGCACGCTGAATGAGGTATGCCTATACAAAGAAGTAGACATCAAGGAAAATAAAATAGTAATAGCTAATTCTCTTGAGCTCTTACTAAGTAAGCACTTTTGAACATTAATTCAATAACCTGTGAGGAAGGTAATACTATTCCTGTATTATAGCAGGATGTTAAGGCACAGAAAGGTTAAGAAACTTACACAGAGTCATACATTTAGGAAATGGAAGGCACTCTGGCTCCAGGGCCCCTAATCACTATGCTACTCTGTCTGAAAGTCTTGGGACCAGGAAAAAAACATTTGAAAGTTAATAACAATCAACTGAGATAGTAAGTTTTTATTCTGACACAACACCCAGATATAAAGGAAAACATAAAGAAATATGGGAATATGATTTTATTTTTTTAAAAATATTTATGTTCCAAAACATTTTACTTGGAAATTTTCACCAGAATGAAGAAATACAAAACAACAGTAAAGAACACCAGGATACATACATAATGCATTCGTTAAGCCTGAATACATTAAATATATTTTACTGCAATACTTCCGTAATATGTTATCACCTCATATTGTGTTAAAAAATAATACAAGGAAGTGATACTGGATAACTACAGAATCCTGGATTCTGTGTAGATGGGAGTATCCTTACTAGAGTCAGGAAAGGAGCCCTGGAAGGTAGAGAAAAAAGTAAAAAGCAATCCAAACTAGCATTTCAAGGGGCTGGGGTCTTTTTTAATGCCTTTAAAATGAATTTGGGAATGCCTTTCAATGCAGCTCACACTGTAATGAAGATTAGAGAATTTGCAGTGGAAAGTAAAGACAGAAATGTAATTTTATTGTGAGATTTTAGCCGTGGACTCTCACCTCACCCTACTGTATGCAAAGGAATAAGGAAAAGATTTTAGTCATGTTCTGTACCTTAATCAGCCTCAAACAATTGACAATCCCTAGAAACCCTATAAATGCAGTAAAGTGGACAGACCCTTTAAACTCAAAGCCTATTTCACAACAAAAAATTCATACTGGGTAAGAATAATACAGATTTATGGACTGTGAAAAGTCCTTTAACAGAGTTTTAAATTTTAGTAACTATCAGAATATGAAAAAGGCAGAGAAACCCCAACAAACAAAACAGGGCCTTTAGATATGGCTCACCCATTAGTAAAGCCACACTGGAGAGAAACCTTTTAAATATAATCAAAATGAGAAAGTCTTAAATAGTGACTCATTCTTTAATTCAGTGCCAGAACTGCCAAAAGAAAAAAATTATGAATGCACTGAATATGCAAGGCATTTAACTAAGGCAGTGGAATTTGAGGATACAAATGTTAAAGCAGTAGACAGGTACTCAGAGGTGCCTTCCCAACCATCCTAAATATAATAGCACCTTACTTCAGCATCATACTAACACCTTACCCTGCTTTAGTCTTCTTCATAGCACTCATCACTTGGAAACACTGAACATTTCTTAAAATGCTTATTGTCTAACTTCCTCAATTAGAATACAAGCTCCAAAAAAGGATTGCTTTGCAAAGCTGTATCCTCAGTGCCTAGGACAAAATCTAGCAGCAGACACAAAACAAATAGTTTTTGGATAAACGAATTGTAATACTTCCCTCTCATGGAGTATTTTCTACCCTGAAGTAACTTCATTCTAAATGAAGCGACACTCACTTAGCAAGCTTTTAACACATACAAAAATGTGTTGTTAGTTCCCTGTTTTATAAAATGACAGAATAAAAAGCATTAAAGACTGTAACGGTCCACAAATTATTCTCCAATTCTGTGTGAGATGAAAAGTTGTAGAAAAAGCACCCAGCATTACCCTCATAATTGTGCCAACCAGTCAGAGACATGACTGATTCAAAAGATCATGAAGGCAAAATGGAAGCCCCCAGCTTCAGAAGAGCAAGTTTTGTTATTTTCTTAGACTTGGAATTTAAATAATACTTTACACAGCTGAGAACTGCACATATCCCTATTTGCCTTGTCAACTACTGCTATAGAGGGCATGGCAGTTTGGAATCCAATAGTAGCAACCCTTTTGTGCACTTTGGTACTTAGAATCATGCTTATTAATTCAAAAAAAAACATTTCTAAGTGTCTACTATGCATTATGCACTATGTTAAGCTCTGAGGATAAAACTAGTAAGGAAACTAATTACAAAGCCATGTAACCAGTACGACGTGGGAGGGGAGGATTAATGGAACAGAAGCAAAGTATCATTTAATTTTGACTGACAATACAGACCCAATATCATGGCAACAGAATCTTAAAGGAAAAGTAGGTATTCACATGACCATAAAGAAGTACAAAGCATTCTAGGCAGAAGGAATTAAATCTACAAGGGTATTGAGGGATATGAATACAAAGCACATTTGGGGAAGAAACTGGAAGTACTTAAGATTGTGATGTTCCAAAGAGCGTGGGGGAGAGTATAGCCTGTGGTTTTAAAAACTATACTAAAATAATTTCAATTTTTATATTTCGAAAGTACAAAAGACCTGCTAAAAAGCTAAGTTAAATAAAAATCTAAGCTGTGTAATGATAAGAAAAGGGACTGGGCAGGAATGGGGAATTTCCTCTTGCCCCAAGAGGTTTATCAGAATTTTTATGTTTATCAAAATGGAGCATGGATTTTAAATGTTTGAGGAACAGTGGACTAGAACATAAGATTACTGCAGCAATGAAGCTACAGAGGTAGGCAGGAACCAAATTACAACACTCCTGTCTTGCCCTGCTCTGTGGAAGATTCAAAAAAGAAAACATGAAGCAGCAAAGATTTTATATGAGAGATGAGTTGCTAGGACACACTGAATTTAAAATTACAATGAGATGTTTGTCCAAGTGAAGATACAGGGAGTTAGAAATAAGGTTTAGTGATCAGGAGAGAAGTTGGGATTCAAATTACAGGTTTGGGAGTCAGCCTAATATTACAGGTGGTAGATAAAACCATGGCTAAGAATGACATTGCATAAGAAGGGTATTTAGAATAAGTAAAAAGAAAAAAGGGAAGGGGAAAAAAAAAAGAAACAGGAAAGAATTCTAGGAAAGAGTAACACCTGAAGTGTAGACAGAAAAACAAAAGCCACAAGGGAAATGAGGGTGACAGCAGAAATGAAATCTGTAGCACAGGTGGAAATCAGCCTTCAATGGGAAGTGAAGTCTCTTCCCCCAAAAAGAAAAAGCTCGTAAACATAGAAGTTGACCAACTCATAGTCTCAACTTTCTCTATGACAGAAGGAAGAACCATATGCTGGGGGAGGGGACACAGGGCCTGAGAAAAGTGATAAGGTTTGGATTAACCACAGTGGGAGGAGAGAAAGAGTCCACACAAGTAACAAACAAAAGGCTTATATTGCGGGCTCTTCTAAAGTTGAAGGTAAGCCACTTTGACACTCCACTCCAAAGGACAGCACATACTTAAGCAGAACTCAGCATACCAGAAAACATGGATGGCAGGATTAATTCAATGTTGATGGTTTGCAGAATGATTAGGCTGAAGGACAAGGGAAAGAGGGATTTGAGGGCATTGGCAAATGAGTGGTGCAAACAGTGCTCTATTAGGCTGAGGCTGGGTAGGGAAGGAAGAAAACCTGAACGAGGCTGATAGTTTAGGAGAAAGGAGGGCAGTCAACATAGGGAGGCTATGAGAAGCTAAAGACATGGTAGAGTGGAAATAAAAGAGAAAGAAAAATCAATAAAAATAAGACAGTAAAAGAGCTGGGGAGATGAGAATTATCATCAGTTAATGGGATACTGAGAATTAAAATTTCAAAAATAGAAACTCAGGATAGTGATATTCAAGGTATGGCCATGGGAGCAAATTGCTGGAATGTGAAAAAGTTACTGGTACACAAGTTACGAAACTTTGCAGAGAACGCAACACACAGATCATCCCCTCAAGATGACAATAGTTGAGGTAGACAGAAAGACTGCGAATAAGATATCAAGTTATAGGCTCTCTGGCCTTTATCACTCACCCCTACTATTAAAGGCAAAAAATATTAAAAGTTCATTACAGTATGAAAAGATGTGCCCTAAAAGCATATGAGCTAGTGGTACTCCAACCTAACTCGGTTTTATCTTCAATAAACATTTGATAAACTATGCATTTTCTTTTAAACAAAATAGGAAAATAATTTTTAACATTTTATAAAATAACTAATAAAGTAAAATTTTAATATGCCATTAGTAATACGTGGCAAAATAAACACCCACTATCCTTTGCAGAATCTTCCATTATTCACCATATTTTAGAAATGGAATCTTAATGTTAGTCATATTTTTTCATTTTGCCTATTTTTATATCCATTGTATATATTCAAAACAATGAGGTGATGATTTTAATCTCTAAAGCAGGGCAAACTTCAACATAAGGAGATTACAAAGAATTTAATAGAAAAAAATCTTCTTAAAGTCAAATCGGGTTTCTCATTATTATTTATAGGGTATTTGTAGTTCAGGATGAGTTCAAATAACACATGTCAGTTTAAACATTAAAGAATCATTCCTTCCTAAGTTTAAGAACATATTATGAAAAGTGGTGATGGCTCTTACAAAAGGGTAACCATACTGGGTATCTTTATGTAGCATAATGTTCTCAAATTTGGGTCAAAATGTCTTTTTTTCTAGAACTTTTCCATTTCATGGGTCTTTTGTTTGTTTTTTTGTCTGTTGGAAAAAGACTAGATGAACTTACTATTTATGGAAATGCTGAAAGAAGTTTAAAATTTGTTTTGCATTTGTTGTATTCCATTCCTGCTCTTTCAGGGGTCCTTCACATACAGATACATACTTTTTCAAAATTTTTTCTCCTACTTCTCGGAAGTCCAAAGGTTCTTTGCATGCAGTGCAGCTTGCTCCAGAAACATCGGTATCTACTTCATGGTTTTCTGGATGCTGATCTGCACAATGCTTCAATCCCCAGTAGCACATTTCTCCACTGTACATCATAGCCAGCAAATGGATATCACTAAATATTCCTGGAAAAATCATTTAGGGTTGAGAGATTAGAACTAAAAAGTTTTAAAAGAAACCCTGGTTATCAGAAACTCTAATAAATTCCTTTTATTTCACTAAGCATTTTTCCTTCTCTTATAATAGTAACACCCAGAAAAGTCACACATCTCCAATGCAATCCCTATTTGACACATTTATCTCTATTTATCTATAAATGAAAGAGGCACATCACAAAAACAAAAACGTAGTATTGTCAGAGGAGTTTTTTTTTAAAGAACTCTCCAGGGCAGTATGTTTTTAACCCTTTTGGGGGTCCTCTTTGGGACTTCTTTGAGAATCTTATCTGATCTATGAGATCTCTCCCAGAACATAAACCCCAAATTCTACACACAATTTCAGAGAATACATATATTTCCTGAATCCCATTCATCCACAGAACTTTTATTCTGGGGTATGTTCTGGGATCAATGATATGGCTATAGTCAAGTATCCTACAACTCCTATATTCCTGTAATAGTCTACAGAAACTAGTGTGTATAATCATGACCCTGAGAGGCCACATAAATCTAAATCATCAAAGATAGTCAATTATATTCAAGATACTTTGCATTCTAAGGAAAAAGGAATATACTGCGGGATTTTCATCAAAAGTTGAAAGCATTATTATTATGGGTGGCTTTTCCAGAAGGAAAAATATTATATAATTAAACATTTATGGTATACAAAGTATATTAATTTGGTAGAAAGACAAACAGACCTAGAATACAAAAGATCTGGGTTTAAATTATTGACTGGCTTTGTGATCTCTGACAAGTCACCAAAGCTCTCTGAGCCCCAGTTTGCAAATCTGAAAAATAAGGATTCCAAATGCTCTATTTATATTATGGAGTTTTCTTAAGAAACATATGAAATAAAAATGTATAAAAGAATTTCAAAAACCATAAAGTGCTCTTCAGTATATGACCATTTAACTTCTTATAACCACTGAAATACAAATAAATAACTTATTCTAATGTACAGGTACTTGTGAAGATTAGAAAAGTTACCTCAAATAAGCATCGTAATCTAAGTTGCCCACCTAATATGATTCATTTGAAATAACCATGATGGTACTAGATATAAACTGTTGCAGTTCCCATTGTCTTGAATCTACTGCAAGCTTTTTATATCATAAGAATTTTTCCCTACAGCTATCACCTTCACTTTAACTCAAATTCAGCTTATAAACAGTAGCAAGAGAAGCAACAGGTTCAGCAGAATAGCTGACTCAAAGTGTTGTATCAGTTAAAAAATAACCATTTAAGAGCAGAATCTGAGGTTAGCATGCATGAAAATGACAGGCTACACTATATGAATCATGCTTTCTATGTATAATACTTTCATTTAAAAAGTACAATGCGTATTACAGATAATTTGTTCTCTCTGTTTTATTCTTTCACAGTTAAAAGATCATAAATGTTAGAGACAAAGCTCAACCATCAACAATTTTGAACAGTGTTTCTCAGTCTTTTTTTTCTACCTCTCTTGACCCAAGGGATATGACACACTCCCAATGACTATTCCATATAGCAGAAATTCACAGAGGAGGCTATTAAAGTTTGAGAAAAAGGCCATTTGGAAATTCTCATGCACACCAAATACTTCTGAATTTGGAATACTCCAGAAAACTAAAGAAATGGTTAAATATCCCTTCAGATAGAGCCCAAAATTATTTAGATTCATTCTAGCTAGAGCAACCCTACGGTTTATATTATAGTTTTGGCTATTCCACTAAGACTAATCCTACTCTTAATGTTAGCCATTTCTAAATTTGGATCTTGACAGTTTGGTTTTTTTAAAAAACTATCAGCCTAAGGTTTTATCTACCTACTCTCTCACAATTCACTTGAACTGTCACAATATTTTAAAAGATAAAAAAAGCTCTATTAAAAATAGCTAAAGATATTATTGAGTATTACTTTAATGTCATCCAGTGTTCTGTATGAGTGTCTATAAACTCACACAATGATGGGGCAAGATTTGGGGAGTACCAACAGCTGACTTGAGGAACCTCCCAAAATGGAACTGAGCTGTGACAAACAGGAAACCCCCATCAACTCTATCAGCGACTGCTAAATTTGGGGAAAAGAAACCCGTCTTTGGCCTTAAATATGCAACTGATCTTAATCTGGGTAGCATAAAGCTTTACCATTTAACATAAAAGGTACTACACACTAACAACGATATGTACTGGTGCAGTTCAAATTTGTCAAACATTATAGGAGAGGCTATGTAGGTGCTAAGAGAACAAGTAAACTCCTGAGTCAATTTCCTGACTTTTCTCCACGGGTATCTCATTATGTAAGGAAATGATGTTGGATTTGGGATTATAATGTTATTTTTACTAATAACATAACAATAGTTATACCTAATAGTGCATTTTAATTTAGTACCAGGTAGTAATATCATCACATATCTTATTTATACTTCATACCAGTCCTATCAGGTGGTATTTATTTGTCATTTTCAGACAATGAAATAAAGTTTCAATAAGATTAAAGAACTTGCCCAAGATCACAAGCTAACAAGAGAAAAAAATCTACAGACTCCAAGGCCTGTATTCTTAAGTACTATTATACTATATGAGTTAACTTTGTCAATAAAACTTTCAAAGGGATCTAAAATAATTTAGGACTTAGTGTGTTTGTGGTAAAATAAAAAAAATATTTTATTGTTATAGAGTTTCAGATTCAACTTATTACTTAGTGGAGCTTCACGGCTATTAGGTGGATCTTTTTGGTCTATTTATAACTAATTTGTATATTAGAAAAAGATACCAATACCCTCAGTAAGGTATAAATACTAGGGCAAACAGACCAGCTATAAAAATATCAGAATGTATTGGAGAAGAAAAAATGGATGCAATATTAGATATTACTCAGATTGTACCAACTTGTTCCATGGATTAATACAGATGGCAAAAGTGGCTTTCCTTCTCCAAATGCACCTCTGTCCAAAACCCAAATGACACTCTATATCCAATTCCTAGAAATTTTAAGTACATTGATGTTTGTGGCAGAAACGAATAGTCCCCACTCAATATTCATTCTCCCCCTTTTTAGTAAAGAACCTTGATTTTATTTGGGATGGCTATGTATCATGTAAAATACTATACTCTCCAGATTCCCCTGTAGATAGGTGAAGCCATCTGATTTAATTCTACGCAGGAAAATGTAGGTGAAAGTGTAGAAAACTTCCAAGGTTGCTTTTTAACCCTGTTCCTGTAGCCTAAAATATGTGTGAGATGGAAGTGTTCCAGGAGCATCTTGGGATTCTGAGAATGGAAGCCATATCCTAAACAGGGATGTCCATGTTTACAACTCCTGGAAGTATCCTTTCCACTGTATTCTATCTAAATCTTCTTCCTCTGAAACTGAATGCTTCTTGTTCTAAAGATGGTAGAGGGAAAGAATAGGATGTTACGGAGTTACCATACTATCTATGGACCTTTTTTATGTGGAAGTACTGTAAATGTCTACCCTGTTTAAAAGTAATTCCAGTCTCTGTTACAAGTAGCCAAACCTAAGTCTGGTAAAAATACTGATAAGGGCTATGCAAGGATGCAAAATAAGCAAAAGTTGTATGATACATAACTCTCCCCAAACCACTAACCAGAAAAGATCAGCAATATTTTTCTATAATATATAAAAACAGTGAAATGTCTGAATTTTTTGAAAATTGCAATTTTTTATCTACAATCTAATTTAAAATTTATTTAAGTTAGAGTGGCATCTAGCAAACCTACTAAAATCATGAAAATACTTTAAAGACTTCAAAGTGCTCACATTACCTTCAGTCAGTAATTTAGCTGTTTCTAGGTCTTGGAAAGAAACTCCTTCGTTTAACTGGATAGGACACCGAAAATTTAGCATCTGTAGCAAGTAAGTGATTCCATCAACCAGGTGCTAAATGAAAGTCAAAGCCAAATAACTGAAAATATTATATGCAGAGCTGTAGAAACTTCAAATGTTAATTACCCCCATCTTTTACTCAAGAAAAAATAGGCTGATATGTAGACATATTTTGTGGCTGTTATATTTCAATGATACAAGGACCCACCACCCTGAATCTTCCTAGTAAAAAGATTTCTGCTCCCCCCTCACCAAATGCTCAAGTTATGAAAGTGTATGGTAAAAAACAGTAACAAAGAAGAAGCCTTGAAATGATAAATATGATAAAGATGTATTCAATAACAATTTATAGTAGCTATGTACTGATTTATTATAATTTAGAAACATTAACATTAAACATTTACATCTGAAAATATGACTTCCCATTTCCAATCCCATTTAAACCATGTAAAAATTAAATCACAATCATAGTGATATAATATAAGTCATAGGTCTTTGGATTTAATGATTTGTCAGAGAAGCCAAGACAGATCAGAGGGCCTGATTGTACAGGAGCAGGGTCGTGTGGGTTATTTAGGAATAACGTGATGACAGAGACAGGCTCACAACCAAGGCTGTTTTCTTCAGGTCAAAAAATATGCCTAGGAATTAAT
Organism: Choloepus didactylus; assembly: GCF_015220235.1. Taxonomy (NCBI): domain Eukaryota; kingdom Metazoa; phylum Chordata; class Mammalia; order Pilosa; family Megalonychidae; genus Choloepus; species Choloepus didactylus. Next base: position 69,924,625 of record NC_051317.1, on the reverse strand, counting down.
ATGGTTTATCTTATATTTAAAAACAGTAAAACTCCAGAACTTTAAACATACAGAACTTCCCATTATCTTATCTTCTCAACAATCCCAATTTGTTGAGGGGCTAATCAGCAGAAGACCCAGAACCCAAACCCAGATCTTTCTTTTTCTTACATTTTTTTATTGTAAAATATAGCATATACACAGCAAAACTGATACCTTTCAAAGTACGATTTAACAAGTGGAGAGCAAATTTCAAAGAATGTCATGGGTTACAGTTTCACAATTTCAGTTATTTCCTTATTGTGAAATATAACACATACACAGAAATGTGACATATATTGTGAAATATAACATATATACAGAAACTTTCAAAGAACAATTTAACAAACTATAGAGAAAGTTTCAAAGCATGTTATATGTTACAGTTCCACCATGTCAATTTTACCTTCTAGCTGTTCTAGTACCCTAGAAACTAAAAAAAAATATATTTATATAGATTCAGTATTTGTGATTCTTTGATAAATCCTATCTTTTCTGTTGCTACCCTCTCTCTTATTTGATCACTTTCCCAATCTTCAGGGATATCTGGCAGTGACCACTCTCACTTATTCACACTGAAGAGATGTCGACATTATGAAACCCAGACTCCTCAATTTCACTACTCTTATTACTATATAACAGACAGCTTTATGAACCCTAAAAACCAAAAATGTATGAGGAAAGTTTTTTTACCTTTTCAAGCAATTTAGATTTTCTCGTGAGCCACTCTCTCCTTTTGGTTAAAGAATAACAATACATATAGAGTAGGGCTCCTCGTCTCCAAGACAGACATTCCAGTAGCTCGTCCCCAAGCAAACTGCAGCGCTGAAACACAGCAAAGACATAGCTAAAAAGAGAAACTTCACATTTGCAAAACCCAAAGTTAAGTTTCAAAAAATCAAGCAACTAAAAACACTCTAATAAAAATGTTCCCTTCGTTTAGTCCCCTACACACAAATGCCTTAGTTTAAATTAGAAATTAGACATCTTTGCTATGTGAAAATTAAAATAAGAACTACTTCCATTTACAAAGAGAATTTCTTTAAACAAAATTTTAAAATAGTAGCAAATTTCTCTAATATATTTGAAATATAAGTTGCTCATAATCTAATTAAAAAGATAACCTTTGAGAAACATGTTATTTGAAGCAAGATCATATGCATTTTTATTGCTGAGATAAAATAATGAAAAGCTTCATGTAAGAAGAATTATAATAAGTATTTTTAAACATTTATTCAAAAAATATTTACAAAGGTTGCATATGTGATGAAGTGTGATCCTGAGGTTGGGAAATTAGTAGCGAACAAAGAAAGGCTTTGCTCTCAAGAAGCTCAGGTTTTAGCTCTTTAAAATAAACAAAACAGCAACCTGTACTTATAATGTGATTTAAAGTGACTGCTTAATAAGTGATTTCAAGGTATAAATTGGTTAAGTATAACCTGCCTTGTCAAGATCTCACACATAACACTTCTTAAAATTTATTTTTTATTAGAGAAGTTGTAGGTACAGAAAAATCATGAAGAAAGTTCACAGTTCCCAAATACACCCCTCATGTGCAGTTTTCTCTATTAACACTTTGCATTAGTGTGATCTGTTACAATTGATGAAACAATATTATGCTATTAACTATAGTCCATAGTTTACATGAATTCACCAGGTTGTACAGTATTTTTTTGAATTTTTATTCTATTAAAAAAATATATATATATACATATAGCCTAAAATGTCCACTTTTAAACACATTCAAATATATATTCAGTAGTGATAACTACTTTCACAATGTTGTGCTACCATCACCACCATCCATTACCAAAACTTATTCATTACTCCAAACAGAAACTCTGTACCAATTAAGCATTAACTCCTCATTCCTGCCCCACCCTGGCCCCTGATAACCTGTATTTAGTTTGTGACTCTATAAATTTGCTTATTCTTTCATATTTGTGAGATCATACAACATTTGTCCTTTTGTATTTGGCTTATTTCACTCAACATGATGTCTTCAAGGTTCATCCATGTTGTTGCATGTATCAGAACTTCGTTTGTTTTCACAGCTGAATAATGGTTCATTGTACATACATTCTGCATTTTGTTTATCCATGCTGTTGATGGACACTTGAGTTGCTTCCATCTTTTGGCAATTGTGAATAATGCTGCTATGAACATTGGTATGCAAATATCTGTTCAAGTACCTGCTTTCAATTCTTTTGGGATATACCTACAAGTAGGCTGGCTGGGTTATACAGTGATTCTATACTTAACTCGCTAATGAACCGCTAAGCTGTCTGGCACAGTAGCAAGCACCATTTTACATTCCTACCAACAAGGAATGAGCACTCCCATTTCTCATTATCTCCATCTCTTGTTATTTTCCGCTTTTAAAAGAGTATCCATTTTAGCGGGGATGAAATGGTATCTCATTGTGGTTTTCATCTGCATTTCCCTAATGGCTAAGGATGTTGAGCATCTTCATTTACTCATGTGGGTAACTATCTATTTGTATATCTTCTTTGGACAAATGTCTATTCAAGTCTTTTACCCAATTAATAATTGGATTATCTTTTTCTTGTAAAGTTGAAGGATTTTATATTTTTTGGATAAAACCTTATTGTATGTGGTTTCCATATATTTTCTCCCATTCTATAGGTTGTCTTTTTACTTTCAAAATGAAGTCATGACTTTTTTTCTTAAACACATGTAGTCTTATACCCTACATATAGCTTTATAGCCTGATTTTTCATTAAGCAATAAATCAAACTTTCCAAAGTCAAGAAACATTCTTAACATTTTTAATGGTTTCATATAGTTTCACCTTACACATGTTGTGATGGATAAGTACATGTGTCAATATGGCCAGCTTATGGTGTCCAGTTGTTTGGCCAAGCAAGCATAGGCCTGATTGGTATTGTGAGGATACTTCAGGTATTTAAATGATCAGTAAGTTGATTGTAGCTATGGCTGATCATATCTACCATCAACTGAGAAGATTGCCTTCAACAATGAGAAGTCTCATCCAATCAGCTGAAGGCTTTAAAAGAAGAAGTGATGATTTCAGCAGTCAAAAGGGGGAATTTCTATCTCTACTTCAGCCAGCCAGCTTTTCCTACGGAATTCATCAAAAACCTTCGTCAGAGTTCACAGCCTGTTGAATACCCTACAGAATTTGGACTTGCCCATTCCCACAGTCATGTAAGCCAATTGCTTTAAAATCTCATAATATTTACATCACACACATTCACACACACACATATCCTGTTGGATCTGTTTCCCTAGAGAACCCTGACTAATAAAGAGATTTTGCTACCAGGAATGGTTCTTGAGAAACAGAATCTTAAGGATGAGATTTCTGAGTTGGCTCTAGGGTTTTTAGAATTGGTTCTCTAACCTGATTAGATTCAAAGGCTCTAATGACTACAACAATCAAGATGGCACTGATAGTCCATTGGGTGAATTGGCAATAGAGATAAACAAAATATCACCAATGGATAGGGCTACTCAATTGCTTTTAAGAGGTGAGGCTCTGGGTGAGACCGTTTTTGACACCTTATCAGAGTTGTAGAGTTAAAAGTACAGGCTGATTGTTCCTAAATAGGCTTGATACAGTTGTTAAAGAAAGGAATGAGCTCAAGGCTTCAAATTCTCATCTTAAGAATGGCATGAAGGTCATGAAAGTTTCTATGTGTGTCTTGAAAGAAAATCTTATTTTGTTCAGCCGCAGACTTGAAATTTCTGAAAACCAGACCCAGGGTCTCACTGTGTGAATGGCTGAATTACAACGTAAATTGATTCTTAATCTTTCAGGGTGTCTGCTGTTAATCTAACAGCACTGATTAGAAAGGGATGAGATCCTAAAAACTGGAATGAGACATATGGATTGAAACCCTAGATTCTGCTGAATTTTTGACAGATAAACCAGTAATGGTCTGCACTGAGGAATCAGCCACCCAATCTCCAATCTGCATGGAAGAATCAGCCATTCAATCTCCACCTGAAGAGATTAACCCTGCTGCAGCTGATAAACATGTAACCACCTCCCCCAAGGAAACATCCCTCACATCTCTGTTGAAAGAGATTAATGTCGTACCAGATGAAACTACAATGGAATGCCCTGAGGTAATTAGCTTGCAAGAAGAAACTTCTAATTGTTTACATGAGCCATCCCCACCACCCCTTTTCTTCCAGGAAGAAAACTAGACTGAAGTCTCAACAGACCCCAAGATGTGAGGTACAAAGTGTGACCCATGAGGAGGTGCTCTATACTCCAAAGGAACTGCATGATTTTTCCAATTTATGTAACAGAAGTCAGGAAAATATGTACGGGGATGTATATTAAGTGTGCGGGATAATGGTGAAACGAACATAAAATTGGATCAGAGTGAATTTACTGATATGGGCCCACTAAGCAGAGATTCTGAATTCAATATTGAAGCTCAAGGGGTTAACAAGGGCTGTAACAGTTTGTTTATTTTGTTGGCTGAAGCAGGGACCAAAAGGTAGCCTACACTGTCTAAGGCTGAAATGCCAGAACTGCCCTGGAATATAAATAAGGGATTCAATGGCTTAAGAGATTGGAATGTTAGCATGGATTTATCATGTAAGACCTGTTCACTGCCCCAGGAATGTCCAGAGGACACACCTTTCACCAGGATTGTGAGGAATAAATTTGTGAGACAAATCCATCATCCCTGAGCAGCTCTGTGGTTGTTCTTCTCTGTAGGTTGGATATTACTGTGGGAACTGCTGTCACTGAACTTGGATTCTTATACACAGTGGAAATGATCAGATTCCAGGTTGGCAGAAGCCATTTGGCAGCACTTAATTAACATAGACAAAGTGGGTGTGACTACCATAAAGGACAGTATCCTCAAGGCATAAACCAAATAGTCTGGCTCAAACAGACCTACGGCAATGGCTAGTAGATCATGGGTTACCTAGAAGTGAAATAGATGGGCACCCTACTAAATTCTTACTTGATCTGTATAAGCAGAAGAGTTCTAGGTAAAGTCAACAAAAGTCTAACCTGAATTACAAAAGCAGAAACTCATGGCCCCTGAACCAATTCCCAGACTTGAGACAGTTTACAGACTCAAAGACCCTTGAAAAAAGGGAAGGTCAGGTCCCTTAGGGGAAGGACCCTGCTACACTGACAAAAATTTACAGTTAATCTTCCTCCCAGCCTTCCCCAAACAGATCTATGGCCTTCTACCAGGGTAACTGTGCTCTGGGAAAAAGGAAATGATCAGACATTTCAGGGATTATGAGACACTGGCTCAGGAGTGACATTAATTCCAGGAGACTCAAAATGTCACTGTGGTCCAGCAGTGAGAGTAGAGGATTATGGGGGTCAGGTGATCAATGGAGTTTTATCTCAGGTCTGTCTCAGTGGTCCAGTGGGACCCCGGACCTATTCTGTGGTTGTTTCTCCAGTTCCAGAATGCATACCTGGAATAGACATACTCAGCATCCAGCAGAATCCACACAATGGTTCCTTGACTTGTGGAGTGAGGGGTACTATGGTAAGGAAAGGCCAAGTGGAAGCCACTAGAACCACCTCTACCTAGAAAAATAGTAAGTCAAAAGTAATACCGTATTCCTGCAGGGACTGCAGAAATTAGTGCCAACATCAAGGACTTGAAGGATGTAGGGGTGGTGATTTCGACATCCTATTCAACTCTCCTTTGGGCTGTGGCAGGAAACAGATAGATCTTGGATTGTCATAAACTTAACCAGGTGGTAACTAATTGCAGTTGCTGGTCCAGATGTGATACCATTACTTGTGCAAATAACACATCCCGTTAGCTGGTATGTAGCCATTGATCTGGCAAATGCTTTTTCCTCAATTTCTGTTAGTAAAGACCACCAGAAACAGTTTGCTTTCTGCTGTTACACTTTCACTGTCCTACCTCAGGGGTATACCAACTCTCATAATCTAGTCCATAGGGAACCTGAACATCTATTCCTCCCACAAGATGTCACACTGCTTCATTATATTAATGATATCATATTGACTGGACCTAGTAAGCATGAAGTGCTCTACTTCTTGGTAAGGCATTTACATGTCAGACGGTGGGAGATAAATCCAACAAAAATTCACGATCCTTCCACCTCAGTGACATTGCTAGGTATTCAGTGGTGTGAGGGCAGGTCAAAATATCCCTTCTAAGGTGAAGGATAAGATGTTGCATCTGGCTCCTCCTACAACCAAAAATGAAGTAGAAAACCTAGTTGGCCTCTTTGGACTTTGGAGAAAACATATTCCTCACTTGGATGTGCTATTCTAGCCCTTTGACCAAATGAACCACAAGCTGCTAGTTTTGAGTGGGGACGGAACAAGAGGATGCTTGTAACAGGTCCAGGCTGCTGTGAAGTTGCTCAGCCTCTTGGGCCATACGATCTAGCATGTCCAATGATGCTGGAAATGTACATGGCAAATAGAGATGCTGTATGCAGCTTTTGGCAGGCCCCTACAGGAAAGTGATAGTGCAGACCCTTAGGATTTTGTAGCAGAGACTTAACATCCTCTGCTCATTTTGAGGAATAGCCGCTAACCTGCTACTGGGACTTAGTAGTAACCAAATGTTTAACTGTGGGCCACCAAGTTACCATGTGATCTGAGTTGCCCATCATGAAATGGGTGTCGTCTGACCCACCAAGCCATAAAAGTTGAGTTTACACAGCATCACTCCATCATAAAATGGAAATGGTATATTTGACATAGGGCTTGCGTGGGCCTTGAAGGCACAAGTAAGTTACATGAAGAAGTGGCTCAAATGTCCATGGCCCCCACTCCTGACATTAGCTTCAGACTCCCATCCCATGGCTACAGCCTCTTGGGGCATTCCTTACTATCAGTCGACTGAGGAAGAGAAAACTCAGACCTGGTTTACAGATGGTTCTGCATGATATACAGATACCATCTGAAAGTGGACAGGTGTAGCAATAAAGACCCATCTGGGACATCCCAAAAGGATAGTGGTGAAAGGAAATCCTCCCAGTGGGCAGAACTTCCAGCAGCACACCTGATTGTTCATTTTGCTTAGAAGGAGAAACGGCTGGAGGTACATTTGTGTACTGATTCATGGGCTGTTGCCAGTGATTTGGTTGAATGGTCAAAGACTTGGAAGGAACATGACTGGAAAATTGGTTACAAAGGTGTCTGGGAAGAGGTATGTGGATAGAGCTTTCTGAGTTGGCAAAAATAACATGAAGAATTTGTGTCCCATGTGAATGCTCACTAGAGGATAACTTCAGCAGAGGAAGGATTTTAATACTCAAGTGGATAGGATGAACAGTTTCGTGAATACCAGTCAGATTCTTTCCCCAGCTACTCTTGTCACTGCCCAACGGGCTCATGAACAAAGAGGTCATGATATAGGAATGGAGTTATGCATGGGCTCAGCAACATGGACGTCCACTCACCAAGACCAGCCTGGCTACAGCCACTGCTGAGTGCCACCAGCAGAGACCAACACTCTGTCTCTGATATGGCACCATTCCCCAAGGTGATCCACCTTCTACCTGGTGGCAGGCTGATTACAATGGGCAGTTCCATCACGGAAGGGGAGCTGTTTGTAATAAGCACATACTCCAGATATGGGTTTGCCTTCTGTGCACACAATACTATTACCAAAACTGTCATCCGTGGACCTACAAAATGCCTTAGCTACCATCATGGTATTCCACACAGCATTGCTTCTGATCAAGGAACCCACTTCATGGCAAATGAACTGTGGTAATGGGCACATATTCATGGAATTCACTGGTCTTACCATGTTCCCCATCATCCTGAAGCAGCTGGATTGATAGAATGATGGAATGGTCTTTTGAAGACTCCCAACTGGGTGGCAATACATTGCAGTGTGGGGCAATATTCTCCAGAATGCTACATGTGCTCTAAATCAGCATCCAATATATGGTGCTTTTCTCTAATAGCCAGCATTCACGGGTCCAGGAAGCAAGGGCTAAAATGTGAGTTGCACCATTCACTATCACCCCTAGAAATCCAGTAGAAAAATCATTTCCTATCCCTGCAACCTTAAGCTCTGCTGGTCTACAGGTCATAGTTCCTAAAGGAAGAGTGTTTCCACCAGGAGACACAACAAGGATTCCACTGAACTGAAAGTTAAGACTGCCACCCAGTCATTTTGGGGTCCTCCTGCCTCTGAATCAAAAGGCAGAGAAGGGAATTACTGTACTGACTAGGGTGATTCATCCTGACTATCAAGGGGAAATAGGACTGCAACTACACAATGGAGGTAAAGAACAGTTTGCCTGGGATTCAGGAGATACTCTAGGGCACCTCTTAGTACTACCATGCCCTGCAATTAAAGTCAATGGAAAACTTCAACAACCCAACCCAGGCAGGACTATCAATGGCCCAGAAACTTTAGGAATGAAGGTTTGGGTCACCTCACCATGCAAACAACCATGGCCTGTTGAGGTGCTTGCAGAGGGTTAAGGGAATATGAAATGAGTAGTAGAAAAAGGTAGTTATAAGTAAGAGCTATGACCATGTGACCAGTTATGGAAACAAGAACTGTAATAGTTATGAAATTTTCTTCCTTGTTTTATTATGAGTATGTTTATATATATACAATAAGCAAATATATTTGTTTTCTTCCCTATCTTATCCCCTTATCATGTGACAGAAGTTGTATTAATTTCATCTTGCAGTATAACTTATAGGAGATCAAATTTAAGAGTGAATATTACCCAAGGACTTGCACCCTATTCTGGGGAAAGTTAGTGCATTTCCAGGCATACACAGGACAACAGAGTATTATCAGGTGAAAATATGACTGTTATTGTTTTTATTTAGAGATTACCTATGGTTTAAGGAGATGAGTATAGGTGCTAAGTTGACAAGGGGTGGACTATGAAGATTAAATTCATGTGTCAACTTGGCCAGGTTACGGTGTCCAGTTGTTTGGTCAAGCAAGCACTGGCCCGTCACTGTGAGAAGAGGATAGTTCAAGAATTTAAATGATCAGTAAGTTTATTGCATCTATGGTTGATTACATCTACAATCAACTGAGAAAACTGCCTTCAACAATGAGAGAAGTCTCATCCAATCAGTTGAAGGCTTTAAAGGAGCAGTGATGATTTCAGCAGTCAAAAGGGAGAATTTCCATCTCTGCTTCAGCCAGCCAGCTTCTCCTGGGGAACCCATCAAAAACCTTCCTCAGAGTTCCCAGTTTGCAGCCTGTCCTATGGAATTTAGACTTGCCCATTCCCACAGTCACATGAGCCAATTCCTGTAAAAATATCTCATTTACATAATCTGTTGGTTCTGTATCCTTAGAGAACCCTGACTAATACAGGCTTAGTATAATATATTGATAAATTCCCTGTTTTTTGGACACAAGGTAATTTCTATTCAGTATCCTAAAAAATACTGCTATTAACATCCTTGTATGTGCATTTTTAGCATATCTCAAATTACTTCCTTAGGATAACTCCTTTAAGAGCATATGCTACAATAAAAGGTTTGCCTATTTTCAAAGTTCTTGATTCACATTGCTTAACTTTCTTCTGTAAAGATAGAACAAATGAAGGAATATAGATTTCTTTACATTGCTTCTTGAATGTGTTTCTTATTTTGATGTAGTACGATTTGGGAGGTAACTTCAGTACCCAGAGACCATTTTGAACTATATTTAAGGATTAACAAACAGAGGTATCCTCCTAATTCTGTCCAGTCCATCTTAGGAGGAGGGTAAAGAGTAAGAGATCCAGCAATGCTACTTATGCTTAGTGTGTGCAACTGTTAGGAACACTGCCTGTATTGTACTCTGGGTGTGTGAGCACAGCAATCGATGAGCTCAATTATTGCTCCAGTTGCATAAGTGGGCAGAAAAAACCCCACTAGTAAGTAGGGAAGTAATGGGAGATAGCATATTGCCAGGATAGGATTTTAAATATAATTTAATATATAATAAGAAAGCAGACAAGATTTTTTGTCTTTATGACAAACTGACCCTAGCAATAGTGTATAGGACTGACAAGATGTGACAATATCAGTTAGAGAATTACTGCAATAGTCTTGTTGAGAAGCAATAATGCCTGCAATTGATGTGGTGGCTGTGAGAATGGAAAACAGATGATTCCATACATGTAAGTAATATCTATAGGACTTAATAGTGGAAGGTTTATGCTTGCGAAGATATAACCCTGTGTTTTTTAGCTTGGTAAAATAAAAGAACAATGCTATCACCAGAAATAAAATCCAAAAAATGGGCTGTTTCAGTGGGAAAGTACAGGGAAAATGAGTTCAAGTTTAGGCATTTAGAATTTGTGAAGCACAGACTGATTTATCACAAAACATGTTTGCTTTTCCTCCAGAGCTTATAGCTTGATTACATAAGCTAGCCTCCCTTGCAGTTAAATGTGGCCATGTGACTGAGTTCTGGCTAGTGGAATGTAGGCAGAAGTGATAAGCTCCAATCCCAGGAGTGGCTCTGAGCACTTAAGTTAATATAGCGGCCAAAACTGCTATTTTTATAAAGACAGGCTAGCAAAGTTTGCCCTTGGCTAGTGTCTGGGAACTCAGATTCCAGGAGGGTTCCCAGCATTAACTGATAAGAGTGGCTCACTATAGCTAAACTATATTTATAAGCAATATAGTTTATGCTGAACTGCTTTCTTTCTGGAAGTCTTTAATTTGGGTACATGCCAGGCACGGGTGTGTATGTGACCAAAACCCTGGAAAGTGAGTTTTAATGAGCTTCCCTGATTGGAAACATTTCACTTGTTGTCACAACTTGTTGCTAGGGGAATTAAGTGGGTCCTATGTGACTCCACTGGAAAGAACTCTTGGAAGCTGCACCTGGTTTCCCCTGCATTTTGCTCCATATGACTTTTCCCTGTACTGACTGAGCTGGGCATCTCTCGCTATAACAAACCACAATCTTGAGAACAAGTATATGTTTAGTTGTATAAATCCTCCTAGCAAATTATCAAACCTGTGGGCAATTTGGGGTAAACACTGGGCTCTTAAAACTTCTCACACAATTTTCCACACACCCTCTTTCTCATTCATTAGCTGAAAAGAATACTAAGGATCTACATAAGGTGGCACCACAAGATGGTGAATTACCTCAGCTGCTGAATTACTGCATGGGGCAGACCCCTGACCAATCCTTATTCTTCAGTCTACACCCAACTATGTTGTAAGCAAAAAAAAAAAACTCTTACTGTATTGAATCATGTAAATTTTGGAATCTTTTTTTTCCCACTAGTCTTCTCTGACAAATACTTAGAGCAAAAAAAAAAAAAAGAAAGAAAAATCTAGGTAGAGATAGCCAGCAGGGAGTTAAAGGTGAGAAATCATTTGTTTGAAAGAGCGCCAGGGATAGATATACAATTTGGAATCGTCTAGAGATAACAGTAGAAAACATGTGAAAAGATTTTTCAATCAAAGACAGAACAGATAAACTGTTAGAGACTTGAGGGGAAAACCTTGGAAAGTGCCTATGTTTCCAGAATGGAAGAGAGGAAAGTTGCCAGAGAAAGAGCAAGAGAAGGACTTCTCAGAGATGGAGGAGAAAAATGAACATGCACGGCCCCAGAGGGATGCAGTGATTAATGATAAAAAGGCAATAAATGTCCAGGAAGATGAGGATGGTAAAAAGGACAATATATGTGATAAATTAGGCTACAAATGACCTTCATGAAAACAGTTATCAGCAAAATTATAGGGGACAGAAATAGCAAATCTGTATTTGGAAAATGATTAGGTACTGCAATCACAATACAATTCCATCATGAAAATATTCTGAAACATATTTGGTAAAATATGGTACTTGACTTGTGACATCAGTCTGAAGTGTAAGATTCTCATATATCCCTCCTTCAATCTTAATTCAAAACAGGGGCAAAGATACAATCAAGAAGAAAAAACTACAGTCAGTAAAGAGAAGGACAGCATGAATAAGCAGCATTCCACTACAATTCACAGGAATGTAAAACTTACTTTAGGATGACTGTTTTCTTTAACTAAAATTTCTGGTTCTGAAAGAAAACTGATCAGCTCTTTTACTTTCTGTGAAGAGTCTTCAGGAAAATCTTCATCTACTAGCTTATTCTCCTCGAAATACGTCATGTCCAAAATAGCCTGAAGAAATAGGGGAAAAAGTATCTATAAATGATTTAAACTCAAAAGAGTAATTGCTGCAGATTAGCCTTACATATATAGATGCTACTACTACTGCTTTTAAATTTGAAAAATTGGCAAAATGTCGAAAAGTAGGCAAAATGTCTACTTGATAAGTATGATTTAAAAGAGACTTTACAGAAAACTTCATAGGCATTTTATTAATTCTGAATTACTGATCAGCTCACTTCCCTCAAAACATAAGACATGTTTTAACATAAATTAAGCATATAAACTATAAACTACAAAAAGTATAATTAATTATCATATTGTTTGTTATTTATACAAACACTCCCTGAAATAGTCTATATGCCTGCTATATCAAGTTAAGGCCATGACCCTGAATTCTGTATACTGAATCTTCAAAAGACAGATTTGCTTTTTCAAATGCCGAGTCAGCATTTGGGGGTTTCCTGAAACCCAGTAGAGGCTACATACCACCAACTAACATTATGCAGTCCATACACTAAGTCCCTAGCATTCCCAAAACACAAAAGAAGTTGCTCTTTTCAAGCACCTTGGAGCTACTCAGTCCTTTTTTTCTTTTTAATCTACTGCACTAAGAGGAAGGAAACTGGGTTCTAGTGTCAGTTTGCCACTAATCACCAACTAACCAAGGACAAGTCACTTTTATCTTTTGAATTTCAGTTTCTTTATTGTTAAAATGAAGAAACTGAACTAAAAGACTTTCAAAGGCCCTTGCTGTGAGGGGAAGGAAAAAAAAAAAAAAAAGGAAGAAGACATGTAAGCACTTAGAACATTAATTACCTAGCATGTATGTATGTAGTTAGTCCTCTTTAAGTGTTACTGTGTGGAAGGTCTATGCCAGGCAGGGTGACATCACTCATCCTATATAGATGATCTGCTGATTCAGAACCACAGGTAGGGTGCAAAGGAGTCTGGGAAACTTCAATCTCTATCTCTAGGTCTTTTGTCTTATCCTTGGAAATAAGTTAAAATGTTTAGAACACTCCCATGTGAAAGAAATGGGATAACATCCATCTTATGCAGACAAGCAGGGGGGCCTTCTGAAAGGAAAGGAAGCCAGGCAAAGTACCTGCTAAATTATAAGAGTTTTTGGGGGACTTAGCATATAGGTGCTATAGGCTCATTCAACCATGACATTTGAAGCCAGAAACCATTTTACGTACCTCCTAACAGAAAGCACAATACCAGGCAGATAACTGTTGCAAATAGTGACTATACAATCTCAATATGTATCTTGGAAGCTTAACTAAGTTTATTCAACTTTCTGTAACTACTTCATCTTATTCTCTCAGCATTTAGGTCAGTGATCAAGCAAGGACATGTGAAAGCACTCTATCTAAAGTGTTACATACTAACGTTAGTTACTTTAATGAAATTGCATTTCTTTATGTCAGTTTGCCTCAGCAGAGTTTGAGAAAATCACAACTGGTCTTGTCCACATGGAAGCCTGAATTTGAGAGAAAGAAAAAGAAAAAAGGAGGAACAGCAAACTCTTAAGAGTCCTACATGATACTAGCAGGGGTAGGCATATTGAGAATCACAAGGATATGTGAACTTCAGGGGGAAAAAAAATAGCATCCTTACAGAGTCCCCCACTTCCCCAGAATAACCTTAAAGAGCTTGGAAACTGCACATATTACTATTTTAATTACCTAAAAAGGGAAGCAATTCTTTTATTAGCAAGTTGTTTTTCCTGATTTTCCTTATCAACATAGCTAATAAATCTTATTTCTTTTCATATCCCAAGTTTCAAGCCTATACTCATTATTCATACAGGTTTTGAACAAAATTAAAAACTTTAAATAGAAGATAAACTGATTTCATTACACCCGAAACCTTGAAGTCAACCACCTAAATTAACAGTCCATTCCCATAAGATGCTCAGACCACATCTATTTTAGTACCTGTGTGTAAAGTTCTAGAAGATTTGATGGATCTGAACATTCTTTGTCTTCTCCACAAAGGAGTTTCAATTTTTCTAGAGCTGCAGAGGCCCGAATTAAAAAGTGATCTGTAAGGCATAAAAACGTGACACTTATTTCACATGGGTTCAGAGGCTTAAACCAAAAAAAGTTAGTTACCTTTATGTTCCTGAAATGATGCAACGAATTTTATGTTTCAGCACGTGGTAATGATATCTTATGTAGAAAAACACGAAGCATATAATAATGTGTAATCTTAATATATGAATTTGTCATGGAAAGCAAAAGACTGAAAACTTTCTATGTTTACCTTTACCATTTCTTAAATGTATTGTACATTTCATAATGCTTCTTTTATGACATGTGGTAGATTGAATCATGTACCCTAACAAAAAAAAAACATTTTATTCTTCATCTGTGTTCCTGGAGGTGGGAGCCCATTTGTAAACAGGATCTTTTGAAGATATCATTGGTTAAGGTGTGGCCAAATTGAATCAGATGGGTCTTAATCCACATTACTGGAGAAGCCACAGTCAGAGAAAGCCACAGGAGAAGACTAAGGGCATCACTATGTGACAGAAGACTGCCATCACCAAAACGCTACCAACTCTGGGTGAAAGCATGGCCCTGCAGGTATCTTGATTTTGGACTTCCAGCCATCAAAATTGTGAGACAATAAATGCTTGTTGTTTAAGCCAACCTACTGTGTGGCATTTGTCATAGTAGCTCTGGCAAACTAAGACATGTTGACTCACTGAAAATTTTACAACCTCTACTGGAATAGTACAGAGAAGGGCTTCCACTAAAAATTTACAATTTTATAAATTTAAAATATCTTCCAAATCAACAAGAAGGATCAAATCAAGTGCCTTATAAAATGTCAGCCATTTCTGAGAAATTATAACTGTGTCATATTTGTGTTCACAACTGTTACAATAATGTAATGCATACAGGTATTGTATTCCTTCAAGATCTCAAAATAGAACAAATTACCACATTCCTTCAAAACCTGGAATAAATGGAACTAAATTCTAAATATGTCCTCTAATCACAGCTTACCCTCACTCTGTCTTCACTGTCTCCTAACTTTTTCCATTTCTCTAACTTCATATTCTCTTTGTTTCTTCTATGGTTTTATCTTTTCTTGTAGCTTTTTCCATCCTAACCTACAAACTACCCACACCAAGGTGCTATTCACCCTTCTGCATCATATCATAATCAAATTTAGATATGCCCACTCTCCTGTCACTAAGCTCCCTGATTCTGCACCTCAGAGGTTCACTCCTGAAATACATAATTTTTCCTCATCACTAGCCAATGGACAGATAATGCAGTACCTGGTGCACGCCCACCAAATCCAGTCTCAGCAGTAACACAGGTTAAGTTCAGTCTGGCAATCATAAGATGACCTTAAGTCTTCCCATGTGTGATGGTCTAACCTCTACCTACACCTGAATCTGACCTGTAGGATCCACAATTCATCTGAATTGAAAACTGCTACGTCTTTAGCACTGTCTTCCCATCCCTTCTCAGCAGAGAAGTATCATTCACAGAAAAAGATTCTATTGTGAACTGGAAAAGTATGGAGCATGGCAGGCCTCCGTGCTTCTTCAGAGACTTCATTGATATTTTCCTTTTAATTTAGAGAATTATTTTATTTTATGAAGTTTAATTAAAACGTGGTTACCTGTATTTGAATTGATACTCTTTTACAACACCACAAAAATAATACAGATTCAAAATTTGTCCATTAATATAACAACTCTGTATTTTAGACTATAGACATTGACAGCTGCTGTTTTAGTCTTCAAATTAGGTCCAACATAGCCAGACATTAGTCCATCTAAGAATGCTCTCTTTCGTATTTCTGGCCAATGATTCACTTACCACAAACCAAAAAAGAAGTCAGATTCAGGGTGGTCTATGGGTCTTTGGAGAACTCACTCCTAAGAAAAAATAATCTGGCAAAGAATCTTCACAGAAACTAGAGCATTTCATCATAGCCCCTATTCAATAAACTCTCCAAATTCAGTCGTTTGAGACAATGTCCCACAATTATTTTCCTGTGAGTTAAATAACATTAAGTCGTTCCAGAAGAATTAAAAAACCTTTCTGTAGTAAAGGCTCAAAACTCAAAAAGAAATATTGCAGAACCTGTAGGCAGCTGAGAAGTGAAGTAAGAATTGGACTTAAAATTAGAGGATCTAGTGAATTCTTTAAGCCAGTTTCCTTAAGAAGTCAGTTTTCCAAACGAAGTAATTCTAATACAGGGCTCTTGTGAGAATTGAGATATTATGTATGTTAAAGAATCGTCTAAATTTATATAAATGTAAAGCTCTTTAGAATTCCGTTTACAATTGCGCTTAGAATCCAAAATATAAAATGGAAATTTAGAAGGGAGAAATTAAAAAGTGCAACTTGATACACACTTAACTATTTTTACAGAATGCAAAACCACCATTACCTATTTGCGTCCTATCGTTCAGTTTTAACAACACCTTTAAATTTTCATGTGTACCTTTGCCCAGACTCTGCCCTTTTCCTAGTCCTACCGAGAGAGTTAAAGCGGAGCAGCACAGATTTGGCTCAGATGTGAGCGGTTTTCAAAGGTTACGAAAAACTGCAGTTTTCTATGCAAACGTTTTGACTTCAGGCGATCCGAATTCTTGAGGGTGGCCAATCACCCGCGCAGCGAAAGTCCGAAGCCCAAGACCACTGGAAGCTCCGGACTGGGGAACCCCACCTTTCTCCCCAGACCACAGGCCTAACCTTCCTGCGCCTATGGCCATACAGTACCAGCTGTGAAACTGCTGTGCACCCCGCCCTCCTCTCTCCCTCGGCTCTCTCACCGTCTTCGCCGGCAGCTTCGCTAAGTTGCTGTATGTGAGCCTGAGCCAGATCTCCGAGCTCCTCCACTCGCATTACCACACTGGAGCCTGCGGCCGCCATCGCCACAGAAGGCGGGTGCACCCCAGCCACGTGATCAAGCCTGCCGTCAGTCACCTGATCCCGGGGCCTGGGTGGGAAATGTGGGCGGAGACGCCTGCTCCGGAAGTGGACAAGTTCAGGCCGGCGGAGGTCTTTCCGGGTCGTTTTACTCCTCCCGCAGTCCCCCCCGCCCTTCCCATAATTTCGAGCAATTAAGAGACCGTAGGGGCGGGGCGTGACGTCGGGGCTCGCCCCTTTCCCGCCCTCTCCTTCGAACCAATTAAGAGCCGTCCATGCCCCAAGCTGGTCCAATGAGAAGGTAGTTCTCTCCAAGGGGCGCCGGGAAGAGAGCGTGGCAGCAGTTGGCTGGCAGTAGGGCGTTGTCGTGCTCTGGAGTTCCGCTTCTCAACAACCGCAGTCGGGAAGACGCGTAGGAGGGTGTGGAGATAGAGCTCCAGCTTTGGCTCTGTACCGAGGAGACTGCCTAAAATAAAGTTATAATCATGTGGTCCGAAACAGAAAGCCAGACCGCTCCCATATGTGCGTCGGAATGTTATGCTCCAAACACTAGTGGAAGTTCCTTGTCTACCTGTCACTTTTCTAAATCTGAGTTTTAACAGCCGGATTTTATTTCTGATCTCTTTTGGCTAGCTCACATTTAAAGTACTTAAACCGTGTCATTTTCAGTGGTACCAAAACTTTGCAGCTAAAAAATTATCTCTATTGCCAGACAACTCGAAACTGTCAGTAAGTAGGGAGAGTGTTCTTATATACGTGATTGACTACAGTGGCTTTCTAACTGACCTTAACACCAGTTTCTTCCCTGTTCAAATCCTGTATTAATTCCGTGTCCTCAATGCGTAATGCAGTACCTGGTACATAATAAATACTCAGAATATGTTTATTAACTGGACTAAAACCCCATGTTAGTTGTCAATATAGTACTGTCTTTATAATCAAGAAACTGAAAGCCAAAAAGGTTGTAAAGAATCAAAACTCTTAGTAGGCATTTGGCACCTCAAAACGCCAGACTTCACTATGTATATACTCTAAATAAAATTTACAATTCCAATGATTCATTAAATTATGGTCTTACTTTCAGCAGGAGACATACTTTACCCTGGGAATTATTGCTCAATTGTTACTCTGGTGTGTGTACGTCTTTAGAGAAAGAACTGGACAGGAACTAACAGCATGTAGTGCAGCTTCTCATTTCAGGTGAAGAACCTAGGGTGGACGTGACTGATAATCCTTCCAAACCTTAGCGTGTGTGATTCTGTGACTTGCCCTAGGCCATACCACAATAAGGATGTGTAGAAAGCTGTCTCACCAGAGAGATAAATAGGAAAGAATCAGCCGTCACCAAGACACACTAAAGAAAGTGCTTAAAGCCAGAGAACCCCTGTTCAAAAAAGAAGAAAGAAAAGAGGTTGTCTCCATTTTTATAGTTATTTTTTACTTTAGGAAGCCCGCAGGAATAGAACAAATTAAAAATATAATGCTAGATTTAAAAACTCAATTAATAATGTAACTTTTGATACTTTTTTAAATTTTTTATTGAAAAAAGACATCAATTAGAGCCCTTTTTGCTTACCCAAGGGTAAGAACTTTAATAACCAAATAGATACAATAAAGCTTTAAGTACTTCTGAGGAAACTGGCAGCCAGGGCAGAAAGGGGTGGCTTCCCCCTCATACTGTGGTGCAGAGGCCTGCCTTCCTTAGGGCTGCTGACTTGCCCGAGGTGGGCTGTACCTTCTGAAACAAATAATTGATCCCATTTGTATCATTTTCCTCCCCGTTGATTTAGAATGGATAAATCCAATTTGCTAAGCAGAGATCAGTTTCTCAGGGAAATTTGTAAGAAATGGAAAGTCTTTTCAAAAATAAAATTTCTCAATTGCTCTTGAAGTACTGTGTTCTAGTTTGCTAATGCTGCCAGAATGCAAAACACCAGAGTTGTATTGACTTTTATAAAAGGGGGTTTATTTGGTTACACAGTTCCAGTCTTAAGGCCATACAGTGTCCAAAATGTCATCAGCAATCAGATACCTTCACTGGAGGATGGCCAATGGTGTCTGGAAAACCTCTGTTTGCTGCGAAGGCACATGGCTAAGTCTGCTCCAAAGTTCTGGTTTCAAAATGGCTTTCTCCCAGGACGTTCCTCTCTAGGCTTCAGCTTCTCTCCAAACTGTCACTTTCAGTTGCTCTTGGGGCATTTGTCCTCTCTTAGCTTCTCTGGAGCAACAGCCATCTTCAAACTCTCTCTCATGTGCAGCTCTTGTGCTTTCTTCAAAGAGTCCCTCTTGGCTGTAGCGCCAAAACATCACTCACAGCTGCACTGAGTTCCTTCTGTTATGTCAGCTCATTTATATGGCTCCACTGATCAACTTAGACCCACCCCCGAATGGGCGGAGCAACACCTCCATGGAAATTATCCAGTCAGTCATCAGCCACAGCTGGGTGGGGTGCATTCCAAAGAAACACTCAAAGAATTACAGTCTAATCAACACTGATAATGTCTGCCCACACAAGATTGCATCAAAGATAATGGCATTTGGGGGACACAATATATTCAAACTGGCACAAACTGGTACTTAACATTCATTTGGAATCTTTACTGCTTTGTATTTTTTTGTGAAGTATTATTTCTCATATAAATTTTTCAATTCACTGTGAACAGGGACTGAGTTGCTATTTTAATATTAGTTGCTACTGGTGATTTTCATATAGTAGAATTTCATTAAGTATTTGCTCCCCTTTTCACTTAATAATTATTAATGAGTCAGGCATTATGATAGGCACTGAAATATAGTAGTAAATAATATAAATCTTGTCTGTGTCTTCTTGGAGATTATTATCTAGTGCGGGTAGACAGAGGCATAATAATCACACTAATGAATACATAATTTAAAATTGTGGAAAGCGCTATGAAGGAAAAATAGTTTGAAGGATCAGAGAGGCTTCTCTTGAGGAAAAGACATTAGCACCTAGGGGATGAATAAAAATTAGCCAGGTACAGAATGGGGACACATCAGTCTGGTTGCAATCAGGAGAGAAAATCTATGCTGTAATTTGAAAAGGGAAAGTTTGATATAAGGAATTATTAACTCTAACAGGATTGGTATAACAATGGACTGGCTAGTAAAAAGTAAGAAAACTCTAAAGAACAGAGGAATATCAGGTGTAAGGAGCAGCATTTACCCCTGGGGCTGAGAACCAGATCTTATAGAAAGCTCATAGCCATGGGTCATTGGATGGCAGAGTAGTCATTGTAGTTCATATCAGCCAAATTGCTGGAATTCCACCCTCCATGAGGAGGTATCCTCTATGTGGCGGTATCTCACAGGAGGTATTCTGCTACAAAACTGCTCAAAGTGGGTGCCAGGGAAAGCTGCTAGCTACTGAGTGCTGCTGGCAACCATGCACTGCAGGAACCTGATGCCAGAGAAGTTGCCCATGCTGTAGGAGCCTGGTGTCAGAGAAACTGCGTATGTTGCAAAAGCCTACCAAGAAAGGACAGTGGAACCAGGAAGGAAGACCTTTGGCTTCCTGTGATTTCTCTCTACTGACAAACCTTAACATTGTGCCAGCTGACAAAGGAAAAAATATGTAAATGGCTCAAATCCATTTTCATAGAACTGGAAAAAAAGGAAGAATTTAGAGCTAAGACAATAAATTGATAACCGGCAGTGGGGAAGAACACATCATGTACAGTGAATAACATATAAGGTCAGAAAGAACTTGGCAGTTTTAAGGAATAGATGAAGGCCATAGTAGCTGGTGTGAGGGGGAAAGCAGAGCATGTGAAGTTTATATCATAAGGTACATATCTGCCTCACAACATGGAAATGGTCTGCAAAACCTTGCTGTGAGTCTTTATTGGCCATGTCTGTATTAATTGACCCCCTCTTATGGCCATAGCCAATTTATTCAATTAGCTGTCATTACTTCTATATTTAATAAGCACCTATGACATGTCATGCACATGTTATATAGTAATGAACAATGCAGGCCTGCTTTTATTGTGATAGCTCCAAGAGTAGTTAGATCCAGAGGTAAAAATTGGATGTAATCCAAGCCAATCAGATTCTTTCTGGTAGTAATTTGAAACTTTGAACAGAAAAGCAAGAGACAATGCCAATTGCATTAATGTCAGTCCTTCAGAGAGAGAAATACACCAGCTGCTGTTGAGGTTTTGGGGGAGAACTTGGTTTCTTCTCCATAAGTGTGGGTTGCTCAACTTTTCCTTGAATCTTCTGTATTGGTATCCTGAAACTAATCAGTCTCTTTCTGTTGCTGGCAACTGAAAGAATATAATATAGCATGGGTATAGGTTAGTTGAGGCAGAGCATACAGAGCCTTTGATGCCATATTAAAGATTGTGGATTTTATCTTAAGTAGAACAGGAAACTGTGGAAGTATTTTAAGCAAAGGAGTGACCTGATCAGCTTCAATTTTAGTGATATCACCCTGGCTGCTCTGAGGCCAATGAAAGGACTATGAAAGAGAAGTGGGTAGTTCAGTTGGGAAGCTATTTATTTCTTTGGATGATAAAGTAAGTCATACTAGAGCGGTGACAGTGCTATTGAAGATAAGTGAATCATTTAATATGCTATAGAGATAGGAGTTGGTGATGGCATTGGATGTGAGAGGTGAAGAAGAAAGAGGTAACAAAGATGCCTTCTAGGTTTCTGATAAGAGCAACTCGGTTGATTGAGGGATATTTACTGACTCATACAGTTCTGGAGGGGCCTATTGGTGAGGGAGAACAAATCATTCAGGGCTCTTTTATTGTAACTTAAAGAAAATCTGACCCATAATGGCTTAACCTAAAGAGATAATCTATTGGCTCATGTAACCAAAAAAACAAGTCCCAAGTTATTAGGACCAGGTGTCTCACCAACTGCTTACCCTTTTGCCTCTTTTGGCTCCTTCGCATACAGACTATCCCCAAATATGGCAAAAAAGCTGTGGGTAGCATCAGGCTCACATCCTCACAATCTGTCTGGAAAGAATATCCTTATTCCTTATCTTCTCTAACAATCTGAATGGAAGCTGAGGGCCTGCCCCTCCTTCACCTGAATTTGATCATGTGGCTAGTCCCTAAGCCCATCACTGCCCCAGGAAGCTGCAACCCCTGGAGCTGAGGGTAGGCCAACCCCATCAAACTATTTGACCTGAAAGCAGGAAAAGAACAGTTTCATTTTTTAAGTTGTAGGTATTGTTTCCAGGAAAAAGATGATTGGAAGCTACTGAATAGCAAAAACATAGATGTCTGGTACCAATAGTATTTGTGTAATCTTTAATCCCTTAGCCATGCCTGCAGTGTTTGAAGACTAGATAGATTCAGTCCACTGCTGTAAAGAAAAATCTTGCCATTAAACAGTCAACAGATGCACAGGAAGACTAGATGAAGGCATAAAACAGTTTTTTGTTTCTCCACCAACTCAGAACAGCCAGGAGTAGTCTCTCCCATCTTACCCCACCCCCTCCCATACCTCATGATCCTTATTTGTGTGTATTTCTTTTTATTATGCTGTTGGAATGATTTGCTAGTATTATGTGAGGATTGTGTTCATAAGGGAAATTGGTCTGTAGTTTTCTTATCTTGCTATGTTTTTTTTCTGGCTTTTGTATTAGGATAGTTTGGTCAGAACAAATGAGTTTGAAAGAGTTCCTTCTTATTCAATATTTTTTGGAAAATTTGAGAAGGGTTGGCATTAATTTTTTTTTTTTTTTTTTTTTTTGTATGTTTGGTAGAATTCACTAGTGAAGCCATCTGGTCCTGGAATTTTCTTCATGGGAGGTTTTTGATAACTGATTTGATCTCTTAACTTGTTATAAATGTATTGAGATCTTCAATATCTATTTGAGTCAGTTTAGGTGAATTTGTTCTTTTCCTATAGATTTTCTAATTTATTAGCATACAGTTTTTCATAGTGTTCTGTAAATCTTTTAATTTCTGCAACATCAGTGGTAATATCCCTTTTCATTTTGGATTTTAGTTATTTGCATCTTTTCCCTTTTTTTCTTTGTCAGTCTAGCTAAAGGTTTGTCAATTTTATTGCTTTTTTCAAAGAAACAACTTTTGGTTTCATTGATTTTCTAAATTGTTTTTCTGTTCTCTATTTATTTATTTCTGCTCTAATTTTTATAATTTTTTTCCTTTCACTAACTTTAGGTTTAGTTTGTTCTTCTTTTTCTATTTCCTGCAGATGCAAAGTTAGGTTGTTGATCTGAGATCTTTCATCTTTTTAATATAGGCAATCATAAGTATAAATTTACCTCTGAGCACTGCCTTCACTAGATTCTGTAATGCATAATTACATGATCCTATTCCTATAATAAATTCATAATTCCTGCATGCATACACACACATAAATGACTCATACCTCCTGTCAGTTTTGTTTCTCTGGAGAACTCTGAGACAGTTTTGGTATGTTATAATTTTCATTTGTCTAAGATATTTCCTAATTTCCCTTGTGATTTCTTCTTTCACCCATTGATTGTTTAACAGTATTTGTTTAATTTCTATACATTTGTGAATTTTCCAATTTTCCCTATGTTATTGATTTCTAGCTTCATTCCATTGTGGTTCAAGTAGATTTTTTTTTTAATATAATTTATTAAGACTTGTTTTGTGACATAGCATGTGGTCTCTCCTGGAGAATAATCCATGTGAACTTGAGAAGAATGTATATTCTGCTGTTTTGGGGTGGAGTGTTCTGTAAATGTTAGGTCTAGTTAGTGTATTATTCAAGTCCTGTTTCCTTATTGATCTTCTAAGTATTCCATCCATTATTGAAAATTGCATAGTGAAGTCTCCAAATACTATTGTAGAACTGTCTGTTCTCCCTTCATTTTTGTCAATGTTAGCTTTATATATTTTAGGGCTCTGTAGTTAGTTGCATAAATGTTTATAATTTTTATATGTTCTTGATGGATTGACCCTTTAATTCATATATTGTGTCCTCTTTTTACCATTTGTAACACTTTTGATTTAAAGTCTACTTTGTCTGACATTAGTACAGCCACCCCAGCTCTGTTCTGGTTACTGTTTGATTGGAATATCTTTTTTCATCCTTTTGCTGTCAACCTATTTGTGTCTTTGGGTCTAAGGTGAGTTTCTTGCAAACAACATATAGTTGAATCATGCTTTTTCATCCACTCTGCAAATCTGTTCCTTTTGATTGGGTTTATTAGATCTTTTATGGTGAAACCGATTGATACCATTCTTATTTTTTTACTTTAAATGCTTTATTTGTGGTTACCATGGAATTTGCATTTAACATCCTAAGTTTATAAAAACTACTTTGAAATGATACCAACTTAACTTACAAAACATATACAGTCTCTGCTTCTATACCCTTCTATTCTGTCTCTTTATGGTTTTTTTGTTACACTCTTTATCTTTGCATGCTTATAACTTTGAAATATGATTATTTCTTATTGAATTACATTCTAAATCTTGTGAAAAAATTAAAAGTAGAGATACATACTAAGAATACGATAATAATGACGTTTACTTTTACCCGTGTATTTACCTTTATTGGAGACTTATTTCTTCATATGGCTCCAAGTTACTATTTACTATCCTTTCCTTTCAATCTGAGGGACTCCCTTTAGTATTTCTTATAGAGCAAGTCTTATAGTGACTAACTCCCTCAACCTTGCTAGGTAAAAAATTCTTGGTTGGCAATTTTTCTCTTTAAATACTTTAAATAAGTGTTACTACTACTTTCTTGCCTCCATTGTTTCCAGTGAGAAATCAGTATTTGATCTTACTGATGATTATTTTAGGTGACAAGTCTCTTTTCTCTTGCTGCTTTCAGAATTCTCTCTTTATCGTTGGCTTTTGATATTTTTATTATGATATGTCTTGGAGTGGTCTATTTGGGTTTATCCTGCTTGATGTTCTTTGGACTTCTTGGTGTATATTCATGTCTATCATCAATTTTGGAAAAATTTCAGCCATTGTTTCTTCAAATATTCCTTCTGTCCCTTTTCTTTCTCTTCTTCTTCCCATAATGTGCATGTTGGTATATTTCATGTGTCCCATGGGTCTCTTAAGCTCTAGTCACTCTTCTTTTTTTCATTCTTTATTCTATCTGCTCTCCAGACAGACTGAATGATTTCTATTATCCTGTCAAATAGTTTGCTGATTCTTTCTCCTGCCTTTTGAAATCTGCTCTTGACTACTTCTAGTGTATTTTAAATCTCCATTATTGAATTTTTCATACCCCCAAATTCTCCTTAATCACCTTTTAAAATTGCCAATTCCTCCTTTTGTTCATACATTGTCTTTTTGATATCCTTTAGTTTTATATCATGCACGCCTTTAGCTCACTGAACTTACAGTCATGCCTTGGTACTTGATTGCTTTAAAACTTGTCAAATTTGGTAGCCAGTGCATTTTGATGTGAAAATTTTGTCCTGGTATTTGTCATTTGTTTGATACTCAATGTGCAAGCTAGAACTTGTCAGTGTCAGTTGTCTCAGGACTCACTACCCTTTCCAGCTGAAACAAAGGATCACACATTAGTCACATGGTAGCTCTTCCTCGTGCACATCCCCTTCAGTCTTATCTTAGCTTCTATGGTCATTTTGTAAATTTTTGCACTTTTTTTCTCATCATGGGTCCTAAGAAAATGAGCAGTGATAGTGCTGAGCAGTAAAGAAAATTACTTTGCATCATCATTGAGCAAAAAAAGGAAATAATAGGCAAATATGAGAGTGGTATTCATATTACTGATCTTGCTAGGGAATATGGTATGCCTAGAACAATGTTCCCCACATCATTAAGAATAAAGAAGCAACAAAAAAGGCTGATGTTGTGAAAGGAGTTAAAGTAGTGACAAAGCAGTGTTCCCAAACACTTGAGGAAGTTGAAAAGCTGTTATTAATTTGGGTAAATGAGAAGCAGTTCATGGGCAACAGTGTACCAGAATCCATGATATGTGAAAAAGCAAAAGTGTTGCATGCTGATCTTTTGAAAAACAAATTGGGAACAAGTGATGAGAGTGTTGAAGTTTTAAGGCCAGCTACAGCTGGTTTGATAATTTTGAAAAGAGGACCAGCATCCACAGTGTTGTGAGTCATGTCGGGAGGCCTGGCAAGGCTGCGAGTGCTAATAAAAAGGCTGCAGGTACAGAGGGTACAGTTGTGCAGGGTATTGTATCCTTGGGCCAATCTGTGGGTCTGGAGGTCGATGCTGCCAATGTTGAGGAATTGGTGGAGGAACACTGTGAAGAGCTCAGCACTGAGGAGCTGCAGGAACTAACAGAAGGAGCAGCAACAGGAGGTGGCTGAACAGATTTCTTCTGGTAAGGAGGAGATAAGAGAGGATGTCCCCAGTCCTTGATAAAAGAAATGTGTACAAATGGGCAGAAGTTCAAAACTTTGTGGAGAAGTACCATCTGGACAAAGCTCTGACAAGCAGAAATGTGCGTTTCTTGAATGACCAAACAATTTCACATTGTCAAGGAATTCTGAGAAGAAGACAGAAGCAGTTCTTATTGGATAAGTTTTTGGTGAAGGTGACAAAGCATGTGTCAGAGACTGTGGTTCAAGTTGAAAACAGGCAGAAAAGAGAAAGGACACCTGAGGTGTAAATGCCTGGTGTTCTATTGGAGGGGGACTCTCCTTCCAAGCAACACTCTCTATGTAACCTCTCCTCCTCATCACTCTCCTCCCACCATCCCATTAGGCCATGGGCTCTTCTCAGTGCAGGTAAAGTGAAGTTTTTATTCTATTTAATTTAAGTATTAATTAATTTTTAGGTTTATTTCTCATGTAAAGTAATGAAATTTTATCTTATCTTTTTACATATTGCCTTAAAAATGTACATTGTCTTTGGTTTGGGAATGCATTAAATTTATTTACATTATTCCTATGGGAAAAGTTTGTTTGGTACTCGTTGTTTTTGGCCCTTATCGCACTTCCCAAAACTAATTAACAATGAGTACTGAGGTACCACTGTATTTAGGGAGGTTGACTGAATGTCTTTGATTACCTGTTTCAATGTTTGTGCTTCCTCTTTTGTTTTATTTTGTTCCTTTGAATTGGCCATCTCCTTCTGTTTCTTTTTATGTCTGTGATCTTTTGTTGAATCTCAGCATTTGTTTATTTTGATGTAGTGACTCTGGAAATCATTTTCTCCCTCTTACCTATGGTTTTAGTGTAGACTGGCTGTGTGTTCAAGGGTCTTCTTGAAAGATTTTACCACTTTACTCTGAAGGCATAGAACAACTTGTGGTTAACAATTTGATTCTTCCTATGTCTCCCTGATGCTGCCCCTTGCTTTGGGTATATTCTGTATCTTTCAAAATTCCCTAGTATGTATGACTGTTTCCTTACATGAAAGGAGTTCCTCCTCCCAGTTCTCTTCCTGGGGCTCAGGGCTGTGTTTTTTATTTTATTATTATTTTTTCTCCCTGGTAGCTGCAATTGGCTCAGCTCCAGTGCCTGTATTCTGATTTGCCTTTTTACTCCAACTTTCAGTACTATCTGCTCTGCATTTCTGCAGCTCAGCTTCTTCTTTCTGTGCTGCTTTTCTGCCCCTGGTAGTTTCTGGGTTAGGGGACCCAGACTCATGCCGTGAGGCTGTCTTCTACAGAGCAAGTTTGGGTGAATGTACATCAGGTATCTGATTTTTGTATGGGTGCACCCAGTGTGCTGGTTTGTATATAATATGTCCCCCAGAAAAAGCCATATTCTTTAATGCAGTCTTAAGGGAGCTGATGTATTAGTGTGGATTACGTTGGAATCTATTGGTTCAGTATTTCCATGGAGGTATAGCCATGCCCATTCAGCATGGGCCTTGATTAGTTTACTAGAGCCTTATATAAGCTCAGACATAAGGAGCTCACTGCTGTAGCTGAGACAGACATTTTGAAGATGGCTGTTGGAAGCTGACACTGACATTTTGGAGAAAGCCGTTTTGAAACACAACCTGGGAGCCAGCAGATGCCAGCCACATGCCTTCCCAGCTGACAGAGGTTTTCTGGACACCATTGGCCATCCTCTAGTGAAGGTACCCAATTGTTGATGCGTTACCTTGGACACTGTATGGCCTTAAGACTGTAACTCTGTAACCAAATAACCCCCCTTTTATAAAAGCCAGTCCATTTCTGGTGTTTTTCATTCTGGCAACATTAGCAAACTGGAACAACCAGTAATCAGGCCTCAGGGACCCAAGTTGGGAATGCGCCAAGGCCTCAAACTCTGCTTTGGATGGGTTGAGTTTCTGGGATTTGCACTTGAATGTGTGGGGACCACCCAGCTGTGTGGTAGGTGGGTCAAGACTCAGGGACCCATACTGGAAATACATGCAGACCAACCATCCCACTACCACAAGTCAATCAGGTCCCAGGGATCTGCACTAGAATGTGCAGGTGCCAACAAGCTACCACTATGAGTCTTACAAAGTGTATGTGGATCTGAAAGTGGAACAGGGCATCTGATTGGTAAATCTGTCTCTTCATTCTCCTATTATTTTTAGGTGTTTTTTGTTTGTTTGTTTGTTTGTTTGTTTTCTCCTGTTAAGCATTTGTTCAGTTGTTTTCTAGTCTTGAGAATCTTCTAGAGTTTTGAGATAGCTGATTCTGCCCTTTTGAAGGCTGTTTCTAAGGGGGAATGCTCAACAGTATGTCCTACTCTGTCATCTGGGTGACATCACTCTTCCCTCTTCTTTAAATGACAAGAATATATAATGGTATCTTCCAAAGGTGTCATGGATGTTTTCTGAAGTAACTTTGATTGATGAAAATACATATTAGTTGATGTCAAATGCAGAGAAGTTGATATAAATATAAATGCATTACAGATTTATACTGCCTAGTCTATTACATGTTCTCAATAAATATTGGCTGAATGAATGAACAGAGAATTTCCTTTATCCTGGATTCTTCCCAAGGACTTCTTGTCAAATGAATGATTCAGTAATAAAAGTTTCCCTAATGATCCTTCAGTGAACAAAAGTGATTTTCATAGATATGTAGTGAACGCATTTGAAGCCCTTAACACTTTATTTGCAAAATTTTACTTTTGCTAACTCTTTATTACAATTTTCATGATATGGTGTTTGTTTTTTCCCAAATGAATTCTTTGTTCACAAGACCTGGGCACCTGTGAACAGAGCCTGTTCATTCAATATGTCTGAATTGATATTTGCACTCTTGACTTGCTTTGGAAGTGTAATGTAATATTTTTCTGTCAGATGTATTTATTCTTTTAAAGAGCATCATGATTAAATGAAATCAACCTCCTCTCAGAGAACTTCTCTTTGAAATCTAATCACAAAAGTTGGATATCTATGGCATTAAAAACAAACAAAAACATTATTTTATATTTTAACAGCCTGCTTTTCTGGTTTGGAAGATTTTGTGTTAGACTGGTTTAACCAAGTTAAGCTATGGTTAAAAAAAAAGTTCAAAATCTCAGTGGCTTAACACAAATTCTTTCTGCAGTTAATCCACATGATTTTCCAAGCAAGTTTCCCTCATGCAGTAACTCTGATTCAGGCTGAGGAGACATCCCCCATCCAGAACTTACAGCCTCCTGAGTCCACACATCAGGATAAGAGAGTGTGGACTTTGCAAAAACTGAAAAACTTTAGCAACTCAATTCCATTCAATTCTGACTCAGGCCAAACTCTACAGGTTAAGGGCAATTAACCCTTCTGACACCAGCTGCAAATTCTGTGGTGCTGTACTTCTGACCAACAAGCTATAAATTTGGGGGTTCCCACCACGGGTTTGATAATTCATTAGAATGACTCACAAAACTCACGGAAAGTGCCGTGCTTATGATTATAGTTTTATTATAGTAAAAGGATACAAACAAAAAGAATCCAAAAGAATAGACCCAGAGTGTGAAGTCTGGGAGGGTCTCAAATGCAAGGTTCTGTGTCCTCTCCATGTGGAGTCAGAATGTATCATCCTCCTGGCACATGGATGTATCTTCTCATTTATGGAAGCTCACCAGAGCTTCAAGTGTCCTGAGTTTATGTAAGGTTTTGTTATGTAGTCATGACTGATGAAATCAACGCCCATGTGGCTCAATTCAATAGCCAGCCCCCTTACCCTCCAAGAGGTTGGGGAAGTCAGCTGACAAGACTGGTTTAATCACAAGGTTGATCATTCTCGTATGGCCAAACTCAACCCTAAGACTACAGGTGTGGTTGGCTCCACCTCATCACCTCCTTAGCTTGTAAATTACCAGATGTGGTCCAGGGCACACTGTGAATAACTAAAAACACTCCTATCACTGGAAAGTCCAAGGAAGTAGAGCTAACCCCCCACATCTACCCCAGGACTCAAGACAAAGGCCATATTTCTTTTTGGAGGCCAAATTCCTTACTATGCAGCCATACACAGGCAATTACATCCTTCCTTTCTAGGGCTTTCCACCATCTGTGGGTGCCTTCCTGCTGATCACCACCTCATGAGAAATTTCCAAGGTTTGCTTTTCCCTTATATTATCCAGTTCCTGATACACTCTCTCTTCCTCTTCTCAGAAGGGATACAATCTGTGCCCTAATTCATTAGGTGTCTTTTCTTAATGGTAATTGAAAGAACATGATATCTTCACACTAAGTGTTAATAGCTGATAAAAAATTAATGGATCAGCACTCCACTGGTGATAGAATAGAAAGAACATGGATCTTGGAACCTGACAAAATAGATGCTCACCTCATCTTAGGTGACCTTGGATGAATCACTTGATTTTTCTAGTTTCCTAATCTGTCAATTGGGTTTAAAGTTGTTGTGAGCATTAACTGAGATAAGCAAGACCCATATACTTGCTAGGTGTTCGACAAATACTGATTTCATTCTCCAGGCAATATTTTAATTAAAAAAAATTCTTTTGGAGCAGTTGTAGGTTTACAGAAAAATCATGTGGTAGGTACAGCACCCTTATACATAGTTTTCGTTATCATTAAGATTTTGCATTAGTGTAGTACACCTGTTACAATTGATGAACCCATATTATTATTATTATATTATTAACTGTAGGCCATAGTTTACATTAGGGTTTTCTCTTAGTGTTGTATAGTTTCTATGGTTTTTTAAAAAATCTTTTATTTTGGTCATATATATTCAACATAAAATTTCTCTGTTTAGCTACTTTTGAGTATTCAATTTAATGGGTTAATTAATTTGTCTCATTTATTCTATATCAAGATACACATTATTTGCATAATCAATTCCAAAACTGGACCATAGATTATTAGTCCATATTTGCAAACCAAAACATTTGTACAGTAAAACTACCCAACTGAGAGATGAGATAAGCTTAGGAAAACAGAACTCAGGACTTCTGCATATAGATCTCTAAACTAACAGATGGTTATCAATTTTGCACTACAGTTACTTAGGCAAAGACTTAAGTAATGTAACTTTTAAATAGTATTTGTGACTAACGAGTCGTTTACATCTTTTTCTTGCTTTATGGATCATGCCTACAGATATACCTCAGATATATTGCAGGTTCATTTCCAGACCACCCTAATAAAGCAAAAATCAAAGTGAATTGAGTTGCAAGAATTTTTTTGTTTTCCCAGTGCATATAAAAGTTATGTTTACACTATACTGTAGTCTGTTAAGTGTGCAATAGCATCATGTCTAACAAAACAATGTACATAGCTTAATTAAAAATACTTCATTGCTAAAAAATGTTAATAATCATCCAAGCCTTCAGGGAGTTGTAATCTTTTTGCTGACAGAGGGTCTTGTCTCCGTGTCAGTGGCTGTTGATCTGTTCTGTGGTGGTGGCTGAAGATTGGGGTGGCTGTGGCAAATTCTTAAAATAATAGAACAATGAAGATTGTCACATTAACTCTTCCATTCATGAAAGATTTTTCTGCAGTATGCAATGCTGTTTAAAAGCATTTTACCCACAGAACTTCTTTCACAATTGGAGTCAATCCTTTCCCATTCTGCTGCTGTTTATCAACTGAGTTTATGTACTATTCTAAATCCTTTGTTGTCATCTCAACAATGTTCATCGCATCTTCACCAGGAGTAGATTCCAGTTTATCCATAAGAAGCAACTCCTCACCTGTTAAATTTTTATCATGAGATTGCAGCAATTCAGACATATCTTCAGGTTCCACTTCTAATTCTAGTTCTCTTGCTATTTCCACCACATCTGCAGTTACTTCCTCCACTGAAGTCTTGAACCCCTCCAAGTCATTCATAAGGGTTGGAATCAACTTCTTCTAAACTCCTATTAATGTTGATATTAGCATTATCAAATATTAGCATTATCAAATATTAGCATTATCAAACCTTGTTCCGGTTTGCTAATGCTGCCATTATGCAAAATACCAGAAATGGATTGGCTTTTATAAAGGGGATTTATCTGGTTACAAAGTTACAGTCTTAAGGCCACACAGTGTCCAAGGTAAAGCATCAACAATAGGGTACCTTCACTGAAGGATGGCCATTGGCTTGTCATGAAGCACATGGGGATCAAAATCATAAGATAATAGGACTTTTCACAAATTCTTTCTGGATGACTCCATCTCCAATCCTGGCTTGTATTGAAATGGTGGTTGCATTCCATGTTTGGTTAAATCCTCATGTGGGGCTGTAGCTTCTGGGGTCTCATTTTTTGGAAGCTCAGAATTCTCCGAATTATCAGTTTCTGGTTTCCTTGTACCAAAGAGTTCAGTTCTCAGTTTATCTCTCTCTGCTCACATTTCACTATAAGCTGCAAGGAGAAGCTAGGCCACACTTTCAATATTTAGTCTCAAAATCTCTTCAGCTAAGTATCCCAGCTCATCATTTTCAAATTCTACCTTCCATTCACCACCAGGACATTATTTTGCCAAATTATCTGCCACTTTAAAACAAGGATTGCCTTCCTTCCAGTTTTCAATGACACATTCAACATTTCTGTTCAAGGCCTCATTGAAGTATCTTTAGAGTCCAGAGTTCTACCAACAGTCTTTTCAAAGCAATCTAGGCCTTTTCCATCAAGCTCCTCACAATTATCCCAGAATCCTCCCCTTATCCATTTAAAAAGCCCTTCCAACATGTTTGGTATTTGCAAGCTCAGCAGCACCCCACTTCTCTGGTACCAAAATCTGTTTCAGTTTGTTAATGCTGCCATTATGCAAAATACCAGAAATGGATAGGCTTTTATAAAGGGGGTTTATTTGGTTACAAAGTTACAGTCTTAAGGCCATAAAGTATCCAAGTTAAGGCATCAACAATAGGGTACTTTCACTGAAGGATGGCCATTGGTGACCAGAAAACCTCTGTTAGCTCAGAAGGCATGTGGCTGGCATCTGCTTGCTCCCAGTTTGTGTTGCAAAATGGTGTTCTCCAAAATGTTGCTCTTGGGGTGTTTACTTCTCTCTTAGCTGCAGCTTCTCTTCAAAATGTCACTCTCAGTTGTCCTCTGGTCCTTCTGTCTGTGAATTCCTTTATACAACTCCAGTGATCCAATTAACACCCAACCTCAATGGGAGGGTTAACACCTCCATGGAAATTATCCAATCAAATTCTTCACTCGCAGTTGATTGAGTCACATCTCCATGTAAACACTCAAAGAATTCCAATCTAATCAACACCAATACAATTGCCCCACAAGATTGCATCAAAGAACATGGCATTTTGGGGGACATAATACATCCAAACTGGCACAGGCCTCCTCCCATGAATCACAGATTTCCTTAATGGCATCTAGAAAGGTGAAAACTTTCCAGAAGTTTTTCCATTTACTTTGCCCACATCCATCAGAGGAAGCATTATCTATGACAGCTATAGTCTTACGAAATGTATTTCTTGAATGAAAAGAATTGAAAATCAAAATTACTCCCTGATCCATGGGCTGCAGAATGGAAGACAACTTTTATCTCTTTGTACCTCTCCATCAGAGCTCTTGGGTGGACAGGTGCATTGTCAATGAGCAGTAATATTTTGAAAGGAATCATTTTTTTCTGGGCAGCAGGTCCCAACAGTGGGTTTAAAATATTCAGTAAACCATGTTGTAGAAAGATGCATTCTCATCCAGGATTTCTTGTTCCATTTATACAGCACAGGCAGAAAAGATTTAGCATAATTCTTAAGGGCCCTAGGATTTTTAGAATGGTAAATGAGCCTTGGCTTCAACTGAAAGTTATCAGCTGCATTATCCCTTAACAAGAGAGTCATCCTGTTCTTTGAAGTTTTGAATCCAGACATTGTCTTCTCCTCTCTAGCTATGGAAGTCCCAAATGGCATCTTCTTCCAACAGAAGGCTGTTTCATCTACTTTGAAAACCTGTCATACAGTGTAGCTACTGTGCCATTTTGAAACTGTTATTTACCCCAGAAAAGCCATGCTCTTTTAATCCAGTCTTGTGGGTGCAGAACTATTGTGGGTGGGATCTTTTGATTAGGTTGTTTTCATGGAGATGTGCCCCACCCCAATTGTGGGTAGGACCTTTTGATCAGATTATTTCCATGGAGATGTGACCCTGCCCATTCAAGGTGTGTCATAATTAGTTTACTGGTATCCTTAAAAGAGCTCAGGGAGAGAGAGAGAGTGCACTTAGAGCTGAACCAGACCCATATGTTTGGAGATGCAAACAGAAAGATGTTTGGAGATGCTAAGCTCAAAGATGAAGCCCAGAGTTTGCCCCAGAGAAGCTAAGTGAGAACCCACTGGCACTTAAAGAGAAGGCCACTGCAATCTGAAAGCAATACAACTCAGGAGGAAGGGACAAGCAGGTGCAAACCACATGCCTTCCCAGCTGACAGAGGTGTTCTGAATGCCATCAGCCTTTCTTCAGTGAAAGTATCCTCTTGTTGATGCCATAGTTTGGATAGTTTAATGGCCTTAGAACTGTAAATTTGTGAACTAATAAATCCCCTTTATAAAAGCCAATCCATTTCTGGTATACTGCATTTTGGCAGCTTTAGCAAACCGGAACAGCCACCTCCCTCAATGATCTTAGCCAAATGTTCTAGATAACTTGCTGCAGCTTTCACATCAGCACTTGCTGCTCCACCTTGCACTTTTATGTTATGGAGATGGCTCCTTTCCTTAAACGTCATGAACCAAACTATGCTAGCTTCTGAAGATTCCTCACCTCTCCCAACCTTCATAGAATTCAAGAGAGTTAGGGCCTTGTTCTGGATTAGGCTTTGGCTTAAAGGAATGTTGTGGCTGGTTTGACCTTCTATACAGATGACTAAAACCTTCTCCATATCAGTAATAAGACTGTTTCACTTTCTCATTGTTCATGTGTTCCCTGGAGTAGCACTTTTAATTTCCTTCAAGAACTTTTCCTTTGTATTCACAACTTGGATAACTGTTTAGCCTAAGAAGCCAAGCTTTTGGCCTTCGTTTTTGACATGCTTTCCTCACTAAGCTTAATCATTTCTAGCTTTTGATATAAAGGGAGAGATGTGCAGCTCTTACTTTCACTTAAATACTTAGAGACCATTTTAGGGTTATTAATTGGCCTAATTTCAACATTTTTGTTTCTCAGGAAATAGGGAGGATGAGGAGAGGGAGAGAGACAGGGGAACAGCCAATCAATGGAACAGTCAGAACACAATAAATCAACATTTATTAATTGTGCTGTCATATATGGGTATAGCTTATGGTACCCCAAAACAATAAAACAATTATAATAGTAGCATCAAAGATCACTGATCATAGATCAACAAAAGAGATCTAATAATAATGAAGAAAGTCTAAAATATTGTGAGAATTATCAAAACGTAACACAGAGACATGAAGTGAGCACATGTTTTTGGAAATATGGTGCCAATGGACTTCCTTGATGTAGGATTGCCACAAACCTTCAATTTGTAAAAAAAAAAAAAAAAAAAAAAAGAAAGCAAAAAAAAAAAACAAAAAAAAAAAAATAAGTATCTGTGAAGTGCAAAAAAAAAAAAAGAGGTATGCCTGTAATTACTTTCTTAGCCCATATTCCAAAATTATGAGCAATAATAAAAGATTAAACTTATCAAGAAATTGTTTTGGTAGCACTCAAAATAACAGTACACATTTTCAGATTTCAGTCATCAAGTTTTAACAAATCATATTAAAACAGGGTACATAGAAGAGATTACAGCTTGGGGTAGGGTTTTCTGGTGTTTGATACATATCTGGTATCCAATACTTCTGGGCACCTGAGAGCATTACACTTCCATGCTTTCTTGCCAGTTAGGAGGCGCCATGTGACTGAGGTCTGGGCAGTAGTATATGGGTGGAAGTGACATGCACCAAGTCAATGCCTGGGTCATACAAAACCTTCCTGGGTGAGCCCTATCCTTTCCCCCTCTCCTCACTAAGTGCCAAGGGCTCTGAGAGGGGAACCAGAATATAGAAGTGTTTTGAGTTTCTGATTGACTTTGTAGAACAGAATCATCCAACCAGATCTCAACCCTCATTGGATGATGACATTAGTAAAAATTACTGAGTTAAACTAGGTTTTGTCAATTATTAATCTCTATTCTTTTGTTTTGTTGATGTTCATTCTCTTCCTGATGAAGAAAATGGAACAATAGGGGAAAGGATGATATGTTTCTGTTCTCCTGTGTCAAACTCTCTGGCAAGTGTCTTCCAAGGAGGAAAACATCATTTACCATCCCGAAATTAGTAACTTATTCAGTTAGAACTTACTCTTTCTGTCAATACAAAATTAAGAATGAGTTACTTATTTGCTGCATCTTGATATTTTATGTTCTTAAACTAAACTGCTTTTTTTTTGGAAACCATAAGGAGATTTATAATTCATATTACAGGAAGTCTCCCCAGCCTTATCCAAAAGGGCTCCAGCTTCTTTTCTCTGCTAATCTTATGGCTTCTTCATTCTCTGAGTGTGGCTTTTATCCTTAGATTGCTGGCTTGGTGGCCAAAGCTACTCCAAGCTTCACAGTGAGATAGAACAATGTGCAGAGGTAATAGAGGGCCCTCTTCGTGTATATCCCTTTGAAAGGGTGAGACAACTTTCCCAGAATTTCCTCCACAGACTTCCTCCTATATTTCACTGGCCAAGACTAAATCACATGTCCCTTCCTGGTGCTTCCTGGAAAGGAAAACACAATTACCATGATTGGCTTGATTAATCAGGATAAACTGAGTCATGTGGGGAATCTGCTGTCAAGGAGGAAGAAGGGTAGTTGTTCAGTAGAACCAACCAAGCAAAGGAGTATGGTTGGGTTCTGTCCTGATATTTGGGAAATATACTGCAATTAAAAACTAGTAGTAAATAATTTAAAAAGTTGTGCTGTAAAATGCTCTGTCCAATTTTTAGCCCTATCTAGATGAATAATCATTAGACTCTGGTTTGGTTGGTAAAGCATGTTTTCTTGTTTTAAAAAGCTATTTGCGCACTGCCCTACCCCCTACGTGGGATCAGACACCCAGGGGGGTGAATCTCCCTGGCAACGTGGAATATGACTCCCGGGGAGGAATGTAGACCTGGCATCGTGGGATGGAGAACATCTTCTTGACCAAAAGGGGGATGTGAAAGGAAATGAAATAAGCTTCCGTGGCAGAGAGATTCCAAAAGGAGCCGAGAGGTCACTCTGGTGGGCACTCTTACGCACACTTTAGACAACCCTTTTTAGGTTCTAAAGAATTGGGGTAGCTGGTGGTGGATACCTGAAACTATCAGACTACAACCCAGAACCCATGAATCTCGAAGACAGTTGTATAAAAATGTAGCTTATGAGGGGTGACAATGGGATTGGGAAAGCCATAAGGACCACACTCCACTTTGTCTAGTTTATGGATGGATGAGTAGAAAAATAGGGGAAGGAAACAAACAAAGGTACCCAGTGTTCTTTTTTACTTCAATTGCTCTTTTTCACTTTAATTATTATTCTTGTTATTTTTGTGTGTGTGCTAATGAAGGTGTCAGGGATTGATTTAGGTGATGAATGTACAACTATGTAATGGTACTGTGAACAATCGAAAGTACGATTTGTTTTGTATGACTGCGTGGTATGTGAATATATCTCAATAAAATGAAGATTAAAAAAAAAAAAGCTATTTGCGGAGGGTGGGGCAAGATGGCGGAGTGGTGAGGAGCAGAATTTCGTCTCTCCCCTAGAGCAGCTGGCAATTACCCAAGAACTATATGAAACACTGTTTTTGGGGTCTCCAGTAACCAGTCACACATTGGACGCAAGTTTGGAATTGGAGGAAAAGCTGAGATCGCAGCGAACATTGTAAGTTCCCCGGACCAGGGGTCTGGCGCCCCTCCCCACCCAGACCTCACAGACTGTCTTGCTGCTGGCTCCCTGAAAGGGGGGAAAAAATCCAAAAAACAGCAATCTGCTGAGGGCAAGAAGGGAGGCTCAACCCAGCCTCAACTGCAGAATTAAATAACAAATTAATTAACTAATTTTGGGAGCTGGGGTGCTAAAGCAGGGC
Organism: Choloepus didactylus; assembly: GCF_015220235.1. Lineage (NCBI taxonomy): Eukaryota > Metazoa > Chordata > Mammalia > Pilosa > Megalonychidae > Choloepus > Choloepus didactylus. Next base: position 69,886,234 of record NC_051317.1, on the reverse strand, counting down.
TGGGCTCCGGGAAGTGGGGGCACGTAAAAGCAGGCACCCATTCCCAGACTCCAAAAAAGCCATTTTTTTTCCCCTACATTTTGTCCCCTCTGGCTTCTCACTGATCCCTTATCTTTTTGCATTTCAGTAGCCCCCGGCAGGGGTGGAACTGAAGCTGTTGGAGAGTAATTATCACACAATAGCCCAAAGCATATCTTTAAATGCTCTATTCTGACACTGACAAAACTTCCAGGCTGGGGAAAGACTTTTAAAAGAAACTTTTTTTTTTTTTCTTTTTCTTCTTTTTCTTCTCTATTTTTTTAATCTAAAAGTAATATATGTGGTTATTTTCTATCAGAAAGCCCAGGTTGAGGGACTAGGCTGGGCTTGGGGGGAGACAGAGTACCCACAGCGTCTTTGAGCCCCAGATTCACTTCTGAAGGTCTCCACCCCTGTCTTTAATTGGCAACTCAGGCTGACCAAGGAATCTACCTGGAGAGGCTCCAAAGAGGAGAGGGGAGAAGGGAATAGTGCCCCGGAGAGACAACTGGAGTTCTGAGGATTGGAAGAGTGGAGGGAGGTCCAGCTCAAGTGGCAGTCCTCCTTCTGGGAACTCAGACCCCAGGGGGTGGAATTCAGATTCCGGCTTCAGTCAGCCACGCCCCTGACAGGATCAGAGTCACCAGGAGAACTAAAGTCTACATACCTCCTTACACTCGTGGGGGAGCTGTGGGCTGGCCAGCACCACCTGCTGAACAGGAGAGGAAAAGCACCAATTCTCAAGGCCTCATAGGAGGGTCTCATTCTCAGGAAAACTCCATACCCTCCCAATGAGACCTGGGCCTCACTAGACTGGGAAAATCTGACTAGGGTCGACCATATCTGAGGAGACCCGCTCACAAAAAGGTTACATAGAGGCAGAGCAAGAAACAGAAAAAACGAGAGGGGAAAAATTCTGATCAACTAAATAGAACCTAAGTTAGAGGTCTAGAATAAGTTGAACTGAATAACAGAGGCCAGAGAACAAAGCCAACCAACAAGAAAACGACTACGTAGAAGATAGAAAACAAGCTCCAAAATAAACTAATCAAGAAAATCAGATGCCTAGACAACTTAAGATAACAAGCCATACCAGGAAACACGAAAACATGGACCAGCCAAAGGAACAAACTAATACCTCAGCTGAGACACAGGAGTGGAGGCAACTAATGCTAAATAAATTCGATGAAATGAAGGAAGATATAGCAAAAGAGCTGAAGGATATAAAGAAGACACTGGATGACCATAAAGAAGAATTCATAAACTTAAAAAAACAAATGGCAGAACTCATGGGAATGAAGGCCGCAATGGAGGAGATGAAAACAAAATAGAGGGACACAAGAGTAGATTTGAACAGGCAGAAGAAAGGATCAGTGAACTGGAAGACAGGTCATTCGAATTCATACACACAAAAGAACAGATGGTGAAAAAAAAATGGAAAAATATGAGCAGGGTTTTAGGGAGCTGAGTGACAACATGAAACGCACAAATATACGTGTTATGGGTATCCCAGAAGGAGAAGAGAGGGGAAAAGGGGCAGAAAGAGTAATAGAAGACATATTCACTGAAAATTTCCCAACTCTTATAAAAGACAGAAAATTAGAGAGTTAAGAAGTACAACGTACCCCAAATAGAATAGATCCCAAAAGACCTACTCCAAGACACTTACTGGTCAGATTGTCCAATGTCAAAGACAAAGAGAGGATTCTGAAAGCAGCAAGAGAAAAGTGATCCATCACATACAAGGGAAGGTCAATAAGACTATGTACAGATTTCTCTGCAGAAACCATGGAGGCAAGAAGACAGTGGCATGATATATTTAAGATACTGAAAGAGAAAAACTGCCAACCAAGAATTCTATATCCAGCAAAACTTTCCTTCAAAAATGAGGGAGAGATTAAAATATTTTCAGACAAACAGACACTGAGAGAGTTTGTGAATAAGAGACTGGCACTACAAGAAATACTAAAGAGATTGCTACAGGCTGATAGAAAAAGACAGGAGAGAGAGAGAGTTGGAGAAGAGTGCAGAAATGAAGATTATCAGGAAAGGTAAAAGGAGAGGAAAAAATAAGATATGACATATAAATTCCAAAAAACAAAATGGTAGTAGAAAGTACTGCCCTTACAGTAATAACACTAAACGTAAATGGATTAAACTCCCCAATAAAAAGACACAGACTGGCAGAATGGATTAAAAAACAGGACCCATCTATATGCTGTCTACAAGAAACTCACTTTAGACACAAGGACAAACATAGACTGAAAGTAAAAGGTTGGAAAGAGGTATTTCATGCAAAGAACAACCAGAAAAAAGCGGGAGTAGCTATATTAATATCAGACAAGTTAGACTTCAAAAGCGAAACAATTAAAAGAGACAAAGAAGGACACTATATATTAATAAAAGGGTCAATTCATCAAGAAAACATAACAGTCATAAATATTTATGCACCAAACCAGAATGCCCCAAAATTCATGAGGCAAACACTGCGATCACTGAAAGGAGAAGTAGATACCTCTACAATAATAGTTGGAGACTTCAATACACCACTCTCATCAATGGATAGAACATCTAGACAGAGGATCACTAAAGAAACAGAGATGTTGAATTGTATGATAAATGAACTAGACTTGACAGACATTTATAGAACACTACATCCAACAACAGCAGGATACACTTTTTTCTCAAGTGCTCATGGAACATTCTCTAGGATAGACCACATGTTGGGTCACAAAGCAAGTCTCAACAAATTTAAAAATATTATACAAAACACTTTCTCAGACCACAATGGAATGAAGTTGGAAATAAATAAAAGGCAGAAGGTCATAAAATTCACAAACATATGGAGGCTAAACAACACCCTCTTAGAAAACCAGTGGGTAAAGGAAGAAATTACAAGAGAAATTAGTAAATACCTCAAGGCAAATGACAATGAAAACAAAACTTATCAAAACTTATGGGATGCAGCAAAGGTGGTGCTGAGAGGGAAATTTATTGCCCTAAATGCCTATATTAAAAGAGAAGAGAGAGCAAAAATTGAAGAGTTAACTTCTCACCTGGAGGAATTAGAGAAAGAACACCAAACTAACCCCAAAGCAAGCAGAAGGGAAGAAATAACAAAGATTAGAGCAGAAATAAATGCAATTGAGAACAGGAAAACAATAGAGAGAATCAACAAAACCAGAAGTTGGTTCTTTGAGAAAATCAATAAAATTGATGGACCACTGGCTAGGCTAACAAAAAAAAAAGAGACAGCAGATGCAAATAAATGCAATCAGAAATGGGAAAGGAAATATAACTACTGACCCTGCAGAAATTAAGGAGATAATGAGAAGATACTATAGCAACTATATGCTAATACACTAGACAACTTAGATGAAATGGACAACTTCCTAGAAAAGCATAAACAACCAACATTAACTCAAGAAGAAATAGATGACCTCAACAAACCAATCACAAGTAAAGAGATTGAGTCAGTCATCAAAAAGCTCCCAAAAAAGGAAAAGCCCAGGACCAGATGGTTTCACATGTGAATTCTACCAAGCATTCAAGAACGAATTAGTACCAATCCTGCTCAAACTCTTCAAAAAAATTGAAGAAGAGGGAAAGCTACCTAACTCTTTCTATGAAGCCAACATCACCCTAATACCAAAACCAGACAAAGATACTACAAAAAAAGAAAATTATAGACCAATTTCTTTGATGAATATAGACACAAAAATCCTCAACAACATACTCGCGAATCAAATCCAGCAGCACATTAAAAGAATTATACACCACAACAAGGTGGGATTTATTCCAGGTATGCAAGGCTGGTTCAACACAAGAAAATCAATTAATATAATACACCACATCAATAAATCAAAGCAGAAGAACCACATGATCATCTCCATTGATGCAGAAAAGGCATTTGACAAAATTCAACATCCTTTCCTGATGAAAACACTTCAAAGGATAGGAATAGAAGGGAACTTTTTCAATATGATAAAGGCAATATATGAAAAACCCACAGCTAACATCACAGTCAATGGGGAGAAACTGAAAGCTTTTCCTCTAAGATCAGGAACAAGACAGGGATGCCCACTATCACCATTGTTATTCAACATTGTGCTGGAAGTTCTACGTAGAGCAATTAGGCAAGAAAAAGAAATAAAAGGCATCCAAATTGGAGAGGAAGAAGTAAAATTTTCACTATTTGTAGATGACATGATTCTATATGTAGGAAATCCAGAAAAATCTACAGCAAAGCTACTAGAACTAGTCAATAAATACAGCAAAGTAGCAGGCTACAAGATCAACACACAAAAAACTGTAGTGTTCCTATACACAAATAATGTGCAACAAGAGGAGGAAATCAAGAAAAAAATCCCATTTACAATAGCAACCAAAAGAATCAAGTATTTAGGAATAAACTTAACCAAGGACACAAAAGACCTTTATATAGAAAACTTTGTATAGTTTAATTTTGGTATAATTAAACTTTATATAGAAAACTATAAGAAACTGCTAAAAGAAATTGAACAAGACCTGAAAAAATGGAAGAACATACCATGTTCATGGATTGGAAGACTAAATATAGTTAAGATGGCAATTTTACCTAAACTGATTTACAGATTCAATGCAATACCAATTCAAATCCCAACAACTTACTTTACAGAAATAGAAAAACCAATAACTAAATTTATTTGGAAGGGTAAGGTGCCCCGAATAGCAAAAAATATCTTGACAAAGAGGAATGAAGTGGGAGGTCTCATACTACTTGACTTTGAAGCATATTACAAAGCTACACTGCTCAAAACAGCATGGTACTGGCATAAGGACAGATATACTGATCAATGGAATTGAATTGAGTGTTCAGAAGTAGACCCTCACATCTACAGACAACTGATCTTTGATAAGGCAGTGAAGCCGAAGCAACTGGGAAAGAGCAGGCTGTTCAATAAATGGTGTTTGGAGAACTGGATATCCATTTCCAAAAGAATGAAAGAGGATGTCTGTCTCACACCTTATGCCAAAATTAACTCAAAGTGGATCAAAGACCTAAACATTAGCACCAAGACCATAAAACTCTTAGAAGAAAATGTAGGGCAATATCTTAAAGATCTTGTGATAGGAGGTGGTTTCTTAGACCTCACACCCCAGGCACGAGCAACCAAAGAACAAATAGACAAATGGGATCTCCTCAAAATTAAACACTTTTGTACATCAAAGGACTTTGTCAGAAAAGTAAAAAGGCAACCTACACAATGGGAGATGATATTTGGAAACCACATATCAGATAAGGGTTTAATATCCTGAATATATAAAGGAATCCTGCATCTCAATAACAGAAAGACAAACAATCCAATTAAAAAATGAGCAAAAGACATGAACAGACATTTTTCTGAAGAGGAAATACAAATGGCTCAAAAGCATATGAAAAAATGCTCAACTTCACTGGCTATTAAGGAAATGCAAATCAAAACCACAATGAGATACCATCGCACACCTACCAGAATGGCCATTATCCAAAACACAGAAAATGACAAGTGCTGCAGAGGATTTGGAGAAAGAGGCACACTTATTCATTGTTGGTGGGAATATAGAATGGTGCAACCACTCTGGAAGACAGTATGGAGGTTCCTCAGGAAGCTAAATATAGATTTGCCATATGACCCAGCTATTCCATTGCTAGGTATATACTCAGAGTAACTGAAACTTAAGACACAAACAGACATTTGTAAACTGGTTTATTGCAGCATTATTCACAATTGCCAAGAGATGGAAACAGCCCAAATGTCCATCAAAGGACGAGTGGATAAACAAACTGTGGTATATACACATGATGGAATATTATCCAGCTGTAAGACAGAACAAAGACATGGATCATGTAATAATGTGGATGAACCTTGAGGACATTATGTTGAGTGAAGTTAGCCAGAAACAAAAGGACAGATTCTGTATGGTCTCACTAATATGAACAGACATTAATGAACAAACTTTGGGAGTTAAAAGCTGACAACACAGGCAACCAGGAGGTAGAAAGAGGGCAGAGATCAGCCATTTGATGCTGAAGGTCTACAGAATGTTTAGGATTGATTGCATAGATCCAGAAATAGATAGCATAATACTGTGTGATGGTAGCATGGTATTGTAAGTACACTGAACAAAGATGTCTGTGAGTAAAGCTGAAAGAGGTGGGATAGGAGAATGTATGACACCAGAGGTAAAGATAGATGATAAAGACTGGGACTGTATAATGTGGCAAAAACTGGAGTGGCCAATGACTGTTACTAAGTACACAAATATTAAAAATGTTTTTGCATGTGGGAAAGCAAATGAATGTCAACCATGTAGAAATTTGAAAAGGGGATGGTATTCAGGAAAAAACATAATCAAAGGAAACTGGAGTCTATGGTCAACAGTAACATTGTAATATCCCTCCATTAAATGTTACAAAGGCAATATGCCAATGCTAAATGTATATGAGAGGGGGATATAGGGGAGGAATATGGGATTCTTGGTAGCAGTGTTATTTGCTTTCCTTACTAGTATATTGTATTGTATGAGATGTTATTTTTCTTTTTATCATTTTTTTCTTATTGCTAAAAAAAAAAACAATTTTTCTTGTAGTAATCAGTATGTTCAAGTGCTGACTGTGGTGATAAATGTACAACTTTATGTTGATACCATGAACAACTGATTGTACACTGTGGATAAATGTATGATATGTGAATATAACTCTATAAAATTGTAGGAAAATATATATATAGGAGTAAAAGCATTGGAGAAAACATGGTGAGAGGGATGATGCCTCACTAATATGGACTAACTACAATGTGTAAACTCAGAATTGAATCTTAGAACATAGCCTAATGTGGACATAATAATTGTAATAGTCCCTAGATTGTAAGCTCTTACAGCAGTTAACTCTATCCCTGAATTGTAATGCCTATCTCTAAACTTTGAGATGCTGATCCCCTAGCGTATAACCTGATTGGTCTCTGGAACAATGCATATCTCTGAGACATCTGAAACTCAGAGCTAGAGCTCGGCAGATATGAATGTCAGTATTAGTGCATACAGCCACTGTCAAAAAAAAAAAAAAAAGCTGAAAAAGAGCCCAGACTTCAATTAGTGATATGAATGAAGCAGGTCTGGTTAAGACCAGGGCAAGCCAGGCCAAAGGGTAAAGGTTGAAACTGATTGTGTTTTAAAACTTCAACTTCCATATGAGACCAAGGGAACAGATATCTATTTGGTACAGGATCTAAATTTTCTAAATGGTACAAATCTACAGTAGATTTGTTCAAACACCACAATTGCATGGAACTTTGAATAGGAAGTGAGATACAGTAGGTTAGTATAGGCTGGAGTGAAATAGTGACACATCCCAGAGTAATTTGGGCAGATAATAAATAATATATTTACAGCCTCCCCCTCCCCAGCCCCTAGGATCTGGGAACACCTGGACTGGTGTTGATGTTTTCACAAACATTGGGACTGGCGGTTTGATGTGCTGAGCCCTCGAGCATGGGACTTGCCCTTATGAAGCTCATTACCACAAAGGAGAGTCTAAACTTGCATGTAATGGTGCCTAAGAGTCTCCCCCTGAGTACCTCTTTGTTGCTCAGATGTGGCCCTCTCTCTCTCCAACTGAGCCATCTCGACAGGTGAACTCGCTGCCCTCCCCACTACGTGGGACCTGACTCCCAGGGGTATAAATCTCCCTGGCAATGCAGAATATGACTCCCAGGGATGAATGTGGACCCGGCATCGTGGGACTGAGAGTATTTTCTTGACCAAAAGGGGGATGCAAAATGAGACAAAATGGTTTCAGTGGCTGAGAGATTTCAAATGGAGTCGAGAGGTCACTCTGGTGGACATTCTTATGCACTATATAGATAACACCTCTTAGGTTTTAATGTATTGGAATAGCTAGAAGTAAATACCTGAAACTACCAAACTCCAACCCAGCAGTCTGGACTCCTGAAGACAATTATATAATAATGCAGATTACAAGAGGTGACAGTGTGATTGTGAAGACCTTGTGGATCACACCCCCTTTATCTAGTGTATGGATGAGTAGAAAAATGGGGATAAAAACTAAAGGACAAATGGGGTGGGATGGGGGGATGATTTGGGTGTTCTTTTTTCACTTTTATTTTTTATTCTTGTTCTGGTTCTTTCTGATGTAAGGAAAATGTTCAGAGATAGATTGTGGTGATGAACGCATAACTATGTTATCATACTGTGGACAGTGGATTGTATACCATGGATGATTGTACGGTGTGTGAATGTATTTCAATAAAACTGAATTTAATTAAAAAAAAAACTATTTGCATGACTGGCAAATTTATCTCTGAAATTGGAAAACTCCATAATTTTTGTGAATAGTTCAGTTCTTAAGTAAACATGGTTTTAATTCTAATTTTTGAGCTTAATTTTTTAAATTAACTTGTAATTAAGAAGTCCCCTGAAATCTTTCCCTTTAGTCTGCATGGTAAACAGGGGTTTGGTTGTGCCACCATAAGAACGATTGATCTAGACTGTCTTCTACATGGTTGACGCACTTTTATTGGAAAACCAGGAAATGTTAATTTTGTCTCTTTAGTAGCTTACTTTTAAAAAAATTTATTAGAGAAGGTGTAGGTTTACAGAAAACTCATATAGAAAATAGAGTTCCCAAATACGTCTCCCCAATATTAACACCTTGCCTTAGTGAGGTACATTTGTTATAATTGATGAAAGAATAGTATTATGATTATACTATTAACTATAGCCCATGGTTTACTTTCGGGTTCTCTATTTGTGTTGTACAGTCCTATGGTTTTCTTAAAATTTTTTATTCTAGTAACATATATACAACCTAAAATTTCCGCTTTTAATCACATTCAGTTAGATAATTCAGTGCCGTTAATTATGTTCACAGTGTTGTGCTACCATCACCACCATCCATAACCAAAACTTTTCCATTACTCTTGTGATGGTTTGGAGTTATGTACCCCAGAAAGACATGTTCTTAAACTTAATTCATTCCTGTGGGTGTGAACCCATTGTAAGTAGGACCTTTTGATGAGGTTACTTCAGTTAAGGTGTGGCCCACTTCAGTAAGGATGAACCTTAATCCTATTACTGGAGTCCATTATAGGCAGAATGAAATTCTGACAGACAGGGAGAAAGCCATGGGAAGCAAGAAGCTGAAGGTCAATGTAACCTGGAGAGACAGAAGAGGCCAGGAAAGGCTGCCACGTACATTTGTATGTGATAGAGGAGCCAAAGACCAAGGATCACCAGCTGCCAGCCTAGAATGCCAGTCTTTGGGAAGAAAGCATTGCCTTGATGACTGATGCCTTGATTTGGACCTCTCCTAGCCTCAAAACCATGATGTAATAAATTCCCATTGTTTAAGCCAACCCTTTGCATGGTATTTGCTTGACCAGCAAAGGAAATGTAAACAATCCCAAATAGAATCTCTGTATACTTCAAGCATTAACTCCTCATTCCCTATCCTAATCCCAGCCTCTGGTAATCTTTTTTTCTAGTTTCTGGCTCTATCAAATTAGTAATTTCTTAAATTAGAACTCTGCCTTTTATCAATAATACATTAATTAAGAATGATTCAATTATTTGCTAATTTTTTTCTGTTTCATGTTCTTAAAATGAACAGACCATTTTAAGGAGTGCTGAAATACATTGGGACATAATTATACAATTTCAACACCAGCTATAACGGTTTTCTAATAATCTAAAATTTAAAACCAATCTTTCAAATTGGACTTACAAAGCAACTACAAATTGCCATAAATGGCAGGGTGTTTTATTTATGTTTGAGTGAATCTAATAGTGATAATTGAAAATAATAAGTATGAAAGCCTTATAATATACTGGGTACTGTTGCTATGGGTTTTTTCTAGATTATCTTTTTTAATTCTCAAAAAATGCACGTAGTGCTTTTCACCAGATCTTGTTCAGAGTAAATACAATGAGTATTTGTAGGATGAATGAATAGTGTATTTATTTACACTATTCCAAAACACAAAGGAAAACAAAGTCAGAAGAAAAACATAAAGCTAAAATGAAATAATAAATCTTCTGATTTCTGTGATGATATAAAGTATAGTGAATTAGCACAGTATTCCCATAGTGTTTTAAATTCCTAGATGCTAAAACAAATACCATATAATGGGTTGGCTTAACAACTGGAATTTTTTTTTCCCTTTTTTATTTTTTATTTTTTTCATTTTTATTGAGATTGTTCAGATACCATACAATTATCCAAAGATCCAAAGTGTACAATCACTTGCCCCTGGTTACCCTCATACAGCTGTGCATCCATCACACTTAATTTTTGTTCAATTTTTAGAAACTTTTCATTACTCCAGACAAGAAATAAAGTGAAAGATGAAAAAAGAAAAAAAGAAAAGGAAACTCTAAACCTCCCCTATCCCTAACCAACCCCCATCAATTGTTGACTCCTAGTATTGATATAGTAAGTTTGTTACTGTTTATGAAAAAATGTTGAAATACTACTAACTGTAGTATATAGTTTGTAATAGGTATATAGTTCTTCCCTATATGCCCCTCTATTATTAACTTCTAATTGTATTGTCATAAGTTTGTTCTGGTTCATGAAGTGATTTCTAGTATTTGTACAGTTGATCATGAACATTGCCCACCATAGGATTCAGTTTTATACATTTCCATCTTTTGACCTCCAACTTTCCTTCTGGTCACATATATGACTCTGAGCTTTTCCTTTCCACCTCATTCACACACCATTCGGCACTGTTAGTTATTCTCACATCTTGCTACCAACACCCCTGTTCATTTCCAAACATTTAAGTTCATCCTAATTGAACATTCTGCTCATACTAAGCAAGAGCATCTACATTTCTTCCACAAGGCAGGAGGGAGAGTCAAAGAAGGTAGAGAGGCAAAAGAAAGAGGAAACAAAAAAATGACAGCTAGGAAGCAGCAAAAGGAAAAATAACCTTAAATCAAAGTAGAAAAAAGAATCAGACAATACCACCAATGTCAAGTGTCTAACATGACTCCCCTATCCCCCCCCCATCTGCATTCACCTTGGTATATCACCTTTGTTACATTAAAGGAAGCATAATACAATGATTCTATTAGTTACAGTCTCTAGTTTATGCTGATTGCATCCCTCCCCCAATGCCTCCCCATTTTTAACACCTTGCAAGGTTGACATTTGCTTGCTCTCCCTCATAAAAGAACCTATTTGTACACTTTATCACAATTGATGAATACTCTAGATTTCACCAAGTTACACAGTCCCAGTCGTTATCTTTCCTCCTTTCTTGTGGTGTCTCACATGCTCCCCATCTTCCTCCCTCAACCGTATTCATAGTTACCTTTGTTCAGTGTACTTACATTGTTGTGCTACCATCTCCCCAAATTGTGTTCTAAACCACACACTCCTGTCTTCTATCACCCTGTAGTGCTCCCTTTAGTATTTCCTGTAGGACAGGTGTCTTGTTCACATAGTCTCTCATTGTCTGTTTGTCAGACAATATTTTGAGCTCTCCCTCATATTTGAAGGACAGCTTTGCTGGATACAGGATTCTTGGTTGGTGGTTTTTCTCTTTCAGTATCTTAAATATATCACACCACTTCCTTCTTGCCTCCATGGTTTCTGCTGAGAGATCCGCACATAGTCTTATGAACCTTCCTTTGTATGTAATGGATTGCTTTTCTCTTGCTGCTTTCAGGATTCTCTCTTTGTCTTTGACATTTGATAATCTGATTATTAAGTGTCTTGGTGTAGGCCTATTCATATCTCTTCTGTTTGGAGTACGCTGCGCTTCTTGAATCTGTAATTTTATGTCTTTCATAAGAGATGGGAAATTTTCATTAATTATTTCCTCTATTATTGCTTCTGCCCCCTTTCCCTTCTCTTCTCCTTCTGGGACACCAATGATACATACATTATTGTACTTTCTTTCATCCTTGAGTTCCCGGAGACGTTGCTCATATTTTTTCATTCTTTTCTCCATCTGCTCCTTTGCTTGTAGGCTTTCAGGTGTTTTGTTCTCCAGTTCCTGAGTGTTTTCTTCTGCCTCTTGAGATCTGCTGTTGTATGTTTCCATTGTGTCTTTCATCTCTTGTGTTGTGCCTTTCATTTCCATAGATTCTACTAGTAGGTTTTTTGAACTTTTGATTTCTGCCGTATACATGTCCAGTGCTTCCTTTACAGCCTCTATCTCTTTTGCAATATCTTCTCTAAATTTTTTGAATTGATTTAGCATTAGTTGTTTAAATTCCTGTATCTCTGTTGAAGTGTACATTTGTTCCTTTGACTGGGCCATAACTTTGTTTTTCTTAGTGTAGGTTGCAATTTTCTGTTGTCTAGGCATGGTTTCCTTGGTCATCCAAATCAGGTTTTCCCAGACCAGAACAGGCTCAGGTCCCAGAGGGAAGAAATATTCAGTATCTGGTATCCCTGCAGGTGTGTCTTAGAAAATTGCTCCACCCTTTGATGCCTCGGGTCACTGTGCTTTTCTGCCCAGCAGGTGATGCCTGTTAGCCTATAATTCTTGCCTGGTGTGAGGAGGTATGGCCCTGTTCCCCCAGGCTGTGGGGTCTGGTTCTGAATGGAAAGGGCCCCACCCCTTTCTCCAAGAGAAGACAGACCCCTCAGGTGGAGGTCATTAGCATTTCAATGGTCTCGCTCTCTGCTTGTGCTGTCTCCACCCTTCCCAGAGTCACAGCCCTGGAAACTGAAAATGACTGGGGCTTTCTCCACTGAGCCAAAAAAGAAACAGATAGTCCCCTTCAGACCCAGTGCAAGACAACCCTCCGGCTCTCCCAGGTCAGTCGTCACCCAAAGCCTCTGTCTGTTTTTTGGGGCTGTGTACCTGTAGTGAGCAGTTCACACTCGCTACTTAAAACCCCAGTTGGAGCTCAGCTGAGCTGTATTCGCTTGCTGGGACAGAGCTTCTCTGTGGCACCACGCAGCTCTGCAGCTCGGGCTATGGGGGAGGGGGTCTCCCGACCTGGTTCTGCAGGTTTTACTTACAGATTTTATGGTGTGTTCTCCGGCATTCCTCCCAATTCAGGTTGGTGTATGATGAATGGATGGTCTCGTTTGTCCCCCCGCAGTTATTCTGGATTATTTACTAGTTGTTTCTGTTTTTTTGTAGTTGTTCCAGGGGGACTTCTTAGCTTCCACTCCTCTCTATGCCACCATCTTGCCTGAGTCCAACAACTGGAATTTATTGGCTCACAGTTTCAGAGGCTAGGAGACTTGCTTCCTCATGGGGTTAGTATCTTCAGGCGGACTGGCAATTTTGGGGTTCCTTACATTAACTGAAGTAACATCTTGAAGAGATTTTATTTGCAATGGGTCCACACCCACCAGAATTTGGACCAAGACCAAGAACATGTCCAAACTGGGGTACACAATTCAATTTACCACACATATTAAGAAAAGCAAACATTTACTGCCTGCCTATTGTATACCAAAAATTGTCTTGGGTATTTTACTTCTATTTTTAATGCTCTGCCAATTCTATGAGGTCATCATATCATCATCATCATCAACATCTCTATTTTACAGATGAGAAATGCTAACACAAAGAAGTTGGGTAATTTGTCCATGATTATGCAGCTAATAAATAGTAGAGCTAGAATTTGAACTCAGATACCTGTATACTTAAGCATACTATCATACTGCCACCATATAGCCTCTCTAGACAAATAAAGCACAACTTGATATTTCCTTATAGTGTGACCTTTAATGCAAACTCAGTGCCTTAAACCAAAATTCAGTTCTAGAAAATTAATTCTGTGGGGACTATGTGATGCTCTCTAATGATCTCATCCAGGGATAAAATCTAAATGTTTAGGGCTACATTGTCCCTAACTATAAGTGGCCCTTTACATTTACATTTAAATTAATTAAAATTAAAAAAATTTAAAAATTCATTTCCTCAATCTCACTAGCCACACTTTAAGTGTTCAATATACATATATAGCTCATAAATACTATAATGGGCAGCACAAATATAGAACCTTTACATCATCACAGAAAGTTTTGTTGCATAGAGCTGGTCTGTCCAATAGTAATGAAAATGCTGGTTATCCTTTAGGCACTAAGTAGTTTCCCACAATTAAATCTTGATAAGAATTGACTGCAAATTATTAGAAGTTAGATTCACAGGCAAGAATGTAGGATGTAAGTCTCTGGTTACTCATAGATAGATCTATATAGATCAAAAGTCAACTAAGAAGATGGATGTGTTAGTTTCCTATTGCTACTATGACAAATTACCACAACTTTATTGGCTTAAAACAACATAAATTTGTTAACTTACAATTCTGTAGGTTGGTAGACCACCATGGATCTCACCAGGCTAAAATCAAGGTGGTAGTAGTGGTGAATTCCTTCTGGGCTGTGGTTGGCTAAACAATGGCCTCCAAAGATATACAAGTCCTAATCCCTGGAATTTGTGCATGTTACTTTATATGGCAAAAGGGACTTTGCAGATGTGATTAAATTAAGTATCTTGAGATGGGTAGATAATCCTGGATTATCAGTGTGGACCTAAATGTAATCCTAAATGCCCTTAGAAGAAGGCGGAAAAGGCAGATTTGACTTCAGAGGAGAAAATGATGTGATGAAAGCAGAGATTTGAAAATGCTATGCTGCTGCCTTTGAAAAACGGAAGAAGGCGCCATGAGCCAAGAAATGTAAAGAACACAGTAAAAGCTGAAAAAGACAAGGAAAGAGATTCTCAAGAGCCTTTAGAGGGAATGTGGCCCTGCTGACATCTTGACTTAAGCCCACGAAACTGATTTCAGGCTTCTGACCTCCTGAACTGTTAAGAGAATAAATGTGTGTAAGCCACTGATTGTATGTTAATTTGTTACAGCAACAACAGGAAACTAACACAGCTTTCTTGGAGACTCCATGAAGAATCTATTTTTTTTTTTTTTTTTTGCATTTTTTAGGTTTAAGAAGCCACCCGTATTTCTTGGCTCATAACCCTCTTTCTCCATCTTCAAAGTCAGAAATGTCTATTCCTTTTCATGTGGCCTCACTTTTCCACTTTAAGAACCGTTGTTATTACAATGATCCCACTCAGATAATCTAGGATGAGCTCCCTATTTTAAGGTCAGCTGATTAGCTATCTTAATTCCATCTGCAACCTTAATTCCCCTTTGAACACATAAGGTAAAGTATTCACAGGTCCAGCGATTTGGACATGGACATGTTTGCGGAGCCATTGCTCTTTCTACCACAACGGTTTAATCATTCTCTGATTAAAATGGAAGATATTAATAAAAACTCTGGCTTATATAGTCACTCCTTCTCTGTCTAGAGATAAATGGAAAAGTGGTAAAATATTCAGGACTTGGTGCATGATTAGATGCAGCTGGGTGAGTGATAGGATTTAAGGATGATTCCCAGATAGGAACTGGGGGATACCAGGGGGCAAAAACGATTATTCCATGTTTGAACATGTTGCATTTGAAATGCTTGTAACATTTGTAGCTGAAAATGCCCAGTAGGCAGTTTTATATAAGCGTATATGGAAACATGAAGCTCAATTAAGAACTTCAGTTTGGAGAAATATTTGGAAGTCATTATCATATAGGTGGTAGCTGAAACTATTAAAAATTAATCATATTAAGCAGGGCAGAAGGAATGTGAGAAGCAAGAAGAGCAGTGAGCTGAAGACATAATCAGAGAGAACTTCTCACTGTAGAGGAAGCCATAGTGCACTTCCCAGACCTCTCTTCACAACCAAGGCACTCAAGCTGCTGGAAGTGCTGCCTGTTGATGGCTCACAACTATGTCCCTTCTCCAGAACTGCCCTCTGCTCAAGGGAATGCCTTCTTCTAAGTTGAGTGTAATCTCTGGGGGCAGCTCTCAGCCAATTACTGATCAATGTAGGGGTACAAAGACTCAGCCCTCTTGCTTCAATTTGTGAGTTCTCTTAAGGGTCATCCTAGCTCCAGAGCTACCCCATAGGATTGGCTGAAGCCTCTGTTGCAACTGTATCACAGTTTAACTTCTCCCCCACCATTCCTGCTTCTCCCACAGGAAGTCTTCCTGAGAGCACTCCAATAAACCACCTGCACATAAGTCTACATTTCAGGGTTTGTTTCCAGGGGGTACTGACATTAACACTTTCATATTTAATGAGTGGGTATAAAAAAGTTAATTCCATGAAAGAAAAAGGAGTCAGAAAAGAACAAGAAGAATCAAGACAGTTTAGAGCCACTAAACCAAGAAACCAGAGAGTTTCCAGAGGGAAATTTTGATAACCACATGAACAGTATCACATGTTGCAGAGATGTTCAGTAAAATAGTTCCAGGAAAACAGTAAGGGCGAAAGGTGAGAGAAGACGACACACTGAAGTGCATTGAGTGAGCAAGGAATAAGGTAGTAGAGACAGCAGGTAATTAGTATAGATTATCTTTCTGCAAAGGTTAGATGTTGGAACTTGGATACAGAATAGAAAGGAGCCAGAGAGGAATCCAGAAATAAGGGATGGTTAAGAATTGAGCTTTTAAAGCTGCATTCATCAATTTGATATATATTTATTAAATATCTATTATAGAAGATGGCGGCATAGAGAGGAGTGGAAGCTAAGTAGTCCCCCTGGAACAACTACAAAAAACCAGAAACAACTAGTAAATAATCCAGAATAACTGCAGGGGGGCAAACGAGACCATCCACTCATCATACACCAACCTGAATTGGGAGGAATGCCTGAGAACACAGCATAAATTCTGTAAGTAAAACCTGCGGAACCAAGTTGTGAGACCCCTCCCCCATAGCCCAAGCTGCAAAGCCTCGTGGTGCCAGAGAGAAGCTCTCTTCCAGTAAGCGAATATAGCTCAGCTGAGCTCCAACTGGGGTTTTAAGTAGCGACTGTGAACTGCTCACTACAGGTACGCAGCCCCAAAAAACAGACAGAGGCTATGGGTGACGACTGACCTGGAAGAGCCGGAGGGTCGCCTTGGACTGGGTCTGAAGGGGACTATCTGTTTCTTTTTTGGCTCAGTGGAGAAAGCCCGAGTCATTTTCAGTTTCCAGGGCTGTGAAGCAGAGAAGGGTGGAGACAGCACAAGCAGAGAGCGAGACCATTGAAATGCTAATGACCTCCACCTGGGGGCTCTGTCTTCTCTAGGAGGAAAGGGGTGGGACCCTTTCCATTCAGAACCAGACCCCAGAGCCTGGGGGAACAGGGCCATACCTCCTCACACCAGTCAAGAATTATACCCTAACAGACGTCACCTGCTGGGCAGAAAAGCACAGTGACCCAAGGCATCAATTTTCTAAGACACACCCACAGGGAAACCAGATACTGAATATTTCTTCCCTCTGGGACCTGAGCCTGTTCTGGTCTGGGAAAACCTGATTTGGATGACCAAGGAAACCATGCCTAGACAACAGAAAATTACAACCTACACTAAGAAAAACAAAGTTATGGCCCAGTCAAAGGAACAAACGTACCCTTCAACTGAGATACAGGAATTTAAACAACTAATGCTAAATCAATTCAAAAAGTTTAGAGAAGATATTGCAAAAGAGATAGAGGCTGTAAAGGAAGCACTGGACATGTATACGGCAGAAATCAAAAGTTCAAAAAAACAACTAGTAGAATCTATGGAAATGAAAGGCACAACACAAGAGATGAAAGACACAATGGAAACATACAACAGCAGATCTCAAGAGGCAGAAGAAAACACTCAGGAACTGGAGAACAAAACACCTGAAAGCCTACACGCAAAGGAGCAGTTGGAGAAAAGAATGAAAAAATATGAGCAACATCTCTGGGAACTCAAGGATGAAACAAAGTACAATAATGTACGTATCATTGGTGTCCCAGAAGGAGAAGAGAAGGGAAAGGGGGCAGAAGCAATAATAGAGGAAATAATTAATGAAAATTTCCCATCTCTTATGAAAGACATAAAATTACGGATCCAAGAAGCACAGCGTACTCCAAACAGAAGAGATATGAATAGACCTACTCCAAGACACTTAATAATCAGATTATCAAATGTCAAAGACAAAGAGAGAATCCTGAAAGCAGCAAGAGAAAAGCAATCCATTACATACAAAGGAAGGTTCATAAGACTATGTGCGGATCTCTCAGCAGAAACCATGGAGGCAAGAAGGAAGTGGTGTGATATATTTAAGATACTGAAAAAGAAAAACCACCAACCAAGAATCCTGTATCCAGCAAAGCTGTCCTTCAAATATGAGGGAGAGCTCAAAATATTTTCTGACAAACAGACAATGAGAGACTTTGTGAACAAGACACCTGTCCTACAGGAAATACTAAAGGGAGCACTACAGGGTGATAGAAGACAGGAGTGTGTGGTTTGGAACACAATTTGGGGAGATGGTAGCACAACAATGTAAGTACACTGAACAAAGGTAACTATGAATACGGTTGAGAGAGGAATGTGGGGAGCATGCGAGACACCACAAGAAAGGAGGAAAGATAAAGACTGGGACTGTGTAACTTGGTGAAATCTAGAGTATCCAACAATTGTGATAAAATGTACAAGTATGTTGTTTTACAAGGGAGAGCAAGCAAATGTCAACCTTGCAAGGTGTTAAAAATGGGGAGGCATTGGGGGAGGGATGCAATCAGCATAAACTAGAGACTGTAACTAATAGAATCATTTTATTATGCTTCCTTTAATGTAACAAAGGTGATATACCAAGGTGAATGCAGATAAGAGGGGGGGATGGGGAGGCATGTTAGACACTTGACATTGGTGGTATTGTCTGATTCTTTATTCTACTTTGATTTAAGGTTATTTTTCCTTTTGCTGCTTCCTAGCTGTCTTTTTTTTTTCCCTGTTTCTTTTGCCTCTCTACCTTCTTTGACTCTCCCTCCTGCCTTGTGGAAGAAATGTAGATGCCCTTATATAGATAATGGTGAAGGTGGTGAACACATAAATGTATGACCATGCAGAAAACCATCAATTATTTACTTGGGATGGAATGTATGGTGAGTGAACAAAACCATATTAAAAAAAAAATGGGTTGATGACAAAACCTTGAGGGCAATATACTGAGTGAAATAAGCCAGACACATAAGGACAATTATTGCAGGGTCTCACTGATAGGAACTAATTATAATATGTAAACTCATAGACATGAAATATAAGGTACCAAGATATAGGACGAGGCTTAAGAATGGGGAGTGGTTGCTTAGTATGAGCAGAATGTTCCATTAGGATGAACTTAAATGTTTGGAAATGAACAGGGGTGTTGGTAGCAAGATGTGAGAATAAATAACAGTGCCGAATGGTGCGTGAATGAGGTGGAAAAGGGAAGCTCAGAGTCATATATGTGACCAGAAGGAAAGTTGGAGGTCAAAAGACGGGAATGTATAAAACTGAATCCTATGGTGGGCAATGTCCATGATCAACTGCACAAATACTAGAAATCACTTCCATGAACCAGAACAAATGTATGACAATACAATTAGAAGTTAATAATAGAGGGGCATATAGGGAAGAACTATATACCTATTACAAACTATATACTACAGTTAGTAGTATTTCAACATTTTTTCATAAACAGTAACAAATGTACTATATCAATACTAGGAGTCAACAATTGAGGGGGGTTGGTTAGGGATAGGGGAGGATTAGAGTTTCCTTTTCTTTTTTTCTTTTTTCATCTTTCACTTTATTTCTTGTCTGGAGTAATGAAAAGTTTCTAAAAATTGAACAAAAATTAAGTGTGATGGATGCACAGCTGTCTGAGGGTACCCAGGAGCAAGTGACTGTACACTTTGGATCTTTGGATAATTGTATGGTATCTGAACAATCTCAATAAAAATGAAAAAAAAATGTAAAAAAAAAATATCTATTATATGCAAGTCAGTAGTATATGTAAGGGATGCAACCATCCACAAAAGCACTCCCTCACAAAGGTCGAGTGAGAGGATTGTCAGGCAGCATGAGGGATCCAGCTCAATTTATATGGACACCGATCTGCATGGTGTCATGTTTGTTGTGCCACAGAGCTCACAACCTGAATGACAGGGCAGAGAAACACTGATTGAAGAGTAGTCAGGTTTTGTACAACTGGGAAATGAGAGTGCTGGTTTAGTGATCAATCATGTAGCCCAGGCTACAATGGGAGGGAAAAGAGGGAAAATTAACCTAAGAGATTGGAAGAAAATGTCATTGAAGGGCTTTTCAAGAGCAAAGATCTGTTATGGTGAGAGTCAGAGTACTGTAATACAGATTTAAGAGATTGTAGTCAGAGATTGAGATTTTGGAGTTTAAGAACTCTGAGTTCCAAGAATTGCATGGTTTGCTGGTCTACCAGGATTCTGGACAATCTTGGGATTATGGCAGGATTTAGAGTGAAGATAAATTATATAAACCAAGACTCAGTGTCTTTACTGAACCTGAGAGAGGGATCCAGAGGTCATTAGAGAGAAAGAGAGAGATGGTCCAGGGGCTAGAACACTGACCAGATGAACTATGGATTAATAGTAAAGTGTCCTCTAAAACAAACAGGCAGAGGATATGTTCTATATAAAGTTTGAGGAAATGGAGGCATTTAACATTGGAGCAAAATTTTTAGGTGGCACAGTGAAAAAGATGGGGGAATGTGATTGTTAGGAAGAATCTTGAGAGAGGAAATTCAGGATAGTAAGGAGATAAGGACATGAAAGCAGTTGGAGATTGTAGGGTTTCTATACTCTGAGGGCCTTAGGACTAAGAAACATGGTTGGAAGTGACTGACCTCAAATGACTTAACTCTGGCAAAAAGTTTTTGGGGCCAGGAAAAGTAAACTGTATTTGCCAGAGGCAATTGATTATCATAGCCAATAAAAGCAAAGGTGGAACTCTTTGGATGAAGTATAAGAAATGAAAGCATATTCAATTTTGGCAGCCCTCTGATACTGGATTTTATTGTCTGTTAATCTTTATCACTAAGTTGAAAAGAAAAACTAAAACTGCTAAACCCTGTGCATGGCCAAACTACATTAAAATATTTTTATTTCCCAAAGTTAATACAAACAACATTGTACAATGGGATGGGGAAAATTTTATTTCAATGGATTAGAAATCGAATGATTAATATTTTTAAGGGCACACAGTAGAGCTCTAAATTGGTACTCTGCTAAACCAAGTACCAATTCCTGCTGATTTTACTTTTTATATATTTATTTTGTTATCCCCACCCCATATTAATACCTTTGTTTAGGCCTTCATCATCTCTTCCCTGGATAACTGTAATAGCCTTTCAATTGTTCTCCCTCTCTTAAGACTTAAGCCTCCCAAGTTCTTCCTTCTTAGCATCTGTATAATTTTTAAAAATCTGACCATGCCACTACCCTGCTGAAAATCCTTCCGGGTCTCTACACTGTCTAAAGCAGACAGTCCAAACTCCTTATCATGGCAACTAAAGCTTTCCAAAATCTGTACCTGCCAAGGTTTCTAGTTTCATTTTTTAGTCAGAAAACAGTATCATCCTGGTTTTTACTAGAAATTACTAGATATTCATCAAAAACATATGCCTGTTTTGTGCTTGACAAATTCCAAGTTTAGCCACAGAGTAATAAATCTTAACTGCAGAGGAGGTAGGATTAAGGCATGGTTATTCAACTGGTAACAACTTGATTATTTTAAGAATTACATATGATTATGTTGGAGCTCAGCTTTTGAGTTTGTGAGTAGGAATTGCCTTTGGATAAGCTTCAGGTACTCAAAAAAGGACACTGGTTTTGATTTTTTTTAAAGCAACTTTATTATGATATAATTAACATACCATGAAATTCACCCATTTAAAGTATACAATTCAATGGTGTTTAGTATATTCATAGATGTTTGCAAACATCACCACAATCAATTTTAGAACATTTTCATCATCTCAAAAAGAAACCCCAAGACTACCAATTTAGTAGGCTGAGCCCTAGATCTTGAGGCTTGCCCTTATGAAGCTTGTCACTGCAAAGGAGAGGCTAAGCCTACTTATAATTGTGCCCATGAGTCACCCCCAGAGAACCTTGTTTTTCGCTCAGATGGGGCCTCTCTCTCTAAGGCAACTCTGCAGGTAAACTCACTGCCTGCTCCCTCCGTGGGACATGACTCCCAGGGGTATAAGTCTCCCTGGCAATATGGGACATGACCTCTGGGAATGAGCCTGGACTGTGCATTGTGGGATTGCAAAAGTCTCCTTGACCAAAAGGGGAAAAGAAATGGAACAAAATAAAGTTTTAGTGGCTAGAGATTTCAAATAGAGTTGACAGGTCATTCTGGAAGTTATTCTTATGTATTATATAGATATCCCTTTTTAATTTTCAGTGTATTAGAATAGCTAGAAGGAAATAACTGAAACTTTTGTACTGCAACCCAGTAGCCCTGATTCTTGATGATGATTGTGTAACTATATAGCTTATATGGTGTGACCATGTAATTGTAAAAACCTTGTGGCTCACACTCCCTTTATCCAGTGTGTGGAAAGATAAGTAAAAAATGGGGACAAAAAGTTAAATGAATAATGGAGCAGAGGAAATGGGATGTTTTGGATCTTTTTAACTTTTATTTTTATTCTTTTTATTTTTATTATTTTTTTGAGTAATGAAAATGTTCAAAAATTGACTGAGTTTTGCTTTGGCACAGAGCATTTATTATTGTGCTAGGCACTTTTTATTGTGCTTTCTCGTTACAGCTTCTCAGTACATATTGCATATGTTTTCAAAGATGAAATAGAGTTAATTATTAATAATTTGTTCAGAGTCTGGAATGTGGAATAGGCAACTTTGGAATCCAGTTTTGTTCCAAAAGTCTTGACATTTCCACTGACTTTCACTACTAGTTGAGTGTAGGTGCTGTAGGAGAAGGAAAAGGTGCTCATGAAAATCAGAATCTAGTATTACTGGTGAAGACAGACATTGGGAACCCCACTGGTCTCTCAGCTTACTGAACTGGAAACATGAAGATTAAGACTAATTAAAAAAAAATTTATATATATATGTATTTAGATTTATGAATTTCCTTAAAGCAGAATTTGCCTAAGTTTTAACAAAATAGTGCTCTTTAATGAAGTAATTTTTGATCTGAAGATTGTTTATGTAATGGAAATGTTACTAGGCTAAAATATTTACTGAATAATCTTATTGATCCTCTACATTTGAGGAAAGTTACACAAGAAGCATTTAAATAATTTACAGCTTAATGAAAGGAGAGTAGTCATGAATTGGTATTTATTTATGTACTTTTTGAACATGGTAAAATGGTATTGGGTGGATCCTAAGGTTTAAACCTATCAGAAAAACTGAAATGCCTGAAATAGACCTAAAATCTAGTAATTAAAATGAAACCAATTGTAAGATGATAAAATGGAGGATGGAGGTAATACAGATCTACTGAAAACTATCAAAATGAATATATTACTTTTTAATTTAAATGACTATAAAATAAAATTAGAAATGAAAATAGTTATAACAAATAAAAAGCATTTTAAAAATTTAGGGACTATTATAACCTAGTATAATTTTCTGCTGAGTTGGACTTTGACCCTTAGGGCCTTATTGGTGAACTCTTTCAAAGGTTTAAAGAATAAATAATACCTAGTTATATATCATGAAGATGATACACTACCAATTGCATTTTTTTTTTCAGAGACAAAGGACTTTATTACTCCCAGCCAAAGCAAAAACTAGAGCTGCAAGTTGGTTTTTATCTGTTCCCCATACTCCCTACAAGGAGTCCTACAAGGGCAATGCAAAAGGCCATGATAGGTGCCTGCCAGTGTACCAACTGCATTTTGAGGCAAATATGACCTCCCTTCTGAAAGTCAAGCAGATTTTTTTAAAAGGTCTCATTTTTAACAGATATGCAGAATGGAAAACAAAAAACAGGCAAATATTGCAGAAACAAATGAACAATTACTATGACTCGGGATTACAATACTGGTATTCAATAGAACAGCTATTAAATCAACATCAACAGAACAAATGATAAAAATCCAAAGTATTAACAACAAATAACTTTTAAAATATCAATAAAATTCACCATTCATCTTTGATTTAATTACCCCTGGTAATGATTTCATAAGCTTCTCCAGTAAGTATGGTAATTCCTTAAAACCAAGAACTAACATTACCATTGGGAAAACATAAGAAATATTTCTCAGGGAGAAACTAAGCAATCTTGGCACCATTTTTATTTACATGTGGTTGAAGAAGCTTATCACTGCAATACTACATAAGAGAAAGATAAGAAAGAAAAGCAGTACCCATTTTTATGAATACTGCTTTTTCTTTAGACAACTATGTCTTCTATATGGTAAATCTATTAACATAACTTTATAATTAGCAAAACCTATAATATGTAAACGTACTATCAAAGGACTAATTCAAGGTGTTGCAGGATATACAATTTTAAAAATGAATCTATGAACCTTGAGGACATTATGTTGAGTGAAATAGGCCAGAAACGAAAGGACAAATATTGTAAGGTCTCGTTATTATAAAAATGACTCTCATTTCTAGAGTCTAACAATGACAATCTACAATTGTTTAAGAGCTTGGGTATTAATTTATATGAGCCATTTATAGAAAGTTATGGAACTGTATTGGGTAAATTAAGAACGATTCTTAAATAGAAGCATATTGTTACAGATTGGAGGAACCAAATTTAAAAGACCATAGTCCCATGAGAGACATCCTAGTATAATGGGAAAGTACTAAATGGAGAGTCCCAGAACCAAAATTTTAGTCCTTGCATCTCTACTTACCAGTTGCATAATTTGATGGTATGATTTAGGTATCTCACCATGGTGAAAAGGAAGCTCAGAGTGATTATACTTGAGAAAATCACTGAGCTTCCATTTCACCATGTATAAAATAGAAATAATTCTTCACAAAATTATTGTAAGGATTAAGTTAGATAATACGTGTGAAAGGACATCAAAAGGAATGCCAATGTGTAGCATTAGTACGCAGATTTTTTACATTTCTATTTAGCA
The DNA here is from genome assembly GCF_015220235.1 of Choloepus didactylus. Taxonomy (NCBI): domain Eukaryota; kingdom Metazoa; phylum Chordata; class Mammalia; order Pilosa; family Megalonychidae; genus Choloepus; species Choloepus didactylus. The sequence continues at coordinate 69,861,245 of NC_051317.1, read as the reverse complement.
TTCTAACTGGATACTTGATGTAATTTCACCGAATTGTGATAAATTCTGCAAAGATAGATATGTCTTTTTAACTTAGGAAAACAACAATGGGAGCCTTGCCCTTCTAATCCTTAAAACATGCTGTTATGCAACATTTCTAAATATTCTATGGTGCTGAATAGAAAGTTTGAGATTAATAAACCAACTGGAAAGAAACATTTAATAACTGTTGTGGAAAAACCAGCTGAATATCACTATGGAAAAATAAATTAGATCCACTCTACACATACCACAATTTGTTCCAGATGGCTTAAAATGTTAAATATAAAAGTTAAAAAGACTAGACTGTTATACCAATAGTGTTATAAAGGAAACTTTATGATAATTGAAAAGCATTATTGACAAAGTAGAAGAGATTAACTGAAAGAAAGATGAGAAATGTATCCTAAACAGGAAGAAGACAAAAGAAGAAATGGATAAAGTGCTATATATTTTTTTAAAACAGTTTTCTACTCTTCATGAGACAAATTTATAAAAGGATATAGTACAGATGAGAAGATACAAATTAAAATCAATCATTAGAATATACACAGATTTCCTAATATTAAAAATGAAAATTAAAACAACTTTGAGTTTTGAAAAACATTCAAAAATTTTTAAAATTAGTAGTCTTATAATTTATTTACAAGAATACAGTAAAGATTCTATAGTTGAACTATATTTTGGCCATTCTAATTTCCTTTTAGTAATATATGCCCAGGACACATTTAAAAGAAAAAAAAAAAAGACTCTTGTACATAGAAGTTTCTAGCGATTCCATTCATAACAGTTTAAAAAAAAAAGCCCAATTATTGGGAAATGGATAAGTAAATTTTGGTGTACTGTTTTTTTTTTTTTTATCTTCATTTTATTGAGATACATTCACATACCACGCAGTCATACAAAACAAACTGTACATTCGATTGTTCACAGTACCATTACATAGTTGTACATTCATCACCTAAATCAATCCCTGACACCTTCATTAGCACACACACAAAAATAATAAGAATAATAATTAAAGTGAAAAAGAGCAATTGAAGTAAAAAAGAACACTGGGTACCTTTGTCTGTTTGTTTGTTTGTTTCCTTCCCCTATTTTTCTACTCATCCATCCATAAACTAGACAAAGTGGAGTGTGGTCCTTATGGTTTTCCCAATCCCATTGTCACTCCTCATAAGCTACATTTTTATACAACTGTCTTCGAGATTCATGGGTTCTGGGTTGTAGTCTGATAGTTTCAGGTATCCACCACCAGCTACCCCAATTCTTTAGAACCTAAAAAGGGTTGTCTAAAGTGTGCGTAAGAGTGCCCACCAGAGTGACCTCTCGACTCCCTTTGGAATCTCTCTGCCACGGAAGCTTATTTCATTTCCTTTCACATCCCCCTTTTGGTCAAGAAGATGTTCTCCATCCCACGATGCCAGGTCTACATTCCTCCCCGGGAGTCATATTCCACGTTGCCAGGGAGAATCACTCCCCTGGGTGTCTGATCCCACGTAGGGGGGAGGGCAGTGATTTCACCTTTCAAGTTGGCTTAGCTAGAGAGAGAGGGCCACATCTGAGCAACAAAGAGGCATTCGGGAGGAGGCTCTTAGGCACAATTATAGGGAGGCTTAGCCTCTCCTTTGCAGCAACCATCTTCCCAAGGGTAAAACCTACGGTAGAGGGCTCAACCCATCAAACCACCAGTTCCCTATGTCTGTGGTCATGTTAGCAACCATTGAGGTGGGGTAGGCCAATACCCCTGCATTCTCCACAGGCTCCTCAAGGGGGCACTACATATTTTTTTCCTGTTTTTTTTGTTTGCTTCTTTGTTTGTTTGTTTGTTTGTTTTTAATCTTCATTTTATTGAGATATATTCACATACCACGCAGTCATACAAAACAAATCGTACTTTCGATTGTTTACAGTACCATTACATAGTGGTATATTCATCACCCAAATCAATCCCTGACACCTTCATTAGCACACACACAAAAATAACAAGAATAATAATTAGAGTGAAAAAGAGCAATTGAAGTAAAAAAGAACATTGGGTACCTTTGTCTGTTTGTTTGCTTGTTTCCTTCCCCTATTTTTCTACTCATCCATCCATAAACTAGACAAAGTGGAGTGTGGTCCTTATGGCTTTCCCAATCCCATTGTCACCCCTCATAAGCTACATTTTTATACAACTGTCTTCGAGATTCATGGGTTCTGGGTTGTAGTTTGATAGTTTCAGGTATCCACCACGAACTACCCCAATTCTTTAGAACCTAAGAAGGGTTGTCTAAAGTGTGCATAAGAGTGCCCACCAGAGTGACCTCTCGGCTCCTTTTGGAATCTCTCTGCCACTGAAGCTTATTTCATTTCCTTTCACATCCCCCTTTTGGTCAAGAAGATGTTCTCCGTCCCACGATGCCAGGTCTACATTCCTCCCCGGGAGTCATATTCCACGTTGCCAGGGAGATTCACTCCCCTGGGTGTCTGATCCCTCGTAGGGGGGAGGGCAGTGATTTCACCTTTCAAGTTGGCTTAGCTAGAGAGACAGGGCCACATCTGAGCAACAAAGAGGCATTCGAGAGGAGGCTCTTAGGCACAACCATAGGGAGGCCTAGCCTCTCCTTTGCAGCAACCGTCTTCCCAAGGGTAAAACCTGTGGTAGAGGGCTCAACCCATCAAACCACCAGTCCCCTATGTCTGTGGTCATGTTAGTAACCATGGAGGTGGGGTAGGCGAATACCCCTGCATTCTCCACAGGCTCCTCAAGGGGGCACTACATCTTTTTTCTTCCTTGTTTTTCTTTTTTTTTTTTTTTTTTAACTTTCCCTTCTTTTTTAAATCAACTGTATGAGAAAAAAGTTAAAAAGAAAACAAACATACAATAAAAGAACATTTCAAAGAGACCATAACAAGGGAGTAAGAAAAAGACAACTAACCTAAGATAACTGTTTAACTTCCAACATGTTCCTACTTTACCCCAAGAAAGTTACCTAATATAGCAACATTTCTGTGAACTTGCTCCTACTATATCCATCAGAAATTAACAGACCATAGTCATTCCTGGGCATCCCCAGAACGTTAAATAGCTTATCTGTTCTTCTTGGATTATTGTTCCCCCTTCCTTAATTGCTCTCTATTGCTAGTTCCCCTACATTCTACATTATAAACCATTCGTTTTACATTTTTCAAAGTTCACATTAGTGGTAGCATGTAATATTTCTCTTTCTGTGCCTGGCTTATTTCGCTCAGCATTATGTCTTCAAGGTTCATCCATGTTGTCATATGTTTCACGAGGTCGTTCCTTCTTACTGCCGTGTAGTATTCCATCGTGTGTATATACCACATTTTATTTATCCACTCATCTGTTGAAGGACATTTGGGTTGTTTCCATCTCTTTGCAATTGTGAATAATGCTGCTATGAACATTGGCGTGCAGAGATCTGTTCGTGTCACTGCTTTCCGATCTTCCGGGTATATACCGAGAAGTGCAATCGCTGGATCGAATGGTAACTCTATATCTAGTTTTCTAAGGAACTGCCAGACGGACTTCCAGAGTGGCTGAACCATTACACAGTCCCACCAACAATGAATAAGAGTTCCAGTTTCTCCACATCCCCTCCAGCATTTGTAGTTTCCTGTTTGTTTAATGGCAGCCACTCTAATAGGTGTTAGATGGTATCTCATTGTGGTCTTAATTTTTATCTCTCTAATAGCTAGTGAAGCTGAACATTTTTTCATGTGTTTCTTGGCCATTTGTATTTCCTCTTCAGAGAACTGTCTTTTCATATCTTTTGCCCATTTTATAAATGGGCTGTCTGTACTATTGTCATTGAGTTGTAGGATTTCTTTATATATGCAAGATATCAGTCTTTTGTCAGATACATGGTTTCCAAAACTTTTTTCCCATTGAGTTGGCTGCCTCTTCACCTTTTTGAGAAATTCCTTTGAGGTGCAGAAACTTCTAAGCTTGAGGAGTTCCCATTTATCTATTTTTTCTTTTGTTGCTTGTGCTTTTGGTGTAAAGTCTAGGAAGTGGCCGCCTAATACAAGGTCTTGAAGATGTTTTCCTACATTATCTTCTAGGAGTTTTATGGTACTTTCTTTTATATTGAGATCTTTCGTCCATTTTGAGTTAATTTTTGTGTAGGGTGTGAGGTAGGGGTCCTCTTTCATTCTTTTGGATATGGATAGCCAACTCTCCCAGCCCCATTTGTTGAATAGACCATTATGACTCAGTTCAGTGACTTTGGGGGCCTTATCAAAGATCAGTCGGCCATAGATCTGAGGGTCTATCTCTGAATTCTCAATTCGATTCCATTGATCTATATGTCTATCTCTGTGCCGGTACCATGCTGTTTTGACAACTGTGGCTTTATAATAAGCTTCAAAATCAGGGAGTGTAAGTCCTCCCACTTCATTTTCCTTTTTAGATTGTCTTTAGCAATTCGAGGCATCTTCCCTTTCCAAATAAATTTGATAACTAGCTTTTCCAAGTCTGCAAAGTAGGTTGTTGGAATTTTGATTGGGATTGCATTGAATCTGTAGATGAGTTTGGGTAGAATTGACATCTTAATGACATTTAGCCTTCCTAACCATGAACATGGAATATTTTTCCATCTTTTAAGGTCCCCTTCTATTTCTTTTAGTAGAGTTACGTAGTTTTCTTTGTATAGGTCTTTTACATCTTTGGTTAAGTTTATTCCTAGGTACTTGATTTTTTTAGTTGCTATTGAAAACGGTATCTTTTTCTTGAGTATCTCTTCAGTTTGTTCATTTCTAGCATATAGAAACATTACTGACTTATGTGCATTAATCTTGTATCCCGCTACTTTGCTAAATTTGTTTATTAGCTCTAGTAGCTGTATCGTCGATTTCTCAGGGTTTTCCAGATATAAGATCATATCATCTGAAAACAATGACAGTTTTACTTCTTCTTTTCCAATTTCGATGCCTTTTATTTCTTTGTCTTGCCGGATTGCCCTGGCTAGCACTTCCAGCACAATGTTGAATGACAGTGGTTGGTGTATTGTTATTGCTACCATAGACTGTTATATAGCCATTAAATACTTGTTAATATACATAAAATTGTATACAAAAATGTTCAAGTGAAACTCGAAAATGTTAATTATAAATTGTATTTTCTAATGGTATTTACAAAACAATTTAGATCTTTACCTTGAAAATAATCAGCAGAACAGATGTAATTAACTGGACTTCAAGGAGTTCTTAGTCTTTTTTTTCTGTAAAGTGTTGAAGTGTGCAATAAAAAAATAAAAGAATAATTGGCAAAGTTAAAAAAATTGTGGTGATGAATGTACAACTATATGATGGTACTGTGGACAACTGATTACATACTCTGGATGACTGTATGTTATGTGAATGTATCACAATAAAATTGAAAAAACAAACAAACAACACAACCAGAAAAAGAAGACCTATATCCTTTAGCTACTAGTCCCCTGCTCCTTCCTCATGTCCCATCCCTAAGCTACCACTAATCTATTTCTGCCTCTGTAGATTTGCCTATTCTGGAAATTTCATATAAATGGAATCACATAATAAGTGGCCTTTTGTGACTTTTTTCACTTAGCATATTTTTTTCAAGATTTATCTATATTATAGCAGGTATCAGCACTTCCTTCCTTTTTTATGGTCAAATAAGTTTCCATTGTATGGCTACACCACATTTTGTTTATCCATTCATCAGATAGTGTACTTGTTGTTTCAACCCTTCAGCTTTTATAAATAATGCTGTTATGAACTTTCATGTTTTTGTAGGGACATGTTTTCATTTCCCTTGCATATTCCCTTGGAGACTTGCTGGTGAAGTGATAAATTTATGTTGAATCATTTGAGGACTGCCAGACGGTTTTCCAAAGTGGCTATACCATTTTACATTTCTACCAGCAGAGTATGAGGATTCCAATTTCCCTAGAGCTTCACCTGCACTTGTTATTATGATTTTTGTTTCTAGCCAACTTAGTGGGTATGAAGTGGTGTCTTGTGATTTTGACTTGCATTGCCCTGATGATGAATGACATTGAGCCTCTTTTCATATACTTATTAGCAACTTGATAGAAGTTCTTAATTTTGATATGGTGCAATTTATCTATTTTTTTTCCTTTTGTTCCTGTTGCTTTTGGTATCATACATAAGAATTCACAGCCAAATCTGTGGTCATGAAGACTTACCTTTATGTTTTCTTGTAATAGTTTTACAATTTTGGATCTTATATTTAAATCTTTGATTCATCTTGGGTTAATTTTTGCATATGGTATCTGGTAAGGATACAACTTCCTTCTTTTCCATTTGGTTATGCAGTTGTCCCACCATAATTTGTTGAAAAGACAATTTTTTCCCCATTGAATGGTGTTGGCAATCTTGTTGAAATTCAGCTGACCATAAGACACCTGGGCTTTCTTCTGGACTCGATATTTCTATCCTTATGCCAGTACTACTTTATCATGATTACTATCGCTTTGTAGTAAAATTTGAAATTGGGAAGTTTGAGTCCTCTGACTTTGTTCTATTTTAACATTGTTTTGGTTATTCTGGGTACCTTGCAACCCCATATGAATTTTAGAATAAGTTTGGCAATTTCTACAAACAAATCAGCTGGGATTCTGGTAGGGAATGCATTTGGGAGTTTGCATCTTAACAACATTAAGTTTTCTGACTGATGAACGTGGGATATTTTTCTATTTATTTAAATCTTCTTTAAATTCTTTCAACAGCTTTAAAATTTTCAGGGTACAAGTTTTGCCATTCTTTTGTTAAATTTATTTCTAAGTATTTTATTCTTTTTGATGTTAATTGTAAATGGAATTTTAATTTCATTTTCAGATTGTTTGCTGCAATTGTATAGAAATATATTTTATTTTTGTTATTGAGTGCTTATCCTGCAATCTTACTGAACCAGTTTATTAGCTAAGGACATCCTATATTCAAAGTCACTGACTGATATCGGAGATAATTGATGGTAAAAGATGATAAATACAATCTCTATAACATATTAAATTCATATACATATGAATTGTTGATTCTGAACTCTTTATTCATTAATCTATTTAATTATTTTAATAATTAATCTATTTAATACCATGCTAATTCCACATTGTTTGCTTATGAATTATTAATTCTTCATATTCATTTAGGAACTGTTCATTCTTCATGTTTCTTTCACATATGTACAAACTGCTATTAAATCAGTATTTATAGAAATTATATTTTCTTTGCATTGGCATCTTAACTATTTGGATAATTCTGTTCTCATATCACCAGGCACAAATCATTGTGTGTAAAACTGATACTTGTTTTACAGGCCATCTTTGGTAAGTACTTTCCTACTGCTTAAATGACACTTTCATAGGACATCCTCATTTTTTATCAAGGATGCTTTCATGGTTTTTGCCATACACACACACACAAAATACATAAGAACACAGGAATAAAAATTATTTTATTTTTGCTGTTTGGAGTAAGTGTTCCAGGTTTTAAGGACATCCTATATTCCAAGTCATTAACTGTTTTCTGAGGTAATTGATTTTTACTGTTGTTGAACTAATATTATTCAAACAAATGACATGAATGATTAGACTATCACTTTGTTACAAACAGCTACAAAACCTTTTTTTTATCAAGTTAATTCTACTTCCTTATCCTGAAAGTTGGCTCACATGCTCCCTGGCAAGTTAAGTACTAAGTTAGAGGTCAGAAGGGTTTATTAAGACACAGAAACAGTCCCTGTTCTTTTTTGATGTATTTTTGTAAAAGTAAACATTTAAAAAAAAATACACATATTGCCCTTGTAAAATGACTTGGACTTATTAGAAAATAATTCAGAAAAATGTAAAGAGGAAGGCAAATTTCACTAAAAGACCTACCACACAGAGAGCCACTGTTAAAATTTTGATGTTCAGTCATATATATACATATATGTACACACACTTTTTCAAATCTTTCCACTCATATGCACACACACACATCCGTATTTTAATAATTTTACATAAATGGACTCCTTTCATACATGCTGTTTGGTAACCCTTTTTTACTCATCATTGAATAGCGGACAGTTTTCTCTGTCAATAAGAAAATCACAAAAATTGATAACCATATAAATCCTTCACAAAACAGGAGTAGTATTTTTAAAAATGCTCATCTGATCACCTTTCACCCTCTGGTTAAAATATTCAGCAGTTTCCTTTTGCCTTTAGAAAAAAGACCATGATTCTTAGCACACTTCACCAGGCCCTATACAATCTGTCTCCTGTCTAACTGTATTCATTCTGGGCTTTATTTCTTATACCCACTATACTTTTTTTCCTCTCAGAGCTTTGCACACGTTGTTCCCTCTGATTATAATTTATCACCTCCCTCCTCATCTAGTTGACTTCTGCTGATCCTTTAAGTCCTAATCTAAAATGACACTCCCCCCCCCAGGAAGTCTTCCTTGACTGCCAACACATACTCCCCCAGCCCCAATTTAGCCTATTAGTCTCTTAACACTCTGCACTTCTCATTGACAGTACCTCCTTGCACACATATGTATTCATACATGTTTAGTATCTTAATCTCCTGACAAGATATAAATTCCATTAGGTCAGGGACCATGTCTGACTGTCTTATTCACAATGGGTCCCTGCCAAATCTGGTCCATACTTAAGAAAGTATGGCTGTAGCATACTCTTATAGACCAATCCCTTCTTCTTTTTTTTTTTTTTTTTCATTTTTATTGAGATTGTTCAGATACCATACAATTATCCAAAGATCCAAAGTGTACAATCACTTGCCCCTGAGTACTCTCATACAGCTGTGCATCCATCACACTTAATTTTTGTTCAATTTTTAGAAACTTTTCATCACTCCAGAGAAGAAATAAAGTGAAAGGTGAAAAAAAAAAAAAAGGAAACTCTTATCCTCCCCTATCCCTAACCAACCCCCCTCAATTGTTGACTCCTAGTATTGATATACTACATTTGTTACTGTTTATGAACAAATGTTGAAATACTACTAACTGTAGTATATAGTTTGTAATAGGTATATAGTTCTTCCCTATATGCCCCTCTATTATTAACTTCTAATTGTATTGTCATACATTTGTTCTGGTTCATGGAAGTGATTTCTAGTATTTGTACGGTTGATCATGGACATTGCCCACCACGGGATTCAGTTTTATACATTCCCATCTTTCGACTTCCAACTTTCCTTCTGGTAACATATATGACTCTGAGCTTTTCCTTTCCACCTCATTCACACACCATTCAGCGCTGTTAGTTATTCTCACATCTTGCTACCAACACCCCTGTTCATTTCCAAACATTTAAGTTCATCCTAATGGAACATTCTGCTCATACTAAGCAACCATTCCCCATTCTTAAGCCTCGTCCTATATCTTGGTACCTTATATTTCATGTCTATGAGTTTACATATTATACTTAGTTCCTATCAGCGAGACCCTGCAATAATTGTCCTAATGTGTCTGGCTTATTTCACTCAGTATATTGCCCTCGAGGTTTTGTCATCAACCCATTTTTTTCTTTAATATGGTTTTGTTCACTCACCATACATTCCATCCCAAGTAAATAATCGATAGTTTTCTGCACGGTCATACATTTATGTGTTCACCACCTTCACCATTATCTATATAAGAGCATCTACATTTCTTCCACAAGGCAGGAGGGAGAGTCAAAGAAGGTAGAGAGGCAAAAGAAAGAGGAAAAAAAAGACAGCTAGGAAGCAGCAAAAGGAAAAATAAGCTTAAATCAAAGTAGAATAAAGAATCAGACAATACCACCAATGTCAAGTGTCTAACATGCCTCCCCTATCCCCCACTCTTATCTGCATTCACCTTGGTATATCACCTTTGTTACATTAAAGGAAGCATAATACAATGATTCTATTAGTTACAGTCTCTAGTTTATGCTGACTGCATCCCTCCCCCAGTGCCTCCCCATTTGTAACACCTTGCAAGGTAGACATTTGCTTGTTCTCCCTCGTAAAAGAACATATTTGTACATGTTATCACAATTGTTGAATACTCTAGATTTCACCAAGTTACACAGTCCCAGTCTTTATTTTTCCTTTCTTGTGGTGTCTCACATGCTCCCCATCTTCCTCTCTCAACCGTATTCACAGTTACCTTTGTTCAGTGTACTTACATTGTTGTGCTACCATCTCCCCAAATTGTGTTCTAAATCACACACTCCTGTCTTCTATCACCGTGTAGTGCTCCCTTTAGTATTTCCTGTAGGACAGGTGTCTTGTTCACATAGTCTCTCATTGTCTGTTTGTCAGAAAATATTTTGAGCTCTCCCTCATATTCGAAGGACAGCTTTGCTGGATACAGGATTCTTGGTGGGCGGTTTTTCTCTTTCAGTATCTTAAATATATCACACCACTTCCTTCTTGCCTCCATGGTTTCTGCTGAGAGATCCGCACATAGTCTTATGAAGCTTCCTTTGTATGTAATGGATCGCTTTTCTCTTGCTGCTTTCAGGATTCTCTCTTTGTCTTTGACATTTGATAATCTGATTATTAAGTGTTTTGGCATAGGTCTATTCATATCTTTTCTGTTTGGAGTACGCTGCGCTTCTTGGATCTGTAATTTTATGTCTTTCATAAGAGATGGGAAATTTTCATTAATTATTTCCTCTATTATTGCTTCTGCCCCCTTCTCTTCTCCTTCTGGGACACCAATGATACGTACATTATTGTACGTTGTTTCATCCTTGAGTTTCCGGAGACGTTGCTCATATTTTTTCATTCTTTTCTCCATCTGTTCCTCTGCATGTAGGCTTTCAGGTGTTTTATTCTCCAGTTCCTGAGTGTCTTCTTCTGCCTCTTGAGATCTGCTGCTGTATGTTTCCATTGTGTCTTTCATCTCTTGTGTTGTGCCTTTCATTTCCATAGATTCTACTAGTTGTTTTTTTGAACTTTTGATTTCTGCCATATGCATGTCCAGTGCTTCCTTTACAGCCTCTATCTCTTTTGCAATATCTTCTCTAAACTTTCTGATTTGATTTAGCATTAGTTGTTTAAATTCCTGTATCTCAGTTGAAGGGTACGTTTGTTCCTTTGACTGGGCCATAACTTTGTTTTTCTTAGTGTAGGTTGTAATTTTCTGTTGTCTAGGCATGGTTTCCTTGGTTATCCAAATCAGGTTTTCCCAGACCAGAACAGGCCCAGGTCCCAGAGGGAAGAAATATTCAGTATCTGGTTTCCCTGTGGGTGTGTCTTAGAAAATTGCTCCACCCTTTGATGCCTGGGGTCACTGTGCTTTTCTGCCCAGCAGGTGACGCCTGTTAGGGTATAATTCTTGACTGGTGTGAGGAGGTATGGCCCTGTTCCCCCAGGCTCTGGGGTCTGGTTCTGAAAGGAAAGGGCCACACCCATTTCCTCCTAGAGAAGACAGAGCCCCCAGGTGGAGGTCATTAGCATTTCAATGGTCTTGCTCTCTGCTTGTGCTGTCTCTACCCTTCTCTGCTTCACAGCCCTGGAAACTGAAAATGACTGGGGCTTTCTCCACTGAGCCAAAAAAGAAACAGATAGTCCCCTTCAGACCCAGTCCAAGGCGACCCTCCGGCTCTCCCAGGTCAGTCGTCACCCAAAGCCTCTGTCTGTTTTTTGGGGATGCGTACCTGTAGTGAGCAGTTCACACGCACTACTTAAAACCCCAGTTGGAGCTCAGCTGAGCTATATTCGCTTGCTGGGAGAGAGCTTCTCTCTGGCACCACGAGGCTTTGCAGCTCGGGCTATGGGGGAGGGGGTCCCACGACTTGGTTCTGCAGGTTTTACTTAAAGATTTTATGCTGTGTTCTCAGGCATTCTTCCCAATTCAGGTTGGTGTATGATGAGTGGATGGTCTCATTTGCCCCCCCACAGTTATTCTGGATTATTTACTAGTTGTTTCTGGTTTTTTGTAGTTGTTCCCGGGGGACTACTTAGCTTCCACTCTTCTCTATGCTGCCATCTTGCCCCTCCTTCCGACCAATCCCTTCTTGATACATTGAACTGTATTATTTCTGCTGCTGTTTTACAAATCATTGTGATGCATAGTCTTGCCCATGTATTCTTTTGCACTTGTTCCTGTGTCTTCTTAGGTTAATATGTAGAAATTTAAGTGTTGGGACTCCTGGGTGGAAGGGAAGGGAAAGGTGACATAAATGATGCTTATAGCATGTAGCACTAGTTCAGAGAAGAGGCCACAATTCTGCATGAGAGAAGACTAATTTTCCAGCACCAGATCCATCCTCAGGCCTCTGTGGAGCTTTATTTTCCTCATCTCTAACCTATTCACCACTACTTATAGCACTGGGCTGTGGTATCCAGAGTGGACAGCAGGTACTCTAGGAAACACTCAGGAAAACCCAGGGGGCACACAGGCAGAAAATACTAAAACTTCTATTTATATTTTTTTACCTAAACCTTTTAAACTGTGTTTAAAATGTTTAAAATGTATGTGATTCATTAGTACTATAATAAATGAAGTAAATACAAATACACACATACATATAGGAATGTATGTACGTGTTCGGTTCAAGTTCAAAATTTATTTATATGGATCACACAAATAAGAACTTTGTAGACCACTACTCTAGAAAATGCAGAGAATAAACACAATAAAAATAACATAATTATCACAAGATACTGATATCAATTGTTACCCAAAGTTCTTATCCAATAAGATACTGATATAAAAAGAATTTTTCCCCAAAGTTCTTATCCGAAATTGGAAATGAAGCCTGTGGGCTGCCTGTTAAAGATTACTTTGCCTTTCTTCGAGTCTGGTCGCTGAAAGTTAGTTAAAATTCTGTGATCCTTCCTTTTCTCCCAGTACACTCCCAACTTGATTCTAGTGAACAGTACTTCAATGCTTTTAGACTGATTATGCTCTAGAACTAGCTAGGAGATCAGTCAGCTCTATCAATTTAACATTCAGGAGTGTTTTGCTCAACAAATGGTAGGTTGCAAAAAACTCACAGATTTAGATATGGGTAGAGAGGGGCAATGTTTTAAGTTGCAGCTTAAGATTACTAGGAACTAGCTAAGGTCCATCTATGATTTACAAGTGAGGAGATTTTTAACTTCTTGATTCATTTCCTAACTTAAAGGCTTTATTTCATTACAGGCTGCCACCTTCATTTACCATAGAGAAGTGCACATTGCAAGATTATCACTGTTATTCCAATTCCTGGCAGCCAAAGAAAATATTAGTTTGTGATGTGAAACACAGTCTCTGAAACACTTCTTTGGGTTTCCAGGCTGAGACACGGGAAAGCAAAAGTTGGCAACCAAACTTAAAATGTATATTTTTTAACTCTTTCCTTAAAGCTATATGTTTAGTGCTTTTAAAATTTAATTTAAAAATTGTACAATATTTTAAACTATGAAAGTTCCCAAAGCCCTACCCTCATCATATTGATTCTTTTTCTTAATTTTTGCATGTTCCTTTTCAGTTCTTGATGTTATCCATAAATATGTAATACATGTCTTTGATCATTTAATACAATTTTGAATTCTGCCTTTTACACTTATCCTAAACATTTCCACAAACACTTAATTTTTTTTCAGTTTTAAGAGTGGCAAAATAGTCTTTCAGGATGATAAACTATAACATAATGAATGCATCATTTCTCTATGGTTGGATATTTATAACTGATGACAACCTGTATTCTACAGAACAGCTAAAATTATAGATGTGGAATATGATATAGAAATAAATAAAGAGTGCCACAGTCTTTTGGAAGCATATTTTGAAATGTACTACTGCAGGTATTAATGATTCTCTTGGAGTGTAATCAGTAAGACCACGTTGCAAAACAAAACAAACAATACCAAAATCCCCAAAAAGCAAAACATACCTGTATTTGGTTTGGGTTACTTTATTGTAAAAAAGATTTAGCAAAATTGAAAATTCATAAGAAAGGAAGAAAATAATAATGAAGGAAATTGAAAGGTGATTTGGAAGAAAATCAGGGAGTAATGAATTTTACAACTCACCCTATGACTAATATCTTCATCTCTTTCAATAGCAGGTTATCTGTGCGGAGAGGACAGCTGGAGGCACCGAGGAGCATTAGATTAGATACAAGGACTTACCTTGCAGAGGGTATTAGAGAAGAAAGGCCAAGGGGATAGTGGTGAGCACTAAGTAATCTGTAAAAGAGAATATTAACGTAAATAATTATTATTACCACATCCTGATTAGGGAGGAAATATTCTATCTAAACAGAGGAGCTGAGAGACAGTAAAGTTGAACAGCTTGTTTTAGGTCAGAGAAAAGGGCAACTCAAATCAAATCATTACGAGTGACAATTGTTAAACATCTGTTCCATGTTTAGCATCAGTCACAGGACAATGTGGATACAAAGATGATTGAACACAACCTTGAGAAGCTCACAATCTAGAGGCATAATATATGATCATGTCACAAAGGGCCCTGTTTTGGTTTGGCAAAGCTGACAAAATGCAATATACCAGAAATGGACCGGCTTTTTTTAACAATGGGGATTTATCAGCTTACAATTTACAGTTCTTAATGGTAAATCACTAATAATATCAAACACCTCTTATTCACAAATGTTTCAGACAAAAAGCAGCCAAAATTGAAAATAACCTCTAAAATTATCAATAATACAACATTATTATGAAGTGTTTTATATGCTTTTATTGAACAATTACTAGGTATGATGAGAAATAATGGCAGGCAGTAAATGTGTTTGAGTAGGGCATCCAAGTATTATATACTTACACAAATTTAAGTGAGTCAACATGTAGAGCAAATGATTGTAATGTAATGTAAATAATAAAATATATGTACAGAACTACAATCTTCTTTACTGACGATATACTTTATAAGTTCAAATATAGGCACGAAGACGATGGAGAAATTTTATTCTGCGGTCTGCTTCCCAAGTGCACAAACTGGTAATATTTAATATGTTAAAGCCAGAGATATATCACAATTGAGTGTGTGTATGTGCATGAATGCTTTTTTTTTTGTTAGAGTTGCTTTATAGAATAGTTAAAACATAATTTAAAACTTAAATTCGAAATACAATGTTGGTAGAACCCCTGAATTACTTCTGCAGAGCCTTTAATGTTGGATGGTTTGCAGACACTAGATCAAGAAAGGTTTTGGCTAAAATTGATGCTGGACTTTAACTTGTAAATGGTGAGGATTTCTTTAAAAATTGTAGTAAAGGATTTGAGAAGACCAGAAGACCACATATGTCTTTTAAGACAGTAATTTTAACAGGTTGAATTTGACAGGGAAAGGAAGCAATAATATAGATGAAAGAAAATGAGGTTGTGAACCAAGGAAGGGTGAGTGAAATCAGGGGTTGGTGTCAAATTTCAAAAATATTTTATAAAGAGGGAAGTATAAAGATAAAAGCATAGTCTTTAATACCATACAATCTTGAGTTTAAATCCAGTCTGACATTTTCCATATTTTATATTTTATATTTCAGAAAAATATAGAAAGTATCTAAGAAACATGCAAGTTTACAAGGTATAATCTTTTAACAAGTTCACAGGGTATAAACTTTTAACACCTGAATAGTACAAACAGACACTGGTCCAGAAATTACCTTACATTTTGCCGTCTTGCAGCTCTTCCTAACTATTGTACCATAGGAGGTGGATCACACGGAAGATCAGAGCTGAGATTTGAACCTAGGCAGCCTAGGTTCTTTACCATTTTGCTATGATTTGATTTGATTCTGAAGTTGTGCAAATTCATCCTGTGAAAATCAAGAGACACTTATAATTTGGAATATAAAGGAGATGGGGGTGGCAGAGAAAGACAGGAGAGAAGATCTACTATGCCAAGTTAAGAGACAGGGACTTTGGATCTTAAAGGTTGTGGGGGGAGAAACCACTGAAAGGTTTTAAGCAGAAATAACATGATCAGATTTGCATTTGTACAAGATCACTCTGATGGGTTTTGCTCCTTTAAGTGTCCTTAGCACCTTAACATAATTTTTATTTTCATTCCAGGAGGTGAGCTTTCTCCAACCATATCATGCGATAACTAATTTATTTTTCCGAGAAAACTACATTTTAAGGAAAACTCAATTCATTTTTTAATCCATTCATTGACCAAATACTTAATTGAGTACATACTAGTAAACGTAAGGTACTACTTCAAAGAATCTGTGAAAACACAAGTTACAAAATAGGCAAATTAGGGGATGATGATTTGCACTCTAACACAATTTTTAAATTTACAAATTTATGTAAAATTTCAGATGTTATTTGAACCCACTAGAGGAAAATTATTTGTTTGAAAAAATTTGTTTCCATGTATTCAGTGACCATTGTATAAAATGAAGCATGTATGTATTTTTGTAACTGACTCATATGACCTAGTTAAAAACTCTCAAATGCCCCTGATTATCAGCTTGTAGGAACAGACCACCTTTAAGGGCAGGATGTCAAATCTTTCAATAATGAGGGATGCTAAGGCGTTATTTTAAGAAAATTTAATTTTTGTGAGCAAAGAATGATGATTTACAGTCTGGATAACTCGGAGACACTGTCTGCATTCATTTGCTATAAAGATATCATACAAATATACATGCTATTGCATAATACAAAATAAACTTTCTTCATTGCCTGTCTGGAATCAGATTGTTTGTTTAAAGGCTTTGTATTCAATTCTCCCAGTTACTAAGAGTTTGGAAGTTAAACTCTGAAAGATTCCAGAAAGAAAAGTTTCCAGAATATATTTTCCATAAACTGCCCTTTAAAGCAAGGGGGAACTATTCTTACTAACTTAGAAAAGTTCAGATATTTTTTTTTTAATAGGCTTTTACACAGACCAACACTGAAACGGCTTTGTGGAACTAGAAGGAAATCTGTAGCCAAGTACTTTTCTATTGTTTATTCAATCTAAAGATACACATTCTTTATTTAAAAAGTATAAAATGAAGTCATAGAGCCATCAAAATACAAAATGTGTTCTGAACACGAAGTAATGAGGCTGAATTTTTCACGAGACTTAGTCACATGGTATAATACTTAATATGTGTGTCCTATTCTCAGCCAGGAGCAAGAGTGAGACAAGCCAAGAAGAGTGAGTCATATGACCACAGTAAAGCAAATTGTTAATGCTGTTTTTCCATTTCATGTGTCCTCTGGAAGGGCAAAAGTGGAAAAGCAGAACCAATCGTCAGTGTTGGCTTTTCACATTCTGTCAGTTGCAATACAACAGCTGCAATGTGCTATACTAGGACTAACAAAATGGGACTTGAATTCTAATACCTTAAATTTCCTTCAATCCAACATCTTAAAATCTGTTGAAAATATAGCACATTCCTAAATTAATTTCTCCTTGGATAGTCTAACTTAGCATTCTGTATCCTCATGGATTTTAACTATAACATTCATAGGTAAAAAGAAAGAATTCAGAGCTAAAAGTACCATGAAAGGGCAAATGGACTTATTGATTGTTCATTGCCTTAGTATACTTGCTAAGGAAGCCAAGATCACATATATCTTCTTGCATGTTTTGCTCTGGTTCAAAACAAACAGCTATGTTCCCAGGACTTGGTCAGACCTTAATTAAATAACATGTTTACTGTGCTTCTATATGGTCCTTCCATTCTGCTAGGTGCCCAGATGGTTCTGAGGAACTCAAAGGTCAGAAGATGGACTGCCAGAGTATGTAGGTACCACGCCAACCCAACACTGCAACTGGAATAAACTTGACACTTATTGAATGCTGATAATGGAGTCAGAGGCTTTGCAAGAGTTATCCCATTTGAATCACATGACAGAGTATTATAATCAGATCCTGTTTTGCAGATTAAAACACCGAGGTTAAGTTATGTAATTTGCCTAAGGTCAAGTTAAAGAGATACAACCTGCATGCTTGTCTGTGCTGTTATCTCTGGGGTTTAGTAGCAGAAAGATTCTGGGAAATATAGACATGGATGATGGGGAAAAAGGGTGAGAAGGTGTGCTTTCAAAGATCAGGTCTCAGAGGCCCAGGCCTAATCTTGTCCTTCGGCAGGCCTAGCTGGTCCCACCCCGTGGCAGACGGCTGGCAGCAGGTTTTCACAGAAAACTATATAAGCCGGGGTCAGGTGGGGGGCGGGAAGGACACTGAAACAGGAGAATAGAAAACTTGTCAAAGCGAGGTAAAAGATGTAAGGGGTCTCGAGGAGTGCTCCTTTGCTGCTTACACCAGTCATACCCTGACTTGTAAAAGCCACAAGCCCTGCGAGATACCTTTCCGCGCGGGTTGGGGCCCGAACGCCGGCCAAGGTTTATCCTCTGACCTTGAGGAAGACGGAGACTCCCGCTCCCTCAAACCTTAAGGGCTAAGGAGCCGCGGCAGCAAGTGCGCACCAACAAAGCCTCCTCGAACACCACGGAAGAGGAAACGGCGGCTGCGGGGCTGGTAACTTTTTTTTGACGGGTGGCCTCTACGCAGAGCCTCGGCTTTCTACTGGGCGCCCCCCACCGCTTCGCTTCTTTAAAAGACCGCAGCAGGCAACCATTCGCCAGCGCGCAGCGCCGACCGCCCCGAGGACGTCACCGCCGCCCGGTCGAGCCTCCAGCCCGTCCCCCCGCCCGCCTTTACCTTCCTTCTCCAGTGACGCGGCGGCGGTCTGGGCAGCGCACGCTGTCACATTTACCCGCGTGTACTCCAGCCTGCCAGTCTTCTCCTGCGGCGGGGTCTCGAAGATGGCGGCTCTCAAACTCCTCTCCTCGGGGCTTCGGCATTGCGCCTCTGCCCGCGGCGTTGGGGCTGCCTGGAGCGGACCCGCTCTGTCCAAGGTAAAGCGCTGGCGGAAAGGAAGACTATGCGCGGGAAGAACGCGGAGAAAACCCCGAAGAGTGTCCGCGTTTTCTCCTCTGCCCTCACCCACCCTCCCCAGCCTGGGAGCTGGCATCCACGGAGCGGTGCCCCGAGCACGGAGATCCGCCGAGGCGTTCCTTGTCTCGCCGCTCCTTCGGATGACCTCCTTGGCTTAGTTCTGCAGCCGCTTCCCCAAGGGACTAGACGAGGCAAAGAAGCGGGCGGAGAGGCTGAGAAGGGGAGGGAGGACGCCGGGCAACTCAGCCGCGCCCTTTCGGGGCCTGTCAGCGTCTTCCCTAAACGCTTTGCCGCTACGCCGGCAGCGTCGCGCCCTAGCTGCGCCCGCCTTTGAGAAGGGGCTCTGGTAGCCGCAACGGCGCAAGAAGTGGGTCGGTTCAAGGAGGGGAAGCGGTGGAGGCAGCAGGGCGGGTAGGTTTGCACCGATATTGGGGATATTGGGGCGGGAGCGCCCCTAGAGGCCGGGAACTGGGGTCGTGTTAGCAAAGGCTTTGCGCGACCTCATCACCCAGGGAATGGGTTCTGGGCGTGGTGGGGGTGGAATTTCGCTCCCCACCCTTCCCTCTCCTGTGTTGTGCCCGAACACATTGGTAGAAAACGGGACCCGAAATGGGGTGTTGGCCACGGAGGGGCCAGGGCGTCTTATCTGCCAATTGGAGAAACCTGCCGAGGTGTGGCAGTGGCTTGCTCGCCGTCAGTTTCCCGTGGCCTCCTCGGATCCGGGCTAGGGTGTTTACATTTTCAAAAACCGTATGACAACCTGTTCCGTCCTATTGCTGACTCTCACTGCGTAGTATCAAGAGGCACCCTCGCAGCGGATTGTTGTTTGATGCTTGTTTTTGTACCGTGCATCATCCCAGGCTGAAAAACCATGCTCCAGTGAGGTTCTTGTCCGAAATCTTCCCGGCTGAGCACTGGAGCGGAGCGCTAGGTCCAGGAAGGTGGCTTTACCCGGCTACCTCAGTGGTGGCCTCTTCCTTGGAAGGGAAAATGCAAAGCGATGCTTTTACTTAGTGTAGTGAATATTGTTCTGAGCTTAAAAGCATGCCTTACACACAGTACATACTGAGGGAGAACTCCTGCCCCGCCCCATTGATTTTTCATTTTCTGAGCGCAGTGAACGCAGAGGGGCCGCAAAGCCTCTTCCGGCAGTGCTAGGGAATGATTAGAACTGAATTATTTCACTCTTGGATGCCTCGTTTGGGAAGCATTTTGATAATCGCAGATAACTGTGGATATATAATTAAAAAAGAATTTGACCTTCTGTCAGATTGCTGCAGGCACCGAGGTTGATACAAGTCTTCATGGCAATATCCTTGGGCCAGGTCAATTAACATTCCCTTCTTTGGCAGTTACTTATTTGCCTAAGTGCAATTTATTCACCTGGAGTCATTCCCACCTTGAGTATATCATTAAAGTATTTCTGAAGCACAGCAAACCTTTTCTTAGATGGCAGGACCACAAGTTATGGGTTTTGCAGTATCTTATTAAAAGTTCAGTTCAACGTTTGAACTGTGCCTTTGGCGTTTGTCATAGGTCCAGCTGTTTCCAGAGTTGGTGGTAATTTCTCCCTGCTCCAGCTAACAGTGCTTAAAAGCAGACTGCTATACTCACCCCCGGAGTTTCTGATTTAGCAGGTCTGGGATGAGGTCCAATAATTTGCCTTAAGAGGGTCCTAAGGGATGTTGATGTTTGGGGCTTGGAGACCACACTTTAAGAACCACTGGCCTAGCTCAAAGCATGGACTTAGGTTTCCATAGACTATCTGAAGATATCTTTCTCCTTTACTATGGGGGTGAGGGGGTGACTTTTAATTCTATTTTCCATTCAATAAAGAAAATCCATAGGGGGAAAAAATCATAAAATGACCACAAACACTACCTGCCTCTCTTTCTGGAAACTATATTTTCCCAAATATCTTTCCAACCCTCACTTTCTTGAGGTGCTGTTCTTCTGTTGTACTTGCTTACTGGTCAGCTGCTCCTGGATGCCACTTGGCATCTTAAAACTCTTTCTGATCCAAACTGAACCATCATAAAGTGGCTTTTCCTTTCCTTGTTTTTTTCATGATGGTCAACAGCAGCACAACCCACCTGGTTGTATAAGCTGGAAACTTTGGAGCTGTCCATTTCGCTCTTCCTGACATGTTTGCATCTCTGCTTGAAATATCCCTTTGTGCTCTTTCTAACAACCCTCCTCTTACAGCATCCCAACTGAAAATATTACAAATGTCTTTAAATTTTTGTAATTGTCTAGTGACTGTTACCCTAGTAATTTGTAAGCTTCCTCATAGCAGGAACTACATTGGTTTCTTGGGTTTTGTTTGGTTTTTATTTTAAGCTTCGTGTTCCCAGTATTTAGTTTAGTTGATGCAAAAGAAATATTTTTGAATAAATGAATGAATGAGCACACCCCCCTATCATTTTCCTGGTTCAGTGTGTCACATGAGATTTTGTGACAGCTCTCTATTTAAAAAGTTTTGCTCCTTCCTTATGGAAGGATGACTCAAACCTCATAAAGTGGTATTTAAGGCCTTTTCCAACCTGCTCATCTACTTCTCCAGCCAGATCTTGATGAAATGCCCTCTATAGAGCATGATCCTGCAGGTCCTTGTCTATACAGAGCCTTTTCACATTTTGTACCTTTACTCTTGCTGTTCCCCATGTCTGGAAAACCCCTCCTTATTAGTATTTTTCCTCCTGGCAAACTCCTCAACGTTTCTGACCTTTCAGGCAGAGTTAGTTGCCCTTGAGTCTGTGCTTCTATGGAATGCTGTGCATGCCTACAGTGTTGGAATAGAACATGTATGTCCCCTCAAAAACAGAGTTCACCGATGCTAGCATACATGTCTTTGTTTTATGGAGAATTGTGTCAGTAACTCCCTGGAAGCTTAGTATAACTAAGTTAGTGTCAGTAACTTCCTTTAAGCCAGCCCCTTGAGATTTGTTTACACCAAAGAAGGGTAGTTGCAAACATTTAGGCCATTAGAACTTGGGTGGACATTAGCCACTGCTGTACAGCAAGATTATTCAACACATGTTGCTACCTTCTCGTGGCCAGTGATGCCATAGACTTCTTGCAAGACTTAAATGTTTTTGTACACCAGCCCATTACTGCCTTTTCCTCCTAGCATTGTCTCAACCCTTTCCCTTCCCACTTTGGTCTATCAAATTTTTATACTGAAGTGAGCAGTATCAACTTTTCTGTGTCGTGATTTATTTAACTATAAGGTGACAAGGTAAATATCACCTGGGAGTGCAGTTCCATTTCATTAAGATATAATTTACTTAACCATTAAAAAAATATATACTTTGTCGACATTCACTGAAAGATCTTCAAAAAGAAGTACATTTTCATTAAGTTCTGGATTATTGGTTGAAGGAAAAAATTAGGTGAAAGAAATAATGATAGAATTGGTTACAAAGGAAGGTACTTGGTGGTCATAGGATAAAATTTAGTTTCAAAGTAGAATAAGACTTCACAGGTTAAGTGAAAGAATTTGAAGAGAGGACAAAGGGTGAAGATGGAGAGAATTTTAAAAGGAAAAATCAATTAAGTGGAAAAAACTTGTAAGAATTTTGATTACTTCTTGTACTTCAGTACTGAGTCATTATTTTCCTCCCTCCAAGTAGTAATATCAAACTTACAGCAACACTAAAACAAAATTATGCAGAAGGCAAGAAAGTGGAAAACCAAAATGGAATACTTTATGTGAATATAAAGGAAGGCCTCAGTGAAAAAATCACCCCCCCCAGAACAAATAGATATCAAAAGTTTAAAATTTATTACTCTTTTCAACCAATTTGAAGGTTGGTTGGTTATTTATTTATTAATTTATTTATTTTGGTAGCTGATGGTACATGGGTCTTTTTACATCATCGTTCTAGTATTTAAAATATATTAGAAGGTAGCGGTCAGTTTATGAGGGGTTTAGAGCTCCCCTTGAATTCACTTATTCAAGAAAAAATTATAGATGTTTGCAGAGATGTAATTTTCCCCAACTCCTTACCCAAGGTGTTGGAAGTGGCAAGATGTTCCTGGATTCCCAGAGATAGGCAGTGTGGGCAGGGAGGAAGCTGGTGAATAAAACAAACAAAAAAGCTCAAAGGCAATGCCTCTTGCTTCAGCTTCTTCCCAGCACTATGCAGCTTGCCCAGCTTGGCTTCAGGCCTTGAAGATCTCCAGCAGACGTTCTGGCTCAGACATCTCAGACATCCAGTCTCCTCTTTGCCCCACTATCTGCATTTACACTGTTGCTTTCTCCCAGCACTCTCTTTATGCAGACTGCCAACGGTGAGACAGTGTAACTTGACTGCAAATAAAATAAGCTTGTCAAAGTGCATATTAAAATCAGGTTCCAGTTTTTGAAAACCCTCAACAAAGATCACATGAATTAATTTTCTACAATATAGGTCAAGTTGCCATAAAAAAATATTTGTGTGTATGTGTGTAGGGAAGCATGGGAGGTTAAAAATCAAAACCAAAGTACAGTAAATGACAAATACTGCCTTGGTGGAAACTGGGAAAAGGCTGCATTCCTGAAAGGAGACCAACATTCCCCCTATGGGCGTATGGCTTCTGCATACAACATTATTTAATCTTCACAAAATCCCTGGGAAACAATTATCATCCTTTTGTAAATGTAAAAGTAACCTCCCTGTTTCCCCTCCCCAACTCCCCCCCCCCGCCCAAAGAAAAAGAAGCTCAGCGAGGTTAAGTACTTTTCTCAGGTTCACAAAATTCTGACTGAACTAGAATTTGAAACTAGGCTATTTTTGGCCCCAAGCTCACTGGAGTGTGACCCATTATGCCACATTGTCTTCCAAGCTAGGTGGTAAGTTTTCTGAAGGCAAAAACTATCTTAGTTTTTCTCAGTAAAAGGATATCAAATATCAATATAACAGATAATAAATGTCAGCAGGTATTTGTTAACTGAATATATGAATAATGAAAAAAACAAAAACAAAGGAGTACTCGTAAATCCTTCATTTTCTTTTTTAAGTCTGTCTCACATTTCCGGAAAATATGAGCCTCTTTTATTGCCTTTAATTTTGGCAAACGATAATCTGGGCAAATGTAAAACATTTTTTTTTCTAAAATATTTGGGATTTTTTTTTTTGGTTGGAGGGGCAAGCTCTCCAGTAATTTCTAACTATAATGAAAACACTGCCAATCCAATTGGAAACAGGAATAGCATATCTGATGAGTCTAAGGCTATACTTCTGTTTTTCTTTAAGAATTCAGGTCTGCAGGATTCAGGTCTCTGATTTGAGAGATAAACAGCTCTGAGCACCTTCACCCTCCAGCCTTCTTAGGTATTAGAATTCTCTAATTTTTTTCTCCTTCCTGTAGAGGCTCTGACTCTGAATATAAGGTTTCCTTTACCTAGGTGAAGTCAGCAGAGAGATATGAGGAAGAAACTGGAAACTCACATAGATATGTTGAATATAAATAATGAAACAGAAGTAGAATAACCAGAAAGCGGCTTTTAGAAAAAACACGGAAATGGGCTGTTTTAGTTTCCCAGCTGCTCTGATCAAAACCATATAATGGGTCAGTTTAGAAACAGGAATTTATTGACTCATGGTTTCGGAAGCTAGTAGAGGCTTGTTTCCTTCCACGATCAGTATATGCTGGCCAGCTGGCAATCTTTGGGGTTCCTTGGTTTTTCTGTCACATGGCAGTGCATAGGGCGGCATCTTTTCCTTTCTCCTCTGGGTTCTGTTGACTTCCAGCTTCTGGCTGTTGCCTGGGGCTTCTATCTCTGTGGCCTTCTCTATAAGACCTGCAGTAACAGGATTAAAACCCATCCTGATTCAGCTGGACCACACCACAACTGAAGTAACCTCATCAAAGTGTCCTATTTACAATTGGTTCATACTCACAGGAATGAATTGAGGTTAAGATCATGTTTTTTTTTGGAATACATAAATCCAAGCCCCTACAGGGACATATATTGAGGTAGAAGAACTACTGTGATAGAAAGCAAAAAAGTTGGTTCTGGTCTTGCTTTGTCACAGATCTAGGTAAATTACACAGTCTTTATAAGCTTCAGAAGCTTGACCTGTAAAAAGAATTGGTTGAATTAGATATGTTTGCATTTTTCTTTTTATTTATTTTCTGGAAGATATCCTCAACTTTATTTTCTAATCCTTCTATTGACTCTTTTATTTAGGCTACCAAACTTTTAATTGTCAAGATTGAAAATACATCTGGTGAGTATGTGTGTTTTAAACAGAAGCGAATTACTCCTTGCTGCTTGAGGATAGAAAAGAGGGGAAATTCTGTTGTAGCTCTAGTATTTTCCGTTTTATCTCTGCCTCCACTTAATTCCTCCATGTCTGGACAGTGTGCTAGGGTGTAAAATTCC
Source organism: Choloepus didactylus (assembly GCF_015220235.1). NCBI lineage: Eukaryota > Metazoa > Chordata > Mammalia > Pilosa > Megalonychidae > Choloepus > Choloepus didactylus. The sequence goes on along the minus strand of NC_051317.1, from coordinate 69,836,046 downwards.
TCCCACTCTTATCTCCCTCCTAACCTGAGCCTGACTAAGGTTGAAATTTGAGGAACAAATATCTGTGTAACTACTACTTTTGCAAATCTCATTTTACTTTCTCTCAGTATAGTTGCATTAAATAGTGTCTCTTACTAATTTATATATTTTATGAAAGGAATTTTGGGAAGAAGAAAGGAATGACAAAGTTATTTTTGCTATTACCTTGGCGACCTCAGGTTGTACCCCTGTGGGAGAGTAGCTCTTTGTTAGTTGGTGGGTGTGAGTTTCCAACAGTTATGGATTTATTAAGGTGGCCGTATATCAGCATTCAGATGCCATTCTCTCTATTCCCTATCTTTTTAGGTTGAATACATATTGGGAATAAAGGACAGGTGATGTTGAGTATGATTGATTGATTGCGGTAGAATCCACTTTGTAATTTTCTCCTGTCCATGTTTTGAGTAAAATAAAAAACAGTTTACAACAGATTGTTATGAATGCTCACTAGATAACCCATTTTGGACCAAACAGTGCACTGTGGTATGGCTAGCCATGCCTCTCTTGCTGATAATAGTTTGCTACTTTTCTACAGCATCCATCAAATTCAAGCCCCACAGGGGGATGAGTCTTTTTGAGTGCTGTTCTTTATTTGTCCTTTTAGGAGGCATTCTCTGACCCCTCATCTTGGATCAAGGGCTCAACCATGTAGTATTGATCATGCTATACTTGGTTCCCATTAGGTGACAGTTATATCTTAATCCATACTGCATTGGAGAAATAGAACAGTAGATGCACTTAGCAGGTTTTCAGTAAATATGTATGGTTGAATGGAGAGTTAGATTGCTATCAGGAATTGGTGCTCATTGATACTGTTGTTGGGAGTTTGAGTCCCAGTATGTGAGCTATCTATTGAACTCTTTTTGATGGTCACAGGTGACACAGTTATGTCTCTCTCTCAAATACATGGAAGAAATTAATCACAACAGGACTTTGATGATAATCTGGGGATAGAGTATGTCCTTCATACTATTAAGGATGAACCATGTCACATCCCAGCTTAGCCCCAAGACCAAAGGACACACCAGGCACAGAGTCAGACGTGAGTTTAATGGACGTACTTACAGGAGATAGGTTGTTCCACAGCGGCAGCGGGCCGAGAAAGATGCAAGTTAGCGCTCCCCAAAAATGGGGTGCCGGGGGTTGATATAAGGGTTAGGATAAGGGAGCTGTGAGAATGGAGTTTCTGCAGGGTCTTGTGACAAAAAGGTCTGGAGATTGTTATCCACAGTGAACAGGGGAGTCTCAATGCTTTGTTAACAATACATTCTTTTCCTCCCCTGGGGAGGTCTGATGACTTTTAAGGTCTGTCCAGTCAAGTAGGTGGCTACGTGAAATCACTTGGAGGAGAGGGGGCCTGGGCCCTGGGTCCCCACAAACCACTTAAAGTTACATTCTTTTACAAGAGTCATGGTAAAGTTATATAAAATCTAATAAATTGCTATACATGCAAAGTAAAGATGTGTCTCCAAATGATTATTCACTTAAATATGTTTTTTAATTGTTTCAGGGATGTGTTTGCAACTTTTCAACCAGCACTGGTCTCCATACCAAATTTTATACAGATTCAACAGAAGCTGTAAAAGACATCTCTGATGGTGCAAAGATTCTGGTTGGTGGTGAGTAATGGCATTGTTTTCCTTTTTTATGATAATATCCTTGTGGTTTTAGCAAATCAGGGAAACCACAATGGCAAAACTGTGTAGTTTTGAAAGGCTGAAAATGACAGTTCTTTTTGTTACAGTGTCTCCTTCCTGAAGTTTAGCAAGATTCCGTGCTTACTAAATCTTTAGTACTTACCTTTTTTCCTGTTATTTTGCAAAGCTGAAGTTTAAAAACTTTTTAAACTTTCTGTTGTGATATCTTATCAGTGCTTTGAAAAATCACTAGATCCTGGGGAATTCTCTTTAACTTAAAGACTTCATCTGCCCTGCCTTAGCTACTTCTGGTTTCCTTTTTTTTTTTTTTCTTCTTCCTTCTATTACTCATTATTTTATGAGACATAGAGCAGATAAGCATCTGTCTGTTCTTGAATCCTCCAAGTTTTAGTGCTTTTTTTTTTTTTATGTGGAATACCTTTCAAAACTTCCTAAACTTGCTGCCTGATTATTATAAATTTTGTTGGATTTCCAGATGTTGTTTACAGGGTTAAAGATTTATTTTCAGAACTGTTCTCTATTTAATATTCATTAATTCATTCCTTAATTCAACTAACTCATTTAATGTCCATTTTAAATACAATACTATTTTAGAAATTGTGGAAGATGTAAAAAAAAAGAAGGTTATTTGTCCAGCTTCCAATTCTGCAAAATCTTCTCAGGCATATTAAACACATAACGCTCAAAAAAGTAACTGTATAGGGTTGAATTGTAAAGTGGGACAATAATAGATATATAGCTTAGTGCAAGATGAGCAATGTATAGCCACAGCTGATTGTACTTGGCATTATATTTATGATTCAAAGATGTGATGGTAACATCTGGTGCTATATAGTAGTGCAAAGCTGCATGACCATTTATCAAGTGCTGGGATATATCTGTGAATGTTGCTTAGTAGATCTAATAATATATTTGGTTTTCTTTTTTCTTTTATATTAAAAAGAATAACACATATGTTTTCCTGAAAGAAAATTACCCTCTTCACGAATTGTTTATCTTTTGGACTTATAGGTTTCGGGTTATGTGGAATTCCAGAAAACCTTATAAAAGCTTTACTAAAGACTGGAGTCAAAGGGCTAACTGCAGTCAGCAACAATGCAGGGTAAGTGTGCATTTTTAAAATAATGGGCTTGAGAGAAATGACAGTTCTCAATATTTAAACAAAGTTTATCAATGAAATAACAATTTCCCCCATTTACCTGAGCAATATGCCCAAATATTAAAAAAAAAAAAAAAAAAAAGAAGTGTTTAACAAGGTCAAGAGTGGAGGTTACATTTGTCCAAATGTTTTTGGTACTGCCCTTCGTAATTCTAAATAAAACAAACTTGCATGATTTTATATCTTCTTAATTTAATGTGCTTTTATTTTTCTAAACTCAAAATATACTGTTAAAATTAGGGTATATATTTTTCACATTGAATCTGATGTTAAAAACGAGAAGTTCGGATTTAAGGGCTGATTATGATTACTGAATCATTAGATAGGTATTCCCTTTTCCTTTCTGGTATATTTGAGTGGACAGAAATACCTGAAATCTGAACTGTAGTCCAGCTGCCTTGATCTCTGATAATGATTTATCTTGTGCCCTTGTGATTGTAAAAACCTTGTGACTAACCTTCACTTGTACCCATTTATCCAGTTTTTTGACTTTGAAGTCTTATGATCACTAAAGACAGCCCCTAATGTTTATTAATGAAGGGTCTTGGGTCAGCTCAAAACTAACCCACCCCAATTCCAAATTTATCTTGATAACCAAAGGTGGATCTGACCAAAATGGGCCTGCCTGACATGCGCACTAGCTTAGACTTAACCTACAAGTCACCTGTACTTCATTATAATAGTAAAAATCATGCCCATCATCATATTAAAACCACCATTTTCTTACATACGTTCTGTGACTAAACATGTAATCATCTGCGCATGCTCAATAATTAGATCACTTCTAATTACATCATCTGGGGCCATTGTGTTCATTATCCTAAAACCTGCCCATCTTTTGATACTATAAAACTATCAGAATTACTACAGTTTGGGGACACAGATTTTGGGCCGATAGGCCAGCTGCTCCTGCTTTGTGCCTAGCGATAAACTCTTTCTCTCTTTGAAACCTGGTGTCTCAGGAATTGGTCACGTGAGCCCACTGGGCAAAAAATCCACTGCTTTAGTCTGGTAACAATGTTTTAAACTTTAGAGGTGTTCCTTTATGTTGTATGTTATTATAAATCATTAGCTCTTTGTTTATAAAGCAACATGGAAATCAACTTGAAATCTGTTTCAACTCCTTTCTTTTGATTATGCCATTACTCTAGATGATATATAAGGAAATACTGTTAATCAAAAATGTTGCTGGTCTTGGTAGAAAGAGGCGGATATGTAGCTGGCACTTAGGACAGTAGGATCACATATTAAAATAATCAACAAAGCCATAACATTTTAATAATGGTATGCACATTAAGGTACATTTAGTCATGAAGAAAAAGCACAAATATTTGTATATAGAATGGAGTCATTAGCTGTCTTTCAGCAGAAAAGCAAAACTTTAGAGATCTTAGATTAAAAAAATCAACCAAATTGACAGTTTAGCTTATTATTATAAATGCAGGTTAGAATGAATAGCACAGATTATTTAGGAAACAAATTGATGCTACTTTTGTGCTCATTCTTCCTTTTCTGAGTTTATGACACTATTTTCATCTAGAATGGTTTCCTACCTCTTCTCTGCCTATCCAGATATTACCCATCTTTCAGGTCTCAACTCAAGTTCTATACTCTGTAGTTCTCCCAACTGTAGAACTTCTCTAGCCCTCTCTGATCTTGCCCCTTTCTGAATTCCTTTAGCAACTTTTAGCATTTCTTTATATACTGAACTGTCTTTGTTCTCTTCGATGTACATTACCTATTGATTCTGTGTCTTATACTTGTTTTGTGTTCCTACTGTGCCTAGCTTATGAATCCCAGAGTAGCTGAGTGTTGAAGCTGGATGGATGTGGAAGATCATCTGTTTTAGCTCCCTCACTTAATAGAGGACACTCATCTGTGATGAGAGAAGTATTACTTGTTCACAGTTCCTTGATTTTTTAAAAATGCATCCCATGCCTTTTGATCTTACTTGATTAAAAATACTTTTGATTATCAGTACTTTGTTAGGTTTTCCAGATAGTTGGAGATTACAAGGAATGCTGCAGATTAATATAAATTCTTGGTACATTGTAGGTACTGAAATATTCATTGAACACAAAGCAGTTACTTTGCAAACATCATTGATAGTTGATTCTCTTAATTAGCAGAGTTTACATCCTAGGGGTCTATAGGAATAAGGCCTTGTTTTGGCCTTTAGAGTAAAAAAAAAACACAAGTATCCTCTGTCCTTCAGACAGTTAACCACACCTATCATCAACATCTAGAGAGAAACTTGGGTGGAGCTTTATTGGAGAACCAAGGATATGATTTGAATTGTGGAGTAAATGAAGAGAACTTGGAGTTAAAAGTAGTAACTATTTTTCTCATTTAGAAAGGGCTATTCTATGGAAGAAAATGCCTGAATTGAAGTTTTCCCAAAGCTCAGGCCTCCTGATTGTCTTATCTTTTTTTTTTTTTTTTTTTTAACTCATCAATAAGACCCATTGTCATTGGATAGCACTATCTTGTAATGCAGTATTAACTCTTGATAAGATAAACCCTCCTTTAGGGTCACTTACCTGAATTAGTTCTTTGATGTGGGCTGATTAGGGAGGTAGGAAAACTTGAGCATATGCCTTTCGTTGATTTTTGGAGGACTTTGGCATGTGAGTTACAAACCTGTATCAAGCAGAAGTTTCAAATTAAATTAAATATCAACCCATTGAATCACAGAGCAAAGGGAAGGATGGGTGTGTTAGGTCAGTTTTGCTTATTTTCTCATGACCAGATTATTTTAGACTGAAATTCTTGAAGGGGGGGATTCTTTAATTATATCTGATAATATATATGTACCTGTGCTGTTGATTAGAACACTATTTCTTGTACATGGTACTAGACTAGGCAAGAATAGGAATTCTGCGAGGGCCCCGTAAGCAGTTCCTCACCTTAAATAGAATTTCTGGTTAAGTTCCAATAATCCAGTGACTTTAAACTTCGGGACAAAGGCAAATGGCTCGTCTCTGTTGTGCTTTCTTTTTTCTTTGTTGAAAGAGCTACAGTTCTGAAAACTTCAGTGGAGAGATCTAGGCCACCTTGGCTGATTGGTAGTTCCACAAGATTTGGTTATTTCTACTGAGAAGGGCTAACCACTTCCTGAAATGTGCACTTGAACTGCTGTGCTCAGCTCCCAGAAGACTTCATTTGTCCCGTATAAATTAACTCATTAAGAGATGCTTTTGTACATGGTTTTTTTTATTAGAAATGTTGTGTTTCTCATTTGCAAAAGATCACGTCTTTCTTTTCTTTTTATACTATGAGCTCTTAGGGGAAGAAAATTACCTTATGCTTTTTTTTTTTTTTTTTTTTTTTTTTGGTTTTAAACTTTTTATTGTGGCAATATGTATACAACTGTCTTGGTTTGCCTGAGCTGCTATAACAAACACCACACACTGGGTTGCCTTAAACAACAGGAATTTATTGGCTTGTGGTTTTGAGGCTAAAAGAAGTCCATCCAAAATCAAGATATTGGCAGTATTTGCTTTCTACTGGAATTTTTATGTTCTGGTACAATCTTTGGGGTTCCTTGGCTTGAATTTCTGACTCTAGCCACAAGATAATGTCTTCTCCTTTCTGGTCTCTGTGACTTCCTGGTTCTATTTATAAGGCCTCCATTAATCTGGATTAAGACCTATCCTGGTTCAATTCACCACTCCTTAATAAAAATAACATCTTCAAGAGGTTCTCTTTATAGTGGGTTCATACCCACAAGGATATTGATTAAAATTAAGAACACATGTTTGTTGGGGTACAAAATTCAACTTACCAAAATCACTTTCAAGGGTAAAGTGCTGGTAATTATATTGCCTAATTCATTTTTTTTTTTAATCATTTTATTGAGATATATTCACAAACCACGCAATCATACAAAACAAATCGTACTTTCGATTGTTTACAGTACCATTACATAGTTGTACATTCATCACCTAAATCAATCCCTGACACATTCATCAGCACCCACACAAAAATAACAAGAATAATAATTAGAGTGAAAAAGAGCAATTGAAGTAAAAAAGAACACTGGGTACCTTTGTCTGTTTGTTTCCTTCCCCTATTTTTCTACTCATCCATCCATAAACTAGACAAAGTGGAGTGTGGTCCTTATGGCTTTCCCAATCCCATTGTCACCCCTCATAAGCTACATTTTTATACATCTGTCTTCGAGATTCATGGGTTCTGGGTTGTAGTTTGATAGTTTCAGGTATCCACCACCAGCTACCCCAATTCTTTAGAACCTAAAAAGGGTTGTCTAAAGTGTGCGTAAGAGTGCCCACCAGAGTGACCTCTCGGCTCCTTTTGGAATCTCTCTGCCACTGAAGCTTATTTCATTTCCTTTCACATCCCCCTTTTGGTCAAGAAGATGTTCTCCGTCCCACGATGCCGGGTCTACATTCCTCCCCGGGAGTCATATTCCACGTTGCCAGGGAGATTCACTCCCCTGGGTGTCTGATCCCACGTAGGGGGGAGGGCAGTGATTTCACCTTTCAAGTTGGCTTAGCCAGAGAGAGAGGGCCACATCTGAACAACAAAGAGGCATTCAGGAGGAGACTCTTAGGCACAAATATAGGGAGGCCTAGCCTCTCCTTTGCAGCAACCGTCTTCCCAAGGGTAAAACTTATGGTAGAGGGCTCAACCCATCAAACCACCAGTCCCCTATGTCTGTGGTCATGTTAGCAACCATGGAGGTGGGGTAGGCGAATACTCCTGCATTCTCCACAGGCTCCTCAAGGGGGCACTACATCATTTTTTTTTCCTTATTTTTCTTTCTTGCTTTTTTTTTTTTTTTTTTAACTTTCCCTTCTTTTTTAAATCAACGGTATGAAAAAAAAAGTTAAAAAGAAAACAAACATACAATAAAAGAACATTTCAAAGAGACCATAACAAGGGAGTAAGAAAAAGACAACTAACCTAAGATAACTGCTTAACTTCCAACATGTTCCTACTTTACCCAAGAAAGTTACATAATATAGCAACCTTTCTGTGAACTTGTTCCTACTATATCCATCAGAAATTAACAGACCATAGTCATTTCTGGGCATCCCCAGAACGTTAAAAAGCTTATCTGTTCTTCTTGGATTATTGTTCCCCCTTCCTTAATTACTCTCTACTGCTAGTTCCCCTACATTCTACATTATAAACCATTTGTTTTACATTTTTGAAAGTTCACATTAGTGGTAGCATATAATATTTCTCTTTTTGTGCCTGGCTTATTTCACTCAGCATTATGTCTTCAAGGTTCATCCATGTTGTCATATGTTTCACGAGATCGTTCCTTCTTACTGACGCGTAGTATTCCATCGTGTGTATATACCACATTTTATTTATCCACTCATCTGTTGAAGGACATTTGGGTTGTTTCCATCTCTTGGCAATTGTGAATAATGCTGCTATGAACATTAGCGTGCAGATATCTGTTCGTGTCACTGCTTTCCGATCTTCCGGGTATATACCGAGAAGTGCAATCGCCGGATCGAATGGTAGCTCTATATCTAGTTTTCTAAGGAACTGCCAGACTGACTTCCAGAGTGGCTGAACCATTATACAGTCCCACCAACAGTGAATAAGAGTTCCAATTTCTCCACATCCCCTCCAGCATTTGTAGTTTCCTGTTTGTTTAATGACAGCCATTCTAACCGGTGTTAGATGGTATCTCATTGTGGTTTTAATTTGCATCTCTCTAATAGCTAGTGAAGCTGAACATTTTTTCATGTGTTTCTTGGCCATTTGTATTTCCTCTTCAGAGAACTGTCTTTTCATATCTTTTGCCCATTTTATAATTGGGCTGTCTGTACTATTGTCATTGAGTTGTAGGATTTCTTTGTATATGCAAGATATCAGTCTTTTGTCAGATACATGGTTTCCAAAAATTTTTTCCCATTGAGTTGGCTGCCTCTTTACCTTTTTGAGAAATTCCTTTGAGGTGCAGAAACTTCTAAGCTTGAGGAGTTCCCATTTATCTATTTTCTCTTTTGTTGCTTGTGCTTTTGGTGTAAAGTCTAGGAAGTGGCCGCCTAATACAAGGTCTTGAAGATGTTTTCCTACATTATCTTCTAGGAGTTTTATGGTACTTTCTTTTATATTGAGATCTTTGGTCCATTTTGAGTTAATTTTTGTGTAGCGGGTGAGGTAGGGGTCCTCTTTCATTATTTTGGATATGGATATCCAACTCTCCCAGCCCCATTTGTTGAAAAGACCATTATGGCTCAGTTCAGTGACTTTGGGGGCCTTATCAAAGATCAGTCGGCTATAGATCTGAGGGTCTATCTCTGAATTCTCAGTTCGATTCCATTGATCTATATGTCTATCTTTGTGCCAGTACCATGCTGTTTTGTCAACTGTGGCTTTATAATAAGCTTCAAAGTCAGGGAGTGTAAGTCCTCCCACTTCGTTTTTCTTTTTTAGAGTGTCTTTAGCAATTTGAGGCATCTTCCCTTTCCAAATAAATTTGATAACTAGCTTTTCCAAGTCTGCAAAGTAGGTTGTTGGAATTTTGATTGGGATTGCATTGAATCTGTAGATGAGTTTGGGTAGAATTGACATCTTAATGACATTTAGCCTTCCTATCCATGAACATGGAATATTTTCCATCTTTTAAGGTCCCCTTCTATTTCTTTTAGTAGAGTTATGTAGTTTTCTTTGTATAGGTCTTTTACATCTTTGGTTAAGTTTATTCCTAGGTACTTGATTTTTTTAGTTGCTATTGAAAATGGTATCTTTTTCTTGAGTGTCTCTTCAGTTTGTTCATTTCTAGCATATAGAAACATTACTGACTTATGTGCATTAATCTTGTATCCTGCTACTTTGCTAAATTTGTTTATTAGCTCTAGTAGCTGTATCATCGATTTCTCAGGGTTTTCTAGATATAAGATCATATCGTCTGCAAACAATGACAGTTTTACTTCTTCTTTTCCAATTTGGATGCCTTTTATTTCTTTGTCTTGCCGGATTGCCCTGGCTAGCACTTCCAGCACAATGTTGAATAACAGTGGTGACAGTGGGCATCCTTGTCTTGTTCCTGATCTTAGAGGGAAGGCTTTCAGTCTCTCACCATTGAGTACTATGCTGGCTGTGGGTTTTTCATATATGCTCTTTATCATGTTGACGAAGTTTCCTTCAATTCCTACCTTTTGAAGTGTTTTTATCAAAAAGGGATGTTGGATTTTGTCAAATGCTTTTTCAGCATCTATTGAGATGATCAATTGATTTTTCCCTTTCGAGTTTTTAATGTGTTGTAATACATTGATTGTTTTTCTTATGTTGAACCATCCTTGCATGCCTGGAATGAACCCCACTTGGTCATGGTGTATGATTTTTTTAATGTGTCTTTGGATTCGAATTGCAAGTATTTTGTTGAGGATTTTTGCATCTATATTCATTAGGGAGATTGGCCGGTAGTTTTCCTTTTTTGTAGCATCTTTGCCTGGTTTTGGTATTAGATTGATGTTAGCTTCATAAAATGAGTTAGGTAGTGTTCCATTTTCTTCAATGTTTTGAAAGAGTTTGAGTAAGATTGGTGTCAGTTCTTTCTGGAAAGTTTGGTAGAATTCCCCTGTGAAGCCATCTGGCCCTGGGCATTTATTTGTGGGAAGATTTTTGATGACTGATTGGATCTCTTTGCTTGTGATGGGTTGGTTGAGTTCTTCTATTTCTTCTCTGGTCAGTCTAGGTTGTTCATATGTTTCCAGGAAATTGTCCATTTCTTCTACATTGTCCAGTTTATTGCCATACAGTTGTTCATAATATCCTCTTATAATTTTTTTAATTTCTTCAGGATCTGCAGTTATGTCACCTTTCTCATTCATTATTTTGTTTATATGGGTCTTCTCTCTTTTTGATTTTGTCAGTCTCGCTAAGGGCTTGTCAATCTTGTTGATCTTCTCAAAGAACCAACTTTTGGTGATATTTATCTTCTCTATTGTTTTTTTGTTCTCTATGTCATTTATTTCTGCTTTAATCCTTGTTCTTTCTTTTCTTGTACTTGGTTTAGGATTGGTTTGCTGTTCATTTTGTAGCTTCTTCAGTTGATCCATTAGTTCTTTGATTTTGGCTCTTTCTTCCTTTTTAATATATGCGTTTAGTGCTATAAATTTCCCCCTTAGCACTGCTTTTGCTGCATCCCATAGGTTTTGGTATGTTGTGTTCTCATTTTCGTTCGTCTCTATATATTTAGCAATTTCTCTTGCTATTTCTTCTTTAACCCACTTTAGGAGTGTAACTTTAGGAGTGTGTTGTTTAACCTCCAGGTATTTGTGAATTTTCTAAGTCTCTGATGGTTATTGACTTCTAATTGTATTCCATTGTGGTCAGAGAATGTGCTTTGAATAATTTCAATCTTTTTAAATTTATTGAGGCTTGTTTTATGTCCCAGCATATGATCTATTCTGGAGAAAGTTCCGTGAGCACTAGAAAAGTATGTGTATCCTGGTGATTTGGGATGTAATGTCCTGTATATGTCTGTTAAATCTAATTCATTTATCAGATTGTTTAGGTTTTCAATTTCCTTATTGGTCTTCTGTCTGGTTGATCTACCTATAGGAGAGAGTGATGTGTTGAAGTCTCCCACAATTATTGTGGAAACATCAATTGCTTCCTTTAGTTTTGCCAGTGTTTGTCTCATGTATTTTGTGGCACCTTGATTGGGTGCATAGACATTTACGATTGTTATTTCTTCTTGCTGAATTGCCCCTTTTATTAGTAGGTAGTGGCCTTCTTTGTCTCTCAAAACATCCCTGCATTTGAAGTCTATTTTATCTGAGATTAATATTGCTACAGCTGCTTTCTTTTGGCTGTAGCTTGCATGAAATATTTTTTTCCATCCTTTCACTTTCAGTTTCTTTGTGTCCCTATGTCTAAGATGAGTCTCTTGTATGCAACATATTGATGGTTCATTTTTTTTGATCCATTCTGCGAATCTATATCTTTTAATTGGGGAGTTTAATCCATTTACATTCAACGTTATAACCGTGAAGGCATTTCTTGAATCAGCCATCTTATCCTTTGGTTTATGTTTGCCATATTTTTCCCCTCTCTCTATTAATATCCTTTATTGTACCCATACCGAATCTCTTTAGTACTGAACCTTTCTCCAAGTCTCTCTGTCCTTTCTTTGTTTCTCTGTCTGTAGGGCTCCCTTTAGTATCTCCAGTAGGGCAGGTCTCTTGTTAGCAAATTCTCTCAGCATTTGTTTGTCTGTGAAAAATTTAAGCTCTCCCTCAAATTTGAAGGAGAGCTTTGCTGGATAAAGTATTCTTGGCTGGAAATTTTTCTCACTCAGAATTTTAAATATATCGTGCCACTGCCTTCTCACCTCCATGGTGGCTGCTGAGTAGTCACTACTTAGTCTTATGCTGTTTCCTTTGTATGTGGTGAATTGCTTTTCTCTTGCTGCTTTCAGAACTTGCTCCTTCTCTTCTGTGTTTGACAGTGTGATCAGTATATGTCTTGGAGTGGGTTTATTTGGATTTATTCTATTTGGAGTTCGCTGAGCATTTATGATTTGTGTATTTATGTTGTTTAGAAGATTTGGGAAGTTTTCCCCATCAATTTCTTTGAATACTCTTCCTAGACCTTTACCCTTTTCTTCCCCTTCTGGGACACCAATGAGTCTTATATTTGGACGTTTCATATTATCTATCATATCCCTGAGGTCCATTTCGATTTTTTCAATTTTTTTCCCCATTCTTTCTTTTATGCTTTCATTTTCCATTCTGTCATCTTCCAGGTCACTGATTCGTTGTTCAACTTCCTCTAGTCTCGTACTATGAGTGTCCAGAATCTTTTTAATTTGGTCAACAGTTTCTTTAATTTCCATAAGATCATCCATTTTTTTATTTAGTCTTGCAATGTCTTCTTTATGCTCTTCTAGAGTCTTCTTGATTTCCTTCATATCCCGTACTATGGTCTCATTGTTCATCTTTAGTTCTTTGAGTAGGTGCTCTAGGTGCTGTGTCTCTTCTGGTCTTTTGAGTTGGGTGCTTGGGCTTGGGTTATCCATATCGTCTGGTTTTTTCATATGCTTTATAATTTTCTGTTGTTTTTGGCCTCGTGGCATTTGCTGAACTTGATAGGGTTCTTTTAGGGTTTGTAGACCTATTGAAGTCCTTATCTCTAATTTATCAGATCTACAGCTTCGTGGAGTACACTTTCTCTAACTAACCAGCAGGTGGCGTCCACGAGCCACCTGTTCTCCACAAGCCAGTTCTCCCCTGCTTAGCCTTTTTGGTGAGTGGGGGAGTGAGTCTTGTGGGGCCCAATTGGTGTACCAAGCTTGCGTGTGTAGTTGGTGTTGCCTGCCCTGTATGTGGGGCGTGTTTCTGGGCAGTCGGGGAGGGGGGGTGGCCCTAACAATCAAATCTCCCTGGTGATCCTAGAGTTTTAAAGCTGGTGCAATGGACTAATCCTTCAGTTCAGTCCTGCCACAGTTTGTCTCTGCCACTGACCCACAAGTCCTTGGTATTGGCGTATGGCTCCTGGGACTTGCAAGTGGGCCCCTCTTCCAGGCTGTGCACCCCGGGTCCTCTGTTGAGGGGTGACTGTGCTATGTCACAGGTGAGTGCCGTCCCCTCAGGGCAGTTCTGGGCTGCTGGGCTGTGTAGGGAGGCTCCCAGTCTGCTCAAATGATTGCTGAATGGGGCTTTGTTAATTTACACTGCTCCACCTTCCCAACTCTGGGACAATCAGCTGAGGTTTCAGGGAAGGCTAATGTCCACGCCCAGTTTTGTGGTGTGTGCCTGTTATTTGAAGCCCTTCCGTCACACTGGGTTGTCTGGGGCAGCTCTGGGCTATGGGGCTGGCGATGGGCAGGAGTGTTTCCTGTCCACCAGGATGGTGGCTGTGAGCGGACACCCCCGTTTTCTTGGGAAGTTGTGGTGTTTAGTGAATTTTCTCAGCCACTGAATTATTGCCTTTTGTCTCAGAGCTCTCTTAGTTCTGCTCTTGACTTGACGTGCCCAAATTGAAAGTCTTTGAAGCTTTCTGTATTGGGCTTCTTAGATTAATTGTTTTAGAAAAAGAAAAAAGGATTTAAAAAAAAAAAAAAAAAAAAAAAAAAAAGGGTCCTCCTCAGAGATCTAATGGGTTATTGAAATGCTAAGAGACAAAGCAACCAGGGCCATTAAGGAAAGGTCCACAGGGCAGAGAGATCGGCTTTTCTTCGGTATTTGCATATGCGCCTTAGGGCCTGAGCTCCGCCCTTCCCCTTTCTGTGTTCACCAGAACTCTAAAACTCCTCTGCTTTTATTTTGGAGTTTTTCTTGTTGTTTTTTTTTTTTTCTATGCCTGTCTCCTCTCTGCTGGGCTGGCTGCTCACAGATTCTCTGGTGTCTAGTCTCTGTCTATCTATGGTTGGAGTCTGTATCAATAGAATGAGTTTCCGATAAGAGCATCCACTGCAGTTCTCCCTTCTCCTTCCCGGAGCTGACAGCCCCTCCTCCCACGGGACTGAGCCTGGCAGGGAGGGGTGCGGGTCCCCTGGCCGCAAAAACTTACAGATTTCGCTGATCTCAGCAGTTCGACATTTTCATGAGTGTTGTATGAAGTATGTCCAAAGACAGATTGCTCTGTGGTGTCCAGTCCACGCAGTTCCTGGCTTTCTACCTACTTTCCTGGAGGAGTAACTAAAACATACAGCTCACCAGTCTTCCATCTTGCCCCGCCTCCTCTCCCCTAATTCATTTTTGTATCATCAGTGTCTGGTATATAGTGGGTAAGACATACATGTTTGCTGAATTTATGAACTGAAAAATGAGTATATGGCAAGAATGATACACTTAAATGCTATCTAACGACATTTTTCTAGGTGTGAAGCCTGATTTTGTTAAGTGGTAGCCTAGGGTGAACAGCTTATGTACTGCTTGGTTGCCTTGCCAAGATGCTAGTCCAGAAACAAAACAAAAGCAAATAGACAATGATTCCAAGAGCCAAGATCAACAAATACAGGGAAGTCATCTGCAAACAGAGCTGAGCTCAAATGTTTAATGGGTTGAAAACCCAAACAGAACTCCACAGAAGAGTGGTTAAAAAAATTCCCAAGTCAGTGAATGACCAACTTTATCTGGTATATAGTATAGACCTGCAGTCTTGGAAGGAGTTTGGGGATGGGAATTTTCAGATACTTAAAACTATGGAAAAGAAAATGGATTGTATCCACTTTTGTGGATTATTTTATTATTATTGACTTTGTCAGGTCCCCAGAGGAAATCAATTGGTACTGTCATACTAGGTAATTGAGGAAAGTTTACCAAAGGGACTATTTTTAAAGGAATGATCAGGGCATATGGCAAGTTACATGAGTAATAAAGAACCCTGGAGTTAATAATAGAGGAGAGCTGTTGTCATCAGCCCTAGGTGTGAAGGGAAGTGAGTGTTACCAGGTCCCGGAAAAACTTGTTGGAGACGGCTTGCCAACCTGCAGCAGCTCACTAGAGAGAGAGCCAGGAGAATGTAAACCCTGACATCATTGTCTTATCCCTCTCTAACCTTCTTATGGTGCCTCCCATTGGCTGAACCCAATCAGAAGCTACAGGGCAAGGGAGCCCCGTGATTCATTCTACACAGGTCAGCCATTCCAAACATGGAACAGGCTGGACAATGTTGCAGAATGGATCTGGAAGGGCAAACAATATCCAGCATAATAACTTGATTATTTTCATTTTTGTTGGAGAAGAGCCAAAGAGGAGGGGGAAAGTGGAGTTGAGCAATAAATTCATTAAAAAAATACTGAGTGCATAGTTATGAAGTACCTCCTGTGTGCCATGTGTGCTTTCAGGTGCTTGGGGTGCAGCAGTGAGCAAACAGAACAAGGTCCCTGCCTTTGTAGGGCTTACATTCTAGTGGGGAGAGGTAGACAATAAATAGTAAGCATAGATGTAAGTACATTTTCCAATATGTTAGGTCATACGTGCTATGAAAAAGATAAAATAGAGCAGGGAAGGGGGCTTGGGAGCATGAAAATTGAGGGGCAGTTTTCAGTATTAAATGGGATGCCTACTGGATTGCAGTTTAACAGTTTCAGGTATTTCCTTTTAGCTAGTTCAAGCCTCTTAATTGGTCTTCCTGCCTTTCATCTCTGAACCTCTCTAATTAATTGTATACTCTTACTTTTCTCCTTAAAATTATCCCCAGGGTCTCCCATATGCTCAGAATGAAATCCTAATTCCTTGTATATCTTTTGAGCAGATCGCCATCCGGTGTGCCTTCTCCCTCTTCTGCCTGGCTTCTGCTTTCAGTCCGTATTCCAGTTATGCTCAGTGTCGAGTTTCCTGAGCATATCATGCCATTTTATACTTTCACAAAACTGTCCATCTGCCTCTTGTCCTTGTCACCTTCAGCCCAGACTTTACAGCAAAGACCTATTATTTTTTCTTACAAGTCTGTTCAGGTGCCACCTTCTCAAGGCTTTTTTGCCCTTTTTCTCCTCTCTAGCAGTTGGCTTCTTGATCTTCAGGGTTCTCATTGCACTCTGTGCATACTTCTCTTGGCACATTTCTCCCTTGTCATAATTATAGTTTTACATGTCCACCTCCTTGGGTAGACTCTGAGCTGCCCAGAGCCCAGGACCAGGCCTTATTCATGACTGTAGCCCCAGAGCCTGATACACCTGCCCTTGGATAGAGCATGAACTCAGAAATGATTGTTGAATGAATGAACCATGTTGACAGCTGTCAGTAGGAGTGGTACCATCAGAACACTAAAGGAAGCAAGAGGAGAGAGGGATCATAAATGAAGAATTCTGTCTCTAGAAGGTACTCTGGCCCTTATCATTACATTTCTATCTTTTAAAAAACTTTTACTGAAGCATAATGCAGAGTAATACAGAAAAGTGAACATATTATAAGTGTACAGTTTGAAACATTTTTTTGAAGCTGACATCCAGATGAAGAAACAAAACATTACCAGTCCCTCAGAAGCCCCTATCTTGCCTCCTTCCAGTTACTATCTCCCTCTCTCACTACCAAACTTAACTGCAGTTGTCAAGATCATATCTTAACTATTATCCTCCCTTCTCATCTCATAGTGTAGTTTTGTCTGTTTTTGAACTTTATACATAAGGAATAATTCAGCATGTATTCTTTAGTGTCTGGCTTCTTTTGCTTAACGTTTTGCCATGTGTATCATTCCTAGTGGTTATAGATCTTTTATTCTCTTTGCTATATAGTATTCCATTGTATGGACACTCTACAACTTATTTATGCATTGTCTTATTGATGGGCATTTGGGAGCTTCCAGTTTTTGGCCGTTAATGAACAGATTCACTATGCATGTTCTTATACGTGTCTGTTGGAGAACACAGTATGCATTCCCATTGTATATAGGCTGAGGAGTGGAATTGCTGACTTATAGGGTCAGCTGAATATGTTCAGCATTAGTAGGTACTGCCAATGGTTTTTCCAAAGCAGTTGTATCAGTTTACATTCTTACCAGCAGCATTTGAGAGATCTGGTTGCTCCATATCCTTGCCAACATTTGGTATTTCCTTCTTTTTTTTATTTTAGCCATCCTTTCATGCTTATAATGGTGTCTCATCATGATTTTCACATTTCTTTTAAAGATAGTTTTATAGCTGAAATCCAATGTAATCCTCTTTATTTTAGAAATGTTTTCTTTAGAATGTTTTCTAAATGTTCTAAATGTTTCTAAACATTTTCTAAATGTTTTTTTAGAACTTATTAATGTTTTAAAGTCTTTTTGAAACCTTTGGGTAGGAGTGAGGGATAAGATGATTGAAAATGGAAATTATTTACTCAGTTATTACTCTGACTTTGAAATTTTAGGTATGTTTTGCTTTCTAAACAGGTAATAGAAATAAAGAAGAAAGATACAAATGTAGAGAACTATGCCTAATTAAAAAAAACACATGCACCATTTCTGGAAATAAATTGAACTCTAATCTTAAATATAATATTGTTTAATATTTCCATTATTTTAATTTAACACACACAGCATCAATCTTTTTTTTTTTTATTCATTTTACTGAGATATAGTCACTCTTGCTACCTCTTTTCGCTGGTTTGTATTTAATTTGCTGATTTTTGTGTTTGTATGTTAAAATCATTTAAGTGTATAAACCTTCCTTGAAAGCACAACATCTAATATATAGGGGAAATGTTCTTAGGTGTTTATCTTTTGGTTCCATATTTCATGAGTATGCTGAACTTCTCTCTTTCAATAGAAAATATAAAAGCCCCCCTCCCCCCTTTTTTTTTTCAGAATAGGAAGACCTTGTCTGTTTTTATTTATGGTCATTGCAGGTTAGGATAGTGGGATTGCTATTGCATTTAAGTATGCCTCCAAAGCATAGGGTAAGAACTAACCTATCCCTTTGTTCATCTTCTAAGCC
Organism: Choloepus didactylus; assembly: GCF_015220235.1. Taxonomy (NCBI): domain Eukaryota; kingdom Metazoa; phylum Chordata; class Mammalia; order Pilosa; family Megalonychidae; genus Choloepus; species Choloepus didactylus. The sequence goes on along the minus strand of NC_051317.1, from coordinate 69,817,835 downwards.
AGAGTCACTGCGGAGCAGAGGAAAGTAAGCAAGATTTGGGGTAGGATTATAGGATTGGTCTATGTCACTTATGGCCTGTTTTAGTTGCCTAAAGCTGACAAAAAAACTTCTACAATAGGGATTTATTAACTTACAGGTTTACAATTCTAAGTCTGTGAAAATATCCAAATTAAGGCATCAACAGGACGAAACCTCTGAAGAAAGGCTGCTGGCGATCTGGGACTCCTTTGCCACATGGCCAGGCACATGGCAATGTCTGCTAGTCCTTCTCTCCTGGGTTTTGTTACTTCCAGTTTCTGGCTTTGGTGGCTTCCTCTCTCAGCTTCTCTGGGGCTTTTCTCTCTCTTTTCTGTGTGCCCTTTATCCTTTTATAAAGGACTCCAGTAAGAGGACTAAGACCTACCTTAAATGAGGTGGGTCACATCTCAACTGAAATAGTCAAAAGTCCAGCCCAATCAAAGGTCCCACCCATAATAGGTCTACACCCACAGGAATGGATTAAAAGAACATGATCTTTTCTGGATGTGTAACAGCCTCAAACCATCACAGTGCTTAAGACCTTGGTTGGGCAAGACAAACTTTTTGAGCCTTAGTTTCCTCACTGTAAATTAAGAAAAGAATAACCAGCTTATAAGGTTCTTTGGGTGGAGTGGGGGAGAACTGAGAGAGAACCTGGGGTTAAATGCCAAGCCAGAGAGGTTTTCTTTTCTTCCAAATCCAGAAAAATCTCATCTTTTTTTTTTTTTTTTTTTGTTAAATGCAAAGAATAATAGTGTTTAGTCAGAAATATTCCTTTGATTGTAAACTGCCTTTATTTTCCCTCTAGGGTTGACAACTTTGGCTTGGGCCTTTTGCTTCAATCCAGGCAGATAAAACGCATGATCTCTTCTTATGTGGGAGAAAACGCAGAATTTGAACGACAATACTTATCTGGTGAATTAGAAGTAGAGTTGACACCTCAGGTGAGATGATTTCCCTAAACTAGAAAAACAGTTTGTCCTTTACAAAACTAACTTTCTTAAAATTTTAATTGTTTCCTCCTATAAATTTCTTTGTGCAAGAGAGATAAGGTGGGTGTGTGTATGTGTGTGTGTGTGTGTGTGTGTGTGTGCGTGCGCATGCTAATTTTGCCAAGCCTAGGAATTTTGTTTGTAGGTACACATCTGTTGATTTGTTAGAGAATTAATTTCTGTAACTGTGCATTGAGAAAGGAGATATTTCTACTAAACCTCCTAGGCTACAGGATAAATGTTTAAGTTGAACACTATAATGTATAATGTGCTGGAAGCATGCAAAAGGACTTGCTGAAATATTAGTGGATTGTCTTAAAAGTCAGTTTCTACAAATCATAGAATTAGAAAGGAAGGTGCTTTGTGAGTGATCAGGTCTTGCTCCCTCTTCTTGCACATCAGGAGAGGGGAACCCACATTGGGCATCACTGGTTATATCAGTCAGTAAGTTCTGGGATCTCATCTTACTACAAAGCAAGCACTTACCACCATTAATCTGGCAAGTTTCCACTCATTTTATGCGTCATCTCCTAATTGATTGAAGAGTTTGTCATAGAAAAGGGCAGACTTTTTGAGTAAAAAAGGGTGTACAGGCTGTATGCGTTGCTCTTCCATTTGACTTGTCTGTCTTCATTTCTGCTTTACTTGGTCAACAGAAAATGTTATTACCACCTACTTCACCAAGATTGTAATAGAATAATGAGGAAGAAATTTTTTTTATATATTCAGTAATTAAATCATAGTGTATGCTTGTCTAGAGAGAGCATGCACAAAAGAACTGTTCTTTCTAATCGAGGCTTCACAGTGCTATAGTCATACCTGATTACTCTACAGAACTCTCACCCATGCTTATCACAGCATTGCCCTATGCTTGGTATATATCCAATTTTCGTTTGATTTTTTTTTTTTTAAAGTAATGGTATACTTTTCCTCTTCACATTATAAGTTGAGATACCTTATCTTTTGGGTTGTGGCACTATTGAAAGTTAACCTTTTAATTACCTTGTGTATTTTCTACCTCTTATTTTGCCAGAAAACATATATATGGGAAAGGAGCTTCCTTAATATTTTGTTTATATCCTTTCTTTAAGCCAAACGAGGTCAGTGTCTCCCTCCCCAACTTTGTGGAACATAAATAAATAGTGGCACTGGAAGCTTGTTTGTAGCCTGAGCGCCAGTGGTTGAAGTGTTGATGAAGTAGTTGGGATTAGGCCCCACTTTGGGGCATGGTGGGGAGGGTCTGCTGGTACCTGCGGGGGGGCCTGCTTGCACAACTATTCTACTTTCATGCCTTGCTAAGTTGACAGAGAGAGGGAAGGTAAGTAGATATAAAACATATTTTAAAGTAGGGTGTATTATTATGGTTGTTTCTATCATTTAATTTCTATGAATGATAATAAGTTAAAATATCTACAACACAAAGTAGAGTTGTCTCTGTCTATTAGGTAGGATAGATAACCAGTTACCTGGAAGATTTTCTTTTCTTTTTTTTTTTTTTTTAATTTTATTTTGAAATAAATTCAAAGTTATAGGAACAGTTGCAAAAACAATACCAACCCCATACACAGAATTCCAGCATACCCCGTCCAGGGGCAGGGGGCAGGAATCACGCCAGCTAGGAAAACAGTTTGAAATTCTTGGTGCCTAGGAGAGGGAGGGATTGCCCATGGGAAGGAAGAAGACCAAAAGAAGACACAAACTTAAAACTTCCTTGCAGCTGTGTTTCAATTCTAAACCAAAATTTGAAGTAGTCTTAGCTTTTATCAACCAATTTGCCTGTATGTTGAACTATTTGTTCAACTTTTGACTTTTCCTTCGGTAGATAATTTTAGTACATAAAATACTTAGGAGAATGATTTAAAATAAAGAAATTTGAAATAAATTTGAACACTTTACATTGTCGACATATTGTTAATAAAATTTAGAACATACCTACGCAGCACATAGTAAAATGAAAAATTTTATTATGTTTTCAGAATGTAGATATTAGCTATGTAAAACTTAAATATTTTAGATTTGAAAGTTGATTTTAAAATATTAAAAGCAGACTTATAGAATATGATGTCAGGAAACCAGTGGGAGCCTTGGAAGCTGAAAGCCTAACTATACAAATCAGCAGTCATGTTTTGAATGTGGACTAAGAATAGAGAGGTTGTTATCTTGAGGGACAGTAATTTTTTTTCATTGATCATCAGCACACACTGCTAGTGAAACACACCAATATACATTGCCCAGGTACTTTTTAGAATTCTAAGCATCAAGAGAGTAGGAGCCATGTCTGTAAACTTTTCTGGGTCCACATGCAGAGTGTGCTTAATGAATTTTTGTGGGCTGTTGGTTGTTCACTTTTAGGGCACACTTGCAGAGAGGATTCGTGCCGGTGGGGCTGGTGTTCCTGCGTTTTACACCAGCACAGGGTATGGGACCCTGGTACAAGAAGGAGGGGCACCGATCAAATACAACAAGGATGGCAGCATTGCCATTGCCAGTAAGCCAAGAGAGGTATGACGTACTGTTATCCAGGTAACACCATTTTCCACGTAGGATGTTTGGTGGACTCATTGGGTAAATAAGTATAGAATCACCTCTGTGTGAGGAAAAACACTGTCATTCATTTATGTAAATAAGTTAGGTGAACTTTCTAGCTAAAGCTGAGCAACTTCTAATAATTAAAATCTCACAGAGAAACTGGAATAAATAAAGAAGAGAGGAAGCGCTAATCAACAAAAGATAAGCTAGTCCAGGTTCGTTATCTGAACTGGTTTTGTGTAGATTTTAACAAACTTAGGGATGTTTATAATTGCTGATTGTGCTTATAAGAAAAATAAAGTAAATATGTATGGTATTAAACTCTTCATGCTCAGGCCCCTTTTAGAGGTGACTAAAGGAGAAACAAAACAAGGAAATTACTACTTAGTGCCTACCATCTTGAAAAGCAGGCACAGGTATAATTATATGTGAGTTAAATAGAAGTTATTACTTATGCCCTTTTTGCTTCATTCTGTAACTCTGGATACACCTGAGCTTTAAACTGTATAACCTATCTTTATTTAAAGTGCTAGATAGGGATAAAATATCTTTATAATAGGCAACTTCACTCATATGTTAGAAATGAATAGAACTCCAGACTTTTGAAATACCCAGACTTGAGCCAATTTTTAAAAATTACACAAGCCTACATTTCATTACTATATTTTTATTTTCTTTCCATTCTCCTTGTCTACCTGGCTCAAGAGATTTAACAGATTTACAGAAATGCTGAATTTATATCCAAAGAAGTGAAAATTTAGTAAACCGAGGAATCCCTTATCACCTTTATGCATATAGGGATGCTAGCTTTGCACCTCTGCATTTGGAGGGAAGATAAGGGGGTCATCAAACATGATCCTTGCTATTCAGTTTCTCCAGCAGCATCTTCCATCTGGAGCTTTGCCTTTCTTAGAGTGATCTATATTGATTCAAAGCTTTAATTAACATTTTTCATATTCTATTTTGCTTCTTTCTTTTTTATTAAATTCAGTTTTATTGAGATATATTCACATACCGTACAATCATCCAGGTGTACAATCAGTTGTTCACAGTACCATTATATAGTTGTTGTGCATTCATCACCACAGTCAATTTTTGAACGTTTTCATTACCATGCACTAAAAAGAATGAGGATAAAAGTTAAAGTAAAAAAGAATACCCAAAACATCCCATACCCCCCATCCCTCTCTATTATTCATCTGCTTGTCCTCATTTTCTATTCAACTGTCCATAAACAGTATAAAGGGAGTGGGAGCCACAGAGTTTTCACAATCACACAGTCACACAGTATAAGCTATATAGTTATATAATCGTCTTCAAGAATAAAGGCTACTGGGTTGCAGTTCAACAGTTTCAGGTATTTCCTTCTATCTATTCCAATACACTAAAAACTAAAAAGGGGGGTTATCTATATAATGCATAAGAATAACCTCCAGTATGACCTTTCAACTCCATTTGAAATCTCTCAGCCACTGAAACTTTTATTTTGTTTCAATTCTCTTCCCCCTTTTGGTCCAAGAAGGCTTTCTCAGTCCCACAATACTGGCTCCAGGCTCATCCCTGGGAGTCATGTCCCATGTTGCCAGGGAGATTTACACCCCTGGTAGTCATGTCCCACGTAGGGGCGGGGGGAAGAATGAGTTTACCCACAGAGTTGGCTTAGAGAGAGAGGCCACATCTGAGCAACAAAAGAGGTTCTCTGAGGGTGACTATTAGGCACAATTTTAAGTAGGCTTAGCCTCTCCTTTGCAGTAACAAACTTCATGAGGGCAAGCCCCAAGATCGAGAGCTCAGCCTCCTAAATTGATAGTCCCCAATACTTGTAAGAATATCATTAATTTTCCAGGTGGGGAAATTTAATATTTCCACATTTCTTTACTGCTAATTAAGTTTAAAAAGCTTTTAACAAAATAAAAGGCAGGAGCCAACTCATTAAAATGACACTTAGCATTCTTCAATAAAAATGCTCAGAAAAATTGGATTCATACTTTGATAGCTTGCTAAAAGTTGTAGCATTAAGTCATCCTGGGAAAACATAGGCTAGGATAGAATCTGTACCAAATACTTTAGTTCATTTCTGTCTGGAGTCAGGCCCACGAATCTAGTAGTTTTGTAAGTTTGTCTGTATCCCCAGAATAAGCAAATAATATTGAATGGATTCTTGTTAGCTTTTTATGTCCCTTGTTTATAATAGGAACGGAAATGTGACCGAATTCCTTTATTCATCAATATTAATTGAGGAACTGCCCTTTGTTAGATACTGGTCTGAGCAGCCTGGAAAAAGAAATGAGTTAGACAAAGTCTCCCTGCTAGTGAAGGAACTGGCATGTAATGTCAAGTAATAAAAGAGCTGGGAAGAAAAATTTAACAATGGAGTGACCAGTGGCCAGGGAGGTAGTGTGCCAGATTGGGTGGTCAGGGAAAGCCTCTCTGAGGAGTGGACATTTGGTGAAGACCTGAACACGGTAGGAATATGAGTTGGTGAAGATCAAGGATACATGCTCAAGTCAGAAGGAAGTACAAGATCCTGAGGCAGCTATGAGCTTGTTCTGTTTGTGCAACATCATGGCAGTGCATCTAGAACAGAGTAAATGAGGCAGAGAGTGGTAGGATTGGAAGTTAGAGAGACAGTAGCCAGCTCACATGGAGTTTGGATTTTACTGAGTGTGATGAGAAGTCAGTGGGAGAATTTTGAGTAGGTTTGGGAGAGTGACATGATCTGAGTTACATTTTGTCAAGATCACTGTGGCTGTTGGGTGAGTTTTTTGTAGGGGTCAAGGAGAAGGAGCAGGGATCGAAAGTAGGAGGCTGTTATATTAATCCAAGTGGGAGTGGAAGGTGACTTAGACTAAGGGATAATGGTGAAAGTTGTGAGAAGTGGTTGGAATTAGGATATATGTTGACATAGAGCTAACAGAATTTGCTGATGGATTGGTTGTGGGGTGTAAGAAAAGAGAAGAATCCAATGTGCCACTTATTGAGATGCCACTTATTATTACTCCCACTTATTGGGAGTAATCAAAGAACTCTTTCTGAGAAATGGAGCATTTGAAATGTCCATTAGTCTTCAAGAAGAGGTGTTTAGTAAGTTCTAGCTTGGGGGAGGGTTTAAAACTGGATAGGAACTTTGGAGACATCAGCATGTGGTTGTTGAGTCTTTGGTTGAGCCTTTGGAACTAGATGAGTGGCTAGAGCCTGAGTGCAGTTAGAGAGCAGGTCTAGGAACTGAATCCTGGGCTTCTTCAACATTTAGAAGTTGAGAGGAAGAGAAGGAGTGGCCGTGGAGAATGGGGAAGGGTGACCAGGGAGCAATGAGGAAACCCAGGGGAGTCTGATGTTTTGAAAACCAAGGGGAAGTTTAAACAGGGTGTGATCAATTGTTTTAAATACTGTGAAGAGGCCAGGTGACATGAGGACTGGGAATGCACCATTAGATTTGGAAAACTGGAGGTCATTGGTGATGATAGGAGTGGTTTTTCTAGAGTAGAGGAGATGCAAATCTGATTAAAGTAGATTCAAAAAAGCTGAAAGGGGAGAAAGTCAAGATTGTGAAATGCACAACTCTTTCAAAGGAGTTTAGTAGCTTGTTTGGCAAAACCAGTTCCTTCCCTGTTTTTAAATTTTAGAATAGCTAAACTCAGAAACAGCTGGTATGCCGACGTCGCTTCAGGAAATTATGTAATTGGGATAAGGAAAAGTCAATTTCTTGCCCTTTTCCTGGCATAATATATATTTAGTCCAGTTTTCTAGATCTGTATGTAACATATTAAACTATAATCACTGATGTTTACAGTAATGGTATTGAAGTAGATAAGATACTAAAAAAATGAGTAATGGTGATATGTAGATTATGAATATCTTTCATATAATTTACCTAAGTTCATATTAATGAATAATTCATCAAACATTCTCTAAGTTCATTAATATTTTATAGCAGGAAAGTGGGATGCTGTCTTTTAAAAAGCTTTTCTTTAAAAAAGGTTTTCTGTTTTAAGTCATAATTGAAGTACGTACACCAAAACTTTCTACTGAAGCTTTCTATAAAATGCACACAGTTTGTCCACTAGGGGGTGCAGTAGGAATGAGAATGATACCTGCCTTCAAATGGTTCCCACCCTGTGTGGTGATGGTGCATGGGAGTTGACATTTCCTCTCTTCTTTTTTTTTAATTAGCAGAGATAAATCCCCCAAAAGGGATAAGGCACCCAATGCCAAGGCATTGTTTTGCCTTGTTTTTTTTCTCCCAGAAATTCATAGTGAAATTAAAAGGCTGTAAGTAAACATACAAAAATCAGTAGCATTCCATTAGACCAGTAATACAGAAGAGAAAATGTAACAGAAAGAAATATAACATTCATAGCAGCAACAGAAACCATAAAGTACCAATGCATAAACCTATGAAAAATATGCAGAGCTTTAATGGAGAAAATTATAAAACTATTGAAGGAGGTAAAAGAGGACTTCGATAAATAGAGGCATTTATTATACTCATGAGTAGGAAGATATGGCGTGTATTTTCTCCAAATTAATTTATAAATTTTAGGATTTCTAATTAAAATCTCAACAGGTGATTATAGATTAGGAAAGACAAATGGAATTTTATAACTGTTTTATGTACAAAAGCAATACATTTATATAGTTTTTATGGGATAAAGAGGACTGTTTTTTATTTCAAAGATAACTTATGCATGCAAATAATAAAATGAATACTAACATGCACAATCTAAAATGAATATTAAAATGAATAACATGCACAGTCTAAAATGAATAATGAAATGAATGTTAACATGCACTTCAAATTCCTCAAATGCAGTCAAATGCACCAAGCTCTCTCGTTGCTGGGCCTTGCACATGCTGTTCCAGCAGTTCCCCCTCTTCCACTTTGACTAAACCCTTACGGTCTAAGACTACTCATCCTTGAGGTATCGGTTCTTCTCCCTCTAAGAAGCCTTCCCTGACTAGGCTTGTGCTCCTGTCTGCCTCCATGAGAGTGCATATCACAGTCAAACAAGTCCTATGCAAATACCTGACGACATCCTTTTTGTCTTCTGCAGGTGAGGGAGTTTAATGGTCAACATTTTATCTTGGAGGAAGCAATTACAGGGGATTTTGCTTTAGTGAAAGCTTGGAAAGCAGACCGAGCAGGAAACGTGATTTTCAGGTAGTATGATGGTTTTAAGAAATATTCATGTAATGTGTTTAGCAACTTTATATTTCCTAGATTATGACTACACAAAGGACATCTTGGTGAGTTTGCTATTTAAACATTCATTTTAAAAATGGCTTGAAATCATACCCACGCATGTGTATATGTATATGTGCATCTGTATATGTATACTCAGGGCTGCTGTTCTACAGTCTCGTTAGTATGATGCATCTGTGGGAGTTTGTTCTGTCTGGTTGGTGCCCATGTTGAACTATTTGTTAAATATTTGAGTCTCACTCCTGTATATATAGTCACATACAAATTATCCCTTTCTTTAAGAAAGGATTTCTGTTTTAAATCATAATTGAAGTACATGTACCAAAACTTTCTACTGAAGCTTTCTATAAAATGCACACAGTTTGTCCACTAGGGGGTGCAGTAGGAATGAGAATGGTTTATTCATAGGTATTTTATGGATTCCATTGCTGCTATGAATGTTATATTTCTTTCTGTTACATGTTCTCTTCTGTTATTACCGGTCTAATGGAATGCTACCGATTTTTGTATGTTTACTTACAGCCTTTTAATTTCACTATGAATTTCTGGGAGAAAAAAACAAGGCAAAACAATGCCTTGGCATTGGGTGCCTTATCCCTTTTGGGGGATTTATCTCTGCAAATTAAAAAAAAGAAGAGAGGAAATGTCAACCCCCATGCGCCATCACCTCACAGGGTGGGAACCATTTGAAGGCAGAGATCATTCTCATTCCTACTGCACCCCCTAGTGGACAAACTGTGTGCATTTTATAGAAAGCTTCAGTAGAAAGTTTTGGTACATGTACTTCAATTATGATTTAAAACAGAAATCCTTTCTTAAAGAAAAGGATAATCCCCCCATGTATTTTAGTTGCCAAGACCAGCTGCAATGTTGAGGCATGGTTAGAAAACATGACAAAAGCACATTATTTTCTTTAATTTTAATATTGCTGCTTATATGTGTTGTCTTAAAACGTACAAGTTACTTTGACATTCTGGAAAGATATTGCTAATAATCTTTTAGGTCAGCTCCTTTCCAGTCCTATTAATGTCTCCTACAAAATGCTTATAAATGTTCTATCTGAAAAGTTGATTAACTATAATGCTGAACTTTCATTTTCATTATCTTGCTAGCCACAGGCTTTCTGTTTAAAATCTTTTAATTACTCTATGCATACTAAATACCTGGATTTATAGACTATATAGTTGTTTTTTGAAAATTATGCTACCTCTGAGTATATAGATAAAAGTCTTCCAAAATATTTAATGTGGAAGACTTACAGAAATCATTTTCTTTCTCATAATATTGCCATTTGTTGCTTTTAATTAGCAGGTTTTTTATCTTAACTAAATGCAGCTTTAGTGTAATCACAATTAAATTCTTAGTGACAACTTGTGTTGATTTTGTTCATTTCGGAAGAATTTGTGATATTGGTATTATGTAGGTCTCTTGAATTAAGCCAGTATTAAAAATTGCAACTAATTTTAGCAATTACAGAAGACATTTTACCTCACATCTACCTTACTGATTGATGCTTTGGTGTAATATTTGCAAACCTTAATTGCTTTTTTACAAATATTAATGAAATTTATGTATTTGCAAATGACAATGAATTTTTAAAAATATTTCCTGGAGTTTAGCCTGGGCTCCATTGTCTGGCTCTTGATATCAAGACTGCATTAAGGGCTATTCTAAGCACTGACTTATGGTGACGGTTACTGACCTTTGATGTGAAATGAGAGGTCTCATCACAGATGGTTAAACTGTCCTAGAAACTGACCTCTAGGACCACCTTCCTGTTTAGTGGGACAATTGGTCCAGAAGTTTGTTTAAGCCTTTAACAGCATGGGAGAGGCCTGGATTCCTTTGTGTCTGGCTACTCTGCTCTTGGAGATTTTAATGCCCGGCCTTCTGTTGGAATCCATAGCAGCAACTTGTAAAAGTATGCAAGGACTCCTCTTTCAATGGCGTACCTATTGTTATACCTGTCCTTTTGAACTGAACGATAGCAACATTGGTTGGCTGAAAGAGTGAGTAGAACATAGCTATGATATACTTCCATTTCCTTCTAACTAGGAAATTTTTCTATCAACATGTATTTCCAGAAACAAAAATATATTTTAATTTTTATGGTTAGGAGAAGTGCATCAATTTAGGGACTTGGGGGGTGCAAAACCATTGGCAAATTGACACCTTCACATTTTATGCCTCAAGGTCTGATGTGGGTGTTGTGCTTTCAAAAATTTCAGTAGAAAATCATCCTCCAGAATGATCTTTATAGGTGACTCACAAATTACCAATGAATGTATCATTTAACTTCAGCAATATGCTTCTCTGTAATAGAAAATATAATTACTATACCTTCTCAGTTGAAGAACTTATTCTTCTTCCTTTCTTAATATTTTAGTGAGAACAAGTTGTATAGTGAAATATTTAGCTATAGGAACAAAATGGCATCCCAGTTAAAAGATTTAGGGAAATTAGTTTTTTTTCCAGGCAGGGGGAATTAGGGGGAATTACTTTTAAATAGAGTTTATTTTGTAATATTCATTTTATTTTTTTGTGTATACACTATACGTTGAACGTGAAAAATAGTCCCTCTTTCCTTCTACCCCGTGAAGAATGATCTAAATTGAATGAAGTGGCCAATGTATTATTTTTATATATAAAATTGTTATAAACATCAGTAATGGAAAATATGATACATTTTTTTTAAACAGATGCACGTATTCTTAGTTCATAGACATTCTTATAATCTCTAACATTTTAAAGCTGAAAAATATGCTTCTTATTTTTGGTCTTCTTTTTCCATTACCTTATTTCCCCACCCCTAACATAGGAAAAGTGCAAGGAATTTCAACTTGCCTATGTGCAAAGCTGCAGAAACCACAGTGGTAGAGGTAAGAGAAAGAGGTTGTTTCTAATTTCTTTGTGTTAATTTTTAAAGTTGATGTTATGTATTCAAGAAAAGTACAACAATTTATTTGTTTTCTGGATATGGATGGATTCCATTTTAAACATATAATAATTGACATATAATTAGATCTAATTTTGCTGTAATGTCTGCTTTCTGGTTACCTAGGGCCTCGATAGATTGCTGTCTTTTGAGAATCAAGTTATGGGACTAGCTTATAAAAGTCCTTTTGGTACTTAAGTAAAATAGACCTTCTTGAGTGAAGTGCCAAGATGAATTTTCATATACAGAATCCCAGGAAAATAATAAATTGTATCAGATGAACTTCATTATCTTACCAGGGTAGGTATTGTGAATTTTTTAAGGAAGGAGGGAGGACATTACAAATAATTGCTTAGATATGACTCTGTTTGAAACAGTTGAATTAAACACCAATTGACTTTCCTTTGGGTATCTTAGGAGGGGGAGGCTGAATAGTTCTAGAGCCTTCCCAAGGGTTAAGGCTCTGGAGTGGTGATAGGTACTTAGACTCAGACCCTCCCATTTTGACTGTACGTATTTGAACCCCAAATAAGACTTCAAAATAATTCTCAGCTTGAGGCTTTGAGGGTCAGTTTGCAATGAAATTTTCATGGGAGTTTAAGATAGTGTACTCTTGGGAGGGCTTCAGAGAAACTCACTTTGGGATCTGGAAATGAGAATATATATAATCCTGATTTTTAGCATAATGGTGGTGTTATGTGTGGCAGATTTTGGTTCATTTATACACCTGGCCAAGATGGTGTTTCTTGCAGGCAGTGCGGTGCTATTTTTGAAACAATCAAGTGGTAGAGTTCTGTTTTTCAATCAGAAAGTGAAGTGTTTTATTTTTAAAGTGCTGGAGGATGTGGTACTTTCAACCCAAGGGTGCTGGTTTCTTTTGCAATGGCATTAGTATATTTTCTGCACTTAAAGTAGATATGATTTATTGTTTCTGTGTAATCTCTTTTTTATTTATTGAATCATCTTGATGACTTGTCCATGACACATATCTGCAACATTACTGAAGAATAGGCTATAACAATGCATAAAATAACCAATAGTTTAACACTCTATTAATTTTATGTACTTCTGTGCTGATAAAGGGTGGCAACATTATGGGGTAGAGGAATGAAACTGGTTGAAGTCTTGGAGAGACTGGTACCTCTGGGTTTCAGTGCTTATCTGGCGCAGGAGTCATCTGGAGACTTTAAGTTTCTGAAAAAATAAGCTTAACAGATAAAACTTTTATAGAGTTTTAGATAGAGCCCTGGGTATTCTTTAGGGTTTTCAGGAATACTGTTGATTGGAGCTTGACATACTGTGGCAATTTGCAATATCTGACTGAAGCTTGCATAAGAATAATCTCCAGAATGATCTCTCGACTCTATTTGAAATCTCTTAGCCATTAAACTTTGTTTTGTTTTTTTTCTCTTCCCCTTTTTTGGTCAAGAAGGAATTGTCGATCCAGGACAGACTCATCCCTGGGAGTCATGTCCCACATTGCCAGGGAGACTTACACCCCTGGGAGTCAGGTCCCATGTAGGAGGGAGGGTAGTGAGTTTATTTGCCGAGTTTGACTTAGAGAAGAGGCTACATCTAGGCAAGAAAAGAGGTTCTCTGGGGGTGACTCTGTGGCATAATTATAAGTAAGCTTAGCTTCACTATTACAGAAATAAGTTTCATAAAGGGAAGTTTCAAGATCGAAGGCTTGGCTTATTAAATTGGGAGTCCCTAATGCTTAAAAGAATATCAGGAATTCCCCAGGTGGGGAAGTTTAATAGTTCCATATTTTTTCTCCAGTCCTTCAAGGGACTTTGCAAATACTTTTTTAACTTTCTTCCCAAAATACTCTGGAATGTATTGGGGTATTACAATAACCTGTATAGAATAACAAGATCTCATTCCCTATTCTAGTTTCCATACTGTTTATATAAACTGACCAGACATGTTAAATCAGATAGTTTGCTACAGAAAATATAAATTTTGGACAAAACAAACATCTCTTCTGTGGTCTCACACAGAAGTTACAGTTTTAAAATACAGACAATAGCCTCCTTTACCCCATATTCTGATTTACCTTATTCCTAACCAGAGCAGCTTCATTCTGATCTCCTTTTCAGCTTCTTTAGCAATTGCTGTATGGAGTAATGCTGACTTGCAGAGCTGCAGAATTCTAACTCTGGTCTCAGGTGTCACAAAGATACCCAAAGTTGCCAGGAACTACCAGGTTATACATAAAGAGCACAGAATCTCAGAATTTAGAGATAACAATTAAAACTCTGGAGGAAATGTGACTGCTGTCAGAGCTTACAATCTAGGAACCTTTGCAATGAGCCTTATTGAACATTCTGTACTCTTTAATCATTGACTGCCCAAACTCTGCCCACTTTGTATCTCCTGATAACCTGTGCATTTGAATTCAGTTCTCAGAGTTTGCTCATTATTACAATATTTGTCCTTTCGTTTCTGGCTTATTTCACTTAACATAATGTCCTCAGGGTTCATTCACTTTGCAGCATGCCTCATAACTTCATTCCTTTGTGTAGCCGCACAATGTTCCATTGTATGTAGATACCATAGTTTGTCCTTCTGCTCATAAGTTGATGTACCCTTGGGCCTGAGAGGTTCTCTTTTGTCGTAGGGAAGATAAGATCCTTTAACAGAGCCTGAAAATATGATAAAGCTGCTGTCTCTTGTTGTGGAACCGACATTTCTGATCTATCACTACATTCTTAGTTGAGCTCAGACTCACCTTGGTCCCTTTCAGTATGGTGCTGTAGATAGCCACTCCCATTTGATTTTACCTGCACTATCCAACACGGTAAGTTCTAGCCACAGGTGGTTTTTAAAATTTAAATGAATTAAAATTAAATAAAATTAAAAATTCAGATCCTCAGTCATACTGGCCCATTTCAAGGCTCAGTAGCCACATGTGGCTAGTGCCTGTGTGTTGATCACCATAGATGTGGAATATTTCATTATTGCATAAAGTTTTATTGGATAGAACTGGATTAGACAAACCAAAATGAAATCTATTTATCATTCCAGTTTAGGAACATAAGCAAACCAAATCTTTAGCTGATAGGCTTATTGTAAGCCCGCACCCCCCCCCCCCCCCTCGCTCCTCCTTTAGCCTTACTCCTGCAGGGCAACATGCTCAGAATAGAAGGCACCCACATCCTATAGCTTGAATTGTAAGAACTGTGCTCTCAGAAGCGGAAAATAATTTGGAATTGGGGATTGTGCTTAGATTGGGCATTTTCTGATATGAAAACCCTCTTTTGACTGTGTGATTTCTGTGCATTTCAGTCTATCGAGTACCCTGGACCTCCAGTCTCCCCACTCTTGATTCTTTGCTACGCTCTGTGCACCCACTGACTGCACTGGCCTCCATGATTCTATGCCCCTTCGCTTCCAACCTTGTCCTGCTAATTTTCACTGGTCCTGGTGTGGTGGGTGATTACAAGCTGGGTTCTGAAGTCTAGTATTTTAGGGGAATCTTCAGAGATCATTAAATTACCTGCATATTCTGCTGCCTGCTAAATATTGACAATAATAATAGCTACCATTAATCGAGTACTTATTATGTTTTAGTCCTTGCCTTATACTTCAAGTGCATTATTTCTTTTAATCCTCACAGTAGCCCTGTGAGGGAGAACTATAACTTCTCTTATTTTACAGATGAGGATTTTAAGGCCCAAAGAGGTTAAGTTACATACCTGATGTCACTCAGATAGGTGCAGCCAGGATACAACCACAGGAAGACCGATTCTAGGGTGTCTTCTCTTCTCTTTTTCATTATGTTATAAAACACTCCCAAATCATCACAAATGGGTGACTGTTTCAAACTCTTAAAAGATATCGAATCCCCTGAGGTAGCCCATTTCATTGCTAGTGATTAGAATCAAGCAGGTAGGGAGATTTTTGCCCAATTTATTCCTCTGTCCCTGGCCTTCCTTGCCAATTATTCCAATTATAGACTTTTTAATCCTTTGCTATCCACCTTGGAGATGCTTTTGAGAAACTGTGATCCATAGCTCTATGGATTCATTCAGTTTTCTCTTGGACTTTTTTGTTCATTCTATTCTGTAGCTTTTCACAAATTTCCCTAAATACGGCTATTGAATGTCTATTCTAATCCTATAGTATCTTAAGCAGTGTGAACTAGAACAATTGAAGACTTTTTTAGAGCTTTCAGTTCATGTGTAATTTTATAGATTGGGAAATGGAGGACTTTTCAGTAGCCAATTCTGAGTGAGAGCCTCTCTTCTGAAGCTTTATGCCAGCATATTAGTGTTACATAATGCCACATCTTTTCAAACTTTCTCCCTCTTTATATCCTGTAACTTGAGTTTTAAGCAGGGTAGAACTATAAATATCTACAATATTAATGATGATTCCCTTAGACATCTTAAAATTTGCAGAGGGGTGGGCTTAGAAGTGGGTGGCAAAGGAGCATTCAGGCTGCCTCTTGCTTTTTGTTCATAGTTTCTTCTTTAAATGGTGATTAATTTACAGTAAATGTATTATGTCAAGAAGTAAATCAGTATGCATATCTTGAATTAAAAAGAGAAAGTTCAAATTTTCCCTTGGCATGAATGATTCCTATTTTCTCTAATAGGAAAAAAATTACTCCTTTTTGGAAAAGTTTTTCCTTTCCATTGTGCTCTAAACAAACTGATGGGTTGTGGGAAATCGAAGAGGTGATAAATTGTGTGTTTTCCCCTTTAACAAAACCAGTATGACTATTATGAGTGTAATTCTTAAAACCTGCAGCCATTTGTGTTCTTCTCCACAAAGCTGTAACATAGCGAATGCTAGCTGTATCTTTCTTCCTCCTCTTATGGAATTGGGTAGCTACTTGGAAAAATAGTACAAGTGGGAACACACATTGGCACACATGCCAAAAAGATGTTTCTCTTTTTAGCCCAGACAGTATTATTTCTGGACCTCCCTCCCTTTGAGTGGGTGAACTCTTCCCTGATAAACTTCACAAGTTTAAGTGCAAAACAAGCCAGAGAAAGACTCTTGGGTGTTGTTACATGTATCTAATGAGGATCAGCCAGGACTCTTGAGCCTTCCAAAGGGAACTCATTTGGCTCCTTCTCAGGAGGGGTCTTGTTAACCTCTCAGTTCCCTGTGAGCTTCTCTGCCTGTCTCCTGTGTGCACATCCCAACATCCTGGTTTCTCTGGGAAATGGCCTGTTTTCTTCATTTTTTTTTCAAGTGCTTATAATAGAAAACCTAGCGGATGGGGCAGGAGTGCTTCACTCAGGAGACTGTTGATGCTTTGTCTCCTGCAAGCAGCCTGGCATGCATGTGCTGTCAGAAAAGGTCCTCTGACTCAGCCACCCAGGGCTGCTGAGGCTCATTGTGACCAAAATAACCCAGCTGGTTTGCTTTTATTTGTGCTATGGTCGGTGTTATAAGACAGCAAAACTTTACACAAGGCCTGTACAACTACTTTAGCTACTTTCAGCTTTTAGTTAAGATAAGTATATTCATTATCATGAATTAAATAAAACTTTTTATTGCGTTTTTAGTAATATAAATAGCATATGAAAGAAATACTTATGTTACAGAATATTTGAGCACATAAATATTATATACACATGGCATATGTGGGTTATGAAGCATAATAATAAATTCAACACCTGTGAGCCGAACCTGTAAGGGGTTCCAGTTCCATCTACCTGCCTCCCTCCCCAGAGTAACCACTAACAGGGATATTGTGTTTATTGGTCATTTGCTTTAAAACAGCAGCAGCAATTCTGGGTCATAGCTATTGTCGTGGCCCAAGAGGGCCATGCCAGTCCAAAGGCCAAAGAAGACAACAAGCATTTTCTGATGCATGAACTTTTATTCAGGGCTTACTTACAGGGTGAGAAGTGGTGGAGAGATCATGACGGCTCTTTCAGGCCGAGCAGGCATTGCATTTGCAGGGAAGACGACTTAGCAATGCAGAAAGGGCAGAAAGCCTTTTATAAGGGTTTAAGACAAAGGCTGTCCTGAGGGTGGGGGGAGCATAGATGCAGGAACAGGTTACTTTGACCTGGGGGGTGGTGCAGGTAAGACTAGAATAACACTTGAACGATTACATTTTACTCTTTTTGTGAGACTAAGAGCTTCTGGCTTCCTGCCTGCCTGCATAAAGTTACATTTTAAGGTCAATTTACCCTTTTTCCTTTACTGGCTTAGAAAGACAATAGGTTAAACATTTAGCTGCCTAGGTCATGCAGACTGCTGTGCACCAAAGATCTGCAGGCCTGTTTTGCTCAGGCCACAGGTTGCTACAGCTATGAACATACAGAAAATTACTTTTGTTTTGTTTTGTTTTGTTTTTTTGAAATAAATTCAAAGTTATAGGAACAGTTGCAAAAACAATACTAACCCCATACACAGAATTCCGTCATACCCTGACCCCCCTCCCCCGATACCCCAATCCACCAACTTTAACATGCTGTCATATCGCTATTTCTTTCCCTCCCTATTGATCATCCATCATCTATTGCTCTGTCTTCTGAACATGTGAGGGCTAGCTGCACACACCCTGAACAAACACTATAATTCACATATACGCTTCCCATGAATAAGAACATTCTTTTATGCAATCCCATTAAGTGCAGCTAAGAAGTACAAGAGATTCAACAATGATACATAGCTTACATTCTATATTTCCTTTTACTTATGTCTCAACTGTGTCCCTTTAAGCCTCCTGTCCTCCATCCTCTAATCCCATCCAGGTTCATCCTTGGCATTCAGTTGTCATCTATTTAGACTGTCTTTTTTTTTCAATTGTGGAAACATATGTACATCCTAAATCTTCCCATTCCACCCCCTCCCTAGCCTTCCATTAGTGGGATTAATCACATTTAGAATGTTGTAATGCTGTTTCCCACCATCCATTACTAGAAATTTCCCTTCACCTCAAACAGCAACCCTACACTAATTTCTTAATTCCCCATTGCCCCTTCCCCCATTTCTCTTAACCCATACTTTACTTTTCATCTCTATGGTTATATTCTCTGATAATTTCTTTGTGTTTATTGTGGGGCTTAAAATTCTCCTCTTAAATCCATAACAATCTTGTTCTTCTTTGGTACCACCTTCACTTTAATAGGACACATAAACTATGTTCCTATACTCCTCCATCCCCCCACCGTTATATAGTTGTCTAAAATTACATATTTTACATTGAGCTAAAAACCACTGATTTGTCATTAGAGTTTGTGTATTTTATATCATGTAGGAAGTAAATAGTGGAGTTACAGTTAAAAAATTATTGACATATTTGTATTCCATTGTGGTTGGAGAATGTGCTTTGAGTATATTCAAATTTTTTTTTTTTTTTAATTTCTTGAGGCTTGTTTTATGTCCCAGCTTATGGTCCCTTCTGGAGAAAGATCCATGATCACTAGAGAAAAATGAGTGTCCTGGTGATTCGGGATGTAAGGTATTATATATGTTGGTTAAAATTCTCTATATCTCTTTCTTCTTTCTTTGTTTCTCTGTTGGTAGGGCTCCCTTTAGAATCTGAAGTAGGGCAGGTCTTTTATTGACAAACTCTCTCAGCATTTGTCTGTCTGTGAAAAATTTAAGCTCTCCCTCAAATTTGAAGGAGAGTTTTGCTGGATGAAGTATTCTTGGTTGGAAATTTTTCTCTCTCAGAATTTTAAATATGTCATGCCACTGCCTTCTCACCTCCATGGTGGCCACTGAGTAGTCACAAGTTAGTCTTATGTTGTTTCCTTTGTATGTGGTGAATTGCTTTTCTCTTGCTGCTTTCAGAACTTGCTCCTTCTCTTCAGTATTTGAGAGTCTGATCAGAATATGTCTCGGAGTGGGTTTATTTGGATTTGTTCTATTTGGAGTTCACTGGGCATTTATGCTTTGTGTATTTATATTGTGTAGAAGGTTTGGGAAGTTTTCCCCAACAGTTTCTTTGAATACTCTTTCTAGACCTTTACCCTTCTCTTCCCCTTCTGGGACACCAATGAGTCTTAAGTTTGGACGTTTTATTTTATCTCTTGTATCCCTGAGATCCATTTCGATTTTTTCAATTTTTTTCTCCATTCTTTCTTTTGTTCTTTCATTTTCTGTTCTGTGGTCCTCTAGGACACTGAGTCGTTGTTCAGCTTCCTCTAATCTTGTATTGTGAATATCCAGAGACTTTTTAATTTGGCCAACAGTTTCTTTTATTTCCATAAGATATTCTGTTTTTTATTTACTCTTACAATGTCTTCTTTATGCTCTTCTAGGGTCTTCTTTATGTCCCTTATATCCTGGGCCATGGTCTTCTTGATGTCCTTTAAATCCTTTGCCATGTTTTCATTCCTTGATTGTAGTTCTTTGATTAATTGTGCCAAGTACTGAGTCTCTTCTGATATCTTGATTTGTGTGTTTGGAGTTGGATTCTCCATATCATCTGGTTTTATCATATGTATTAAGATTTTCTGTTGTTTTTGGCCTCTTGGCATTTGCTTTGCTTGGTAGGGTTCTTTCAGGTTGTAAAAAAAAAGATACCAATGTAATTTTTCAGAAACACAGTTTGGTGGCGTACACTTTCTCTAACTAACCAGCAGATGGCGTCTGTGAGTCACCTATACCCCTCAAGTCAGTTCTCAACCTTGTCCCGGCGGTGTGTGGGGAAATGATTCTTGTGGGGTTCAGTTGGAGAACTCAGTTTGGGTGTGTTGCTGGAGCTGTCTGCCCTGAATGTGGGGCGTGTGTACGGGTGGCCAGGGAGGAAGGGCAGCTTTAATATTCAAATCCCCCAGGTTCCCAGAGATTCAAGGCCGCTGCAAGAATCTAAGCCTTCATTTCATTTCAGCCCCAGACCATCTCTCTCGCTGTCCCACAAACCACTGGACTTGGCGTAGCATCCCTGGGTTCTCCGAGCAGGTCCCCCCTCCCAGCGATCCTCCAGGAGCTCTGCCAAGGGAATGCCATGCTATGTCACAAGTGCGCGCCATCCCTCAAGGGAAGCCCCGGGCCGCCGGGCCGTGCAGCAGCGCTCTCAGCTGGATGCAAAGATGGACGAACGGGGCGTCTCAACCCCCCCTCCTCCCACAGTTCCTCCTTCCCAGCTCCAGGACAACTGGCGGGGCTCTGGGCTGTGGGCACGGCCCCGGGCAGGAGTTTATCCAACCCTCCGGGGAGCCAGCTGCGAGCCGCAGGGTTTCTTTCAGCTTCCGGCTCTCCCCTCTATCCCCCCGGCCCCGAGGGTATCTGCAGTGGGCTATCCTCCAGGCCAGACACCGAGAGGCCGGCCCAGCTCCCTCTTGCTATGTTTTACTGCATGGTTCCCACTGCGACAACTGCAGCCGCTCTTGGGTTTTTCCCTTTTTTGTTTTTTTTTTTTTTAAAGAGCCAGTTGGTCTCCAAACACCAACCCCTGGCTTCTCCACAACGCCGCGCAGCTGCGGGTCTTCCAGCCAGCTTACTCACTCGTTTCAGAATGCAGACTCCTGGTTTCACCAAGTATACAGCCCCTGTGATACTAGCAGACGTCATCCAGCTGGTGCACTGCTGTAACTGGTATTCTGGGTCATCTTCTGGTTTTTATCTAGTGTTTTTCATGGAGGTGTTTTTTTTGCCCCGTCTTACCTAGCCTCCATCTTAGTTTCTCCAGAAAATTACTTTTTAAAGTGATATCCTAAGAATTTTTGTTACAAGAACCAAGCTTTGGGAACTGTTAATTTTACATTCTTACCAGTCCCTGCCATGAGCCATCTCTCCTTAAGAGATCAGATAGAGATATGATTAGGTATATATCTGTTGTCCTTGCTGGCAGTTGTGTCGGGTGGGTGAGGAATGGTCAAGACTGTTTGAGTTGCACTGTCAGTGACATTAAACATTTTTATTTTTAATGTTTATTGTGGGGAATGTTGAACATATGCAACAGTAAACAATATTATAAACTACCCTTCCATGTCCATTACCCACCTCCAAAGGCTATCAACCCACTGGCACTCCTGCCCTATATACATCTCTATCTTCTTCTCTGTCCTCCCATATTATTTTGAAGGAAACCTCAGATATTATCTCAATGACATTTTGAGGAAAGTTTACTGAAGCTCAGAAGTTCACAAGCTCAATGAACTAATATTTATTGAGCTCCTAGTGTGTTAGGCACTTTTCTTGGTTCCTGAGATACAGCAGAGAAGAAAAACAGAGAAAAATCCCTGCCCTTATGGGGCTTAAATTCTGATGGTTAAGATAGACAATAGACACAATAAATAAATAAAATATATTAGTTTTGATAAATGCTAAGGAAAAGAAACAAAGCAGAAGAGAGGGACATGAAATGTCAGGGGAAGAAACTGAAGTTTTAGATAGATAATATGGCCAGAAAAAGGCCTTACTGAGATGACTTGAGTACAGACCTCCAGGAATTGAGGAAGCTAGCTATGCAGCTCTCTGGAGGTGGGGGAAGGAGGGGACAGAACAGTCTGAGCAAAAAGGAGTAGCAAGCACAGAGGCCTAAGACCAGAGTCTTCATGGTGAGTTTCAAGAACAGGGTGACATACTCTTGTGTTTCTTAAGTGCAAGGTCATAGGCTGGGAAGCCTTACCTGAGGGTAACTTTCTTGAGAGTAATGGCAATATCTTCTTCAGGGGCTATGTGAAAGGGTATATTGTGTAATAGTTCCCAAGAGATGATTAGGCCTACATCTGACTTTAAAACTCTTAGGTAAGTAGAAAATGTGGTTTTGAAGTTGGAGCCTCCTGGCTTCTGGGACTCTCTGGCCCGGTTTGGAGAACTTTGTGTTGATGATTCCTTGTGAAGTTAGCCGAGGTGATTAAACTGGTTGTCATTTTGCTTTATAATTGAAGGTGGGAACAAAGTGGATTTTAAACAGATGACTTAATCACTTCAATGGATCCTGTGAACATTTAATCTCCTCCATGTGGCCCAGTGCTTTGAGGATTTTATATATCTTGCTTCCTGCTTTAGAAAAAATGAACATGCCTAAAGGATAAACATAATTCCTTTCCTCTTAAGTTTCTTTTATTTATTTTTTTGTTTTTTGGATTTGGTGTTTATTTATTGAGTCTCCCTCCAAAAGTGCTTGCAAGTTTGACAAAACTGTTACACATTTATCAGAAACCAGCTATGGAACTCAACTAATGTCATGTCTTGAGTAACTACAATGAGTTATACTCAATCAAAAGAAAACAGGTTACCCAAGCATAGCCAGTGCTAATGGAAAAAGATTGCTTTTATAGAAACACCTGTTACATGGGAGGAACAGTAAATGAGGACAACTCAGATGAAAGGTCATCTGTGATATGGTGAATTCCTGTGGCCGTGAGCTCTCTGGATCAGCACGCGGAAACCGACTGGCTTTATGCAGCAACATTTGCTTGAACCTCTGCAACCCAGCATGTACACTGTCTGGAGGAGGGCAGGCCTGGGTGTGGCCATAAACACAGTAGGCAGTACCTTGGGCTCAGGTGGCTTGAAGTCTGCAGGAGTTGGGGAGAGGCAGTGGATATTGTGCCTAGCCTATTCCAGCCAGAACGAGAGACTGCCAGGCTACCTTCTGCCACACTGCACAGGGCCCAGGAAGACCCATGAGGGGCCCTGGATGGAACAGAAGACCCTCCTGTCTTGTGTTTGATGCTGGTTAGCAGGATGCTTGTTGTTCTTTAGGATCCTTACTGTCTTAACTGCCTCTGAAGTTTAAGCTTGGAGGAAGGAGACATTCCTCTATGTCTCCTTAGATCAGTGTTTATCAGGCTGAATCATAACCCATCAGTGGCTCACAAAATTAATGTTTATGGGTCACAACCAGCATTGTGTTATGAAGTAGAATAGAAAACATTAGGATGTAGAACAGGTAGGAAGAGAAAGTATTATCTCTTGAAACTTTTCAGTTCTATATGTGTTTGAGCATGAATCAGATCATGCTTGTCAGTGTCCAACAAGCTTAGAAACACTGGAGCTGTCGCAGTATCCAGGCTGCTTCCTCAGTTTTTCTAAAAATATGTGACTAGTATTCCTTCTGGAAGTCAGCATAACAAGCTTACCATGCATTCTGTGGCATTTTCTCAGTGACCTAGAGATTTTAACTCCTTAAAATAAAGAAGCAGGTGAAAATACCAGGACTGCCCTGTCAATATCTTATCAAACTGAGACTGAAAAACACGTACAGGTTCCCATTCACAAATGAGGAATGCCTCGATCCTGATACCATCCTGAAACAGATGCTGAAAGGAAGCGGTGTTTGCGTTTTTGGAGGCAGAGACGATATCTCTGGGCCCTGTCACTGTGCATGTATGTTCATCGGGGGGCCTGCCCAGGAAGCTGAGGGAGCAACATATGGTAGCTCCTCAGTGGGGTCTGCTGCTGGACTCGATAAGTGGAATCGTTTGCCAGAAGTCAGCACCCCAGGATGGTTTCCTGGCTCAGAAAATGTCCTCTTGTAGCTCTGCCCATTGGACCCTCCTTGGTGCCACTTGCAGGTGTCACCATTCAAAATGTCCTGCATGTGCTGCACAATCAGGTTGATCACAACCATATTGTCAACCGCTCGGGGGATTATCATATCGCATACTTCTTTGTTGGCAGGCAGAACTCCTCAAAGTCTGGTTTGACAAAGGTGGTGTACTGTGTAAGAATCTGCTCCAGGTCCCTCCCACAGTGGACATCCCAGAGAAATCTTCGTGACAGCCTGACATCAGAATCGGTGTCCACAAAGAGGTGCAGGTGAAACATGTCCTCGATCTCCTGGTTGTAGAACACCAAAATACCCTCAGACAGAACCACATCTGCAAGATAGACCACCGTCATCTCTAATAGGCTGTGAAGCAGAGACAAGGAAATGGGCCCTTGAGTGGGTCACACAGTCATAGGTTGGAACCTCAACAGTTTTGCCCTCCACAATGTTTTTCGGAGTCCTGTGCATCAAATCATTATCAAAAGCATCTGGGTAGTTGAAATTGTACTGTCCTTTCAAGGCCTTGGCCTTCTGCTCTGCCATCAGGACCTTACAGAACCTGTCTTGCTTAGGATGACCAACTTCCACTGCCAGTGGTCAGCTTCATTCTGCCCCATCCACTCCATGATCTTCTCACACACAGTTGACTTCCCGCACGTGGTGCCGCCGCTTACCCCAATCAGGAAGGGCCGCTGGTGAGGGCTGGCTGCCTCTGGCACAGTGCCCTCACAGTCGCTGCATCCAGCTGAAGCC
The DNA here is from genome assembly GCF_015220235.1 of Choloepus didactylus. Taxonomy (NCBI): domain Eukaryota; kingdom Metazoa; phylum Chordata; class Mammalia; order Pilosa; family Megalonychidae; genus Choloepus; species Choloepus didactylus. The sequence goes on along the minus strand of NC_051317.1, from coordinate 69,792,984 downwards.
ATCCCCGGCCTGGCTTTCCCGCATGGAGCTCCTCGATCCCACCCCTTCCCCAAATCGTGGCCGGACCCACCTCTGTGCCTTCTTTTATTCTTAATCTTTAGATTGCTAATGCCTTATGATATACAGTTACAAGATCAGTGAAATTCATAATTTTTTCAAGATATAGTCAAAAGAAAAAAACAGGCATCAATAGGAAAGAATTAAAGCTCTCCCCACATTCTAACCATATTGAGAAACTTCATTAGGCAGATTAATTTTAAGCATGTGCATGCATACACAGGCAATTACTTCCTCTCGTGCCTGTATGAAATTCATTCACTCAGAAGAAAATATTTAATTGACATCTGGAGACCTGATATTTATGAGGGCTTGGCTGAAATGTCAAATTTGACCTTCACTGTCCCCTTCATTGCATTTTAGTATTTACCTGGTAAAGTTATCTACTTTACTTAGTTAGCTAGAAGAATGAGGGCAGCTAGAAACAGTTTAATCCAGTCCTCTCTGATCTACCCACATGGGCCATTTGAGTTAAACATGCAACTCAAGTTCTTAAAAGAACTCTTTGACACAATACCCAAAGAAGGGGAGCAATCTCCTCTCACTGACTCCCCATGAACCTTGGGAACCTTGATCCTATGGCAGAACACAGTCCCCTTCCCGAGTGTTAACTTTTGGAATGGAGGTGATGAATGATGTTAATTGTTCCTTCACTGGAGCCAGTCATATGATTGATCAGACCTTAGGTATCAGCTATATGGAGAGGATGTTCCTGAGGCTGTTCATGTGTGTGGCTCTTACTGTATTCTAGTCATCGGATGTGGAGCCCTCGCTGGTTCCTCTCCCTCACGTTTGCTACATCTGAAATGGGGTCTCATTTCCAGTTGACTCATTTATTCTTGAGAGGGACCCATCAGAAAAAGGAGACTGATTATTATTCCCTCAACTGCATTATCTTGCATAGAGAGACAAAATTGAGTGGCATTAGCAATTAAAATATTCTTGTAGACGTGCTTGCTGATCGTTTCATGATTGCAACTTTTGTTTTCTTATTTTATCTCTTGAAGTTCATATACAAATGCTTGTCTTCCTTTCCTCATCTCAGAAGGCAAGGTAAGCATGACTCAGGTGGTACGCTTGATCCTTCTCTTACCCCAAACATGCCCAAACGTGGCAGAAGGCAGGCTAAACGGGCCCAGGAAAGCAGGGGACTCAGTGTGCTCATCATTGACCATTTGCCTCCTCACCTACCCATCCCTTCCCCTTTGCCCCTGCCCTGTCACTGAATGTACACAGTCTCCATCCATTCTATCCTGTGTGATTTGGTCTCCTTTGGATTCTGGTTGTGTTCAGCCAATAGGAGGCAGTGGCAGGAAACTGGAGGAGGGGGGAAGTTTGGATCTGCTCTATTCCCTTCCTACTTTCCTGTGCCATCTCTGGAAGGGGCAGTGTTCTCCAAGTCAGATGGCCCCTCCTCTCCGGTTCTGGTTTCCACTGGGTTCTATTCCTCTCCTCTCTCCTTCAGTCCTTCAGCTCCCTGCTATGATAGTCTCTGGATACCTTACCATCTCTCCTTCGTTCCCTTAACCCTGATCACTTCTTTGTAAATAGTCCCTTCATTCAAGTCTCCTTCCTGGAAGCATTTGAGTTGGATTGTTTCCTGCAGGAACCTTGACTGATAGAAGTGGGGATAATGGGGGACCAGAAATCTGCCGGGAGTGACAGTAATGATGAGCTCATTGCAGATTAGTTCTCCTTGCTCAGTCTTTGTTATGGAACTGGTGATAGAGAAAACTAGCTGTACCTTCAGCAGCACACATAAAATGCCTGTGGGAAGGTCTTCCTGTTTTTTGAAAAGCATCAGTCAGTGCTATATCTGTGGCATATTCTGCATGTCTAGGTCCAAAGCAGATAGTTATCACTGAAAAAGATATTTGGGAGTTCAAGAGGTCCATGAGTCTATCTCCTCAGACTTTAAGTGGTCTGAGGCCAAATGGGATAAGTTTCTTGCCCAAGATCGTATTTCATATGCATTAGGAGACTAGAATCTCTTGATTTCCAACTCCAGGAGTGAAGAGGCTGTCTGCTTTTTGTACTATTGTATCCCTACACCTGCTGTATAATATTAATGGTTAACGTTAATGAACGCTTACTTTGTGCCAGGTATTATTGTCCGGTTTGACATTTAATCGTTCCTACCCCCCCCCCAAAAAAAAAAACAACAACACACACACACACACACAAAACACAACCCAGCATGTATGAGGCAGATGCTGTTTAGATAAGGAAACTGATGCATCAGTGGGTGGGAGCACTAGGATTTTAGTGCAGGGGTCTAGTCTTCAGAATGCATGTTCTTAACCACTGCTCTGTGCTTAGATATTTGTTGAACCAATTAAATTGGGCCTTAATTTTTTCTAGTGTCGTGCTCCTTTATTGCTTTATTGTGTATTAATTTAATGCATGTACAATCAAAAAAATCTTCCTTTTAGAATAGTTGTTCTCAGACTTTAGCCTGCATCACAGTCACTTGAAGGCCTTGTTAAAACATGAAGATTACTGGGCCTCACTCAAGAGTTGCTGATTCAGTAGCTCTGGAGCCTGAAAATTTGCATTTTTGCCAAGCCAAGGATGCTGATGCTGCTGGCATGGGGGGACAGTGCTTGAGAACCACTGTTTTAGATTATTCTCCATGGAAAACCATTCAGTTTTCATACATAAGGAATGAAGAATTGTGATAGTGGTAATTAGTTATCTTTGTAATCAGTAATCTTTTTCCTTTCCTTTTTTTTTTTTTTTTTTTTTTTATCATACTCTTTTCCAGGACAACTTAAAATTTTTTTTATGGCTCTCAGAACACTTATTATTTGTCTTTATAGGTTTAAGGGTATACTGAACTAAGGAGAATTTAAAACAATTCGGCTTAATTCTATAAATAATGCATTCTGAAACTACATATATATATTTCTTCCTTATGTTCTCCTTTGTTACACTAAACACTAACATGGGGTACAGTGTATTTGGCTCTGAGATGAATCACCATCACATGGTATTTGTGTAGACTGGCATGCATTATACTCAGCATATATTGCTACCCTGTAGTCAAAGTAAGTATATTACCAAATATCTTTACATAAGGAAAATGTAGATCTTAGGAGAAAAAAATGATAAAAAGAATCAGAATCACATGGTTTGAAGTTTAACATTTTAAAATAAGTCATTGCCCATAAAACTACTTTTTAATGGGGCAGAGGCAGCAGTGATTGTCAAATTCTGTTTGGGAACAGTATCTCAATACCCTAGGATATACTGATAATACATACTATAAATAAAATGCTCTAATGGTTAGACATGTTTCAGAGTCATTGTATTATGTCTGGGTTTTAGACATTCTCAGAACATAGGAACATATTAAATGCTGTGAGAAAATTCAAACTCATTTGACCATAGAATTTTATACAACTTAACTATGTTTAAATTACTTACAACGTTAGGGTCCAGTGGGTAGATGTTTTGGGAACCTGTAAAGCAAAGGGTATTATTTTTAGACCTATTAAATTATATAATATCTTAATTTAAATTTCTTTTCCTTGTAGATTTTCAATTATAAGATTTTATTCATGCTTTTGGATTTCACTTTTTAATTGATTATTAAGGCCCCTTGAAAGAGATATCTGTACATTTTTGTGCTACAGATTTAGCCAGTTGTAGATAAGATAATAATATCCTAACACAACTAAATTAAATAAACTTATTGATTCTGTTTGTTCTAAGTACTGAAGTATAGAAACACAATTCATTTTCTTGAATTTTCATGAAATGCTACATCAGTTTGAAAATATTTTGGTGCTAATGAAAATGTATTTAATGAAGACATATTGTAGTTGAATATTTTGGCAATATATCCCCCTCTTATATTAATCTTTGCTGCTTCTACTGAGGAAGTGGTAAATATAAAAATGTGGCCTTGGTGAATGCCCAGTGTTAACTTCTTGCTTTTTTTTTTTTTTTTTTTTGCATACTCTCCTAGATTACTAGATACAGTTCTCAGCCTAATGAACATTTGCATCCAGAAGACTAGCAGAATAGAAATGCAGTTTATTGATGATAAAAATTTAAATGAAGTGCTAATCCTGACATTTTATTTCTTGGTGCTTGGTAACAATGCAGCAACTACGTGAGAGAGTTCCATTATCTTAGGTACAATGGACCTCATTGCCTTGTGGGGTGTGCCATTATCCTTACAAAATTTTGGTGCTGTTTCCTATTGTTAGAGTGCAGAGATCCTAAAAGAAAGTCACTTTAATAATATATCCCCCCTTTCTTGATGGATTGGTGAATTGTATTCTAGCTATTTTTGGCTTTTTAACTTTGAATCTATTTATAATTTTTGAGGCTTCACAAATTTGTTTTATCAATCTGAATGATATAAACTTAGGTTTTTAAATTTCATTATAAATGTGCATGTCATAAGTGATGCTTCATTAGTTGTTAGTGATCATCTTTTATCCCTGACCACCTAGGGAGGAGAGAAAAAAATATCTGGGAGGAACTTTTTGCCTCATGAAAATGAGTCAGGATATTTTTCTTATCCTTCTATAATAGAAAATATTCTGAGTTTTAGTACCTACTTCAGGAAAAGAAAACCCATTGAAACAGTGTGGTTTGTTTTAAATGGCAGGCTTATTCATTTTAAATAAAACAAATACAGTGTTTGTTTTATATATGATTTGTTCACAGTTACTATTTATAACAAGGGTTGTAGAACTGCAGCCCTGGCTGTTTTTGTACAGCTGAAGAATAAAGAATAGTTTTTACAGCTTTAAAGAGCTGTTAAAAAAAAAGAGAGAGAGACAAAGAATATGTGACAGAGTCAGTATGTGGCCCTCAAAGTATCAGATGCTGTCTGGTCCTTTACAGAAAAAGTTTGCAGACCCATGTAGTCTGGATATATTAAATATATTAAATGTCACTCAGTATTCTTAACTGACTGATAAAGTTAAGTAGAACTGAAATAAAATAATGACAACTGGTTGGAAGAGTATCAATGAAAAATTAAATAGAATAATATGAATTTGTATAGAAGTAGTGAAAGGACTGTGCAATTCGCCAGGCCTACTTTTGGGGCAAGCATGAAGACAGGAAGATTATGTACGCAACATGTTTATCCAGCCCCAATTTCAGTTGTATGCAGTTGTTACAATTTCTTTAAAGATCTGAATGCCTTTGCAATTAAATCTAACTTGAATATGATGTAACTGTGCATTTTATTGGAAGCATCTTGCCTTTTCTTGCCTTTGGCTTATCTCCTACTTGAGAGCCAGTTTCTTGTGCATGGAAATACACAGCAAGGGCAGATATCTACACCCTGGGACAATGAACTGGGGACCAACCAGTGCCTGGCCTGTGGCTGCAGCTCCAGCTGTCTGTCTGGCAGAGTTTCCAGGAGCTAGAGAAGTAGTCCTGGGTCAGAGTCATGGTGTGCCCTTGGCCTCTGGAGGGACCCTGCAGCCTCGGGGGTTTAGCACCTCAGAATATCTACCCTCTACATCCTGTAAAGAGGGAGGACAATGGGGATGGGGATACCTTGAGGGTGTTGAGGCTGATTTTCCCAGCTTTCAGAACTGTGCCTTCCGGTTCTTTATTTTCTTTTTAGTCAGAAACACGACATTTGTAAGATTTATCTGGCTGTTTCTTATTTGTTGATGAGGTTAACTGGGGCAGCCATGTGCTTTCCTGTCATGCACCAGTCCTCTTAAGTGGTAGAAAAAGCTGGAACAGAAGAAGTTTGAATAGAAAAAGCTAGAACTACCTAAAATGCATTCTAGTAATGAGAGACAAATGCCAGTTTTTTTTAAAAAGCTAGATTCACTTAGCTCCTTTTTCTTCTAAACAAAAGCTCAGAAAAATCCGTGTAGTATATGTGTTTTATAATACTTTATATAATGCTTTATGTTTTTCAAAGCACTTTCACATATTTATTTCATTTGTTCCTCTTACTAACTTGTTGAGGCAGGAGGAAAAGCAATTTTATTACGTATTACAAATGAGAATGGGTAAGTTTCTTGGAATGGGTCACCTGCAAGTTGAATGGTTTAATGAAAAGGACCCTGAGAAGACATGCTTTAAGAATGGTGCTTGGGCTCCAGTAGTGGAGGTGTAGATGGGGAGGAGTGATGAAACTGAGATACATAGTATTTTGGAGTAGAATTGATCAGATTTGCTGATACCTTGGTTATGGATTACAGGGTGAAGGGAAGAAAGAAATTAAAATGACTCCTACACCTGGCTTGATTCATGGTGTTACTCACTGAGATGGGGAAATCCAAGAGGAACAGATTTTATGGCCGTGGGGTGGGGTAGGGTGAGTATTGGGGAGGGGAATCAAGAGTCTTGCTAGAATTGGTTTGCTTTTTAGGCATCCGAGTGGTGATGTTGCACTTGCAGGTGGATCCGTAAGCCTGTGCTCAAAGGAAAGGTCTGGAAGGGAATTATAAAACTGGAAATCATCAACACATATGCTGGGTTAGAGTCATGGAATGGAAAAGATCACTGAGGTAAAAAGTCCCAGGGCTGAGCACAGAGGTTCATTACATTTTCTTTGCCTTTTTTTGGTGGACAATATCTGAGAGTAAGAACTGTATCTTTGCTTTTCATTGCCTTTGTGACCTTGGACTAATATACTTAGAACCCTGGCTTCTTTGGAGCATTTTCTGCCTATTTGCCAATTTTACTGGTCTATTGTGAGCATCAGTGGGATAGGACATTTGAATGTGTTTTCTGAAGCTGTTGAGCTCCATGTTCTCATCCCCATCCCTCCTGCTGCTTTTGTTAATAAACCTCAGATGACTGCTGCTGTTCTCACTGATCCAGAGAAAATGGCTGTAGAACTGTAGAACAGCAGCTGGTAAAGCTCACCACCATATATATCCTTTTTGTTTTCTAAAGTTCTTGAGACCCAAGAGAATGAAAATTCCATAATGCCCCCAACTTCTAAAATCTTAGTGTGTGATCAAAAAACTTAAATTGTTTTACAAAGTATTGTTAGCTATAATCTTCAGGGGAGTGAACTAATATTTAAAGCCCATCAAAATCAGCCTATATGTGCTGATCCCTCACATCAAACACAAATTATAATGACCTGTGAGAGGAGCATCATGGATGCCGTGAAGAAAAGAAGATTCTTGTAAATCTGTCTTTTCATTAGCTTAAGGTACACACACTCAAAACTTGATGACCACTCTCTGCCTTCATATTTTAAACGGAAAATCATTAATCAGTGATCTATTTCTTTTTTCATACTTTGTCTCAAAAGATTCAGATATTCTAGTTTGGGATGAAATTTAAACTTTGTTTCCTGATAAAGCTTTCTCTTATTAAATATCTGTCTTAACTTTTTTTTGAGTGAAAATAACACTTGTTATCCTACTGGGGGCAAGAGAAACAAAATGAACAAAAGCGGGCTTCAGATAATCATTGAAGAATTATGGGCAGGCGACCACCGTCATATGTCAGAAATGCTAAATGTTCAAAAATAATATTTTCCATATTTCCTTAATAGTGTAACACACTATTAATATAAATTAGTCTGCAGGTGTGTTTTCTCTGTTTTCTTTTGAAAGTTTTGCTGTGTTGAATTTCTATAGAATCATGAAAAAGTATTTTTTTTTTATTTTTAAAGAAGAAATTGTTTGAAGCAGATGGTTAATTTGGAGGAAATAATGAAAGACTACAAATCAAGAATACCTTAACTGTTAGAAAATAAAGGTTTCCTGCTCTTTGGTAAATTCTGAGAAGAAACCAAGACCAATCACAGATCACGCATATAGATTACATTCTCTCTGATGCACCTTTTGAAATTTAACACTAATTGTTTCTGCATAGAGTAACTAGTCTAAATCCAAATCCCATGTGAGGAGGGAGTTGGACAGGTATTTGAAGACTTCTGGTTCCTTTTCTGTGCCTTCCATGGAAGGGAGCTAGGTCATTCATTTTAGAAGCTATTTTAGCTTCCTTAATAATTGGGGAAAAGAATGCAAGCTTTGCCTTGTGTTGTGAGATAGTTCTTGTCAGTTTATAATTTCATTTTAAATTTTAGGAAGGCTTTGCTAGCACAGACAAAACTCAGGGAAGAAAAGTCCATCATTATCAAACTCAGATGAATACAGGTTGACTATAAAAAGTGACAGGATTAAGGCTGCAGAGTTTGAAAGTTTCAGTATAATTCCAATTTGAGGAATTTACAAAGCTCATTCATTTGGAGAATTGGTTTCTCAAAAGTGGAATTAGAGGGGGAACCTAAAATGGTGGCTAGGTGAGACAGGGCAAAAAACACCTCTGTGGAGGCGGGGGCAAGATGGCGGCATAGAGAGGAGTGGAAGCTAAGTAGTCCCCCTGGAACAACTACAAAAAACCAGAAACAACTAGTAAATAATCCAGAATAACTGCGGGGGGACAAACGAGACCATCCATTCATCATACACCAACCTGAACTGGGAGGAATGCCTGAGAACACAGCATAAAATCTGTAAGTAAAACCTGCGGAACCAGGTCGTGAGACCCCCTCCCCCATAGCCCGAGCTGCAGAGCCGCGTGGTGCCACAGAGAATCTCTCTCCCAGCAAGTGAATACAGCTCAGCTGAGCTCCAACTGGGGTTTTAAGTAGCAAGTGTGAACTGCTCACTACAGGTACGCAGCCCCAAAAAACAGACAGAGGCTTTGGGTGATGACTGACCTGGGAGAGCCGGAGGGTTGCCTTGGTCTGTGTCTGAAGGGGACTATCTGTTTCTTTTTCGGCTCAGTGGAGAAAGCCCCAGCCATTTTCAGTTTCCAGGGCTGTGACTCTGAGAAGGCTGGAGACACCACAAGCAGAGAGCGAGACCATTGAAATGCTAATGAGCTCCACCTGGGGGGTCTGTCTTCTCTAGGAGGAAAGGGGGTGGGGCCCTTTCCATTCAGAACCAGACCCCAGAGCCTGGGGGAACATGGCCATACATCCTCACACCAGTCAAGAATTATACCCTAACAGGCGTCACCTGCTGGGCAGAAAAGCACAGTGACCCGAGGCATCAAAGGGTGGAGCAATTTTCTAAGACACACCCGCAGGGAAACCAGATACTGAATATTTCTTTCCCTCTGGGAAAACCTGATTTGGATAACCAAGGAAACCATGCCTAGACAACAGAAAATTACAACCTACACTAAGAAAAGCAAAGTTATGGCCCAGTCAAAGGAACAAATGTACACTTCAACAGAGATACAGGAATTTAAACAACTAATGCTAAATCAATTCAAAAAGTTTAGAGAAGATATTGCAAAAGAGATAGAGGCTGTAAAGGAAGCACTGGACATGTATATGGCAGAAATCAAAAGTTCAAAAAACCTACTAGTAGAATCTATGGAAATGAAAGGCACAACACAAGAGATGAAAGACACAATGGAAACATACAACAGCAGATCTCAAGAGGCAGAAGAAAACACTCAGGAACTGGAGAACAAAATACCTGAAAGCCTACACGCAAAGGAGCAGATGGAGAAAAGAATGAAAAAATATGAGCAACGTCTCCGGGAAATCAAGGATGAAACAAAGTACAATAATGTACGTATCATTGGTGTCCCAGAAGGAGAAGAGAAGAGAAAGGGGGCAGAAGCAATAATAGAGGAAATAATTAATGAAAATTTCCCATCTCTTATGAAAGACATAAAATTACAGATCCAAGAAGTGCAGCGTACTCCAAACAGAAGAGATCTGAATAGGCCTACGCCAAGACACTTAATAATCAGATTATCAAATGTCAAAGGCAAAGAGAGAATCCTGAAAGCAGCAAGAGAAAAGCAATCCATTACATACAAAGGAAGCTTAATAAGACTTTGTGCAGATCTCTCAGCAGAAACCATGGAGGCAAGAAGGAAGTGGTGTGATATATTTAAGATACTGAAAGAGAAAAACCACCAACCAAGAATCCTGTATCCAGCAAAGCTGTCCTTCAAATATGAGGGAGAGCTCAAAATATTTTCTGACAAACAGACAATGAGAGACTTTGTGAACAAGACACCTGTCCTACAGGAAATACTAAAGGGAACACTACAGGGTAATAGAAGACAGGAGTGCGTGGTTTGGAACACAATTTTGGGAGATGGTAGCACAACAATGTAAGTACACTGAACAAAGGTAACTATGAATACGGTTGAGAGAGGAAGATGGGGAGCATGTGAGACACCACAAAAAAGGAGGAAAGATAACGACTGGGACTGTGTAACTTGGTGAAATCTAGAGTATTCAACAATTGTGATAAAATGTACAAATATGTTCTTTTACGAGGGAGAAGAAGCAAATGTCAACCTTGCAAGGTGTTAAAAATGGGGAGGCATTGGGGGAGGGATCTAATCAGCATAAACTAAAGACTGTAACTAATAGAATCATTGTATTATGCTTCCTTTAATGTAACAAAGGTGATATACCAAGGTAAATGCAGATAAGAGTGGAGGATAGGGGAGGCATGTTAGACACTTGACATTGGTGGTATTGTCTGATTCTTTATTCTACTTTGATTTAAGGTTATTTTTCCTTTTGCTGCTTCCTAGCTGTCATTTTTTTTTTTCCTCTTTCTTTTGCCTCTCTACCTTCTTTGACTCCCCCTCCTGCCTTGTGGAAGAAATGTAGATGCTCTTGCTTAGTATGAGCAGAATGTTCAATTAGGATGAACTTAAATGTTTGGAAATGAACAGGAGTGTTGGTAGCAAGATGTGAGAATAACTAACAGTGCCGAATGGTGTGTGAATGAGGTGGAAAGGGGAAGCTCAGAGTCATATATGTCACCAAAGGGAAGTTGGAGTTCACAAGATGGAAATGTATAAAACTGAATCCTATGGTGGGCAATGTCCATGATCAACTGTACAAATACTAGAAATCACTTCATGAACCAGAACAAATGTATGACAATACAATTAGAAGTTAATAATAGAGGGTCATATAGGGAAGAACTATATACCTTTTACAAACTATATACTGCAGTTAGTAGTATTTCAACATTTTTTCATAAACAGTAACAAACGTACTATATCAATACTAGGCAACAATTGAGGGGGGTTGGTTAGGGATAGGGGAGGTTTAGAGTTTCCTTTTTTTCTTTTTTCATCTTTCACTTTATTTCTTGTCTGGAGTAATGAAAAGTTTCTAAAAATTGAACAAAGATTAAGTGTGATGGATGCACAGCTGTATGAGGGTACTCGGGCAGGTGATTGTACACTTTGGATCTTTGGATAATTGTATGGTATCTGAACAATCTCAATAAAAATGAAAAAAAAAAAAAAAAACTCTGTGAAAAATACTAGATAAAAACCAGAAAGTGACCCAGAACACCAGTTCTAGCAATGCACCAGCTGGACAAGGTCTGCTAAATCCACAGGGACCGTGCATTTGGTGAAACTGGGAGTCTGCATTCTGAAATGAGTCAGTGAGCTGGCTGAAAGTCTGGCGGCCGTGCTGCGGTGTGGGGAAGCCATGGGTTGGGTTTGGAGATGGAGTAGTTCTTTTTTAAAAAAAAAGAAAAGAAACCCGGGAGCGGCTCCAGATACGACAGGGAGAACTGCACAGTGAAGCATGGCAGGAGTGGGCTGTACCAACGCCTCGGTGTCTGGTGTGGAGGATAGCCCTTCTCACACCCACTGCTGATTGTCTTGGGGCTAGAGGGGCAGAGGGGAGCCAAAAGGAGAAGGAAACCACGCCCCTTGGCAGCCATCTCCCCAGCAGGCTGGGAACGCCCCTACCCAGGGCCAGACCCAGAGTCCAGAGCTGTGCCAAGAAACCCAGTGTGAAGGGGAGTGTTTCCTGCAGCACCATGCACACGCCACAGTATCAGCCCTGGAGAGGGCCTTTAGTGCACACACAGCTAATTTTCTTGGAGCCGGGAAGGCAGAGCTGTGCGAAAAGGGGGAAATTAACACACCCCATTCAACCATCTTTCCATCAGGCTGGGAACACTTCTACGTGGCCTGGCAGCCCAGGGCTTCCCTGGAGGGCCGGCGCGCACTTGTGACATGACACAGCCTTCCCTCAGCAGAGGTCCTGGAAAGCACGGCTGAGAAGGGGGATGTGCTCGGAAATCCACAAGAATCAGATCCCCACACACCACAAAGACAAAGTTGGAGAGAACTGACTTGAGGGGAATAGGTGACTCGAATGCCATCTGCTGTTAGATAGAAAAAGTGTACGCCACCAAGCTGTAGATCTGACAAATTAGAGAGTGGTATTTTTTATAATGCAAAAGAACCCTGTCAAGTAAAGCAAATGCCAAGAGGCCAAAAACAACAGAAAATCTTAAAGCATGTGATAACACCAGATGATACGGAGAATCCAATCCCAAACACCCAAATCAAAAGATCAGAAGAGACACAGTACTTGGCACAATAATCAAAGAACTAAAGACAAACAACGAGAGCATGGCACAGGATATAAAGGACATGGAGAAGACCCTAGAAGAGCATAAAGAAGAAATTACAAGAGTAAATAAAAAAATAGAAGAACTTATGGAAATAAAAGAAACAGTTGGCAAAATTAAAAAGACTCTGGATACTCATAATACAAGATTAGAGGAAGCTGAACAATGACTCAGCATCCTCGAGGACCACAGAACGGAAAATGAAAGAACAAAGAAAGAATGGGGAAAAAATTGAAAAAATCTAAATGAATCTCAGGAATATCATCAATAAATAAAACGTCCAAATTTAAGACTCATTGGTTTTCTAGAAGGGGAAGAGAAGGGTAAAAGTCTAGGAAGAGTATTCAAAGAAATTGTTGGGGAAAAACCTCCCAAATCTTCTACACAATATAAATACACAAAGAATAAATGTCCAGTGAACTCCAAATAGAATAAATCCAAATAAACCCACTCCAAGACATATTCTGATCAGACTGTCAAATGCTGAAGAGAAGGAGCAAGTTCTGAAAGCAGCAAGAGAAAAGCAATTCACCATATACAAAGGAAACAACATAAGACTAAGTAGTGACTACTCAGCAGCCACCATGGAGGCAAGAAGGCAGTGGCATGACATATTTAAAAATTCTGAGAGAGAAAAATTTCCAACCAAAATACTTTATCCAGCAAAACTCTCTTTCAAATTTGAGGGAGAGCTTAAATTTTTCACAGACAAACAAATGCTGAGAGATTTTGCCAAAAAAAGACCTGCCCTACTTCAGATACTAAAGGGAGCCCTACGACAGAAAACAAAGAAAGGGGGAGAGAGATATAGAGAAATTTAACAGACATATATAGAACACTACATCCCCAGGTCACCACGACACACATTTCTTCTCTAGTGATCATGGATCAATCTCCAGAACGGACCATATGCTGGGACATAAAACAAGCCTCAATAAATTTTAAAATCTCTGACCACAATGGAATACAAATAGAAGCCAATAACCATCAGAGACTTGGAGAATTCACAGACACCTGGAGGGTAAAAATGAGGGAGAGATGAAAACATTTCCAGATTATCAAAAGCTGAGGGACTTTGTCACCAGTAGATCAGTCGTATAAGAAATGCTAAAGGGAGTTGAGTAGGCTGAAAGGAAGGAACGCTAAACAATTGACTGAAACTACATGAAGAAATAAAGATTTCCAGTAAAGATCACATGGTAAATGTAAATACCAATACTACTGTATTTTTGATTTGTAACTCCACTATTTACTTCCTACAGGATCTAAAATAAATAAACTGTAATGATTAATCAGTGGTTTTGGACTCAATGTAAAATATGTAATTTTTGACAAGAACTACATAAAGGTGGGGGAATGGAGGAATATAGGAGCATAGTTTATGTGTCCTATTGAAGTTAAGTTGGTATCAAAGAAAAACAAGATTGTTGTAGATTTAGGAGGTTAAATTTAAGCCCCACAGTAAACACAAAGAAAGTATCAGAGAATATGATCATAGAGATGAAAAGTAGAGTATGGGTTTGGAGAAGTGGGGAAGGGGCAATGGGAGTTAAGAAATGAGAGTAGGGTTTCTGTTTGGGGTGAAGGGAAATTTCTAGTAATGGAAGGTGGGAAGGTGATAGCATTGCAACATTCTAAATGTGATTAATCCCATTAATACAATGCTAGGGAGGGGTTGGAATGGGAAGATTTAGGCTGTATACATTGTTCCACAATTAAAAAAAAAAAGTCTAAATAGATGACAATTAAATGCCAAAGATGATCCTGGATGGGATCTGAGTATGGAGGAGAGGAGGCTCAAAGGGACACAGATGGGACATAAGAAAAAAAAAAAAGTAAATATAGAATGTAAACTTTGTATCAATGTTGAATTTCTTGAACTTCTTAACTGCGCTTAATGGGATTGCATAAAAGAATGTTCTTGTTCATGGGGAATGTGTATGTGAATTATATTGTTTGTTCAAGGATGTGTGCAGCTTGCTCTCATATGTTCAGAAGACAGAGCAATAGATGATGGATGATAGGGAGGGAGAGAGAAAGAAATGGTGTTGTGACAGGGTGTTCAAGTTGGTGAATCAGGGTATGGGGGAGGGGGGTCAGGGTATGCTGGAGTTCTGTGTATGGGGTTTGTATTGTTTTTGCAACTGTTCCTGTAAGTTTGAATTTATTTCAAAGTAAAATTAAAAAAAAAAGTGGAATTAGACCTTTGGAAACAAAGTAAGTATTAAATATTATTTTAAGTGCAGTTCTATAAATCAACTCCTGCTATAAAAAGAAGTATTTTAGTTACAGTTATTTTATAGGGTTATTTCTGCAGTGGCTTTTGGCATCTTAATATATTTGTACTGAAAAACTTTTTATTTTCTTCTTTTGTTTGTATTTTTAATGTACAAGGGTAGTACATTATAGGTAGATTGACAAGGACTAGGTTTGGTAATGAGATAGGAAAATAGGATAGAAAACTATTCATTCCCAGAAAATAGGAGGAACAGTAAATGGTCCAGGTATAACAGTTGCAGCTAAAGTATGGCTTCCGCAGAGTGTGGCAGGCTCTATAATTGAAATATTCTCAGCAGTGCAATAGCACATGAAGGAGTCATAGCCTAATAATAATGATGACAATTACGGGCAGCAGCATCAAGTTGTTACATGCACTTACATGCAAGTCACTTTAAATCATCCATTACAATAACCCAGTGATGTAGGCTGTATTATCTTTATTTTATAGAGGGAGAAAATGAGGTTGAAATATGCTCTAAGATAAGAAAGCTGGTAAGTAGGAGGAAAGTCAAGATCTCGACATATTTCTTTCTGTCTCCAAAGCTTATGTCCTTAACCGCCAGCAAAGAATGGTTGGTGCATTTGAAAGTGCATTTTACTTTACACTTTTCCATATAATTTAGTACCTCTTTACTGGCATGGTCATAGGCCTTTATATATTTGGATTTTTCTGTTAAGGGTAGCTCCAGGACAATGTTAATATTTTCATATATACAAAATTAAAATTCATTCTGCAATGTTAACCTCTTAAAACCTGTAAAATAGGATAATCTCTTAAAAGTATAAAATGCATGCCTTCACATTTAGGAAGCTAGAATGGTTCTTTTAACCGCCACTAGAAAATGAGGTACAGATTGTATTATATAATACTTTAGAATTCAAGTTAGAAATGTTAGCACTCAATACAATGAATACTGGCAGTGATTATCTACTTAAAATATCTTGGTTTCCTTCTCATACAATAGGCTCAATAAATACCTTAAAACTACTTTTTTAAAGCTTCAGATTTTAAAGTCGAGGCTATGAAATTATACATTTTAAGATGAAATGATGACTTTTATGGCATTCCTATGTGCCAGGCACATTTCTAAGTGCTTTACACATTAACTTCTCACCTCACAAAACATGAGGCAGGTGCAAATATTATTCTCATTTTACAAACAAGGACACAGAGGCGCAGAATGGTTAAGTAACTTGTCCAGGCTTGCTCTCCAATTAGTATGAAGCCAGGCTTTAACTGTGTAGTCTGGTTCTGAACCCTGTGCTCTGTCACCTTCCTTCAAATGACTTCCGAGGGGACTGCCTTTGAGTTAAAGGCTCTAGCTAGTAGTCCTGACCTTAGACACTGTGTCCCCATCTCATTAAATGTGTGCCCTCAAGTTGCTCAAGCTGTAAACTTGGGAGTCATTCCTGATTCCTCTTTTCCCCTTTATACCTTGTATCTAATACCCATGAGCTCTCTCTCTCTCTCTTTTTGATAACATTTATTTCTTGAATATATTCTCGTATCATAAGCATACCGTCTTTCCAATTTTCACTAAAGTTTTATTTCTCACTTCAGGTTCATTTGTTCCTAGTGCCCCTTCCCCCCTCCCAGGAATCTATCTTACCTGAAAACACTTCCTGAAAGTTTAATATGTTCCCTGTTGGGTTTCCTTCTAGAATATAGGGGGGACTTTTTCATGCTATATCTGAGTTATTGTTGAGTTTGACATTTAATTTCTCTATTTATACCAAATATACAGAACTCACCACTTTCTTGGGTGCTCTCTGCCATCATTCATAAAGAAGCAAAGTTTTACTCTTTCAAGAAGTTATTGCAAGTGTGATGACGTAGATAAAACACAATGCTTAATTTAATTGTGGGAAGAGGGCAGTTGCCTAGAAGTTCATATCTACAAACTTGATTCGAGTTCATAGTTTACCAAAAAAGCAAATTACCACCTTCAGTGTTGCTTGGAAATGTAGTAAAAATTATGGCCAAGTCCAAAATAATGATGAGGCACAGAGCTTGTTCTAGAGAATCATCAAACAATCTAGTTGGAGAGAGGACTAACATGGAAAGTACAAGTAGTATTTAAAGCAATGGTACTAACTTCAATGATAAGGATAGTAATTACTAAAGGACCTGAAGGTTGTGTGAGCTGAGTTTGTGGTATTAAGCACACAAAATCCCTCTCTGTCTCTTGGCCTTGATTCTGCAAATGTTTATAGATAGTGGATTGTGATGGGAGGATAGGGACTCCAGACATGTTCCACTCTCCCTCTTGGCTCACAGGGTTAAGGACCTGTGCCAGTTTGAATGTATTGTGTCCCCAAACGCCATTATCTTAGATGTAGTCTGTGGGGCAGACGTTTTGGTGCTGATTAGATTTGCTTGGAATGTGCCCACCCAGCTGTGGGTGATGACTCTGATGAGATATTCCATGGAGGCATGGACCCACCCATTCAGGGTGGGCCTTGATTGGTGGAGCCATATAAATGAGGACTCAAAGAGAAGGAACTCAGTGCAGCTGTGAGTGACGTTTGATGAGGAGCAAGCTTGCTAAGAGAAACGTCCTGGGAGAAAGCCATTTTGAAACCAGAACTTTGGAGCAGACGCCAGCCACGTGCCTTCCCAGCTAACAGAGGTTTTCCAGACGCCATTGGCCATCCTCCAGTGAAGGTACCCGATTACTGATGTGTTACCTGGGACACTTTATGGCCTTAAGACTGTAACTGTGTAGCCAAATAAACCCCTTTTATAAAAGCCAGTCCATCTCTGGTGTTTTGCATTCTGCAGCAGTAGAAAACTAGAACAGATTTTAGTACCGGAGAAGTGAGGTGCTTTTGCTGCTGAGTTTGCAGATACCAAACATGCTTGGAATGGCTTTTTAAATGGATAAGAGAAGATTCTGAAGAATTGTGAGGAGCTGATAGAAAAGGCCTAAACTGCTTGAAGAGACTGTGTAAATATGGACTCTAAAGATACTTCTGACAAGGCCTTGAACAGAAATGATGAAAGTGTTGTTGTGCTTGCACAACTATTCTACTTTCATGCCTTGCTAAGTTGACAGAGAGAGGGAAGGTAAGTAGATATAAAACATATTTTAAACTAGGGTGTATTATTATGGTTGTTTCTATCATTTAATTTCTATGAATGATAATAAGTTAAAATATCTACAACACAAAGTAGAGTTGTCTCTGTCTATTAGGTAGGATAGATAACCAGTTACCTGGAAGATTTTCTTTTCTTTTTTTTTTTTTTTAATTTTATTTTGAAATAAATTCAAAGTTATAGGAACAGTTGCAAAAACAATACCAACCCCATACACAGAATTCCAGCATAACCCCGTCCAGGGGCAGGGGGCAGGAATCACGCCAGCTAGGAAAACAGTTTGAAATTCTGGTGCCTAGGAGAGGGAGGGATTGCCCATGGGAAGGAAGAAGACCAAAAGAAGACACAAACTTAAAACTTCCTTGTAGCTGTGTTTCAATTCTAAACCAAAATTTGAAGTAGTCTTAGCTTTTATCAACCAATTTGCCTGTATGTTGAACTATTTGTTCAACTTTTGACTTTTCCTTCGGTAGATAATTTTAGTACATAAAATACTTAGGAGAATGATTTAAAATAAAGAAATTTGAAATAAATTGAACACTTTACATTGTCGACATATTGTTAATAAAATTTAGGACATACCTACGCAGCACATAGTAAAATGAAAAATTTTATTGTTTTCAGAATGTAGATATTAGCTATGTAAAACTAAATATTTTAGATTTGAAAGTTGATTTTAAAATATTAAAAGCAGACTTATAGAATATGATGTCAGGAAACCAGTGGGAGCCTTGGAAGCTGAAAGCCTAACTATACAAATCAGCAGTCATGTTTTGAATGTTGTTATCTTGAGGGACAGTAATTTTTTTTCATTGATCATCAGCACACACTGCTAGTGAAACACACCAATATACATTGCCCAGGTACTTTTAGAATTCTAAGCATCAAGAGAGTAGGAGCCATGTCTGTAAACTTTTCTGGGTCCACATGCAGAGTGTGCTTAATGAATTTTTGTGGGCTGTTGGGTTCACTTTTAGGGCACACTTGCAGAGAGGATTCGTGCCGGTGGGGCTGGTGTTCCTGCGTTTTACACCAGCACAGGTATGGGACCCTGGTACAAGAAGGAGGGGCACCGATCAAATACAACAAGGATGGCAGCATTGCCATTGCCAGTAAGCCAAGAGAGGTAAGACGTACTGTTATCCAGGTAACACCATTTCCACGTAGGATGTTTGGTGGACTCATTGGGTAAATAAGTATAGAATCACCTCTGTGTG
Source organism: Choloepus didactylus (assembly GCF_015220235.1). Taxonomy (NCBI): domain Eukaryota; kingdom Metazoa; phylum Chordata; class Mammalia; order Pilosa; family Megalonychidae; genus Choloepus; species Choloepus didactylus. The sequence continues at coordinate 69,773,953 of NC_051317.1, read as the reverse complement.
AGGAAAAACACTGTCATTCATTTATGTAAATAAGTTAGGTGAACTTTCTAGCTAAAGCTGAGCAACTTCTAATAATTAAAATCTCACAGAGAAACTGGAATAAATAAAGAAGAGAGAGGAAGCGCTAATCAACAAAAGATAAGCTAGTCCAGGTTCGTTATCTGAACTGGTTTTGTGTAGATTTTAACAAACTTAGGGATGTTTATAATTGCTGATTGTGCTTATAAGAAAAATAAAGTAAATATGTATGGTATTAAACTCTTCATGCTCAGGCCCCTTTTAGAGGTGACTAAAGGAGAAACAAAACAAGGAAATTACTACTTAGTGCCTACCATCTTGAAAAGCAGGCACAGGTATAATTATATGTGAGTTAAATAGAAGTTATTACTTATGCCCTTTTTGCTTCATTCTGTAACTCTGGATACACCTGAGTTTTAAACTGTATAACCTATCTTTATTTAAAGTGCTAGATAGGGATAAAATATCTTTATAATAGGCAACTTCACTCATATGTTAGAAATGAATAGAACTCCAGACTTTTGAAATACCCAGACTTGAGCCAATTTTAAAAATTACACAAGCCTACATTTCATTACTATATTTTTATTTTCTTTCCATTCTCCTTGTCTACCTGGCTCAAGAGATTTAACAGATTTACAGAAATGCTGAATTATATCCAAAGAAGTGAAAATTTAGTAAACCGAGGAATCCCTTATCACCTTTATGCATATAGGGATGCTAGCTTTGCACCTCTGCATTTGGAGGGAAGATAAGGGGGTCATCAAACATGATCCTTGCTATTCAGTTTCTCCAGCAGCATCTTCCATCTGGAGCTTTGCCTTTCTTAGAGTGATCTATATTGATTCAAAGCTTTAATTAACATTTTTCATATTCTATTTTGCTTCTTTCTTTTTTATTAAATTCAGTTTTATTGAGATATTCACATACCGTACAATCATCCAGGTGTACAATCAGTTGTTCACAGTACCATTAATAGTGTTGTGCATTCATCACCACAGTCAATTTTTGAACGTTTTCATTACCATGCACTAAAAAGAATGAGGATAAAAGTTAAAGTAAAAAAGAACACCCAAAACATCCCATACCCCCCATCCCTCTCTATTATTCATCTGCTTGTCCTCATTTTCTATTCAACTGTCCATAAACAGTATAAAGGGAGTGGGAGCCACAGAGTTTTCACAATCACACAGTCACACAGTATAAGCTATATAGTTATATAATCGTCTTCAAGAATAAAGGCTACTGGGTTGCAGTTCAACAGTTTCAGGTATTTCCTTCTAGTTATACTAATACACTAAAAAATAAGAATGGATATCTATATATTGCATAAAATTAACCTCCAGAATGACCTCTCAACCCTATTTGAAACTCTTAGCAATTGAAATTGTATTTTGTTTAAATTCTCTTCCCCTTTTGGTCCAAGAAGACATTATCAATCACATAATACTGGCTCCAGGCTCATCCCTGGGAGTCATGTCCCATGTTGCCAGGGAGATTTACACCCCTGGTAGTCATGTCCCACGTAGGGGCGGGGGGAAGAATGAGTTTACCCACCGAGTTGGCTTAGAGAGAGAGGCCACTCTGAGCAACAAAAGAGGTTCTCTGAGGGTGACTATTAGGCACAATTTTAAGTAGGCTTAGCCTCTCCTTTGCAGTAACAAACTTCATGAGGGCAAGCCCCAAGATCGAGAGCTCAGCCTCCTAAATTGATAGTCCCCAATACTTGTAAGAATATCATTAATTTTCCAGGTGGGGAAATTTAATATTTCCACATTTCTTTACTGCTAATTAAGTTTAAAAAGCTTTTAACAAAATAAAAGGCAGGAGCCAACTCATTAAAATGACACTTAGCATTCTTCAATAAAAATGCTCAGAAAAATTGGATTCATACTTTGATAGCTTGCTAAAAGTTGTAGCATTAAGTCATCCTGGGAAAACATAGGCTAGGATAGAATCTGTACCAAATACTTTAGTTCATTTCTGTCTGGAGTCAGGCCCATGAATCTAGTAGTTTTGTAAGTTTGTCTGTATCCCCAGAATAAGCAAATAATATTGAATGGATTCTTGTTAGCTTTTTATGTCCCTTGTTTATAATAGGAACGGAAATGTGACCGAATTCCTTTATTCATCAATATTAATTGAGGAACTGCCCTTTGTTAGATACTGGTCTGAGCAGCCTGGAAAAAGAAATGAGTTAGACAAAGTCTCCCTGCTAGTGAAGGAACTGGCATGTAATGTCAAGTAATAAAAGAGCTGGGAAGAAAAATTTAACAATGGAGTGACCAGTGGCCAGGGAGGTAGTGTGCCAGATTGGGTGGTCAGGGAAAGCCTCTCTGAGGAGTGGGCATTTGGTGAAGACCTGAACACGGTAGGAATATGAGTTGGTGAAGATCAAGGATACATGCTCAAGTCAGAAGGAAGTACAAGATCCTGAGGCAGCTATGAGCTTGTTCTGTTTGTGCAACACGGCAGTGCATCTAGAACAGAGTAAATGAGGCAGAGAGTGGTAGGATTGGAAGTTAGAGAGAGACAGTAGCCAGCTCACATGGAGTTTGGATTTTACTGAGTGTGATGAGAAGTCAGTGGGAGAATTTTGAGTAGGTTTGGGAGAGTGACATGATCTGAGTTACATTTTGTCAAGATCACTGTGGCTGTTGGGTGAGTTTTTTGTAGGGGTCAAGGAGAAGGAGCAGGGATCGAAAGTAGGAGGCTGTTGTATTAATCCAAGTGGGAGTGGAAGGTGACTTAGACTAAGGGATAATGGTGAAAGTTGTGAGAAGTGGTTGGAATTAGGATATATGTTGACATAGAGCTAACAGAATTTGCTGATGGATTGGTTGTGGGGTGTAAGAAAAGAGAAGAATCCAATGTGCCACTTATTGAGATGCCACTTATTATTACTCCCACTTATTGGGAGTAATCAAAGAACTCTTTCTGAGAAATGGAGCATTTGAGATGTCCATTAGTCTTCAAGAAGAGGTGTTTAGTAAGTTCTAGCTTGGGGGAGGGTTTAAAACTGGATAGGAACTTTGGAGACATCAGCATGTGGTTGTTGAGTCTTTGGTTGAGCCTTTGGAACTAGATGAGTGGCTAGAGCCTGAGTGCAGTTAGAGAGCAGGTCTAGGAACTGAATCCTGGGCTTCTTCAACATTTAGAAGTTGAGAGGAAGAGAAGGAGTGGCCGTGGAGAATGGGGAAGGGTGACCAGGGAGCAATGAGGAAACCCAGGGGAGTCTGATGTTTTGAAAACCAAGGGGAAGTTTAAACAGGGTGTGATCAATTGTTTTAAATACTGTGAAGAGGCCAGGTGACATGAGGACTGGGAATGCACCATTAGATTTGGAAAACTGGAGGTCATTGGTGATGATAGGAGTGGTTTTTCTAGAGTAGAGGAGATGCAAATCTGATTAAAGTAGATTCAAAAAAGCTGAAAGGGGAGAAAGTCAAGATTGTGAAATGCACAACTCTTTCAAAGGAGTTTAGTAGCTTGTTTGGCAAAACCAGTTCCTTCCCTGTTTTAAATTTTAGAATAGCTAAACTCAGAAACAGCTGGTATGCCGACGTCGCTTCAGGAAATTATGTAATTGGGATAAGGAAAAGTCAATTTCTTGCCCTTTTCCTGGCATAATATATTTAGTCCAGTTTTCTAGATCTGTATGTAACATATTAAACTATAATCACTGATGTTTACAGTAATGGTATTGAAGTAGATAAGATACTAAAAAAATGAGTAATGGTGATATGTAGATTATGAATATCTTTCATATAATTTACCTAAGTTCATATTAATGAATAATTCATCAAACATTCTCTAAGTTCATTAATATTTTATAGCAGGAAAGTGGGATGCTGTCTTTTAAAAAGCTTTTCTTTAAAAAAGGTTTTCTGTTTTAAGTCATAATTGAAGTACAGTACACCAAAACTTTCTACTGAAGCTTTCTATAAAATGCACACAGTTTGTCCACTAGGGGGTGCAGTAGGAATGAGAATGATACCTGCCTTCAAATGGTTCCCACCCTGTGTGGTGATGGTGCATGGGAGTTGACATTTCCTCTCTTCTTTTTTTTTAATTAGCAGAGATAAATCCCCCAAAAGGGATAAGGCACCCAATGCCAAGGCATTGTTTTGCCTTGTTTTTTTTCTCCCAGAAATTCATAGTGAAATTAAAAGGCTGTAAGTAAACATACAAAAATCAGTAGCATTCCATTAGACCAGTAATACAGAAGAGAAAATGTAACAGAAAGAAATATAACATTCATAGCAGCAACAGAAACCATAAAGTACCAATGCATAAACCTATGAAAAATATGCAGAGCTTTAATGGAGAAAATTATAAAACTATTGAAGGAGGTAAAAGAGGACTTCGATAAATAGAGGCATTTATTATACTCATGAGTAGGAAGATATGGTGTGTATTTTCTCCAAATTAATTTATAAATTTTAGGATTTCTAATTAAAATCTCAACAGGTGATTATAGATTAGGAGAGACAAATGGAATTTTATAACTGTTTTATGTACAAAAGCAATACATTTATATAGTTTTTATGGGATAAAGAGGACTGTTTTTTATTTCAAAGATAACTTATGCATGCAAATAATAAAATGAATACTAACATGCACAATCTAAAATGAATATTAAAATGAATAACATGCACAGTCTGAAATGAATAATGAAATGAATGTTAACATGCACTTCAAATTCCTCAAATGCAGTCAAATGCACCAAGCTCTCTCGTTGCTGGGCCTTGCACATGCTGTTCCAGCAGTTCCCCCTCTTCCACTTTGACTAAACCCTTACGGTCTAAGACTACTCATCCTTCAGGTATCGGTTCTTCTCCCTCTAAGAAGCCTTCCCTGACTAGGCTTGTGCTCCTGTCTGCCTCCATGAGAGTGCATATCACAGTCAAACAAGTCCTATGCAAATACCTGACGACATCCTTTTTGTCTTCTGCAGGTGAGGGAGTTTAATGGTCAACATTTTATCTTGGAGGAAGCAATTACAGGGGATTTTGCTTTAGTGAAAGCTTGGAAAGCAGACCGAGCAGGAAACGTGATTTTCAGGTAGTATGATGGTTTTAAGAAATATTCATGTAATGTTTAGCAACTTTATATTTCCTAGATTATGACTACACAAAGGACATCTTGGTGAGTTTGCTATTTAAACATTCATTTTAAAAATGGCTTGAAATCATACCCACGCATGTGTATGTGTATATGTGCATCTGTATATGTATACTCAGGGCTGGTTCTACAGTCTCATTAGTATGATGCATCTGTGGGAGTTGTTCTGTCTGGTTGGTGCCCATGTTGAACTATTTGTTAAATATTTGAGTCTCACTCCTGTATATAGTCACATACAAATTATCCCTTTCTTTAAGAAAGGATTTCTGTTTTAAATCATAATTGAAGTACATGTACCAAAACTTTCTACTGAAGCTTTCTATAAAATGCACACAGTTTGTCCACTAGGGGGTGCAGTAGGAATGAGAATGGTTTATTCATAGGTATTTTATGGATTCCATTGCTGCTATGAATGTTATATTTCTTTCTGTTACATGTTCTCTTCTGTTATTACCGGTCTAATGGAATGCTACCGATTTTTGTATGTTTACTTACAGCCTTTTAATTTCACTATGAATTTCTGGGAGAAAAAAACAAGGCAAAACAATGCCTTGGCATTGGGTGCCTTATCCCTTTTGGGGGATTTATCTCTGCGAATTAAAAAAAAGAAGAGAGGAAATGTCAACCCCCATGCGCCATCACCTCACAGGGTGGGAACCATTTGAAGGCAGAGATCATTCTCATTCCTACTGCACCCCCTAGTGGACAAACTGTGTGCATTTTATAGAAAGCTTCAGTAGAAAGTTTTGGTACATGTACTTCAATTATGATTTAAAACAGAAATCCTTTCTTAAAGAAAAGGATAATCCCCCCGTGTATTTTAGTTGCCAAGACCAGCTGCAATGTTGAGGCATGGTTAGAAAACATGACAAAAGCACATTATTTTCTTTAATTTTAATATTGCTGCTTATAGTGTTGTCTTAAAACGTACAAGTTACTTTGACATTCTGGAAAGATATTGCTAATAATCTTTTAGGTCAGCTCCTTTCCAGTCCTATTAATGTCTCCTACAAAATGCTTATAAATGTTCTATCTGAAAAGTTGATTAACTATAATGCTGAACTTTCATTTTCATTATCTTGCTAGCCACAGGCTTTCTGTTTAAAATCTTTTAATTACTCTATGCATACTAAATACCTGGATTTATAGACTATATAGTTGTTTTTTGAAAATTATGCTACCTCTGAGTATATAGATAAAAGTCTTCCAAAATATTTAATGTGAAGACTTACAGAAATCATTTTCTTTCTCATAATATTGCCATTTGTTGCTTTTAATTAGCAGGTTTTTTATCTTAACTAAATGCAGCTTTAGTGTAATCACAATTAAATTCTTAGTGACAACTTGTGTTGATTTTGTTCATTTCGGAAGAATTTGTGATATTGGTATTATGTAGGTCTCTTGAATTAAGCCAGTATTAAAAATTGCAACTAATTTTAGCAATTACAGAAGACATTTTACCTCACATCTACCTTACTGATTGATGCTTTGGTGTAATATTTGCAAACCTTAATTGCTTTTTTACAAATATTAATGAAATTTATGTATTTGCAAATGACAATGAATTTTTAAAATATTTCCTGGAGTTTAGCCTGGGCTCCATTGTCTGGCTCTTGATATCAAGACTGCATTAAGGGCTATTCTAAGCACTGACTTATGGTGATGGTTACTGACCTTTGATGTGAAATGAGAGGTCTCATCACAGATGGTTAAACTGTCCTAGAAACTGACCTCTAGGACCACCTTCCTGTTTAGTGGGACAATTGGTCCAGAAGTTTGTTTAAGCCTTTAACAGCATGGGAGAGGCCTGGATTCCTTTGTGTCTGGCTACTCTGCTCTTGGAGATTTTAATGCCCGGCCTTCTGTTGGAATCCATAGCAGCAACTTGTAAAAGTATGCAAGGACTCCTCTTTCAATGGCGTACCTATTGTTATACCTGTCCTTTTGAACTGAACGATAGCAACATTGGTTGGCTGAAAGAGTGAGTAGAACATAGCTATGATATACTTCCATTTCCTTCTAACTAGGAAATTTTTCTATCAACATGTATTTCCAGAAACAAAAATATTTTAATTTTTATGGTTAGGAGAAGTGCATCAATTTAGGGACTTGGGGGGTGCAAAACCATTGGCAAATTGACACCTTCACATTTTATGCCTCAAGGTCTGATGTGGGTGTTGTGCTTTCAAAAATTTCAGTAGAAAATCATCCTCCAGAATGATCTTTATAGGTGACTCACAAATTACCAATGAATGTATCATTTAACTTCAGCAATATGCTTCTCTTAATAGAAAATATAATTACTATACCTTCTCAGTTGAAGAACTTATTCTTCTTCCTTTCTTAATATTTTAGTGAGAACAAGTTGTATAGTGAAATATTTAGCTATAGGAACAAAATGGCATCCCAGTTAAAAGATTTAGGGAAATTAGTTTTTTTTCCAGGCAGGGGGAATTAGGGGGAATTACTTTTAAATAGAGTTTATTTTGTAATATTCATTTTATTTTTTTGTGTATACACTATACGTTGAACGTGAAAAATAGTCCCTCTTTCCTTCTACCCCGTGAAGAATGATCTAAATTGAATGAAGTGGCCAATGTATTATTTTTATATATAAAATTGTTATAAACATCAGTAATGGAAAATATGATACATTTTTTTTAAACAGATGCATTATTCTTAGTTCATAGACATTCTTATAATCTCTAACATTTTAAAGCTGAAAAATATGCTTCTTATTTTTGGTCTCTTTTTCCATTACCTTATTTCCCCACCCCTAACATAGGAAAAGTGCAAGGAATTTCAACTTGCCTATGTGCAAAGCTGCAGAAACCACAGTGGTAGAGGTAAGAGAAAGAGGTTGTTTCTAATTTCTTTGTGTTAATTTTTAAAGTTGATGTTATGTATTCAAGAAAAGTACAACAATTTATTTGTTTTCTGGATATGGATGGATTCCATTTTAAACATATAATAATTGACATATAATTAGATCTAATTTTGCTGTAATGTCTGCTTTCTGGTTACCTAGGGCCTCGATAGATTGCTGTCTTTTGAGAATCAAGTTATGGG